>NW_024467108.1:3295173-4495173 GCF_017591425.1 Ochotona curzoniae | reverse complement strand
AACAGGTATGATCAAGGACTTGGGTTCCAGACACCCATGTGGGAGAACTGGATTGAGTTCCCAACTCCAGGCTTCAGTCTGTCCCGCTTCCAGCTCTGTATGTCCCTCTCTGCTCTGCCTTTCAAATAAATACCCTTTTAAAACAGGAATAAATGTCTTCAATGCCATCAAAAAGAAGTATACCCTCCTGCCTCTTTAAATGTTTATACCTTCTAATGCAATGTCAGTCATTTAAATAGAGTATTAACCTTAAAACTCACTAGTAACCACACGTCACTGAAGTTGATAGAAAAATGTTGCCATTTGTCCTTTTTCAGGAGCCTTAACCATTTTGAGAGGACTCTTGTTTAGGGCCCTGAGGACTGTGGAAGACACTTACACAGAAACAGCACACCTAATGCAGACACACAAGCCAGAAATGAAAAGCTTAACCAAGCACCAGAGAGCTGTTAGGCATCTTAACCATCACCTTCACCCAGCTTCATAAAAAGAAAAAAAAATGTGGATGACTATCTTAGCCATATCACTCAAGGCACAGTTTCAACTCCAGGTAAGCAGTCCTTGCAGTAAGATGCTTGAAAAGAAAAGGAGAGAGGGAAAAACAACAACAACAACAAAACCCAATTTTAAATGCATTTACTAAGACTCCATTACACACAAGAGACATGCTTCATGCACATTTTCTCGATGAATTGTCACAGAAGCCATGGAAGGTATTGTAACCCTTTTTTACAGGAAGGAAACAGAGGTGTCAGATGACTTGTCCAGGGCCACAGAGCTAACACATGGCAAAGCCAGAAGCAAAACGTTAATAATTCAAGAGGGAAATTGCATAATGGTTAAAAATGCAACCAATAGGGTTGAGCTCCATCTCTCTCCCTCACCACAAAGCTCTACTGTCTTGGTCCCTTGTGAATAGACTTTCTAACTTTCTTTCATAGGTATCCATCAGGAAGATATAACAATCATAGACCTGTAGGAATCTACAACACAGTAAAAACTATTAGGATTATAAGGAGCAATTAATCCAAATGATAGCTGGACAACAGAGTTGACAAATGTGACTGTATCTACTTATATGAATGCATGTATCTGAGAAATGGATTATACATCTCTCCTCTGTACACAAGAGATCGGACGCAGGATTTCCAAGGATAAGGAAATCCACAAGGCTCCAGTTCCTTATATAAAACCACTTGCTGTTTGCATGTAACCCATGCACACCATTGTATATATCATACTTCTCATCACCTCTGAATACTTACAGCACCTCAGACAACATAAATGTTGGGGAAACAGCTGTTACACTGATTGTTTAGAAAAATGATAAGGAAAAAAAGGACTGTACACGCTCAGCAGGACACAATTATTTTTTCCCAATAGTTTTTTTATCTGTAGTCAGTTGAACCCTTGGATATGGAACATGGACATACAGAAGCTGCCTTCACATTCCATAAAACAAATAAGAATAATTAAATATGTTCTTAATACTCCAAATCCAAACACATTTCAGAAAAATATTTCCATGAATTTATACGGCACACATGCTGCTCTTTGGGCCTGACTGCCACTTCCATAGCCTTTGTTTCTGACCACCTGAAAGCAGTTCTATGTTGCCCCAAAATCTTTCCCAACAAATTCCCTGTTTGCTTAATTTTGCCGAAGTAGATTTCTGTCGATCGCAACTAACAGGCCAAGTTAATTTAATGTTTAAATTAATGTTGGAAATGAAGTTGGAAATGAAAAAAAGAAAGAAAAACAACAAATGTCCAGTAAAATTAAGAAAAAAACAGTGAGAAGACAAAATATAAAGAATAATAAAAATGCCTTAGGCTGAGACTTTTTCTAATAATGTTGCGGTGGGTGATCCTGCAGACCTATCACTTGGCATGTAAGAGCACCACAGAATAAGTCACTGGAATCACAATCGCTACATTAAAACAGGGGGTGGGGCAGAGGATGCCTTTTGACAGATCGCCTGTATCCATTTCTAATCCCACCACCAATGAATGCAAGTCATTTCCTCACATCTTTGCAACCACCAATGTTGACATTCATTGGCTTTGCCAGTCTAGCAGGTGAAATTTTATACCTAATATTCTTACTGTGTAAGTGCAGGTGAGTATTTTTTATGTGGTTTAGAGTAGTCTGCATTCCTTGGATGTGAAGGGTATATGCATTTTCCTTATTTCTCCAATTGAGCTTACTTTTTCTTCTTGACCTAACTTTCTCTGTATAAAGAAAATTAGCACTTTGTTACATTAAAAGCAACACTTTTTCCAGTTTACCCTTTGTGTTGACATTGCGTATACATTTTTATGCAGTTAATCAAACTTCTCTGGCTTTTACATTTTCCATTGTATCTGGAAAGACCTTCCTTGAGCTAAAGCATAACAAATCCTGTAACTCCTGGTACAAACTGCTTTTTGTCACATCTACTTTTTAAACTATGTATTTTTATCTAGGGAGCAACATAAGGAGCATAATCTCATTCGGACTTATAAATAGAATCACCATACAACACATGAGACCACAGTATTTTAGTGACAGCCTGGCACAAATGACTTTTACTTTCTGTTGGAGAATTTGTCTTCCCTAAAATGGTTCTTGGTAATATTTAATACAAAATGTCTCAAGATCTTAACATCCTCATTTTTTATGTAGTGTAAATAATGTAAAATTAAAAGCCTCATCCCCAATTTAGAAGCATCAGAACCTTGGATTATTCCATTTCAACTTCCTTTTCTATGAAAATAGAATAACCTATCATGATACGCTATCAGGAGGATCAAATAAGTATAACAAAAGTGAAAAATACTTTGTGGAACTATCTCAGCCAGTAGAATGGCATACTGTAGAGTTTATGAAATATAAAATTGTCTTGTGTTGGGACAATATTCTTGAATTGTGGTTTGCTTTGACAGATGCTTCATGGGATGTCAAACTCAATTTGAGGTATCTATGAAGAAAGTTCAAAGTTTAATTCATAAGGACAAGGAGAAACTCAACATTCCCAGATAATTTCTGTGCCCCTGACTTGAGAACAACAGGAATGGAGTGGATGGAATAGAAAGGTGAGCCAATTTATACTCATCAAAGTTAGTGCTGATGCAAATCACGTAAATCCTGGGTTAAGAATAATGGGCTGGCACTGTGGCTAAGTGGGCCAAGCCGCTGCTGTGGCACTGGCATCCCTTTGAGGTGTACGTTGGAGTTCTTGATTTTCCAATTCTGATCCAGCTCTCTTCTAATGTGCCAGAGAAAGCAGCAGAGGATGGCTCAAGTCCTTAGGCCCCCGCACTCAGGTAGGAGACCCAGAAGAAGCTCCTGGACTGTTCCAAACTCTATAGTCTTTTGGGGAGTGAATTGGCAGACGGAGGATCTCTCTACCTATAACTTGGTCATTCAAATAAATAAATCTTTTTTAAAAAAATATTAATGATGCTTAATGCTTTAAAAATATAAAATGCTTTTTGCCCCATGAGGACTATTCTAAATTAAAACAGCATCAAGTTTAAAAGTTTGAAAGCTATCTAAATAGTTTGGGCCTGGAGCAGTAGTGTAGCGGTTAAAGTCCTCACCTTGAATGCGCCAGAATCCAATACGGGTGCCGGCTCTAATCCCAGCTGCCCCGCTTCCCAGCCAGCTCCCTGCTTGTGGCCCGGGAAAGCAGTCAAGGACAGCCCAAAGCCTTGGGACCCTACACCCTTGTGGAAGACCTGGAAGAGCTCCTGGCTCCTGGCTTCAGATCAGTGCAACACTAGCCATTGTGGCTGCTTGGGGAGTGAATCATCGGATGGAATATCTTCCTCTCTGTCTCTCCTCCTCTCTCTCTATATATATATGACTTTGCAATAAAAATAAATAAATATTTTTTTAAAACTTACATAAATAGCTTAATGTACTTCATGTGGTCTAAAACAGCCAAGCATGAGAAACACTGGATAGGTCCAACGCAACATTAACTTAAACAATTCTGGCTCCTATTTCAGCAATGCCCTCAACAAAGGCCAAGAAATACAAGAGCCTGACAGCTTTGATGCCTCATCTGTCAGTCAGCAAGAGCACTGAGATATCTCCGAGCTCCTCTTTGCCCTGCTCTCCTCATCCATCAAATGGGGATCAAAGTACTAGCAAACCTACCTCGCAGGCATGCGGAAGATCACAGTTATAAGCAGTAGTATCAGTAATCATTGAAGAAGCCCTATAATAAATAAAAACTAACAATGAGAGAGCAAAACACACCAAGTGGCATACACACATTGTCTCTGACTTGCAAACAAAGGTACTTTAAAAGTTCATGGAAAATTTGCACCATCATTGAAGACCATTTTCCATGAACTTTTTGAAGTACCTTGTAGAGTCTACCTTATTATTATTATGCATACTTAGGTAATTATTATGAACCTTACTGGTCCCCTGGTTTACAAAAAAAAAAAAAATCTCATTTATAACTCTAACAGTTCTTGTCTGGGGAGGAGCTAAACTTGCTAATTCTACTTCCTCTGCCTTCCTAGGGGCTTAGATCAGCTTCCTCCACCACAGAAAAGGAAGCTGTGGTTGGGATGCCCGTCATACCACCACTGAGGAAGAGCAACCAGCTGTCAACTGAGCATGAGGAAAGGCACCACCGCCCTTCCTGGCCCAGCGGACTTGGTCACAGACTTGCCATTCTCTCCACCAGTTCTCACGGCAGTTTCAAGTTTCGAAGGGACATGGAAACAATAACCCACCCTTCCTCCACCTTGCAGAAAAGAATGCTGCACTACTTCAGGACTCCCTGAGGTGCAGAGCCTACCTGTACTCAGGACAAGCCCAAAGGCTAAAGTGCTTTCTGAACACCTAACCCCTGACAAGAAACTCCTACAATGTCTGAAGAACAACATACAAGTGCCCAGTGGTCTAAGCTGAGCACCGTGTTGTTCAATCTGATGGGAAACCTATGAACAGCTACACTTCCTGATTGGCCTTTCTCAAGGAAGAGCTCTTCTCTAGGGTGGGCAACTGCTTATTAATAAAAGCAAATGAGACAAATCACAGGTGTTTTGTGCTAACTGGACATCAGGAATGAAATGGCACTGCCAAAGCAATCACACTTAAGGCAAAATGCAGACAAGAACATCACTCACCACACTCAAAGGGTACTTACTTAACACTAACTTTTTGCCCCGTCAGTTCAATTTCTTATGAGTGCACAGAACTCCAGACTTGTTGAGTCCCAAAACCTAAACTCCAATTCAAATATCCCCATTCACTAAGCTATTTTTTTAGAAAAAATTTTTAAAAAAAAGTTGCTTTACATTTGAACTGCTTCATTTGTAACTAGATAATAATATAACCACAGGGCCAGCATTATGGTATAGTAAGTAAAGCTACTGGAGCTGGCATCGCATATGGGTGCATTTTGGAGTCCTGGATACTCCACTTCTGATTCAGTTCATATGTAATGTGCCTGGGAAGGGATGGCCCAAGTGCTGGGGCCCCTGTACCCATGTAGTAGACCTAGAAGGAGCTCCTGATTTTCTCTATATGTTCTGCTCTCTAGGTACCTTTACAACTTCAGTATTATTTCATTCCTGCCTACTCTACATTCTACCAATAGCTATGGCTTCTGTTCCAAATCATGCTATTTCTGCCTCAATGGTTCCTCCTAATTATCCTCATCTTTCCCACTAAGTATCCACAGCCATCTCCTGTCATGAAATAAACAACTCATGTTAAAGAATCCAGTTTAAATTTTTTGCAGAGCATCACAAAGCAAAATCAGAAAATAGCCTTCTGCATATTTTCCATACACTATCATAAAGAATAACTTCCAGCACTATCACACCATCAGCATCACTAAGATATACCAGGCCTATTTCTAGGCACTTAAGGTCACTAACCCATTTAATATTCACTCTGACTCTAGGAGAAGGTGCCATTATCATCCTTATCTTACACATGAGAAAGCTGAGGTACAGAGAGCTTAACTTGCAGAGGTCACAGTGCTATAAAGGAAAACAGGCTATCTGGGGCAGCTACTTGGTTGCATCTTCTATGTTCATAGGTATGTATGTATAAATAATGCTAGACAATGTGGTCTATATTCTGATCCGCTTGGTATTTTATACAAACATATACAAACACACACATGTGTATAGTCTGTGCATTTAGTATTATTTATGTATGCAACTGTATGTTTATATTTTCATATGTATATATACAAAGTCTTCAAAAAGTGTGGAAAATGAGATTCAATACGAGCTTATTTTGGTGCAAAAAAAAATCTGAAAGCCATGAATTTTTTCATAATATACACAACTCCTTGCTGCAATGAGATCACATCTCACACACGTACCTGATAACCCCACATACCACAGAAAAAGACATGAGCAGAAGACCTTAGAAACAGAATACTTATCAAATTGGCCAAAAATGAAAATCATAAAGACCTGGCAAAGATAATCCTTTATGCTACTGAGATATCATATGTGTGTATGAAGATACATATGTAAGAATGTTCATTACAGATCACTCACAAGAGCAAAGATGGTAAATCATCTAAGCACCCTTCAGAGGGAGCCTGGGTCTGTTCTTGTCTATTTTTAGACAACTGGTCTGGCTTCTTTGCTCACTTGGTGGTTTGTGGCGTATGATTATTGTGTATAAACACTGTGGAGGCCCAGGAGAACCTGAGGCAGCTGCCTTCATTTCAAGCGCCTGCCAACATGTGGTGAATCCCCAGTGGGCATGCATTGATGCAGGGCTGGTGGCACTCCTTGTAAGCAATCAAGTTCAGTTCTTCCTAAGACAGCAGCCCACCAAAGGACCAACTCCTTCTTCCTTGGAAGATGCTCAACTTTTTCCTCAACACTGAATCAGCAAGGTCTTACTTTCAGTAGCCTCCCCAGCCTTCCACCCTGTACAGAAATTAGCTTCAGGTGGGTCTGGACAGGGGTTTGGGAGAGAAGCCATCACAAACCTCCTCTTTATGTACGTGGCCACTTAGGATTTGGTTGCCTTGGCAGCCCTGGACTAAAATTGTCATATTCCCAAATCCATCAAGAAAGCTCTGCTGACTAGTCTGCCTCTTAGAAGATGCACTCTCTGCCAAGAATTCACAAATGTTGGAAATCCTGGATGCCTTGGCAACTTCTAATGGCTTCATCTAATCAGAGAGAGACAGAGACAGAGAGAGAGAGAGAGAGAGAGAGAGAGAGAGAGAGAGAGAGAGAGAGAGAGAGTGTGTGTGTGTGTGTGTGTTTAATCTGGCTTTTCTAGTTATTTTCAGCAAGACTATTTCGGCTACAATCTGCTCCCTCACAGCCAGAAGCAAAGTCCACATTCTTCATAAGCAGTGTTAAAAAATTTCGTGATGAAACTACAAACTGAAAATCACACACAACCATCTTTTAAAACACGAGAAGCAGCACATCGGGAGGTAAATGTGCACATGAAAACAAATCTGAGGGCAGAGAAAATGACTGGTGAAGATTAGGCTGCCAAGAAGAGGCAAATGACGTTAGACATCATGAAAATAAGTACAAACAAAGGACAGAAAACCATTCCTGGCAAATGGAGGTATGGAGAGCAGAGGCACAAATCAGCATATTGTGCCAGCCAGAGTGGGACAAGGTGTAGGAGTGACACGGGACACATGAGGTGGAAGGGTCTGTATGCTCAGACCACTTTACTTTCATATTCCTTTGCCTGAACTGGAATGCAAAAGAAATGGCAAGAAGCTCTTCTCTAACATTAGCTTAGGAATAAAGACAAGGAAGACCTGGAGCAGAGGGCAGGGCAAGTAATTAGTTGTCTAATGTAATAATACAAATAAAAAGTAAAGAAGGAGAGAGGGAGAGAGGAAAGAAGAATGGAGGAAGGAACAGGTACAACTGGCCATGGAAAACAGAGCTGAATGCCAGCTTAAATGAATACAATATTCCCACTTGGGTTTTATCCATATTGGATGTTTATTTTCATCTTTTAAGATGATTTAGTTTATTCGAAAGACACAGTTAAAAAGATAGAGGGAGACACACATAGATATAGAATGAGAGGCAGGAGGTGGAAAGAATCTTCCATCAACTGGTTTACTCCCCAGATGGCCAGTAAGGACTGGGTCAGGTTGAAACCAGGAAATAGGAGTGAGTTTCATCTAGCTTTACCACATGGATGCAGGGGCCCAAATATCTCAGCCATCTTCTGCTTTCCCAGGTGCATTAGCAGGGAGCTAGATTGCAAGTGGGACAGGTGGGACTCAAATTGGCACCCATATGGCATGCCTGTGTCATATGCTACCTGCTTTGTTATTATACCAGCCCTTGTAGTGAACTTTAATGAGAAAGGACATACAAATGACAACGTCTTATGGGCAGCTGAATATAGCACGGGACTAAGGTTGGAAGGTAGACCCAATTATTTAAATGGATCTACTGAAACTTGTTACCAAAAACTAGGAGTAGATATGCTTGAATGAGGACTGTAAAGGAATAATCAATGAAAAAGAAGATTAGGCATAGGAATTAAGCTGCCTAAGGTAACAGGAGTAGGAAGCTGAAGTAGGCAGCTACAGGCAATAAAGAAATAATGTGATTTACAGAAGGATGGTAGGGTGATACGAGTAGCACTGTTTCTTAGCGATAGCAAAGCAACCAAACCACTTTGCTAAGAGGGAGTTCTTACTAGAGGGTCACTTGATGATCTAAATATTAGCAGGTAAAAGAGGGAATGATAGTAAAGAAAAAAGACAAAAGGAGAGAATATTTCTTTGAGAAGATCAAGAGAGATTTAGTAAAAAGTTGAATATGTACATTCCAAGTGCTAACAAAAGTTACAATATTAAAAGGAAAGGAGAAAAAAATATGTGAACACAACTCCAGAACATCAAGCAGTTATATACATACAGAGCACAGCAAGAGTTGGAAGTACACAACAGCAAAAGGCAAGGACGCAAAGCTCAGGGATCCACATCTGCACACAGCCGGAGTGCAGACACACATGCAGAGGAAACCAGAGGCTGCCAGTTCTGGGGTCTCAAGCTCACCTGCTTGGTCTGCCCACCAAACTTCTGAATAACTACTCTCAGATGGACCAGACACATCATTTAGGTGGAAATATGAAAAGAACCACACATAAGTTCTTTTCTCTCTCTCTTTTTTTTAAAGATTTATTTTTATTTTATTTATTTATTTTTTTTTTTGGAAAGGCGGGTATACAGAGAGGAGAGACAGAGAGGAAGATCTTCCATCCGATGATTCACTCCCCAAGTGAGCACAATGGCCGATACTATGCTGATCCGAAGCCAGGAGCCTCTTCCGGGTCTCCCACGCGGGTGCAGGGTCCCAAAGCCTTGGGCCGTTCTCGATTGCTTTCCCGGGCCACAGGCAGGGAGCTGGAAGGGAAGCGGGGCTGCTGGGATAGAACCGGCACCCACATGGGATCCCGGGCGTGCAAAGCGAGGACCTTAACCACTTGCGCCACCGCGCTGGGCCCCTCTCTCTCTCTTTTTAAAAGAAACAGAGCTGTGAACATCAAGTCAAAAGCAAGGAGGGACAGAGAGAAAGATCCCCCATCCACTGGTTCACTCCCCAAGTGACTGTATCAACCAGAGCTGAGTCAATCCAAGACAGAAGCTTCTTCCAGGTTTCCCATGCAGGGTCCCAAGGACTTGGACCAACCTGCACTGCTTTCCCAGGTCACAAGCAGGGAGCTGGATGGAAAGTAGAACAACTAGGACTTGAACCAGCACCCATATGGGATGCCAACGCTTGCAAGCTGGAAAAAAAGCCGAACCAAGATGTCAGACCCTCACATGTGTATTCTAGAACCATGTTAAAGTGAGTTCCATTTTGCAAGTGATTCCTCCTTGCTTCTCTTTTAGACTCTGCAGGAGTACAAGTTCGTATTCTCACAAAATTAGTTCAGTCATGCACTTGCTCAAGACACGTAACAATTCACATTAGACCACACAGTGTTAACTTGGTTAAGGGAGGCAGCACACAAAATGTGAAACACTATTAAGATGTAGTATCAAACTGCAAGGCTGGGGCCCGGCGCGGTGGCGCAAGTGGTTAAGTCCTCGCCTTGCACGCCCGGGATCCCATATGGGCGCCGGTTCTAATCCCGGCAGCCCCGCTTCCCTTCCAGCTCCCTGCCCGTGGCCTGGGAAAGCAGTCGAGGACGGCCCAAAGCTTTGGGACCCTGCACCCGCGTGGGAGACCCGGAAGAGGCTCCTGGCTTCGGATCGGCATAGTATCGGCCCGTTGCGCTCACTTGGGGAGTGAATCATCGGACGGAAGATCTTCCTCTCTGTCTCTCCTCTCTGTATATCCGCCTTTCCAATAAAAAAATAATAAAAATAAATCTTTAAAAAAAAAAAAAAACTGCAAGGCTGTTTACCTAGGCATCATAATTAACCATAATTAACACTGAGAACTATTCTGACATCAAATTTCACTGCTTTTAAACTAGCTTTTGACAAAGAAATAATCAAACCAAAATGTCATGGTCAGCATAAGTAAAAACTTATAACCAATTTTTAACTTTTGACTAAAATAATACTTACAAATTCACAACACTATCTAAAAAAATCTAATTTTTTTAAAGTTTACTTTAAAATACTTTCTTTTCAACACTAATCATAATTACAAAGTAAAAATCAGCAATAATCAATATATCCAATACTGAGGAAACAGGTAAGCTACTCATCAGTGGTCCGTGCAATATGCCATCACTTAGCCATTAAAATTACAGATTCCTTTAATAATATAAGATACTGCTTTAACGAAATGGGAAACCCTTTAGGTCAAGTGAAAAATGTAAGTCAGGCGCGGCACGATAGTGTAGTGCTTAAGGTTCTTGCCTTGCACACGCCCCAGGATCTCATATGGTAGCAGGTTCTAATCCCAGCAGCCCTGCTTCCCATCCAGCTCCCTGCCTGCGGCCTGGAAAAGCAGTCAAGGATGGCCCAAGGCCTTGGGATCCTGCACCCGCATGGGAGACCTGGAGGAGCTCCTGGCTTCTGGCTTTGGATCGACTCAGCTCCAGCCGTTGCGGTCACTTGGGGAGTGAATCATCAGGCAGAAGATCTTCCTCTCTGTCTCTCCTCCTCTGTATATCCACCTTTCCAATAAAAATAAATCTTTTTAAAAAAGGAAAGAAAGAAAAATGCAAATCGATAATTTGAATATGCCTTATACTCTCAATCATGAAAACACACTTAAAGACAGAAATGGCAGTAACATGGTGGAGAAATAAACAGTGATACAGTTGTAGAACTCACAAAGGGAAAAGACAGAAAAACAAAGGGGGGGAAAAAAGATGATGGAGGGCCCAGCACGGTGGCACACTGGATGAAGCTGCCACCTGAGATGCCAGCATCCCATGTGGATACCAGTTTGTGTCTCAGTTGCCCCACTTTTGATCCAGCTCCCTGCTAATGACCTAAGGAAAGTAGCAGAGGATGACCGAGCGCTAGGGTCCCTACTACTCATGTGCGAGATCTGAAAGATGCTCCTGGCTCCGGTCTTTGACCCTGCCCCATCCCAGCTGCTATAGCCACAAAGAGAATGCCAGCAGATGTAAGATCTCTCTGTCTTTCCCTCTTTCTTATTCTGACTTTTTAAGTGGGTAAATCAATTTTTAAAAAAGAAAAATGATGGAAAACACATGGCAGAAGAGAAGTACTGTGGGAAAAGAAAACACTGAGAATGGGACCTTGTCCCACAAAGCAGTTATGATGTCGTGTATTACCTGGGATAAATTTGTAAAAAGTTATAAAAACAAATTTATATAACTATGGAGATGATGACAGATGCAATGTCACAAAATGAGCAATTGCCAAGTGAATCATAAAATGTTGCAAAGAAACAATACTTTGAGAAGATGGGATGAAGCTAGGCCTGGCCTGCAGGCTGTAGTCTACCAACTCCTGGATTGGAGGAAAACAAGGTAAACAGTCAAGAACAACAGGATTTGCAAACATAGATTAGACACAGTACAGTAAACTTCCTTGATGAATCCACAAATGGCACAACAAACAAGGCTTTGCCACTTGGACACCTGCACTAGATCAGCACAGTAAAAGCCAACAAGAAACACTTGATAAAAAGAGGTCACAGGGCCCGGCGTGGTGGCGCAAGTGGTCAAGGTCCTCGCCTTGCACGCCCGGGATCCCATGTGGGTGCCGGTTCTATCCCGGCAGCCCCGCTTCCCTTCCAGCTCCCTGCCTGTAGCCCGGGAAAGCAGTCGAGGACGGCCCAAAGCTTTGGGACCCTGCACCCGCGTGGGAGACCCGGAAGAGACTCCTGGCTTCGGATCAGCATAGCATCGGCCGTTGCACTCACTTGGGGAGTAATCATCAGACAGAGGATCTTCCTCTCTGTATATCCACCTTTCCAATTAAAAAAAAAAAAAAGAGAGAGAGATCATAGGAGTAAATATAGGTATAGAAAGGCCACTGAGATGAAGGTCTTTTTATTTTAGGCTGACCAAGGCCACATGGTTATCCCCACCACTACATTCACCACCACTATGGTACAAAGCCTTTAGACTTGAAGCCAGCACTGTGGTGTAGTGCAGTCAGGCCACCACCTAATTCAAGTATAGAATCCCATATGAGGAACAGTTTGTGTCCCAGCTGCTGCTCCACTTCCAATCCAGCTCCCTCCCTGCTAATACATGTGGGAAAGCAGCAGAGGATGGTCCAACTAATTGGGCCCCTATAACCACATGGAAGACTAGATGAAGCATCTGGCTCCTGGCTACAACCTGACACAGCCCTGGTCATTGCAGCCATCTGGGGAGTGAGTCAGAGGATGGAAGATCTCCTCTCTCTGCAGCTCTGCCTTTCAAACAAATAAAAAGAAATTTTTTAATCCATGGACTTAATATCTACTCTGATAGAATCATTTTTAATAGTCCATAAGGTAGAGTGATATCAAAATTAAAGAGTATAGGATTAGAAGCCACACTTGCATGCAAATCTACCATCCACTGGTTACATACCTACCCATATCTACCATCCTTACAACCATTTCTTCTTTTGTAGATTTATTCATTTTACTTGAAAATCAGAGTTACAAGAGAGGGAAAGATGGACACACACACACAGAATCTTCCATCTGTTAGTTCACTCTTCAAATGTCCACAATGGCCAGAGTTGGACTGGTCCAAATATGGGAGCCAGGAGCTTCTTTGGATATCTCCTGCCCAAAGTCTTAGACATCTTCCACAGCTCAGTTCAAAACGACAGACGCCCAGACCTCGAAGAGCTGTGTAGTGCCAAGGACACACAAACAAGGAAGTGCAGTGAGAGATATGCACAAAGGAAGAAGTAATCAACTCCATTTGAGTGAGAAAAACTTTCTGAGCACTGTATCTCACCTGAGTCTTAAAGGATGAGTTTAAATGCCACAGGTGAGTGAGAGGGCAGAAGATTCTTAGGTGACAAATGCCAAAAAAGGTTGCAAAAAGCAAACTATAATCCCTAAGTCTCTGTGACAGGGCTAGAATATTGGGCAAGGGAAGCAAGACGCAAATCCAAAAATAAAGAATAATGGATACAAAGCCATCAACATGGGCGAAGAACCAGTTCCCTGCACTTACGTTCCAGAAGCTCAGCTTCCCTTCCTTCTTTGCGGACTTAACTACATCAGTTTTCTCCACTCCACTCCAGCACTATCAGCATCTTCCTTCCACTGAGACAGTCTACACAACTTAACACAAACATGACCTGATATCCTTTGTCTGAAAAACAAAGGCATTCTACCCCTGTCACAGCCAATATCTCCCAAGAGTTGTCTACACAGTCACCCTTTCTGCTTTTACACTCCAACCCACTCTCAAAGGGTTTTTTTTCTTTGTCTCATCTCTCTACTTAGGGTATAAGCACAGAAGAGTTCAATGGATAAATATAATCTGATTTACAAGCAGAATCTTTAAAAATCAGAATAATTCCCATACATGAAAGTTATCAGCCTGGGATACACTGGTTTGGCTGTACTATAAAACCATCTCCACAGCAACACTACCCACTTCCTCTGGAAAACAAGCAAGAATAATCAGCACACGAGATTCTTTGCCTTTCAACTCTCCAGTACTCTTGCACTTATATTCTAATCTTTTAAAATAGACTTACGCAGTTAAAGCAGTTATAAAGGACAAAAGAACATTTTTTCTGCACTTCTCTGGCTCTCTACAAATCCACCCTTTCTAATCTTCTAGCTCAATACCTCATACCTAGTAAGAACTCTACAAATGTTTATTAAATGAATTATAAAACCTAGCACACAGGATATGGCACAAAGTCAGTCCCATAAATGCTGATTCAATCTCATCTGTCATATCCTACATAAACATGTTTATCATTTTCTTAGGTCAGAATAACTTGTGTTTAAGAGAATCACGTGAACTAGGAACCCAAAACAGTTCCACTGCATCTCAAGTACTACCGGACATAGGTCAGTGGTATCATGAAGCAACAGAACATGCCCAGCACATCCCTAAACTCAAAACACTTAGGTAATTAAACATAAATCTGACTCCAGGGATCAGAAGTAAAATCATATCTCTCTCACTAACCCTCATAATCAAAAAAGCCATATAATATTTATGCATTGAAAAAAAAAATCTGGCAAAAACATGCAATCAGTAGCAACGGCTACCTCAGAAGTTGATAAACAATGTATTTTACTTTCTTCATTGTGCCATTTACTGTTCAGTTTCTATACAGCCATTCCAATTTCTCTAAATCTATGCCTTGTTCCGTATAAATACATTTTGTATATCTACTGTTCTAACAAGCTTCTTAGCCTTCTTTCACAGAGGTGCCTGTCTCACTCATCTTTGTATCCTTAGCACCTAGCAGTGACTGGCACACAGTAGGAAAATTCTGAATTCCTAGAGGAAAATCATTTTTCCAGGCACCCAACAAATCTTTGGGAACTTCTACATGCCAGGCACTACAACATTATCTTCTCAAAACTCTACTCAAGGTCTCAGTACATCAGACCAAATCTCTTAATTACCAAAAGTTTGGTTTATGTTCCTATGTTGTATAAAACCCAGTTATTTATTTATCTCTCTTTCTCTCTCCCTCCCCCCTCTCTCTTTCTCTTGGCCAGCATGGTACCATAATAGGCTCATCCTCCACCTATGCTGTCAGCATCCCATATGAGCACCACTTGTGTCCCAGCTGCTCCACTTCTGATCCAGCTTCCTGCTATCGTGTGGCAATAAGCAGAGGATGGCTCCAGTCTTTGGGTCCCTGTACCCATGTGAGAGACCCACAAAAAAAGTTCTAGGCTCCTGTTCATTCCTAGGGAGTAGATCACTAGATGGAAAAATATCTCTCTCCCCTCTCTGTACATCTGCCTTTTAAATAAAGTTTTTAAGTTTAAGATTACTATGTATTATAGCTAATTTTTACTAATGATGTATCATGGAACTAGTACATACCAGAGTCTACCTAGCCAATAGCTTTCTTTTTTTTAATTGGAAAGGCAGATTTACAGAGAGAAGGAGACACAGAGAAACATTTTCCATTCACTGGTTCACTCCCCAAGTGCCCAAAATAGACAGAGCTGAGTTGATCCGAAGCCAGGAGGCAGGAACTTCTGGGTCTCCCACATGGATGCAGGATTCCAAGGCTCTCGGCCATTCTCTACTGCTTTCATAGGTGACAAGCAGGGAGCTGGATGGGAAGTAGAGCAGCCAAGAAACAAACCAGCATCCATATGGGATCCTGGCGGATATGAGGTGAGGAGTTAGCCACTAGATTATTGCGTTGGACACTAGCCAATAATTGTTTTTAATTTTTTTTTATTGAAAAGTCAGATATACAGAGAGGAAGATCTTTTGTCTAATGATTCATTCCCCAAGTGGCCGCAAGGGCTGGAGCTGCACTAATCCGAAGCCAGGAGCTCCAGGCATCTCTTAGGCGGGTGCAGGGTCCCAAGGCTTTGGGCCGTCCTTGACTGCTTTCCCAAGCCACAAGCAGGGAGCTGGAAAGGAAGCAAGGCTGCTGGGACACAAACTGGCACCCATATGGGATCCCAGTGCATGCAAGGTGAGGACTTTTAGCCACTATGCTACCATGCCGGGCCCTTCAGTAGCTTCTGAAAGAAATATATTTTTTCCTGTCACTTATGCCCAAATACACATAGAAAATGGAAATGATTCATTATGTTAATATCTATCCTTTTAAAAAACTGATGCTCTTTTTCTATTATTTTGAGTTCATTATACTGTTAAAATATCACCTTACATTGATTTTATCTGAATTTTGTAATAACGTTTTGAGGTTGTTACCATTACTCTCTCCACTTTATACAGGAACGCTAGGGTTCAGAGGAGCTAAACATTTCACCTAAGCTCAAAAACTTGGCAAAGTGAGTGAGGGAGCAGAATTTAAGCCAAGCAGTCTCAATACATAACTCATCGGGGGTTGGAAGGGGTAGAAACTGCATAGTCCAGAGCTTAACACAGCTTTGTAAAGTCAGATAGCAGCAAATCTGGTCATTTAACATTTACTGTTAAGCCTAAGTGCCATAGACTGTGCTAAATGCTTCCACAAACATCATTCCAAATGTTTCCTGGCCTTTTAGTATCCTCTTCTGTGAAATGCCTATTTAAATCCTTCATCATTTTTTAGTGTCTGTCACAGTGATTTTGAGTGTATTATACAGTTAGATAGTTAGTTAACCTTTGGTCAGTTATTTCACTGCAATACTCTATTCCAACTTGGGGTATGTCTCATTTATCTTTTATCATATGACAGCCTACTATGAAACATATAACCAGAAAATCATTGTCACATCAAAAATTTAATGTTTAATATTATCCAGCTAGTTCGAAACATTTTCATACAAGCCAGCACTGCAACACACAGCAGGTTAAGTTACACCTGCATTGCCAGCATCCCAAATTGAATCCTGGGTGCCGTACTTCCAATTCAGCTCCCTGCTAATATGACTAGGAAAACAGGAAATGTTTCAAGTAATTGGACCCTGCACCCAGGTAAGAGACACAGATGAAGCTTCTAGCTCCTGGAGCCAGTTGACCCAACTTCAGGGCTGCAGCCATTAGACCTTTCAAACAAACATTTTTTTTTAATTTATTATTATTATTGGAAAGTCAGATACACAGAAAGGAGGAGACAGAGAGGTGGATCTTCCATCCACTGATTCACTCCCCAAGTGGCTGCAATGAGCCGATCCAAAGCCAGGAGCTTGTTCCAGGTCTCCCACAGAGGTGCAGGGTACCAAGGCTTTGGGCCGTCCTCTACTGCTTTTGCAGGCACAAGCAGGGAGCAGGATGGGAAGCAGGGCTCCCAGGATTAGAACTGGTGCCCACATGGGATTCAGGTGAATGCAGGGCAAGGATTTTAGCTACTTGGCTACATCAGGCCCCACTGTTATTTATCTAAATGAAAAAGCCATTTGGTTTGCCTACATATTATCTTGAACTTTTTTTTTTAAGAAAAAAATAAAAAATGGACTGGATGCAGGACAAATTGGAAGTCTCCAGTTTTTAAATTTTTATATATTGATTTGCAGTATAGAGAGAGGGAGGGAAGCGAGGAGAAAAAACAAAGTGAAAGAGGGAGGGAGAGGAGAGAATGAGAAAGAAATAATCTCTTGTCTACTGGTTCACTAACTTGAGCACCCTCAAGAGCCAGCACTCAGCTCTGGGCCAAACCAAAGTTCAGAGCCAGGAACTCAAAACCCAGATTTTGGGCCCGGCAGCGTGGCCTAGCAGCTAAAGTCCTCACCTTGAACGCACTAGGATCTCATATGGGCGCCAGTTCTAATCCCGGCAGCTCCACTTCCCATCCAGCTCCCTGCATGTAGCCTGGGAAAGCAGTCGAGGATGGCCCAAAGCCTTGGGACCCTGTACCCATGTGGGAGACCTGGAGGAAGGTCCTGGCTCCTGGCTTCGGATCGGCTACAGTCACTTGGGGAGTGAATCATCGGATGGAAGATCTTCCTCTCTGTCTCTCTTCCTCTCTGTATATCTGACTTTCCAATCAATAAATAAATCCTTAAAAAAAAAAAACAGGTTTCTCTTGTGGGTGGCAGGCACCCCCCACCCATCCGCACACACAGTACATGTAGCAGAAAATACACCATCAGAAGCAGGGCCAGGACTCAAAACTCACGCATTTTGATATGAACTACGGTATCCACAAGCAGCACCTTAATGTCTAGGCCAATAGCCCACTCTGTCCATTATGAATTTTTAATTTCATTTTGTTGAAGTCACATAATACGGTTTTCACAGGTGCTTTTCAATCCATGATGTGGTTATATAACAGCAAATGCCATAAGCTGCAAATGTAGCACTCACCTAACCTACGGGACAGCACAGCTTAGCCATGCAGCACACTGCTGAGGATCATCAGTTGGCTAGCCTTGAGATATCAGCTTGCTGTGATGCCCGACACCACAAGAAGACAGGTCACAAAGTCCAATATGGGAAAAGTTCAAAATGTGAACTATAGTTTCTACTGAATGTGTATGGCTTGTGCATCAGTGTAAAGTCAAAACTGTCACCAGACCATCATGAAAGACTTTACAATTAGCTTTCATATCTGCTGAAACTTTAGGTCTGATTATAAATCTAGCAATTTCTATAAATGCTTATTATGTTTCATGCTTTTTTCTCAATTTGAGAGGAGTATGGTTTTATATGTTTGCAGTAAATCAAGTCATACATTGTATTTTTTTTAGTGGTTACCTTTAAACTTATCATGATCAACAACTCAAATCTTAAAGTTAATATCTCTATCCTCCTACCGTACTATATGTGGAACCTTAGAAACTTTTTAACATGACCACTTTCCTTCCTAACTTACCTAGTATTTTATTTATTTATTGACTTACTTGAAAGATAGAGCATCAGACAAGCAGACAGATCTTCCACCCCCTGAATCACTTCCCAAATGACTGCAATGGCCAGGGCTGGGTCAAGCCAAAGCCAGAAGCCTAGAAGTTTATCCAGATTTCCCACATTGGTGGCAGGGACCCAAGTACTTGGACTGACATTCACTACTTTCCCAGGCTCAATATCAGGGAGTGGGATAGGAAGTGGAGCAACCAGGACTCAAAGAGTTGCCCAACTGCGATCCCAGGGTCGCAAGCAGTGGCCTAATGCACTGTACCACCCAGATTCAGTCTAGTAGTTCAGTTCCACATTGGTGCCAGACCCTCCACAAACAGTTGCAAGTACTTCTGTTCTGCAGTCAGTGCTGTCTTAATTCATCTCCTGGTTTCTCTCCTTGCCATGACTTCTTACAGCCTACTTTCTGCCCTAAATTACCTTTCTTTTTTCTTGCAACACATTCTCCACATTTTTGTTTGCAAATACTTTTATCTGCCCTCCACTCTTGAAGTGTTTCACATTCAGCTCTCTCCCAATACCTTGAAGATATATTTGCTTCTGGACACTGCTGCTGATGAAGAGACACCCGTTCTGACTGCTGCCCCTTGCCTATTTACAACTGCCTCTGGTATTCAGCAGTGTCACCGCTACGCGGTAGTTGCAAGGGTTTCGCTGTTCTAAATTTTTGCTAGGATGTAGTGAGTCTTACACTTAAGGATTCCTGTTTTAGTTCTGAAAGACTCATCACTTCTTCCAATTTCATATCGCCCTCATTTTATCTATTTTCCTTCCAAATTAGATGTTGAGCTCTCTTATCTCTCCTTTTCATTTCCCTTCACCTTTTTCATATTTCTCCTCTTCAGCTGCTTTGTAGCCTCAGAAATTTCTTCATATTATCTCCCATATATCTTCATCTGTGCCAACTAATAATTTGCTACACTTTTTTGCTCATTATTTTTCTTTAAAGATCTTATTTATTGATTGGCAAGTCAGATATACAGAGAGGAAGATCTTCCGTCCAATGATTCACTCCCCAAGTGTCTGCAACAGTCGATGCTATGCCGATCCTAAGCCAAGAGCCAGGAACTACTTCCGGGTCTCCCACATGGGTGCAGGGTCCCAAGGCTTTAGGCCATCCTCGACTGGTTTCCCAGGCCACAAGCAGGAAGCTGGATGGGAAGTGGAGCTGCCAGGATTAGAACTGGCGCCCATATGGGATCCCGGGCGCGTTCAAGGCGAGGACTTTAGTTGCTAGGCCATGCCGCCCGGCCCTTGCTCATTATATTTAAAAAAAAAAATCGCATGTCTTATTCTGTGTGTATATAGATATAGATATATATGTGCAGTTATATCTATTGGTATGTGCATTCATTCTTTAATGTTTTTAGTCACTAAAATATGCTAATATAAGTTATTCTTCACACTGCCATTCTACTATCCCAGTTTTTGTAGCTGTGATATTCCTGCTTATTTGCTGGCTTTCATTTGTGACAGAAAGTCTTACCCTGATACACTGCCATTTTTAAGTTCCTATCCAGTCAGGCTTGTTCAGTTATAATCCCTGTGGTATGAAGTACGTGAGCCTTGGTCTTGTTCTTCCTTGCTCTAAAGGACCTAGCATCACTAGCTTAGAGTCAGTTCATAGATACATTCCTCAACATGAGACTACCTGAACCATATAAACTCAAACCTCAAACATGAGAAAAAACATGAGACTTCAAAAAGCTCATGGAAAAATAGAATTTTTTTTGTGCAAAAAGATTTAAAATTATGCATTTTTTCTAATAGTTTCCACTAACTTTTTGAAGTACACTTACATATCTTATGCTTTAATTTCTCAGGAAAGCTTTTTTCTATTTCCTCTTTGCATTGAACCAGGCAAATCAACACAAAATCTATTGCTACCTCTGCAATGGAGGAACATATTTTCCTTTCTCACCCTTTCACCCAGAATGCAGCACATCAAGGATTCCAGCTTGACTCATTAGTCTTGGTCCTGGTTCCTTGTGCACAAGGTTAAAATTCAAATCTCCTAGAAACAGAAAACAAGAAGTAACCCCTCACTTCACCCTTTCACCCTGGTACAGGATAACACATCAGAGATTCAAGGGCTTACAGTTTTTGGGTTATAGTTCCATTTTTGTTTCTGCAACATGGGAAATTTCCTCATCTTTCCTCCAAGTTTAGGAACACACTGAAAAGAACTGTTCCTCTATTTTATCCAGTTTTTATGTAGCAGAGTTTTCAGCTTATCTTAGCATCTTACTAACAGAATGTGGACTCTTCAATCACTTACTGCATTACCTGCATGGGCATGAGCTCTCCCAAGGGCTAAGATGAGCTCCTCTTTGAACCTCTTCAGTAGATCCTCCTTAGTATGACGTGTGAAGCCCACTAGGATCAAATACCTGTTTATGCAACCCCACATGCACTATTGTGCTCTAACCATTTCTATCTACAATTCCTAGAACTTTCCTTGTTGTTGCATGCTCCTAGGCCTTTTAGTGTTCTGACTTCTCAGAGCTGGTGTCTGGCTAGTGGTTAGATGCCTACACCCCAGTACAAACTGTTGGATTCCAGTCTCAGCTCTGGCTCTCGATTCCAGCTTCCTGCTGGATTTGCACACCATGGTTCTGGACTTTAAGGTCTGCCAAGAAGCTGGCAAAGTGGCTGGCATCATGTCGCAGTGGATAAGCTGCCACTTGTGATGTCAGCATCCCATAGTGGAGTGATGGTTAGAGTACTGGCTGCTCTACTTCCAACCCAGCTCCTGCTACTGTGTCTGGAGAACGCAGAGGGTGGATGAGAACCCAAGTGCAGACTTTAGAAGGAAATATGGCTCAAATAACTGGGTTCCTGCCACCCAAGTGAGAGACCAGGACTAAATTCCTAGTTTTGAGCTTTAATGCCCCACTCCCAGCTATTTAGGCATTTGGGGACTGAACCTACAAATGGGGGCTCTTTCTCTCAAATATATTTTTTAAATGTACCAAGTTCCTTCTCCAGTCTATTCTGCCCTCTTCCACTTATCGAATACTTAAGGTCTATCACTGGAGTGATTTCTGAGTCATCCAAGCCAGGTTCTCTTCATTGTGCAAATATCTACCTTTTATTGAGCTAGTTATATTTCAAGCATTATAATAACTTAGTCTTAACAACCTTACAATTCTGTTACCCCCATTTTTCCAAATGAGGAAACAAAGAGAAGCAAATTTATCCAATAGCACACAGCTACAAGTGAAGAAGTGGGAACTGGAACCCAAGCACTCTTTATCTTTTCCTCTATTAACCCTACAAATACATACCACACTGCCTGGTACAGCTGCTAATGCATTTGCTATACTACATTTCAGTTGCTTGTTCTCATACCAATCTCCCAATTACACTTTGCAGCTGAGATGGAATCAAGCCTCGTCTTTCTCAGTGGGTCCAGTGCTTAGCACAAAGACAGATGGTGACTACAGAAATAATGGAAGGTAGCTCACACCCCCATTCCCACCCTACACCACTGCTTTAGTCCAGCATCTCTTCCATCTTTTATCCAAACTACTAAAATAATCCTCTGATTGGACTTCTTCCCTCAACCAACACGTTTCTTTCTACAGCACATCATGCCAGTGTCATTCTACCATGAGTGTCTACAGCATGAAGGCCAAAGTGCTTTTCAGCATAATGCCCTTTGTGACTCGACTTCTACAGTCTCTTCTCAACTGCCACTACTCCAGTCCCATACTCCACCCACATAACTTCCTGCCAGCCAAAATGCCTGAAAATGCCAAATATCTTCATTCCCTTGTACACTCAGGCTCCTCTGTTTGGAATGGCCATTCCCTCCTCTCTTACCTGGTTAACCACTCTTTCTTCAATACACAGTTAAATGCCTTCCTCCAGTTTCCTCCAGACTGTTAACCCATTCCCATACTCTGTTGACATTATGCATTTACACGTGTACCATTAAAATGTGTGTTTCTCCAACCAGATGGTGGGGTTTTACAGAACAGGGACCATGCCTTACTCACTTTTTATTAAATTCATTTTATACTGTGTGTGGCCTCACCAAATGCTGAATTAGTGGGAAGAAATTTAACAATATCCTATATTATATCCTGAAGCAAATAAAGAATATAAATTAATTCAAGGTGGACAACTCTTCCAAGATGAACTGAAAATTAGACAAGCAATGGCAATACAAATGTACAGAAATACCTCCTGCATTCCTGCAGCTTAGTCCTCAATTCTAAACAGCAGCAAGTTCTTCCATGGTAATTATTTTCCAGTTGGTAGAATACACAGTGAAGTAACCTCATCCTGAGTTGTGAAATGTTTCCTGTATTAGTGTAACACACAAGGACACTCAAATTCTGGAACATGACATTAAGAATAAAAGGTCGGTGGGCCCGGCGCGGTGGCGCAAGTGGTTAAAGGTCCTCGCCTTGCACGCCCGGGATCCCATATGGCCGCCGGTTCTTATCCCGGCAGCCCCGCTTCCCTTCCAGCTCCCTGCCTGTGGCCTGGGAAAGCAGTCGAGGACGGCCCAAAGCTTTGGGAACCTGCGCCCACGTGGGAGACCCAGAAGAGGCTCCTGGCTTCGGATCGGCATAGTATCGGCCCGTTGCGCTCACTTGGGGAGTGAATCATCGGACGGAAGATCTTCCTCTCTGTCTCTCCTCTCTGTATATCCGCCTTTCCAATAAAAAAATAATAAAAATAAATCTTTAAAAAAAAAAAAAAAAGAATAAAAGGTCGGGTCATTTTATACATTTTACAACAAATCCCTATAGACCAGGAAAATTCCTGTCCTTTTATACTTTAATCACATGGTTTCATTAATCATTGGTCCTTAAAGGCAATTTAGGTTACACACACAGCAAACATTGTCTGCTGAGTAGTAAACCAGAACTACTTGCCATCCACAGAAAGGGGACATTTCTTCAATGTAGTTTAATTCTAAGAGAATAATGATGTGGGGGTAATATAATAGGAAGTAACAAGGCACTATTCAGTTTTTTGATCTGCTCATTTTCTAGGGTGCACTTTTAAAACCACAAATAGAAAAAAGTTTAAATCGTCAATTTAAAAAGTATCAGCACATTATTCAGCTTTTCTCTTCAATCATCAGTCATGATAAAAAAAAAAAGAAGAGCCATATAAAAAGGTCTTGCTTCAAGTTCAAAGGTAATATAATTTAGAATAATCATTCTTGATTTCCAATTGAAAGATTAAATGAACTCTTAAAAATGCATTAACCATTTTCAATAAGGCGTATGTGCAGCTGTTGTATCTGTGCTTACGTAATAATTTTTAAAAATCAGTGGACCAGGACTGTCTCTAGATTTAGAATATTTGTACAATGTTTCCCGAGGACCTAGAACAGTGCCTGGCCCCAAGCGACTGCTGACAAGGGTCCAAGCACTTCATGTGGCAGTACACACAGCAGCTGCAGATCCCTGAAGAACCTGAAGTCAAGGTCAGAGATCACCACCTGATATGATCACTGGCACAGCCTCAAAGTACAGCTTCACAGATCAACCAGAGCAGCTGATATCTACTCAAAGGCAAATGCACACAAGAATTAAATGAAACACAATACAGGGGCCTAAAAAGAAAGTTGGCCAAGAAGTTGGTAAAGGGGTCAGTGTCGGCATATAGGGGTCTAAGCCTCTGCTGGCGATGCTGGCATCACATATCAGAGCACCAGATCAAACCCTGGCTGCCTGGCTTTAGATCCAGCTCCCTCCAATGTGCCAGGGAAGGTGGGAGATGATGATGGCCCAAGTATCTGGGCCCCCAACACCCACGTAGAAGACCAGGACGGAGTTCCTGGATCCTGGCTTTAGCCTGGGCCAGCTCTAGCTATTGGAACTATTTAGAGTGTGAGCCAATGGACACAAGATCTCTGTCTCTTCCTATCTGATTCTCTGCCTTTCAAATAAATTAGAAAAAAAAAATTAAAGCTGGCAATAAAAATTCAACAGCACAACAAAATTTTCCAAACATAAAATCTTGTTCTTTTCTCATAGATAATTCCAAGAGACACCAAGTTTCAATACAATTATTTCAAATTTATGAATTCCACTTACATGTACATTTACTACAAGTTTACTTCTAGTATTATAAAGCAGTCCAGCGTCTCTTTTAAAAATTTCTTTACGCCAAAAGAATAACATTAAGTGATATCTCTGTCAATAAAGTCATCATTTCTTTCGCTGTTTCTCACTCTTAAAAAGACAAATACGGCCACAGCATCCAACCAGCACACGTGAGAACCAGGAAGGGGGAGCAGAGCCAATAGGGGAATAAGGAGTGATTCCCTTGTTGGATAGCTACTCCCACTGGAGAGCATGAGTTGGGACCAAACTAGGTAGGGCTGCAGCACCTGTGCACCTCATATGGACCAGATCAGGGAAGAGCCAGGAAGGGCGGGCTATTCCTACTAGTATCAACAAACGTTGGTACTAGCGGCCATTACTGCAAGTCCAACCACAGGGCCACCTGGAGAGAGCACAAACCGAGAGTGCCAGTGACCTGGAAGGGAAATAGTGGGCTCCCCCCTCTTGGATTAACACTCCCATGGGAGGGCAAAACAACAACTACGACAGGGGCTGGGGTGGCTAGACAGAAAGGCACTCAACAACATCTGTGAGGGCTAGACAGTTGAGCTGGTTGGATGGAACTAAGCTCCAATACCCCTTGACACTTACGAGAGCCCAATGGGATATGAGGAAGACTAAACTAGGCTGCTACACATGCTAGCAAATCAGGGCAGGGGCGGGCCAGGTGAGGGTTATTGGGGATCGCTCCCACTAGGCTACAGCTTCCAGTGTTTGATGCGATGGCTGAGTAAGCGACGAGTAGAACCAGGACGGACTACAACACCCATTGATTCCAGTGGAAGTCGAGGCTCAAGACGGAACCAAACCAGCAACTGCAACCTTCAGCTGAACGAGGATCAGAGAAAGTCTCCCAAAGAAGCCGTTAAACTTATCTGGACTATAAGATGCTGGACTCTATGCTTGGTATACGCTTGCAATGAAAAATCTCAACTGAACTTGAACTGTGGTTATGCAACAAGGTGGAGGAGGGTTGGGGGAGGGGTGGGGGAGGAGTGGGGGGAATCCCAGTACCTATATAATGGTGTCACATAATACAATGTAATTAGTAAAATTAAAAAAAAAAAAACACAAATATGGGTCCAGCACGATGGCTCAATAGCTAAATCCTAACCTTGCAAGTGCATGGGATCCATACGGGTACAAGTTCATGCCCCAGCTACTCCACTTCCCATCCAGCTTCCTGCTTGTGGCCTGGGAAAGTAGTGGAGGACGGCCCAAAGCCTTGGGACCCTGCACCCATGTGGGAGACCTAGAAGCTCCTGGTTCCTGGCTTTGGATCAGCTCAGCTCTGGCTGTTGCAGCCAGTGGACAGATCTTTTTCCCTCCTTCTCTCCATAAATCTGATCTGCCTTTCCGATACAAAATCTTAAAAACACACAAATATTTATGAAAATGGTGGTTTTTAACTTTCTTATTAAAAATTCATTCTGAGCATTTCATTGTGAGTTAGACTTTCTGCAAAGATTGCCCTTTCAGCTCTTCCTCATCTGCCACTAACACAGGTTGGAAGCCTTCAACAGAGAACTCCTTTCCCGTCCTGGGTCTCACTTTTCTCTTCTGGAGAATGAGGGACATAAATGAAAACACCAGTTCACAAACTATTTTTTCCATGGCTGATCTCTACATAAAAACACACATACACACATAATAATTTTAAACAAAATCATTTGTAATAGTGATGGACAGGAATTAACAGGTGGGTATTTTGAGAAGTTCATGGAAAATGAAAATAAAAGGTAAGATTAGGAATGGGAGTTATGACTCTCAGTTAAGATGCTCACATCGGAAAGTGAAGTGCTTAGGTTTGAATCCCTGCTCTGCTAAGTCCAGCTTCCTGCTATTGTGCATACTGGAAGGCAGCAGCTGATGGCTCAAGTACTTGGGTCTCTGCCAACCATAGGTCCTACTTGAATTCAGTTCCCAGCTCTCAGTTTGGGCTGGCCCAGCACAGCTGTTGTAGGCATCTGCAGATGGATGTTGTCTCTGTCACTCAAACTATTTTTTTTTTTACAGATTTATTTATTGGAAAGTCAGATATACAGAGAGGAAGAGAGACAGAGAGGAAGATCTTCCATCCGATGATTCACTCCCCAAGTGAGCGCAATGGCCGATGCTATGCCGATCCAAAGACAGGATCCAGGAACTTCTTCTGGGTCTCCCACACAGGTGCAGGGTCCCAAGGCTTAGGGCCATCCTCGACTGCTTTCCCAGGCCACAAGCAGGGAGCTGGATGGGAAGTGGAGCTGCTGGGATTGGAACCGGCACCCTTATGGGATCCTGGGCTCAAGGCAAGGACTTTAGCCACTAGGCCACGGTGCCGGGCCCTCAAACAATTTTTAAAAGAATTTTAGGAGCAGGTATCATGGTGGATGGAGTGAACCCAGCACTCTGAGGTGCAGGTTCAAGTCCCAGCTGCTCCATTCCCAATCCAGCTCCCTACTATTATGCCTGGGAAAAGCATCAAAAGACAACCCAAGTACTTGGGCCCCTAGCACCCATATGGGAAACTAGATGAAGCTTTTGGCTCTGGCCTGGTCCAGTTCTGGCTTCACAGCCATCTGAGGAGTGTACCAGCAAGCAGATGGAAGATCTCCCTGTGACCTTCAAGTTAAAAAAAAAAAATGAGTTCTCATGAAAAAAGCTAATTTTGGTGCAAAAATCATTAATTCCATGCAAATTTTTCTCAATGTACCTTTCGCAAACTTTTTGAAGCAGTCTCATATTTGTCTGAATCATGTACCTTATTAAAATTCTTTATATAAAATACTATCTGTACCTTTCAATAATTCAATCTGTTGAAGCAAAGAGATACTTTACGAATCCTACTGTCATTATTTTCCTACTCTACAATTCCTTGACTAAATAAGCATGTATCTGTATAAATTCAACAAGAACACGGATGGGTTCGTCCTGGTCCTCAGTTAAGTTACTGTTGGACACTAAACTCAATAGTGTCACCTCGAGATTATCTTCCCACATCACTGATAACATTTTATGACCAAAAAAGTCTCCAGGGGAAAAACAACCCAAGCCATTCTCTCCCCTCCTGGTGGTTCAAATTTCAGACCTAATATTTCGAGATGGCCTCTGGGGTTAGGAAAGAAAACTTTCGCTCCTGTTTGACTAAGTAACCAATAGTATCAGATAAGAGAACTAGTTTTGTATACCGATTATAATCTCAGACATGGAAATAAGTTAAACAGCATTTCAATGTATCACATAGCATCCACCAAGCAGACACATTTGATATCTTCCTTCCTCTCTGATTTGAGCAGCAGTCAGACAGGACCCAAGCTTGAAAAGAGTAGGAAGGAATAGAGCAAGAAGCAGATGCCCTCAGCCCGAGAAAAAAAAGCAAGGTATCCTAAGACAGTGGTAGGGGCAGACTGCACTCTGGAATCTGCAGTTTCTGGAGATTGCATTTTCCCACATAAACAACGTCTTCTTTACCCCCAATGAAAACAACACATGGCAGAATTCCCAACAGAAAGGGGGGGGGGGAGCCTTTTTGGATTTCTTTTTTAAAAATGTTTTAGGTGAGCATTAAGATGGGGGCGGGGAGCTGTAGATGCTGTGCTGACTGGGTGAGTCCTGAAAAGCATCTAGTCCTAACACATTCACTCCGGGTTGTGAAACGGGCGGCTCGGCACCACGCCGCCGGTGGTTAAGAAAGGCAAACAAGTTGAAGGCAAGGGTCCCGGGACAGCCTTGCCAGGACGATAGCGGAAATCCACACTGCGAATCAAGAGAAGTGGCCAACGACTAAAGTCCACGTCCAAAACTTCTCATCCGTGTCTCCCCCACACCCCAGCCCCAGCTTTCCCATCGCGCACCACAGGGGCGTCTCATCCCACCCCCAACCTCCCACCCTAAACTGCATGAAAAAAAAAAAAAACCGCACACGTGAGCTCATTTTCCCAACCCACTAATCTCCCTTCACCGCCTCCAATTGCAGCAGCCGCCCCCACACCTCCACTCCCCATGCCCCCCGGCACCCCGGACGACCACCTCACGTCACACCCCTGTCCGCCCACATCCAGGCCCGGGAGCCACATCTCGCCCACACAATACGACCCCTAAGCAGCACGGCGACCCCAGCGCCTCTCTGCCGCGCCGGGCCCCTCCTCTGCCACTCACGAATCCCGACCTGCCCCGAACTTGTCCCAAGAATTCCGTCTCCCCAGCAAACTTCCGACTCGCGTCGACAGCGGGGTCCCCCGCTCTCCGCCCCCTCCAAATGCAACGGCCCCAACTCGGCTCCCAAGTTCCAACCTCCCCAGCCCCGACAGCGGACACACACCCCGACACCGCCGCACCAGCACCCCCCTCTCCCTCCCGCCGCCCCCGCGAGCCGGCCGGGAAGAGGGTCCCCACCTGGTTCCGCGGGCGCGGCGCGCGACTCGGGCTCCGGCCTGGGCCTCGCCGCGGCCGCGCCCCCGTCCCGGCGCGGGCGGCAGCGCTCGGGCTGGCCGCGGCGGGCGCGCTCGCCCGGCCCCTCAGCGGCGGCGGCGGCGGCCGGGGCGTCGTCGCGGGCCCGACGGCGGCTCCAGGCCGGGCCGCGGGCGCGGCAGCGCGGACAGCCCGGGCCCGCGGCGTCGGCGGCGCGCTGGGCGCAGCCTCGGCACAGCGAGTGGCCGCACGGCAGGGCCGCCGCTTCGCCCGGGCTCTCCAGGCAGCCGGCGCAGCCCGCGGGCGGCGGCACGGGCGGCACCGGCGGCATCACCAGCAGCGCAGGCCCAGGCGCCGGGCCCGCGGCCCCGGGCTTGGCGGCCGCCGTCTCGTCACAGCGGCCCCGCCGGCCTCGCCGCCCCAGAGCGGCCGCGGCCGCCGCGGAAGCAGCCCGCGTACTCGGGCCCGCCGCCGCCATCTTGTTTCCCGTTGGAAGGGAGAGTCCGTTGCGAGGGAGAAGAGGCGCGGGCGGGGCCCTGCGCGGCAGCCATGGCATCTGCATATTCATGATGGGGCGGGGCCGTCGGAGCCCAGGGCCGGTTCTTGGGACCCGATTGGCGGAGAGGGGCATCGTTAATATTCATTAGCTGTTCTGTCTAAAGCGGGTGCTCAGTCTCGCCCTTACAGGTGCTTCTTATGGAGCCAGGTGAGGCTGCGAGCCCAGAAGGTTCTCATTTGGAAATTCTGAACGACCGTAAACCTTAATTGCAAATTCTGAACAACCGTAAACCTTAATTGCAAAATGATTACACTCATCCCGCAGTACCCTGATACCTGCCTTTGATGCACCGGCGTGTGCCTTCCTGAGGATTCTGTTCTCCCAGCCCCTAGGTTCCTTCGCTGCACCCTCCTCTGGTTTGGAGCTCAGAGGTGGATGGTCCCCTCGGCTCCTCCGGTCGTCTCACTGGGCCCACCCCCTGTCCATCTTGGTTATCTGAAGTCTCCAGGTGACACCTGCAGCCCAGATGCCTGGTGGGGACACTCTCTTGGGTGTCTATAAGTCACTGTCTTCAACCCTTCTTACAGAACAACTCTCATTTCCCTTGTTCTTTTCGCTTACAAAAAAATAAATAACTATTCCAACCCGGCACGGTAGCCTAGCGGCTAAAGTCCTCACCTAGCACATGCTGGGATCCCATATGGTCACCAGTTCTAATCCTGGCAGCCCCACTTCCCATCCAGCTCCCTGCTTGTGGCCTGGGAAAGCAGTCGAGGACTGCCCAAAGCCTTGGGATCCTGCATCCACATGTGGGAGACCTGAAAGCTCCTGGCTCCTGGCTTCGGATTGGCTCTGCTCTGGCCAATGCAGCTGCTTGGAGAGTGAACCATTAGATGGAAGATCTTTTTCTGTCTCTCCTCTCTGTAAATATGACTTCCCAATAAAAATAAATATTTTTTCAAAACAATTATTCGAAAAGCAGAGTTACAGAGAGGAAGAAAGAGAGATACAGATTGGTTCACTCCCCAGATGGCAGCAAAATCTAGGAGCCAGGAGCTAGGAACTTCTTCTAGGTGTCCCACGTAGGTGTCAGGGACCAAAATATGTGGGCCATCTTCCTCTGCTTCTCCCAGAGAATCAGGAGGCCAGATCAGAAGTGTAACAGCTGGGACAAGAGCCAACATCAATATGTGGGCTTTGTAGGCAGCGGCTTAACTTGCTGTGCCACAACACCAGCGTTAATTTCCCTCCTTCTGTCAAAGGGACCATCCTCCCAAGTTTACAGGTTACAAACCTAGGCGTGGTTAACTTCATCTCCCACACCTTGGCTTCTGCTTGTTTCTGTCCATTCACCCATGCTGACACGAGCGTTTTCCATCCATCCTCCTTCTTATCCCAGTCCCACTGCCCAGCCCAGGTTTGCTCCTTGGACCACTCCCCTTCCGGCATGCTCTCTAATGCATCCTCTGCTGCAATTGCAGCTGTTCCCTGAGGACCAGCTCTGACCCAGACACACCTGATTGGCTTGGGGTGAGGAGGTGGGGCTTTGGCATGGACCCTCTTTCTCCATGCAGGGTATGGAAAAGAAGGGTTCCCCTTGCAAAGTAGAGAGGGCTGTGCTATGGCGGGCCTCCCTGCATTTCCTCTGAGGTGGATGAGGAGCAAGAAAGCACGAAATCAGTGGTATTTTTTGCTGGAGATTTTTATAGCAAGGTACAGTTAAAGACAGGAAAAATTTTTTAAAAATGCCATAGAAGATAAAAACCTAGATTCTCAGGAGTCTGCCCACAGCTGCTGCTGAACTGATCTGAGGTGGAGTGGTTGGTCCAAGTAAAAAATGCAGACAGAAGAAAAAAAAAAAAAGGTGGATTCCTGAACCAAGAAGCAGAAGGCAAAATGACAGTAAGAACTGGAGAAGGGTCAACAAGTCACAGAACCAAATATTTGTGTGTGTGTGTGTGTGTGTGGAGAGAGGCCCAGCCATTCGGCATCCTGCCAGCCACAGAAGCAGGCCTGGGCTGGACTCATCCTTTGTCCCCAGGGCCTCCTCACTCCTCCTTCCCATTTGAAGTTCTCGGAAACTTTTTGCCTAGATTCTGACCAGGGAGACCCATACCTCGGAGATCAAGCCTACCCCAGTTCAAAACAAGACACGCTGAGTGCATGGCTCCCTCGAGACTGTGTAGTCCTCTGGATCTGAGGCGACTGTTGGCTTGTGGCAGGGGCCAGGCCACAGGCTTCCCTGGATGAGGTGGAACACTTCCTGTTGCAGAGGAAAAAGCAAGAGGCCTAAGCAATACTGGACCAGACGCAGTGTAATTGCAAACAGCTAGCTGCTCTGTGGGCTTCAATACTATGGTACTGGAATTCAGCAGTTCTCAACCTGGGATCACACACACACACACACACGCCAAGATCCACCATCAGAACTCAAAAACCAAGCTGAAGAAATCTCGGGATGTGTGTTGTTGAACGTGCCAGGAAAATCTAACGGCCACGCCTGGGTGAACTCACTACCCCAGGTGAGACCATGCACTGAGGCTCGTGTGCTGTTAGGAGTCGGCTTCCCAGCCTGCTCCACTCTGTGACCGAAGTGGTCATCCCAGGGGTGGCAATGCTGGCGGAAAAGCAAGGCTCCCATCCAAGGGAACCTGGAGGGTCCTTCCCAAGGGAAGAGTGGGGAGAACAAGTCCCAAGCCACAGGCCGAGGAGCCTGGGATGGTTCTCCCGGTGGCCGACTGACCAGAGCAGAACAAGCAGGACAGGAAAGTGGTCTGAGGAAGAGGAGGGGAGCTGGGCATGGTGATTACTTGGTGCGGTTTGCTGCCAGCATCAAGCCACCAGGAGTGCCTTGTCCCCATGCAGGATAAATGAGACCAAGGAAGCTGGGGCCAGGTCTTTTTTCCCTCTGATCCAGCTAGGACATGGCCTGGGACCTACATAAGCATCCACAGCTGCTTCTCTCTGAACTTTGAATCTTTGGGGAATGACACAACCTTCAGATGGAGTGGGGACTTACATCTCCAACTCATAGCCTTCCCATCAACTCTTGGCATCCTTTCCGGAAATTCCCCTTTCTCTTACATCATATACAACAGTTTCTTTTGTTTGCATTGCAGCCATGGACACATTGATGTGTGTTTTTTGAACAAATTCACTTGAAAATGGTTGTCAGTAGTGCCTTGCAGATCATATCTGAGAAGCTTAGGCCACCAGTCTAGAACAGAACAAGCCTGGGCCCAGCGCAGTAGCCTAGCAGCTAAAGTCCTCACCTAGTACGTGTTGGGATCCCATATGGTCACCCCACTGGCAGCCCCACTTCCCATCCAGCTCCCTGTTTGTGGCCTGGGAAAGCAGTCGAGGACTGCCCAAAGTCTTGGGATCCTGCACCTATGTGGGAGACACGGAAGAAGCTCCTGGCTTTGGATCAGCACAACTGTTCATTTTGGCCACTTGGGGAATGAATCATCAGATGGAAAATCTTCCTCTATATCTCTCTTCCTCTCTGTATATTTGACTTTCCAAAAATAAATAAATAAATAAATCTTAAAAAAAAAAAAAAAAGAACAAGCCTGAATATGAGGGACCTTCCAAAGGTTTATGACCTGTACAGCATGTTAAGCATTGGCTTACAATAGCCACCTGCAACCCACACAGGTCCATCCCTATTGACGTACCTGGGAAGGCAACAGCAGCTGGCCTGAGTATGTGGGCCCCCATGCTATGCATGTGGGAGACCCAGATGAAATTCCTGGCTCTTGGCTCCAGCCTGGTGCAGCCCTGGTTGTTGCATCCAGTTAGAAAGAAAATCTCTGCCTTTCTAATACTCTGCTTATCAAAATGAAAGAAGGTTTATGGGACTGACCTCATGGAGCACAGTGAGTTAATTTACCACCTATGGGATAAGTGACCCATAGCAGCGCTGATTCAAGTTTCAGCTGCTCCACTTGGGCTCCACTACCCTGCTAATGTACCAGGGAAGGCAGCAGAAGATGGCTCAAGCGCTTGAGACCCACTTGGGAGACCCTGCATGGTAGGCTAAGCTTTCAATTATGGCGCCAGCATCCCATATGGGTGCTACTTCAAGTCCTGGTGCTCCACTTCTGCTTCAGCTCCTTGCTTATGACCTGGGAAAGCAGTGGAGAATGGCTCAGATACTTGGGACCCTGTGCCCACATGGGAGACTCTGAAGAAACTGCTGGCTCCTGGCTTTGTATCAGCTTAGCTCTGGCTGTTGTATTTTGGGAGTGAACCAGTGGATAGAAGATCTATCTCTTTTTTTCCTGTAATTTTTCAAATTTAAAAGATAGTAAAAAAAAAACTTTAATTAAATAAGGTTAATTAATCCCAGTGCCTATAACACTGTGTCATATAATGCAATGCAATTAATAATAAAAAAATAAGGTTAATTTTAAAAAGGGGGGGAGGGGAAATGGAATTAATGGTTGAATTTATTTTGGTACCAAAAAAAAGTGAATCCATGCATACAAGAGATCTCCAGAAGTTTATGGAACTGCATATTGTGAAAAAAAAAAACAAACAAACTATGCAAAGACTTCTGATTTTTTTTTTTTTTTTTGCACTGGGCTAACTTATCTTTTCATTCCATCTTCTGTGCATTTATGGATGCACCCTCACAGCAGCTGCTGCCTTCCTCCTCGTCCACCACCATGTGGAAAGGAGCTCCTAGATTCACTTTCCTGCTGGACAACCCAGAACCAACAGCAGCACAGTCATGGAGAACAAAGCCTCCTGTCAGGCCGCACTGCCACACCATTCCCTGTCAGCAGCACCTTCCCTGCCGCTCCGTGCTGGATGAAGCCAGGCCCTGCTGCAGTTTCTCATGCAGACACCAGCACCGCCCTCGCCACTCACATTTGACCCTCCTCAGTTCTTCCAGGATCCCCTTCATCCTGTCCTCTTCCTCTCTCCAACCAGACTTGTGCTCCAGATTTTGTCCCTTCCCTTTTGCTTTTAAGACCCTTGCAGCAGTCTTAGTCATCTTTGATTGTTTCCTCTTACGTTTCCAGGGAAGTAGTCCCCTTTGCAAAGCGGATTCCATCCATTTGGCTTTCACATCACCTTCCCAGCTTCCTCTGAACTCCGAGAACACGTGTGAGGCTCACTGCCTGCAGCCTGGAGGTCAAAAGCACAGGCCAGCTGAGGTCGCTGTCGGACACGTCTCCATCCCAATCAGAGCTGATTCCCGTTCCTGCTCTCCTTCTTCCAGCCTAGTTCCCTGCTCATGCCCCTGCACCCATGTGGCAGACCTGGCTGGAGCTTCTGGCTCCTGGCTCCAGCCTGACCCAGCTCTGGCTGTTGCAGGCATTTGGGAATGAGCCAGTAGATTGAAGACTTTCAGTCTCTCCTCTCCTTCTCCATCTCAGTTGTTCTGCCTTTCAAATACATAATTCAGATAAATTTAAAAATCAAACTTGTTTTGACAAAGAAAAAAGGGAAACACATTAAACAATCATAATGGGAAAGAACTGCAGGTGCTCCTCACAGATGCTGCAGAAGCAGAGAGCAAAGGCAAGGGCAAAGGGGAAAGTTATACAGGACCAGGGATGAGGAGTTCCCTGGCGGAGATGGGGATGACATCAGACCTGCAGACAGACAACTAACTGAGACACACACGCCTGAAAGTTCAGGGTCTGGGTCAGACTGATGAGGACTCTGATGAGGCCAGAACTTTGGGCTGGAGATTGGAGCAGAATGGCACTGGAATGGATGCAGCAATGACCATGCCGTGCCAGGCACCTTGCTCAGCCATGTTCTCCCTGTGTCTCTGGACTGTAGAGTAGCCCTGCAGAGCAACATGCTGATGTGTCCACTGTCCAGAGGAAAGCGCTCAGGCTCCTGAGGAACACTGAGAAGCTTAATGTTGGGGCAGAGTGGCACCACAGATGGAGATGTGGCAACCCCATAATTCTCACTGAGGAATTCAAACAATCCAAGCTGACTCTGCGCCATCCACACGGAGCTGAGCTGACAGCTGGTGCCACCAACATCCACTCTCCCCAACACAGACCTGAGAGGCAGGTTAGCTGAAGGAGGTTCCGAGCCAGCCTGAATGGGCTCAGCCTCAGGGATAGTATCTGGCACACTCCAGAAGCTGAGCAATGACTGAATGCTGACCCCTTAGTTACTATACCTTTCATGTTTAGCAGGCTTCACAGTATGGAATATTGTCAGAAAAAAAAATAAGAGTCCCATTTAACAAACAAGCAAGTACAGAATAATTTTGTTTCTTTAAATTTCCCCTTCAGATTCTGACACATCTACTGAGCACTGGCACCTGGTCAGCCTCTCTCTCTATCTCTCCCTCTCTCGCTATCTATTTCTATCTCTATCTCTCCATTTCTCCCAGCCCTTTGGTTTTTCTTAGTCTCATCCTGCCCCCAGAGGCCCTATACTTCTTCTAGGCTCTGACCTATGATTGCAGGTAATCCGTTCCTCCTTTAATTATTTTCTATTATTTAATTATAAAGTAAGCATACACCTATAATCATAGTGCAGCCTTTGTTGCCTATTTTTTTAAGGGGATAGAGGTGGCTTTAAGATGGCCTTTCAGGACAGGTGTTTGGCTAAGATGCTGCCCGGGACCTCTGCATCTTACGGCAGAATGGCTGGGGTTCAAGTTTCAGCTGCACTTCCCATCCAGCTGCCTGGATGCATCAGGTGACACGGCCAGTACTTGGTTCCCTGCTACCCCTGTGGGAGCCCCGGGTACAGCCTCAAACTCCCGGCTTCAGCCTGGGCTAGCCCAGGCTCTGTGTGGGCATTTGGGGAGTGAACCAGAACATGGAAAATCTCTCTATCTCCTATCCATCCTGCTTCAAATAAACAAAAACAAATTAAACTCTTCTAAAAAGAAGTATTTTAGTTTCAATACACAAAGAGTGATCCACTTGTGAATGAGACATCAAAGGTTATCAACCTTCCTGTGTACGGACTAGCCACCTCTTCCGGTCTAAGTCAACTTCGGGTGCTTGCAGAGTCCCCCCTGTCCAGATCACGCCAGAAAAAACCCTTCTACTTTCACCTTGTCAGGCCGGAGTCCTCAAGAAGGAGGAGGCACAGTTCCATCCCACCAAGAGTGAGAAAGAGCAAAACCGTCATTTTGTCAGGCACGGAGGGTGGAAGGTTACTCATAACCCTAGGAAGACAGCCTTCTGCACCAGTCTTTCCCACCACCCCACGCCCCGCGAATGCCAAGTCACTGAGTTGTTTTGTTCTAGGAAGGCTCTCTGGTCACTAGGCTCTCAAGCCCCGCCATCTCCCAATGACCTCCCTGGGCTGTGATGGCGCAGCGTGACCACGAGGGGGCAAACGGAGACTACGCAGTCTCCTCTTCCAGTTTCCATGGAGCCCAACTCAGAACGTCAGAGCTGCGAGGCTTCAGAACCCAGGGGAAGCTTCGCGTCAGAAGGTTTTGTGTAACAGAGGAGAAAACTAAGGTGTCAAGGAGGGGGTGCGGGTGGAGTCACGTGTCGAGGCCACATGATGGGCTCTCGGAAACACAGAACTGACCACTCCAGGTCCATGCATGTTCTTCCACATCAAGCCTTCTGCCTCGGATTGAATTCCAGCATTCAGCGGTGTGCAATCTGGGCAACACATTTACCTTCCCGGTCGTATGCTAAGAAGGCGGGTCCCAGGACAGTCCTGTGGCCAACACCGGGGTTGCTGTCCACGTGGTTCTGCAGGCAGCCTATGCCCAATAAAAGGAAGGGTGCAGGGAGTGACCAGGACACCCTCCTGCAACCCTTTCAATATCAACCATTTTGCAAATTGCACTTATCTGCTGGTGAGTGTATCCTACATAAATCTTGGGAATCCCAGATTACTTTTCCTGTTAAATGCTTAGCAATGGATTTACGAGCTACGTAGCTTTAAGTATTACACACAAAATGAATTTTAGCATGTAGTAATAATGGTCAAGGTCATCTGTGTTTAAAAGCTTTTCTTAAACAAGCAAGCTTTCTTAGTGTCACCATTCAAGCCTCAAAATATAAAAACTGCAGACTTTCCAAGTTCTAGATGTTCTTCATTGCACTGTATTAAAACCAATGTCCAGTGTGAGAGATGCAGCGTTCACCTTTTGTTCTGGACCTAAACAGGCCAGCAGAGATAAAGGGCTAGACTAGGGGTGGAAGAAGAGTTAGTAAGTCTGGGAAGGAAGTTTGAGGTCCCTGTTTAACTGCTGTTGGTTCATTCATTTGACAAAAATTAGGATGCCCACAGCCATGCAGCACTCTGCCGGCTGTTACTGGTGGTATTAGACGGTGACCAGAGGGTCCAGCAGGAATGAAGGTCACTCCACTCTGGCTGCATCCGCAAGGACTGGGTCCTCACTTCACTCCTCGTATGCACCAGTTCCTACATTTCATTTATTACTCATTTAATTTTCACTTTAAAATTATATATTTTTATACTAAATCCTTTTTTCACTGAAAATTTTCAATAGAAACTCTCATGTTTCATGTATCATATTATCAATTTGTTGTCACTTTAGAAAGGTTTAAACTAAAAAGTTAGAAAAAAATCTGCTCTTGTCCACTGATTTCACTCCTCAGGATGCCCACAAGGGCTAAGGCTCAGCTGGGGCTGAGCTGAGGCTGGGCTGAGGCTGAGCTGAGCTGAACTGGGCTGAGGCTGGGCTAAGCTGAGCTGAACTGGGCTGAGGCTGGGCTGAGGCTGGGCTGGGCTGAGGCTGGGGCTGTGCTGGGCTGTGCTGGGCTGTGCTGGGCTGAGGCTGGGCTGAGGCTGAGCTGGGCTGAGGCTGGGGCTGTGCTGGACTGTGCTGGGCTATGCTGGGCTGAGTTGGGCTGAGGCTGGGCTGAGGCTGAGCTGGGCTGAGGCTGAGGCTGAGCTGGGCTGAGGCTGGGGCTGTGCTGGGCTGTGCTGGGCTGTGCTGGGCTGAGTTGGGCTGAGGCTGGGCTGAGGCTGAGCTGGGCTGAGGCTGAGGCTGAGCTGGGCTGAGGCTGGGGCTGTGCTGGGCTGTGCTGGGCTGAGTTGGGCTGAGTTGGGCTGTGCTGGGACTGAGGCTGAGCTGGGCTGGGCTGGGCTGGGCTGGGCTGGGCTGGGGCTGGGTTGAGCTGGGCTGAGGCTGGACTGAGCTGGGTTGACCTGGGTTGAGCTGGGCTAAGGCTGGGTTTGGGCTGAGGCTGGCCTGGGCCTGGGAGTAAGGGACTTGACTCAGGTCTTCCTGGCAAGGTAAGGATCCGACTTACCTTGTGAGCCATCCCTTTTGTTTCCCAGGGACTGCATCAGCAGGAAAAGAATCAGGAGCCAGAACTTCACTCTGATATAGGAGGCAGGCATCTTCATTTCTTTTTTTAAAAAAAAATTTATTTATTTTTATTGGAAAGTCAGATATACAGAAAGGAGGAGAGACAGAGAGGAAGACCTTCTGTCCGATTATTTACTCCCCAGGCAAGCAGCCGCAACGACTGGAGCTGAGCCGATCCGAAGCCAGGATCCAGGAACTTCTCCTGGGTCTCCCATGTGGGTGCAGGGTCCCAAAGCTTTGGGCCGTCCTCGACTGCTTTCCCAGGCCACAAGCAGGGAGCTGGATGGGAAGTGGAGCTGCCGGGATTACAACTGGTGCCCATATGGGATCCCGGGCGTGCAAGGCAAGGACTTTAGCCACTACGCTATCGTACCGGGTCCAGACATTTTAATTTCTAAGCTAAACACCTGCCCTATATTTTATTCTCTCTCTTCCACCTTTTTTGAAGTCGTTGTGCAACAAGGCAAGTGCGAACACAGTGACCGTTCCTAAAACTAACTGGAATTCCTGTGAGAAGCACGGCAAGCTTGAGCCGCACGAAGTGACACAGTGCAGAAGGCCAAGGGTTCTCTGGGTGCCCAGAAAAGTCACCTTGTGGCAGAGCAGAATGGCTATGGTTGGCAGAGGAAGCTAACTTCTTCAGAGAAAGGTTAAAGAGAAGCACAGACGACTGTGCTAAGAGCTCAGGGCTTTGAGCCCGGCTGCAGATGTAAGAAGGAGCTGTTAGGACACATATGTGCTGAACCAGGAGAGGAGGAGGAACCAGGGCAAGCGTAGCAGGTGTTACGTGCAGCAGGTAAGCAGGTGGCTGAGGACACCCACATCCCATAGCAGCATGCCTGGGCTCAAGCTCTGACTTGGTTTCATGTCCAGGTCCAGCTTCCTGCTGCTGTGCCCCCTAACAGGCTGACAGCCTGAGTACTGGGGCCCCTGCCACCCACGTGGGAGGCTGGGAGAGTGTCCTACACTCCTGGCCATTGCTGTTATTTGGGGAGTGAATCAAAGGATGGAATATCTCTTTCTCCCCCGCAACTTTTCAGATGAAGAAGAATAAACAAAAACACAGGAAGGTGCAAGAGTTTCTACTGTAAGCTCAAATGTTTTATGTTTTGCTCTGAAGGCAATAAAATCTGAGGAGTATGTACACACACACACACACACACACACACACACACACACACACACACAGAGTACATCTCTGCTATTATGTACTGGTGCTGCTCTAGATGCCAGGGATATAAGGGATATAGCTGTGGTCCTGAATTAAGGTCCAGGCCCAGGCTATCCCAGAGCATTCATGCCTAGGAAGGAGAGAGAGAAGGCAGCAGTTGGGGAATGCTATTCAGGTCATGATGAATGGCAAGCAGGAAGTCACACAAGAAGCTGAGGAGAGATGGCAGCAGTGGATGGGTTGGGCCAGGGAAACCTCCCTGAAGACATGATATTTGAACTGCATGGAACATCTGAGATGCTATCCCATGCCAAAGAAGCAGCCAGGGCACAGTCGCTAGGAGGGATAGGGTCTGCCAGGTCCCAGAGACAATGGTCAGTGTGTGAGAGCAGGGAGTGCAGCAGGGGAGAAGGGTGTGCAGCTGCAGGCTGGAAGGGGCCATGTCCTGCCAGCATCCACAAGCTAGACTCCATCTTCCATCCCAAGTGCAATGGTGAGGGTTTAAGCATGAGAGCAGGGCCCAGCGCAATATCCTAGTGGCTGAATCCTCGCCTTGCATCTTCTGGGATCCCATATGGATGCCAGTTTGTGTCCCGGCTACTCTACTTCCTGCCTTTCCAATAAAAATAAACCTTTTTTTTTTTTTAAAAAAAAAAAAAAACATGCTTATATATATAAAACCATGGAAGTGGCCCTGGCATGGTAGCCTAGTGGCTAAAATTCTCACCTTGCACGCGCCAGGATCCCATATGGGCACCAGTTCTAATCCCAGAGGCCCTGCTACCCTCCCAGCTCCCTGCTTGTGGCCTCTGAAAGCAATAGAGGATGGCCCAAATCCTTGGGACCCTGCACCCACATAGGAGACCCAGAAGAGGCTCCTGGATCCTCACTTTGGATTAGCTCAGCTCTGACCATTGAAGCTGCTTAGGGAGTGACTTAATGGATGGAAGATCTTCCACTATATCTCTCCTTCTCTCTGTATATCTGACTTTACTATAAAAATAAGATAAAATCTTTAAAATATATATATGGAAGCAACTGCTTTGCATTCGAAAAGGTAACCCAGGTTGCTTCCCAGGACAACCTTGGAGTGGCTACAGCCCCTATCACCACTGGTTGTGTAGTCCTTGGGCCTCTGCACCCACATGAGAGACCTGTAAAAAGCTCCTGGTCAGCTCAGCTTTGGCCACTGCAGCCATCTGGGGAGTGAGTCAGCGGATGGCAGACCTCTATATATAAAATCTTCTTTTCAAATAAAAATAAATCTTTGATAGCTCCTTTAAACAAGACTTTCCTCCCATTGTATCTAAGTTGGACCCATCTTGGGAGAATCCATCAGTACACCCATGCTCAAAACACAACAAAGTAAAGGCAGTAACCATCATTTTGGGGCGTATCATAAAGGTTCAGATCCCCTAGAGATGCCCAAATCAGCAGATGATAATGCCTTTATACCTAAAGGAGTAAAGGCAGGTATTTGGCACAGCTCTGAAGTTGCCACTTGGGAAGTCTACAATCCCTGTGGGAGTGCTTTTTCACTGGTCCCAGCTCCTGTGCTTTTGTCCAGCTTCCTGCTAATGTGCACCCTGGGAGGCAGCAGATATGGCTGAAGGATGTGGGTGCCTGTCACACACATGGGAGGCTCAGCCTGGGTCCTGGGCTCCTGGTTTCAACCTGGCCAGCTCTGGCTATTGTGGTACTTGCAGAGTGAATCAATGGATAGAAAATGTTTCTCTCTCTCTTTCTCTTTCTCTATGCCTTTCAAATAAAAAAAAAACTTTTAAAAATAAAAGGGGAGTGGCATTTACATGTAAGCTATCTACACCCTCCTGTGTGTACACTGTAAGTTATTTCTGGCTGACTTACAGGCCCAATGCACCATCCGTGTTGCGTGACTAGCTACAGGGATCATTTTGGAAATAAGGAAAACTTCTGTACATGTCCAGTACAGATAGATACATGTGTTTCTTAAACAGTTTTGACCTCTGGTCAGTTGAATCTGGGGATGCAGAACCCATAATTCTGAGGCCAACTGTACAACAGCCAGCTCAGGAAATTGAAATGTTTAATTGTTGGAACTTCTGCAGGTTGATTATAAAGAAGATACTATTCAACAAGTCAGGTCTTCAGCATCACAGATACAGCTTGGTGCTGAAGGTTATGAAAGGCGATAAACAACAAGCAGTGTGTCCACTAAGCAGCTCAATGCAGAGGAGACACAAACCCTCTGAAAATATGATGTGCTAAGGGCTCCCACAGAAGCAGATAAACCTACCCTAGTGCCAGGGCTTGGCCAGCTCAGGGTGTGGCCTGAGCAGTCCCAGCAGGAGGCACAGGCAGAAAGAGGGTGCCAATTTAATCCAGCTGTGGTGTGTAGACATGGTGGCCTCTCAGAAGCCACTGGGATTCCATGAGTCATTACAGTAGAGGACTCATGATTGGATCTTGGCGGCTACATAAGAAGAAAGAGATAGGGCCCAGCGTGGTGGCCTAGTGGCTAAAGTCCTCACCTAGTATGTGCGCTGGGATCCCATATGGACACCAGTTCTAATCCTTGCAGTTCTACTTCCCATCCAACTCCCTGCTTGTGGCCTGGGAAAGCAGTCGAGGACGGCCCAGAGCTTTGGGACTCTGCACCCATGTGGGATATCCGGAAGAGGTTCCTGGCTCCTGGCTTCAGATTGGCTCAGCTCCGGCCATTGCGCTCACTTGGGGAGTGAATCATCGGATGGATGATCTTCCTCTCTGTTTCTCCTCCTCTCTGTATATCTGCCTTTGTAATAAAAATAAATAAATCTTTAAAAAAAGAAGACAGACTTAGAAAAGAAACACACATACATATACCCTCTCTCCCACCCTGTGAGGCTCTATATAGACTCAGGACTCTGAAAGCAAGGCAGACATAACCAGATACAGCCTTAGACCTTGCACCTCCATCACCGAGAGCCAAAGGAAACCCCTTTTCTTGGTAAAGTTAAGCTGCCTTGGGCACATCACTATAGTAACATGAAATGGGATGGCACAGGGAGCCTAATCCATAAGCACCAATGTCCATCTTGTTTTCCACCATCTCCCCAACAGCTAGTGCAGTCCCCAGCCCAGAACTGGTACTTGATCACTGTTCCACAAATCCCTTCCAAGGGCAATCCCTTGGCCCTTGGAAAATCAACAAATTTGGCAGACAGAAGAGCAGATGTGAGAGAATGAACATTCCAGGCAAATGACACAGGATGTGTGGAAGCACACAGGGGGGAAAAAACTTAACACAAGTATAGGAAAACAAACATGGCATGGGGGCTCCAGGACTGGTGGGAGAAGAGCAAAAGGATCCCTGGCCTCAAATCTCAAAAGGCAAAAGGAGTCAGCTTGGTCTGGCACGGCCCTGGGACTCCTTTTGTCACTATGTTGACAATACACAGACAGCACTCCTAAAGGGCATTCCACACTCTGCCTCGTGTGCTCGTCTCTTATATCAGTCACCGATTGAAGCTGAGGTCAGGGCAGTGGTGGAGGTACCCCATGGAGCAACACCATCTCTTCCCATCCCAAACATGTCCACCCACTTATGTAACAATTACTGGCTCAGTATCTTGGGGTGCCAGATTTTTACGGGGTGCTGGAAAGACAGGTGTACATGAAATACACTACCTACCCAAACAGTGCAGGGTAGAAAATGCAGGTGATGGGCCCGTCAATGTAACCTAGCAGCTAAATCCTTGCCTTGCATGTACCAGGATCCCATATGGGTGCTGGTTTGTATCCCGGCTGCTCTACTTCCCTTCCAGCTTCCTGCTTGTGGCTTGGGAAAGCAGTCGAGGATGGCCCAAAGCCGTGGGATCCTACACTGTGTTGGAGATCCAGAAGAAGCTCCTGGCTCCTGGTTTCGGATTGGCTCAGTTCTGGCTGCTACAGCCACTTGAGGAATGAACCAATGGACAGAAAATATTTGTCTGTCTCTCTTTCCCTCTCTGTAAATCTGCCTTTGCAATAAAAATAATTAAGTATTTTTTTAAAAGAAAAGAAAGTGCAGATATCTACACTGTGGGAATTACTATGCAAAGTGCCATGCCAAACACCAAGATAAAAAATTTTTCACTTCCCCCAGGGACTATCAGGGATAGCCTTAAGGGGCAAGCAACTTGGAGCTGAATTTTCACAGCTAAAAAAGGGGTCCACTAGATGGAACAGGAAGAGAAAGGTAGTCCACACAGAGTAAAACACGTAGGAGGATCATGAAGACGCTATCCGGCTCTTTGGGGGCAAGCGGAGGGTAAACTGGTAGTGCTAGACAGCAGGCAATATGTGTACACTCCTGAATCCATCATGGAGATTTCTGGGTTTTAATATGTAAATGCTAGGCCATGAGATAATAAATTCTAGGTGGAATTGTGATTTGGTTGGATTTGTCAATGAAATGACTGGTAGAAGGGCCTGCATGTTGGCTAACTGGCTAATCCTCCACCTCCATGAGTTGACAACCCATATGGGCCAGTTGGTGTCCCAGCTGCTCCACTTCCCATCCAGCTCCCTGCTTGTGGCCTGGGAAAGCAGTCGAGGACGGCCCAAAACCTTGGGACCCTGAACCTGTATGGGAGACCTGGAAGAAGCTCCTGGCTCTTGGCTTCAGATCAGCTTAGCTCTGGCTGTTGTGGCCAGTTGGGGAGCAAACCAGTGAACGCTTCTTTCTCTCTGTCTCCTTCTCTCTGTAAAACATCTTCCTGTCAATAATAATAATAATAATAATAATAATAATAATAATAATAGTAAGGGCCTGGTGTGGTGGCTCATCAGCTAAAGTCTTTGCCTTGAACACACCGGGATCCCATATGGGTGCTGGTTCTAATCCTGGCAGCTCCGCTTCCTTTCCAGCTCTCTGCTGTGGCCTGGGAAAACAGTCAAGGATGGCCCAAATCCTTGGGACCCTGCACCCACATGGGAGACCTGGAGGAGATTCCTGGCTCCTGGCTTTGGATTGGCTCAGCATCAGGCGTTGTGCTCACTTGGGGAGTGAATCATCGGACAGAAGATCTTCCTCTCTGTCTCTCTTCCTCTCTGTATATCTGACTTTCCAATCAATAAATAAATCTTAAAAAAAAAAAAATCAGCTGCAGAGTCCCAAGACAGGTGTGAGGAAAACAGACTCAAAGTTCCCAGCCCAGGGACAGCAGAGCCTGTCGTGAAGGTCCAAGTGAGGAGGGAGGACAGCCTGTGCCTTGGGGTTAAGGAGAACACAGCGGAGGGTGGGGGCAGTGCAGACCCAAAATGGGATATGTGTACATGTGTGTGCAGAGGCAATCCTAATGCACCTCTCCAGTAAAGATGAATATAGGAAAATATCTCCATCCCAGCCCCTTTTAGGATGTGACTTTTTCGGGAGTCAAGCACTGCATTTGACTTTGAGCTCCCTGGAGGCCCACACAAAAAGGGAGGCATGGTGGCATGCACATTTCTCACTGTTTGTTCAAGTATTGTACACCTGATGGAGAGAGGCTGGGAGTGGTTAAGCCTGAAAGGGAGGGAGTGGCACACGTGTGGCTGATTCTGAGGGCTCTGGAGATGTTTCTGGGACTCTGGATTCTTCCCACTTCACTCTGTTCTGAAAGTGGTGGTACCACAGTGCAACAGCGAGCCCAAAGCTGGATCAGAAAGAGAGCCTGGGACATAAACTGGTCAGCCTGGAAACCCGACTCCTTACCCTAGTGCAAGGTGGACTCCACACCCCTTCTCACTTCTCCCACCTGCCTCCAGGTCTTCTTCCCTCCAACACTCATGGCCGTGTCCAGTTGCAAAAGAGCAGCTGAGCAGGAAGCTGAGGACCAAAGACAGGATGGAGGGATGAATAGGATCCACCCAAGGGGACCCAGCAAGTGAGGGCTCTTTTGCTGTCTGAGTTTGGGCGTTTCTGCTGTTCTTCTCGCGGCGTCATGTTAATTCATGGACTCATTCAGTACCAGGTCTGCAGGGCCAACCCTGGACCGGGAGGCGGGAGGCGGGAGGCGGAGGTAAGGACCCTGTCCTCTGGGGAGCATACCCTCACTAGTGCTCACTGGACGCGCTTGCCCCTGGTGGTCGCCACTGCCAGACAGGTGCAAGCCTCACCCACAGAGCCAAGGAACAGGAGACTCCCCAGGGTCTGAAGGGTGAAGCGACTGGACAACCGCCTTTCTGAGCACCTAAAATAACGTCCCCTCCCCACTAGGCTAGATGCTCCAACGTTGATCATCACAGCTCTGTAACTGTGGGACAAGTCGAAGCTGGGCTAGCTTGCCCGCACGCCAGCTGATTGAACAGCCCCAAGTACCTTGATTCCATCCAGGTGCAGAGGAGTTCCGCGCCCACGCCTCCCCATCGCCCTACCCCAAACGGGTTAGCGCGATCTCCGCAGCCTCCCTGGTTACACCACAAGCGCCAACACCCACTCCTCCTTTGGTCCCACCTGCTGTCTCGGCTGGACCCCCCCAAACCTCCACTGCATGCTGGTATCCGCGGGGCGTCAGGGGTTAACCTCCCCCTGCCTGGCCCGGGTGGACCCTTCCCCCCTCCGCAGCCCCCTCGCCTCCACTCGGCGCGGCGCCTGGAGCGCCCGGCACGGGAGAGGCGGGGGCAGAGTGGGCCTGTTTCTCGGGTGGCCAATCCACCGAGCCCGCCGTGCCCCCAGAGGAGGCGCCAGCGCCGGGCCAGCGCCAAGCCGGGGCTGCCTGCTTCCCGCGGTAAAGTACAAATGCGCCCGAGCGAGGCGCCTGGCGCCCTGGGCGTGCTCAGCCTCTGCCGCGGCCGCTGCTGGCCCCGCACGCCTGGCCCTCGCTGTGCGCCCTGCGGACCCCTGCCCTCATCGCAGCCACCTCCTCCTCTCCCTCGCACTTCTTGTGCTCTCTGCAGCCGGACTGTCCTCCGCCTCCACACCCGCGTGCTCCTACCACTTCCCTCTCTCACCTACCTGCCTGGCTTCTGGTCCCTGCCGTCCCTTCTCTGTCTCGGCGCTCGTAGCGCTCCCCGCGACCCCGCAGGAGGACCGTGTCCCGGTATCCTCATCACGTTCTCTGCCGACGCCCCGAGCCCGGGCCAGGAAGGATGTCTCCGGAGGTGAGGGTGCTGCCCTCCTTGCTGGGACTTGCGCTGCTGTGGTTCCCCCTGGACTCCCACGCTCGAGCCCGTGAGTACAGACGGTGGCTGGGCGGGCAGTGAGGGATGCGCTCCGCGGGGGGGACATGCAAGCGAGGGCCAGGACCTGGGACCACCCCTCCCCCACCCCACCACCCCTGACTGTCTGACGGCCATCCGGGCAGCACCTGCGCAGACAGGGCTGGAGACTCCTTGGAGACCAGAATGGCCGGTGAGTCCGGGGCAGCCAGAAGGGTGGGACACTTGGCAGGACTCAGGAGGGGGCTGCAGCCGTGCACTAGAGGATGCTGGGGTAGGGGGTTTGGGGCAAGGCAGATACAGGAGCGAGCGGAGTGTGTTTGGCTGCAGGTAAGCGGTGTGAGGAAGGCAGGATGGCTATGGAGGGCCCTTGGGAAGAAGCAAGCAAATTATGCTACCCATGCACTGTTCTCTGATTCTCACCCACCCAGGTAAAGTGTGCATTTCCCAGTGAGGAAGCTTAGGGAAGGGACTCACTCGGGGCTGAAGGGAGGAGGGGTGCAGGGCAGCTGTAGAAGCACCCCACGGGTCACCTAACTCAGGCTTCCCACCTGGACAAAGGTGACCTCCAAGAGATGGTGACATCTCTCAAGCCCAAATCCTCACTGCCCCTCAGCAGACTGGCCAGTCTCCCCGAATGCTGTGAGGATGGGCAACCAAACCAGAGAGTCTCCTGATGATGAGAAAGGAGCTTAGTTCAAACCCTGAGATACATGGCAGACATGATAGCCAAGAAGGGGCCACACGTGGCAGATCTCCCATTCCCCAGCCCCCAGCCTGCTGCTGTTTCCTGTGCACAGCATAGGTCCTCTGTCTGCATCTTCCTGTTGCATGGAACTTTCTGGAGTTGGTGGTGCTGGCTTTGATCTTGCTCTTGTGTTGGCTCCCCAGGGCAAGCTGTGTGTCTGGTCCTCTCTGTCTTGCCCACACCCTGAATCAGAGAAGTCCTTGCAAGTGGGCAGTGGGAAGAGTTCAGTGTTGAGTTCCAATTCTGGCTCCAGCCCCTGTAGTGGTGTGAATCTGTGTGAGTCATGATTTATCTGGACTTCAAGTTTCTTCTCTGAGAAAGATTCCAATAGGGAACCTGAAGGGCTCATGGGAAGCTGAAAGGAGGCAATGTTCTGGGGGTCTCCTCCTCCTGGAACCTTGGGGGCTTCCTCCTACCACCTGCCTGTTGTTTTTAAAGAGAGGCTGAGTGCAGGATGTCCCCCACACTTGCCACTCTTCCACTTGGCACTGTGTCGCTCAGTTCTCAAGCTCTCCCCCAGAGAACCCTGGCTTTGTTGCATCTTGGAAATCAGTACAAGGTCGCTCGCATACTAAACACTGTTGCCAGCCTTGCTTCAGGCTCAGCTCTTCCCGCTACCTGTTCCTGGGGACTGGATCCCCTTCTCTTGCCTCCATTGGCCTCCTGCACCCTGCGCTGGGTTCTGCCAGTGTCCATCTCTTAAACAGAAGTTCCAGATGTGTGAGGAAGAGACTTGGAGCAGACTCATGGAGAGTTATGGTGAGGGGAACTGATGGTTAACAGGGAGTGGATCCTGAGATGTCACAGCTGGATAAGCCTTCAAATCCATCTGCTTCTACCATGGCTTCCAGATCTTTGTAGTTCAACTGAAACCCCAAGAAGGGGAGTGACTTGCCTCAGGTCACATAGTGAATTATTTAAAGAACAGAGACCTGGATCCTTCTGGTTTCTTGATTTGTCCTTTAATGGTTGTGTCACTTCCCTTTTCTGGGCCTCATTCTGTCTTGTACCAAGAACCCATGTATCTATAAAGGCAGGCCTCTTGAGAAGGCCTTCCTCTAAATGCAATCTCAAGCATGCTATGGGTGAGAAATTTCCTGCTGACTTCTTAGATGCTTTCAGAAGTGGAGCCAGCAGGGACCCTCTCTAGTCTTTGTGCAGTCATTGGAAGAGACCAAGCCTTGCAGAGTGCTAACGTCAAGGCTATGCAGACAGAGCTGTCTCCAGGTGTAGTTTGGGCCCCAACTCCAAGTCATTCTGAGTTTTAGTTGTAGCCATGGGCTGAGCCCTAAAGTCTACAAGTGGGAATGCAGACTGAAGCCCAGTTCCACCCCTAGGTTTGAACCCTTCCCCAAATTGGGTCCCTGACCTGGCTACTAACTGGCATTGTCCACAGCCCAAGGCTGAGCCACATCAGGTTGTGATGTTGGCCACTCTGGGCACCCCTCTTGTCTGTGGAGCAAGGAGCTGACCTCACTCTCTCTGCAGGGCCCTTCCCCTTGGTCAGCACCTCTCTTCTGTGCTCCTCTCTTACTGCTCACCTTCTTTAGATCGCTGCTATGTCACTGCTTTCTCTTCCTCCTCCAAAGGGAGTCTGCCAAGTGAAATGCCTGATCCTGACCCTTCTGCCATTTCTCCAAGGATCTTTTGACTTATGGGGATTGACGGTGGTGGAGTCCTAGCCCCTGGAAGGCAGGAGGGCAGTTCCGTTCAGTGTGATGTGGTGCACAGGGCATGCTGAGAATGAGCTTCAGCCCCTCGGCCATCAATCCCAAGTGTGGCCAGAGCGGGGTGCCTGTCTGTGCAGTGAAATGGCTGGAATCACGTGGATGATCAATATGGATCCAGCCACTTTAACAGCTCGCAATCTCAAACCTCTAGGATCCCCAGATGTTGTGGTCTTGATTCTACTATTCTACCCTGCCAGGGCACTTTCTTGAGGCCAGCTTGGTGGCAGTTACCTGTCTAGATGTGCATCAGGCAGTGGGAGACACCTGGGCCAACGTCTCAAGTCCAGCTTCACCGGCCCCTGTTCCCAGCTCCAAATAGGATGTCCTGTAACACCCACTTCCACCAGTAGAGGTCTCTGCTTCACTCACTGGCTTGCAGACTGCTAAGCCTGAGCTGGGCAACAGCTGCGCCATGCTCCAGCTGTTGCACCTGTTCCAAGGACTGGCCTCTCAAGTTCCCCCAGCCGCCAGCCCCGGCGCCGGGCACCGGGACAGGGATCTTGAATCCCTTGGACTCCTGAAGAATCCCTTGGATAGGGTGAGGTTGGTGTCCCTGTGAGGTGTGCTGAGATCATTTTGGGTGTGTTCCTATTATAGTACTCCTGTAGGCAGGGTCCCATCACAGAGAGGGCTGTTTCTTGGTCTTCTGCAAACCATTCCTGTGCTTGGGAGCTCTTCCTTATAAGACGTCCCAGGCAGCACAGGAGCAGTTTCTTGGCGGGTGACAGTTTCTCTTCCTGGTCTGATGGTTCCCTCCTCTGCTGTGCAGTTGCCGTGTGCCAGGGGTCAAGCTCAGGGAAGCGCAGTCAAGTGCCTCTGCCTGGGTTGCACAGCCCGGTCACTGATTCCCATAAGAGCCCTCCCCCTTTGGGTGCCCGAGCCCAGAGCAGAGCTTGTGTCTCCGAGGGGAGCAGGCTTGTTTGTGTGAACAGGGGACTATAAATAAACGGAAAGAGTGTGGCTGTGGGGGTGTGAGGCACAAGATGTAAACCTTTTCACATTCCTGGAGCAGTCTGGCTCACCCAAGTTCCTGCAGGCTGGGGGCAAGCCAGCCAGCCACAATCTTAGACCTCACTCAGTTCTCGGGGTGGGGGGCCCAGGCCAGCCTTTCTCCAGCCTAGAAGTATCTTTCTGGCTGTCTCCTCTGCTTCCACTGGAGTGAGTTTCCTTCCACATGGCTCACTCCTACTCAACCCCTCCTGGGCCTTCATCATGATGATGGGAAAGCCTCAGGTGGGACTGTGGGATGGAGTTGGTTGGGAATAGTTGGGAAATGCTGATTTATCCGTGAGGCTTCCAGAACCACTCCTCCCCCAGCCACCCCAGGGTGCTATTTGCTTTGGCAGGTGATTTGGGAGTTGAGATGGCCAGGAGCTGGAAAGGCAGGCCCGAGTCCGTTGCTGCTGAGTGGCCAGGTGTGCAGGCAGAGAGACAGGCGGCGGCTTGCCTCACCTGTAGAAAGAAAGCTCTCTTTCTGAAGAAGAGGTCTCCCTTCCAGCACTGCTGGTCTAAAACCGCTCCATTATCCATTCACTCACTCCTGCGCCAACTCCAGGCTCTGCACTGAGTGCAAAGTTCAGCGGGCTCAGTTCTCACTCTCAAGAAAGGAGAAAAATCCACTGAACCAGCATTTCCACTCCACTGGGGAGAGGATACGATAGAGGCTGGAACTCAGTCTTCCTAAAGGAGACTGGTGGCCTTCCAGGTACCCGTAATGGTCAAACAATGTTCGTGCCCTAACAGAAGCCTGGGCTCTGCCAGCTAGCATTGCAGGAACAAAAGAAATTCCACAAGAAAACAGATGATTAAGGAAGCTCAGAGTCAATGGCCAGATCTGGGCATTTTGTCTGGGTTTTTTCTTCTACTGTTTAATTGAGCATCTAGTAGGTGTCGGGCACTAGGCATGCTACCTGGATTATTTAATTGAATTCTACATTAACTGTGTCAATGGGAGTGATTAGCAGACTCATTTCCAAGGGCACAGAGACCTGACAGGGTTAAATAATTGGTCTAAACTCAGGCTGCTAATAAAAGCCAAGTACACGATGTGAATCCTACTGTACTAATCCCGAGTAAAAGCTACTTGGCTTCTAGGGGTGGTGAGAGAGATGTGGACAGTGGAAGGAGGGATGGCAGAGTGGGAGAAGAGGCAGGGAAGGCCACAGAGGACCAAGGGGACGTAGGGAAAGGGAGGCTATAACATTGATGATGAGTGGCTGCTGGAAGCTCACTGTAGTTCATCCTGGAGCACAGGAGAGGACCATCTACACATCCACTAAGAATTATGGTGTCTTGGGACAACCCAAGCTTAGAACCACACATAACATCAGCCAGTTCTAGACGCCTTCTTTTCCAGTGACACAGAGGCTCTTTAAAAAAAAAAAAAAAGCCTTTGCAAATCTTGAGCCTTAGAAACCTAGGGCTGCAGAATCTTAGCATCTTGCAGTTATGGGTTTATAAACTACCTGAGCAGAAGGCCTTTGAGAGGATCACAATTCACCCTCCCTCTTAATTCGCAAATGGAAAGCTGAGGTTTCTGGAGAAGAGCCACACCATGAACTTGCAGTTGAAGGAGCCAGCAGTCTGCCCAGCAGCCATGCACCGGGACTGGGTGCAGTGCCAGGCCTGTGGGAACCGAGGCTGCCTGGGCACTCTCCTCCAGGCAGTGCCACTGCTCCTTGTGCCTCTCACCTTGGAGGGCATGGTGGGGTGGGGATTGTGGCCACGCTAGGCTTCCTGCCAGGCCCCCCACATTCTCAACCTCTGCCAGGTCTACTGGTAGAGGTGGGGCTGGTGGCAGTGCAGGGCTCTTGGCCTAGGAATTGGCTGAGACTCCCTTGTCTTCATGCTCCAAGCAGGCGGTGAAGTAGACAGGCTTCCAACTGGCACAGGGGGCTGGGACTTCGAGGTCGCCCTAAAGAAGGTAGGACAGGCTTTCTTCAGCAGCAGGCAAGACCTACCATGGGGGCAGTGTTGCAATCTCCCTCCTTGGTTGGGGGAAGGGACAGAGGAAGAAAGACATTATTCACTCCTTGGAGAGTTGGGCTGGCTCTGCTGGGCACCCCAGCTGGACCTGTGTTCCAGCCTTGGATGGTGGAGGTGGAGAGATAAACATAGCTCATTTGATATGGCTGGTCAGCCAGCAGCATGTGGAGAATGGGGTCTGTGGCCCAATGCATCCCTCAGGCAGACCTCAGGGTGACAGGCCTCAGAGCCTCATCCTGGGAGGCCCCAGAGGGCAGAGTGAGTGGGTTCAGTGGGAGGAGCCAGACGGAGTCCATTTCTGTTGCTGATAAAACTTTTCCAGTGGTTGGCAATGGGCTCCGAGTGAGTGCCTTCGCACTCCCTGGAGGGGCTGGCCCTGCCTCTCTGCCGCGACTGCCCTAGCACTGCCTACGTTGTCGTGGTGCCTGGCCCCACTGCACAGGTGGGCCAAGGACCCAGGCCAGGCAACTTGGTCCCCGCCAGACCCTCCATCCCTGGGGCTCACAGACCCGGCACAATACATAACATGCCCTCAGATGCTGAGGGTGCTTCCCTAGCAATGAGGGCTTTATGGGACTAACATACAGCATGGATTGCCTTGCCAGGCCCAGACATGTTCTGCCTTTTCCATGGGAAGCGATACTCTCCTGGAGAGAGCTGGCACCCCTACTTGCAGCCCCAAGGCCTGATGTACTGCCTGCGCTGTACCTGTTCTGAGGTAGGTTTCTCCAGCCCTCTGCAAGCATCAGGTACATCTGGGAGACCTACAGAGAAGCTCCCCCTGAAGGAGGGGGAGCAACCTTAGCCTGCAGGGCCAGGCATTCTGGAACCAGGTCCCCTGGAGTTGTGCTGCTGACTGTAGCCGAAGGCCCTTGTGATGAGCTGCTCCGCTGCCAGTGTGACCATGTAGGAGCTGATGGCCACAGCACACCTTGCAGAGGTGTCTTGCACCCTGGGTCTCCCGTCTCTCATCTCCGCTCATGTTCCTGCCGGCCTCTGTCTCACCTGCCCTCTGCTTCCTTTCCACGTAGTTTTCCCGACTCCAGTGACCCCCAGAGTTGCTCTTCAAGGTTTCCCCTGGTTGCTAATGGCAGATGCCATGGGCATCTGTGGCTATCAGTGACTGCCTCTGAGACCCTGAGAGTGAAAACCCTCGGAAAGGCAAAGGAGGCTGTGTCTTTCTTCTCAGCTTCCCCTCCCTCCACCCAATGCCTTGTATAATCAAGCAGATGGTTTAAATGAGATCTCCCTGTGCTCTACACGCCCCAGGGAAGGGGTGAGGGAGAAAGGTGGGAGGGATGAGAGAGGAGCTGGTGGCCTAAGGGGCACGAAAACCCCTTGGCTTTTGCTTAGCTCCCTGGGGACACAGTGTGGGCAAACTTGGCTTCTGTGGTGTGGATGCCAGTGTGTGAGGAAAGCAGGTACCTACTGCTGAGCTGGAGCCAAACTCTCACTCTGCAGGGAGCCAGAAGAGGCCTCCCCACTCCTGAGGAGACCTGACAGAGTGGAGAGGGCTGGGATAGCCCCCTCCTGCTCCCTCATCCTGGGGTATTTGCCTCTGACTCCCCTACTCTTGCCACTGCACTGGCCTCAGGTAGGGCTGGGACACAAATATAAGTGAACCCCTCCCCTACCGTCCTCTTCCTCGCAATGACTGCCTCTCCAATGGTTTGCTCCAGCACATCTGAGGTCTGTCAGCCTTTTCCAAAAGAACTGAGGATGTACAGCCAGAGAACAAAAGGGAAGCCTCACAGAACATTCTAGAAGCAGCATCTGACCCAAGTGACAGAGGCCAAGGCCTAAGACTCACTGTGTCTTCTGCCCCAGAGTTCTCTCTCTCTCTCTCACACACACACACACACATACACAGAGCAGCCTTCACACCGCAGATATCTCCAGTACGCCCCGAGTCCCTCCCGCCGCCATGGCGCCCTTTCCCCTTTCACCTGGGCTGCAGTGCAGGCCTGTTACCGCGCGCGTCTCCTGCTCCCCACACGTCTACCTGGCCTCTCCACTCCACCCCACGGGCCCCGTCGGCTCTCATCACGCGTGGTGCATGCTCGCAGCCCCGGTCCTCTCGCCAGCAGACACTCATCTCCTGGTTCGCAAGCCTCCCCTCCTGACCAGGCCTCTCCTCTGACGGCTGTTTCTAACAGGACCTGACTCCTGCTAACCCAATCACATTGGCCTGTTTTATGGACGTCATAAATTTAACATCCGAAATGGTCTGGGCCCTGCTTGCTGGCTGTTTTATATCCCTCTCCTGTGGCTAGGATGTAAACTCAGGAAAAACATAAACTCGGTCGGTGCACGGCCCGGGATGGGGTGTGGCGCTGGTACGCATGCGCACGCCTAGCGGCTGGGCCTGGCGGGAAGTGCACGACCTGGCGACCCGCGTTGCGCCATCTAGGGCATCCTCATCTCATTTCACAAGATGGGGCCACAGTGCTGGACTCAGGGGTTGTTGACAAAATAGAGCAAGCGCATCTATTTATAAAATAAAGGTCCTGTTATCCACTCAACAAGCGGTGGCACAGGCCTTTCCTGAGGACCCGCCAGGCATGCCCAACTCTGCCTCCATCTTATTCCTCACCCAGAGGCTCCCCCAATGGCCAGAGAAATTTTTAGCATTTCAGGTGACACAGGCCCTGGTACTGCTTGCTAGCTTCTCTTAGAAGGGTCTGAGTTTGCCCTGCTGACATTCCTTAAGCACCATACATGTGCTGGTCTGCAAGACGGCCTCATGGCCGTCACCCCTGTCATCTTGCAAAGCAGTGACCTCAGGGGGGGCAGGGCTGATTCTAGGGGCTTCCATGGGGCAAGAGGCTGCCTCTGGGAGAAGTGCTGCTGGCTGCATTCATCTAATAGGCTCCATCTGTTTTTGCCTGTTTCTCTCATTTCCCTCTGGTTCCTTCCTTCATTGAGACCCCGGAGGGCACTGGTAATGTCTTGGCTTGTGAGACTGTAAGCTTATACGGGAGGGAAGGGCAAAATGGGGAAAGACAGAGCTGGGAAGGAAAGCCCGTGTTTGAAGATGGCTCAGCTGCATTTCTGCTCCAGCTCTGTGTCTGTTTGTTAAAGCACTTGGGTCTGACCTTTCCTGGTGTACCAAAGGCTTTGTCATCCCTGCCCCCCCTGCTCCCCGCTCCTGGAGGCTCATGGAGTGGGATCACAGGGCCCAGAGTCTCTTTAATGCCAGCTAGTTAGTCTCGTCCCATCCTGGTCACCACGTGTGGCATTCCCACCTCCATCACATTGCTTGGGTCTGTGTGAAAGGATCAAAGCTAAAGAGGTGAAGGTGTACAAGGTCGGTGTCCAAGACACTCAGGGCTTCTGTATGTATTTCTTTTTATTTTATTTTTTAAAGATTTATTTATTTATATTGGAAAGTCAGATAAACAGAGAGGAAGAGAGACAGAGAGAAAGATCTTCCATCCATTGATTCACTCCCCAAGTGGCCACAACAGCTGGAGCTGAGCCAATCCAAAGCTAAGAGCCAGGAGCCTCTTCCACGTCTTCCATGTGGGTACAGGATCCCAAGGCTTTGGACCATTCTTGACTGCTTTCCCTGGCCCCAAGCAGAGAGCTGGAAGGGAACTGGGGCTACAAGGATTAGAACTGGCACCCATATGGGATCCCAGTGCGTTCAATGTGAGGACTTTAGCCGCTAGGCCACCATGCCAGGTCCCTTTCCTTCCTTTCTTTCTTTCTTTCTTCCTTCCTTCCTTCCTTCCTTCCTTCCTTCCTTCCTTCCTTCCTTAACATATTTAATTATTTTTATTGCAAAGGCAGATTTACAGAGAGAAGGTGAGACAGAAAGCTCTTCTATCCGCTGTTTCACTCCAAAGGGCCACATTAGCTAGAGCTGAGCTGATCCAAAGCCAGGAGCCAGGAGCTTCTTCTGGGTCTCCTATGTGGGTGCAGGATCCCAAGGCTTTGGGACATCTGCTGCTGCTTTCCCAGGCCATAGTCAGGGAGCTGGATGGGAAGTGGAGCAACCAGGACTCGAACTGGCATCCATATGGGATCCTGGTGCATGCAAAGTGAGGACTTTAGCCACTAGGCTTCCACACAGGGCCTTTCTGTTTATATTTCTGAAGTGCCAGCAGTGGGACACAGCACCCAAGCAAATCAGTGGATAGGCAGGGTGGGTAGGGCCACAGTAGGGTGAGCCAAGCAACAACGTGGAGCAGTAGGCAGGAGCCAGTTTTTCAGTTTTCGGTCCCAGCTTGGGCTTAGAGCAAGAACAGAATTCTACAGGCCAGGTACGGGTGGGAGGCAAGGGTGGTTGGGCAGCAGGACTGACCCTTGTGTCCCCTTCAGGGTCCCCATGTGAACTGTTACCACCTCCGCTGCCCACCTGTCCACTGCTCCCAGACTGTGACAGACCCACAGCAGTGTTGCCCCAGGTGTGTGGGTAAGTACCCTGGCATCCTTTCCAATGCTGGCCTCCTGGCAGTAAGAGAGGCTGTCTCTACCCATTAGAGGTGTCAAGACACAGGTGCATTCAAGGCTGAGGTACAGCAAACTTGTCAGTGTTAAGGAGGTATACACAGCAGGGGGAGGGACAAGGTGAAAAAGCATCTGTTGGAGCAAAGGACATCCTAGGGCTTCTGTCTCTGGCTATAGTTAGGGGTAGCAGACATAGTTTGGGATGCAGAAGTGGGTGGCATTGGCTAGAGGGCGAGGGCTGGGGGTCTGGTGGAGGACACAGAGGAGTGAGTGCCTGGCCACTGAGATTTGTGAGACCATGACTTGAAGCATCTGAAAGCTTCTAAGCCTGAGACCCCAGCCAGTGGAGGTGAGTGAGGAGAGAAGGCCTCAAAAGAAGCAGGCCAGTGAGGGGCAGCCAAGGAGAGGCAAGGGAGTGCTGTGGGACAATACAGTTGGCAGCAGGACCTCCTGGTTAGCCATGGAAGGCCCAGGTCAGAGCTGGGTTTAAAAGCCAAAAAGGAATGAAATGCAGAATCCTTAGGGGGAAAAAAAAGGCTCAGTCAATTCTAGCATGAGTCTTGTCTTCCTTCCTCTTCCTCCTGTTGTGCCCTGCAGAACCTCATACACCCTCTGGGCTCCGCGTACCCCCAAAGTCCTGCCAGCACAATGGGACCACTTACCAACACGGCGAGATCTTCAGTGCCCATGAGCTCTTCCCTGCCCGTCTGCCCAACCAGTGTGTGCTGTGCAGCTGTACCGTAAGACCATCCACAATGCCTGGGTGGGGGCGGACCACCTGTCACCAGGTTCCCACACCCTCCCAAGTATCCTGTTACAGTACCGACACTGACTGGTCCCCTGGTATCAACAGCAGCCCTATAGTATTTCCTCTCAGCAGAAGGAACTTACTACCTGCTTTCTATCTTTTGTCGCTTATGGCTGAGGGCCTGGGGGTGCCCGTGATGATTGCTGAGTGAGTGACCATGTTTCTGTCCCAGGGCACCTGCTAGCCTGCCACAGTGGCATCTGCTCTCGGTACTTCAGCTCCCGGTGACTGTGACCAGAGCTGGGCCACGGGAGGTGGCAGTGCTGACTTGACAGTATTAATAGGGAACAGAAGCAAGATGAGTGGGGCCTGGTTTGGAGAAAGTCCCCCTTTTGCCTATAGGGCTCTGGAAGACAGGTGTATGGAAAGGGGGGCTATGAGCCTGGCAGTGTCATCCTCAGACTTAGCTCCTCCCCTGGGAATTGGCAGGGAAGCCCTGGCCCCTTAACTTCCCCACTTCCCAGTCCACCTTGTCTGGAATCTGGCCCATTGCTGATGTTCTGTCTAAATGAGGGAGCCGCAGACTCACATTGGAGCTCTAACTCTGCTCCATGTCCCCTCATGACCCTGAGCAGGTCCCTTCTCTGTAGTGAGCAGTTCTTGCAGGTCTGTATCCTCAGGTGTCTGTGCTGTGCCACACACGCACCCCTTCGCTCCCACGTCATGGGGCAGGGAGGGGCTCCTTCCTAGCACTGAGTAAACACACACAGCACCTGATCACATCACTAGTCCTGCACTCAGAACCATTCAGAGAAGTTGTCTGAGGTCCCACAGCCCGCAGGTGGTGGGGCTGGAGTGCAGACCTGGGGCTGCTTGACAACAGCTCACACTCCTTCCCCTGTGTTGCAATAGGACAGGGCTGGAAGAGAGATGGAAATGACAATGATGGGCTAGAGAGGGTGTCCTAGTGCCCCTCTAGGCCCTTGGATGTCTCTTCCTTCTTCTCATCTTCCACCTGTGACTCACTGTCTCCTTGCCCCTTCTCAGGGATCAGGATCTGTACTTCTCAGACTCAGTACAAAGGGACTAGGGAGAGGGCCCAGATGGACCATGCCTTACAGTTGAAAAGGTTTCCTACTTCAATTCCCTGATGCTCACATCCCAGACAGGCATGCTCCCATTCAACAGATGGGAAAGTGAGGCCCAGAGGAGGAAAGTGACTTCCTGGAGGTCATGTGGACACCTTGCACCCAGAGGGTCCTTGCCCAGTGCTCTTGCCTTTTCTGACTGGGTCCTGAAGGTGAAGGTCAAGGGCTTGAAGTCAGAGCTCTCTCCGGCCCTAGCCCCTCCTCCTCCCCTGGTCTAGTTCCCTGAGATGGCTGGTGGCTCCATGCCAGACCCTGCTCCTTTGTAGGTAAGGAGAGAATGCCTCTCACAGGTTGCTGTGACTAGGGTAGGATGCGGGATGGTGGCCCTACCACCCTGGTTGTGCCAGATCTCATCCAGAGCTAAGAGCATCAGGCCTGGTTAGTCCCCAGGCATGCATACATTTTATAGGCTGGAGGGTGACTGTCAACCTTCAGGGCCTGGAGCAAGAATAGGGCAGTGCAGGGCTGGGCCTTGTCCAGGAGCTTCTGCTGCTTCCTCCTTCCCCAAGCCCAGGGGAGACCCCCCAAAAGGGAGGGGGACTCTCTAAGCCCCCAAGGCTGGCCTTCAGCAGATCTCATCTCCTAGACCATGTGCTCTATTTGGCAGGAGGGCCAGATCTACTGCGGCCTCACCACCTGCCCCGAACCAGGCTGCCCAGCTCCCCTCCCACTACCTGACTCCTGCTGCCAGGCCTGCACAGGTGAGTCTGCCCCTGGCACCCCCAGTGCCCACCCTGCTCTCCTCCAGGGCTGTCAGAGCCAGAGCAGCTCCATGGGGGAGCTGGCAGGGTATTTCTTCCTCTGCTTGGGAAAGTAGAGCCTGTGGCAGCAGCTGAAGTGCCACTTTTCTCTTTTCCTTCTTTTCTTGCAGTCACAGGGAGCAGGAATGAGGGTATAGGGAAAGAAAGAAGTGACACAATGCTTCTGCTTGATTAGCAGGTGCCACCCATTGCTCTACCTGGCCTTGAGTTTCTCAGAACAATCTGGGGTGGTGGGTGGGGGGAGTGGAGAGAATTCAGCTGTCATTTTGTATGGACCAAAGGTGTGCTCCAGGGAGCTGGTTCCTGCATTCCCTGTCCTGTTGTGCATGCATGTATGCATGGCAGGAGAAGGGTGGGAGAGACAGGACAGCTGTGAGCTGGAACCCTGCAGAGGGTGCCTGAGACAAAGTGCCTGCCATCAGATGAGGCCAAGGATCTAAAGCAGCACCTGGATGGGCAGGGGGTGGCTATACAGACAACTCGCATTTCCTCCCTCAGACACAGACTAGGAAGGGAAGTCTGGACTTGAGCAGGAGGAAGCGGTGGTTCTATTAATTGTGGGTCAGGAGGTGGGCAAGGAAAGCTTCCTGGAGGTAGAATGGTCTACATGGAACATTTTCCTCCAGTGTTGATGCCTTGGAAGGCATGCTGGACCAGGAGGTGGGTATTGGCAGCTTAATCCTGGTTCTGTCGCCACGAGTTCTTCCCTCCTGTGGCCTTAGTTACACGCTTTCTGCGAGGGTGACCCTGGGAATGACTAGTAGTTGGTTTCACGTTTGGGCTCTGCAGCAGAAATGTTTGGGGACAGCTCCCCTGTATGGTGTGGCAAGACCCGGAGAGAGAGAAGGTCACTGGGTGGTGGGTTGGCTGCAGTGGGTTTTGTGTGGCTGGCTCCCAGGGACACTGGAGCAGGAAGGTAGGGTTCTAGGACCATGTGGTGTCAGCCAAGGCCTCACGGCTTCCAGAGTGACTTAGAGCAGTGGATAGCTTAGTGTCCCAGAGAGGAAACTTTTATGGGTGAACAGGATGCTCTGGCCCATCTGGGAGGTCAGTGTGGGAAGACTGAACAGCCTCAGGGACTGCATCAGCCGGCAAGCAGAGGCTGTAGTGAGAAGTGGCAGCAAGTCTGCACCAAGGACAAGGACCCTGCCTGCAGGGGATGGAGTGGCCTTGGGGTTGCAGCCAGTGAGGCTGAGCAGTCTAAGCCTGACTTGGCCCCCCATTGAGTCTGCAGATGGGGTGAGAGAGCAGCCTGCTGAGGAGAACACCGAAGCACACAATGGGGCGGTGAGTGCTGGCTTCCCTGCTCAGTTACTGTGGCAACCCCTGGCTCCAGCCCCTTCCCGAGTCTCCCATGGTGATTCCTGTCCAGGCTGACCAGGCTGACCAAGCAGGGGGCAAAAAAGCTCCAGGCAGGGCAGGAGGCCCCAGACTACCACCTCTCCCTCTCTTGGACACTGCTCCTTCCGTCCACCTCTGGGGATGCCTGGGGGGGTCAGTTCTGCTGGAGGGGCTCCCGGCCCAGTTCCCCGGCTGTATTCTTTGGAGTCCCCCTGCCCAGCTCTCATGCTCAGAGCAGAGGGAGGAACCAGTTCACTCCTTTCTCAGGCCCACTGTGTCCTCTTGTGTTGCCTGCAGTGTACATAGCTCCATGTGCTCTATTGGATTCTGGTGGGGACCAGAGACTGGATTCTCGTTCCCAGGGGCCTGAGCCCAGTCTCTCCCTGGCCTTCTGCTGCTACTCACCCCTTTCCAGGAACAGAACACCTGTCCTGTATCTGAGCTATTTCCCTGCTTTCCTCCCTCCTCTCCCCTGGAGGCAGTGTCAGCTGGGCCCTCCTGCACCTAGGTCCAGGTCTCAAGCAGCCACCTGCTAACTCACTGGGTGACTGTGGCAGGTCACCCATTGGGGCTTGGACGGTTGGGTTCCTTCTTGCCTGCATGCTATTCACACTTTTCCCCCAAAAGCCTGTGGGGTGTGCAGGGCCTCAGACAACTTTCCACTCTGGCAGCCCTTGTGCACTGAGCTCCAGGCCAATGGAGTCTGCATAGGGCAGGAGAGGCCAGGAGACAGCCATGGCGATGCTGGGTCAGCGAGGGACCTAAAGGACTCTGCTTTTTGTCTCTAGCCTACCTACTGCTCTCCCACAGGTCAGAGCTGCCTGATACTCAAACATTGGGCTCTGTGAGGTACCTTACTCCCTGCAGCTGCCCTCACCACCCACCTTTGCTGTATCTGCCAGCCCTCCCAATATCTGGTCTGCAGCACAGGAAATGGGCCCTGAGCTCCAGGGACCCCTTGTCTCTGGGTGGGGCCTGCTCAGGATCTTCCTGCTTGTGGGATGCTCTGAGACCAAGCCTCATGAAAATGGCCTGAGTCTTCTCAGACACAGGGACATTTCCTCACTTGCATCTCTGCTGTGTGCTCCTAAGCAGCGAGTTCCACACGTTTCTGATCCTGGGACCTGATGTGTCCCAGGTCAGCACCACTGCCTTCAGTAAAGGCTGGATCTCCAAGTCATCGTCCCCGGGAGGCCAGGAGTCCCCAGCCAGGCCACTCCCTGGGAAGTCACATGGAGTCCACCCCACAGACCTCTCTCTGCTGGGCCACCAGCCCTGCCACACTCACTCAGTGGTTTTTGCACCCTTCCCTTTTGCAGAGACATTCTCAGGATCCTTGTGTGGGGGACAGCATGAGAAAGAGGGCTCTGGGCACTCCGGCCCCCACAGCCCTCAGCCCCCCTTTGGGCTTCATCCCTCGCCACTTCCGGCCCAAAGGGACAGGCAGCACAACTGTCAAGATCGTCCTGAAGGAGAAGCATAAGAAAGGTGAAGTCCAGGCTCCCCCTCTAGCATGGGAGATGCTGAGGGGGCACCTTGATGGCTTTCTCCTGCCTCAAGTCAGTGCTCTCCAATCCTGACTTGGCTACAAGCCTGTGGACTCCTGGCCCGTGGAAGCCAAAGGAGCCCTTGAAGACATTGAGGCTGGGAGTCTTAAGACAGAGATAGTTCTGAGATGGGACTACATGCTCATTGAGCACCTGCCTCTCCTTGGAACTGGCATTTGCCCTCCAGGGCTCATAGACTGGCTGGGTAGAGTTTTATTGCAAGGCAGTGCTGAGGGCGAGTGCTTAATGGGGGAAGGAGGGAGCCAGGCAGGGCAGTTGGAGCTTGGTGCTAGGGGAGGGATGGGGAGCCAAGGTCACAGAGTGTGGGGGGGAAGCTGGAGGTCTTGCTACAGGGTACCCCAGCCAGTGAAGAGGGAGGAGTCACAGGGTTACCAAGTCCCAGCATGCCTTTTACGGACAGGATGTAGGTGCAGAGAAGGCAGAGGGTCCCACTGGAACTCAGCCGCCAGGTGGAGGCAGAAGTTGACATCATCCTGCTGCCAGGCTGGGGGCAATCCTTGTTCCCCTGGGGCACCCTTGAGGGCAGGCAAAGACCCTCCCCCTTCAGCAGGCTCAGCCCCAAGGATAGGGCTTGTTCCTGGCCTGTACTTCCCAGGCAGTGGCAAGCCCTCCTGCCCCACCCCACCCCAGGCTCTGACCCTTCTCTCCTGCCCTCCTGGCTATAGCCTGCATGCATGGTGGGAAGACCTACTCCCATGGGGAGGTGTGGCATCCAGCCTTCCGCTCCTTCGGCCCCCTGCCCTGCATCCTATGCAGCTGTCACGATGGCCACCAAGACTGCCAGCGTGTGACTTGCCCCACCGAGTACCCCTGCCATCATCCTGAAAAAGTGGCAGGGAAGTGCTGCAAAGTCTGCCCAGGTACAGCCAGGTGCTTGGGAGAAGGGAGGGTGCCGGGGCCTCTGGCAGCTGGAGGTATCAGACTTGAGGAGCACTCTGCCCAGGGCCCCGGGCTGCAGGAAAGGTCCTGCAGAGTCTGGGGTACTAGGGGGTTCCATGGGATGGTGAAATCTCAGTAAATGTGTGTCAAGAGGAGCAGCGGGTGCAGATGGGGCCTTCACTAGCTTCTCTTCTTCCAGAGGACAAGGCAGACACTGGCCACAGCGAGGTCAGTTTCAGCAGGTGTCCCAAGATGCCAGGCCGGGTCCTCGTCCACACCTCGGTTTCGCCGAGCCCGGACAACCTGCGGCGCTTTGCCCTGGAGCATGAGGCCTCAGACCAGGTGGAGATCTACCTCTGGAGGCTGGTGAAAGGTGAGTGTTGGCCGCCCCTCCTCCCTGAGCTGTGACCCCCACAGAGGCCCTGGCCAGGTGCCTCTGGCTGCCCATCACTAGTTGTAGGAGTTTATGGTTCCACAGGTTTCAGTTTGATTCTCTGAGGCTTCTGATGAAGCTTCTGATGAGGCTTCAGTGCCAAGGCCTCAAAGTGCTCCCTCTCCTGGGGGAAGGGATCATTGCAACTCGCAGGAGTCAGGTGGGTACCGCCAACACTAATGAAATTAGATGCTGGATGGAGGGGGGATCAGGGAAGGGCAACCTCCCCAGGTGGGAGGGGCTCAGCTCGTCTTTATCTCACCTTTTCCAAACCATGGAGCCTGCCACTCTAAGCCAATTCGACATCACAGTGCAATCTCTCATACAGAAATGTACCTGTGTGACAGGCTGCCCCAATACCAACTGAAGGTCAGGGCGAGTGTCCTGGATGTCGGAATTGCTGACCATTTGGTTTTATAGCACATCAAGTCATAAGATTTCCCTGGGTAGGGTGAAACAGAGAGCCACAATCCAGCCCGAAGGCTTTAAGGGGTTCTTAGTTCTCAGGTCACTTACCACTACAGATGAGCTTGGCTGGGGTGTGGCAGCATGTGGGAGAGGGAAGGTGATGGCAGTGATCATCCCCAAAGTGCTGTCACTGTCGCGTTTTGCCCTTGGCGGTCCAGAGAGTTAGGAGTTATTATCCCCATTTTACAGATGAGGAAACTGAGGCTCAGAGGGGTGAAGTGCCTGGCCCAAGGCCACACAGCCAGTAAGTGGAGGACGGGAGCTAGAGCCCGTGATTCGTGGCGTCAGATGCGGCCTGTTCCCTGCTCTGCTCTGCTCTGCCCTGCCCCCATGTCGTAGGAGGATGGATGAAGAAAGTGAAGCTGTTCATCCTGGAGGAGAGAAGACTCTGCAGGGCTACCCCGGGGCAGGGGGAGCAGCTGGGATCTCAGGGACTGAGAGGGGCAGGCACCCAGCAGGGATTTGGGGGTTCAGATCCAAGCTAAGCCAGTGTGAATTCTGCCTGTTTTTTCCTAGCTGTGTGGCCTTGGACATGCCCTTCACCTCTCTGGGCCTGTATTAACTGTGAACTGGGGGAGAAGACTTTTGGACGGTTGGATGGCTCAGCATGGGTACAGTCCCTGACCTCTGCACATGCCAGTGTCCCCTCTCCTGCCACCCTGTAGGCTGGTTAGAGTAGCAAGGAGCAGCGGTTCAATGATAGGAAGAACAGTGTCCTACTTTGAGCATGTGACACGGGGGGTGGGACCCTGAAGGCAGCCCAGGGGTTTTGGTGCAGTAACCCTTGTGATTCCATGGAGCCTAAATATTCCATCAGTCCCCGGACAGCTGCTCTAGTCGTGTATCTACTCTGGGCCTCCCTCTGTCCACCTGTCTCCAGCAGGTGCTGGGATCATAGAAGGAGAGGGGCCCAGCCTCTGTCCTAGGGCTCGTGGCTTAGAGGCTGGGAATGAGGAAGGCTTTGGTTGAGGAAGGGCCTCTGTGAATCAGAGAGGCAACAGGGATGTGTTGCAGGCAGGATAGCAGTGACAGCCTCAAATCCCAGCTCTTCCTGCATGCCCCACACTCTGCAATTGGTATGTAGCAGGCACTGCATTTAATCTGCCTTGCTTAATCCTCATAAGAAACCTAAGGGCCATGTGCTTAATGTCCCCATTTTCAGGTAAGAAAACCAAGTCTGAGAGATCAAATGACTCACTTTATAGTCACCCTGTTCAAACAGTGAAGCAGAGTCAAATGCAGGTCCCACAGTCCCCGGTGCTGCTTTCCCAGTGGTGACCTTATGTATTGGCTGAGGGAAACCAAGGTGTGCCAGGATGTAGCTCATGGCCAGTCTCATCGCCAGGCCTAGCCAAAAAGGAGTGAGGTGGATGGGGGTTAGCCTTCATTTTCCCAGCACCAGGTTCTACCATCCCGTCACTAGCAACCAACATTGCCAGTCATCTCCTGTCCCTTTGGGGTGCCTGTATGGGTCCCCCATCTGCCTGCCTATTCCATTCCAAGCTTTGGGAATCAAATGAAAGCCCCCTCCTCCCCGCCGCAGGGCTGACATCAATAGGAACACTCCTATCTCCTTATTCAGACACAGAGTGACCAGGGGGACATGGAAACCTGTGCCACAGAGGCCCCATCACAGGACCAGTGCCAGGCACCAGATCTGGGCAGTGGATTAGCCCAAGACTAAGACCCATGGAGAAAGGACCAGAGGGGTCTCAATTGCAAGCCCTCTGATGGTACACAGGCCCACTCCCATTGCCAACAATGAACTGGTTCCACCCAGAGAGGGGTCAACTGCATGCTGAGCTGAGCCTGCCTTGTGTCCTGGCCCACCAGTCAGTGCCCACTCTGCTGTACAGACCCACAGAGCCAGCTGCCTTCTGCCCTGGCACAGCCCTTCAGAGGCAAGGGGCACGGTTATGACTCTCAGCCTGGTTCTTGATTTCAGGACAAGGAGCCCAGACCTTTCCACACCTCACTGTGTGGGAACTTATCTCGTCTCACCATCCTCTACCCGCTATTTTGTGTCCTGGGGAGCATGCCTGTTCAGAGGGACAAGATTGCATCTCGCCTTGTGTTTATAGCCTGCCACTGTGATTAGCCCTGGGCCACTGGCTTGAGTATCTTCAACATCCTGGTGCTTGAGGCCCTAAGGACAGGGCTGGGCATTTCCTCTTTCCTGGTTCCTGGAAAAACCAGCTCATCCCCAAGATCAAAGTTGTTCCCCTTGGACTCTCAAGGCCAGTTTCTTGGTCTTCTTAAAGGCCTTGCTGGTTGCATCTGTTCTTTTTGGCCAGTGACCTTGGTGGCTAACAGCTGGCATGGCCTCTTGACCTGTGCGGTACCAGTGGCCAGCTTCCTGTGAGATGCAAATATCAGAGGATCCAGCTGACCCCTCATCCCCACCTAGGCCTGGCCCAGACAGAGGACACATAGTATTTGCCTGTCTGTCCATCCATCCAAAGATTCATTGATTCTCCATGCCCTGTATGGGCCAAGCTCAGGGGTCCAGACAGGAGAGCCCTCCAGCAGATCCCAGTCTGGTGGAGGAGGCAGGAAAGGTTACAATGATAGCATGTGAGAAACAGGCACCAAAAACTAGTGGAAAGTGAGTATTAAGACTGCCTTGGGAGTGTCCCAGTTCCGATCCAAAAGCTGAGGAGGAATGTGTGTGAGGCCACAGGAGAAGGCAGTGGTGGTGGAAGGTGTTGCACCTGAAGGGCTGGCATCTGCAGGGGCTCAGCCCCTTGGCTAGGGCCGGGGCACAGGTGAAGTGCTGCAGGCCAATACTTGCTAGTCTCTAGTATGCAAAGAGGCTCACGAGTTGGGTATTATCATATGTCCTGTGCCCAGAGAAAATGCTTGAGCAGTCCATATGGGCCACTAGACCTCCCTGTCTTACCTCCTCCTTCCCTCTCTCCTCTCTCTGCTCTGTTTCCCACTCCCGCCAGCTCTATGCACTGTAGCAGAGGAACAGGGTGACAGCATACGATGCTGGTGACAGGAACAGGGGAGATATCGGAAACGTTATCATCAGGATTTAGGGTCAGCTTAGAGTGGGGGGGGGGCGGACATGGGTGGCGGGGAGGGGAAGGAGGGGTAAAGAGGCAGCCGGGGCAGCTGCGTGTGGAGGTCACCCTGCTTCGCTGACTGTAAGGCTTCTGCCTGTGTCCTGTCTCTGCTCCTCCTCCTTTCAGGAATCTTCCACTTGATCCAGATCAAGAGAGTGAGGAAGCAAGACTTCCAGAAAGAGGCACAGAACTTCCGGTTGCTCAGCGGCACCCAAGAAGGTGGGAGCTTGGGCTGAGGGATGGAGCCTGGGGAGGGAAGCTCCCAGTTGCTGGTGTCGGGAGAAGGTGTGGTGGTGGTGGGGGGGAGCCTTGGGTCACAGACGTCAGTTCCCAGAACAGGAATCCAGTGGGCGTCAGAGCCAGAGATTTCCTAACTCTGTCTGGGAGCTGGAAGCTGAAGCAGAGCTGCCTGGATCTGGTCTTGGGGTGAGGGAGATGAGGCTATAGCAGGGGAGGTCTGAGTCCCCGAAACCTGGTACTACCACACTTTGTCAACTAGAATATTCCTCATTGAAACTCCCCTCCGCTATCCCTTCCCCACTTATTTTCTTTCTGCTGCCCTCAGTTTGCCCCACATTACTCAGGAGGGTGGGCTCATGTGAGGCTTTGGGAGTCGGGGGGGGGGGGGCACAGCCACAGAACCACTGACAGGGATCAGGAGGACAGCCCAGCCCCAGGCCTAGGTTGTCAGAGGATTGGTCATGTGCCAGCATCCATACTGTGGGGGAACATATCTGGTCATGTGCTACTACCCATGCTGTGGACATGTGTGCCTCCATGCCCCCAGTGGACTTTTATACCTCAGCCAAGGCACTTCCTCCAGCCCTGAGCACTTCCTGCTGGCAGTTGCACACACTTAACCCTCTTCCTTCTCTCCTGCCTCGCCCCACACAGGCCACTGGAACATCTTCCTCGCCCAGACCCCGGAGCTGAAGGTCACAGCCAGTCCAGACAAAACGACCAAGACTTTATAACAAAGATCTAAACAGCTGCAGATATGAGCTTTTAGCCTTCATTTCTTTTTTATTATATATTAATAAATAAGGAGTTGCAATACCCGAGCCCTGCCTGCCAGATTCATATCCTGTGTCCTGTGTACTTTCACGGTGAGCTCCCTGGTGGACAAACAGATCCACGGGGCAGAGCCTGGTGCCAGAGCCTGGCGCCAGAGTCTCCCCACCTAGACCCTCATATGCCACAAGCCTGCTGTCCTCTACTGTGTATGCATCTGTCCCGGCCCCAAACTACGACACCTACTGCTCCCAGGGCAGCTCAGCTTGATGGTGCTTAGCTTGGGGGAACTAATACTTTTTCACAGATATGCCATGGCCTCTTGGCCATGTCAGACACCCTGTGGGATGAAGACCCCATGGTTAGGAGCAGGAGGCAGGCACAGAGCTGCTTGCTAGCAGTTCTGGACTAGGAGCCAGGTCTCCCTCTTGCTCCAGGCCAGCACTCCTTTGCCTGCTCCACATCATGGCCATTCATATAAGCCCAAGTAACCTTACCTCCAGACTCCCCATTGCCAACCTGGCACTGTGGCAGAGGCAAAGGCCTCGTAGCATCAGCTAAAGGACAGCACAAGCAACAAACTGTGCTTCTTCCACGTAGGCATCCTTCCCTTTTCAGAGGTATTCACAGGACAGTGAATGGTGCAGGAATGATCTGTTTGTAGAGGAGCCCACAGAGGTGCATGGGGAGAAGAGATGAAGCAGGACCACAACCCAGACACCTGGCCCCAGGCGGGGCTCTCACCACTGGGACCTGGCAGCCCCAGGATTGTGATGGACAGAGACCCATTGGCTGGATTCATGCTGCCTCCAGAGCCTTGCCCTCCAATCCAGGGTTGCTGGGGTCCAGAAAGTAAACTCAGCAGCCTAACAGTGCCATGAGCAGGGCTGCTGTCACGCTCTGCAAACTCCTTCTGCCAGCTCCTTCTTCGCACTTGTTTGGAGATCTCATTGAGGCCCAAGGAGCCTGGATGGAACCTCCCACCACCTTGGCCTCCTCTCTGTCCTTTCTAAAGGAGGCTTGCTCATATTGGGCCTGGCTTGTTCCCCACACAGGGATAATTAGAAACTTTGGGAGAGGGCACAGTTCTAAGCACCTCTAGTGAAAGCATTAGAAGCACAGTAATCTGAAGGATCCACCCCACCAGCTCCGAGCAGCACCACTCAGATGCCTTCCTCCCAGTGCTGCCTTCCCTGACACTGTCCCCTACATGCTCTTCCCCACAATCCTGGCCCTGCCCAGGCTCCTCCCCTGCTGAGGGCAGAAAGGGACATCCCTGCACAGCCTGCCTGACTGCAGGCCACTGCCCTCAGGGTTCCCTGACAGGCCTGACTGGACTCTGTGAGGTTCTACCCTATTGCAGGGTGGAGAGTCTGAGAGCATCCCAGGGCACCAGCTGCTTTGCTTGCTTCAGGCCTTTCTGAGTGTGTGATCTTAGGGCTCAGCAGGCCAATTGTCAGGTAGCTCCATCATACCAGGGAAAGACAGTGCTTCCCTTTCTGTCCTTAGAGAGCCTGGGTCTTGAGGAGGAGACAGAGGTGCGGCTGCACCCGAGAGCTGAGGGGGTGATGGCAGGGTCTGTGGGGACTGACAGGCAATGCCAAAGTGGGCTCTGCAGGGTGAGCAGGGGGAGGGCAGGTGAAGGTACAGCAAGAGACGATACCATGGAAGATGAAAGTAGCATGGGGAGCACCACAAAGGGCTCACTAGCACTGGGTTAGCAGGTGGAGGCCAAGAGCAAAGGGAGGAGAGGCTGTGTGTCCAGACAGAGGCCCTGCAGGCTGCCCCTGCCTGCTTGCAGCACAAGTGAGTGCCATGACAGTGAGGCTACAACCGGGGGAGGCTGCCATCAGAAGCCCAGGGTGGAGGAAGGCCCTGGGGAAGGCAGAGCACCTGACAGCCTGGAGATAGGGCTGAGGAAGAGGGAGCAGACAGGCATGAGCCTGGGGTCTCACCTGGTCACACCTTCAGGGAGAAGACACCTGAAGCTCCAGCACAGGACACCTGTTGCCTCAGGAGACCATGGCAGCCCTTGGGAATATGAGGATCTGGAGAGAAGGTGGAGCCAGAGACAGAGAGATGGAGAGATGGGGAAGTGGGAACTGCTAACTTACACCTGTGACTAAAGTCAGCCGGGGTGAGGGGCCTCTGGCCTGGGAGAGACTGTAGAGTGGAGACAGGTGACCAGAATGGAACCCAAGCACTAGCAGAGAAACAGCCGTGGAGGACAGGGAAATGCAGCAGAGTGTCAGTGAGGGAGCCAGAGATCGAGGCCTGCAGGGGTCTCCCATGGGGCTAAGGGGACTCCTGGTGCCCACGGCATTCAGCAGGGTCGGGGAGCTGAGAGGCAAAGGCTGGTTTCAGGACACTGAGGAGCAGAAAGAGGCAGGAATGGAAAGCGAGCAGTCTGGGGATGAGTGGTTGAGGTGAACTTCAAGGACAAAGCCTCTCAGGAAAGGGAAACGTAGACGAGATAGGAGTGAGAGTGGAGGAAGCTAAGATGTACGAGCCAGTTAAGTTGTCTTCCTCTTGGCCACTAACTTGCTGTGTCCTCCTGAATTGTCTCATGGTGAGTGTGAGGAGCTCTGGAGCTGCCCAGCTCTGCTCTTTCCCATGTTTCAACAGCTCCCGAAGGGAGTCCTGGGGGGATTCATTCTTGTCTAGCAGTCAGGCTGGGCACAGCCTGGGTTCTGGATGGGGCAGACATCCCTTTAGTGAACAAAGCATATTCAAGCCCACTGACTCATCTGAGGCTAGCACACTGAGAGAGGCACAGATTGGTACCCACATCATAGAGTTGAGGACATGAAGGCTCAGGATGCATTGGGGCTCAACAGATGAAAGCGCTGTTTAGGATACCATCTCCCCTGCAGAGTGTCTGCTTTGAGTCCTGGCTGCTCTGCTTCCGATCTAACTTCCTATTAATGCATCTGGGAGGCAGTGAATGATGGCCCAGGGGCTTGGGTCCCTGCCATCCATGTGGGAGACCCAGATGGAGTTTTGGGTTTTCTGGCTCTTGCAGGTATTTGTGGAGTAAACCAACAGGTAGAAAACCAGTCTCTCTGTCTCCCCCTTTTTCTGCCTTTCAAGTATATGAAAATAAATCAACATTAAAATAGGAAATGGAGGAGTTTATCCAGTGGGTCCTATGAATCTGTATCCTTATAGACCCGAGGGGGCCAGGCGCTGGACTGGGGCAGGTGTAGTTGATCTGAGTTCAGAGCCTCTTTTCCACCTGGCTTCCTGACCCCAAAACTTGATTATCCTATTAAGATGCCTTCGGGTTTTCTGGAGATGCTTCCTCTTTCTTCTCCTGGGGGCAGCTATGAAGCTACCTGCTCCCATCTCCCATGGGCTCTGAGTTCAGGGAAGTAGCAGCATTTCTGAGAAGCAGGACCTGGCCCATGGTTTGGCCTGGCCTGAGGCACCACCAGGCACAATGGCATCTCTCTGTCTGGGGCTGGCTCAGCAATCTTTCCCCCTGCCCTGCTCCCTAGCACACACGGCCGGCCGGCCAGCCTCCTCCTCCATCGTGGTAAGTTCATGGAAGACAAGCAGAAACTGCTGGAGTAGGTTCACTGGGAGGAAGGAGGAGTGTGTCTGTGTAGATAAAGGTTTTCTTGGGCCTGGATCTCCAGACCTCAACTCAAGACTGATTCGATCACCTCATGCTAGCTCCACCTGTATCCTCTTCTGGAACAAACCAGAGCTCTCATGACTTGTCCAAAGTCAAACAGAAATTTGAAAGTTGGGACCCCAGGTTCAACACTGTGGGGTAGTGAGTAAAGTTGCTGCCTACACCAGTGTCCTTGTCCCAAGGCTTTAGGCCCCTGCACCAAATTCCCATTCATGCCTTGGCTCCCACTGCCCCTGCAGTCCTTCCTCACTGCTTTACCTCATAGACATGCTCCAGGGACTAGTTTGCTACACTACCATGTTGGAGAGATCCAGGCTCTGGGAAGCCCTAAATTGTGGACTCTGACACCACCAGGAGGTTCTGTGTCCATTTCCAGCTCTGCTGCCCCTGCATGCAAGACCTTCCCCCTCTGAGTTCCTCTGTCAGGGTGCACAGCACAGCACCCAGCATCCTAACAGCTCCTAACTGTTGACATATGAAGGCTCTTCCCTTCTAGATCCAATACAAATATTCTGGGGAGTAACTCTGATTGGTCCCTACCAGGTGACATAAAACTGATCTTGGTGGGGAGGGAGTAAGGAAGAGGGTATTAGCATCATGTGACTGCAGTGGGATTAGCACAGTGTCCCCAAAGTAAGTAGCAAAAACACACAGTGGTCACAAACACGGAGTCTCCAAAGGGCCCCTTGTTCCTAAGCTGCCACTGCTACTGACTTGGGCCACTTTTTGAACCTATGTCCTCTCTTCTGTACTTTTTACATGCTGTTCCCTATCCCAGAGCACTTTTCCCTGTTTTCTGTCTGTATTATTCCATCTCATCCTTCAAACACAGCTCACAAATGTCCTCCCTGGTCCTCTCTGCTGCCCCTGCCCTGTAAGACTCATTCCTTTGTATTGCAAGGATTTACTTAAGAGACTTCCTCTCCCTGTGCATCAGCCTCCTGCATCAGAGACCATGTGGTGTCATTTCAGCATCGTTAGCCACCAGTGTGGTCCTTAGCCTAAGGGGGGGACATGCAGTAGGTACAGGTTGAAGAAGGGAATGTTGGACAACAATGGTGAAGGTGACAGCAGTGACATATGATTGACAGATGATTACATAGCAGCTGCTCAGAAAGTTGTTGTTGAGGAGCCAGTGTTGGGGTGTAGTGAGATAGATACCACCTGCAAGAATAGTATCCCATATTGGAGCTAGTTTAAGTCCCAACTTTTCCACTTCCAATCCAATTCTCTGCTAATGCACCTGGGAAAACAACAGAAGCTATTCCAATTGTTTGGGCCCCTGCTACCCATGGGAGAGTCCCAGAAGAAGTTCATGGCTTCTGGTTTTGGCCTGGTCCAGTTCTGACTATTGTAGTAATTTGTGGAGTAAGCCAGCAGATGGAAGATCTTTCTTGTTCTGTGACTCTTTAAGCAAGATAAACAAATAAGTCTCACTTGTTTGGTTGTTGAGTCCCTGGAGGAACAGTACTCTCATTACCATTGCCAGTACCACCTCCACCAGCAGGACCACTTCTCATCATTACAGGACCCAGGCAAGGAGTGCAAATGGAGCCTACAAATGACATCCTAGGGCCCAGCGTGGTGGCCTAGCAGCTAAAGTCCTTGCCTTGAACACACCGGAATCCCATATGGACACTGGTTCTAATCCCAGCAGCTCCACTTCCCATCCAGCTTCCTGCTTGTGACCTGGAAAAGCAGTTGAGGATGACCCAAAGCCTTGGGATCCTGCACCCATGTGGGAGACCTGGGGGAAGTTCCTGGCTCCTGGCTTCGGCTTGGTGCAGCACCGGCCGTTGCAATCACTTGGGGAGTGTATCATCGGACAAAAGACCTTCCTCTCTGTCTCTCTTCCTCTCTGTATATCTGACTTTGCAATAAAAATTAAAAATAAAAACTTTAAAAACAAAACACAAAGATGACATCCTAAGTGCACAACTGAAAAAGCTATTTAATAATCATACTCAATCTTTCCCACCTTGACAAATACAACTCTTTTTTTCCCAAATGTGATGGGTTTCTTTTATTTTACTCTGATTCAAAACCAAAGATTCCACTATAGCATGAAGAACAATAATATTAAAAGGTCATGAAAAAGTAGTGTGGGACATGCAGTTTGTGCTGTACAAACTGGAGGGCTGGGTCATTTCCTTGGGCATGACAACACACTTTTGCTGAGGAACACATTAAACTTAACACTGTGAAACTGAACTGAAATGTGCCACAAACGTGGTGACTTCTAGGCATGCCTTTGGGAACCTCCCTCCGGATGGCCCTGCAATTTCTAGACTTCAATGTGGGGAGGATTACAATTTTTTGGAAGAATAAAAGTTCACTCTTGAAATTTCACAGAAGGTTAAGGCCAAAACATAGTGGGTGCATTTCTCTTCACTGCCAAGGACCCATCAGATGCTTCACTCGAAAGACAATTACAACTTTTTAATGACCTGGAAACCCAAGGTCAGAGTTAAAGCTTTCTGACCTCTCTGAATTCTTTGCCAAAATGTGGAAGTAATGGGGAGAGTCACCCCTTGGCCCCTGGCTTCCAGCTCTGGGCTCACCTCTCATTCCAGCTCTTTCCTGTACTGTGAGAGACCTAAAAACACACATGTGAACACCCCAGTCTGCAAGTCCATGGGGTTTCAAAACAGGCCCCCAAAGGCTGGAAGACTCTTCTCAGTGACAGACATGGGAAGGTTGGGGTGAATCTGCACCAACAGTACACAGCAGAGATGATATGATGCAGGGTGATGCTCAAGATAACACATTGCTTTAGATAACACATTGCTTTGTCGACTAAGCTATCTACTCTGTTGTCCTGAGCCTCTAGGCATGAGATCCCATGGTTCTGTGGCCTCCATGTTGTGAAGAAGCCCAGAATCCCATCGAAAGGTGGCACACCCAGATATTCCAAGCAACAGTCTCAGATAGGGCTGGGGTCAACCCCCAGAAATGGCAGTCAGACACATGGACAAAGACCTCTGCAGTGGATCCCAGTACCCAGTCACAAAGTCCCCCAGGCTCAGGCTCCACACATTGTGGAGCAAACACCATTCCCCTTGTGTTTGCCCAACTTCCTGATCTGCATAAACATTAGAAAATGTGGCTCTGGGGCTGGGTGTTTGGCACAGCCATTAAGACACCACATACGATGTCCATGCTCTGTATCACAATGCCCAGGTTCAAAGTCCCATCTCTGTTTCCCACTCCAGCTTCCTGCTAATGTGCACCCTAGGAGGCAGCAGGGGATAGCTCTGCGGTTGGGTCTCTGCCACTCATGAGGGAGTTCTGGGCTCCTGGTTATGGTCTGGTTCAGCCTTTGCTATAGCAAACACTTGAGAAAAGAATCAGTGGTTGAACACTTTTTCCAAAATGCTTATTTTTAATAGTTAAGTTTTGGGGCAATTGAGTATATGGCAAAAGCCGATGGGAGCAAAGGGCCTGCACCTCTGCTGTTCCAGCCATCTCTCTCTCAGTTTCCAAGCACAGGTCATGCAAGGAGGGCTGCATGGTCCAGGAAGCAGATGTGGGGCATTCAGGGCAGAAGATTCCAGGCTCTTGGGGGAGGCAAAAGGGTAAGTCTAGAAGGGATAGGAGTACACACTCAAGAAATGTCACAGACCCCTTGTGCCCATGCATGTGGGAGCAGTTGAAAAGGGGTCAGCACAGGAACCTCTAAAGGGCTTAGTCTGGGGCACAGATGCCCCTCCTGCCTTTTGCCATCACCATCTACTACTGTCAGCAGGGCTGAAACCACCATCCCTGTATCTACCTTTGACCTCCAAAGTCCCTAGGCTAGTGAGGGGGAAAGAAAGAGACACCAACAATAACAAGTGCTCAGAGAGAAGTAAGCACTGAGGTGCTGTGAGAAAGCACACAGGGGCCCAGGGACAGGAGTGTCAGAATCATGTTTCTGAGCAGCAGTGACTCCAAATAAGACACTGCTAGGCATTATTTAGGGGGAAGAGAAGACATTGTGTTCTGCTCCCAGGGGAAACCACATGGTTGGAGGCCTGGTGACAAGTAGGAATGTAGGGTGTCTGGAAACAGCATGAAGCAGCATTGGGCATGAGCTGGGCAGGAACATGAGGCATGGGCCACAGTTCTACAGAGAAGCCTGGTGGGGAGGCAGAGACCAGCTGTCAGTTTGGGGCTGATGTCCAGGTGGGGTATGCTGGTCTGGCTGCCCACATCAGGACCCCTCCTGATGGCCCTATTCTAAGCCAATGGTTATTTTTCGGTAGCTCCCTTATTTGACATTTGGAAGGATTTGCAGCTAGGGTCAGGGGACCCGATCAGATTCGTGCTCCCTCAGGCATGGAAGGAAGGGGTCACAAATGGAAGTAGGGCCATGGCTTAGAGAGTGATGGTAGGGACAGAGCCAGGGGTAGTCTGGAGTGTGGGGTGGCCACAGAGAGGAGGGATGTGGGCGGGGGCCAGACAGGTTTGAGTTATTCAGAGGAGAATCAACAGAAGCAAGGGTGAGCCCACAGTACAATAGCGAAGAAACAACATGGCTGTCCATCACAATGAAATCAGCATTGTTGGGATGCCAGGTTGGCAAAGTTGCTGGTTGGGAAGCCTGTGGGTCATACCAGACGGCCTGGATTGGGGGTTAGGCTCTGCCCATGGCCAGCCAATGGGGTGGACCAGCCCAGCCCCAGCAGGCATTTGGGGAGCATACCAAGGATGACAGCTCTGTTGCTCTGCACCCTCTGCCTCCTGAACCATCACCACCTCTGCAGGTTATCTAGGCTTTCGCACACTTATGGTCTTCTTTAACCCTGTGGCAGCAACACCAGCTTCAGACACAGCTGCTAGCTCCCCTTTCTCATAGCTGGGGGTGAATGATGCCCAGCAGCCATTGCCCTACCCTGTTGGCTCACAAAAGCCAACCTGGATGGGTGTGGAGTGTGGAAGTGAATTGTGACTGACCTAACCTGACCCCAGCAACCCCACTCTGCTCTGTTGCTGTCTGGTCAAGGGCTGGGTGCGTGACTCAGTTCTGGTGCAGGGAGGGAGGAAGGGGTGCTTCTACTCATCATGGGAAGAGAGGAACCTTTTGGCTGCTGCCATCCCTTGGCTGTCTGCTTCAAATGATGCTATCCTAAGTTAAGAATGTTAGACATGGCACTCTAGCAGCCATCTTGTGATCATGCAGTTGAGTCCAGAGAAAGTCAACAAGCTGAGGAGAGCTTCGGGAGCTGGGTCCCCCATGATACCGACAATACACATGAACTGGTCTGATCCTTATGTTCATGCCTCTGTAGCAGCACTGCCAGGCATGGACCCACCCACAGTGCCTCTTATCTCCTTACCATTCTCCAATGCACTGACTCCCAGTACACTCTCAATAACCAGCAGCTGCTTCTCCTGGTCAGAAGTCCACCTGTAGGCCACTGGGATTTATGGTGGCCTTAACCAGTGATTGAGGAATGCCAAGTTGCTGATCCTTAGCTGCCTCACACTGATGGAGACAATTTTACGGAGTGGTCTGCGTCGTCCCCAGAGCTCCCCAGTAAGACTGAGCCAAGTCTCCCTTTGTGGAGTTGGCTAGAATCACATCCTTGTCTTGCCTTGACTTGCCTTCCTTCTTCTCTACTTCCCTACTACTGGTTTGCCTTGAAAACATGTCTTTACCATTTGAAGACTTATTTTTTTATTTAACAGAGTGACAGAGATAGAGAAGAAAGAGACAGACACAGAGGTCTTCCATCTTCTGGTTTACTCCCAAAATGGCCACAGTGACCATGGCTAGGCCAGGCTGAAGCCAGCAGCCAGGAACTCTGAGTCTCCCCTGGTAGGTTGGGGTTAGGTGGGTGAGGAGGGGCCCAAGTACTTGGGTCATCTGCTTCTGCTTTCCCAGGGGTATTAGGAGAGAGCAGGACTGAAAGCAGAGCAGCTGGGTCCTGAACTTGTGTTCTGATATGGGATGCTGGTGTTATAAGACACCTTGCAAGACAACAATGCCACAGAGTCCTCTCCTCAACATTTACTTTCAGGAATACCCTGCACAAGAAGCTATCATTACTCAGGCTATATCCGCATGAGCCCAAAGCTCCCCAACAGACATAGGCCAAGCAGGGAGATAGGCCTCATGGCAAATCTGCTCAAATGCAGGTTTTTTGCTGCAAATCCTATGGTCTTTTTAAACATGTGAATACACTGATGACTAAAAATTTACTTCTGCGAAGTGCTACATCCTAAACACAGTGATAGCAACAACTGGTTGCTACCAGTTACTGAGCTTTTCCTGTGAGCCAGGGCCGAGGCCAAGACTAGCTCAGTGAGCCCTCTTAATCTCCACTAGAATTCCATTAGGTAGTTTTGTCTGTGTTAGCTACTACACTGAGCAACAAATCACTGCAGATTTAGCTCCTTCAAACATGTCTTCTGGCTCACAGTTTCTGTAGGTCAGAAGTCTGGGCACAGGTCCCTGCTCTTGGGTCCCACCAGCATGCAGTCTAGGTATGGTCTCCTCAGGAGCCCGCCTGGGCCAACAGCCACTCCCAAGCTCCCTGGCACTTATATGACCAGGGTTCCTGTCTTCATGCTAGACTGTTAGCAAGGGGGCCACTCCCAGTGTCTAAAGGCCATCGCAGTGCCTTGCTATGTGTTTCTTGTTGGCCCTTTCACAATGAGACTGCTTATTTCTTTGAAATCAGGGTCGTGGCTCAGTATTGTGGCACAGTGTGCAAAGCCACCACTTGTAGCACCAACAATCCCATATGGGCACTGGTTTGAGTTCTGGATGATCTATTTCTGATCCTGCTCCCTGCTAATGGCCTAGGAAAACAGCAGAAGATGGCTCAAGTGCTTAGACCTTTGTACACACATGGGAGAACTGGAAAAAATTCTGGCCTCCTGGCTTCAGACTAGCTAGTTCTGGCCATTTATGAAACGTACTGGCTGATGGACATTCATCTTTCAAATAAATAAATCCTTTAAAAGGAAAAAAAAAAAAGAAATCAGAATCAAATCACAGGCACCATGACACTCATGAGATTATACTGGCTATGACCATCGAGGGAGGCGGGGCTATCCTAGGGTCTGTCATACTATAACCCACATCATGGGAGCAACATCGTAGCGCAGTGGATTAAGCTGATTCCTGCAACACCATCATCCCATATAAGCACTGGTTCAAGGTTAGCTATTCCACTTCCTACCTAGGTCTGGCCATTGCAACCATTTGGTGAATGAATCAGCAAATGGAAGATCTCTCTCTTCTTCAACTCTCCCTTTCAAGTAAGTAGTTGTATAACCAGGGAAACTGAGTCAAGCAGGGGTTTAGTCATCCCACCCAACATCATGCTCCCGAAGAGTGGGGGTAGAACCCAGTTTTCAGAACCCTGCCTTCGTTAGCACCTATTCTCCTAACAGCCACCCTACTCTGCCCACATACTGCACTAGGTCCCTCCCTCCCAGCTCTGCTCCCTGAATCGTGTCCAGGAGCCTCTTCAGTGACCACAAGGAGAGAAGGAGCTCAGAAAGGTCAAAGGTTATGGCCAAGTGTACACAGCAGTGGGATCAGGACAACAGATAAGGTCGTAGTCAGAGTGGAGGGCAGCCAGAACTCAAGAGGGAAGGAGGGAGAGAGAGAGAATGAATCAAGGGGGTCCAGGAAGACTCCTGTTACCCTTGTGGGAGCAGGGAAAGGGGTGAAGAGGAGGAAGGCAGTCTTTCAAGCTGCTCCTGAAGAAATGACCATGTGAAGTTTACAGCGAGTAAAAAGGCAAGGAAAAAAGCCCAGGTGTGGCACACGGACCAGGTGGGCAGGGTGGTTTGGTCCACAGCACCACAGGCTGGTGATGTGGCCAGGTCCCGATGTGGAACACCTGTGTTCTGAAGGCAGTGGGGAGCCGAAGGGTGTGTAGCAGCAGCTGCTATGATCAAGCATGCCTGAAGAAGAGCTAACAGCAGAGTGTGGGGGAAGAGAGGATTGGTCAGGGTTTTACTGTCTCTTTTGGTCTTTCCCACTCCAAGATGCCCTAGATCCTTCCATGGGGTCACGAGGGAGGGTGATTGAGTACAGCTTAGCCCTCTCAGAGTAATGAGGCTCAGGAGTGGCAACTAGTGTCACCTTAGTCATGACACTGTGGAGGGGATGAAGACCCCAGACTACCCTGCATCCACTCTGCACAGTCCAGGTTGCCGCAAACCTGTGGCAGGTAATCCAGCCTGAGGGCTCCAGGTGACCGACCACCTGCCTCCCTGCTCAGGGGCATCTGCAGCCCACCCTCTTCACAACCCTCGGGGTCTAGTCTAAAGCCCTGCTTTTCACTGCCCACTGGGGTGGGGAAACAAAGTGTGGCTCTGACCTTCGCATCCTGTGTAGGTTCAGGTGATCACTGGTGCCCAGTCCACCTGTACTACCCTCTTCCCTGGGTCTGGGGCTGCCTGGCGAGCACCTGCCGCAGCTTTACCCGCTGAGGTGAAGGACCTTAAGCAGTGGGAGAACCTAAGGCTCCAAGAAATGCTCATCCTAGGTCCCTTGCTGTTTAAAAAAAAAAAAAAAAGGTGGAATACGAACAGGAGGAGGCAGGAACCCGGCAATGATGAGGGTGGTGGTGATGGTGGTGGTGGTGGGGACAGGGAGGTTCGGGGGATGGCGCGGAGGCGCTAGAAGAACGCGGGCTTTAATTGCCATCTCCCGGCGCAGACCCAGACGCTAATTAAAGTCGCCTGGGCCCGCGGGGGCGGCGGGGCGGGCACAAAGCCGGCTTTGACCCGGCGTGGCGGCGGCGCGGCGCACAGGGGCCGCTTGTGGGCCGTGTTTGTTTTCGCTCGTAAAAGCGCGGCCGCCGCCGCTGAGCGAAGAGAGGTGCCCGGGCGGCGGGCGAGCGGGGCGGGAGCCTGGTCGAGGGCCCCTGAGGCCACAGCCTACCCTCCTCCACCAGGCTCGGCCGCGTTCAAGGACCTGCTGCTGGACTGCACGCGCTCCCCTCAACCCGGGGTATCCTCGGTGACTCAGTTTCCCTTTCTGTTAACGGGTAACAGAAATGGTCTTAGTATCCAGCTCTTGCTGCAGGGGGGTTGTTGAGTTGCAGTCAGATCCTCCCCAGAACAGTCAGGCCAGGATCGTGGGACTCCTGGAAGTCACAGGAGATTGCCCAGCACGTCTACCTCCCCAAACCATCTGCGTGGGCTATAGAAAGGTGGGTTTTAGCAGGGAACATCTTCCTGATGCTCAGAGCCTAACTCCCACCTGTCAGGATGCCCATGGCGATAGGGAAGTGCGGTGAGCTCCCCAGAACTAACATTGTCTCCCTTGGGAAAAGTTCCCTCCTTGCTATGCACTTTTCTGTGTAGGGAAGGCCTCTACTTCCCTGGGCTGCACTGGGCACCCAAGGCTTCTTGCCGAGCTGCAGGTCTTCTGTGTGGTAGGGAAGAGGAAGGAAGAGCTGATGTGGAATCACTGAGCTTTAAAAGCCCACAGTCTTATTAGTGGGGGAGGAAGGGACTTTGCACTTAGACTTGCCCTTGCTGTGGGATGCACTCTACTATCTCTGTTCCACCTGACTTCTATCTCATCTTTCAGTTGTCCGCTTTGCAGCAGGTGACACCGTCCTGCTCACATGGCTTCCCCTTGAGCGTGGGATGACTCTTGAGGGGCTTTGCCTGCCGGCCAGGCTTGAAGTTCTCCTGGGGATGGGGACTGTGTGAGGGTTTGCTCCTGCTTCTGCCCTAAGTGGGCCCAAGAAGATATGCTAGGGAGTGTTGCCTCTCATGCCTAGGGCAGGAGCAAGGCTAAGACCTGGGCTGGTAGGGGGAGACTGAGGTGAAGACAGGTGTCATCAGAGAAATTCAGAAGCTATCGGGGCTTAATGAGGTGCCGGGTCAGGAGTCTGACTGCACCCATCCCCGACTGGTGCCTGGTGCTCAGTGCCTACTCCCTGAGACTGGTCCTCTAGCTACCTGGGCTAGATGTGGCTCCCCCTGCCTGCTCCAATTGCTGGCTCTGCAGAGGGATGGCTGGTGGTCGGGTGAGGGTCTCCATGATCCCAGTCACCTGTGAGGAGGGCAGTGAGGAAGAGGAAGAGGAGGAGGGGGATGATAAGGGAATGGGGTTCTGAGATGGTTTCCCTCCCTAAGGCCTAGGAGCCAGAACTTGGACAGAGACGCTATTAATACAAAATTTGCAAACACGGCTTCTAAAAATAGCCCTGGCTGGCAAGGCCTACCTGGCACGGTCTGCACCTTTGCGGCTGCTGGCCTGTTCCCCCTCAGTGCACTGGGCAGCCGACAATCTGTCAGCAAGCATGTCACTCTGCCCTCCCCCACCCATGGTGAGGGGCGACCGGGTGCGTGTGGAGGAGGGGCCAGAGGGAAGACGAGGCTTGACTGCTACTGAGAGAGGAGGGAAGGATGTGAAGGGGGCAGAAAGGGGGCCAGACAGCACAGCCCACAGAGAGCTCCCCAAACAGGTCAAGGTACAAGTATATCATGAAGATGCAGACAGCTTTTGAAGCCTTGGAAATGAGAATGGCCCAGTTGGAGAACAAGGCCCGAGGGCAAGAGGGCAAGAGGGCAGGGCTGAGGAGAGCCACTCCAGGATCTGCGTGGACCTAGACATCGCATGGTCGCCCCAACCCCAGCAAGTCCTTGGGACCTCAGAGCCAAGAATGAACTTGAAGGCTGCTCTTTCCTGACTCTTGCCCAGAGCAAGAAAGAAAGCCTGGGGTACAGGGTGGTGGCGCTGGGGCTCATCCAGGATTCTCAGCAAGCTAGGGGCTTCTGTGGGCCTGACAACACCTCCAGAACCCTTTTGGCCTCCCTTCTTGCTGGTGATGGAAGTGGCCATCATTAATGATGAGGTTCCAAATACTGCTTTTTCCATTGTTTGTGGAGAAAACATTGACCAAGCACATATTGTTTGTCAGATACTGGGTTTACTAAGGTCCCTGCTTTCCAGTAAGTTCCATCAGTCTGATGGCAGCAACCGCTCAGGTGTGCCCAGAGGCATCTGCTATGCACAGGACCTCTCACAGAAACAGGACAGGCTGCCTGCTGCATTTCCCAGTTGAAGCCCAGGGCGGTAAGTCACTTTTCCCAAGTCACTCCCATGTTGCCTAAGGAGTCAGTGAAGAACGAACTTGCTGGAGCATGCCCTCTGGTGCCCAGAAGCCTCTTGTTCTGGACTCCCCCCAGCCATAGAGAACGGCGAGAAGGGCATGGAGGCTCCAGGACTGGAACCTTCGACTGCCTTGCACTGCTGAGCTTTGGACCAGGCTAGGTGGTGACCCTGGACACATCAACAAGTGGATGGCTGTTCTCGTAGGGCTCAGGGCTCCCTGACTGTTCTCCCTGTCAGGGATGCTTTTCTGCTACACTCCCTGGCCCCTCCTAGGGATCAATCAAAACAGACAGAAATCATGCTTTTCTGACCTAGACTGCTAAAGCTGGAGCTGTGGGCCCTCACATAAGCTCCATTCCAGTTATCAGTGGGAAGGGTAGTGGTGAGTAAATAGGAAGGCACAAGAAGAGGACCTGCCCATGTTGAGTCCCTCAGACCAGCCCCTTGCCCATTGCCTCCTGTGCCCCCCAGGACTCCAGGCCTTCGCTGGGTGAGAAACCCTGTGGACCGTGTCACCTTTTTTATTCCACATTGTGTTCTCTCCACCAAGCTTTCACAGAAGGAAACCTCTTCTGTACACCCACGCCAATTATTCCCCCACACCCACAGGGATGTATCACACATCACCACCTCCTCACTGGCCACCTGGAACTTTCCAGAATACCATGATGCAATCCTTGAATTTGCCCATCGATCACACATCTTGTGGGCTGACAGGGACCTGACTGGCAGGCAGAGGGAGTAAGTGGCTGTTCCCTTTAGCTCACAGGCACCGTGTTTACCTCCAGCTGAGAGCCGTGCCCTGAAAAGCCTGCTCCCTGCATGGATAGCCCCTTCTAATGGACATGGCCCCGCTGGACACACATATGGTCAGTTTAGAATTATATCCCTTCCACACTCTGGCCACAAGGCAAAGACAAGCAATTGCTACGGTGGACCTGAGACACTGGTGAGGTCTCAGGTGGTCCAATTCCGGGATATCGAGAATAGAACAGAGGCAAAAATTAATGTGAAGACACTAGGGGTGCTGGCAGTGGCACCTGCCCTGTCCACTGCTTTCAGGGGACAGCTCCCAACACTACTTAGGGAACTGGGGCTGGGCAGGATCACTGCTTGGCTGGTTGGTACGTGGGTAAGGGACCAGTTCTCAGGCCCCTGGACCCTCTGAGATGGCCTCTGGGAAGGGTCTCAGCTCAGTTTGTTTGCTGCTCCTTCCAGGGGTCTGGCCTGGAAATGGCTGAGAGCCCTGTGTTGAGAGTGGGGAAGGATGGTATAGAATGGGGTTGTCTTTGTGTCCCAGGCCAAACATGTTTCCACCAGAGAAGTATTCCTAAGGTGGCCTGAGATGTTTGTCCAGTGGCAGACCCAGAGAGTGTGGGGTGAGTAGGAGCAGAGCCGGCCAAGGCCCTGCTCCAGGGACAGTGCGGGTGGGGGAGGGGCACCTGGCCAGCAGAGCTGCAGGGCAGATGCTGCCATTGAAAAGCTGTGCTGCCTGACATGTCCCTCTGTGCTCTTTCACTGTCCCTGTGTGTCCCCACAGCAGCTTGGTGGTTCTGTGCTCCCTACCACGTGGGCAACCTAAGTGATCCCTGGATGTCCACAAAACCCTCGGGCTGCAAGGCATTCACTGACAGCAGTCTCCAAGCCTGATTTTCTCATCTGGGAACTGGGGAGACCAATCCAGGTTTCTCCATATCCTCCCACAAGGGGATGTTTGTGAGGGGTGAGGGGGCAGGGGTGATTGTGAGAATACAATGAGATCACGAGCTGGAAACCACTCTGGCCTTCAGCATCCTGTTACAAATGATTCATCATCCCTGACCTCACCCGTACGAAAACACCAAATGGCAAATCCTCGCCTTCGGCCCTCTCTTGGGTTAGATTACTCAGTCATTCACTTAATGCCTACAGAAAAGTCCCTTTTGGGTGCCTGACCCTGTATGGGGCTAGGAGAGGGGACAAAAGATGATCTCAGCACCATCCTCCAATGAATGTCTTTATGTGGTGATGGGATTCACATCGTGTTGAGGAATGCTCACTGGATGTTAGCCCTATGCAATATGTTTCCTTTTTTTTTTTTAAAGATTCATTTATTTTTATTACAAAGTCAGATATACAGAGAGGAGGAGAGACAGAGAGGAAGCTCTTCTGTCCAATGATTCACTTCCCAAGTGACCGCAATGGCCGGTGCTGCGCCCATCCGAAGCTGGGAACCAGGAACCTCTTCTGGGTCTCCCACACGGGTGCAGGGTCCCAAGGCTTTGGGCCGTCCTCTACTGCTTTCTCAGGCCACAAGCAGGGAGCTGGATGGGAAGTGGAACTGCTGGGATTAGAACCGGCGCCCATATAGGATCCTGGGGCGTTCAAGGTGAGGACTTTAGCCGCTAGGCCACCATGCCAGGCCCAATATGTTTCCTTTAACAGATCAACTCCACTATTTATTTGAAAGAGAGGGATTGACTTCCATCATCTGTTTTGCTCCCGAAATGCTTGCAACAGTCAGAAGCCAGGACCTAATCCAAGTCTCTCACATCGGTAGCAGGACCCCAACTACTGCTACTACTACTACTACTTTAAATAATTATTTATTTGAAAGGCTGAGTAACACAAAGAGGGAGAGACAGAGATAGAGAGAAATCAAGCTTCCATCTAGGGCTGTTTCACTCCCCAAATGGCTGCAACAGCTAAAGGTGGGCCAGGCCAAAGCCAGGAGCCTGGAACTCCATCTGGGTTTCCAATACAGATGTCAAGGGCCCAAGTACATGGGGCATTACCTGCTGCCTCCTAGGCACATCAGCAGGAAGCTGGAAATGAAGCAGAGCAACTGAGACCCGAACTAGGCAAATCAACCAGGAATATGGATATCCTAAGCAGTGGTTCAAACTGCTGTGCCACAACGCCCTAACTACTTGAATCCTCAGTACTGCCTGCTAGGAAGCTGTAATCAAGAGGAAAGCTGGAATCCAAACTCAGACACTGCAACATGGGATGCTGGATTCCCAGGTGGTGTCCTAACAGATGCTCCCAATGCCTGACCCCATGTGGTATTATCTCAGTTCTCATTCTGTGCATGAGGACTCTGGGACTCAGAGATTCTATTGGAGGCTTGTTCAGCATCACATAGCTACTGGTGAGAAATGCACACACATGTGGGTGTATACACATGCAGGACTTGAGAAAGCCCAAGGAAAATGTAAAGAAAAGAAAGTTTATTCTGATGTGAAAATATTTTGAAATTCATGCACATAAAGGTCATCACAAAGTTAACAGAAAATGTATATTGTGGGAAAAACTGCATGGATTTCTTTCTTTCTTTTTTGCAGCAAAATGCACTTATTCTTCCCCATGAATTTTTGGACATTCCCCTTCATATGTAAGGACTGCGTTTCACACACACACACACACACACGCACACACGCACACATGCATCCATAGAGGTGAGGGGAGAGACACAAAGGCTTTCTTGTCCCCTTGCCGTGAGGAGATCCATGTGGCTCATGGTGTTTTCTAAGAAGTGTGGTGAGAGCCTCCCCCCATTCCTTGGTTCTCTGGCAAGAATTTGGTCATACAGATTTTGTGGTGCAGCATGGGACTGAGGATCCCAGAACTGTGAACCTCAACAAAGCAGGTCCCACTGAACTGGAAGCCAGGATGGGCTGAGCGGGCTGAGGCCTGCAGTGCTGGCAGCATCCCTGGCTCCCTCTGATGCTGCTGAGAGGTGAGAGTAGGGAGGAGGGATAGTTCCACAGTCACTCCCTCAGGGCTGCTCTGGCCTGGCTCTGGGCTGAATCTCCAGCAGTGGCCAGAGCTATACCAGCCTCCTGCTTCACTGCTCCCTCCCAGTGCACACCAACCCTGTCTGATCCCTCTTAGCTGCTGAGGCCAATGTTGTGGCCCAATGGATTAAGCTTCCACCTATCAGACTGCCATCCCATATATATGATGATTCCAGTCCTGGCTGCTCCATTTCTGATCCAGCTCCCTGCTGATGCACCTGGGAAAGCAGTACAAGATGACCTACATGCTGGCTGGCACCCATGCAGAAGACTCAGATGAAGTGCCAGGTTCCTGACTCCAACATGACTCAGCCCTGATCATTGTAGCCATTTGGGGAATGAACCAGTAGAGGGAAGATCTCTGTTGGTCCCTCTCTCTGTCACTCTACCTTTCAAATCAATGAACAAAACTTCTAGAAAGATTATGTGTTCTTTGCTTATAAGAAGATGAGTCCCCCTCCCTGCTGCCCTCCCACAGGGCCAGGCCCACAGTAGGGGTTCAGCAAGATTCAAGGATTCAGGTGCAGCTCCCATGTGAACCCCAGACGTCTGCAGGAGTCACATCCACTTTTTGCCAGGGGTAGAAAAGTATGCTGGGCTCTGTGCTAGGCCTTCTCTTTGCTCATTAAATATTATTGTTATTCAACATTACAGTGGCAGAGAATGGTTTTAGGGGCCTGCCTGGAGTCACACAACTGATAAGTGATGGAGTTGGGTCTCCATCTCCTACCTTTTGGGTAAAGGTTAAACTTCCCATCTGGCATTTAAGATAACCCTTAAAGCCATCAGCCATACTGTACCCTTCACTGTACCTGACCTGGTTTCCCTGCCGAGTTGTACACATTAGTCCTTGCTCTTTTTTACCTGGGGCCCTAGTGCAGAAAGGACTGGAGGGGCTGGTGTGGGAGGGAGGAAAATTAGATGAGGAGACAGGAGAGCAAGGTGTCTCAAGGGACATATGAATGTGGGAAGCCGGGTCAGTTTCTCTTTGAGGACAAGTCAGTGGACTGAGACCCCACATGGTGTGTCAGTCCCTCTCTGAGCTCTGGCTCACTCCTGTCTGGAAGGAGTGGGCTTTGAGTCTCCAGAGCTCAGCCAGCCTGGATGCCATGGCTGCGAGGCCTGTCCCAGTGCTTGCATTTTCAGCTGTAGTGCTCAAGATGTGACAGTGGCAACATATACTGGTGCAGGCTGTAGGGAGGGCTGAAGCCCTGGAGATGCTCCCTGGGGCAGGAGGGATGTCAAGAGCAGTCAGAGGTCAGAAGCCAGTGTCCTGTTTTGTTCCACGTCCCACTCTGCTTGTCAGCATTTGATGTGGAATAAGCTGGGATGATGTTCTCTCCCAGCTTATTGCCTCAACTGAAAATGGGGCTGGGGGAAGGCTGGATCCTCTCTTAGGGTGCTTCCTGCCCTGAACAATGAATGAATTTATAATGCAGACATAAAGGAATGTCAGGCATCAGTGTGGGGAGGATGGAGGGAGCAGTATGGCCCTTGGGAAAGAGGGACTAGTCACAGGGAGAACAGGAGTTGGGGCAGAGAGGAGGAAAAGGGTCAAGGACAGGAGACAGGGACTGAGGGACAGGCAGTGAGGCTGAGACAAGACAGGAAAGAGGCTGAGAGAGGGCAGTCAGAGGTCAGATCAGGTGGGAAGGGAACAGAGGTGGAATCCCCTCTGGTCCCAGGCAAACCAGGCCCCCAGTTGCGCACCTGTGGCCAGAACTGCAGAAGGTGGAGTGACACTGCTTTCCTCTCCCTTTCCCTTCCCTTCCTTCTTTCTTTCTTGCTTGGAACTGGCTACTGACTGTGCCATGCTTGGAGAACCTCTGATGTTCCTCCTGAGCAATTCAGGTACAAAATCATCAAATCAGAGTGATATCAGCCAAGCCGAAGGGACATGCATAGAGAAGAGCCTGCAAGGACCCCCTGGTAGGAAGGGAAGGAGTACCCTAGTAAGCAGTATGACATCACACTCCAATACAGAACATCTCATTTCTGAAGCTGAGGGGGTGTTGAGTGTAGCATTCTTGAGCTTTTTCATATGTGGAAATATCTTTAAATCTCAAAACTTATTTTTATTAAACGTGAAGGGGAGCAGATATTTGGCGCACTGTTCACAATGCCGGTTAAGACACTCACATCCTGTAATGGGAGTTGTATGGGTTCAATGCTGGGACTCTGTTTCCTGAGAATGAGGGCCCTCCCTGGGAGGCAGCAGTGATGGCTCAAGTGATTGGGTTCTTGCCACCCATGAGGGAGACCTGGATTGAGTTTCCAGCTTCTGGCTTCGACCTGGGCCAGTGCTGGCTGAGGTAGACATTTAGGAGGAATGAAGCAGATGGGAGCTCTCTTTGTTTCTGTTTCTCAAAGAAATCAATAAAAAAAAATTGTTTTAAGCTTTGGAAATAAATTTGCCAAAATGTTACAGTGGTTCAGGAGAAAGGGATTATCGTGATTTTTTTATTGTCTTCTTTTTACTTCTGATATTCTCCAAATGTTTTACACTGAACACAATCTTAGTTTTCTGTGGAAATTAACCACAACTGAGTAGTGTGGTTGCCTTGCTCCAACAGTCACTAACTCAGTGAATTCCTGCTCCTCTCCTTCATTCTGCATCTCTGACCCAAAAGTTGCCACTTTTCCAGGACAAAACAGCATCTTTGCCCCTAATCCCAGCTCCCTCTGTGTTTACAGGAAAGACTACTGTAATAATAAAGAACTGAGGGTGGCTGGCATAGTGGTGTAACAGATTAATCATCAACGTGTGGTGCTGGCATCCTATACAGGTGCTGTTTTGTGTCCTGGCTGCTCCACTTCCAATCTAGCTTCCTGCTTGTATCCTGGGAAAGCAGTAAATGCTGGTCCAAATCCTTGGGCCCCTTCACTCATGTGGAGGATCCAGGTGAGGCTCCTGGCTCCTGGTTTTGGATTAGCTTAGCTCTGGCCATTGCAGCCATTTAAGGAATGAACCAGCATATTGATATTGAAGATCCCTCTGTCTGTCTCGCCTTCTTTCTATCAACTGGCGTTTCGAAAAAAAAAAAAAAATCTTAAAACGAACAACAAACAAAGAAGCTGAGTTTGAAATTTGGCTCCAAAACCACTTAACCACTGTGAAGCTGCCTGCGGATTTATGCGTGGGCATTGGGCACAATGGTTAGGACACTGCTTGGGCTGCTCACATTCCTATCAGAGTACCTGGTTTGAGTGCCAGTTCCTCAGTTTCTGATTCAGCTTCCTGCTACTGAAAGCAGTCAAGGATGGCAAAGGAATCAGGTCCCTGACCCCCATGAGGGTGAAGTCCAGAACCGAGGGCTAATAAATCTGTGTGTGTCATGGGTGTGTGTGTTCCAGCAGCGGTAGAAACCCTCGCAGTGGGAAGGGAAGGAACACCCACGGAGTGCTCAGGCTTGGTGGGTCCCTTTCCCTGGCTGCTGTCCTTGCTGCATAAGGGAACCAGGCTAAGCTCCAGAGGAACTGAATCTTGGTCCCTGCTCTGATGCCAGCTCAGCCTGGAGACTCCTGAGCCTTAAGGGATGAGCAAGAGTTTCCCCCCCTTCCTCCCTACCCAGAAGATTGGGGAGGGGAAAAGGTAGGTGACCTGCAAGTGATCCCTATGGGAGTGACCTCAGCAGACAGCAGGGCAGCAGCAAGTCCCCAGAGGAGAGAATTAGCATGACACAGGCCCAGCAGTGTCCATGGATAATCACTGGCTGGGATAGCATGGACCATAGGAGAAGCATGATATGAGCTCCAGATCATATTATCTCTGTGTCTCACTCCTACCTCCCATCCCACTCCCTACGCCCCCCCCCCCGCCAGTGCCTGGGTGGGAGATGGTCTGTTCATGCAGAAAATGACCTGGGTGGAGTGATTCCTTCCGGTTGTCTCACCCTCACATTCCCCAAGACATGTGCCATGTGCTAAAGGCCTGGCAGCTTCTCCAGCTTATGGGCAGGAATTAGGAGTGAAGAGCATGCAAAATCAGTGACCGTGAAGAGGCTGGCCTGATCTCAGGAGCTGGGTTTCATCATCCCTAAATCACGCCTCTGGCCTTGGTCAGAGCCAGAGAGGTGGAGAGGCGAGGGTGGGAAAGCAGGGTGGGTGGCATCAGGTTTGGGCAAGGTGCCAAGACTGCAGAAGGAAGCAGCTGAGGACAGCAGGGAGTGAGACTTCTGCTTGGATGCCATGCCTTGTGTTGCATGACCACAGGCCAAGGCCTTGCCCATTCTGGGCCTCTCTGGGAAGCCCGGGTCCTTGGTGCTCTTAAGGCTTGTTTCTACTGGAGCCTCCTTATAGAGGACCCCTGGGAGGGAGAGTATCTTTGTGGGTGAGGACCCCCAACCTCCCACCCCGGGAGGCCTGTGGGAGCTTCCTGCTGCAGACTGTGCTCTGGGGACCCAAGTAGAACTAACTAGCTTAGGGATAAACTCATGGGGATACCTCTAAGCTGGCAGTCACGTGGCCCACACCATTCAGATGTGCTCCCCTTCGCAGTCCTCAGCCAGTTCCTCCAAGCTGGAGCTCCTGCATGGAGTTACATGTGTTTATTAGCCAGGACTTGGCCGAAGCAAAGTGTTGCAGACTGGCAGTTTAAACAGCAGAAACAGATCTTGCCATTCTGAGGCCAGGCAAACAAGAGCAAGGTGTTGTCGGCAGGGCTGGTTTCTTCTGAGGCCTCTCCTTGGCTTACACTGTAGCTGGCTATCTTCTAACCTGTGTCCTGACCTGGTCTTTTCCTCCATGCAGTATGTGCCAGTGGCCTAATCAATCTCCTCCTCCTCTAAGGACACAGGCCACATCAGATCAGGGCCCCATGCTCCTTTTAATCTAATCACTCTTCAAAGAGCCTATCTTTAAACAGCCCCATTGGGAGGTAGCTGGACGTGTGGATTCTGGGCTGGTATGATTCATCCCACAGCACTCAGTTTTGGGGTCACTAGTGGAGTTTTCCCAAATGCAGGTGTCTTGGTCCTCACCCAGGAATTCTGGGTGTGAGCTCCACTAGGGTAGGGGTGTGGTTCTCCAGTGTGTCCCTACGACCTGCCACAGTGTCCCTGTAAATATTTGTGACATTAAGGGATGCATTATTAAGCTGTGGACTGGTGCCCACGTGTTCATTTTTCAGAAAGTTCCATGACTGATCAGGGTTCGTCTTTGGGTGAAATCCTGAGATAGGGCTGGTCTCTCCTCCTACTTGTCGCTGGCTGGGAAGCCCCCAAGCCCAGCAAGGAAAACATGGGGCCTGGCATTCCATACAGTAGGTGGGTACAAGGGATCCACCCCAGTGCCTTCTCTGGAAAGCCAGGACTGCAGGAAACAGGAAGCTGACCCAGCTCCAGTCTTGTCCCTTTACCCTACAAGCCAGGGGCATTTATAGGATGTGCACTTGATCACATCCCCCTGGATCAAAATTCCTCTGGGGCTCTCCTATCAGTAACAGGCCAAGTCCAAACCCTAGTGTCAGGCTCACGCTCCTATTCCCCACCCCCACTCCCAGCCTGTGGTTTGAGCCAACCCCAATCCAGCATGGCTCTAAGTCCATCATGGCTTCAAGTCCATCATCCCTTGCATGTCTCCATTTTAGGACAGTCTTCTCATGATGCCATTTCTCAGTTTGTCTAGGTCATGCTCTCCTGCTCTCTCTCTTTTTTAACTTTGCTCATATTTCTTTGTTTTCAAGGCAGCGTGGCAAAGACACAGACACACACACACACACACACACACACACACACACACACACACACACACACACACACACAGATCCCAGCTATTGGTTCACTCCCCAAATGTCAGCAAACAGCCAGCACTGAAACAGGGCCACGCCAGAAGCCTTGAATTTAATCTGGGTCCCCCACACTGTGGGTGGCAGGGACCCAAGTACCTGAGCCAACACCTGCCACCTTCCAGGGTAAGCATTATCAGGAAGCCGGAACTGGAAACAAAATCAAACATGAAACCAGGAACTGTTAAAATGAGAAGCAAGCATCCCTGGTGGTGTCTTGTTCACTGCCTTAAATACCCAACCCGCCTCATCTGTTAAGAGTGTGGATGGGCTAAGCAGCTCAGGCTGAGGGGTACAGGGGCATCTTCTAGGCCTCCACAGTCCTATGCATTGGCATGGATCTCATTGGTGGCCAGTGTCTTTCTGATGTCTCCTGCAGCAGACTGACCTGGAGTGCCTGAGGGCAAGACTGAGCTGGTACCCTAACAGCTCATGGTACAGGGTCAGGGTTCCTCTGTAGGGCTATGCTGGGTAGTTGGAGGGAGGGATGGATGCTCTGGAGGTAGCTTTATGTAAGGGGAGGCAGAAAAGGGTCCAATACAGATTGGCCCTACAAGAGCTGTGTCTCAGCAGGTTAACATTCCAAGCCCTCTCTTGCCCAGAAAATGCCGTTGCTGGACCTGGACCTGGTGTCACAGCTCCCCAGCTGGCCTTCATCTCCCTCCACCTCTAGCATCCCACGAGTGTTCTCAGAAGCAGCTTGGGGCCCCAGAAAGCTGGCCAGTGTGGGGCAAGCAGAGCCAGGAAGCAGCCTCAGCCCCCAGGTAGGTTCCTCAGAGCTGGCCAGGTCAGCCAGGAAACTCTCGGAGGGGTGAGGGGACAATAGGCCCCAGGGACAGCAACTGGAAAATATTGGAAATGAGGGAGGGAGGGGACAGGAGCACAGTGGGGAGGGAGTCCAGAGAGCTCTCCCAGCTCTGTGGTGTGTTGTGCCTGACTCTGGTCTTGAACAAGTCCCTGCTCTTTCCTCTAGGCCTCAGGCTCTTCAATGCAATAGGAAGGGTTTGGGCTGGGTGGTAACAAAGCTCCTTGCTAGCCCTGACTAAGAAGAGTGTGGCCAACCTAGAGGTTTACTTGGAGAGGTCTGTCCCCCAGGGGTTGGCATACAAATGGCAGGAGCTCAAAGGCAGCCAGGCTTTTGCAGGGGACGTGTCTCTGGGCCTGGAAAGAACTGGAAGCGGTTTCCCCACGCTTCCCACACTGGACCTTCTCCCACAGTTCTGGCAGGTCTAGTACAGCCTTTGGCACTAATGAGGCTGGCCACCTGGAGATAGAAACTGGGCCCTGTCTATTTTGTGGAGAGGTGATGGTCACTTTTCTGCCTATCCACTCCCTTCCCTTCATCCCTGACCGCGAGGCTGATGCTCCTGAACGTGGCCTACGAGGCTGGCTGGACAGCAACCTTCATGGGCTGACTGAGACTTGGAGTAACACATCTGACTGGGCGGAGTCTGATGGCAGTTCCAAGCCACAGGGGCCCAGGGACCAGGTCTCTGGCCATGTGGACAACCTCTGTTGGCCCTGGGACCCACCCCTGCCTGGACAGGGCCTGCTGTCCTGGGCCTGTGCCTGCAGCCATTCCCTGGGCCATGATTTCAGATTCAATTGGTGAAGACAGGTCTCCTGGGATGAGCCAGTTGGCCCCTTGCTGTTATTTGCTTCTCAAAGTTGGAAAAACTAGGCTGTGCACCTGGCAGTACTTGCTGCTGCTGGTTTTTCTTTCTTTCTTTTCTTTTCTTTCTTTTTCTCTTTTTTTTTTCCCCAGAAAGTAACTCCTGTTCTTATAGCAACCAAATCCATTTTATGAGCCTCCTGCATCTCCCACTGCAATAACAATAATCCCTTATACTTGATGAGTATCTTAACTGTTCACAAAGCACTCTCATGCATTCTCCCTTCCGGTCTAGTGACAATGTTACTGGTGCCAGAGGCAGGGCTGGCATTCTTGTCCTTGGTTACAGGTAAGGAGGCCAAGTCACAGACATTTAGCCTCCCAAGGTCATAGAGCACAACAGAACTAGAGCTGGATCACTGTGTCTTCTGGCTCAGGCTCTTGCCCTACATCACATCCTTCCTCCTCCCATTGTCACATGCTTAGCCAGGGTCTCAGACAACTTTCTTCCCCAAGTAGGCAAGGGCACCAGGCTCTGTCCCCAGCCCTCTGGACATTTCCGCCCTAACCTTAACCCTGTGTCTAGTGAGGGGGAATGAATGACCAGCATCTATTTAAAAGATCAAGGCAAAAACAGAAACTCAATGTATTTTTCCTCTTTCCCCACAACAACTCCTCCTCACTGCTCCAGGCCTCTGATTCTCACTCACTCAGCACAGAAAACCCAGCAGAACTGTAGTCTAACTTCTCCTGAGCCTTCTAAATCCAGTTAGCCAGGTCCTGGGCATTTTACTGAACAACTTATTAATTCATCTGGCCAATACTGATTGTGTGATATGGTCTTAGTATCAGACCCCTTGTACTTAGCAGAATGTTAGCAAGATTCACCCATTTTATAGCTTGTATCAGCATTTCATTCTTTCTTTGTGCATTGTGTAGCTATACCATGTTTCATGTATGCACTCACCAATAAATGGACATTTGGGTTGTTTCTACTTTGAGACTGTTTTGAATGATGCTGCTAAGAACATCTGAAAATAAACTTGTGTGTGGATGTATGAGGGATCTCCCTAAGAATTTATGGAAAATGTAGTTATCTTTACTTTCATTTTCCATAAACCATTTTGTAGTACCATCATATGTGTTACTTCTTGTGGGTATACTCCTTAGGAGTGGGATTTGTGGATCACATGCTATCTGATGCTAATTACCTGATTAACATTAATATTAATTATATATACACATATATATATTTGAGAGGCAGAGAGACAGACACAAATAGAATGCTCTCATCTGCTGGTTCACCCCTCAAATTCCTACAAGGCCAGGGTTTGGCTGGTCCAACACCAGGAGACAGGAACTCAATGTGGTTTTCCCATGTGAATGAGAGGAACCCAAATCCTTGAGGCATAACTGCTGCTCCCCAGGGTTGGCGTTAGCAGAAAGCTGGAGTTGGGAGCTGGAGCCAGGTGACTCTAATTTGGGACATAGGCATCTCAACTGCCAAACGTCTGCTCCTATAGTTAACATTTCAAACAACTGCCAAATATTTTCCCAAAGTGTCTACACCATTTTATGAACTCCCATCGGTAAGATACAAGGGTTCCAATTTACCTACATTCTTGTCAACATTTGTTCCTGTCTTTTTGGTTTGGGATTTCAGAATTAAGCTTTGTACTTCTTGGGGCTGGATTTGTAGTGTGGTGGGAAAAGCTGTCCCTGAAGTGCTGGCAAGGATGGCAGTTTGAGTCCTGGCTACTCCATTTGCAATCTAGCAATCTGCTAATGTGCCTCATAAAGTGGCAGAGGATGGTCCAAGAGTGCTTGGGCCCTTACATTCACATGGGAAACCTGGACGAAGCTCCTGGCTACTGCCTTCAGAAGGGTCCATCTCTGGCCAATGTGGCCATTTAGGGAATGAACCAGAAGAGGGAAGATCTCTCTGTGTGTCTCTCCCTTTCTCTCTGTAAATCTGCCTTTCAAAATAAATAACCGAATCTTTTTTTTAAAAAAGAGTTGAGCTTTTGTAAACACTCCTCAGTATTTTTATTTTCTTGACATTTTAAAATAGATTTTCTAATTTCATTTTCAGGTTGCTTAATACTAGTTTTCAGGAACATCTCTGCTTTTTAAATATTAATTTTATATCCTGAGATTTCAATGAATTTACCTTTTTTTTTAGTGGCTCCCTTAGGACTTTCTATATGGAAGATTGTCATTTGAATGTAGAGATAATTATCTTTCCAATGGTAACGCCATTTATTTTTCTTGTCTAATCACCTTGCCTAGAGCTTCCAATGCAATAATAAATTGCAATAGCCTGGGCAGACATCTGTCCTGAGCTTATGGGGAAAGTGTTCAGCCTGCCGCTGTTGAGTGTGATGTCAGCTGGGGGTTCTCACATATGCCCGTTACCAGGTTTAGGCGTTTCCTGTCTATTCTTCTGTTTTTTGAGTGGTTTTCTTTTTTAATCATCAAAGAGTATTGAATTTTGTCAAATGTTTTTTCTGACTACTAGGATTACCATGTGTTGTCTATTAGTCTACCAATACAGTGTGTTACTTTAACTGATTTTTTGGATATTAAATCAACCTTACATTCCTAGGATAAATCCCTCTGGGTCACAGTGAAAAATTATTTTCATATGTCACTGGATTCAGTGCAGTAGAATTTTGCTGAGGATTTTTTTGCATCTGCTATTTGTAAGAGATATTAGTCTGTAATCTTATTGATGGCTTTGTTGGATTGTGGTTAATATAGCTCTCACAGAATGAATCAGGAAGCATTCTGTTCTAATTTTCGGAGAAGTTTGCTTTGCTAGAGAAAAATTATTGGAAACAAACATAGTTTTCTTTTAATGCCTACTTTCTGTAAACTTTTTAAAGATATCTTATATTCTTAAAATGACAATTCTTTCTTTATTGACGAGTTGTGTTCAATATATGAATACCCATTCACTTGTTGATAGATAACTTGGGTTGTTTCCAGTTTTGGAATAAAGCTGCTATGAACACTAGTGTGCCAACCCACATATGGAAACATGTTTAAATTTTCTTGGGTAAATATTTACAAGTGACATGGCTGGATCACTTAGTAGATACATACTAACTTTGCTAGAAAGTTCTAGACAGTTTTCAAAGTGACTGCATCACTTTACACTCCCAAAAGCAACGTATGAGAGCTGTCTACTTTGCCAGGTATTTCCAGTCTTTTTTAGTTCAGTCGTTCTAATGGGCATGTCATGATATCACAATGTCATTTCCATTTCCATTTTGCTGCTGAGTAATTATGTTAAACATTCTCATGTACCTAACTGGTCTTCCTTTATGCAGTGGCTATTAAAATCTTTCGTGGGGGCCCGGCGTGGTGGCACAGTGGTTAAGGTCCTCGCCTTGCACGCCCAGGATCCCATATGGGTGCCGGTTCTATCCCAGCAGCCCCGCTTCCCTTCCAGCTCCCTGCCTGTGGCCCGGGAAAGCAGTAGAGGACGGCCCAAAGCTTTGGGAACCTGCACCTGCGTGGGAGACCCGGAAGAGGCTCCTGGCTTCGGATCGGCATAGCATCGGCCGTTGCTTTCACTTGGGGAGTGAATCATCGGATGGAAGATCTTCCTCTCTGTCTCTCCTCTCTGTATATCCGCCTTTCCAATGAAAAAATAATAAAAATAAACCTTTAAAAAAAATAAAATCTTTTGTGGGGCTGGAACCATGGTGTAGTAGGTTAGGTTTCCGCTGCAGTGCTGACTTCCCTTATGAGCATCAGTTCAAGTTCCTGCTGTGCCACTTCTGATCTAGCTCCCTGAATGTGGCCTGAGAAAGCAGCAAAAGGCGGCTCAAGTCCTTGGGTCCCTGAATCCATATAGGAGACCCAGAAGCTCCTGGTTCATGCTGCTCTGATAGTTGCGGCCATTTGGGGAGTGAACCAGCAGAAAGATCATCTCTCTCTCCATCTCCTCTCTAGCCTTGTCTTTCAAATAACAAAAATTTAAAAATACATACTTAAAAAATCACTTGTGAACTTTTAAAATACATTGCTTAAAAATTTTCCATGTGTTTTTATTTGGAAGGCAAAGTTAACAGAGAGAAGAGATAGAGAACTTCTATCTGCTGGTTCACTTTCCAATAACGCTGCAGTGGCTGGAGCTGGGCCAATCTGAAGCCAGGAACCAGAGCTGCTTCCGGGTCTCCCATGTGGGATGTGAGATGCTGGTGCTGTAGGCTGGCCTGGCAATTACTAGGTATCCTGCTCTGTACCTGTCACTCAGGCCAAGGTGACTGTATGGTATTGACTTCGTTTTCTCCCAAATACGGGTCATGGTTGCTCATTTCTTTGCATGTCTCAGAGTGTTTTGTTGAAATTGGATATCTTCAGCAACTATGGAATCTAATACATCCTCTCTAGGAGTTGCTGTCGCTTTTGTTAGAAACTTGCCTGGGCTCAATCTGTGATGCCTTTGACGTGGGAGCACTGGTGTCTCATTTTGGTTTTTCAGTTCTCATCTGTATGTTTATGCTTTGCTTCCTAGAGATCATACTCATACCAGCATTGCTTATGGGTCAAAGACTGGTCAGAGGGTATGTGCCAATGCCTTGAGCCCATAGACTTTCCATCTTTTGCACTGATCCTATTTGGAATCTATTTGTCAGTAAGGAATACATCCAAATGCATGCCATTGACAAGCCTGCCTGGCGTTTGCTCTCATGTTCCTTCTACCTGTCTGCATGACCTTGACTTCTACCAGGAGCTCTTCTGTTTTTTTCCTGCTTATGTCCTTTGCTGGGGATATGTGGGTGTTTATCAAGCTCCCTATGACATTCTCTCTCCCTGGTCTCTTATTCACTATCATCTCAGGTTAGCTGGGACATTGCTATTCTGTTGTTTGGATTTTTTTTCTTTCCCACTGAGATGTCTTTCTTCCAGTGTCTGTGGTCATGCAGTATTTTTGAGCTTTGCTCCAAACTGAGTCCTCATAGCAAAGCTTCAGTTTTTTAGGACTGCCTCTCCCTGTAGAACAATTACCACGGTGACTGAGCTCTGGGCAGGGGATTGTAGGAGGAAGAGGGTTGGAAGCAGCCCCGGGCTAAAACACCACAGACTTCCACTGTTCTCAACCAAGTTCAGTACTTTTTCATGAATAAATGCTTCTCAATTTGTTTGAGACTTTGGTCAATTTTGGTTTTTTCCAGATTTAACATTTTGGTCTTTTGAAAAAAAATTTTTTAAGAGAATTTTTCCAAGAGCCTTACTCTGTTATTCCAGAAGTCCTGCTCCCATCATTTGATATCTTTCTAAAATTCAGACTTGTTATTATTATTTTTGCCCATTGTTAATTCATGTTATTAGACATGCTCCCATTTAGGAGTGCTGTATCATCTTCATAAACTTATCTCTTTTTTTAAAAAAAAATATTTATTCTCATGTACTTGAAAGGCAGAGAAAGAGAGAGAAAGAGAGAAAGACTTGTTCACACTTCCCAAATGCCCAAAACAGCGAGGACATATAATGTTAAACATTAGTTTTTCACTACTGTGAATTGTCCATGTTCTTTGCTTATGAAAAAAAAAAAAAAAGACTGCTTTCTTATTGTTGAACTTTGAAACTCTTTCTATCTTTTTCTGGATAGTCCTTTATCAAACTTTTCAAATATTTCTTCCATTATGTGGCTTGCTTTTAATAAAATCTTCTCCAGAGCAGATCATTTTTTAATTATATTGTAGTCTAGCTTATTAATTCTTTTTTTGTGTGTGTGGGAGTCTTGCCTTTGATATTCTATTTAAAAGTCATGTTTAAACCCAAGGTCACAGATACTCTCCTACATTACCTCCAGGAACTTTTTTTTTTTTAAGATTTACTTCATTTTTATCTGAAAGACAAAAGTTACAGAGACAGGAGGAGAGACAGAGAGACTTGTTCCATCCACTGGGTCACTCCTGAAACGGCCACAATGGCCAGAGTTGATCCCGTCACAAGTCAGGAGCTTCTCCCAGATCTCCCATGTAGTTACAGGGACCCAGGCACTTACACCATTCTCTGCTGCTTTCCCAGGCCATTAGCAGAGAGCTGGATCGGAAGTGGAGGAGCTGCTAGGACATGAACTGGCACTCATATGGGCTTCTCGTGCCACACGTGCAGCCTTAATTTGCTAAGCCATGGCAGCAGTCGCAGGAATTTTCTAGCTTTATATTTTACATTTAGGTTAATTTTTGTGGAGGATGAAAGGTCTGTGTCTACACTAATCTCTTTTGTAGATGGATGGCTGGTTACTCCAGTCCCTTTTGTTCAGCAGACATCTCCCCTCCACTGGGTTGCCTCTGTGTCTGTCAGTGAGGTGACTATGAATGTGGGTCTAATCCTGGAGTTTCCATTGCATAAGTAATTTCCCTTAGGGGTTTGTGAGAGACAAAAAGCTGGCTGATATATACTTTGTTCTTCCCCTTCAAAATTATGTTGGCTATTCCAGGTCTTCTGCCTATGCATATATATTTTAAAATCAGCTTATTGATGTTCACAAATAAGTCTTTGGGGGTTTGGATTTGGATTGTCAGCACAACAGATCATCATAGATAAAGGAGAGAACTTTCTTTTTTATTTCCTAAAATGTGTCGTTACAAATGCAGGTGTTATGAAGCTGGAAAATCCATTCTTGAATTTATTATCATTATTTTTTTATTGGAAGGCAGATTTACAGAGAGAAGGAGAGGCAGAAAGATCCTCCACCCACTGGTTCACTCTCCAAATGGCAGCAACGACAGGAGCTGAGCAAATCTGAAGCCGGGAGCCAGGAGCTTCCTGTGGGTTTCCCACTTAGGTGCAGGGTCCCAGGGCTTTGGGCCATCCTCTACTGTTTTCCCAGGCCACAAGCAAGGAACTGGATGGGAGTTAGAGCATTTAGTACATGAACTGGTGCTCATATGGGATACTGGTGCATGCAAGGCAAGGATTTAGACAATGAGCCATGGTGCCAAGTCAAGGAATGAACTTTCTAAATTATACTTTTCAAATCTTTCATTTCTATTCAATTACTTTTAAATTTGTATTTCTCTCTTAAAAGATCATTTTCCCTCAGTATGTCTATGCTTTTGTTTAAAGTCTTGAACATATTGATAATGTTTAAACTCTGCTAATTCAAACAGCAACGTCATTTACTGTTTCAAGCGAATAATTTTTCTTGTGATTAAGGGCCATATTTTTCTGCTTCTTTGCCTATTAATATTTCATTTTATGCTGGACATTATGGAGGACACACACTTTGGGTATCTGGATTGGGCTGTTTTCTTTCATGGCCTTCCCTCCTGGCAGGCAGACAGCTTGTGTGTGAACGAGCTTGGTCTTTCTGAGGTTGGGGGTTAAGCCCTGTTAAAGTGGATCTAGAGTAGCTTTACTCCAGAGCCAGATTAGCTTGTCTTTCTGAAATCTCTCTATAATCTGGTTAGGTAGAAATCAAGCTCGTCAGCTTTTGGCAGGTAACCAGTAACTGTTTAGTTCATAGTTCTCCAGCAGTTGCTCTTTGCTTGGCTCTATGGAGTGTTACCCATGGAGGTGAAAGGGACAATAAATGTAATTCTGGGCTTTTTTTTTTTTTTGGTTTTTATTTTGGTGTTGCTCCAGTGTTTCTGAAACTCTGCCTTGTACATTCCAGCTACTTCGTAGCCCTCAGCTCCCAACTCAGCAATATTCATGTTGTGTTTGGTCTCCCGTTTCCTAATACAGGGTATAAGAAATATTTCTAAATTGGGTGATAACAAGACACATCTCAATTTTGTTCTTTCTACTACAGATCACATTCCTATTCTGCCTGCTGTATGTTGTCTCCATTTACAGTCCATTTGTTTATGTTCAAGGGCTACTTAGTACCAGCTACTCTGTCTGACTAGAAGCACAAGAAATCCCTCTGCTTAAAATCATGTAAACTGTATGACCTTGGGCAAGTCCCTTAGTTCTCTGAGCCTCAACTTAAAATCAAGCTGATAATATCCACCTCAAAATATAATTCACCGGAGCGGCCTAGTGGCTAAAGTCCTCGCCTTGAATGTGCCAGGATCCCATATGGGCGCCAGTTCTAATCCCCGCAGCTCCACTTCCCATCCAGCTCCCTGCCTGTGACCTGGGAAAGCAGTCAAGGACGGCCCAAAGCCTTGGGACCCTGCACCCCTGTGGGATACCCGGAAGAAGTTCCTGGATCCTGGCTTCGGATTGGCATAGCATCGGCCGTTGCACTCACTTGGGGAGTGAACCATCAGATGGAAGATCTTTCTCTCTGTCTCTCCTCCTCTCTGTATATCTGACTTTCCAATAAAATAAATAAATCTTTAAAAAAAACCCCAAAAATATAATTCAAATAAAATAAATTATGTCTGTGAATTCTTGAAATTAGCATGTGGAACACTGCAGAAATGCCACCAAAGACTGTTACTTATTACTAATGTTATGTTACAGTGTGTTAAAATCTATACGGGGCAAAGATAATTTCAAAAGGCTTAATGTGCAGTGGGCTAGGCCATAGCCTGCAACATAAGTATTCTATACCAGAGTACCAGTTCAAGTCCTGGCTGTTCTGATTTTGATTTGGCTTCTTGGTAATGTGCCTGGGAGGGCAGGAAAAGATGGCTGAAGTTGTAGAGTCTCTGCCACACAACGTGGGAGAGCAGGATAGTGTTCCTGGCCCTTCCTGGCCTAGCACCTCCCTAGTGAACCAACACATGAAGATCTTCTGTTTCTCCCTTTCTTTGTCACTCTGCCTTTCAAATAAATAGCTAAATCTTAAAAACAAACAAACAAAAAAACCTAACAAACCAAACCAAAACAAACAAAAAACCGAGGCAACTGAGGAATTTTATCTGAAGCCAAGAGCTCTTATGATCCTACACAGCATAAAGTCAGCCTTAATGGCAAAATCTGTAAGTTGCATGTTGTTCTAACCATCTAGACATGTGGCTTAATAGACGGTGTGCTTATAGTCAAGCATCAGGTGATGATAATAACAAGAAATGAAAGAGAACCGAGTCCAAGAAATGTGGCAGAAAGAACACACAGGTTTTAGAGTCTCAGAAATTCTGGGTTCAGTGTTAGATATTGTTTGATCCTAGGCAAACCATGAAATACTGTCTGCAAAACAGCAGGCTACACAGCCTACCTGAAGGGTGAGTCCCTGGTGTACTCAGCTACTATTACTATCTTTATCAGCTAGTTCTACACTTAATACTTCTCTCCTGGCTTCTCTTCCTTCTAAAATAAGACTTAAACTTTTATGGGGTTAGTACAGTGCCATCGGAGGTTAATCTTCCACCTGTAGCACCAGCATCTCCTATGGTACCAATTTGAGTCCTGGCTGAAATGCTTTTCTTTTTTAAAGATTTATTTTATTTTTATTACAAAGTCAGATATACAGAGAGGAAGATCTTTTGTCTGACGATTCACTCCCCAAGTGACCGCAATGGCTAGTGCTGCACCGAGCCGAAGCTGGGAACCAGGAACCTCTTCCGGGTCTCCCACACGGGTGCAGGTCTCAAAGATTTGGGGCATCCTCGACTGCTTTCCCAGGCCACAAGCAAGGAGCTGAATGGGAAGCGGGGCCGCTGTGATTAGAACTGGCACTTATACGGGATCCTGGGGTGTGCAAGGTGAGGACTTTATAGTCTGGCTGCTCTGCTTCTAATCTAGCTCCCTGCTAATGGCCTAGGAATGCACCAGAGGATGACCCAAGTCCTTGGGTCTCTGCACCCACATGCAAGATCCAGAGGAAGCTCCAGGCTCCTGCTTTCTAGGGATGACTTAGCAGATTGAAGATCTTCTGCATGTCTCTCTCTTTATAGCTCTTTCAATAGGAACTATTTTTAAAGATTTATTTATTTTTATTACAAAGTCAGATATACAGAGAGGAAGATCTTCTGTCCCACAATTCACTCCCCAAGTGAGCGCAATGGCCGATGCTATGCCAATCCAAAGCCAGGATCCAGGAACTTCTTCCGGGTATCCCACACAGGTGCAGGGTCCCAAGGCTTTGGGCTGTCCTTGACTGTTTTCCCAGGCCACAAGCAAGGAGCTGGATGGGAAGTGGAGCTGCGGGGATTAGAACTGGCGCCCATATGGGATCCTGGCGCGTTCAAGGTGAGGACTTTAGCCACTAGGCCACACTGCCGGGCCCAGGAACATTTTTTAAAAAGATTTATTTATTTATTAAAAAGTCGGATATACAGAGAGGAGGAGAGACAGAGAGGAAGCTCTTCTGTCCAATGATTCACTCCCCAAGTGACTGCAACGCCCGGTGTTGTGCTGATTCGAAGCCAGGAGCCTCTTCCAGGTCTCCCACATGGGTGCAGGGTCCCACGGCTTTGGGCCATCTTCAGCTGCTTTTCCCAGGCCACAAGCAGGGAGCTGGATGGGAAGTGGAACTGCTGGGATTAGAACTGGTGCCCATATGGGATCCCGACACATTCAAGGCAAGGACTTCAGCCACTAGGCCACCATGCTGGGCCCACGAATTTTTTTTTAAAACCTAAACTTTAAAAATTGTTTTAATTTATTTTCATTTTAATTTGAAAGGTAGAGAGGGAGGCAGAGAGACCGAGCAAGTGGGAGAGAGCACAATATCTTCCATCCTCTGGCTCATTCCCCAAATGCCCTCAACAGCCAGGGTGGGGGGCATGGCAAAGCCAGGAATCTTGAATTCCATCCAAAGTTGCCTATGTGGGTGGCATGGACTCAGCTACTTGAGCTCTTGTCTCCCAGGGTATGCATTAGTAGAAAACCAGACTAGAAGCACAGTAGCCAGGGTCTGAATCAGGCATTCTGGTATGGCATTGTCCTAAGCACTGACTTAACTGCTGTACCAAATGCCCACCCCAGTCCCAATTTCCTCACATGGCTTTAAGACCATTTGTGATCCTGACCACATTCTACTTTTTAGGTTTGAATCTTGCCACTTGTGGAGCTTCTCTGATTTTGCTTTAGCCAAATGAAAAATAATCATAATCTATTGAGATTTTTATGTCTGTAGAATACATTTTTTTATTTCTCTTTAGTAGAAGCGTAGGTCAAAGTTATGGAAAGGAGAGACAGAAAAATCTTCTCTATCTGCTGATTCACTCCCCAATGGCTGCAATGGTTGGAGCCGAGCCCATCTGAAGCCAAGAGCCAGGAGGTTCTTTGGGTCTTCCACATGCAGGGTGTCTCAAGGCTTTGGACCATCCTCTACTACTTTCCCAGGCCACAGGCAAGGAACTTGATAGGAGGCGGAGCAGTCAGGGATGATGAACCAGCACCCATATGGGATCCCGGTGCTGGTGAGGCGAGGATTTAGCCATTGTGCACCCTTTCTATGCATGATAGACTCATCCATTTAGATGTCACCTTATTCATCCACTGCTTTGTTCATTTATTTATAAAATGTTTACAGAGAAGCCAACATGTAAATCCTTGTGTATACCAGCAAACAAGACGAATCTGGTTCCTGTCTTCACTGGAATTCATGCTCTTGCCTTCCCGTACCTTCCAAGTCTGTGCTCATAGCATCTGCTAAATGTGTTTTCCTAAAATCCTGCATTTCTCTCTCACAGCCATTCTCTAAACTTACTGTAATTATCAGTCTACCGTTTTGCCTGGCCTACTCGTGCTTACCTGAAAGTTCTGTTTTAAATGGTAATCTTCCCTGATGACTCCAAAATCGATTGGGTTCCCTCCTGGATCTTCCCACAGCGCCCAAACAGGTCCTTTATAAAACTGATTGTAGAAGTCACTAGATAGTTATTATTTATTTGGTTACCTCTCCCTTTCAGAACTCCAAGAGGCAGGTTTTGCTTCTGCCTTCTTTATGACTATGTGGGGTAGAACACCTCATGCTGAGTCAAGGTAGTATATTAAATGAATGAATGGCTTTTGCATCAGTGATGGAAATGTAATGCGTTCATTTTGAGATCTGACAAAACTGAAACCCAGGGACGATGATGTTCCCAGGAGCACAAGGCTGTGGAGTAGACAAAGCATTCATTCAATAAATACTTTTCATTCACTCAATACATACTTCCTAAGAGCCTACTATGTTTAGGCCCTGTCCTAGGTGCTGGAGATCCAGTGATGAACAAGATAGTTCCTGATGTTATGGAAGAGATGACTGAGTGGCAGATAAACAAAACGGGTGTATCATATTTTAGTGCTAAGTGCTGGGAAGAAAGAGGTGCTCTGTGGGTGAAAATCACAACTAGGGAGCACTCAAACCCACACGTTGTGCTTCCAACTGCAGGGCTGTTTTCACTACACCACGCTGCCTGCCCGAAGTAAACAAACAAAACTGTAATTTATGACTCCCTCAGCTGCCCCTGTGTGTGTGTATGTGTGTACACTTGGTGGGGGTGAAATCCTCATGCTGTCCATGAACGAAGGCCAATATCATCAGACGCAGCAGCTGACTGGCTTGCCTGCTAAAGCAGGTGTCACAGCACTAGCCAGCCTGGCCTCTCCCGGCTTGAAACTTCACATCTGGCGCCCAAAGAGAGTGTGTGTTTAAATAAGACAGCTATTGAACAGAGTGAATTGAGGAGGGTTGGAGTTGGCCAGTGTTAGGGAATGACGCAAACCACCAGGGGACGGTACCCAGGAGGTAAGCAGAGCAAACAGATGGGCTCAAGGTGCAGGTATGACTCTTGTCTGAGTACCCCATACATCTTTGCTGCTGGAAATCTGCTTTTTACCCCACTTAAGGTATTTTAGGTACCCTAAGATATTTGTTCTTGGGGAAACAGAATTCACACTCAGACCACAAGCTTTCCACTAAAGGATTTCAAGCATAAAAAGTTAAACCAAGAGTGCATTGTATGCATGCAGTAGAGGGCACACAGTTCACCTCATGAGTGATCATGGGGGAGTGGAGGATTTGACAGGTGGGCAGAATCACAAGGATGCCTGCTGAAACACCAGGCTCATTCGCATTCCTCCTTACTTGGTCGTATAGTCAGGTTTGGTAGTCCAACAGTGTTGTCTATAACACAAAGTGTGCACTATAAAAAGGTTGAAAAACAAAAAAAAAAACTAACGAAACATGAGAACTTTTTTTTTTCACATGGGTAAGATTAAAAAACCAAAGCTTTGCTTTGAAAATAATGGTTAGATTTGCTGACCGAGCAGTTTACATTTATTATCTCTCATCCTTATATAACCTTGAGGTAGATATTAGCTTCGTCTTACAGATGAGCAGACAGACTCAGCGAAGCTAAGTGAATGTTCTGGAAGTTACACTGACAGTAAACAGGCCCTAAGCTCCAGTCTCTGAACCAGCCAAGTACTTTCTACAAAACCAAAAAGTGAAAATCATTTGCCAGCAGATAGACGCTCGCTTTGTAACTCTGACCTTCAAAATAAATACATAAATCTTTTTTTTTTTTAGAGGATAACAGGATAGCAATCTATCTTTCAAACCCCAGCTTTTTCACATCTCTAGCAATGTCATTTCCCTGCCACTGAGCCCTACATTCATGAAAACTGGCTGATGCCAATTATGATACAATGATATCACATATATCGAAGTCCCTGGCATAGAATAGGTGCCCAATAAAAATGACTTGGAGTGAATTTAGTTGGTCAGTCTGGAACTAGGGTCATTTGGGCTCAGAGAATTCCAGGGTGATGATGTCGTCAGTTCCAGGTCTAAGTCAGAGTGTGTGTATGTGCGTCAGAGCATGGCCTGCGAGAAGCCTTAGTGGAATCGTGGAACCAATCCCATCTCCATGGTTTAACTAGGACCATGGCTCAGGAAAGAGCCAGAGGATTTCCAAGCATGAAATGACCCTGCAAAAGGCAAATCATTCTACACTGAAATCACTCCCAATTCTCTAATATCCTGACCTTCCAAAGGGATCCAAGGAATCAGCTGCCTGAAACAGAACAAAATCCAACTTCCATCTCAAATCGCAGGTGGAATCTGACATTCCCACTGCGTACTTATGAGTACTTCTCTTTTTGGGCTACTAAGTCTGCTTTCTCTAATATATAAACCTGATGTGTTAAAATTTGTCAATGGCTTCTCATTTCCTGTAGTATTTAGCAGAGACTTCTGTGATCTTGCCACTGCCTATTTACTGACTTAGCCTCAGAATTCACCTCACCATCCTACCTCTCGTTAAGCCCCTCCTGGATCTCCTGCATCTCTGCCTTTCTATGTTCTGCTGGAAAGCTTGTTTCACCTCCCTATCTGGTAAACTCCTGTTCCTCTCTAGTCTTCCAATTTAGGCACTTTTTCCTCTGTGGCTCTTGAGTCCCAGATGGGACCACATCAACCTGTGGGTACATACCTGCTTTCCTTGGAAGGTGAGTGAAAACCAGAATTATAGGTTTCAAATCACAAGGTCTGGATTCAAATTTTGGTCTTTCCTACAGGCCAGCCAGACATCAACCACAGGAGAAAAAGCCTTAGTCTCCAGCCTAAAGTACAATTCACTGGCGTCATCTTCCCTATGCGGAGAGATGCGGGGAACAGGAGATGTAAGATTGTGTCCTGAACCACTGGCAAGACCATCCCTCTCTGAGATGGAGAATTTTAAAGATGTGACTCATAGTGCTTCTCTACTTCCATCCAGGCTAATGACAGCATTCAATTATTCAAGTTTCTTTAACTTTTCATTATAAATTTATCAACTAAGAAAAACATGTGGAGACTGGTATAGTGGCTCAATGGGCTGGTTCTCTGCCTGCAAGTGCTCTCGTTCCATAAGGGTGTCGGTTTGTGTTCTGGCTACTTCCAATTCAGCTCCTTGCTTATGGACTGGGAAGGCAGTGGAGGATAGCCCAAGTCACTGGGACCCTGCACCCAAATGGGAAACCTGAAACAAGATCCTGGCTCCTGGCTTTAGATAGGTTCATCTCTGGCCATTGCACCCCATCTGGGGAATGAAATAGTGGATCAGAGATCTCTATCTTTCCTTTTGTGAATCTGCTTTCCAAAAAACCCAAAAGAGAAAAAGCATGTGGAAGCCAGTGTTACAGTATAGCAGGTTAAGCTGTGTGCTGCAATGCTGGCATTCGCATATCAGAGTGCTGGTTTGAGTCCTAGCCACTTGGCTTCCAATCTAGCTGTTAAGGTCCCTAGGAAGGCAATAGGTTATGGCAGAAGTACTTGAGCCCCTGCTACTCACAGAATTCCTAGTTTCTGTCTTTGCCCTGGCCCCTGCTCTGGCTACTGAGTCTACATGGGGAATGAACCAACAGATGGAAGATTCCCTTTTCTGTGTTTCCCTGTCACTCTTTATTTCACAATAAATCTTTTTTTTTTTTTTTTAAATAAATGTGTGTGACCTTTATCACCTTTGGGAACATCATTTAAATGCTCCGAGCCTTCCTGCTTTCATTTGTAAATAAAGAGTTTTGAGGATTAGAGAAAACATTCTAAAATCTGGGACAAATTTTGGCCGATGTGAGCACTATTATATTTATAAACACTGCATTATTATTACAGCACTTTTAATTATTTTTTTAATCTTTTCCCCAACACTGGATAATAAATTTCTAAAGGCCAAGAAGAGTTGTCTTTTCATGAATCAGTGTTGGGTACATAGGAAAGTTTTAATTAAAAAAGCTGTGAAATGCACAGGTTTTCATCTTTCCAATTGACTGTCAACCCCAGGAAGGCAAGTGGACTAGCCATGTGCTTCTTTTAAATCCTCTCTAGAAGTCACCATGTTTCTTGGGTAATCCATCCTCGTTGGGGCCACTTGATTGTGGGGAAGTCACAGAGCACTACATCTGAAGGCCTGGCTTCCAGACTGGCTCAAGTCCTAGCAATATGAGATGGTGGCCACACGAGCTAACCACTCTGGGCTTTAATTTTCCACAGAATGTGAGACAGAAAGATCTTACATGTTATTGTCAGAGTGGAGTAAGGTTAAGTAAAGTCTCCTTGAAGTAGATGCAGTTGTAACACACATACATGGAATCCTTTATGGCCAGCAGGAAAATAGCTTTCTGTATACCCAGCACACACACAAAAAAGCACTACCCAACGTTATGCTTTGTTTCTGGGTCTAAACACACACACACACACACACACACACACACACACACACACACACACACACACTCAGGAGTTTAGAGGAAATATCCCAGGAAAACAGGGTATGGCGCTAACTACAATTACTAGGCAACAAGTGCCCCAGGCCACTTTTCTACCTGTGAATCTGCAACATGGCTTAAATAGGGCAAAAAATGCTAAACCTCCTCTTGATTTTCTTACAACAGTTAAGTCACAGGCAAGGCTGACAACTGGATGAGCATTTTCACGGAAAACACGTTCTTGACAAATTAAAACCAATTAAATGGATTGCTTGGGGGATGAGGCTCTATTTTAGACGGATTTCCCGGTGATCTAAAATTAATCAAACAGCTTTATTTTCTTCTAGTGTCTCTTTAAATTCTTAACACTTATGAATGTGCTCATCTAACTTCGTAACTTAGTCAGCCCAGTATCCTGCACATTAGTTCAATCTCTGTTTATAGATTCAGCACCATTTGGCAGGGAGCCCACAAAAAGAACTGAAGCATCAGATAAGAGCTTGATCTAATGTGAACATTAGAATAATTTCCGAATTGCACATTGTGGGATCTAAACAACCAGTTGTACTTTCACTCGTAACAATGAGCTGTCAATCAGCCCTGGACAGAATGGAAGCGTGAACTAATAGCCAAGAGGTGAGACGACATAGTGATGAAGATTGCAACCCGCAGCAGTCAAATGGTTGAGATCTACATCCTAGATCTTCCAGCTTGAGCATGTTGTCCAACCTGTCTAAGCTGACTCAAGTACTTATTTCATAGGGTTGCTGGGGGGGTTAATCCAGATCATGTGCTTGGATAGTGATTGGTACATAGCAGGTGCTCAATGAGTTAAGGGTAGACATCTGGTGCAGTGCTTGTGAAGCCTTTGTCCCCCGTCAGAGTGCCTACTTGGTGTTTTCTGACTATTCCACTTTTAGCTTCCTATTAAATGTGCACACTAAAAAGGCAACAGATGGGGCCCAGTGCGATAGCCTAAGCCTAGTGGCTAAAGTACTTGCCTTGAACGCCAGGATCCCATATAAGCACCAGTTCTAATCCTGGTGGCCCTGCTTCCCATCCAGCTCCCTGCCTGTGGCCTGGGAAAGCAGTTGAGGATGCCCCAAAGCATTGGGACCCTGTACCTGTGTGGGAGACCCAGAACAGGTCTTGGTTCAGCTCCAGCTGTTGCAGTCGCCTGGAGTGAACCATCAGAAGGAAGATCTTCCTCTCTGTCTCTCCTCCTCTCTGTATATCTGCCTTTCGAATAAAAATAACAAATAAATATTAAAAAGAAAATTATCAACTACCATCTTAAAAAAAAAGGCAACAGACGACAGCTTAAGTATTTGGGTCCTTGTCACCCACATGGGAGACCCACAAAGTCCCAGGCTCCTGGTTTCAAACTAGCCCGATTCTGGTTATTGAGTACTAGGTGAGTAACCCAGTATTCTATTCCAAAGAAAATGAAAACTTTTTTTTCCTTTAAACTGCCATTTGGCTTTGCATTAGACATGTTTCAAAATATTAGTCACTGCCTATGTGTACCCTCTTTAAATCTTAGAAAAACTTTAAAGTAGATGCTAACCAATTCAAAGATGAGGAAATTGGAATCTACAGAGGAAAGGTACCTGACCTAAGGTCAGTGTTTCAAATTGGGCCTGAATCCAGGAGCACGTGTGCCCCCAGCATGGGTTGCTGCTATCACAGCACCTTGCTTTCCCAGTATGCCAGAACTGTGTACAAAACTGACACTGAACTGGTTTGCATTCTATCAACTGCCTTTTGAAATCAGACCTGGAAGCTGTTTGCTTTCTTGTCAATATTCTCATATGTAAGGTAGACCAGAAATAACTCGGTTAAAGAGTCACTTAATAATGGTTTACTTCAACCCTGAGTGTATAAAGGGTAGCTGACGTGTACACAGCTAAAGAAACTCCTCTAAAAATGGGGAACGTTACTCAGCTTGCTTCTTGTCTTAAATGCTTCACAGAAGACTATAAGATTGAGCCCCTTACAATTTACCCCAGTTCTTCTCTTGAGTTACTGAGTTCCTGCCTAGCACGTACCTAACTGCTCTCAACTGCAATATGCCATTTAGTGGGATGTTCTGTCCCTCCCACATGGTTAATGTCTGGGCTCATACAATCCTCACAGTATACCATCCAGGACCGAACATAACTAGCACTCAACAACTGCTTGATGTGTTGGATTTGAATGATCCAAAGCAGACATTACACAAAGTGATTTTTCTGTTCTTCAAGAGCAGTCCAAGATGAGACAGCCCCTATGGTAGCAGAGTGCTAGAAAAAGTAAGCCTAGGGAGACCAGAAGAAAAGCAGCACAGACTAGCTAGGAGGAGCTTCAGGTATTAAAGAAAACTGGGGGGAGAGCCAAGGTGAAGTCTCAAGAAGGAGTCTGGCAAAAGCAGACGAGGAAAATAAATGTGCGGGGTTGGGGCAGAGGAGGTGGCAGGGAGGCAGCCAGCATTTAGGGTTTGAAATGGGTAGGGGATTTCTAGAGTTCAGGTGGGTTCGGCTCCAATGGAAAAGTATTGGATCAGAAAGGAGCCTTACCAAGTACTTCTCTGGCTAAGGCGCCTGGGTGGCAATCTGTGGGTGGCCTATGTGTAAGAACATTAAAAAAAAAAAAAAAAAAACAAAAACCTGGATACAGATACAAGTAGAGAGAAGAGTCATGGGGCAGGGCGTGGCAAGAGTCCATCCTGATGGCAGTCATTTGGGTACAATGTGCCCTTCAGAGAGGGCATGGTGACAGCATGTACTAATTTACAGAGCCGCCAGCGCAATTGCTCAGAGAGCAACACTGCCTTCTCACAACAGAACGAGGCAGTCCCAGAGAGCTTCATGGTGGTAAAAAGGCATTACAGCATTCTGAGATCCCGGAACCAATGAAAGGAGACGAGTTTACCAAAACGAGTCTTGACACAGAGTATGTTTCTGGCAAATGCGTTGTTATTAGGCACTCATTCTACTCATGTCCTGGAGAAACTATTTAGTTTCCTTATATGGCTCTCCTCTTCAGTTCTCCCCTGTATAATAACTAATGTCTTCTTAAAGAAACAAAGATAGAAAAGGAATAGAACTGTTCCACTCATCTCCCTGGCTCCTTCAGTTTTTTTTTTCCCCCAGTGAGCTAAGTGGAGGTTCACATCACTGAGGGGTCAGAGATCTATAAGCTTTTAAAAATCACTTTTTAAAAACTAAACTGGCTCAATAATTCCACCTTGATAGGGGCAGACAAAGGAAACAGTGAAATGAACTGTGCTGGTTGTCAACATTAGGCAGTCTTATAACTAAGATACAATATGCATTCACAGGTACAAATATTATCATGGCCCACAAAATCAAAGTAAATGCCAGCTTTCCAGTTAACAGAATCAACTTCTAAAATTACTCTTAATATTCTCCAGTTGGCCCCCATTAGCTGTAGCTAAAACCAAAACTTCTTAGCAAGATCACAGCCATCAGTTCTGAATACATTTTCCTCCAGTTTCATACAGTCCATTTCCCACCCACTCCCAGCCCCCAAGCCAGGCTCCTCTGCCTGGAAATTCTTTCCGTGCCTCTCTGCCAGTTAAAACCCTTGTTCTCATTCAAAGAACTGCTTGCTGTCCTCCCCTCCAGGGGACTGCCTCAATACCCACCCTCCCGTGGACTCCCAGAGGACCCCAGACTGTCACTACACTCTTGTCTGTCATTTTCCTGGCCAGTCTGTTCCACCAGATCCTGAGGACAAGCACCACATTCCATAGTTTCCATTACATCCTCTAGCACTCAGGTCAAAGACCTGCAACCTGTGTATTAAAAAAAAAAAAGTCTTAATGAATAGCAAATATAGCCTTCTACAAATCTCATTTTCTTTCCACAGGAAAAGATGCACTTTCTTTAAGATCTCTCAGGAACAAGGATAACACTCTCCCTATCTTTCCCTTTGGACTATGAGTATACATAGAACAACACAGGAAGAGCAGAGTGCCTGGGTTGGGTTCTTGCAATACTACAGGCAGCTGGCAGCTGACTGTATCACTTACAGCCTCAGATAAGAAACCAAGCATGATGTGAACAGCGACCAGGGCCACTACAGACAAAGTTACGCTATATGACTTCAGTCTTGATACTCCTAGTAACTCAACTTTATTCTGTTCTGATAAAGAACTCATGAGTCAGAAATCTGCCCGAGCCCAACCTAGTAAGTGATGAAGCCAAAATAATATGAGATTTTTTTCCAAAGGAATTTAAAAAGGGAGCTTGGCTGAAACGAAGATTCCCCACAGGGCTGAACAAATACTGAAGGCAGCAAGCAACTTGTCCATCTAAGACTGTGGGTATACAGTAATTAACAACAAACAGGAAATCAGCCTGGTTCCCTTCTCCTCAGCGTGTACAAAGCTGCACACTTCTGTGGTGCTGTCAGATAACAGACTTATCAGACATTCAGTCAAAGCTCTGTTTTAAAACAATCGCTTGAATTTATTTAACAAGGGAGACTACTGCATAAAAAGAGAAGGGAAAAAAGCCACTATTTCATACTTAGTAAGTCTCACAGACAGCTGAGAGTTGAGGCCGCATATTGAGTCAGAGACATCAGAGAAGCTGCATTATCCCTTGAAAGATGGAACTCCAACCAGCACCACATTTTTTCCAATTCAAATTCAGTTTTTATTAGAGATCCCAGAACAATAATTAGAAAAAGAGAGACTGGGCTGCTGCCCTTTTCTTTAAATTTTCCATTCCTATTTTGAAAAAAGTGACTAGAGGCAATGACAAAAATAACCATTTAAAAGGGATTCCTTTCCAGAATTTTTTTTCAGGGGGCGGGTCAAGCTTTAAGTTCAGGCTTTCCAATCTTTTTCATTTTAAAAAGAAAGCATCTTGGGAACATGTCAACTTTCACTCGGCATGCTATACAAAGCGTATGCCTTCTCAAGCGCTAGACGTAACACCAGGACTCATCTCCTCAGCTTCTGGTCTTAATCAAGTCCATGCTTGACTGCTAAAGGAGCTTGTGTTAATCCCAAGGTCAGGCACAAGGCTAACCTTCAGCAGTAGACTGCTGATTGCGTCACTTACGACACACACCAGGCTGAAGCGACAGGGGCAGGTCAGACATGGCTTGTCTGCTGTGGGTGAGTCACATCACCAAGCCCAGCCTGGGTTCCTTCCCTCAGCGCTCACGGTGCGAGATCACCTCTACAGCAGCTCAATGCACAGCGCTCAGCACCAGGCCTGCTGAGACAGAAGTTGCCTGACAATTATAATTATCATCGGAACGGGAGGCTTTCCAGGATAACAGAGGAAAATGTTTCATTCCATGCTTAGACTCTGCCACAACTTAGTAGCTTTCTCCATCTCTTCTTGGGGAGCCTGTACTTGCAAACAGTTTTCAGTAGATGAAAATACAGAGGGGTGACATTTGTGTACAAACATGTGTCCTATGTTCCTCACTGATTTTATGGGAAGCTGCCCTTTCTCAACATTTCATTTCCCGGAGAGGGAGACATTGAGCACAGCACCTTGTTTGCTCTCTGGAGGAAGGGTTTTCTCTGTGAACTCAGTGAAGGGTCTCCCTCTCTAGGTGTGGGCAGTGAGAGGGTGTGGGGAGCAACAAGCCACATAGAGCAGGGTTGGGGCATGGCCTGGGCCGGCAACAGGTCAGCTCCCCTAAGTTCTTCGCTTCTGGTGGAGTCCAATCCATCAACAAACTGCCACTTGCTCTTCCTAACCTCTGACTATAAGTCAAGTTTCAGAAAGCTTTCACCAATCAGGTGGCACACAAGCCTTGTGTTGGTGTGCAGCCAGGCATGAGTGTGCTGTCTCATGCAAAAAGACAATCACAGGGAGATTTCTGTTTGTCTTTAGTTCAAGAACAAAAAGATAAACAGCTTCATGGGGATAAGAGCCAGAAGTGTTGTCATGGGAAGGGGAGCAGGGAATGGTAGACACATCCAGCAGAACTGAGGATAAAAGCACTCAAGTTCACAGAACACAAGGAATAAGGAAGCACACATTCCGAGCCATGGCCAGGTCAGGGCACAGGATGAGAGGGACAGCAGACTCATCACCAACGCGCTTCAGTGGTGATTCTGAAACCTGCTCCAATTCAGTTGTGAAGTGAATTTTTCATCTTGCAGATCAAAGTTGTGCTCATGTCATTGAAAGTAACAGCTTTTTAAATCTTCTGCATCCTGCTTGTAGGTGATTTCCTTTTGGTTAAAAACCAGAAATAGTATACACCTCACAGGATGGAAATATAGTCTTGATATAAGTGAGGCGAGGAGCTGGCTGAACTTACACAGTAAGTGAAAGTCAGTACTTCTTGGTCTCTTCCCTTGACCACTCCAAATCTCTGGCCTCCCAGAAATGGCAGTTTATTTCCTCTGGAAGAAGCCAGTGATGGACACTTGTCTGTTGGCTTTGCCCAGAGAAGCAGTCCCTTTCTTGGGGCCCTTTCGTTCCTCTTTGGGTTCCTTTTTCAAAGCCACGGCAGGGGGTCTGTGTAGAGAGGCTGTCTTCACCTTCAGCTCCTCTTCACTATCTGTGCAGGACTCACTCTCGTAGATCTTCTCGGTCACTGGCATGATGAGGAAAGAATGGGACACGTGTGGGTTGAGTCATTTACTCTATCAGAGAATACAACATCTTGCTCACTCGAATCATTCAAGCTCTGAGATAGGTGTGCACTGAACTCATAGAGCCTCATTTCAGGATCAGAATCCACATTCAACCTTGCTTGCCCAACTGCTATGTTCTATGCCTTTAAATGAGCCCTGATTATTTAATAACCCAAATTCTTATTTTGGGTCATGGTGTATATTAGTTGACTTCCTGAGCTGTAGGGCTGAACTGTCATCTCAACACCTACTTCTAACTCCATACTCTGACCTCTTGAGTCTCATGTCCCTGACCCATAATGCCTATTTTTCCACTGCTGGTTTTCCTGGTCTTACATCTTGGGTCTAGCCAGGCTCACCACCCTAAGCCCTCCTGGGTAGCTCAATCCTGATGTGACCCACCCTGAACATTCAAACAACAAAATTCAACTGCTGAGTTCCGTTTGAGTGCTAATTAATCTGAGATTTAGCAATAGTCAACATCAAGAAGGTAAGTGTTCCAAGCAAATTCCATCAGATGACATACTTGATAATTTAAAGACAAGGAAAAATGAGAAATGTTATCAGTTCTCTGATTCCCTATCAGCCAAAGGCAAAAATCATTAAAACTTCACAAACTCTCTCAAAAAGGAAATCTAGAAAAGAACTATTCCAATGATTGAGATCCAGTGGCTTCCAATCATTTTATCATAGAACTGAAACTCTTTCAATACTAGTGCAATACATATGCCAACCACATAACACACAGCATAATACCACCTTTCTGCGGGAGCTGTGTATACATAACCAATGCTATCTAAATTCTTTCAGACTTTCTGGCAGCAGGAAGGGATGAAGAAACAATAAAGAAAAGCATCTTTCTTGGGTCACAGAGTGTTCAAATCACAGAATGACAGATATTTTTTCTCATAAAAGAACAATATTCTTTCTTTCTGTTATAATGGAGCTAACAGTGGAATATGCAGATGTGGTTAGCAATCTCTGGCAAGTGCTCCTCAATGTTATTCTCCATTCACAACAAACCATGCAAGAAGTCAATTGGCTATTACTGTTTGAACATCAAATCTCATTGGGGCTGTACAAGTAACAATCCCTTCTTTCATTAGTGTTCTTAGAATTTGTCTTTACTTTTTACAATCCAGAATTTACTTTGGTGACTTCTGTCACTTAAGGGACAAAAACTACCAATTCGCTTTCAATCATATGAGAAGACTTTACTACTTCAGCTTTAGTCCACACACCTGAACTGTTAGTCTCCTGAGACTGGCCTACTGAACCAGAATTTCAATTTCAGCAAAATTTTCAAGTAATACATAGATTCACTGTTGTAAGACATTTAAGGAACTGCCACTGCTTAATTCTTAATTCAGTGATTATGATAGCATCACACACGCCTCTTCCAAAGCAACATGTTGCTGGACTAGTAGAACAAAATTATGAGTTGTTATTTATTCCATACCTTAAAAGAAAACCTGATGAATCCATTGTAGATACAGAAGTGACTTAATAGTAGTTGTTGATGGAAAACTATTCATTCATAATCTATATTCTGTATTCAAATGTCCATGTTACACTTTGGCACAAATTAGTTCATTATTTCATTACTTAATAATGAAACCAATGGCTGTCTTATTGCCAATTTTGTGCATTACATTGCTTGGGAGGAATCAGAAACAAGTTATGGCAGTACAAACAAAATTTCTTAAGCAGTCTATTCGATGTACCTGAAGAGCTAAAAGGAATATTTTTACATTCAACACCAAAGCTACTTCAAGTTACAGTAGGACAAAGATTTCAACTTAAAGGATGTAGAATCTCTAACTTTATGGGTTATCACTGAAAAAAACCCTGATTTGCCTGGGTAGCATCTGTTTTTTTTTTTTCCATTCAACTGCTTTGCTTTTAGAATTCTATCTTTTGTCCAGAAGTCCACCACAAACTTATCTCAGGGGCACAATTCCCAAGTTGCTGTGGCAAACTCGGAAGAATGGAAAGATCAGCTTTTTAAATCCAGAGAACAAATCTGACTCAGCATAGGACAGTGCAAGCCCCTGTGCTGGCACATTTGGAACTGTCTGAGAGGAAAGCAGAACTCTTTTGTTGGTAACCAAAGCCAAGATTCATTAGGCTGAGCTTGGACTAAAAAATCTTACAAAAAAAAAAAAGTGCTATGTGAATAGTTTTCATTTTCATTGTTGTGTCCAAGGTTGTTAACAGTCCTGTCTGGAGACACAAGTGCAAAAAAGTCCATTTCCCACACCTGGCCAAAGCTTAAGTAACATGTTCTGAACTAAGCAATAAGTAATCAGCCACAAATCCCCAATGAACTGTCTCAAAGATATATTTGACTTTGGGGAGGAGAGGGATGAGAAAGATGGAAGAGGAAAAAACTGGTCCCTTTTGTCCTCTTAAATTCAAAATCAAATAAAAAATATATTCAGCAATAAATACACATGCAACCATCAGTGACTAGACTAAGAGGTATCAAAATGAATTATTAGGAGATGGAAAATAAAAACAAAACAAAGCAAAGTTCACGATTCACAGATTCTCAAGAAATTTGGCCTTGAGAAGGCAGGATCTCCACATACAAGGAACTTGATTACATATTACACCAAAAATGGCAGAGGCTCTTTCAGAAAGAGAAGTGCAGTGTAAGGGGAATGGGTACCAAACAAACATACTGTCTCTGCTAGATTTAACTATCACACTGTCTAGCAAAAGCTGATTCTTCAGAGTCAAATTTTTAAGCTCAAAATACGAACTGGAAGATCAAGAAAGGAGGGGAAAACCTTCACTAGGAGAACCAAGCTACGGCAGGTGCCACCAACAAGAAACAAAGGTTATGGATCACCCCACTGACAAAGAGGTTTGACAGCCTAAACTCACAACACTTTCCAAACACAAAAAATACAGTATTAGGGAATCTAAGCATTTAACCAGGCCTCAGGAACTTACTCCCAAAAGTTACCCCACCTAAGTCTGGTTTGCTTGTGGCAGGGGTAGAAGAAACTAAAACCTGGTTGAGGAATTAGCCATTGCCAATGCCTCAAAGCCTGGATTCTGACTGCCCTCTTGGCCTTCATTACGGGCACATGCTTTTACCTAACATGGCTTATAAACAGGAAATCTGAAGAAGCAATCTGGGTGAGTCATCCCCCTCTGAATTAAAAGTAGGAACAAATACCAAACACCCTGGATACTTTCTTCAGAGTCTAATACATCAGCAGGGTTTCTTTACACTGTTTGCATTAATACAATGACTGTTCCAACATCTATGATGACAGCATCCTCAATTTACACTTTTGTTTCTACATTCAAGGGGTTTTCAGTCATATCGTCTCACCTCAATCTTATCTCTACATTTAGGTAAAATGGGCATCCCACCCGACTGAAGGTGACTTGACTTTTGGCCAAGATTATAGTGACTTTTTATGACGTATGGCCCAAACAAGAGCCCACGTGTCCTGATTTTGTCGTAGCCCTCCAGACACTATTCAAAGTAAGGCCCATACACAAGCAGCATTAGCATTGCTTGTGGATGATTCATATGCACATTTGAGTCTGAGACTTCCTGTTCCATAGGGGATTATGGTGGCTCCTTCAGGTAACAACTCTCTGGTTTCAGAGACAAAGCTCTGTCTTACCCATGCAGCCTTCTACATCCACAAAGGTCTTCGATTTCAGAACACGCCTTCGTTTTCTTCTGTTTTCTCCTCTTGAGTTCTAAAAGAAAGACCAAAGAAGGATAATGTAAACCAGTGAAGCTATAGAGAAAATAGCAAAAGTTTTTTCTTCTGTAAAAATCACCTGCTAATACTTTGATAAAATAGCTGAAAGAGGAACTTCATGTGTGACTTTCAGGGGAACCAACCCTGCCACACAGATAAGTTATGCTCACTGTAGATGTAGGTTTGCTGGCTCATTACTTATGAGAAGGGAAGTGGCATACTGAGGAAAGAACAGTGTTCATTCATTCAATAATGAAAAAAGCCCATCAGCACCTGTTGGATAGTGCAAGCAACATGGTTAAAAAGATGAGCAGTCTTTTGGGCTTTCAAGCAGATGCAGGCAGACATTATGAGAGCACTCCTGAACCAAATCAGGGGTTTGTTGCTGCTTGTTACGTTACTTGTTATGCCAACACTGAACTTTCTATACTACACTCACTTAATTTAGTCTTAAACAGGTATCTAATACCAATTTCCTTTCATTCCATTTCTCTTTGGCTAATGAGGAAATGACTGCAAGATTTAAATGATGGTCTTACACACAATGTACTAAGGAAAACATGTGCCAACAAAGCAGACAAGGTGCAGCTAGAGGTCGCTCAAAACTGTGTGGCCAGCTCCTGCCAGCAAGCACTTTACCAAAAAGCTTTCTGAAGGGTCACAACTGTACGTGATTTCTTGGTTTCCCTCTAGTTTTCATACTTTGCTGTGATGCAGGCATGACCTCTTTTTGCACAATTCCAACAAAATCCTTACAGCAAAGCAGCCCTAATGCAAAAGGTTACACTCAACAAACAAAACCAGTTGTCTGGATCCACCTCTGCAAAACTTCCTGAAACTACACCCTACAACAAAATCACCCTTCAGGTGGGAAGACAGGGAAAAGCCATTCTGTACAGCATAGAGGAGAGTCAAATGAGACGAGAGTCATCAACTGACATTTGTGCAGTATACAGCAACTGAACTGACTCAGCACAGTGGGGTGAAAAAGGGCACCAGAAACTGCAGTGTTCCAGGGGTTTTACCTTGATGGAAGGAGGCTCAGGTTCAGTCTTTGGCACTGGCTCAGGAGGTGGAGACACAGGTGGAGGTGGGGGTGACGGTTCAGCTTCATATGCCCCAGGAGAGTCTAGGCAGACTGAAATAATGAGATAAGCTTAACTAAGAGAACTACACGTAATAGCTAGTACAAGCCTTTTGTGTTGGCATCTCTAGCCTTCCATGTCCAGACATAGCATTTTACAAGCAGTAATTCCTGCCAACCAAGGACTGCACAGTTAACTTGTCATCTGTTTCGATTTAGCCTCATCACAACCAAAAGAGGCAGCTATTACTCACACATTATGTCTAGGCAAAAGCTCGGAGGGGTTCCTTGAGTTGCCAAGGTTAAACAGATTTGTGACTGAGACAGGTGGTTTTAAACCCATGTCAGTCTAATTCCATAGCCTTTTTCTTCTACTACTTTTTTTTTTTCCAAAAGATTTATTTATTTTTATTGAAAAGGCAGGGAATGAAACAGATCTTCCATCCACTGGTTCACTCCCCCAGGGGCTGCAATGACTGCAACTGAGCCGATCTGAAGCCAGCAGCCAGGACTTCTGGGTCTCCCACGTGGGTGCAGGATACTAAGGCTTTGGGTCTCCTTGACTGCTTTCCCAAGCCACAAGCAGGGAGCTGGATGGGAAGTAGAGCAGCTGGGACACAAATTGGCACCCATATGGGGTGCTGGCATGTGCAAGTTGAGGGCTTAGCCATTGAGCCAATGTGTTGAGCTCCTCACAGCCTTTTCTAACCCAACAACCACTGTTGCCTTATTATTGACCATCACTTATTTTCTTTCAAAATCTACAACATGGAATTAATCCTCAGATTATATTAAATGTCCCATGCCAGAACTGCTATGACTGTGATTCGACAACTCACAATCACCATTTGTGTTTTAGTGGAACAAGTCTTTGAAATCATCTTTGAAATGATCACAGTTATAGCCCCTTAACATTTTACATGGCATTATTTCTACTGATGTGAATGCCCCCTGATGACGTTTGTGTGGCTATAGAGATTTTCAGGGAAGAAGGAACCCATATAGCTATGGAAAAGGTATCACCTGAGAGTGTCAACAGAATGATCTCATCAGTCCTCAGCAGTTCCACAGCAGTAGTGGTCTTAGAATTAGGCCCAAGAGAAGGGAAGTGAAAATATCCTCAGCTGACCTATTGCTTCATCACCACAAAGAAACTGCTGGTCGGGAGACTGCGTAGCCTCACCTGCTCCCTGAACATCCTGGCTGTGTTTGAATTCTTAGCACAAGCCTTGCATCTGAAATTCTCCCAACTGATTAGGTCAGTGTTAAAAATTATGGCAGTGAAGAGTTCAAGGTCAAATGACCTCAAGAGGTGAAGTAGAACAAAAGCCAGAACAAAGCAATAAATTATACACTTCAAGTACGAAACGGGCCCCAAGACTTTATAAACTCTGGGAAACAAGAGACAAAGAAAAAAAAACAAAGAAAGACAAGAAAGACAGGAAGGAAGGAAGGAAGGAAAGAAGGGAGGGAGGGAGGGAGAGGGGGAGAGAGAGAGAGAGAAAGAAAGAAAGAAAGGAAAAGTAAAGAAAAGAAAACAAAAGAAAAGAAAGGAAAAGAAAAGAAGAAAAAAGAATAAAGGAGAGTGGTCCAGCTATTAACACAGCTTTGGGAGGCTAGAACATGATGGGAGCTAAAGCAAGAAAACTCAAACCTCAGAATTGAGCGGCTGTTGTTCACAAGGAACAAATGCCAGGAAGATTGGATTGCAATGGTAGGTGTGTCACAGAGGCAGAGAGTTCAGGGTGAGGAAGCTGAAGGAACTTGGAGGATTCATAGTAACACATCCAGGTGCTCTGATTCTATTTCCAGTTCTGCAACCACTTGACTTAACCAGGGAAACACTGAATCCTAAACAGTACCCTCTAAGGTCCCTCCCACTGTACTTATCTAGATACCTTTCTCTAGACTCTCAGCAATAAATAGCAGACATCACAACTTCTCTGGCATTGAAAAGAGTGATCAATCCACACATCCCCAAGAGAAACATGATAATGAAGGAATTCCAGTAACAAGGAAAGAGAATAGGAGAGCAATCAAGAGTCCTTAATGAAAAAGAACATTTAATGAATAAGAAATCTGAACTGGGGTTAAGCCACTGCCTGGTCCACCTATAGCCCATAATGGCATGCCTGGGATCAAGTTTGCTCTAATGCCAATCCAGCCTCTGGCTAAGATAATGGACCAAACACTTGGGTTCTTGTCTACCAACATGGGAGAACTGGATGGAGTTCCTGGCTCCTGTCTTAGTTGTAGCCATGGTTGTTGTGGGCATTTGGAGAATGAACCAATAGATGCCTTTCAAATAAATAAAACCTGGAAAAAGAAAATTTCAACAAGCCCTGGAAGATGGAAAGCAACTGGACAAAGCTGACAAGAGAACAGTTAGATGAGTCAGATGATACAGATTACCACCTACGATAAACTCAGTTTTATCTGATGGTTAAAACTGCATATATCTAATTTATTTAAGCCTTAAAATGAACATAATATTTCAAGGAGGAAAAGGACAGAGGAAGCCACTACATTTTTCTGAGCTTTATAAAATAGCATTTTATCTCATAATAAGCCCACAAAATTACTGTTATTTGCTTTATACAATCAATGTTCAAAGAAACAAAATCTTGTCCACATTCATACACTAGAATCTACACGTCTGCCTTAATATTTTTTTTTTTGCTAACCAACCATAACATCTTACTCAAAGCATTTTCAGTGACACTGAATAAGGGATGTGTGGTAATATTGGTGTACTTTAAATGTATCTGTAGCAAATCTGAAGCTTTTTAGAGGAAAGAGAGTCAAGTACTGAGACATCACTCATCTCAGGAAAGCAACCTTTTGGGGGCAGAACATAAACCGTGGTAAAGTAATTTCAGGAATCTAGCAATGCAACCACTTGTTGGTCAGAGTTCCCTGGCAGAGATGGGTAATTAAAATTCCTGGGAGGCATTTATAGCTATTTCTTACAACTCAATATTTTTAAGACATATCCTTACCTAAACATTCTGCACAAGCCACTTGCAAGGACTGAAAAAGTTAGCAAACACTTAAATCTATTAGTTAAATTTTTTATTTCTTCCTAGAAAATCAGACATTCATGTTATTTCTTTCTGGATCTGGCATTTTGTGTTGTTTTGCTTTATTTACATTACACAGTGTTTGTAATAGCAGAGCAAGTAGAGGTGCTTATGATGTTACCAGAGTGAAAGAGAAAGAGTCCCTTGAGTAGAGTTACAAAGATGAAGAGATTTTTTTTGAGAGAATCCTTGCAAGTATACCTACTACTGTTAAATATACCGCAAACAAGGCTAGACTGAGAAATAAGAAAAGCTGTGTGCCAAGTGTTATTTTGGCACTTCTGATAGAACCTCTTACTTGATGTTTATAAAAAGCCTATGTACTTTGTGGTAACAATTCCCACTTCAGAGATGAGGAAATAAGGAATTAAACTAGTATTTGGGAGCTGGCGCCATGGCATAGGGAGTTAAGCGTTCACTTCCAGTAGCAGTATCTCACACAGGTCCTTACTGGAGTCCTTGCTGCCTCTCTTCCAATCAATCTCCCCGCTGAAGTGCCTGGGAAGAAGTAGAAGACGGCCCAAGTGCTTGGGGCTGGGCATCTGGCTCTTGGTTTTGGATAAGCTGAGCTCTGGCATCTGTGGCCATTTGGGGAGTGAACCAGCAGATGGAAGATCCTTCTGACTCTCCTCATTCTGTAACTGTGCTTTTCAAATAAAAATAATAAGTTAAAAAAAAATACCCTAGTAATTGGCCCAAAATCATAAAGTGGATGATGGAAGTAAAACTAGAACTTTGATATGATTCCAAAGTACTTGCTGCTGCTCCTCTGCCACCTTTCAGCCTGAGAGCACATTAGACACCAGTGTTGTGGCACAGTATACTGGATGCCAGCATCCTGTATGGGCGCTGGTTCAAGCCCCAGATGTCCCACTTCTGATCCAGCTCCCTGTTAGCAGGCCTGGAGGCTCAATCTCCCTGCCTCTCCAATTCTTTTAAATAAGTAAATAATTCTTTAAAAAAAGAAAAAAGAGAAAGAACACAGATATTGAACTAACATAATCAGTGTACCAGAAGCAACACAGAAACCCAGACTGTGCAAAGGGTTAAACTGCAGCTCCACTGGCTTTGAGGAAAGAAGAAATTTTATAAAATGGCAAAAAAGTTCATATTTAGCCAGATGCCAAATTATCTTTCCCAGAGGGAAAAAACCCAAAAGGCTATACTCTGTATCATGTATTCAGCCTGTACCTCTCTTCTACTTCTTCACACTCCTTTCCAAACTTAGTAACTCCACTCAAATTTCTAATCAACTCAGGTAGATTACACATCAGAATTACAGAGGATATTTTAGAAGTATATAATGTCTGCACAACCAACCACAGTAATTCCTTAACTCTGACTACTGCATTAATACTAGAATATCTAATTTTATCTTTTTGAAATGCAATGACTGACAGTTTGAGACTTTTCCAGAATGTTTTCAAGTTCTCTTTCTGACTGGAAACAGGGAAGATGGTTCTAATTAGCATTACATTACTAAATTTACTTCCTATTTTCCCATGTACCTGCATGGAATTGTCTATATTTCCTCTGTTCCTAGAAATGTTCCCTTTGAGACTTTTCCTTTCAGTAGCTTTGATCAAGCATTCTGATAAATGACATGAAATGAAAATATAGCAACTGCCGCTGTGTTAAGTGTCCTACCCCTACTCATTCCAAGTTGCCATAAAAAGCCACGCCCTGAATGGCACTACTGTATCTCTTGCAGTATATCATAGACTGCAACCCTTAACAGCTAACCATGAATAGTAGGACATAAACCCACAGAAAACTCAAAGGTGGCACTTTCATCACAGAGTACTTCAACTTCTTAGTATTATTTCTTAGTATCAACTTTTGCTCATTTCTTTTGTGTTACTGTCATCTGCATATATGCCTTTTTTCACTTGTTACGGTAACGCCCTTTTGGGGGAGTTCAGTTACTAGTTTCAGTTCTCTCTGTTGACTTCCCTCCCCCATTTGAAAGAGTCACAATAAGAGGGAAATTTGGAGAGATCCCACTGGATCATATCCCAGGTGGCCACAATGATCAGGGATGGGAATGTCAAAGCCAGGAGCTTTTTCCAGGATTCCCATTTGGGTGTCAGGGGCCCAAGCACTTGGGTGGCAGTGGGGCCATCTCTCACTGCCTTTCCCGAGCCATTAGCAGGGAACTGGAGAGGAAGTAAAACAGTCAGGATAGCTTTTCTTAGTTTTGTTCTTTGACAGCATTGCATATTCCTTTTCTGAATTAACTCAATTAAAAAAAAAAGATTTATTTATTTTGGGCCCGGCATAATGGCTCAATGGCTAAATCCTCACATTGCATGTGCCGGGATCCTATGTGGGCACCAGTTCTTGTCCCAAATGCTTCACTTCCCATCTAGCTCCCTACTTGTGGCCTGGGAAAGCAGTAGAGGATGATACAAAGCCTTCAGACCCTACACCACATGGAGACCCAGAAGAAGCTCCTGGCTTCAGATCAGCTCAGTTGAAGCCACTGAAGCTGACAGAGGAGTGAATCAGCAGATGGAACTTTTCTTTCTGTAAATCTACCTTTATTATATAATAAAGAAATCCTTATCTTTTTTTTTAAAGGATTTATTTTATTTTATTGGAAAGGTAGATCACATTAACAGAGAGGAGAGACAGAGATAAAGGTCTCTTATCTGCTGGTTCACTGCCCAAGTGGCTGCAATGACTGGAGCTGAGCCAATCTGAAGGGAGATCTGGAAGAGGTCCCTGGCTCCTGGTTTCGGACTGGCTCAGCTCTGGCCACTGCAGCTATTTAGGGAACTGAATCAGCAAATGGAAGTTCCTTCTGTTTCTCTTTCTTTGTAAATCTGCCTTTTAAATAAAAATAAATAAAAAATATTTAAAAAAAAAACAACATAAAAGGGCAACTCACAAGGTTTATATAAAGTAAAATTAAGACATAAACTTATTTTGGTGCCAAAATTTCTGAAATCCATGCACAGTTTTTAAATAATATGCATTTTTCATAAACTGCTTGAAGATCTATCATGTATAGATTGCAGTTTTTAATCACCAAAATAAACTTCAAATTCCACTTTCCAGAAACTTTGTAAAGTATGTTCATAACAGGTAAAGTCAAACAGGCTAAGAGAATAAAGTATCTTATAATAATCTACTTGCAGCTACACTTACCAGAGCTCTAATACTATGAATATAGCTAATGCAGATATAGATGAGTGAACATTTTAAAAATATTCTCTGAATGCTACCTTAAACATTCAATTTGAACATATATCATGCAGTTTAAATAAACATAAATTTGGAAAAATAATTTAGTTTCAAATAAGCATAAATATTATTGTTGATCTTTTGGTGGAGGTTATCTAAGGAGCACCTGACTGGACTTTGCTAGAGGGCACTCTTCTGTTCCTCTTCAAATACCATCAGATGTGTTTTTGGAACTTGTTTAGACCTTACTAACATAGCAAGCTGACACTCATAGTGCTCTTCAAAGTACTTGCCCAAATAGGAGATCTGGATATGTGCCAGCACACAGCAGCGGGGAACAACCAGAATGAGACAAGCAGGTACAGCTGGCCTCACATCAGAATCCAGCCAAGATAAGGACTTGACTGAGACTCCATCATTGTTTAACTTCTTTGAGTGTTAGTTTATTTGCATTTGCCTGTGTTCCTTTTGTGTGACAGTGAATTCCTTTGGACTAGATTACCCCCTACTAACTAAATTGTTTTATGCCTAATGAGGTTAATAGCTCATGCAGAATTGATTTCAGCAGGTCAAGCCTTCTACCATGGGTTCTCCAAGCTGACTTCTCTAGTAGTTACCCAGCATGCCAATTCAGTCCAGGTGTCTTTCTCTTTAGCATCCTTCTATTTGTACATACTTTCCCTTTCCATGATTTGTGAAGTTATCTTGGCTCTTTAAGAACATTTATTCTTTTAAAAAGCATATTGGTTTTCTTGGTGAGACTCTAGTTTTTATCTCATTTGCTTCTCTTACATTTCCCAGAGTCTACAACTACAACTGTAAGGGCCTAGAGTATCATTTTCTCTTTCTTTCTTTAGATTTAATTACTTGAGAGGCAGAGTTGGAGAGGGAAGGACCAAGAGTGGGGGAAAGGTTGTTTCATCTGCTGATTCACTCTGCAATGATAGCAAGAGCTCGAGATGGGCCAATCTGAAGCCAGAAGCCTTTTCCAGGTCTCCTATGTGGGAGACAGTGTCCCAAACATTTGGGCCGCCTTCCATTGTTTTCCCAGATACATTAGCAGGGAGCTGGATTGAAGTGGAGTAGCTGGGACTCAAACTGGTATCCATGTGAGATGCCTACCCCATACGCAGTGGTTCTATTTGTTATACCACAGTGCTGGCCCCAACATCACTCCCTTTCAACAACTGTTTTTCAACCAATTGTTACAGTTTTATGCTGGTTTTACTAATATGATAAACACCACCACCTTTGATGCCTAGAATATCACAATTGTTAGAAGAATCGCAAGAAGGTATTTAAAGGAATATCACTACCCTCAAAAAAAAAAAAAAAAAAGAGAGAGAGAGAAAATGGTCCCAGTGCAGGGGATGTGGGCAGAACAGAGGGAGGCAATGAGGAAGAGTGTTGGGTACTAACAGCAGTGGTGGTGATGGATGTCTAAGAACAAAACATCGAACAAAAAACAACTGTCCAGAGGTAGTCTGTGAACAGAGGAAAGATGAAACCAGAATCTTGGGGGCTGGGGAGGAGCAGGAAGATGGGAGTGGGCAGGGCTAGCTCCTTGTTGTTAGTGTCCCATGTGAGGAGTGGGGAACAGGCCTACAGCAGCAGCAGGGCAGGGGAGAGGGGCTGCCACAGGGAACATGGGCCTCACATGGACAACAGATGGCTTTTCTCCCAGAGTGAAGTCAAATCTGAGTCACAATAATTTTAAGGTTGAAACATATTGCACTTATACCTGTTTGAAATCTGTTTTATCAGAACCATGATCTGATAATTTGCCAAATTAACAAGCACACAGGAAAAATATAAAGATCATGATTATAGTCAAAAATGAATAGCAATACCCACCTTCATCTTCACTGCTATCAGAATCAGGAAGCTTGATTCTTCTCCTCTTCTTCTTCATATTCTCAGTTTCCTTCGTCTCATCGTCAGATAACTCTACTCGCTTCCCCCTGAGGAATAAATGAAGTCTGTTACATACAACAAAAATGGAAGCAGGGCTCATACAGCCTAGTTTTATAATTCACAGTCTTAATTGCAGAAGGTAGAAAAGAATAGTCAAGGGGCAAGTGTTGTGGCACAGCAAGTAAAGCCAATTTGGGTGTCATGTTGTGTCCTGTCTTGACTCCACTTCCAATTCAGCTTTCTACTAATGTGCCTGGGAAAGCGGCAGAAGATGTCCAAAGTGTTTGGGGCCTCTGCACCTATGTGGGAGACCCAGAAAAAGCTTCTGGCTTTCGTGTGGCTCAGCCCTGGCCACTGCATCCATTTGGGGCATGAATCAATGCACAGAACACCTCTCCTCTCTGTAATTTGCCTTCCGAAAAACAAAATAAATCTTTAAAAAAGAAGAAAAGAACAGTAAAACAGACCAGTAAAAGGATACCCCAATCATAACAAGGTCACATAGGGTGACCTGCTCATACAGTGGCCAGAGAAAAATATTCCTCTAGATCTCCATTGACGAGGTGAAGCCATAAACAAGTTAATGTTTCTTAATTTATCTTATTTCTCATATTGGTCCTCAGTCATTCAACAAACCATAATACAGCTATGAACTATATATAAAGCTGTTTGGTAAACACTAAAATACAAAGACCAAGAAAGAAATGCGTGTTCTCACAAAACACTGGCAAACACCATTAACTACAATACAATGTGATCAGGTTTACTGCACAAATGTGTTTTGAAACACAACTCTTTTTGAGAACCTCAAAAACTTAAGTTGTAGAGAAGTTCATCAGGTAGAAAGGGGAGACAAATATTTTCCTTTTTAAATTTTGATTTATTTATTTGAGAGGCAGAGAGATCTCCTCTGCTGGTTCTCTCACAATGGCCAGGACTGAGCCAGGACTAGGAAGGACTTGGGAACTCTAATCTAATCTTCCAGGTGCATGGCAGGAACCACTGCCTCCTATGATCTATGTTAGCAGCAAGCTGGAGTTAGCAGCTAGAGCAGGCACAGCTTTAGCACACAGGAATCTCAACACGCACTTTCTCCACTAGGCTAAATGCTCATTCCAGGGGACAAATACATGAAAGAGAAAACACAATACGAGAAATGGCAGAAAAAAACAAGACTTTAAGGTGACTATGATGACATGATACAAAGCCCAGGCTTTGTATCCTTTCTCTGGATAGATGGATGCTCCATCATACAAGTCATTCAATCAACAAATATGACCTACTGTGTGTCAAAAACACAAACACATTCAAAACATAGTCTTTGTCCATCAAATAAGAATACATGTTATCAAAATTTCAGCATCAGCTTTTCTTTTTATCTAGAGCTAAAAAGAAACAATTAAATGCAAAGAAGTAAAAGAAAATAATAAAGAGCAGATGAATTAAATAGAAAACAGAGGTTTAACAAAGTCAAAAGTTGTTATTTCTGTGAAAAACCTAAGAAAGCAAGCCTTTTACAAACCTCATTTGTCAACTGGAATGAAGCAATATGGCTGATGCTACAGCATTCCCATATGGGCACTGGTTGTTCTACTTTCTCACCCCCTCCCCAACAATGGTAACATTTTTATTAATATTGATTTTAATTATAATATATTATATGTCCACTGTAAAAAATTTTCCATTAGCACAGAGATTTACATGAGGAATAAAAGGCATCTTTTCTACTTTTTAAAAAATAATAAATTCATTTTATTTTTAATGATATTTATATAGTTGAAAGGGTTGCATGCTCCTGTGGACTACCAATTAGGGAGGGAGGGTCAGGGAATGGAGGAAAGTGGAGAGAAAAGAAGAGGGCTGTTCCCAGCAGCCAGACTGTATCATAACCCAGGAATGGGGGACGTCCACCCAATGTCATCCCACGGTCCCTGAAGTAGAGGTATGCTAAGGGACTGCTCCATTTTCGATCCAGCTCCACAATAGTGTGCCTGGGAAGGCAGTGGAAGATGACCTGGGGGCTTGGGCCCATGCCCCGAGACAGGAGACCCAGAGGAAGTTCCAAGCTCCTGGCTCAGATCGGACCAGCCCAGATCTAGCCATTGTGGCCACTTGAAGAGTGAACTAGTGAATGGAAGATCTGTCTCTTCTCTCCCTGTAAATCTTTTAAATAAAGACAAATTTTTAAAAACTATACATATGTATCCAAGCCTAGATTTATTTTTAAAAGAAATATCCCTTTATTTTTTATTATTTAATAATAATATGTAGGGCCCGGCACGGTGGCTCAATGGTTAAGGTCCTCGCCTTGCACTCCCGGGATCCCATATGGGCGCTGGTTCTAATCCCAGCAGCTCCACTTCCCATCCGGCTCCCTGCCTGTGGCCTGGGAAGGCAGTCAAGGATGGCCCAAAGCTTTGGGACCCTGCACCCGCATGGGAGACCCAGAAGAGGCTCTTGGCTTCGGATCAACATAGCATCAGTCGTTGCGCTCACTTGGGGAGTGAATCTTCCCAAGTGAAGGCAGATCTTCCTCTCTGTATATCCACCTTTCCAATAAAAATAAATCTTTAAAAAAAAAAAATAATAATAATATGTAATAGTAATAAAAAAATTCTCTTATTTCTTTAAAAATTTCTAAATATTCCTTTAAAGAAACAAAATTCCTGTAAAAAAAAAAAGCTTTGGGCCCGGCGCGGTGGCGCAAGTGGCTAAAGGTCCTCGCCTTGCACGCCCGGGATCCCATATGGGCGCCAGTTCTAATCCCAGCAGCCCCGCTTCCCTTCCAGCTCCCTGCCTGTGGCCTGGGAAAGCAGTCAAGGACGGCCCAAAGCTTTGGGAACCTGCACCCGCGTGGGAGACCCGGAAGAGGCTCCTGGCTTCGGACTGGCATAGTATCGGCCCGTTGCGCTCACTTGGGGAGTGAATCATCGGAAGGAAGATCTTCCTCTCTGTCTCTCCTCTCTGTATATCCGCCTTTCCAATGAAAAAATAATAAAAATAAATCTTAAAAAAAAAAAGCTTCTTCCAATTAACTTTATGAGATTTATATAATTTTGTTACTAAAAATTGTCAGAGACATTACCAGAAAGTAATTGACTTTTCACCTTCAAAAAAGGTGAAAGTAGGCAAAAAAATCTGTAATGTTTTACCAACAAATCTACTCCCACAATATACTAAAAGGACAATGATGAAGTGGAGCATAAACCCAAAATACAAGGTAAGTTCAACATTTCTAAAAACATACACTTAACACAATACCTGGTAGTGAAATACTGAACGCATTCTTATTCTTGCCAATATCAACAGCGAGTGTTAAACCTATGACTAGGCATACTTCAATCCACCTATATCATATGCTCCTAAAAGGCTCACTGGGCAGTACTTTAACCATTTGAAATTCTACTGTTTTTGCTGAAACTTTCCTCTCAGAGTAGCTCAAACTTTGCTACAAAAGGCAGGTCTTTCTGGGCCTATCAATGCTGACAGCGTCCTTTAGATTTTCTTTCAACAAGCTAATTCCTACCAGCTATGAGGTAGTGTCTCAAATTCCTGGATCCATTTTTAACAGCTTAACAGCTTGTATGCATTTTATTTTCTTTTCTAATTACATTTTACCACTTGAAAAATAAACTCATTGATATAAAAAGAAAACAAAGAACTTTTCCTCTTAAATTTGACTGCAATCAGTAACCCTTACTTGACAATTTGAAGTGAAAAACAGACACACAATCAGTAATACCTATGCCATGGCCACAAATGGAAAATGGAAAAAAAAAAGGGGAGAAAAACTGATCAATTTCCTTCAAAGGGGTCAAAAATTTTAAAACAGGAAAATAAAGACTCTGGGCCCTAAATCATCATCCAAAACAGCTGACCACACCAACCCACTTCACTAGATAAGTCACAAAGCTTCCCTCTTCTTTGGTTGTACGGCTGTATTCCTAAGGTATCAAGAAGGATTTAGGACTCAGCTAAAAACTGCCTGTTGCCAATCTGCCCAACAGACCTTCTTGCCTCAAGCAGTCTCTCTTTCCAAACAAGCAACGATATTTTCCTACCTTTTTTTTTCCTTCTGCTGCATCTTAACAAGCTCTGCTTTTCTGCTGGGATTCTTCAGGCCTACAGGAGCTGCCAGCTTCGGTTCAGGGACACACACAGGAGATTGCTCTGCTGTTTTTTCTTCTTTCACTGTTTGTTCTGAATCCAAATTCACTTTATCTACAAATAAAGTATAGCAGATGATATATAACCCCAACATGCAATATTAATCCATCATTCTTTGACAGTCTACTAAGTGCCAGGTAATATACTGAGAGCAAGGGCAAAAAGGATAAGAAACAGGGCCTGTCCTGAGAGAGCTCAGGGTCTACTCAGAAAATGTTTCTCCTCTTCAACTGCTACTCTAGCTATAACTGTTTTCATCTTTCCTCATACCAATCTCTGGTTACGGCAGCCCCTGAGCTAAATGATAGTAAAAGCTAAAGCTTAGAAAAAATACACATAGTTTTATGAGGTATCATCCTCACTTTTCAGATGAGGAAAACTTAAGAGTCAGATGGATTAAAAGATGTTTCCCCAAAGTATACAGCTCGTAACTGGTGATAACAGAATGCGTAGCAAGGAATTTTCTTCCTACTAGAGTCTACCTTTTTTTAAAAAAGATTTATTTTTATTATTTTTTATTGGAAAGGCGGATATACAGAGAGGAGAGACAGAGAGGAAGATCTTCCGTCCAATGATTCACTCCCCAAGTAAAAGCAACGGCCGATGCTATGCCGGTCCGAAGCCAGGAGCCTCCTCCGGGTCTCCCACGCGGGTGCAGGGTCCCAAAGCTTTGGGCCGTCCTCGACTGCTTTCCTGGGCCACAGGCAGGGAGCTGGAAGGAAAGCGGGGCTGCTGGGATAGAACCGGTGCCCATATGGGATCCTGGGCATGCAAGGCGAGGACCTTAACCACTGCGCCACCGCGCTGGGCCCTAGAGTCTACCTTTTTAAGCTTCAATGCTTTTAATCTTATTCCTTCCTTAGAAACAAAATTGGGAGACTATTCTGGAGTCAGAAAAATTTAAGTCAAAATCTGCTTCACTCTGGGCAAGTTATTTTATCTCAAAGTCAGTTTTATCTGTAATCACAGGGATAATATTTGTATTACTGTAAGGATTAAGAGAGCAATATGTGAGACTGACTTATCCAAGGTAATAACAAAGAAAAGTGAAAGGCCAAGACATGAACCTAAGTTAGTTTAACACTTGAAAGTTCAACTTTACCCCAACACTCCAAAAGCCAACCTATCCCTTTGTCAATATGTAAGTCAAAAAATACAAAAAGCACTGTGTAAGACACAGAACTAAGAAACTGCAAATGGGAATAGCCATTTGAGAAACTATGTTAGCATATAAACCGGCCTTCACAAAACTGCACTCTGGGCTCTTTTTACAAGCAAAGACACTAAACACTGTCAGCTGTAAACAGCAGGAAGCTCCTCAATAAGTAGCTTTGGTTACATGTTATATAACAGCCTCACTCATCTAACCACAGATAAAAACTGCTACCTTAATCTCAGCTGTCACATTCAGTTTAGCATAGATGATGGATCAAAGTCTATAAATGCAACCTCACTTAAAAAAAAAAGACTTAAATGAGTGATCAGGGCGTGATCGGGGTGGTGGAATTCACCAACCCAACAGCTGCATACTCTATTGCATTTCCAATACTGTTGTTCTGAAGTGCCAGTGGTTCTAATCTTTCCACCAAAATATCTTAAATTGTACAAGAGTAAGCATGTATCTCTAAGTGTGCCAGAGATAAACAGTCAATCCCAATATTTTTATAATTTATTCAAATTATACTTTTTATTATATAAATTACATTGTTTTACTAGCAAATGTTTTACAAGTATATCATTAAGAGGAATAACCTTCAAGTATCTCCTATCTTGTGCCAAGGAAGAGGGGTTACTGCACAGAATCTATCAATTTCAGAAAACTGATCTGAATTAAAAGTACCACTGAAGAAACAATAGATTTAGAGGTTCTTCTTTCTCTTGGTCAAACAGTATTTTGGGAACTCCAACTTACATATATATGCAGTTACAACTTGCCATGTAGCTCATAAAGAAATAATTCAATACAAGATTTCTGGGAAATTGTGCAGGAAAATTTAATGACATTATCTTATTACCTAAATGATGAAGACACTTTCATGACCTGATTATAAGCATCTCTTTTTAATACTCAATGTGAGAAATGACATATCTGAGGTGATAACTACCCTGTCGAACCATTTTTAAGTATACTCACCATTTTACATTTCTTAAGCACAACATGTGAGGACTCAACTTTTCTATATCCCTGCTAACACTTGTTACTGTTCAGCGTTACATTTTAAATGGTTCAAACACCCACAATCAGCTTTCTTAATTTTTATTGTCATGCCTTGAGAAAATATCTGTTAAGTAAATTAACTTCGTGATTCTTTTTATTAGGTGAATGTTTAATTCTTTTGTTTTCTCCAGATTTCTCTCCTATTTAAGACTCTCATAATGTCCTTTTGCTCTCTGCTGGCAATTATAATCAATAACTATTTTATTTTTTTCCACATCCATTTGTTTGTTTCTCTTAGCAGAATATAAAGGCTGTTAAGGATGGGATTTGTCTCTTCTTTCTCTATTTTATCACTGTAATACAGAAGTGCCAAACATGTAGTAGGTACTTAACTAGTATTTCTTAAATAAACAAGTATACACTTTTGTACTTAGATTCTGCTTCATAATTAGTAAAATATTCATATATTTTGACAATTCTAAAATAATTTACTTATAATTTCCATTAAGTTATTATCTGTTTTAAAGAACTAGAAGAGACAAGGCAAAAGGTTCCTAACAGAAAGACATATTTAAGGAATGAAACTAAGTTATTCTGAGTTGATCACTGAACCCTATAACTATACTTTATGTAATAAGAGTATGTCAATTTAAAAAGCCAATAGTTGTTCGTCTTTTTTTAAAATTTTAAGTAAGTGGAAATTTTTATTTTCTCAAAAAAAATTTTTTTTTAAATGGCTATTACTACTCAGGCTCTTTTAATTCACCCTGAGGTTTCATTCAGTACTGTAAATTAATTTGCAAAAAATAAAGGAACAAAGGCAAAATATTTGTGCTTGCTGCCCCTTGCAGAGACAAGCGTCATAAAGGTCTCACAGCAAGCAAAATGACTTGAGCATCCGGTATCAACCTCAGCACGACACTGCTTAACCAACCAGTCCCGCTTTCATTTTAACCACACATCTTCAAGAGGCATATAAAGCAAATACTTCATTCTCTTTTCAAGGTGGGAAATAACAGCAGGAATGGTAAACTACCTCCAAAAAATCTCAACTGAGCTCAGGAAACCCGTAAAATCTACTGCTTCAGTTGGGTTACTTTCATCAATATATCAGTCAGTACACTGTACAATCTCCCAGATGGGAAAACTAGACAACTTACACTCAATGATGCTATTTTGTTAACATTTACTTATGAGCCAAGGAAAAAGAAAAACATGCTTACTCATTGCAGCTTTTCCAAAAAAGTTACTCAGCACATTGCCTTTCCCGGGTGCCTTGTTGCCTGTGGAAGATGCCTAAAAGCATAAAGAAGAAAACAAACATGATTAGTGAAAGCAATGGCCTATGCTATGCCGGTCCGAAGCCAGGAGCCTCTTCCGGGTCTCCCACGCGGGTGCAGGGTCCCAAAGCTTTGGGCCGTCCTCGACTGCTTTCCCGGGCCACAGGCAGGGAGCTGGAAGGGAAGCGGGGCTGCTGGGATTAGAACCGGCGCCCATATAGGATCCCGGGCGTGCATGGCGAGGACCTTAACCACTTGCGCCAACGCGCCGGGCCCTAGCCTACTCTTGAAGGAGCAATCTGGAACAATCACTGCCATGCTGGAAATCCCAAGATATAATACCTTTAAACATTAAGAAATGGATTTAAATCCTGGTTCTACAACTTACTAGCATTATGACCTCAACACAAATCGTTTAACAAATTTAGGCTTCAATTTCATCACCACAAAATGAAAATGATGGTATGTCCCTCATATAATCAATAAGAGTATTTAAACAAAGATCAAATCATTGACACATCATACAAACTTAAAAAGTGTTATTGTTTCCCTCTCCCTTTTCTACTTTCCCAGAGCAAAAACCTGGAAATGAAAATGATGGAACAGTAATGACAATAACTGCAATTTTTTAGGATCCTGCGTGATGGCTCAGAGGCTAAAATCCTCATCATGCATGCACTGCGATCCCACATGGGCACTGGTTCATGTTCTGTTTGCTCTATTTCCCATCCACTTCCCTGCTCGTGGCCTGGGAAAGCAGAAAAGAATGGCCCAAAGCCTTGGGAACTTGCACCCACACCCAAGAGATATTAGTAAAAATGAAAAGGACTATTTCAGATGAGAAGAGTTCAAAGTAAAGTAGAAAAGTCTGAATATTAGAAACATACAAACTTACCTCACTGGAACTATTAATACTTTTTTAGATACTCATGCTGAGCTATATCAAAGGCGTATCTTCAAAGAGTACTTACATTTGTTATGTCTTTAGCCTCTGTTTTGGTTTCCTTGTTGGCATCTTGGGCTTTAATAGCAGCTTTAGCAGCAAACATTCCCATAATTCCTTTGGGTTGCTGGGTAACCGGTTTGGAGGCAGGTGGGCCCTGACCATTGGCAGTTGGTTCATTATTCACTTGTGGTTCACTTGATACCTGAAGATTTGATTGTTCTAACTTTTTGGAAGATGAGGATTCTGCAGGAGGTCTGGGGACAGCAGCTGCACATTGTATGGCACTAAACCTGAGGGCAGAAATGTTACTTTATGTTAGTGTCAAACTTTATCTCCTGCCCATTAGCAGAAAATTGAAATGGGAAGTGGAACTAAGACTCAAACTCAAGTCACTCTGTGATGGGGAGTCAGACACATCTTAACCATTATGCCAATCACTGGTCCCTTACTTTCAAACCTTTGTTTCTTCATGCAATAGGTATACTTTGTAACTCTAATTCTATAAAAACTGGGGAATTTTGGAACTAGGATATCTAGAATATGTTTAGTAGAAAACTCTCATTGATAGGGCCAGCATTATAGTATAGTGGGTAGGGTCACGGCAAGAAATACAGACCATAGGGATACCAGTTCATGTCCTGACTGTTCCACTTCTAATTCAGCTCCCCTGATGATGGCCAGTGTAAAGTAGCAGAAGATGGTCCAAGAGCTTGGGTCGCTACTACCCACGTGGGAAACCTGGATGAAGCTCTTGGCTGTAGTCGAACTCAGTCCTGAGTGCTATTGCAGCCACCTGGGGGCTGAACCAGAGACTAGAGGATCTTGCTTTCTTTCTGTCTCTGTAACTGCAATTTTTAAATAAATAAATAAATCTAAAAAAAAAAAAGTCTACTCATTGAAATAAAGAAACCCTAGTTAGTAATAGAGCTAGGATTGCAATCAGGTGCCTTCTACCACACCAATCTGAATATTTTACATTTTTTTGGAAAAAAAAATCCTATTTCAAAAGAGTAAAATTCAGGCCCGGCAGCGTGGCCTAGCAGCTAAAGTCCTCACCTTGAACGCGCCGGGATCACATATGGGCACCGGTTCTAATCCCGGCAGCTCCACTTCCCATCCAGCTCCCTGCTTGTGGCCTGGGGAGGCAGTTGAGGACTGCCCAAAGCCTTGGGACTCTGCACCCATGTGGGATACCCGGAAGAAGTTCCAGGCTCCTGGTTTGGACCAGCATAGCACCGGCCGTTGCACTCACATGGGGAGTGAATCTTGAACAGAAGATCTTCCTCTCTGTCTCTGCTCCTCTCTGTATATCTGACTTTCCAATAAAATAAAATAAATCTTTAAAAAAAAGAGTAAAAATTCACGAAATAATAATGGAAGATTTAATAATTTTATCATCCTTGGGAGATCATGTGATTATTTCTTATTTTGAAGATCTTTGTTTTACAGAGCAGGCCATGCAATTAGTATTGACTGAATCAAATCTAAGAACTATAAATATTAACAAACTTCCCTGATAAATTTCCTGGCCAGGTAATTCTCCCGACACATCTCCTGATAGGCCTGCTTTAAAACATGTAAGAAGCTGGGAACAGAGCCACTGCCTTCTATAATCTACAGTCCTTCCCCAGTAATTTGCTACCAATTTCTAACAATACTAACAGTTCCAGACAAGTATGCTCAAGCCCAAGTGAAAAAGTCTGGCAGAATAGTTTGCATAGTATATTAAAAGTAACATTCATCTCTTTTAGTAATTCATCTTATCATTACAGATATGCCTGTTTCATACAATCCTTAATGTAATGTTGTACAAAATGAAGGGATAGCACATTCAGCCTTCTTAAAGAGTTACAATGGACAGGCATCTAGCCTAATGGTTAAGATGCTCACGTCCTAGAGTGGATTATTTGTGTTTTATATCTGGCTCCCAAATCTAATCTCCCACCAATCCAGATCCTGGGACGCAGTGGTGACAATTCAACTGGCTGGGTTCCTGCCACTCATGTGGAAGACCTGGCCTGAGTTCCAGGATCTCAGCTTTGGCCTCAGCCCAGTCCCAACCACTGTGATCATCCATGGAGTGCAATAAATGGTGGATGGGACTCTCCTTCTCAGACAATTTTTTTTTTTAATTGAAAAGGCGGATATACAGAGAGGAGAGACAGAGAGGAAGATCTTCCGTCCGATGATTCACTCCCCAAGTGAGCGCAACAGCCGATGCTATGCCGATCCGAAGCCAGGAACCTCTTCCGGGTCTCCCACACGGGTGCAGGGTCCCAAGGCTTTGGGCCATCAACTGCTTTCCCGGGCCACAGGCAGGGAGCTGGAAGGGAAGCGGGGCTGCTGGGATAAAACCGGCGCCCATATGGGATCCTGGGCATGCAAGGCGAGGACCTTAACCACTTGCACCACCACATTGGGCCCCTCAGACAATTTTTTAAAAATGTTTTTAAGGATCCTACTGAAGGCAAAGTTCCCCAACCTTTCCTAGAAAACAAAAACATTTCCTTTTCCCTGGTGTTTTATTCAGCGAAGGTAGGTAACAACTCCTTGCAGGATTTGTTTGTTTTCATTTTAGGCACTCAGCACAAGACCTGCTTGCACATAGCAAGTGACAGGAAAGACATATCAAAAGAAAGACTATTTAAGTGACAGAATGTGAGGCTACTCGCCTGTCCTTTTTCTTTTTTGTACCAGAAACTTTGCAGTGACATCAATTACAACAACTTGACTGACAGAATAACAGGCCCAAGAAAGCAATCAGATAATTTCATTTTATGTCATGGATAAGTTTACACTGAACAGCCTCAAAGCTCCCATCTACAGCTTCAGAAACCTTCCACTGATTTGTTACGGTCCACATCAGAAAACCCTGTGTTAACACACACCTCTGGTACATCAGAATGAGAACACACGGAACTCATTTACTTTGACCCATTATTCTTCCTCTTTGGCCTTGTGGTGCTTCCAGGTACAAGGAAAAGGGCAATGTTTTATTTCACTGTCAACATCTAAAGTTGGCCCCGAAACAACTCTTTCTCCTTTTGGTTTGCATTCCACACCTTGGGGTCAGGACCAGAGTTGGCAATGAGGAAGCGATCCAGTTAGCCTGGGAGCATGTCCGAAGAGAGAAGAATCTCTGCTCAATCCTAAAATTTCAATTTTCTTCCTGTCACAGCACTTCTTAAAACACACAAAGTCATGAGTCAGATCTCAGTTGGCCTGTAATTCTCAGGACCAAACACAAACTTCTTTATTGGAGATAAATTCTTCGCATTTCTACCAAGGACATTAAGTATTTAGGTAAAGTTTCATGGAAGTGCTTCCTCTTACCATGTTTCTACTTGCCATGTTTATTTTATGGGCCCTGTGGAAATTTCATTCTGAGCTTTTGAGTCACTTTTATTCTTGTTTGCTTACTTGCTATAAACAACAGGAAGAATTGATTTTGAGATCCTTACATGTCATGACCACATTTAAACAGATTATTTTGAAATCCTGTCAAGGTGTTAATGTTCTCTTGAAATCCTAAAAGACACTGGACATGTACATTACCCTATTGTTGTTACTTGCTTAATAAACACTTATGTCAAGTTCTGAGCTAAGGGGAAAGGAACTAGTAACCACCATTAGTTCACTCAACAATTACATATCCAATGCCCACCACATACTAGGCACCATCTTGCTTACACATCATTAACAAAACAGACATGACTCCTATTCTCCTGGGATTTACGTCTGGTAATTCTCCATCTACTTCACTTTCAAGAACCCAACTCAATCAGTTATCCCATCATCCCCAACATTTTCAACTCTCTCTTCTCCATGCCTCTTTTCTAAAAACATAAAGCTCAAACCATCCTCATCGTTAAAGCTGCATGCACCGTTTTTTCAGTGTCAGTTCCTCCTTAGCTACCATCCTCTATTCCCCTTCATTTGCTCATCAAATTTCTTGAAGAGTCAGCAGTATTAGCTGTCTCACTTCCTTACTCTCCCACTGACTCAGCTGACTAGAACTTGGTCATTCTACTGAAAACGCTCTTATCAAGGCCATCACTACGTCAGTGGGGACTTTCCAGCTCTTGTCTTATTTGGTTACTCAGCAGCATTTCACACTGTAAACCAATCCCTCCCCCTGCTGAAACTCTCCCCTCATGTGTGGGGATCCTGTATACCTCGGTTTTCCTTTTATTGTTGGCAGCTCTTTGGGCTCTTCTTTTTCTACATAGCCCTTTGAAAACAGCTGTTATGGGACAAGCCATTTGGCCTAACAGGTTAACTCCCTACTTGGGATACCCACATGCTATACCAGAGCGCCTGGTTTGAGCTATTTCATTTCCAATCCAGCCTGATGTTAATGGGTCTGGAAGAAGCAGATTATGGCTTAAGCACCTGGGTCTCTGCCACCACATAGGAAATGGCAAGGGAATTCTGTCATCCTGGCTTTGACCTAGCCCAGCCTCACTGCTGCAGGCATTTGGTAAATAAATCAGCAGATAAAAGACCTTGCTCCATCTCTCTGCCTTTCAAATAAATTCTTTTTAATTTTTTAAAAAGCTATCATTAAATAGCTCTTATGTTACATGACAAACACTGTCCTAAGAGCTTTACAACATATATTAATATTCTACAACCCTATGAAGTTAACATTATTAACTCTATACTGAGCTAATAATACTCCTTAACTTCATTTCCTTACTGATAAGGAAACAAAACAGAGAAGTTAAATAATTTGCCCAAGGCCACACAGCTAGTAACCTTCAAGTAGAGCTAGCATGTTCCTTTCTTTTATTCTATATTTTTTGTAACATTTTTTTAAAAGGATTTATTTTTAGAGTTAGAGAAAGGAGGAAAACCAGAGTTAAAGAATACTCCATGCACTGGTTTACTCCCCAAATGGCTGTCATGGCTGGAGCTAGGCCTGAGCCTATACCTGGGCCAGGCCAAAGTCAGGAACAAGGAGTTTCTTCCACGTGGATGCAGGGGCCCAAGAACTTGAGTCATCTTCCACTGCTTGCCCAGGTGCATCAGCACCTGGATCAGAAATGGAGCATCCTGGGGTCAACACTTTGGCTCAACTGACTAATGTTCCACCCTCAAGCACCAGCATCTCATAAGGGTACCAGTTCATGTTCCAGCTGTCCACTTCCAATTCAGCTTCTGCTGATATCCTGGAAAGCAACAAAGAATGGTCCAATGCCTTGGGACCTTGAGCCTATGTAGGAGACCTGGAGAAGGCTCCTGGCTTTGGATCAGCTTAGATAGCCAGTGTAGTCATTTGCAGAGTGAATCAGTAGATGAAGAATCTTTCTGTCTTTCCTTCTCTCTGTAGATTTGTCTTTCCAATATAAATAAATAAATCTTAAAAAAAAGAATGAAGCAACTAGTATTCAAACCAGTGCCCATGAGATGTTGGTGCTGCAGGTAATGTTTAACTTGATATCCCATAGCATCAGTCCCCAAATTTTAACCATTTCTTTGACCTAGTTAACTTGCCTATTTTCTCTGATTTCAAAATCTATCCTTGGCTCAAATTTTTCCTTAGTTCTAGAGTCACTTATCTGTTGCAATAGATATCCCCACCAGATTACTAACAGGCTCCTTAAACATGTCCCAAACCTAATTAACCATGTTCCCTCTTCCTAGAGATTGTTCCTCCTTTTACATTCCCTCAGTGTCCACTGCTTAAGCTAGAAACATATCATCTTTAGCACCATGAACAGCTACCCCACTCCCACCTTGTCCCAGTCATTACCACATTATCTACATTTTGATAGTTATGACTGTGATTGTTGTATCTCTCCATCCCCAACAGGTTTTTTTGTTTGTTTGTTTTGTTTTTTTTACCAGAGTTATCCTCTCCATCATGGATCATGGAAACACTTCTCGCTGATGACCTTGCCATCAGAATATTTCTATTTGATATACCATTAACATGGCAGCCAGAGTGATCTTTCAAAAATGTAATTCTGACAATTTTACTCCATCTGCTTAAAAATCCAGTGGCAGTTATGGCACTGTGCACAGTAAGTTAAGCTTCTGCCTGCAAATGTTGGCATCCTATATGGGTTCCAGTTCAAGTTGTAGCTATTTTACTTATGATCCTGCTAATCTGCCTGAGAAAGCAGTGATGGGTGGCTCAAGTCCTCAGGCCCCAGCATCCACATGGGAGACCTGGAAGAAGCTCCAGGCTCCTTGCTTCGAATTAGTCCAGCTCTGACCATGATAGCCATTTAGGGAGAGAATCAAAAGATGGAAGATCTCTCTGTCTTTCCTCTCTCCATATCTCTGCATAAATCTAACTTTCAAATAAAAATAAATCTTTTAAAAAAAACCCACTTCAATGGCTCTGCAGTACATCCAGAGTGACATATAAAACTACTTATTACAGCAGTCAAAGAATAATCTAATTCCTACCTGGCGTCTTCAGTCTTTTAGCTCACTGTTTTCTCCAATCCCAGTTAAAGAAAACTATCAGGTTCCAGCAAACATCATGTTTTCTCTCTCAGCTCTGGTCTTACTCTTTCATTTCTCCTCTGCTTGGCTATTTCCAACAGGCCTCCAATCCTCAACTTTGATGTCATAATTTTCAAGAAGACATCTCTGGCTACTGATTTCATCCATCCAAAAGTGGGATATAAATGCTCCCTATCCCGTTTTCCTGTCACTCCTATTATGGCATTGCCACACTATGCTAACTACCTATCTCCCCACAGATCATCAGTTCCATGAGTAGGTACTGGGTCATACTCACCCTATAATCTGGGGTACATCACAGATATACTTGTCCTGTATTTGCTAAACGAATTCAAATTACCTTGCTTACTACCTGTTAAAGTAGTGAGAGCTCACAATAAATGTTTGGAGAACTGGCTTGAGCCTTCAATACAACCTCATAAAGTCGCCATTATTACATCCAATTTAAAGACAAATAAGAGCTCAAAGAGTTTAAGTAACTTGCCCAGAGCCACCGGGCTATTAATTAAGAAAGCACAACTCAAGACCATGACCACCAATTTCCAAAGTGAGCATACATCACCTCCCTGTGCTGTGAAGGATAGAAAAGATTTAGAGAATCTGTTCCTGGCTATGAAAGTGCAAGAAGTTGTTTTTGGTTAGATGGAAGAGTGAGATCAAATTAGGCATAGTTTTTTGAAGGACATCTGAACCTGTTCTTGAAGGATGGGTAGGATTTACACAAGCAGAAACTAGGGTATGAGAGTACCAAGGGGGCGAGGGGCACAACAAACATTTTTGGTGGCAGTGACAGAAGAAATAGATTTATGGGGAGTCCACTGGGGTTTTCAGTGTGGGTTGTGGCTGCTATTTTTCACCTTATGATGTACTAATAAAACCAGGCATGTGTCTTACAGCAAGATAAATGGGGTTTTACTAGACTTGGCATTCACTCTTAAGAGGCAGCCACTGTGTAAACATCTTACAAAATCAATTCCTAAAGAAGCCCACAAGGAACATTAAGGAGCTTACTTGCTGCAGTTCTGCAAGTTGCTTTTAAGGATGTCATAGTCAGTATTGAACAGAGGCCCACTGTCCTTTAGCATGGCTTTCTGGATGCTGTACACATGGATGCTGGCAGTCACGGCTAGCTTGGACTTCACTGCTACAAGTCAACAGGAAAAGCAGTCTGTTAATACACAAACTTCATAGCATGTGGGAACTTTAACAAGAAACCCTTCTGCATTAAACCATTTGCCATCTGCACTGGTTCAAAAACTCTTAGATGACCAAAGAGGCACATATACAGCATAACATCAACCCTTCTGTCTGCACCAGGGACATTATGACACTGTAGGTGGTGGTTGAGTCATTTCTAAGCAGAGCAACTGTGAGGGTATCACTCATGCAGTGGACACTCAGCAAACATTGATTAATGATTGATGACTAAAATATTCTTTTTAATGGTCAGTAAAGAAGCCTACATTCAAGCATGTAACTAAAGAGGAATAAATCATCTCTACTTAAGAAGGCTTCACTTACATATTTCAACCTCAGTTCTGAAAAAGCAACTACATAACAAAAATACTACTAATTATATTTGTCTGCAGAGAAAAAAAAAACAACAGAAAATCACAAAAACAAATGTTAGGCTCCACAAAGGAAAGGATTGACCCATTTTTTTCCCATGTACCAGTGTCTAGTACAGAGTGTGTGCCACATGCTACATAACTGACGTGTATCTATACAATAATGAAATTTTACTTTATCTACCACTGGGGACCCAAAGAGAAAAGGGATACTGCCACCATCCAAAAACTCCAATTAATTTGGTGAGAAAATCCCCCCTCTTTGGCAGTAGTCTTTACAAAAAAGACAATAGTAAAATTTTATTTTAAAACTTATGTTCAGGATCATGAAGATCTGTTAAATATTCATTTAAATTGGGTTTTTATACAATAAAATGTTAGCACTAACAGCCTTAAAACAGTTGGACAAATTTAATTTGAAAGTAATTTAGTGATAGCATTGGGACACAGATTAAGCTGTTGCCTGTAATGCCAGCATCCCATGAGGCTGGTTTGAGCTTCCAAACCAACTCCTTCCAGCTCCCTGCTAATGTATCTGGGAAAGTAACAGAAGATAGTCCAAGTGTTTGGGCCACCGCCACCTTGTGGGAAACCTGGATGAGGTTCTTGACTCCTGGCTTCAGCCTGGCCCAGCCCCATACTGTTCCTCTGCAGATATTTGAGGAATAAACCAGCAGACAGGAGATTTCTCTCTCCATTTGTATCTGCAATTGTGCCTTTCAGATAAACAAACAAACCAACCTTCTTATCCTTTTTAAAAAAATTATTTAATTTAGGAATCTTTCCGTTTTTAGAAAAGCATTCTTTCATTTTCTTCCTAAAGAATAAAAGACTGGAGACTATGTGATGCCTCAATTGGCTAACATTCTGCCTGCAAGTGTCAGCATCCCATCTGGGCACCGGTTTGTGTCCTGGTTGCTCCACTTTACATCCAGCTGCCAGTTTATGGCCTGGGAAAGCAAAACAGCATGGCACAAAGCCTACTTGCACCCGGTAGGAGACCTGGAAGAAGCTCCTGGCTCCTGACTTCAGAACAGCTTAGTTCTGTAAATCTGTCCTCTCATTAAAAATATATCTTAAAAAAGAGAAACTGTTATGGAATGTACCACTGTATTTAAAGTATTTTTACTGATGAGACGTCCTATATGATAGTGACAATATTTTTTGGATGTTTGTCATAAATCTTGAAATCCTGTGATACAACAGCTTTATTATTGATAGCAGTTATTGGCCTCAAGAACAGGAAGCTAGGCAGATATGGTACCATATTTTAACATTTTTCAGAAATTACTAATAAGGAACACAGGGCTCTTCTGTTAAGTAGATAGATAGTTAGATGGATAGATATTATATATGTATATACACACACACATATAATATACATCTGTTAGAGAAAGTTTATGGTAACTAGAAGAAAAAAATCTGCCAAATTATGAATATACTAACCTTCCAATTTGTCTTCTCTCACTACTGCAACCTTGTGGCACTGTAAGGAAATAACACTTCATTAGTGTTTCAAGTACGGGAATTTTAGTTTTTGTTCTTCAATGTGAGTAAATAAAACACCAAAGTATCCAGAAAGATATTACAATTTGATAAAGTCAGAATATTTATATCTTCTTACTTTAAAACTACTCAATGAGATAAAGGAAAGTAAAAGCATAAATACCAATAGCACGATGGAATACATTTCAAATCAGAGAACAGGACTTTTGAGTACATGACTTTAGAACAATGCATAACCACACAGGACCAGGAAAAACTAGTAGTCTATCAGAATAAATACTGAATGGATCAGACATTTCAGCGTAAAAAGTAAAAACATACGAGGATTAGAAGAAAACATGAGAGGTTTTCTATGTCGGAAAATGGGGGAACAGTTCTTAAGCATAATTCGAAAGCCAGAAATAACTGAAATAAATCATAAAAGTAACACAGAACAATCTTGGGTGACAAAAAAAAAATCTCAAGCAAAGCATAAAGAAAGAGTGGGAAAAGTATGCAATTTGTACCATGGTGGGTTAATAAACAGTTTCTAAAACTAAACAAAGAAAAATGAGGAAAAAGAATGAGAAGACAATTCACAGAAAATGCAAATGACTCTATGACCCAGCAATCCAAATTGTGGATATGCAAGCCTAAAACACACAACGGCAACAGACAAAACACACTCATACTGTGCTGTTCACTGCAACACTATTTGTTATAGTCAAAGATCACAAGTAACTCAAATAATCATTAATAAGGACCTGCTGGGGCAGAATGGTACAGTGAGTAAAACCACTGCTTGGGATACCCAGGTATTTGGCCTAGCAGTGAACTCACTGGCCAGGCTACCTGCCCACCACAGTGCGTCTGCATTAGTTCTCTGGATCTGGCTCCTGATTCCAGCTTCTTGACGATGTGGATCCCAGGAGGCAGAGGTGATGGTAGGAGGCATAGCCTGAATTCCCAGCTGCAGAATCCTGGCCACAGAGGGCATTCTGGGGCTGAACCAGGGCATGGAAGCTGCTTCTTTCTCTCTTAAAGACTTCCTATCGACTAGTGAGCACACAGCTGAAGGAGCAAGAGAAACGGAAGCTGTAGAAAAGAACCTTCCAAAAATTCACAGTGAAAGGCTTAATAGAAGCTTATGTAGATCTCAACAAGCTCCTTGAAAAGTTAAAAAACATGGACCCTGATACCAGAAGGTATTCATTACAGAGAGGAATGTTTAGGGTACATTATCTACCTAACAGCAAATTTTTGATGAAAAAGCAAGAAAGCAAGAAAGAAGAAAGAAAGAGAAACAAATCAAGCAAGCAACAAGGACACATTTCTGAAATGAGTGACTGCTACACAAGAGGAACAGCCTCAGGCAGGTCCATCAGGAAGCATCCAGAAAGCACTGTTCACACAAGGCGGTGACAGCTCCACGTATGCGCCTTTCCCTGCAGACTTTCCAGTGGGACAGAACGCATAAGTGGAAGAGACAGTAATACTGATGATCCTGTCACTACGTAGGCCTAGGCTAAGCTGTACATTTGTCAGGGCCTGCACTGTGGCATAGTGACTTCAGCCTCCACCTGCAGTACTGGCATCCCACTTGGGTATCAGTTTGAGTCCCAACTGCTCCACTTCTGATCCAGTTCCTTGCAGATGGCATGGGAAAGCAGTGCAGATGACCTAAGTCCTTGGGCCCCTGCACTCACGTGGGAGACCCTGAAGAAACTGCTGATTCCTGTCTTCAGACCAGCCATTGTGATCACTTAGGGAGTGAACCAGCAGATAGTAAATTCCTCTCTCTCTTTCTGCTCCTCTTATCGCTGCTACAATTTTGCCTTTTAAATGAAAATAAATAAATCTTCTAAAAAAAAACTGTTACGTAAAAAAATTGTATGTCTGAATTTTAACAAAAAAGTTTAAAAATTAGAAAAAAAAAAGTATAGCTGCGTTGTGTTTTAAGCTAATTATCATTACCACAGCCAAAAAGCTTAAAACATTTTAAAGTTTGTGAAGTAAAAAGTTCACTGTACATCAAGGTTAACTTCTCACTGAAGCAAAATATTCCCTGTTAACACAGTGAAATCTCAGACCCAAAGAAGTGTCCCAGACCTTCACACTCACTCAAATCAGCTCACTAATCCATCCAGAGCCAATTTCCATTCCTGCCAGTTCCTTTCATATATGTACTCTCTACAAGTGAATCTTTTTAAAAATCTTTTACACTATATTTTTACTGTACTTTTTATATGTTTAGATACACAAATAGCTACCATTATATTATACCTGTCTGCAACAACACATCGTACAGGGTTGTGGCCCAGGAACAAGAGGCTATTTCACATATCCCAAGTATGTAACAGGCCAAGCCATTCAGGCTTGTGTAAGCACACTCTGATGTTTGTGCAATGATGACAAATGTACCTCCTTCCTCACAATATATCTCAGTGTTCAACAATGCTGATTATACCTTATCATTTGGCTTACCAAATGGCTTGTCAACAAGAAAAGAATACTCTGGCAAGGAAACACAAGGATCTGATCCCACTATCAGTGTTGTTTCTCCTTGAAAATGACTACATGGATTTTTCCAGTATTAAATTTCACGTTTGGGACTCTCTTACTAAAACAAATCCAGTGAGTATTTTAGCAAATCAATGTTGTAAACCTATTCTATTGAGAGGAAAAGAAAAAATATCAAAAGGGCAAATGTTTGTAAATTTTAGTGGATCTCTGAAGAAAGGTCCTGAGCCTTTGGCCAAGTCCCATGAGACTACTTGTGACAGAAGCCAAAAAAATATGAGGTTTGAGGAAATGAGAACACGGGAAGGAAGCATGCCTTCCTTCAGGGAGCAAGCCAGAAGCTCAATTTTTTAAAGCTTGCAGGGTTTCATCTGGTACAAGAAAAGGAACACAATGTCTCAGCAGAGCTTCTGGTACCCACTAACACAGGAGAATAATAGCATGATTCTTGGGCACAAGAGGGATGTGGAAGTAGCTAAGACAAATTCAGCAGACCAGAGACAGCTCTGTGGTTAGGATGCTGAAAACATAGCAGTGACATGTGCTGATAGAAGATCTGATACTAGAGTAATGACAAGAGCATGCAAGACAGTGAAGTTGTTCAAACTATACCATGCCTCTGCATTCACTCAACTCCCTGCCAACACCCACTGCCTCTCAGCCACTTAGACGCAAGCCTATCAAAACTAAAATGAAGGCAGTTGTTTTTTTTAATGTGGTTTCTGATTCCTGGGTTTGTGAATTAAATTGTAATAGGCTGAAAATTAACCATCGTTGTCCCAAATATATCTTCAAGAGGAAGAAGAAGCTACAAAGTATAAAAGAGATGCATGTCCTACCATCTTACTACCTGGGACAACTGTCAGAACAACTCAGTATGCATCAGAGCCAAGATATTATTCCTTAGACTTTTCAGAGTTTCATTCAGTCTGACAACAGAAAATCATCACCTGTAACTTTTAAAAGCAGCCATATCATGAATCTTGTGTTTTTTCCTCCCCTTGTGTTAGATTATACATGGTTCACTGCTCCAGCAATACAAGCTTACTTTAAGATTCTGAGAACTTACAGACTGTCCATTCTGGATGAGACTGCCAGATACCAAGTAGGTGACATGCAGTTGGGCTCCTGAATTTTCTTTTCGTTTTCTTTCAACATAATCATACAGCATCCTGTTCCAAAGAAAGGAAGGCATAAGAAAGTCATTAGCAGGAGCTTTTACCTCATCAATTCTTAATTCACACCTTGAAAGTCAGATATATGAAATCTAACATTCCACCAATTTTTTTTAGTTTATTTTTATTCAAAAGGCAGATTTATAGAGTAAGACAGACAGAAACATTTTCCATCCACTGGTTCATCCCCCAAGTGGCAGCAATGGCCGCAGCTAAGCCAATCCAAAACCAGGAGTTCCAACCAGGTCTCCCACGTGGGTATAGGGTCCCAAAGCTTTGGGCCGTCCTTGACTGCTTTCCCAGGTCACAAGCAGGGAGCTGGAAGGGAAGTGGAGCAGCTGGGACACGTACCAGTGTCCACATGTGATCTTGGTGCAAGCAAGGCAAGGACTTTAGCCTCTAGGCTACCATGCGAGACCCTCCACCAAATTTTCTAAACCACACAATATGTGTTTAGTCTTAGGACAGTTTAGAAAGGTACAGGCATCAGATAAGAAACGAAGATCTCAGCACGTCTACAGAGTTGGCAGTGACCCAGTAAGTCAAAGAGATAAATCTAATCATAGACCAAAAAGGACTAAACCTTTATTAAAACAATGGCAATCAATGAACTTCCAAAAACTCATGGAAAAACAGAATTAAAAGGTGAGTTTATTTTGGTGCAAAAAAGCCTTGAGATCGTGCATAGTGTTTTCATAATATGTAGTCTCCAAGAACTTTCTGAAGACCCTTGCCCCACGTATAACTGATACAAAGAATAAATTCAGACGAAGAACTATACTATTGTATATAGTTTAGGGGAAATCAGTTGGGGGTGAGGAGACTTGAGGAGGGGTAAGGGAAATCCCAGAACCTATGGGACTATATCATAAAATAATAAAAATGAAAAAATGGGGGGGGGGCGGAGAATAAATTCAAGGCTCAATTGTAATGGCTCAATTGGCTAACTTTCAGCCTCCAAGTGCTGGGTTCCCATATGGGTGTTGGTTCATGTCCCTGGCTGCTCCACTTCCCATACAGCTCCCTTATGGAATGGGAAAGCAGAGGAGGATGGAACAAAGCCTTGGAACCCTATACCCACATAGGAAACCCAGAAGTGTCTCCTGGCTCCTAACTTCAGATCAGCTCAGCTCTGGTTTTTGTGGTCATTTGAGAAGTGAAACCAGTGGATGCAAGATCTGCCTGTCTTACCTTCTCTCTGTAAATCTTCCTTTCAAATAAAAATAAATCTTAATAAATAAATTTAGTTATTGCCTATGTGTTCTACATATGCTAGCTAATTTTTCCAAGCTTCCCAATATCCTGAGATATAAAATGAGGCTGTGTGAAATCAGTGCTCCTCTTAATCTTCTACAACCTTCAAGTCTCAAAGGATGAACAAACATATGTGTTCTTTCCAGGCAAGTTGATTCAGGGTTTTCAATAGTTTCTAAATCAATTAACTACTCCAAAATATCAAGCACTACTTTGCAAATAACACAAACGCCCACTCTAAAATTCCAATCTTGTATTTTTTCAGATCCAACCCTGAGAAATATGGAATGTTGGGGCCTGCATTATGGCTCAACTGGCTAACCCTCTGCCTGAACGCCTCAGCATCCCATATGGACACCAGCTCCTGTGCCAGTTGCTCCACTTCCCATCCAGCTCCCTGGTTGTGGCATGAAAAAGCAGCAGAAGATGACCCCCAAAACCTTGGGAACCTTTACCCACATGGGAGACCTACAAGAAGCTCCTGGCTCCTGGCTTCAGATTGGCTCAGTTTCAACCACTGTGGCCATTTAGGGAGTAGACTAGCGGATGGAAGATCTTTCTCTCTGTAAATCTGCCTTTCCAATAAAAATGAATAAATCTCTAAAAATAAATAACTATGGAATGTTAATAGCTTATTCCCACTGCCGGGTATTCAAACTATTCATTAGCCTGAGAGAGCCAAGCACTAAATACAGGAACAATGTGGTTTCTAATAAAATCCTTAAATTCATGTTTAGTCCCATGATCCAGCAAGCATCAGAAGTTGGCTCCCCTCAACCTTTTCTGCTTCAGCCACAAAGAGATACCAAGAAATATTTCCGGAGCCTCTACAAGATGTCAGATTCCAGCCAAAGACGGGCAGAAATGCCAAAAACTCAAGAGAAAACAATCTATATGGCTGGTCACTTTCCTCTTGAAGTAACTCTCCTATCTTCCATGAAACCTGCTAACCCTCCAACAGTCTTTATTCCCTATTTCCTGCTCCAACTTCTCTACTTCCTTCCTCTTAACTGAGTTGGCATGGTATTTACCTATCTTTTTACTCCACGTGTAACAGTAACCAACCATCCTGGTTTGCCTGGGTCTGAGTGGCTTCCTGGGACCTTAGGCATGATTAGTCACTATTTCTTCACCTTGGCCTAGTTCATTCATCTCGATGGCTTCCTCTAACTCTGACAACACCATCATCTGCTCAAACCACCGAAGCCAGAAATCTGGGAGTCATTATTCCTCACTCCTCCTTATCCAGTGATTTGCCAAGTCTCATCAGTTCTCCCTCCCAAGTAATTCTTGGTTCTATGCCCTTCAAATCTCTTGACTGGACTATTTTAATTCCAAGTGTCAGTTCCCCTTCTCTCTCCCACCTTCCATTATCCATGATGTTGCCAGAAAGAAGTTTTAAAAATATAAATCAAGTCACTGAGTCCATAAAACTTTTCTGGGTGGCTACCTTATGTTCAATGCCTCAGGGACAGAGCAGTGAAAAAAGCCAAGTTCCTATCCTGTTGGGGCTTACATTCTAAGAGAGAGCCAATGAATAAGTGTACTTATACAACCTTGAATGGCAAAAGTCTATAAAAAAAAATTAGACAATGGAGAGTGAATGATAAGTTTTATAATTTATATAAAGTGATTATATTAGGAAAGACCTCATGAGCAGAGGCCTACAGGAAGCGAAGATGCTACCAATGTGGTTATCTGTGGAAGAAAATCTTCCCAACAGAGAAAGCAGCAAACCAAAGTTCTGAAGCCAGAATGTCGACGAGGTCCAAGCTACAGAAAGTGAGGCCAGTGCCAAAGCAAAGGAGAAAGGGCTCCAGACATGGCAGACTCTGGCCAAAGTAGGAAGCTAGAGGAAGCTCAGACTTTTTAGAGGGCTCTCTGACTTGTGTGTGCAGAATACACTCACCAAGGAAGGGGTGAAAGGAAGAAAAGAAACCAGTTAGGAAGCCACAGCAGTAAGCCAAGCTAACATGACAGGGCTCAACTAGGGCAGAAAGCAATAGAGGTTGTTATTAGGGGATCAATCCTAGGTGTATTTTAAAGGGAAAAGCAACCTGATCTGCCAATTGTCTGCTTATGGAGTATGAACAATCAAGGAGCCAAGAATGACTAGACTAAGCATATCAAAGAAAGCAACTAACATTCATTGGGATGGGTTTTGCAGAGATCAGGAGGGAGGTTTGGGAGCATGTTAAATTCAAGATGCCCTTACGTAATTATTGATGCTGAAAAGTAGCTAGTTCAATAATACTTGCCTGGAGTATTATTACTTATCCAAAATTTTCAGTAGATCCCACCTGTTAAGAATGAACTTGAAATTTCCAGCTTGGCAGGTGAGATCCTTCTTTTCCTAGGCCTAGCATTTCTCACATTCCCTGACTCCCTCCATTTTCAGTCACATGAAACATTCTGCAGGACCCCTGGTTCCTTTGTATGCCCCTCCTTTTGCCTGCCTCAACCACCTAATTCCTCATAAAGTTGGAAGCTCCATTATCATCGCCTATGTGAAGCCTTTCCTAATATCGCCCACCTCCAACCTCCACTGTCCATAGTAGGCTCTCCACCTTCCAAACTCCAATAGAACCTACCCGATCCCTATTACTACAGCACTTACAACTAAATGCTTAGCTTACTTATGTGCCATCCCCACTACGTTGTAAGTTCTTTTGAAAGTAAAATGTGACCTAGACAGGGGCTTGCATCATGAGGTAGCAGGCTAAGCCTCCACCTACAGCACTGGCATCCCATATGGGTGCTGGTTCACGTTTCAACTACTCCACTTCAATCCAGCAACCTGCTAATGTGCCTGGGAAGGTTGCGGGTGATAGCCAAAGTCCTTTAGACCCTGCAGCCACATGGGAGACCCAAAGGAAGATCCTGGCTCCTATCTTTGGATCAGCTCGGCTCCAGTCATTACGGCTATTTGGGGAGTGAACCAGCAGACAGAAGATCTCTCCCTCTGTGTTTCCTTCTCTGTGTAACTGCTGTTCAAGCAAAAATAAAATAAATCAGGCCTGGCACAATAGCCTAGTAACTAAGTCCTCGCTTTGCATGTGCTGGGATCCCATATGGGAGCCAGATCATATCCCAGCAGCTCCACTTCCCATCCAGCTCCCTGCTTGTGGCCTGGGAAAGCAGTTGAGGATGGCCCTGCGCCCGCATGGGAAACCCAGAAGAAGCTGCTGGCTCCTGGCTTTGGACAGGCTCAGCCCCAGCCGTCGTGGCCACTTGGAAAGTAAACTAACGGATGGAAGATCTTCTCTATATCTCCTTTTCTCTCTATATCTGCTTTCCAATAAAAAAAAAAAATCTAAAACAAAATAAAATAAATCTTTTTTTTGAAAGATTTATTTTTATTATTTTTTTTTATTGGAAAAGCAGATATACAGAGAGGAGAGACAGAGAGGAAGATCTTCCGTCCAATGATTCACTCCCCAAGTGAAAGCAACGGCCGGTGCTATGCCGGTCCGAAACCAGGAGCCTCTTCCGGGTCTCCCACATGAGTGCAGGGTCCCAAAGCTTTGGGCTGTCCTCGACTGCTTTCCTGGGCCACAGGCAGGGAGCTGGAAGGGAAGCGGGGCTGCTGGGATAGAACCAGCGCCCAAATGGGATCCCGGGCGTGCATGGTGAGGACCTTAACCACTGCGCCACCACATCGGGCCCCAATAAAATAAATCTTATTCTTAAGTGACCTGTTCAGTATTTTTGTAATTTCTCTACCTTATTCTTTAGTGTTTCCTTCTATCGCATTATTTTAGATAAATAAAGTAACACAGATTAAGGAACATGTTGTCATGTTAATGTCAGTTAGGACCATGCTGTTAGTAGACATGTTAGGCAGGTACTATGCCATAGACTCTTGAATTTACTGCTCAGATGTACCATCTTTATCCAAAACTCAAACCCTTGCCTGTAACCACAGTCAATCTTGTATGCTCTATTCTCAAATCAATCCCAGTTCTTTCACTAACAAGAAGTTCAAAGCAAACGTAAAAAAACAATTTCTGAATACTTTTGAACCCTAAAATACATCTTTCTAATCAAACATTTTACCAACAATACATAAAATTTCTTAAACATGATGTATACATAAATTTTTACAATTTATATACTTCTTACATGATTAACCATATTTTCATTTTAATTTTCTAATTTTTGTTGCAGATAAATTGCATCATTTTTTTTTACAGGACAAGTACTATGTATATCCATACTGTCTTTCCTAACTCAATTTAATTCTTTCATAGTATTTTCAGTTGAAATTATTTTGTTCAAATCAATAAGGATAGAAGCTGCATACTGTTTTATGCTTTCTATGATAAACTTAAATAATGCTAAAAATATACAAATAATGGAACAAAAAAATTTAGCCAGTAGACAGCATCAACTTCCAGACATGTCCATAGAGGTGCTTTCAGACGACTGGGCTACAGTCCTTAAAATTTCCCAGTCAGGGGGCCCAACGCGGCAGTGGTTAAGGTCCTCGCCTTGCACGCCCAGGATCCCATATGGGCGCCGGTTCTAATCCCGGCGGCCCCGCTTCCCATCTAGCTCCCTCCCTGTGGCCTGGGAAAGCAGTCAAGGGCGGCCCAAGGCCTTGGGACCCTGCACCCGCGTGGGAGACCTGAAAGAAGTTCCTGGATCCCGGCTTAGGATCGGCATAGCACCGGCCGTTGCGCTCACTTGGGGAGTGAATCATCGGATGGAAGATCTTCCTCTCTGTCTCTCCTCTCTGTATATCCGCCTTTCAAATAAATCTTTATATATAAAAAAAAAATTTCCCAGTCAGGGGTGTCAGAGATCACAGAATAATTGTAAGTCATTCCCAATGTGTCCTGTCCAAATTAGAGACCATAAGAATCTATGAGAATGAAATGGTTGCTTGCAGCCATTATGTACTCATTTTAAGAATTTATTTAAGAACTATCTTGAGGCTCTCAGTTCTTCTCTGAGGTGTGAACCTGGCCGGTCCGGTGTATTCTCATTCAATTTCACCTGTGCTAAGATACTTATGGCAGAACCAACTAAGAGGAGAGCAGCAAGCATAAGCCATTCAGCTCCAGATGGTTATGAGTCAGGACTCCCAACCAATCCAGCTGGACAATGTGATAAGCCCTCTGGACCACACAGGACAGTCCTGTCCCAGACCACCTCCAAACACCATGGACAGACAGCAAAAGAATACTCATGACCAGCTCTACACCCACATACCATCCCAAAAAGCTAAGACAGACCTTCATCCATCCTATTTCCACAAGATGCGCCAACTGAAGTTGCTTCATTAAACTTGACTAGCACTTACTGCCATGAATAATTAATAAAATAAAATTAGCTTGAGAAGTGAGAAGGTGACTGACATAATAGTTAAGATGTACTCTGAGGAGCTGGCATTGTGGCAACTGATCAATCTCCCTCTGTCATTCAAATAAATAAAAAGCAAATCTTTTTTTAAAGATTTACTGTTTGGACCGGTGCAATGGCTCAATGGCTAAATCTTTACCATGCAACCACTGGGATCCCATATGGGCACCGGTTCATGTCCTGGCTGCTCCACTTCCCTTCCAGTTCCCTGCTTGTGGCATGTGAAAGCAGAAGAGGATGGACCAAAGCCTTGGGACCCTGTGTCTGCATTGGAGAAACAGAAGAAGCTCCTGGCTCCTGGCTTCGCATCAGCTCAGATCAAGCCATTGTAGCCATCTGGGGAGCAAACCAGGAAACAGAAGATGTTTCTCTGTCTCTCCTCTCTGTAAATCTGCCTTCCCAATAAAAATAAATCTTAAAACAAAACAAAAAAACCACAAACACTCACCCCTGGTGCAAACACTAGACAGACAGCTTCCTAGCTAAGAACATCAGTACTCCATATCATAGCACCTGGGTCCAAAGCCTGGCCCTGTTCCCAATTCTACTTCCTGCTACTGTGCAATGTAGAGGCAGCAGGTGAAAGCTCAGACTTCAGTTCCTGCCACCCATGTGGGAGACGGCTCGTTCTAGCTCACAGCTTCACTGGGCTCAGCTTTGGCTTTGCAGGCAGTTAATTAAACTAGTACATGGCAGAGCATTCTTGCTCTTGATCTCTCTTTTCTTCCCTCCTTTCCACTCAGCCTTATAATTAAATTGTTAAATTAACAACTATTAAAAATTAACAACAAATGAGCCAAGAACTTAATTATTATTTCCTACAAAAAACAAAAACAAAAACAAAAACAAAAAACCCTACACAGGAGTAAATACTTATGGACTCAGATTAGATACAAATAGAAATAGAAGAAAAAAATAAACTGGACTTTGATAATACAGCTGTTTGTGCTTCAAAAGACATCAGTTATAAAGAAAGGACAAAGCCAACCTACAGAACAGGAGATTTTTGCAAACCATATCTCTAATCAAGACCCTCACACAGAATATATATTAAGAAGTCAACACAACCAAATGAAAAAAGGACAGATATTTTGGATATTCCTCCAAAGACACACAGATGACCAATGAGCATATGAAAAAATGCTTCATATGAGGAGCAGGTATTTCACCTAGCAGTTAAGACCTCTCAATGGAGTTCAGGATTTGAAGCTCCTGTCTTTAGCTTCCTGCTAACACATATCCTCAGAGGCAGCAGCCACGACCAACTCTTCGAGTTCCACCTCCCCACATGATAAAGCTGGATTGAATTACTGGTTTCCAACTACAAATCTGGCAAGGGTCTACTGCAAGCAATGGGGAGAGAAATCAGTAAATGGGAATACTCTTTCTCCCTTCTCTCCCTTAAATTAAAAAACAAACAAACAAAAATCAACCTTGTGCCAAACACCAAAGTGCTAATGGATAACACAGTAGCCCACAACTCCAGCATCCCAGATGGCTTGGGTTTGGGTCTGATTTCCCTGCTGTTTCACTTTCAATCCAGCACCTTGCTAACAGCCTAGGAAAGCAACAGAAGATAGTACAAGTGTCTGGAGGTCCTGCTACCCACATGGAAAACCTAGTTAAGCTCCTGGCTCTTGTCCTCAGCCTGAACCAACTCTGGTCATGGTAGCTATCAGAGGAGTCTTACAAGCAGATGGAAGATCTCTTTCTCTGTAACTCTGCCTTCAAATAAATAAATAAATCGTTTTTTAAAATGCATGCTAACACTTTATAGTCATTATGATTAAAATAAAATTTTAATTTAAAATGACAAAATATTGACAGATGGGAAACAAACTAGAATCCTTGTAAATTGTTAGCAGCAATCTTTGTAAATAGCAAAAAAGCTTGTTAGTTCCTCAAAAGTTGAACAGTTAATAATTATCTAGCAATTCCAGACTTAAGTATACATACTCAAGAGGACAGAAAATATAGTTGTACATAAGCATGGTTGGTAATAGTCATAATACAGAAGCAACCCAAATACTCATCAATTAATGAATAAGCAAGACTGAGCATATGCCTTATGGGCTTTAGTATGTCTCTCAAAAAAGATACAATCAAGTCTTCACTTCTAACACCTTAAAATGTGACCTTATTTGGAAACAGTTGCTGCATTTGAAATCTGTCGAGATCATATCAGAGCAAAGTGGGCTCCTAACCCAACCAGTGCTCTTTCAAGATGGTTATATGAAAATAAACACAGGGTGCACGTCACACAACAATGATGAGACCCAAGTTAAACTCTTAAATGCCAAAGACTGTCAACAAACACCAGAAGGTAGGAAATAGCAAGGATTTGTTTGTACAGATTTCAAAGGGAGCCAACACCTTGATTTTGGTCATTTAGCTTCCAGAGTTGTGAGCTAATGTTGTTTTAAGCCATCAAGTTTGTTGAAGAAATTTATTTGGCAATTAAAAGGTGGGTGGGCAACTTGGGCACAGTAAAACTGAGATATCACTTGGGATATCCACATCTCATACTGGAGTACCTGGGTTAAAATTCCAGCTACACTCGGTTCTAGCTTCCCGCTAATGTGCACCATGGAAGGCAGCAGATGACAGCTCAAGTACTTGGGTCCCTGTATTCATATGAAAAACTCAGATTGAGTTCTGGGTTCCTGGCTTTAGACTGGCCAGGCCCCATCTGTTGTGAGCATCTGGGGAGTGAGTAAGTGAATGGAAGATCTGTGTTTCTCCCTGTCTTTCAAATGAATTAGAAAACTGAATTTTTTTAAAGATTTATTGTTCACTTATTTGAAAAGCAGTGCATTGTCTACGGCCATACCACCGTGAACACGCCCAATCTCGTCTGAAAAGCAATGCAGTAGAGACAAAGAGGGAGAAAGAATCTCTGGCTTCCCACATAGATGGAAGGAGCCCAAATTCTTGAGCCATCCTCCACTGCCTTCCCAAGTGCATCAGCAGGAAGGTAGACTGGAAGCACAAAGAAGGGACTCCAACTGGTACTCTGATACAGGATGTCACCATGGCCAGCAGCAACTTAACCCATTGTGTCATATCAACACCACCCCCAAAAGGAATTAAATACTGATTCACAGCTATAACATACACAAACCTTGAAAACATTATACTAAGTGAAAGAGACCTGACATTCAAGAATTTATGACTCCATTTATGAGTATCTACAATAGGCAAGTACATAGATTACTGGTTGTTTAGTATTGGAGAAGGAAAATGGAGGTTGGAGAAATAATGACTGCTGAAAAAAAAGAAAAAGAAAAGAAATAATGACTACTAAAGGGTACACAATTTATCTCTGGGATAATAAAAATGTTGTAAAATTGATGTAATGGTTACACAACTTACATACACAAAGCTCATTACATCATTGAAGAGTATACTTCAAGAGGGTAAACTGTACAGTATGTGACTTATATATCAATATATCTATTTCTAAAAAAAGAATAATGAGACCAGCATTACAGTTTAACAGATTAAGTCTGCAATGTTAGCATCCCATATGGGGACTGGCTCAAGTCCTAGCTGTTCCAATACCAATCTAGCTCCCTGCTAATGGTCTGGAAAAGGCAGCAGAAAGATGGCCCAAATAATTTTAGCCCCTGTCATCCCCTTAGCGAACTTAGAAGTGTCTAGACTCAGCTGGAACAGCCCTAGCCCCAGACAACTTGGTCATTTGAGGAGAGAAGCAGCGGATAAAAACCCCTCTCCATCTTTCAAATAAATAAATCTTAAAAAAAGAAAAAGAAGCCAGAAATTAATAGTAGGGGCCAACATTGTGAGGTAGCAGGTAGAACCACATCTGATGATGATCACATCCTATATGAGCACTGTTTCAGGCCCTAGCTGCTCTACTTCTGCTCCAGCTCCTTGCTAATGGCCTGGAGAAAGTAGCAGAAGATGGTACAGATGCTTGGGTCCTTACCACTCATGCAGAAGATGAGGATGAAGCTCCTGGTTCTTGGCTTTAGCCTGGCCCAAAGCTAGCTATAATAGCCATCTGGGGAGTGAGCCAGTGAATGCCAAGATCTCTCTCTATATATATTGCCCTCTAATCCTGACTTTAAAAAAAAAAAAAAAAAAAAAGGAAGAAAGAAAGAAAAAAGAAAACCTAATAAATAAATCTTTGAAAAATATTTAAGAGTTTTATGACAAAATTAGGGAGAAGTGGGGACACTTGGAATGGTGCATTTAAGAAGGCTTGTTACAATATGTGGAATTGGATTTGAAACCTGAAGGATGAAAAAAGCTGGGAGAAAAGCAGGCTAAGGTAACAAATGAGATAGAGTGGCACAGGATGTAGTTGAACTGACATGTAGGAATTCAGTGCTAATGCCATAAAAGTTACAGGTAATTAGGGTACCTCCCAATAAATCTGCAATCATGCTTTTTTCATCTTCAGTGAACTCTAGTCATCATTTATCCCTAAACCCCAACAGGCTAATAGTAACAGTTGCTTCAGCTCTTAAAAATCCATAATTTAACAAACAATAACTTTTGTAAGTGTCCACTGTCAGTTACCTTAACATTGGGTCAGGATTAGTCTTAGGCAATTTCAGTCAAAACCACTTTGAATCCATCCCTAGATAAGTTTCTGGGGACCAGGACATAGTAGGTAAAGCTACTGCCTCTACTGTCAGCATAGCATATGAGTGCTGGTTCTTCAAGTAGCAGCTGTTCCACTTCTAGTCCAACTTCCTGCTAATGTATCTGGGACAGCAGCAGAGGATGACCCAAGAGCCTGGACCCATGACATCCATGTGAGAGACGTGGTCAAAGATCCTGGCTTCCATCTAGCCCAGCCTTGGATATTATAGCCATCAGGGGAGTAAACCCATAAATGGAAAGAAAATCTCCCTCTCCTCTTTCCTCTGTAACTCTGCCTTCTAAATAAAATAAATAATAATAATATATAGATATAGATATAGATATAGATATAGATATATCTTGGGCCCGGCATGCTAGCCTCGTGGCTAAAGTCCTTGCCTTACATGTACCAGGAGCCTATATGGGAGCTGGTTTGTGTCCCAGTTGTTTCATTTCCCATCCAGCTCCCTGCTTGTGGCCTGGGAAAGCAGTAGAGAATGGCTCAAAGCCTTGGGACCCTGCCCCTGTGTGAGAGACCTGAAGGAAGCTTCTGGCTCCTGGCTTCAGATCAGTTGAGTTCCAGGTCATTGTGGCCACTTGGGGAATGAACCAGCAGATAGAAGATGTCTGTCTCACCTTCTCTCTGTTAATCTGACTTTACAATAAAAATAAATAAATCATATATATATATATATTGACAATAAGATGCTGGATTTCTGCCATTGTCTATACCAATAATGTCTTGACATACTTAAACAGCAGAATGATGGATTATTGACTGTTTTTGAAGAATTATATCACTGCAATAACATGGGGAAAATTACGGGCGGGGGGGGGAGGGAAATTCCTGAACCTTTGAAACTGTATCACAAAATAAATAAATTTTAAAAATAAAATAGGCAACAATAAAAAAAAGGCTTCTAGTTTAGAAAGCTTAAACACCACACCACATCGATGTTTAGTAGTAACCCGCAACCCAGGCCAAACCAATCCATTTTAGGGAACAGGGACTTTCTAAGACTTGTGGAATGTTCTCATAGCTCCGAATTTCTATGACTCAAGAAACAGAGGAACTTCAGACCATCCTTATGAACAATAAAATGAGAGTTTAATCCAATACAGATACCCTCAGCCATTTCACTAATTCCTTCCCTGGAACAAAACTTTCAGGTTAATTCAAAAGCTTACCTTTTCTTTCAGCCTCAGGTTAGACCACAAGCTTAGGCAAGGAGACATAGCAAAATTTTAAAAAGGCAACCCTCTACTCTGCATCACCCTAAACACTCCCTCTCCCGTTTCACTCAGTTTCCCCTGTCAGACACCTGTTGACCTCATTACAGAAGCAGTTCAGTAACACCTGCAGAAGGGGCTAAGGCGCACAAGTGAAAATGTGGTGAAGATGTGAGACAACAGACACATAAATTCAAGATACAAACAGAACTAATCCACCTAAGAATCTGAAATTACAAGCTGATGTTTACAAGGGGCCAAGGATGCAAATCAATCCAGTAAACTTATCACCACACATTTGTCATCAAGTCCACCAATCTCCTAAAAGGAGACAAAAAGTAGAAAGGGGTAGTAAATTAAGTCTTCTTTCCCATTTATTCAGGACTTAAAAATAAAGCAAAACAGGAAGGAAAACAAAGATCGTTTCTAAATGATTAAAACTGATGACAAACTGGACTTACTGTTTGGCCTGGTTAACATGAACCCCCAGTGTATAGCTCAGCCACTTGTACGTCACCTGCAAGAAGAAGCAACTGTAAGAATGCTTTATGAAATTACTCCAGAGGGTAGCTCAGTATTCTTAAATGTTCCTACAATGTTAAACTACAATCAAGAACACCACAGTTTTGCTAAGAACTGTTTGGGCTGGCAGGGTAAAGATATCTACCTTTAAAACCAGAGATTTTTCTTTTTTTTTCACAGACTTTTTGATACCAAAGAATCTAAGGTGACACCCTGAATGTACACAAAGGAAAAGTCTCATTTCCCTCACACCCCTTGGTTTTTCTTCAGATCCTGTCTTTTGGGAATCACCACTCAAAAAAACTGCCTGAAAGTTCATCTAACTCTACTGAGGCCTTGTTGGGGCTTTTAACTGACCAGATCTTTACTCTGTTAGACCTATCTTCAGACCATAGAAGGTCTCCCCAAGAGGCCACTGAACTTATCTGGACAATAAGACGCTGAACTTTATGCTAGGCATGTGTTTGCAAGCAATGAATCTCAACTGAACTTGAACTATGGTTATGCAACAAGGTGGAGGAATCCACCATGGGGGGAGGGGTAGGGGAGGGGTGGGGGAAATCCCCAGCGCCTATAAAACTGTACTACATAATACAATGTAAGCAACAATAAAAAAAAAAAAAAAAAAAGAAAGTTCATCTAACTCACTAAAATCACTCCAGAAATTTCTCAGGATACAAGCATAGAGGGGCACCGGCGGTGCATGGGGTCGGGAAACTATCAAAATGGATGAATTTGGTAGTGGGTTAGATGGGAAACCAGGGACACCACGCCTACATGCTTCCTGACCCCGTGTGCCTGTCAGTCTCAAGGCGCAGTGATTAGAAGACCTGTGCAGGTGTCGGGCAAAGACAGTGTGAGGCGCATCCGCGGAAGGATCGGAATCTGCCCCTCCTTCACCAGTGTGGAACCAGCAAGTGCTTCCTTAGAGCAAGGCTGACCATGGACCCGGGGCGAGGCGGGGGAGGGTCAGGAGAAGAGAGGTGGTGCCCACAGTGTGTGTCCAGGGCGCCTCCGCTCCCGGTGGGCTTTCCTGGAGCCACGCCTAGCCCTGGGCCGGCGTCTCACACCCATCTCCCCGCAGGCGGGTCACGCCCCCAACAGTACTTAAATTTCCAGGAAGAGGAAGCTGGAGGCTAGACTGTCACTCAGGCCCGGTGAGGGGCACGTTCCCCAGAGGTAGACCTGGGGGGCTTTCAACGCCAAACGCTCGGTACAGCCGGTGCAGACACGCTTTGCCCACGACCCGCCGCGCGCGGCCTCTCCCTGGGGCAGATTCCCCCTCAAACACGCCCACCGGACGAACGCGGATCCCCGGGCCCGCTCGCCCTGGGGCTCGAGGGGTCAGGGACCTCGTCTCCCCTCGGTCAGTCCCCACGAGACCTCACAGACAGCATGGACGGTCAAGGCCCCCACCGCCCTGGCCAGGCCCGGTCACACGCCCGCGTCACCCCCTAAGTCCTCGTTTCCTCACGATTTTGTTCTGGTCCGTGACGAACTCGTCTATGTTTTCCAGATAAAGCTGGTCCGCCATGGTGCTGTGGCAACGGAGCCCGCAGACGCTGGGTGCCCCCTAGGCTCAGTCACAGCCGCAGCTCCCGCCGGCGGGAAACGTCTTCGCCCCCTCCCAGGTCCCGGGTCGTTTCCCACGGCAACCGGGGCGACGCGCTACGGCGGCCGCCCGAGGGTCAAACTAGTCTCGGAGACGGCGTAGGCCGAAGTGGGCGGAGATGATGGGAGTCGCCGTCACGGGGCAGGCGTCAGGGTGGAGAGGCGGTTAGTGATGGCGCCAAATAACGCCAAATAGCCCTTCCCGTCTAGAGACTGTTGAAATTATCCTTGCCCTGTGATGTTTTAGTCAATAATTATGAAGACGGTATTAGGGCCCTTCCTATCCAGTCAGTCCAACGATTGGACCATGAAGTTGAGGGGAGCCCCTGAAGTACATTACTGCCAGTTACCAGGAAGAACTGAAGAGGTAGGGATTATTCAGTCCGGATAAGAGAAAGAGGTGTTTCTGAGAGAAGCAGGAGCTGTTCTTCATCAGAGCTGAAATATGGGGAAAAGAGGCCCTTGAGAGGAGCTACACATCACACCATGTTTAGGAGGGAGTGTGAAGGGTGAATTTTTCTCAAGCTAGCAAAAAAAAAAAAAAAAAAGGATTTTTGTTTTTTCAGGTTGGAGAACTGCACTAGAATTTCTCATCACCAAAAAGTTTAGTACAAATCAATGTCCACGGCATAGCGAATAAGCAAGCAGGCTCTGGAAGATTCCAGATTTGAACCTGGTTTTCCGTGTTATTTAACCTCTACATGTTATATAACCGCTGTGTTATTGAAACCTCAGAAGCCTGCTTCCTTATCTGTAAGACAACAAAAATCCACTGGAGGCCAGTGGCTGTTCCTGAGTGATGGGGATACAGCTGCAATCAGTAAGACACAGAGGCTCTTCTCATTACATCCTGTTCCAGAGATATGTAAATCCTAGGCATCCAAGGTCTCTTAGCTCCCTTGTCTTAGCTTAAAACGTTCTTGTCTTGCTTTTTCTAATTACAAATCATCTTGCTAACATTAACTCACTAAGGGCCAGTACTGTGACACATCAAGTTAAGCCACTGTCTGCACAGCCAGCATGCCTTGAGAGTATTGGTTGGAGTCCCACCTGTCCCACTCCCTGATAATGTGCCTGGCAAAGCACCAGAAGGTGGCCCTAGTGCTTGGAGTCCTGTACCCATGTAGAAGACCTGAACTGAAACTTGGCTCCTGGCTTTAACTTGGCCCAGCCTGACCCACTGCAGCCATTTGGTAAGTACCTTTCTTCCTCTCTCTTTCTGTAACTCTGCCTTTTGAATAAATAGTAAATCTATAAGAAAAACAAACTCACTAAATAGAGAGAGTGGAACAACCAGAAATATAAGGTCCATGAACACAAGGTTCATGAAGTGGGGCTGGCACTGTGGTGTACAGGATAAAGCCAATAATCACACTGCTAGAATCCCCTATGGGCACCAGTTCAAGTTCTGGCTGCTCCACTTCTGATCCAGTTCCCTGCTAATGCACCTGGGAAAGCAGCAGAGGTTGGCTCAAGTGCTTGGGCCCCTGCACTTACTCTTGGCTTCTGACCCAGCTTCAGCTGTTATGCCCATTTGAGGAGTGAATCACCAGATGGAGGATCGCTCTCTGCCTTTCAAATAAATAAACAAATATTGTGAAACTGAAAACATATTGTGATATTAAAAAAGCAGTTCTTGGAAAAAAACCAAATATTTATATATAATAATTGTTTTTTAAAAAGTTATTGAAGGGAAGTTCCCCAGCAGTGCCCGGGGTGCAGCTCCAATGGTGCAACAGATACTAGTGCCTGCCTGCTCCACCCCATGCCCATCATCGCTCCTCTGCATCCCTGTGGTGCTGCTCCTGAAGGTGTCCTATGAGCTGGAGAATACAGACAAACACAGAAGTTAATTCTAATGTTAATTCGTGTGATGGTTAAACGTGCTGTTTTAGAAGAAATTTGGAAATAGAGTTACAACCAGAGCAGTAAGAAAGCTCAGCCCACCAAAACGAAAAAGGTCAACAAACTGAAACCTACAATTGTGTGAATTTCTGAATGTGCAGACATATAATGTTGGAGCCTATTTCTAGCCAGATTGCAAAGGTGTCTCATAACTGCTGAAACATTTGAAGAACTTTCTGAGCAGAGTCCCAATCATTCTTAATACCTAGATTAGAGAGTTCAATGTGAAATGTGGTGGGTTTTAGTAAAACAATACATGAGGAGTGAACATTAAAAAAAAAAAAAAAGACTCATGAGGTCATGTATCTCCCCTGTGGATAATCTCTTGATGTTTGAACTTGCCTTGAGAGGGTTCTTTTCCTGGAACCACAGGCCCTGCGTCTTAATACTACTCTCATGCCAAAAGGAAGAAAGAGATAATAATCCTATGTAGAAGTGTTCTGTCCAAAACAGTCCTAGATATGCCAATATTCAGAGTGGCATTTGGCCTTTGGTTAATACTAGGTTATACCTGTATCTTGCCACATCAAAGTACCTAACAGCAGGTGTCGCTCTCGCCCCCTCTTCCTCAAATAAATGAAAATTGAAAGAAAAACTGACGGACTTTTAAATACTAGTGAGTATATACTCTTAGGAAAATAGAAAGTGTAAGGATGGTGCGGTTTCAGAGATGAAAATTATGCTCTGGTTCTTGATGTTATGCAAGTTGCATGAGTTTTGTTGAGCTTCTGAAAAATGATTAAGCAGGGCCCAGCACAATAGCCTAGTGGCTAAAGTCCTTGCCTTGAATGCGCCAGGATCCCATATGGGCACCAGTTCTAATCCCGGCAGCCCAGCTTCCCATCCAGCTCCCTGCCTGTGGCCTGGGAAAGCAGTCGAGGATGGCCCAAAGCTTTGGGATCCTGTACCTACATGGGGAGACCCAGAAGAAGTTCCTGGCTCCCTAGTTCCTGACTTCAGATTGGCTCAATTCCAGCCATTGCGGCCACTTGGGGAGTGAATCAGTGCACAGAAGATCTTCCTCTCTGTCTCTCCTCTCTGTATATCTGCCTTTCTAATAAAAAGAAATAAATCTTTTTTTAAAAAAGATTAAGCTGTATACTTCTGGTGTGTGTAGTTTTCTTGCATGCATTTGTACATTAATCAAAAATTTAAGGAAACTGATTATATAGAGGACCTTAAATATAATGCCAACCCTCTACAAACCCAGAAATTAGAAACTAGGCCAGAAATTGGAAAGAATGGATTTAATCTTATCCTTGAACAGAAGAAAGAAGGTTCTGGGAAGAAGGCATAATGGGCAAAAATGGACCACCGGCCAAACGGCAATGGGATTTATCAAGTTAAGGGAAGAGACCAAAGGCATTCCTAGTCTGGGTTAGAATCATCAGACTAAAGAGGAACTTGTACAGCTGTGTACACAAGAGGGCACGCTGCGGATTCTGTGTGTACACATAGCAATGTTCCACATACAGGTATCAAAGCTGCAGTTACTGGTATCACCAGAAGCAAAGTTACAGGGGCGCAATATCATACCACTTTTTCTACCATACAGGTACAACAAAGCAACTAACTTCAAAAGCATAGGTCATAGTAAAGTGTAGTAAACACTTAGGAAATGATGAGATTTGAATATTTATTAACTTGATTTTATTATGCTTTGACCATAATTTTACATAAATGAAAAGTTAAGATTTTTTTTTTTTTAATTTGAAAGGCAGAGGGGAGTGGGAAAGACAGAGGTTATCCATCTGCAGGTTCATACCCCCAAATCGTCACTTCAGCCAGGGCTGAGCCAGGCCCAAGCCAGGAGCCAGGAGCTTCAGCTGGGTTTACTACTGGGTGAGAGGGCCCAAATATTTGCGTCCTCTTCCACTGCTTTCCCAGGCACATTAGCAGGGAACTATATTGGAAGTGGAGCAGCCAGGACTCACCAGCATCCATATAGGATACTGGCACTGAAGGCAGGGACTTAACTGGTTGTAATGCAATCCTAGCCCCTATAGCTTTTTGTTGTTATTGTTGTTGTTGTTAATGGCTCTGACTTTAGTAACCACTGACAACCTTCTCAAAATTTAACATTTGGTTCTCATAGAATAAGCCAGTTCTCGCACACTACTGTAAATAACTTTATCTGCCTTGCATGATTAAGAAGAGGTTGCAAGAAAAATGTTTTGTGCCAGATAGGTAGCCAAGTGCTCCAGAAATGGGAACTGTTGTTATATAACAAATACTTATATGCCACCATCTGTGTGCCAGGCTGTCTTCCAAGTGTTTTGCAAACATTAACCCGTCTAATCTCCATAGCAAGCCTTGAAGTGAGGCATGTTGTTATCCCCTTTCTGCACTTCAGTAAAATTTGGCAGAGAGGTTAAATAACTTTACCCAAAGTCATCAAGTGACATAGCCAGCATGACAACCTTGGCAATTTTGCTGCAGCAGCCACCTTTTAAAATACTATATTCTGCTATCTCATTATTGAGACAGTTTACAACTACAGCTGGACAAGTTCAAGGACTGCGAACTCCAATACCTTGTAGCACAAAACTGCAACCCTGATCTGTATCACTTACGTGAGAAATACTTTCAACAGAAGCCAAATAACAAATGGGATACAATGGCTATCTACACAATGCGGAAATATAGAGTCTAGACAAACAGAAATTAATCATGGAAGTTTTCAGGACGGGCATTGGGGTTAAAGGAAGTTTGGAGAGGTGCTTGTTGGATTTTTGATTAGGGCTAGAAGGAAACCACAGCTAGCAAGTTCCAGTAAAGAGTTTATGACTATGTACAGGAACTAAGTGTTTTATTCAGATAATGCCTAGAAGATCAGGCATTTACTTTAGATGATCTAAAGCAAGCCATAAATGAATATCCCTTGGCACTTTCACTCTTACAAATCACAGATGAAGAACTGCTTGGGTATGTTGCTTACATAATAATAATTATCATTAAGTACCGATTGTGCAGTGGGTACCTTTATACAGTGACTTATTTAATGCTCAAACAAGCCCGTTAAGAGTCTAATTCCTTCACCAAAAAGTGGCCCAAAATCGAAATCAATTTTATGTTGTTAATGGGAAGAACAAATAAAAAACAATTTCACATAGGTTTTACAAGATTTTTTAAACAAATAACTATGTATGACTTCAGGATCAGCCTCACCAATACCACCGCTAGCATCTAATAGGGTCACAATAAATGTCTTAAGTTCATAGAGATTTAAAGGCAGTGAAATTTAAGGGAGAAAACACTGGGTAAAAAAAACCAGGGTACCTGAGATAGCATTCACTACTACTTATTATTCATTGAATGTGCAAGTGCCATGCTAGGAATTTTAGGTGAATATTCTCATTTAATCTGAAAACCATCTACCAACTAAGTAAATATTAATACTCATGTTCTGTTTTCCCTGTCTTGTAGATGTCTTTTGGTATAAATTAGTAATCTTGGCTTTATAGATGAATAAAATGGATATCAGAGAAGTTAAGTAATTTGCCAAGTTGGATAGGTAGTAAGTGATGGAGATGCGTTTCCAGCCCAGGTGTGCTAAAAGCCCAAAAGCTGGACACTGGTTGTCCTAAGGTGACAGCATCTGGCTGATTTCTGTCCTCCTTCTTATAGGATCCTTTTAAACCATGTATTTGATTTTTTACAATGGTCTGTGTCACTGGTGTAATGTTCAAAAGCAAGTTTTCATTCTAAAAAGAAAAAAAAAGGCTGGTATTAAGTAATGTACATTTAATTCAATGTCATAGTTCAGGCATCTGTGTTTTCACTATTAGAAATGTAAAAAGTAAATCTCCAAGAAGGAATAGAACCACGACTCCTACTCTGCACTTTCAATGCCACTTGTTAAAAAAATTTAGAGGAAAGCCTATTCCTTAAGGATGCGACTTAAAATAGACATCTCATGTGGAGAACAAGAGCAATTCTCTAGATGGGAGAACAATCCATTTCAGACACACCTGTTCTCAGTGAGTGTGTCAGGGATGCCAGCTGTGGCTGCCACAGGATCAAGGCTCTCAGGTCTCCATAGTCTCAAGAAGAACCTAAGGTTGGTGTCACCAACACAGGGCTGACCCTTCTCTTCTTCCTCTTCATTTCCACTTTTTCCCCGAAATGATTGGCACTAGAGTCTGACAGCAGACGGGGTGGGAAATCCAGATCAGGTTCAGTATGAGGGTAGGGTAAGGCATAATCAATCTATAGACAGATGCTTTTTCATTCATGTTTCAGTTGTTCTTTAGATTCTTTCTATGAGTTCATTCTATATGAGTTACAATAGAAAAGAGACCTCTGGACCTGGTTGAAAGCTGATATGTTAGTAAGAGAGAAAATAAACAGAGTGCATTCAATTGGAGCTGTTCAATAGGATATGGGATATGTCTGTGCTTAGATGGAGGATCCTTAACTTAGGAATGTAGCTGCCAAAAATGTACCTCCATTAAGATTGGAACAGAGAAACACTATTCTTTTAATTTCTAGATTTTTAAAAAACTACATTCTGCTGTCCCAAACTGAGCAGGACAATAAGATGCTCTGAGTATAAAGTACTGGTTCTTGCTTTGGCAAAAATCACACGAAACTCTGTTGATGTTTTGGCCAAATCATGTATGTAAGTTCACTTTAAAGTCTTTTAGTTTGGGCCTGGCATGATGGCTCAGCAGCTAAATCCTCACCTTTGCACACATTGGTTCATGTCCCATATGGGCACCAATTCATGTTCCACTTCCCATCAAGCTCCCTGCTTGTGGCCTGGGAAAGCAGTAAATCATGGCCCATAGCCTTGGGACCCTGAACTCATGTAGGAGAGTCAGAAGGAGTTCTTTACTCTTGGCTTTAGGTCAGCTCAGCTCCAGCTGTTGCAGCCACCTGAGGAGTGAACCAACACACATGTTACATGTTATGGTCTTAGGCAGCTAGTTTAGTGTCATAAGCTTGTACGCCATGCCTTCCCCACCCACGTAATCCTTACTGCCAACCTGTGATCCTCACTTATCATCACTTGGAACCTTAGGGGGCGGTACTACGTTGTTTGCTGTGTAACTATTCCCCTCCCTAGCTCCCATAAAGGCCCATAAAAGGGAGGGGCTTGGTCTGTTGGTCATGTGCTTCTGTTGCTATCACTCTGACTTGGCTTCTTCAGTACCTGCATGCTCTCTGGCATCCGGCAGACAGACTCCAAGGACAGGTAGCCCCTGAACATGGCCCCTGTATGTCTGTATTCCTCACCTTCTGTTCAATGCTTGGATGAGTCAGTGAAGATGTGAATGCTAAAATTTTTTTTTTTTAGATTTATTTATTTTTATTGGAAAGGCATAAACAGAGAGGAGGAGAGACAGAGATGCTGGAGTCCAGTTCCAGCTGAGTTCGGAACTCGAGAAGGGTGCGTGGATGAGGCACAAAGAGAGAGACACACCACTAGGATTCCATGATCATCGTGGACAATGATGTTTATAAATAAAGCTGTCTGCTTTATTTATACAGAACCAGTCAAACTCTGGCTCAGACTTTTTACGTCATGGTCAAGTGGGTGTTTCCAAGGATAATTCTGTCATTTGTTTCACCTTAAAGCAGGATGTTATCCACTCTGGCGCCATGGTTGGAATTCTCAGTAGATGGTCCATATCAATCAGTAACACATTCCTACCACAATCCTCATTTTACAACTTAATCTTGAATCAGTTGAGGGAGGAAATGCATCACAGAAGGAAGGACCTGAAGATCAAAGAAAGAGGGAAAGAATAGATTCCCACTACACCTGGGGACTTACACAGTTGATTAGCACATGGTCAATGGGGGCAGAGACAGCAATAATAAAAGGCCCTTTGGCTAAAACAGTATCAGCAACATCAACTTCCAAGCTCACATTGGTAGTAAACATTAACTCCACAGAGGCAGACAATGCCTAAATAAATTATAGAAATCTCAGCAGGGTTGTCCGGTGTCCATGCAAAGGGAGGTGGAGCTGCATTCAGGTGGTTGTAGAGTCATCCGCAGGGCCCTGCCATACAGCGGGAAATTCCTTGCAGCCCTGCCTGCAATGGAACAATACTCTTTTCACCTTCCTGTCTTCCACACCCATCACATGGACCCCAGCACAGAGAGGAAGATCTTCCATCTGTTGTGGCCACAACAGCCGGAACTGAGCCAATCTGAAGCCAGAAGCCAGGAACTTCGGGGTCTCCCACGTGGGTGCAGGGTCCCAAGGTTTTGGTCCATCCTCCACTGTTTTCACAGGCCACAGGCAGAGAGCTGGATGGAAAGCAGGGCCACTGGAATTAGAACTGGCACCCACATGGAATCCTGGTGCATTCAAGGCAAGGACTTGCCAGGCCTGCTTTGCATTTCTAATTTGTGTACTTTCAAGAGTTCCAGGAGAGGTGTAACCTAGCATTAGTGGAATGTAGACAGAAATGCCAGGAAAAGGTGAATGTTTACAGCTTTGTGTGTCCAGGTTGTTCATTGCATGTCTCGTAGGATAATGTATTGCTGGAGAAACTGGAACATAGATCTTCAGTGCAACAGAAGGACTTCATGGTAATGACTATTTGTTCCTCTCAAGGTTTCAATTCAAACTGGATTGCCACACGGACTTGTCATTTGTTCATTTCTAATGGGACCAGTTATCACCAAGCTAATTGGTTAATAAAGACTCTTTAATACATTTGGATTTGTCTGGTATGATCTCTCTTGCATCCCACAGCAGACAGATCTTTTTCTCTGTCTCTCCTTCTTGCTGTATATCTGCCTTTCCAATAATAATAAACAGATATATCTTTTAAAGTTTTCTAATTGGTGCAAATTTTAAATTCCATAATACATATTAAATATACTTTTATTTTCCATTATAAAAAGATTTTAAAATGTAATGGCCAGGTTGGGGGGACATATAACCTGAGCACATTGTTGAAGCTCTAGCCCAAGGGGACACCAGCAGTGAAAAGATGGGCAAAGGAGGAAAGATCTAAAAGGAGCAGTGAGAAGGAGAGGCAGCGCTAGGAAGGGTGGTGTGGAAACAAAAGGAGAGTTGAGTTAGAAGGCAGGAGGCCTCTACAATGTTAAATGCCTTCCCAGATGACACTGGCCAGGGATTAGAGGAATGCAGTGGATCTGGCAATTGTGAAGTCCCCTGTGACATCAGCCAGAGGAGTGAGAACCACCAAAATAAGAGCTCCATGAGTTACAAATGAGGAAGAGAAAGAACTGAAGATGGAGGGCAGAGACAACTGTGGCCAGATAACAAAGTGGAAGTGAGCTGGCAGGGGCATCATGAGGTTCATATTATATCTAAGCAGACGGTGGTCAGCACTTGTCTTAGTAAAAGGCAGGACAGGCTTCTAGTGTCTCCTCTATCCAGAGGATCCTCAGACAGAGATGTGTGCAACTGCTGAAACTAAAGAACTGACTCTGCAGCCAGAAGACAGAGGGCAGACTGGTGGGCAATGTCCAGTTCCCACACCTAGAGGATTCTCCTCCGAAGTCTTTTCATTGCTGGATTCCTAGTGTCCTGCTGGGACAAAGCTAGCAAGGCTTGGCTGTAGGCAAATATTTGCCATCTGAGAACTGCATAGTGGAATGAAGAGATGAATGAATGACATTGAATTACACGCTGTTCTACACGCTAGCCCCTTTGTGGAGCTCCAGAATATTGTTTGTGGAAGGTGTCTCCTCTTCCTTCCACCTATGGAATTGTTAGAGTCTGTTATCAGGAAGATAAGCCATGGGGGATTGTGGGTAGGGTTATGAGATTTACTAGCAGAAGCTGGAACCAAGCTGACAGCCCCAAGAGCACAGTACCCAGAGACACCAGACAGAAGCTCTGTAGTTTCCCACATGTACAACCACCGCGCATGTAAGTGTGCTGTGCATCTGAATTGACTGATTCAATCATTCCAGAGCTTTCTTCCAAAATTTTGGAACACAAGATGAAATCAGATAGTAGGCTCCCCCAAACAAAATCTCCTCCTTTCCCTTCTCTGTCCCACCTCCATCACACGTCCAAGTGCTTGTCCTGCCTGATTCGAGATCCTCCCTATTATCAGTGTTTGTTTTGTTCAGAAACGGATTCTCAGCCTCATCTCCATGCCTACTGTCCTCCCCTCTCCTGTCCTGGTTTTTCTGCTCTTCTTCTTCCTACTCTGCCTTTTTTTTTTAAGGTTATTTAATTTTTATTTGAAAGGCATAGGTGCACAGAGAGAAAAGGAGTGAGAGAGATCCTCCGTCTGCCGGTTTACTTCTCAAATGGCCCAAACACATGGAGGTGGACCAATCCAAAGTCAGAAGCCAGGAGTTTCTTCTGGTTCTCCCATGTGAGTGTAGAGTTCCGAGCACTTGGACCATCTTCCATGCTTTTTTTTTCTAGGTGAATTAGCAGAGAGCTACATCAGAAGTAGAGTAGCCAGGACTCTAACCAGTGCCCATATGAGAAGACGATGCCATAGGCAGACTTAGTTTGCTACTAAGTGCTGGCCCCATGGCTCTTCTTTAGTACTAGTTCCAAGATAATATTTTAAGAACACAGGTCTGATTTTATTAACCCTACTTAAAACTCTTCAGTGGGGCTCAGCTTGATGGCTCAATGGCTAAGATCCTCAGCTTGCTGGGATCCCACATGGGCGCTGGTTCATGTCCCAGCTGCTTCATTTCATCCAGCTCCCTGTTTGTGGTCTGGGAAAGCAGTGGATGATGACTCAAAGCCTTTGGACCCTGCACCTGCGTGGGAGACTTGGAAGAGTCTCCTGGCTCTTGGCTTTGGGTCAGTTCAGCTCTAGCTTTTGAGGCTGCTTGGGGAGTAAACCAGTAGATAGAGAATCTTTCTCTTGTTGTTAAGAAGGCAGGAGCCTTTTCTCAGGCCAATTTAGGGCTCCTTTCCTCTGTTCCCATAACCCTTTCTGCTTCCCTCCATCATACTAGATTATAGTGCTGGTTTGACTGTTTCTTGTACTATGCAAGTTCCTTAAGAAAAAAGAATGGGGCCTGGCGCGGTAGCCTAGCAGCTAAAGTCCTCACCTTGTACAAGCTGGGATAACCATATGGGTGCTGGTTTGTGTCCCAGTGGCCCCACTTCCCATCCAGCTCCCTGCTTATGGCCTGGGAAAGCAGTCAAGGACAGTCCAAAACTTTGAGACCCTATACCCATGTGGGAAACCTGGAGAAGCTCCTGTCTCCTGGCTTTGGATTAGCGCAGATGTGGCCGTTGTGGCTGCTTGGGGAGTGAATCAGCAAATGGAAGATCTTCTTCTCTGTCTCTCCTCCTCTTTCTCTCTATATTGATCTGACTTTACAGTAAAAAATTAAAAAAAAAATCCATGAGCCTGCTGTAGCACCAGAAGCCATAGGGAGGCTAACCAATGTGCTCTAGACAATTGTCAATCACCAAAAATGAGTCAAACCAGGTTAGGTCATCCCAAAGTCACCAGACTCATCTGCTGACAGCACATCCCTGTGGGAGTTCAACATAAATCAGTTGAGACAGCCAAAACCAGAATTATAAACCATATAACTGCACTGTGCTATGGAACTATAAACAAAATAAAATGATTGTTTGGCTGCATGCTTCAGGTTCAGTGATTTTATAGGAAAAACTAACAGAGTTTCAGAGCACTCAAACTTTGTTACAACACAGCCCCAGTGGGAGTTACAACTGTGCCACTTTCAGAACTTCAGAACACAGCAGGGCAGTGGCTGTACCCACTGCCTGGGTTTCTCTCACAGCCCAGCTGGGCACAGCTGTCTCATAAAAGGAGCCGTTGTTCACAGTGCTCTTGTCCATATGAGTAAACTAAAATTGCAGAATCAGAGATGACAATGAGACATCTCCAGGTTTTCCAAGGTCAGACAGACAGAAAACGGCTGGACTTGGGGTCACCTTCTGACTTCCTAAGAGACTAGTGGGAGTGGGTAATCAGCTGGGTGGTAGGGGAGGAGCATTCAGTGTCCACCCGGTGAGAAATCAATCCCCTTTTGTCCTGGCTTCAGTATGATGCCAACATAAACTAAAGTTAATGAATGATGGAACTGGAGCTTTATGAAGATCAGTTGGTAACACAAAGTACAACTCAGGGGCAGTCACTGCAGTCTCCCCCTCAGGCTCTGGATCATACCTGTCACCAAGCCTGATTCTCTTCCTGCACTGTTTCTCAGATCCTTTCCTTCCTTCTGGTTCAACTCTCAGCTCTTGTTGCATTTTCTAGAGGGTTTCAACACCTGTACCTTCCTCCAACGTCTCCCAACACAGCCCTTTTGTTTCCCTCATACTTCTGCAGCTACATGGTGGGTTATGAGCTAGCAGATGCGCGGGGGCTTTCTCTAGAAGCTGGCTGGGTCTTGTTTGGGTGTTGGAAGGCCAAGCCTTCATGTGCCTCTGACATGACAACCACCAAATGAGAGTACTGGAGAAGAGGTTCCACAATCCCACCTCCAGCATCTGGTTCTTTCTGAGGACCCCCCCCCGCCCCCCGCCCCCGCCGAATCCTAAGGAAAGCCTGGTGGGGATATACCGTCAATGAGCAGCAGATGGCAGTGTCAGAAACCATTAGAGAAGGCTCCATGGGTAAAAATTTAGTGATTGTCATCATCTTCATTATTTGAAAGGCGGGGAGTGGAGCATAGAGAGAGTTCACATCTCGTGGCTTACTCCTCTAACTGCCCATTGCAAACAAGGCTAGGTTAGGCAGAAGCTGGGAGGCAGGAACCCAAGCCAGGTCTCCCATGTGAGTGTCAAGGACCTAGCCACTTGAAACATCACTACCTGCCTCCTAGGGTATCCAACAGCAGGAAACTGGAGGTAGGAGTGCTGTAGTGAATTCAGGCTCTCTATTACAAAATGTAGGTGACTTCACCAGCAACCCAACAGCAGGATCAAATGTTCACCCCTATTTATCACTCTTTAGCAGACCCATAAAAATTGTACCTATTTATGATGCACCACGTAATGTTCCAACACATGCATACATTGTATAATGTTCAAATCAAGGTAAATACACCTATTTCCTCAAACATGTGTCCTTTCTTCGTGGTGAAAACATTCCAAATACCCTCTTTTGGCTTTTCTGAAAACTATATTATTGTTATCTGTAGTCACCCTACTGTGCAATAGACCGTCAGAAATTCCTTCTCTAACTGAAGTGTCCGTTGATTGAACTTTCCCTAACTCTCCCTAGTCTCTGCTAATCGAATTTTGTAAATTGCACATGTGAATGAAATCATGTGATTTTTTTCTTTTTATGTCTGATTTATTTCTCTTAGCATAATGAGCTTCAGTGCCAACCACATCATGACAAGTGACAGGCCATCTTTAAAGGATTCTGCTGTACATACACATTATCTTTCTCCATCTATGTTAATGGATACATAGGTTGAGTTCATCTCTTGGCTATTATGAATATGACTGCAATGAACATGACATGCAGATGTCTCTTCAACTTAGTGGTTTAACTTCTTTTGAAATTCCACCCAGTAATGGGACTGTTGAATCGTGACAGTTCAGTTTTTTTATGTTTTTGAGGAATTGCCAACAGTAGCCACTTTTCTAATCTACTTTCCATCTGCAGTGTTTTCCTTTTGCTCCATATCATTGCCAGCACTTCTCATCTTTTGTCTATTTGATAACAGCCAATTGAACTGGAGTGAAGCAATATCTCATTGTGGTTTAGGGTTGCATTTCCCTGATGATTAGAGATGCTAAGCATATTTTCATATACCTCTTGGCCATTTGTATGTCTTCTTTTGGGAAATTACTGTTTGGGCTTATTGTCTATTTTTAAATCAGGGTTTCTTTTGTTGCTATTAATTTGAGTTTTTAATATATTCTGGGTATTAACTCCTTATCAGATGCATAGTTTCCAAATATTTGCTCCCATTCTGTAGATTGTCTCTTTACACAGTTGACTGTTTTCTGTGCTTTGCAAATATAAAAAAATATATTTTTTATTTCCAAGGTAGATTTATGTAGAAAAGGAGAGACACAGAGAGAAGTTTTCCTTCTGCTTGGCTTACTCCCCAAATGGCCACAATGGCCAGAGCTGAGCCTATCCAAAGCGGGGAGCCAGGAACTTTTTCTGTGACTCCCACATGGGTATAGGTGCCCCAGGACTTGGGCCATCCTCCACTGCTTTCCTAGTCCATGAGTAGGGAGCTGAAGTGGAAATGGAGCAACCAGGACACAAACCAATGCCCATTTGGGATGCTGTTGCTTGGAGGCAAAGGATTAGCCAGTTGAGCTGTCATGCCAGCCTCCCCGGCCCCCTGCTGTTTCGATTACTATACATCGCAGTGTATTTTGAATTCAGATAGAATAATGCCTCCTACTTTGTCCTTTTAGCCTCAAATTTCTGGGCATTAATGTTTCTTGTGCTTCCATATAAATTTTAGGATTTTTTAAAAATTTAATGAAGAGTACCATTGGTATTTCGACTGATTCTATAGCTCAATTTGGCTAGTATGTCATTTTAACAATATTTAACAATTGGCCCTTCCAATTCCTGGACATGAGATGTTTCCCCATTTCTAGGGATCTTTTCCATTTCTTCCATCAATTTCATCACAATTTTTAGTTTTAACTGTGAAGATCTTTCATTTCTTTGGTTACATTTATTTTTGTAGCTATTGTGAATGAAATTACTCTCTTTTCAGGTAATATGCTATTGGTATATACAAATGCTACTGATTTTTACAAATTAACTGTATATTCTGCAACTTAGCTGAATTTATCTATTCTAAGATTTTTTGGTAGTCTTTGTGGATTTTCACATCATTTACAAAGAGTACCAATTTGATTCTTTCCTTTTAAATTGGAAGTCTTTTATTCCTTTCTCCTGCCTGACTGCTCTGGCTAGGCCTTTGAGTACTACGATGAAAAGTGAGCATCCTCATCTTGTCCTATTCCAGATCTTAGAGATGATTCTGGAGGGGGAGCTGTAATTGAATTAATTGTCTGAGTTTAAAGAAAAGAAAATTTCATATTGAAGTTATATTTCTTTTTTTTTTTTTTAATCCAAGTATAGTTGCTCTTTGGTCAAGAGCTGTGAGCCTTAATCCATTTCTCCCTCACACCTAGAACAAGTTCTTTTGCCACTGATCCGGGGACTTAAACTATTATTTCTTGTAAATACTCCTTTTATTAGTGAAAAAAACTTAGAAAGAAATGCACACACTGTATGTCTGTATTGCAAGAACACAATGCAAGGTGCCATTCTGAAACTAAAGCACAAAAACTACAAAAAGAATGTGGAAAAGATGTGAGATGAATAAACAACAGCTTGGAAACAAAGACCAAATCTTAACCAGAATCCCTTCTTTGAAATACAATTTTTTTATCCTATAAATTGTAAATAACAGAATGAATTTTCAGTGAGTGCAATAAAATTGCTTGAGTGTAGCAACAGCATGTACCAAAGACAGCATTTCAATAGCGCGCACCTCTAATCCAACCCCTCTCCTCATAGCTTCTGCTTCCCGCTTCTTCTTTTGAATGAGATGATGGAGGTTCAGAGATGCACAGTAAATTGTCCAAGATCATAATGCTCCAAGATCATGGAGTGGCAAAGCCAGGAATAAAAATCACATTTCTGATTTGATATCTTCTGCTTTTTCAGTATAGTATAAGATAAACAGTTTAACACATATTTGTTGAGGGGACAGAGATGTGTCTCAATGGGTTAAACCACAACATGGGAGTCCCATATCCCACCTCAGTACAAGTCCTGGCTGCTCTGTTTCTGGCCCATTCCCTTGCTAATGCACCTGGGAAAGCAGTAGAAGACCTTGCCACCCTCGTGGGAGACCATGATGGAGTTACTGGTTCCTGGATTTGGGATTTGGGGTCTGGCTCAGCCAAGCTTTTGCAGCCATTCAAGCAGTGAATCAGCAGCATCCCTCTTGGGTTACCACTTCCATGGGAGGGCATAAAACTAGGACAGCGGCTGGGTGGAATGGGGTGTGGGACAGACTGGATTACTGCTACACATACTGGCAAACCAGGGTAGGGGGCGGGCCTGGTGGGGGTTATTGCGGGTCGCTCCAACAAGGCTGTGGCTCCCACTGGTTTATGCGAGGGCAGAGTATGTGCTTGGCAGAACCAGGCTGGACTGCAACACCCATTGGTTCCAGTGGAAGTCGGGAGTGAAAACAGAACTAACCCAGCAATTGCAACCACCAGCTGATCGGGGCGATGGACTGTGCCGGGCCCTGTACTTGCTAGCACATACAAGAATCTGGTTTGAGAACACCTCCGACAAAGTTTCTTTGGAGATCTCCCCAATCAAAATGCCGGACTCAGAACCCTAACCATGAAAAAAGAGAAGACAGAACAGGTCAACCAACCATCTCAGCTATATCTTGGCAGCGAAATATGGGGCAAACGGAGACTCTATGATGGACTATGTCAACCAGTGGATTCTTCAAGGACCTCATAGTGCTTGGAGTGGCAAGGTTGGCAGCAATTCATAACTGTTGAAATATCAAATCCACTTGAGCAAGAACCTCAGAGCATACCCTACATCCGGGACCTGGGGAGGGTGGGAAATTGTGTGGGCCTTCTCCCTTAATACTCCCCTTTAAACATAAAGGAAACAATATGGAAAAAAATAATAGTCTTACCCACTTTCCTGCAGCCCTTGACCCTTTTTACCCTAATTAACTATGTAAAGATTGTCAAAATATTAAAAAGATAAATTTAAAAAATTTTTTTAAATAAAGATTTATTTATTTTTATTACAAAGTCAGATACACAGAGAGGAGGAGAGACAGAGAGGAAGATCTTCCATTTAATGATTCACTCCGCAAGTGAGGGCAATGGCCGGTGCTGTGCTAACTCGGAGCCAGGAGCCAGGAACTTCCTATGGGTCTCCCATGCGCGTATAGGATCCCAAAGCATTGGGCTGTCCTCGACTGTTTTCCCAGGCCACAAGCAGGGAGCTGGATGGGAAGTGGAGCTGCTGGGATTAGAACCAGCACCCATATGGGATCCCGGTGCATTCAAGGTGAGGACTTTAGCCGCTAGGCCATACCGCCGGGCCCTAAAAGATATTTCTTTCTTCCTCTCTCTCTCTCTCTCTTGCTCTGTCTTCCCTAATAATTTTTTAAAAGACCAAAAACCAAATCTGAACTGATTTTAACAATCATACCTTCAGGCGAAGAACATCAAATTGGCATGAGAGATCCTAGATTCTTGTCCTAGCTATACCAGGTGCTGCTTGTGTAATGTGAAACAAGTTATTTTCCCTGTCTGAAACTCATTTTTTGCAAAAAAAAAGTAGGAGGAATGCTAAATTCAACATTGACGATGAATTGGAAATTGTACCATATTAACCAGTGGCTATGAACTTGACCCAAAGGGAAAGGAGTAGAAACTTCTTGGTTACATATATATATAAAAAAAAACAGAAACCAATTGTCTCATTTTGACCAGAAATGAACTGGTTAAGATGATTATTCTGTAGCTCATGGAAATGTCAGGAAACATGGAGAGTTAGGCTCAAAAAAATGGGAAGAAAATGAAAATATATGCCTGAACCAAAAGTTGCACATGAATACTTATAGCAGTGTCATTTGTAATATCCAAGGTGTTTTAAACAATCCAGATGTCCATTAGCCAGTGAATGAATCGACAAAACATAACACAGAGTGGATTACTATTCAGCTGTACAAAGGAATGGAACACTGATGTATGCTACAACATAAACCTCTAGAACAATAGTCACAAAAGCCGATGACCCAGCAATTTTTTTCTATTATCCCCAAAAGTATGTGCAAGAAAATGGCTATTGAATCATACTAGCCAAAAACTAGAAACAACCCAGATTTCCACCAATGGTTGGTGGAGTTACAACATGCTGGTATATCTAGTCAATGGAATGTAACAATATGGACGCAACCACTAAGGAGGAGTTTGCAAACCTGACATGACGGAAAGGAGTCAGACACAAAAGAAATCACTCTGGCCATGGCAGTGGGTAGATGAATGTCAGAGCAGGTGAGTCACTTGCTTCCTTAACCACTGAAACAATTTTCCTGCTCCGTGAATTCAACCTTCCTCCCTCCCAGTCACTGGGGTTTAACTTAGGATGAGGACAGCACGCATCCTCTTCCAGAGCGTCAGGCTTCTTTTTATTTTACCTCTTTTACGTCACTGAAGTCCTTCTGGATCTCCAGGAAAGGAACTGGAGGGGCTGAGTCCCAGTGACAAGGAAGGAGCTGCAGAGGGGAGGTCACTGTCCATGGGCAGATGTGATGCTCCAAGCCAGAGCACGACACATACTCGGAGGCTGGGAAGTCAGCCAGCGTTTCATCTTTTGTTTTTTCCTCCTGAGGCTTCCTGTACCAGAGGTGGATGGAGAGGGCTCATGGGGACTTCCTGGCCACTACAAATAAACCTTTCTGTTGTCATTGACTAGACAACGTTTCTAGGCCAGACACACTGGGCTGTTGAGCAGTTGGTGGACATGGCCATGCTGACCTCAGCGGTCCATGCAAGAGGAGCCTCCAAAATGCTGGTGTGGAAAAGAGGTCACATCATCTGCCAGCCTGACTGCCTGTAGCCTTTGGCTACATCTGTCCTGAGCACAAGGATGCATCACAGATCAAGCTAGATGTATCATGGTGCTCAAAACACTGTCTGGCACAGAAAGCAAAGACTCATGAGTCAATCTAGTCCAGCATCTCCATTAAATTGAGCAAAGGGAACAGGGTCCAGAATGGAAGAGAAGGAGAGTCAGACTCAGAACCTGAATCCCTGTTGCTGTTTCTACCAGGTGACAGTAGCAACACAGAGAGATACTGTCCTTCCTAAGCTGAGGGGAAAGGGGAAAGGAGGGGGCTTCAAGTAACCGCTCAGGGAGCATAACATCAAGCCCTGAAGATTGGGGATCATATAACACAAACCTGAAGCATTAAAGATGAACAGAATAGGGCTTGGTCAGATAAGGCAATGAGTGAGATGGTTGTGCAGTCTACTGTCTTCCCAATGGTCATTGGGCAAAGATGGGTGTTTCTTAGGGGCTTATGTGGACTCGGAAGAAGGAGTCTTCACTGACCTCAGAAGATGTGCAGGTAGGGAATTGTGAGTCCAACAGAGAGGAGGAACTGTAAGGATCTCAGGAGTAAGTCCAGAGGAGGTGATTTGCAACAAGGAGAAGGCCAGTGCAGAGGAAGCCCCCAGGGAGACACCCATGAAAGCCTTCCAAAGAGAGGGGGTTCACTTTGGACAGCTGACCCACCCTCATCAGCAGCCTCATATTGCAATGGATGACCTTTGCTCATCAACTTCTCTCCTCCTAAGAGGCAGGAATGAACTGACCTTGGAAACTATGTCCCCAGCTGTAGGCAACAGCCTAGGTTGCTTTGCACCTAAGCAAGTGTTACACTGCTAGGAGAAAAATAGCTAATACCTGGAGGGCAACCTGGGCCTGGTTATACCGAATTTGTGTTAACTATACCAGTGTGCCAGCCTAATTGCCTAGTCTATTTTTTTTAAAAGATATGTTTTTAAAGACAGAATCTGGAGACATGCACACAAGTGTACATAGGCCCTCCTGGTTAGACAGGCAGAGAGGGCCCAGGATGGCTCAGCACACTGCCAGAGGACCAGGCATGGGAGCCTGTGGAAAGTTCAGGAAAGTAGGTCTAGAGATCTCTGGGAGAGAGGACTACTGAGGGAGAATGTGACAGGTGAGGAGTGGCTTCTAGGGGACTTTCACCAGCCAGGTTACTGCACTTGCAGATAAGTGAGGGAAGTAAGACCAGGTTGTTTAGAGAAGAGAAACCAGAGTACCTTTTGGGGCCAAACCAATACATCCACCCATGTGGGAGACCTGAACTGGGATTGTTGGTATCAAGATACCACTGCAGGGCCCGGCGTGATGGCGCAGTGGTTAAGGTCCTCGCCTTGCATGCCCGGGATCCCATATGGGCGCCGGTTCTAATCCCGACAGCCCCACTTCCTATCCAGCTCTCTGCCTGTGGCCTGGGAAAGCAGTTGAGAACGGCCCAATGGTTTGGGACCCTGCACCTGCGTGGGAGACCCAGAAGAGGCTCCTGGCTTCGGATTGGCTCAGCTCCAGCCGTTGCTGCCACCTCTCCTCTCTGTATATCCGCCTTTCCAATAAAAATTAAAAATAAATCTTAAAAAAAAAAGATACCACTGCCTACTACTGCACACAAAAGCCATGGCTGGGGGTCCTGCCTGGCAGGGCTCAACCACAGTACCTGCTAGTGAGTGTTGGGGAAGGGGTGGACCATGTTGGGCTGGACCATGACACTTACCAGCTCAAGAGAGAACTGGGTCTGGGTCTGGGAACAGAATCTGTGGGGTTCATGGGCTCACCCCTGTGGGACTGCCATACCAGCTGGTTTGCTCAGAGGCTGGGGTGGTGACAAGCTTTATTAGCCATGACCATGAAACTCACCAAACTCGTGAGTACCAGGGTTGGGAACAGGCCAGGCTGGTCCAGGCTGTAGCACTTCCAGCCATACTCAAGAATCAGGTGTGAGACAGGCTGGACTGCAACAGCACACACAAAGGCTGACACTGGGCAGGTGGGGGGCGGTGGGACAGACTGTTGAATAAGGGCCTAGCACTTGCTGGCATGTGTGAAATCTGAGTTTAGGAGTGAGCTTGGTGGGGGAACTTGGGGAGCTTCCCTGGCAGGCCACTGCTACTAGTGATAAGCATATGAGTCAGGGTTGGTTGTTGGTCAGTCCTGGTAGGGCTGCTTCACTTGTCAGCAGATGTGTGAGTTGGCTCTGTAGGGGTGTACCGGGCAGGGCCAGGCCAAACCATGTCACACTGGTTGTGTAGGAGCCAGTATGGGGTGCAGGCCATGCTGAGTTAGGATAGGCTATCACATCTACCAGCTTGCATGGAAAGTGCCAGCAAGAGTTGGGACTGGGGGTGGGCCAGGCCAGGCCAGGCTGCAGCATCTGATGGCAAAGAGCAAACTGGATTATGGGTTTTCCCAGGTTGGGTCAGAGCAACCACTGGCATGCACAATATCTGTAGCTAGCAGCAAGCTTGATTGGGGAGCTAAGGGAATCCCCCTACTGGGCTGTGGTTCCCACTAATGAGTGCAACAGGAGGAATGGAGTTGGCGAACTGGGCTGGACATAGCTGTAGCATCCCTCGGTGTGAATGTGGACTGGGTTTTGGATGTACCATACTGGGCTAGGCTCCAGCAACAGCTGGTGCTCACAAGAGGCAGGGTAGGTGTATGACAAGCTGGGTTAAGTCTATGCACCACTGAGCTATACAAGGGCTGGATCTGAGAGTGGACAAGGCATGTCTGGCTGTAGCACCCATCAGTAAAGAGCCAGAATGAGTATGGGCCATTTGGGCAAGGCCACTCTAACTTCCAGGATGGGAGATGAACCAAGTCAGGCTAGGCTAAGGACTCACTGGTGTGCGAGAGATCTGCCACTGGAAGGTAACCTTATAGAGGAGCCTGAGAAGCTGTCAGGATGCAGTCCCTGCTGGTGAGTGCAAGAATCAAGGCTGGGAAAAGCCTAGACCAAGCCAGCTTTTGGTATCCACTGGCATAAATGTGGGCCATGTCTGGGGGCATGCTGACCCAGACCAGGCCAGTTCACAGTACCCACTGACAGATGTGAGAACTAGGACAGGATGTAGGACAGGCTGGGTTGGGCCACAACAATAACCATTTCACATTGGGGCCAGAACTAGGGGTTGGCTGGGCTGGGGCAGGCTGAACCACTACCAGCATGAACTGGAACCTGGGGGTAGGCCGGGTTGAGCCAGGCTATAATACCCACTGGTGGATGCCGAGGTGAGGCAGGCCATGCCAGAATGGGCTGCATTCTGCTCCAACCAACACATGTAAGATCCAGGAAGGGGGCAAGCCCAGCAGGTGGGCTCCCCTGGTGGGCCACTGCTCCCACTTGTGAGCATGAAAGTTGGAACTGAGGGCCTGCATATGAGCTGAGTTAGAGGGAGAGCCAGGCTGGACTAATGACCATATCCACTGGTGCATGCATGAGCCAGAATAAGTGCAGGGTGATTGGGCTTTGCAGCAGCATTAGCTGGCAAGTTCTGGTACTGAGGTCAAGTCTATTAAGCTAGACAGTAGAACCACCTGGAGAGTACAAGATCCAGGACTGGGAGTGGGCCCAGTAGGGAAACTGTGGGTGCCTCTCTGATGGGTTGCAACTTCCACTGGTGAATATGAAAACTAAGGCTGTGGGCTGGCCTGAATAGACAGGTGGTGACACCTGCTGGTGCAAGTGTGGGCAGAATAGTGGGATGGGTTAGGTTGAGCTGGAATCCAAAGCCCATTGATGTGTATGAGAGCTGAATGGGATGTGGAACAGAGTGGACTGATCTGTTACACATACTGACATGCACAGGAATCAGGACTGGAGGCTGATCTAGTGGGAGTTACTGGGGGCCACTCAGACTAGGCTGTAGTTCCTACTGGTGTACATGAGGGCTGAGTGTGTGGTGGGTGGGGTTGGTCTGGGCTGCAGCACCCATTGGTTTGTATGTGACTTGGGGCTGGAGACAGAACTGACCAGGCCACTGCAACAACGTGTGTGTGTGTGTGTGTGTGTGTGTGTGTGTGTGTGTGTGTATGTGTGTGTGTGTGTGTGTGTTTAGGCTGACGTGGGTGATAGACTGAGCCAGACCCTGTATTGGCTGACACACAGGAGTCAGGTCATGGGTCATCTCTGGTGAGGTTTCTTTGGGGAACTCCCCCTCCGAACTGGACCATTGAACTCAGAATTCCAACCACAGTGAAAATCACAGGGTCTAGGGTCTGACTGTGGAAGGCATGTGTCAGAACTAGGTCTTCATGGTTGCTGAAGTCTGTGTGGTGGACAGCATTCCCAGATGTTCATGGGGGACGCAACAACAGTTTATTGAGGCCTGCAGATGATGTCTAGTACCATGGAGGACAGAATAAATTGGACAGCTCTCCCAGACAAGTATCTGGGCAAACTGAGACTCTAAAGTGGACTATCAGCCACTAGACCTTGGAAGGATTTCCTCAGCCTTGGAGCAATAAAATCAATAGCACATCAGAACTATCAAAAACACTTAAGCAGTAACCTCAGAACTTGTTCCACATCAGGGACTCTGTGATGACATCAGGTGGCCTTCCCTCATTCCTGGGTACTGATGCAATTGGGTTGTTGGCAGCAGCCCTCTCCTCTCTCCACTTTCCCCAAATACCAGAAGAAAAAAAGGAGATTGGAGGTAGTTGTCTTATCCATTCTTTCCCATTCCTTGACCCTCCCCAACCTAATTGGTAGTCCACATGGGAACGCATCCCTCTCAACTATGTAAACATCATCAAATATAAAAGGAATTTATTATTTTAAAGAAGAAATTAGTGGAGGTTACAATTCAGGGTCCCTCACTTGTATGGACCTCTTTAATATGATGCATTTTTAATTTATAATTTTGTATTCTTTTTCTTATAGATTCTATTAGTTTTCTTTTTAAAAAAAATATTTGAGGCACAGAAATACACAGAGAGATAAAGGAGAGAGAGAGAAATTGCTCTTATCCTATATTTCATTCTCTAAATGCCTATAATGGCTGGGTCTGGACCAGAGCCAGCTGAGAGCGAGGAACTCAATCCAGGTCTCCTACATTGGTAGTAAGAATGCAATTATGTTGGTGCATAGCTATTTACTTCTTAGTTGACAATATAAATGCATTTTCTCAGTTTCTTTATACTGTAAGTCTAGGCAGGATATGACTTAATTCTCTGCTCCTGGACCATTGAAGCTAAACTCAAGTTGTCGGTCACATTAGGACTCAGGATCTTTTCTCCAGCTCATGGATTATTGGTAGAATCCAGTTCCGTGACATTGTAGGGCTGAGTTCTTATCTCCCCACTGGTTATCAGCTGAGGACAAGTCTTAGCCCCTACAGGCCACTCACAGTGCTTTACCACATGGCCTCATCATGAACTGCAGGTCTTTGTCCTCCTAACTCTCACACGTTGAATTCCTAGCTCCCAGGATTATGCTACTTGGAGACAGAGCTTATGGGAGGTAATGAAAGCTAACAGAGGTCCTAAGTGTAGGTTCAGATCCAACAGGATAAGTGTCTTTATGCAAAGAGATGCCACAGCCCACTTGTGCCTTTTTGTCTCCACATGTACATGCCAAGGAAAGGCTTTGTGAAGACACAGTGAGAAGATTACCATCTCCAAACAGGAAAGGGTAGCCATGCTGGCACTCTGATTTTGGACTTCCAAACTCCAGATTTGTGAGAAAATACATTCCAGTTGTTCAAGTCATTCCATCTGTGGTGTTTTGTTATGGCAGCCTAAGGAGACCAACACTTCCCATACACAGCTAACAGCACAAATGTTTGCTTTCATCTGAGCCAGCCAGAGCATGACTTCCTATTCTGCAACCAGCTGAAGAAAACTCACCTGATTAGGCCAGGATTATTCCCCAGATCATCTCTCCTTTGCCATTTAACAGACTCACGAAGGTGTGGTCTCACGTCTGCACTCAAAGTGCAGGTTATATAAGAACAAAGGTAATTAACTGTTAGGTCATCTTACAGTTCTGCCTACTATAAATAGGCCTCCAAATCACATAAACTTCATTTCCTGCAAAACTTGTGTCCATCCTGCCTATGAACCAGCTTCTCCTCAGCAGGTGTGGTGAGGACGAGAGAAAGAAGCCCTGTGTGTCTGCTCTGTCACAGGAGGCTCTCTGAGTTAGGGGAGAGAATAAATCAACTGTCAGGAATTTGGGGATCTGAGGCCATACAGGACTAGACTGGAGCTAGGTGATCACCCGACGAAGCTGAAGCCAGCAACCAGGAACTTCATCTAGGTTTTCCACAAGGGTGAGAGGGGCCCAGTAATTGGATCATCTTCTGCTTTCCCAGGTGCATTAGCAGGGAGCTGCATCAATCTGCATACTTTACAACACTGCAAGCAGTGGCTTAACTTGCCAATGATGACCCTGTATGCATTTGCTTTTATTTGTGTTCAAGAGTGCTTGGAGCTGGCTTGTGAGCTGGGTAATCCCCACCATAACCACTTGGCAGACATTTGGTCTGGTGATTAAGATACTGGTTGGGATGCCCACATCCCATATTAGAGATGCTAGGTCCACCTTCTTGCTAATGCAGATCTTGGGAGATAACAGTGATGGCTCAAGTGGTTGAGTTAGTACCATTCACATGGGAGACCCGAATTCATAGCTCTACCTGGCACAGTCCTGAGGGCATTTTGGAATGGATCAATAGATGGAAGCTCTCTCTCTCTCTTTCTCTCTCTCCATGTGTGTGTGCACACTCTGTCTCATAAGTAAATCAAATTCTAATGACTCTGGTTTCTTTTCATTATGCCTCTGGCCCTGCCTGGACACTCTTTTCATAACTTGCCAGAGTCTTCTCTTTTGACACAGCCTATCATGTGCCAGCTCCTATCTGAGTCTCTCCAGTTAATAAACATTAGCGTACTGTGATCTAGCCTCTATGATGGACAGAGCTGAATGTCATACCTGTTTGCACCCAACTTGCTATAGTCTAATTACAGTCACCATATAGGAACACGTCACCATCGCCCCAGAGGAGTAGGTATAATAACAATGCTCCAACATTTGGAGTGTATGGGAATACAGTTCAGCACCACTGGCATTCTCTCTCTCCTGCTATCCCCTTCAGCATCTCGGATCTCCCTCCTTCTTCTCCCTGCCCATATTCTTGGTCTCTTTGACCTTCTACAGCTTTGTAGAGTCTCCTCATCAGGGAAGAAGGAGCACCAGATCCTTGTAAAACTGGGAACATCTCATGTTCTTCAGCTCCCACGGAATGGAATGTCACAAGACAAATAAAATCTTTTTAAATATTAACTACCACTCACGGCATAGCTTCACTATGTTCCCATACAAACAAATCTCTGTCTCCTTCCTCCTTTCCAAACAATACTCTTCCTTGTTGAGGTGAGAGAAAAGGAAAAGTCAGATTTTCCCCTGTAGTGGACTGAATAATGGCTCCAAAATGTATCCAGTCCTAATAGTTGAGATGTATACATATAAGCTTATATGGAAACAAGATCTTTACAAGTGTAATGAAGACTCTTGAGATGAGGTCATGGTCCTATAGAATCAGAGTGGACCCTAAATACAGTCACAGGTATCCTTCTAAAAAGGAAGCAGGGAGATGTGATGGTACATAGAAGGGGAAGTGGCAATGTGACCATGTAACCATAATGAGTATCTGTTCAGCTCAACAGATAAATAATGCTTGCAGGAGAATCCCAGACACAGGTTTTGGGAATAGCTGACAGAAGCCTGTTCTGGGCAGCATGATCGGAGGGCTGAAAGTCAGCACTGTGACGCCAGCCAGGTCTTTGTTGCCTGGCCAGAGTCCAGCATGCAATGGGCCATGTCTTGTTCCCCTTGCTCCTCCCCTCACTTCCTTTACCTAGCCTTTCTGCTCCCTTCAAAGGTTCTCCTGTTAACTTGGGAACTGGGAAAAATGCTTTTGAGACTGAAGATGTCTGTTTCCTATCTCCTCCCCTACAAAGTTGCTAATCTCTTGAATAAACCTGTTTCCTTGCGTCAACTCTTGACCCTGGTAAATTGGGTATCCAGCAGAGGATAGTCCAGATCTGATTTTGAAGGCATCAATTATACAGAGATGGGAGTGATGTGAGCATGGCCAAAGAATGCTAGCAGCCCCTCAGGGCTCTTCAGGTTCTCCAGCAGGAGGCTGGATGCTGCCCTGTCATCAAGATTCTGGTCCAGTGAGACTGGGTTGGGACTTCTCACTACCCAAACTATGGGCGAATAACTTCCTTCTGGTTCAAATGTCCAGATTCAAGGCACTCTGCTACAGGAACAAGAGGAAACTAAGACATCCATGTTATGGTTTGGATACAGTTCGTCCCCTACTGGTGCTCATGTTGGCAGCTTGGTTGCCAGGGTGCCAGGGTTGAGAGGTGGTGGCATTTCTCTTCATATGGGCCAACACTAGTTCAGTGCTCCCAGGGGAATCTTAGTAGCTATGTTCAATAACTATATTGATAAGCTAGTCTGCCATATCCAGTCCCATGTTCAGGTCCCTGTGACCGGGCCTTCCTCTCTTGCTCATGCTGGAAATGAGAGCCATGCCTTATGGCCCTTATGCCAAATTGTCATTTATTTTATTTTTACTTTGTCACACTCAGCATATCTCCAAGTGGACAATGTCACAACTTAACTCTAATTATAGATCTTTCATCCATGGGTAGAGAAGTGAGCAGGTCTTGAAGGAGGCATGTTTTGAGTACAGGGTCTGAATTCTCTGCACTGCCTTTAACAAATGGGGCAGAAGGGAAGGCCAACTCTTAAGAGGAGAGGTGGGTAAGTCCACATGTGAAGAGGAGCTAGTGAAGTCTGGGAGTTCAAAATACACTCAGCTTGAGGCCAGCATTGTGGCATAGCAGGTAGGCCCATGGTCTGTAGTGCCAGCATCCCTTGCGAGTGCTGATTCAAGCCCTAGCTACTCCATTTCTGACTTAGCTCCCTGCTGATATCCCTGGGAAAACAGCAGAGGATGGTCCAAGTGCTTGGGTCCCTGACCCACGTGGGAAACCCAGATGAATTTAACCTGACCCAGCCCTGATTTTTCTGGCATTTGAGGCGCAAACCAGGGGATGAAAGATCTCTCTGTGTGTGCCTCTTCTCTTTGACTCTCTGCCTTTCAAATAAGCAAGTTTTCTTATTTTTATCTATCCCAAGGCATAAAATAAATGAAGAAGCATTTATTCAAGAAAATGTAATAACTCTCAGTAAGATTATAAGAGTTTTTGGCACTAAGGATCAGTTGTTATAATGTAGTGGTAAAGCCACTGCTTGTGACACCAGTATCTGATGCAGGTGCTGGTTCAATTCCCAGTTGATTCACTTCTGATTCAGCTCCCTATTAATGTGCTTGGGATAGCAGCAGAGTCTGATCCAAGCACTTGAGCTCCTGCCAGCTCTTGGCTTGGGCCTTACCCAGTCATTGCAGACAAATGGGGAAAGAACCAGCAGATGGAAGATATCATATTCTCTCTCTCTCAATCTCTCTCTTTTTCTCCACTCCATCTCTGTAACTCTACTTTTCAAGTATATATACATATAATAGATAATATATATTTGACATGCATCATATATATGCATATATATAAAGCCTTTGGCACTTGCGTCTTACCATTTTTTCAAAAGCCTTTTTGGGCCCGGCGCAGTGGCCTAGCAGCTAAGGTCCTCGCCTTGACTGCGCCAGGATCACATATGGGCACTGGTTCTAATCCCGGCTGCTCCACTTCCCATCCAGCTCCCTGCCTTTGGCCTGGGAAAGCAGTTGAGGACAGCCCAAAGCCTTGGGACCCTGCACCCACGTGGGAGACCCGAAAGAAGTTCCTGGCTCCTGGCTTTGGATTGACATAGCATCAGCGCTGTTGCGCTCACTTGGGGAGTGAATCATTGGACAGAAGATCTTCCTCTCTGTCTCTGCTCCTCTCTGTATATCTGACTTTCCAATAAATAATTAAATCTTTAAAAAAATAAAAGCCTTTTTGAAACATTCTTTTCTTAAGAACAAGATCTATCTTTATTTGAAAGACATTTTATATAGAGAGAGGAGAGACAAAGAGGTGTCTATCTTTTAGTTCATTACCCAAATGGTCACAACACCAAAACTGAGCCAATCTAAAGCCAGAAGCCAAGAGCTTCTTCCAGTTCTCCCACATGGATGCTGGGGCCCAAGGACTTGAGACATCCTCAGCTGCCTTCCCAGGCCATAAGCAGAGAGTTGGATCAGAAATGGAGCAGCAGGGACTTGAACTGGTACCCTTCTGGGATGATGGCACTTACAGATGGAGGATTAGCCTACTATGCCACTGTGCCAGCCCTGCCATCCTTTTCTGATTGGCTCCTCCCCAGGCTCCAGTTCAGGATGATGGAAGCTCCACTGAGACAGGTGTGGCCTAGAAGGCTCTGGCTCCAACCTCAGCTCTCAGTAAGCAATGTGGTATATTAGTATGAAGGGCCAGCCACACCAGTCCTCATTCTCTTCCAGCTTGGGAGTTACAGGAGCCGAATTCCTGGCAAGCACAGCCAGGAGGACAGGGGCTCTCTACTTGCTCTCCACATCCCCCCACACAGGCACCTGCTCCACAGGTTGCCAGACTAAGGACACAGGTGCCCTGACAGGCTGCTCACAGGAGGAGGGTGCCACTCAACAAAAAACAAGCCTAGAGCATCAGAGACTATCCCTTCCTCCCAAAAGTGTTTCTAGGAATAGGGTGGTCTACTCACAGGGAACTCTGAAGCTCTTCAAGGAACTGCTGTACCTGAGTGACAAGTTCAGGGTCTCTTGAGAACTACAGGGACCAGAGAAGGTCTGGGTTAAACACCGATATGGAGGCTGGGAGCCACATGACCACAATAAATGGTCTACTCTGAGAATCAGGGAAAACAGGGAACCAGAGAACCAAGAAAAGATAAATGAATTCCAAAGCCTGGCTGCAAAATGTGCTCCTGCATTTCGCTACACCTGGCTGAAGAGCAATTTACACCTCAAAGCACTGCTGCAAAAAAGACCAAAAAAAAAAAAAAAAAAAAAAAAGAAAGAAAGGGAAGATCGCACCCAGTCAAATCTAAGGGACCCTAACATTTGGTATATCACATCCAGTGTGGCAGGCAGCTTAAGAGAGGCCAAGGGGAGAGGCAAGGAAAGCCCTGCTTGCACCACCTGTTCTGGGGTGACTGTGCTCTTGTCAAAGGTTGTATCCTTGGAGAAGTGACATCTGAAGTGTCATGCTTTGGAAATGGACATCACTAACAGTCCAGCCAGATTACTAAATAGGCATAAAAGCCAAACAACAGGGGTTGATGTGGTGGTGCAGTGAACTAAGCTACAGCCTGCAATGCTGGCATCTCATATCAGAGTGCCTGTTGGAGTCAAAGCTGCCCTGCTTGACTTTGGCAGGGACCAATTTGGGGATTGAAACCAGTCAATGGAGGACCTCTATTTATGTTTGTATATATTACTCTGCCTTTCAAATAATAAATAATACATAGTTTTTTTTAAAAAAAGCCAGAACAATAAAAACAAACCTTAGAGAAGAGAAAGATAAATCACTATCCAAAGTAACTAGAATATGCTGGGGTCAGATATTGAGCTGCCTATGACTGCAGCATTCTATGTGGAATCCGTATGGGCACCAGTTCGAGTTCTGGCTACTCTACTTCCAATTCGCCTCCCTGCTAATGCACCTGGTAAAGCTGCAGGAGATGGCCCAGAAACAGATTCTGCAAGATTAACTTTTACAATAGAAACCTGTCAGCCTCAGTAAGAGAATATCAGGAAGCACAATAGTCTCTGTTAGACATTTATAATGTGAGCCAAATAGTTCTGGTAAATGCTTAGTCCCAGAGGGAAAGAGTCCTGGTTTGTAGAGGTGCTGTGATTTCCATGTTTGGTGTCAAAACTCCCACCATGGCCATTTTTTCTTCTTCTTTTTTTTTTTTAAGATTTCTTTATTTGTATTGGAAAATCAGATATACACAGAGGAGAAGAGGCAGCTGGTTCACTCCCCAAGTGGCCACAATGGCCGGAGCTGAGCTGACCTGAAGCCAGCACCCCAGAGCCTCTTCTGGGTCTTCCCACGTGGGTGCAGTGTCCCAAGGCTTTGACCCATCCTCAACTGCTTCCCCAGGTCACAAGCAGGGAGCTGGATGGGAAGAAGGGCTACACGGATTAAAACCAGTGCCCATATGGGATCCTGGCGCGTGCAAGGCAAGGGCTTTAGCCACTAGGCTACCGCGCCAGGCCCGATGGCCATTTTCAAATGACTGACATGCATGTAAGCAGCTGCTAGAGCTGGTTCTCCACACATAGCATCCTTAAACAATCTAACACTGAAACACATAGGTGTGGTTGTAATATTTCTTCTCCTAATTTTGGCTATCACAGACTTTTTCACTACCTTGTACCTTGAGTATCATCTTTTGTTTACAGCTTTCTCTCAAAGCCTATCTTCCCATGTCATAGAAGTTTCAGGTCAGACAATATCATTTGGCTCAGGGGTTAAGATGTCCCTTAATGTACCGTAATGGCTCAATGGCAAAATTCTCACCTTGCATGCACCAGGATCCCTTATGGGAGCCAGTTTGTGTCCCGGCTGCTCCACTTCCCATCCAGCTCCCTGTTTGTGGCCTGGGAAAATAGCAGAAGATGACCCAAAGCCTTGGACCCTGTACCTACATGGGAGGCCTGGAGGAGGCTCCGGGTTCCTGGTTTCAGATTGGTTCAGCTCTGGCAGTTGCAGCCACTTGAGGAGTAAACCAGGAGATTGAAGATATTTTTCTCTGCTTCTCTCCTTCTCTCTGTAAATCTGCCTTTCCAATAAAAATAAGTGTTAAAAAAATATGTTCCTTGGCACAGCTGCACCCCATATCAGAGTGATGATGTGGCCTGGTGCTGCCAACCCCAGCTGTCTTCCTTTACTGTCCTACAACTGCCTGTGTTTTTTCAGTAACTGTATGTGTCACACGTGCACTGTTAGCTGAACTCTCTCCCCAGACCTCCCTCCAGGCCCAGCAAGTAGTCCTGGTGAGAGTTTCTCATTACCATGTAGCTTCCCCTTAGTCTAACAGACATGTGAATAATTCCCTTTAGATGACTTTGAAATCCTGCCATAGGCCTGTTTGAACCAGAGCTGCCACATGGAGCTGCAAGGTTTTACAGGAGAATTCAACCCTCCATGGGTTACCTTTTCTGGCCTCAGCTTTCCCTGTAAAATGGAGATAATAATACTTGTTGAATGAAATGGTTTGCACATGTACAGCATTCAGCAAAATGGCAACAATAAATGCTTGCGAGCGATGTTGCAAAGGCTGACACTGGTGTAGGGATGAAGTCACCACCTACGAAGCTGGCATTCCATATGGTCCTGGGTCAAGTCCTGGCTGATCCAGTTCCAATTCAGCTCCCTGTTAATGGGCCTGGAAAAGCAGCAGAAGATGGCCCAAATGCTTGGGCCCCTGTCACCTACATGGAAACCTGAAGAAGCTTATGATTCTTGGTTTTTACCTGGCCCAGCCATTGCAACCAACTGGAGAGTAAACCAGTGGCTAAAAGGTTTCTCTTTCTGTCTCTCCCTTATAAAAAAATAACTCTTAGAAAAAAATTAGGAGATGCTGCTAAACTTAATGTTATTAAGTAACTCATAGGACCTCATGTTATTCTCTGTGCTCAATCTTCATAATTACTAAATTTTCTCTATTCTAATTTGTTATTGGTATTACCAGCCTATAATTTAACAGCGCCTTATTGCAGCGATAAGGAAATAATGTCACACTGAACTTATGGTATGACAGAACAATTGAAAGACTAAAAATACAGGTGCTAGCGACAGATCTTTTTTAATGACGTTTGATAATTTACTTCTTTTAGTTGAATTTCCTCATTCAGAAATTGTAACTGTTTAATAAAGGTGAATAAACATCTTTATGAATATGTCAACCATATCATATAGCAATTTTTCCAATTTTCAGTAGAGAGGCGTGGCCGGAGTTCAAAGACATGATACAGCAAGGAGAGGACACTACCCAACCAGAGATGTGGGGCTGGGCAAAGGGTTTCCTGAAGTGTTTCGGTTAAGTAATGATCAGTGTTTGCAGAGGGAAAGAATCACCTGAGTGTACTAGAGGTGAGGATGCGCAGCACCATATAGGCATATTGCCACTTGCCATTAGCCAGCCTGGAAAAATTCATATTACAGGGCACTAGATGGACTAATCAGGAAAGTCTTGGATCAGTAGTGGAAACAATTAATTCTAGAATGAGCACTATTCCAGATCCACCTTTAAAAACGTAAAAATAAGAGAAACAGATACCTTTTACCTAACTTGGGTGTACCCCAGACCAAACCTAAAGAATATTTACGGAATATAAAAACCATCCAGCACTTGACAAAGTATAAATCACAAGGTATGATATCTAATCAAAGATGAGGAGATCAAGAGACAGAAAAACACACTTAAAATGGGGAGAATTCCAGGTCAATTGAGATTGACCCAGAAATGATGCAGATGTTAAAAGTAGCACAGAAGGAGACTTAAATAGTTATAACTGTTTCATATTGAATTTTGTAGATTCAAAAAAACAGAAACATGAAAAATGTAACAGAAACACAAATAAAACTTCCAGAAATGAACACCTCAATGCTTATAACAAATGCAGTGGATGACACTGATGGTAGGTTGTAGGCATAGCAGAGGAAAAGGTCAGACACAGCAAGAGAAGATTAGTGAATTTCCAATCACATAAACTATGCCAGATTAAATAGCAATAATATGAATTGACCATTATTTTAGCAAAGAGCTATGAGAGAACCTGAGTAAGCTGAGGAACAGCCCAACAGCACTGTGAAACTTAAAGCTGTATGGTGTAAATGCTAAAGCAATGACCAAAATAGCAAAGAGTCACAGGATGAAGAAGAAAGGCTTACCTTTCACGTCCACAAAAGACAATCTTGGCATTTTTGTAGACAAACCAAGCCTTGTCTTTACCAATGAACAGGATTATTTCATGGAAGGCAAATAAGATGATAGTAAATTTTGCTTTAGTATTTATGCATTGCTGCAATCCATCAATATGTTACAATACATGCAATCTTAGGAAGTACCCTGCTCCAAGTCTCATGTTGATATTCTGGCATAGAATCTTAAAAGATTTTTAAGACTTCCCCCAACATTCTTCACACACACACACACACACCATTTTACAGAGTGTAGTGTGCTTGAACAACTTGTCCATATCAGGCACTGGGGTTACAGGACAGGGGCTGAAATCTAAGTTCCCTGGCTTTGTTCAACTTCATTCAACCTAACAAACATTTAAGTGAGCCCCTGGAGACCTGGCCAAGGAAGGGGAGTGGAGAGGTTTTCTGGGAAGGGGCTCTGGGTGTGGATGACATCACTGGTAGAGGCACAGAGCCAGGGAACATTCAATTGTTCCTAGATATCTGATAATTTCTCCCCATCCATATACCCACAGTGGGCATGTCCTGGATAAACTGACACTGTGTGATTAAAAAGCATAGATAAAATTCCTGTGACCATGAGGCTAAGCAGACGCTATGGGTAAGGCACACAGAGCAGAGCTTCATTCTCGGGAGGGTTATCAAAGGCATGATTCCACAGTTGGAGAAGGCAGGGCATGGACCATGCTGTGCAACATCCCAGCAAAAGTGATTTCGTGTTTCAAGGTTAGGTTAGAATCCCAAGTCAGCTATTTGAGTCAATTCCCTTCACCTCTTTCAGTCTGTTTCCTGAAATATAAAACTGAGATAAACTATCTTCAACACAGACTTGTTAAGAGGATTGAATGAGCTAAAATTGAAAGTGCATCTCGTATTAAACAGTACCTAACAGAACTATTGCTATTATTTCCAAGGCACTTGCCCAACCAATCCTTTTTTTTTTTTTTTAAAGATTTATTTTTATTATTTTTTATTGGAAAGGCGGATATACAGAGAGGAGAGACAGAGAGGAAGATCTTCCGTCCGATGATTCACTCCCCAAGTGAGCGCAACGGGCCGATACTATGCCGATCCGAAGCCAGGAGCCTCTTCCGGGTCTCCCACACGGGTGCAGGGTCCCAAAGCCTTGGGCCGTCCTCGACTGCTTTCCGGGGCCACAGGCAGGGAGCTGGAAGGGAAGCGGGGCTGCCGGGATTAGAACCGGCGCCCATATGGGATCCCGGGCGTGCAAGGCGAGGACTTAACCACTTGCGCCACCGCGCCGGGCCCCCAACCAATCCTTAATGTGACTGTTTCACAGATGAGGGAACTGGCCAAAATGCGGGGCAACAGTGGGACATGGAAGCAAAAACCTTCTGGCTCCTGGCTTTAGATCAGCTCAGCTCCAGCCATTATGGTCATCTGGGGAGTGAACCAGTGGATGGGAGAGAGACTTCTCTGTCTTCCTCTTCCTCTGTCTCTGTAAATTTGCCTTCCAAATAAAATAAATAAATCTTTAAAAAAAATACCTGAGGCTTGGTTACTGATGAAGAAAGGAAGTTTATTTGGGCTCATTGTTCTGGTCCAAGGTCAAGAGGCTGCACCTGGGCAGTCTTCTTGCTGGCAGTGTCCCAAGCCAACACACAGTATCACCACCTAGCAGAGACAAAGGCCAACAAACACCTACGTGTCTCCTCTGCTCTCTCTTTCCTCATAAAGCTACCAGGATTCAGTCATGGGGGCTACAACTAATGAAATTACCTAGTTATTATCATCCCTCAAATGCCAGAGTCAGATTAATATCCCACCTCCTTAAGGTGGCACAAGGGGGATTAGATTTCAATACATGAAACTGTGGGCAACACATTCAGACAATATCCAAACTGGTCTAATCATTTACAAAACTGAGCTGTCATTCGTCATTGAAGAGTAAGTAAAGCAGGATGTTGCTGCACTGGCACTGGAGTGTGCATGTCCGGCTCTGTTGTTTCCCCTTTTATCAGCAAGGTGAACTTTTACTTATTATTATAATAATAATAATGACGAACTGCAGTCGGGACCCAGTACTAGAAACCAAGCCCAGGCACTCCAACGAGGGATGGGAGCATCTTACTCACGAGGCTAAAACACCTAATTTCTTTCTCCTTATCCTTTTGTCTTGGAGTGTTTTCTGTCCTCATCAAGCTGAGTACAATCTTGTCCAATCTGCACTCCTTCCACACAATCCCCATGCAATCCTCTACTCATAGTGCTTGGTTACATAATCATTCATTCATGTTTCTGCCTCTTACCCAGATCATCTCCTCCACCCCCTCACTGCAACCTCCATGAAAGTAGGAACATTGAATGTGATCCATTTCTGCTACTTATTTCCCTATGCAGCACCAGGATTAGGTAGGAATGCTCAATGGATTGGTGGAAGCATAGAAGGATAGAAGGATAAATGCATGGAAAAATGGATGACGGATTGATGAGTGGTTGACTGTGTGGCCTCTATCTCTTCTAGTTCTAGGATATTCAACTCTACCACCCAGCTCAGTATTTTCTTTCACCTCTCCTTCTCCTTGTCATTCTCTGAGAGAACCTGGAGCGATACCCCAAACTCATGAAACATGAAGGATTGTAGCACCTCAGAGATCATTTGATGCCTCTTTGCATTGCCCAGGGAACAGCTAAGGCGCAGCAAGGGAGTTGCTCCAGGGAACCAAGAGAGAATATGAATGTGCCAGACCAGAAGCCACTTCAGTGTTGCTTCGAGGACATGGCATATTTACCATTTATTTATTATTTGTTATTACTATTTATTATCAAAAGTGCCTTGGAAGGGTGTGGGGAGGAGAAGACATGTTCTCTATGACCTCACCCCCCATGGCAGTGTTTTGGGAACAAACTGGATTCTCACGGTTCTCCTCCCAATGGTGGCAGGGTGCCCGTGTCTGGTGAGGTATTTTTCATAATGAAAAAGAAACAAAGATAGCATCAGACCTCATTTGTAATTTCCCCATGGCAGCTGGAATCTAAAATCTGTTTGTTTTCTTTCTCAGTTTGTTATTCAGCACTTGTCCTTGGTAACAAATGAAGCAAGAAGGGAGAGTTTGGGGCTTTAAAGAGGAAAAAAAAAGTCTTCACTCATTTGTTTACATGTGTGTTTATTTCCAGATGCACTTATTTTGGCAACACAGGCCAATATGGACATCCTGCCATTCCCGCCAGTCTTTCCTCCTTAATTTAGATAGATCACATCTCTCCTGTGGCCCAAAGCTCTAGTGTCATCCCTAACCCCGGATATCCTTCTTCCTTCCAGGCAAGGGGCTGCCCACCTCCTCAAGCCTGGCCTTCCCCGCACGCTGTCCTGGCTTTCACCCCACAGCTACCACATCCTCGGTCGACACTTAATCGCTTCCGATCCTCACACCCGGCCTGCTATCCTTCACCCTGCCACTTGGTCATGGCCCTGGAATGCATGTGGAGAGGAATCCAGAGGCAGGAAGAAGTCAGCTCAGATTCAGAGGTCATATGCTGTGTACCTGGCACCATACTGAACTCCAACTTTGTATGGGGTGAGAGAGTCCTTCATTGTGCCTATTTTTAATTTAGTGAAATAAACACAAAATTGATCACTTGGACCAACGTATTTACATTATTATGAGACTATCACGATTCACTTCTGCAACATTTTCCATTTCTTTGCTCCTTTTGAGATGTGAGAGGGTGTAGTATAACATGGAGACAAGCATGGCATCAAGGCAAAAGTGATCTTTTTTTTAAAAGATTTATTTTATTGGAAAGGCAGATATACAGAGAGGAGAGACAGAGAGGGAAGATCTTCCGTCCACTGGTTCACTCCCCAGGCGGCCGCAATGGCTGGAGCTGAGCCAATCCGAAGCCAGGAGCCTCTTCCGGGTCTCCTACACGGGTGCAGGGTCCCAAAGCTTTGGGCCGTCCTCAATTGTTTCCCCGGGCCACAGGCAGGGAGCTGGATGGGAAGCGGGGCTGATGGGATCCCAGGCGTGCAATGTGAGGACCTTAACCACAGCGCCACCGCGCCAGGCCCAGCAAAAGTGATCTTAAAGATGCTTTGACTGGGCCCAGTGTGGTGGTCTATTGGCTAATTCCTCACCTTGCATGTGCCTGGATGCCATATGGGAGGTGGTTCGTGTTCTGGCTGCTCCACTTCCCATCCAGCTCCCTGCTTGTGGCCTGAGAAAGCAGCAAAGGATGGTTCAAAGCCTTGGGACCCCACACCCATGTGGGGAAAGAAGCTCCTGGCTCCTGACTTTAGATCAGTTCAGTTCTAGCCATTGTGGTCACTTGGGGAGTGAACCAGTGGATGGAAGATCTTTCTGTCTTCCTCTCTGTAATTCTGACTTTCCAATAAAAATAAATTAATTTTTTCTAAAAAATTCTTTGGTCAAGGTGGGCAGTTAACCTTGCAGTGAAGAGCTCCATGTACCATACCAGAGGATCTATGTTTCATTCCTGTTCTAACTCCTGCTCCAGCTTCTTGCTAATGTACCTGGGAAAGCAGCAGAAGGTGGCATGAGCCCCTTCCACACATGTGAGAAACCAGGATGAAGCTCCTGAGTCTTGGCTTCTGCTTAGGCCTGTTTCAGCTAACTGGGGAGTTAAGCAGCAGATGGAATCTCTTTCTCACCACTCCAAGCATGGAGAGAATTGCAGGTTCCATGGTCTGACTGTGGAGTACCTGTATTAGAGCTGAGCCTCCTCAGTGGCTTAGACGAAGCAGCGAACAGCATTTCCAGGTGCACGTGGAGGATATGACAGTAAAATGGAGTCTGCAGAGGACACCTGGTACCACAACAGAGGACAGAACAAATCAATCAACTACCCCAGCCACATGTTGGCAGTGAAAAACTGGGCAAAGGGAGACTCTAAGGTGGACTATGTCAACCAGTGGATTCTGGAGAGATTTTGTCATGCTTTGAGTGGCAAGATTTGCAGTAATACAGAACTGATGAACTACCAAAACCTCATGAGCAGGACCCTCAGAGCATGCCTCACATCAGGGACCCTGAGATGGTAAGAAGGCTGGGTGTGGCTTCTTCACTTATTTCCCACTTCCCCCTGATACAGGAAGGGGAAAAAAAGAGAATGTGGAAAAGGTGATCTCACCCACCTTCCTGTAGCCTTTGACCCTAATCGCCCCCAATCAACTATGTAAAAATCATTAAAAATAAAAATATTTTATAATTAAAAAAAAAAAGAAATTGGGTTCCTGCCACGCATGTGGGACACCTGGATTAAGTTTCCAGCTCCCTATTCATGGCTTTGTTCTATCCAGCCAAAACATCTGGGGCATTAACAAATCCTCTGTGTCCTAAATAAATAAATGTATAAAAGAAAAAAATAATATGCTTTAGCATTAAATAGTATGCCAAGACAAAGAATGACCATTTCTATTGCACCATCTATCTTGGTCTAATGGGTTAACACATCATTCCTTATATATAGTGTTTTTCTCTAAATTATGTATTTCTGGGGCAGATGTTTGACACAGCAATGAAGACGCCACTTGGGACACCTGCATCCCATACTTGAGTACCTGGGTTCTGGTCCCGGCACCATTCATGATTCCAATTTCCTGCTAATGCGCACTCTGGAGAGTCATCAAGTGATGGTTCAACTAGTTGGATCCTTGCCAGTCACATCTGAGACCTGGAGTGACTCCTAGGCTAGTTTTAGCACACCCCAGTCTCAGCTCTTGCAAGCATTTGGGGAGAAAATCAGCAGATAGAAGATCTCTGTGTCTCTCCAACTTTCAAATAAATAAATATGCATTTTTGATTTTTCCCGATTTATTAAAAAATATATATCTGCCAATCCAGAAGTGTGTGAAGAGGTTGGAAGGTCTCCTACTACATTCCCAACATCCAGGGGTTGCCACCTGCAGCAGTTTGAGAAAGCTGTTCCTGTTTGCCTGGTATCTTACTATCTCAAAACCCGGAGCACTGAATTTGTCAGCTGAGTGATTGCCTAGGCTTCCAGGTGAAGGCTATTCCCTAGTAAGTCCCAGCTGTAAGAAGTTCCAGGAAGATTTGCTAAAATGGGAGGGGACAATATCCATTTTTCCCTTTGCCTTCCTTCCTTTTCCTGGCCTTTAAAATGTCCATTTTCTGGAGCTCTAGCAGCTGCCCAAGACCATCAGGCGGGAAGCTATGGACACAGTGGTGGAACAGGCACCTGGAAGAAACCTGGCTTCCTGCTGATCATGAGATAACTTTACCCTTCTAACTTGGACTTCTATTCCATAGAAGGAAGTTAAATGATCTTGATAATCTATGATTATTCCTTGCTTTGGGATACATGCAATGAAAACTAATTTAAATAAAGATAGGATTCTACCTTTCTATTTCAAAATAAATGAGTATATTATAAAAAATATAGATGACACACAAAAGAAGTGATGTGGAAGGACTTGTTTTTGCCTTAAAAGACCTCTTGTTTTGAGAAGATGAGACTAATTTGTTTACATGTGTGGTTCAACATGCCCAGGGGTCTCAGTGTGGCGTGGCAGCCAGGCTGTTTTGAATGGTCAGGGCTCTGTCCCACCATCTATCCCTCCAATGTGTGTTGGAAAATTTCCATGCCATGGCATCTGCTGAGCCCAGAGAGACATCAGACCCTGGCTATGACCTGGAGGAACTCAGCCCAGGGCACAGGGCAGTGACCCAAGCAGTTATGCCAGGAGGAACCAAGCAAGGTGGGGCCTCAGGCAGGATGCCCCAGGAGACAAGCAAAATGGCACCCATGGACAAGGAGTGTTGCCAATGGGGAAGACATGGGAGGGCAGCCCAAGAGAGGAAACAGAGTGTCCTGGAATACAGCGTGGTCAGGAACTCTGGAAGGGAGGTCGGGGTGGAGCTCAATGGAAGCTGCACAATAAAGACCCACACTGTCAGCCAGAGGGTGTTTGCCCTTGATTCTGCAGGTAACTTGGAACAGCAAGCTCCATTCATAGCCCAGACCTTGGCTCTCGACTTCTATCCATATAGACAAATACTGTGTTTTTTTTTTTTCTTTTTTTTTATTGTTGCTTACACTGTATTGTGTAGTACAGTTTTATAGGCGCTGGGGATTCCCCCCACCCCTCCCCATACCCCTCCCCCCATGGTGGATTCCTCCACCTTGCTGCATAACCATAGTTCAAGTTCAGTTGAGATTCATTGCTTGCAAACACATGCCTAGCATAAAGTTCAGCGTCTTATTGTCCAGATAAGTTCAGTGGCCTCCTGGGGAGACCTTCTATGGTCTGAAGATAGGTCTAACAGAGTAAAGATCCGGTCGGTTAAAAGCCCCAACAAGGCCTCAGTATCAATATACAACATTATGGAATTAATTGACATAGTATTGGGTAAACAATATGTTAAAAATAATGCAAGTTCCATTCTTCGAAACATCTGGGTTGAGACAGCATCAATGACACGTTCAAAAAATAACAAACAACCAAACAATAAATTACAGGTTAAATCAAGGCGAACATGTGGTATCTAATCTTTTGGGATTCACTCATTTCCCTTAGCATTATAGTTTCCAGTTGTGCCCATTTAGCCACAAAGAACTGCATTTTGTTTTTTTTAACAGCTGAGTAGTATTCCATGGAGTAGATGAACCAAAGCTTTCTTATCCAATCTTCTATTGATGGGCATTTCGGTTGCTTCCATGTTTTTGCAATTACTGATTGTGCTGCAATGAACATGGGGATGCATGTTGGTTTGTCGTAAAACAGGTGTTTTGGATATATTCCTAGGAGTGCTATTGCTGGGTCATATGGCATGCAGATTCCGAGTTGTTTGAGTGTTCTCCAGACTGATTTCCATAAAGGCTGTACCAATTTGCAGCTCCACCAGCAGTGGAGTAGGGTTCCCTTTTCCCCGCATCCTCGCCAGCAAGCGTCGTTGGTGTTCTTGTTTATGTGGGCCAATCTTACTGGTGTTAGGTGGTACCTCATCGATGTTTTAATTTGGATTTCCCTTATTGCTAGGGAGCTGGAACATTTTTTCATATGTTTGTTTGCCATTTGGACTTGCTCCTTTGTGAAATGTTTGCCCATTTCCCTTGCCCATTTCTTGAGTGGCTTGTTTGTTTTGGTTTTTTGGTTGTTTTGAAGTTCTTTGTATATCCTGGAAATTAGCCCCCTATCGCCTATATCGTGTGCAAAGATCTTCTCCCACTCTGTGGGTTGCTTTTTTACTTTGTTGATTGTTTCCCTTGCTGTACAGAAGCTTCTTAGTTTGATGAGGTCCCATTTGTTTATTCTGTTCTCAACTGCTATTGCTTTTGGTGTCCTTCTTAGAAAGTCGGAACCTACTCCTAGGTCTTGCAGTGTATTTCCTACATTTTCTTGCAAGAGTTTGAAGGTTTCTGGATGTAGGTTTAGGTCTTTTATCCATGTAGATTGGATCTTAGTGTATGGTGATAGATGTGGGTCTATCCTTTTGTTTCTACAGGCTATCAGCCAGTTGTCCCAACAACATTTACTAAAGAGGCCTTCCCACTTGCTTGAGCTATCATTGGTCTTTTTGTCAAAGATTAATTGGCTGTATTTGTGTGGGTTCCCTTTTGGTGCTTCTATTCTATTCCATTGATCTTCTTTTCTGTCTTTGTGCCAGTACCAGGCTGTTTTGATAACCACTGCTCTATAGTATGTCCAGAGGTCCGGGATTGTGATTCCCCCTGCTAATCTCTTATTTTTCAGGATGGTTCTAGCTATTCGTGGTTTTTTGTGTTTCCAGATGAACTTTTGAATCATTGTATCCAGTTCCGTGAAGAATGTTTTGGGCAATTTGACTGGAATTGCGTTGAAAATGTATATTGCTTGTGGTAGTATAGACATTTTAATGATATTGATTTTGCCTATCCAGGAGCACGGGATGTTATTCCATCTTTTGAGGTCTTGTTCAATTTCCTTTTTAAATAGTTTGTAGTTTTCTTCGAATAGGTCTCCTACGCTTTTGGTTAGATTTATTCCCAAATACTTCATACTTCTCTCTGCTATTTTGAATGGTATCCTGTTGGTTAGATCTTCTTCCATCTTGGTGTTATTTGCGTACACTATGGCTGTTGATTTTCGTTCGTTAATTTTGTACCCCGCCACTCTGCCAAACTCTCGTATAAGTTCTAGCAGTTTCTGTATTGATTCTCCTGGTTTTTCTATGTATAGGATTATGTCATCTGCATATAGTGAAAGCTTGACTTCTTCGTTTCCTATACGTATGCCTTTGATTTCTTTTTCTTGTCTTATGGCCTCTGCAAGTACCTCTAGGACTATGTTGAATAGCAGTGGTGATAGCGGGCACCCTTGTCTTGTTCCAGATCTCAGTGGGAAGGGTTCTAGCTTTTCTCCATTCAGTATGATACTGGCGTTGGGTTTTTCATAAATTGCTTTAATTATGTTGTGGATTTTCCCATCTATGCCTACTTTGGCTAGAGTTTTTAGCATGAAGAGGTGTTGGATTTTGTCGAAAGCTTTTTCTGCATCTATTGAAACTATTATGTGGTTCTTGTTTTGCAGTTTTTGGATATGGTTTATAACATTTATGGATTTCCGAATGTTGAACCATCCCTGCATTCCAGGGATGAATCCTACTTGATCCGGATGAATGATCTGTCTGATGATTTTTTGAATTCTATTGGCTAGGATTTTGTTGAGAATTTTAGCATCAATGTTCATCAGAGAGATAGGTCTGTAGTTTTCCTTCTCTGATGGTTCTCTGTCCGGTTTTGGGATTAAGGTGATGTTGGCTTCATAGAATGAGTTTGGGAGGGTTGCTTCCTCCTCTATTGTTTTGAAGAGCTTGTAGAGGATTGGGGTTAGTTCTGTTCGGAATGTTTTGTAGAATTCTGTAGTGAAGCCGTCTGGGCCTGGGCTTTTTTTCGTTGGGAGATCCTTGATGACTGTTTCAATCTCTACCTCGGTTATGGGTTTATTTAATTCTGCAGTTGCCTCCGGACTGAGTTTTGGTAAGTGGTGGGAGTCCAGGAACTTTTCTATTTCTTGGTGGTCCTCAAATTTGTGGGAGTACAGTTCTTTGTAGTAATTTCTAATTATTTTCTTAATGATTGCAGTGTCTGTTGTTATGTTGCCTTTTTCATCTTTAATGCTATTGATTCTCACTTTCTCTTGTTTTTTTTTGGTCAATCGGGCCAGTGGAGTGTCTATTTTGTTTATTTTCTCAAAAAACCAACTTTTTGATTTGTTGATTTTATGTATAGTTTTTTTGATTTCTATTTGGTTTATCTCCTCCCTTGTTTTGATGATTTCTTGTTTCCTATTGTGCGTGGGACTCTTCTGCTGCTGTTTTTCCAGATCCTGGAGGTGTGTGGTTAGTTCCTGTATTTGGCGTCTTTCTTGGGCCTTGACATGCGCTCCGATTGCAATGAATCTACCTCTTAGCACTGCTTTGGCGGTGTCCCACAAGTTTTGGAATGTTGTATCAGAGTTTTCGTTGGTTTCCATGAATTTTTTGATCTCATCTTTAATTTCTTCTCTGACCCATTGTTCGTTTAATAGCATATTGTTCAATTTCCAAGAGTGCCTATACTTCCTGGGGAGTTTTGAGTTGTTGATTTCCAGTTTCATCCCATGGTGGTCTGAGAGGGTACATGGTATGATACTAATGTTTTGGAAGTTGTTTAGATTCGCTTTATGTCCTATCATGTGATCGATTCTGGAGAAGGTGCCATGCACCGCTGAGAAGAATGTATAGTCTGTGGCCTTAGGATAAAAAGTTCTATATATGTCTACTAAGTCTAGTTGTTCTATTGTTTGTGTGAGCTCTGTTGTTTCTTTGTTGAGTTTTTGTTTCGTGGACCGGTCCATTGTTGTTAGAGGTGTGTTGAGATCGCCTACAAGAATTGTGCGGGTGTCTATGTCTTCCTTTAAGTCTGTAAGTAATTGCTTTACGTAACTAGGTGCATTAAGATTCGGTGCATAAACATTAATGATGGTGATTGCTTCTTGATGGATCATTCCTTTCACCAGTATAAAATGGCCTTCCCTGTCTCTTTTGATATTAGTTAGAATGAAATCTATTTCATCTGAAATTAGGATAGCTACCCCAGCTTTTTTTTCTCGTCTATTGGCGTGAAATATCTTTTTCCATCCCTTCACTTTCAGTTTCTTTGCATCCTTTCTGGTTAGATGCGTTTCTTGTAGGCAACAGATGGTTGGGTCTTGTTTGATGATCCATTCTATTAATCTCTGTCTTTTGATTGGTGAATTTAGACCATTTGTGTTGAGAGTTAAAATTGAGAGTTTGCAATTTTGCCCTGCCATGTGATTGTGTTGTGTGTGTGTTGTTGCCAATGTAGTTGTCTTGTTTGTGCAGCTTTTAGTTTGGAGACCTTCTTATTTGCCAGCTTTGTTTGTGATTTGCCTCCTTTTTGTCCGGGACTAGTGCATTTCTAAGGAGACTTTGCAGAGCTGGTTTTGTGTAGACATATTCTTCTAGTTTTTCTTTGCTATTGAAGTATCTGATTTCGTTCTCATATACAAATGAGATCTTTGCTGGGTAGATTATTTTTGGTTGACAGTTGTTTTGTTTCAGGACTTGGAAGATCTTTGTCCATTCTCTCCTTGCTTGTAGGGTCTCTTCGGAGAAGTCAGCAGTGATTCTGATGGGTTTTCCCCTGTATGTGATCTTTTCTCTACTTCGTGCTTGTCTCAGGATTCCTTCTTTGTCTTCATTGGAGTAGAACCTGAGCACCGTGTGTCTGGGTGAGGATCTCTTTGGATCATGTCTGTTGGGAGTTCTCTGTCCATCCTGTATGCGGGGTGGATTCGTGTTCCAAGTGTTTTGGAAGTTTTCCTGTATAATTTCATCAAGCACTGCTTGCATCCCAGATTCTCTTTCTACTCCCTCAGGGAGGCCGATGATCCGAATATTCAGTTTTCTAAGGTAATCCTTCATCTCTTGCATCATTTTATTAGTTTTGCTGAGGTTTGTCTCCAGCTGTTTAATTCGCTGGGCACTTTCATTTTGTGTGTCTTCTGTTTCAGAGATCCTTTCCTCTGCCGCATTTATTCTGTTGATGAGGCTTTCAATCTTATTCTCTTGGGCATCCAGTTTGGTTTTGATTTGTTGTATTTCGGTGATTATGCGGTTCTGGTAGTCTTCCAGCTTTGTGTCCACGTCTCTGAGAAATTTTAGCATTATTTTCATCAATTCCTTTGCTGGTAACACGTCCATGTCTTCATCTCGCATCGCCGATATTGATAATGGCTTTTGGCCCATGTTTGGTGGGGTGCTGGCTCTTTCATCTGGAGCACAGCTCTTTCTGGTGGTTTTTCCCATTGCGTTGGTGTATTCTGGTGGGGCAAATGAACCCGTGTGTTGAGGGGCTGTCAGGTGCTTTCCTGTAGAGATTGGAGCCTGCAGGCGTGGTGTTGCCGGGCGTGGTAATTTTCAAGGCACCGTTGGTGCGTTCTCAGGGCCCGGGGCTGAAGAGCACCACCTTGGGGGCCCAGTGGATTCCAGGCACACTCTGGGCACCTCTTCAACAGGTGTGACACCCCAGGGCGTGGAGGGATGGAGGCGCTCTCTGGGTGTGCCCCCTGCACGGGAATCCACAGGACTTAGAAGGTTTTATGTGCTTTCTCCCTGCGTTCTCCGTGTCAGGGACTGCAAGGTTTTTCAGAGCCCACCTGGTGCGTCTCCCACACACGGGACTGTGGGTGAGGCACTTTCCAGGCGTGGCTCTTGTGCAGTGAATCCACCACTCGTGGTGTGTGGGTGTTCAGAGCCCCTGCTCCTGTGTGGCTCTCTCACACCGGCCCTTAGCGGGGGAGTGGCCCAGGCGCCCTGTTATTATTTCACGGCAGGTTCGCACCGTGTCAGTGTGATGCAGGAGTTTTCAGAGCTCTCCTGGTGGGTCGCCCACGCTCAGAACTGCGGGGTGGGAGGCGAGGGGTGAGCAGTTCACCCTATGGGAGTGGTACCTGCGTGTCGGGGACACACAGCGCTACACTTCCCAAGTCTCAAAGCTCCCCTGACATCTGACACCTGCGCTGTGGAGGCGGCTGCTGCAGGCGGGGCCGCCTAGTCCGCTCGGCTGCTGCAGGCGGGGCCGCCTAATCCGCTCGGCTGCTGCAGGCGGGGCCGCCTAGTCCGCTCGGCGCAGCGACCAGGGTCTTCCCGATGTTATCGCGCTTCCACCAGGCAGGATGTGGAGGACTCCAGATCCTCACCAGCAGCCTCTGCGCACTGAGACGCACTGGCCCTCTCAGTGTAGGAACATCCGAGGCGCCTTCCTGGTGCCCCCTCAGCCACCAACACCACTGTGCGTAGTTCCCAAGGCATAAACCCGACAGCTTCAGTCTCTCTGCCCCGCGTTCTCAGAGGCTGGACCCTCAGTAGGGGGTCAAGGAATGCGGAGGCTACCACGTCAACCCCCCGGCTCACCAAACGTCCGGCCGCTGCAGTCTGCCTCCGCCTCCCGCCGGCGACGGTCCGCCCGATCTCCCCGCCTCCGGGCTGTCCGCGTCTCCCGTCAGGCCGCTTTCAAAAGTGACTCAGCAGGTCTGGAGTGGGATGTCGGTTTCTCTACCTTTGCCCTGCTCCGTTCTCGCTGTTCTTCCGAGTTGTGTGGATCTTTTTGGCTCCACACTGTCCCAGGGAGCCTCACGGACCTCTCCCTGCGATTCCCTGCTGTTCCACTTTGCTGCTTCTGTAACTTTCTATCCCTCTTTCACTGGACGCTCTCTCACAGCCTTCCTCCTACGTCGGCCATCTTCTCTCTGACAAATACTGTGTTTTACAGGAAGCTAGAAACATGAGCACAGGCGGGACTTAGTCCCAGGCACTGCAACATGGGACACAGCTATCTTACCTGAATGCTTAATTGCAGCACCTGCTGTGGTACTGAAGCCTGACTGTCTTACCAGACCCCGCTGACAGCTCATATGATGAAAAATAAGATTCAGAAGGCAGGTGGAGGTGGTGGCAGGGACAGCCAAGAGTGTGGCCTCCCACCTTCCCTCCTTTTCCCTCACCATGGAGCTCTGTGGTTGAGGCTCACTCTGGAGGTGTTATATTTACCCTTATTAGTTATTTAAAACACATGGTATAGTAGGCTAAGCCTTCACCTGCAGTGGCAGCATTCCATATGGGCAATAGTTTGTGTCTCAGCTGCTCCACTTCCAATCCACCTCCCTGTTTATGGCCTGGGAAAGCAGCAGAGGATGGTTCAAGTCCTTGGGCCCCTGCTCCCATGTGGGAGACCTGGCAGAAGCTCCTGATCCTGATTGGTTCAGCTCTGGCCATTGTTGTCATTTGAGGTGTGAACTAGAGGATGAAAAATCTCTCTCTTTCTAGATAACTGGATGCCAGGAGCCCAAGAAAGCGCTAGTATTCATAGCTTACATGGTAAAAATCTGGATGCCCAGGAAACTTACTAGATGAATGTGAAAATTCAATTTTGGATTACTTGGTAAGCTTTAGTATAAAATTTTGTGGGTTACACAGTACTAATAGTTAAACCCAAGACTGTAACCCACCAGCTATACAGTGAAAATCTGGAAGCCTGATGATGGCAAAGATGTCTGCCAAAACTCATCCTTTAAATCAGGCTATAGAGTAAGCACTGGTTAAATCTGAAAGCCCAAGACTTAAGTGAATCAGTAAGGGAGGCCTGACTTACTTCCTCTTTTTTTGGTTCAGAATACAGCCTTCATCCAGTGAAAAGATGTCATAACTATCGCCCTCACAGTAGGTCTGCTAAACCCAATCCCTCAAAACAGGTAGGCCCTAAACCCAACTGCTGCCCAAGGAGGTGTCTCCTCCAAATATTTTTTTGTGTCAAACCAGGTACAAAGTCATGTTCATACTTTCTTGGACAAAGTTGGACAACTTCAGGCCCAGGATGAACAATCTTGGAAGATCTGGGTTGGCATCTAGTCCTGGAAATCCTGGTTACTGCCCCCTCCTTGGCCATACGGTTTCTAGCCTCTGTCTGCTTCTCTTGGGACCATGTGCCTTAATTCCCTTATTTGTTTTGTTCTAACAGAATACAAGCCATCCAGCTTCAGATGGTTTTGAGCCAAGGCTTCCAGCCTATCCTATCAAATGATCTGACTAGAGCTCTAGACTGAGAAAGGTGATTTCCAAGGTCACTCTCAAAGGACCATAGGACACAGAGCAAGGAAATAACCCATAAGCAGCTCTATGCCCATTTGACAACTGAGGCATCCATCCATCCTTGTGAGATTACCGGTAATTTATCTTGAGAGGTGGGAGGGGAGAGATGTTTCCTAGGAAGTTGGAAAACTAGCGTAGGATGTGAGATGGAACTAAGGAAAACAAAGCATTTGTGGAAGCTCAGAAGCTCACTTTGGAAGCAGCCCAATGTTTTACAATCCAAAGTCTTTCTCATACCCCAGTAACTTAACAGGTGATTCTTCCCAGGAGACTCTCTCCTAGCATCAAACTGGAGGACGGGAAGGAGAAAAGGTGTCAAGAACAGGACGCCAATCCCTTACAAACCCTAATTTGAGCACAGACTGCCCGCCTTTCCTGCCAGGGCTGTTCCCTCCATTGAGCCATGGAACCTTGCTCTCCCCAGTCTGAGGGCCTGGGCACATTCTGTCAGGAGAGTGCCCATCCATTTCGATGGATGCCTACTCCTTTTTTTTTTTTTAACCTTACTGCCTTGCTTACAACTGCTTTTTGTCTCACATCTGAAGTCTTCATTGCATGAAGACAAGAACCTATTCCACTCATCTTCATCTACGTATTAGTTTCTACTCTGTTTTGAGGGCAGAGCCCTTAAGCAAGCTGGGAGGGTGTGTATCACAAACCCAAAACAAGGATGAGTGGTGTCAGCAGAGCATGGGGTGAGGAGTCAGACTTTGAGTCCTGAGCATTGAATTCAGATTTGATTCAGCATGCTGTGGGGTGAGTGCACTTTTCAGATTGCTGGAGTCAAATATCAGTCTGCAGGTCCTGAAGCCTTGCAACCATTAGGGCTGTAGGAATTTACGTAGTTAGGGGGAGGAGCTAAGTTTTTACAGTGTGGGTCAATGATTGACACCAAGTTAGCTGAAGCTGCATAGCTGGAGGCTGAGCTGGAGTCTGATTGTTGCAGCTAAACCATGGGGCAAGGTGGGTTTGTAACTGACACTCCCAACCTAACTGCATCAATGGCTCCTCACTAGTCATCAGAGGTCCTTGCTTGGTAGCTCCAGGTGATTTACATTTTTGATAGCCGTGACTGACACACCATAGGATGTGGCAGTCTCGCCCTGCTCACCTAAAAAGCCCCTTCCAGCACCCCGTCCAGGCTCCCTTCTCTTCCTGCACATATGCCAGGCCTCTCTGTCTATAGTGCAGACCCAGTTCCCATGTGCCAGCAAGCCCCTGCCCCTTTCCAAGCAACAGAAACCATAAGTTCCACAACGTTGTTATCTTGTAACCAGTACCAGCTGCAAATACCCATCACAGCTGTAGGATGTGCCCTCTACGACCATTAGGTCATCATAATCAAGTTATCAAGGGGTATGCCCACTCCCATTGTGCATTTGACACTGCAACATTTTCACTATTTCCTCAAGTGGGCATGGCAATGGAGAAGGCTTGAGCCCCACCCATAACTCCACCCCTTTTAAATATTCAATAGGATTCTCACCTCTGCCATTATCCCCAATGTCTCTGGAGGGTCTCAAAAAAGGTAGGCTTAACCTTGTTGAAAAAGATTTTTCTTAAACAAGGCTTTATCTTGGTTGGGGTCTTTTTGTTGGTTTTTTTTTCTTTTGTGAACATCTTTCCACTTTTGGAAATTTTTCTTCACAGAGTTTTCTTTCTCCCTTTGGGACCTTCCTCCTGCATTTTTAGCTGTTGGGTGTTCATACTTGACTTGGTTGAGCTGCCATTTTGTTTCACTGTAAATGAATCCACTTACTGTACATCTTTATGTCTCCACCTGCAAATGCTTTCACATGTGGAGGGAAGAACCCTGTCATACATCTGAAAAGGGCTCCCCTACCGCCACCCCATCCCACACCAAATCCCACAGCACTAGCGACCCAGAGGCCACCTTGACCCACCTTTTATTGCCTATTATCCACCTTGACCATTGCCTTTTGTGGTTTAGGCCCCTGGTGAAAGGTCTCAGTTCAGAGATGAGCAACAAGAAATTTGATGAGTCGTTCCTTCTGCAAATGTTTGTTTAGAACTTATTGGGTGCTTGCACTAGACTAGGTAAGGGTCTAGGGGTGAAACTAGGTATTACCTCTTTCAAAGGTAAGACACCTTTTCAAATAAGCAATGACAGAGTCTGAACCCAAGCCCCTGGCCTTCCTGTTCAGGTTCCTCCTTCATGGCTGGGATAGTTCTCAGGTAGGAGCTCTGAGCTCTGCAGGAGCCCAGTCATTCAATCTACTTTATCTTATTTCTAAATTGTGGCTGCCCTGGGACAGACCTCTGTGTGACCCAGCCTCAGAGCCCCGGGGCTATCTAACTAGGTTTGTTTTTTAAACAATACACAACCCTGGATGACTCATGGTGGCTTTTATAATCTACTCTGAAACCTGCCATTGTCCTTCTCTGTGCTTGCCAGGGCTTTTTGGTCTCCCTTCCCAATTTCTTGGCTCTGGGCCTCCTTTTGGTGGTTATTCTGATTCCCTCCCACTGCCTGATTTCCTGTACCGCTCACCCTCCTGGACTATCCCAGTTACAAGAAGATTAGTTAATAATTTATGCTTTGTATGCCTTTAGCCCGGCAAATGGCACACCAAAGTCTGGCCACACACCCTATGCAGGAGCTGTTTGTCTAGCAGGGGGCCCAGGTGGAAAGAGTTCCTGGTAGAAAGAGTTGCTCGGTGGCCTCATTGTTCACATAGATCTTGACGTCCATTGGGCACAGCAGCTGGAGTTGGCAAACTTTCAAGGGCCTAAAAGCCCCCTAGGAACAATCCCTGGGTTGGCATCGTGGCATAGTGAGTAAAGCTGTTGTCTGCAAGCCTAAGCTTCTCTATGGAATGAGTCCTTGCTGCTGGAAAGCAGCAGAGGATGGCCCAAGTCTTAGAGCCCCTGCCACCAACATGGGAGACGCAGATGGAATTCCTGGCTCGTGGCTTCAGCCTGGCCCATCCTGGGCCACTGTGGCCATTTAGGGAATAAAATGGCAAATGGAAGATCTCTCCCTCTCTCTTTTAAATAAGTCTTAAAGGAAAGCAAAAACAAAATTTGAATTTGTAAGCACCAGTTTCTCACTTTATACCATTCTACCTATGTTCTCTGGTTACCAGGAAATCAAACCCTATCTCAAATCCTATCTTAATGCAAATGCATATAGCCAAATTATTTCTAAATCCAACTTCTTTCAGCAAAGACATCTAACGTGAAGTTCAGGCACATTTTCATATGGGATCACACCCACTTCCCCCAAGTTAGAAACTTCAGAATACTCTTTGATCCTTTTCTGTTAATGTATTCATTCAGTGACTTGTGTGTGGCAATCACTTTCAGACAACATACATATCAGGATGTTCAAGACTATGTTTAGAAGTACTAGGTTGGAGGTGTCCGCCGTGGCAAGCAGAGCCATAGGTCAGGCGGCGAAGGTTTTGCGACTCTTAAAACAGGCACAGGACCAGACAACAAGTTTTAAAAAATGATGCCAGACCATTAGAAGCAGCCAGAATAAAAATAAATGAAGAATGCAAAAGTAACAAAAGTGAGACTTCTCCTAAGAAATTAGAGGAGCTAATGAAAATAGGTTCCGATGTTGAACTGTTACTGAGAACATCTGTTATACAAGGTATCCACACAGACCACAATACACTGAAATTGGTCCCTAGGAAAGACCTTCTTTTAGAAAATATGCCATATTGTGATGCACCAACACAGAAGCAGTGAATTTTCTAGGATGAAACAAATCTTTATACCTTTCAATTTTAACATCTGCAACTGTGGCAAAAATCCTAAGTTTACATTCTTCTGGCATATTGAAAATTAATAAGAATAGCTTCATAATTAAACTTCATGTTAAAAGAACAGCACTGAAAACTGTAGAAGATAGTTACTTCTAAAGAGTACTATATAAGAAATTTTGTTTTCATTGAAAATCAAGCCATGTAAAGTGAAGTACATACTTAATGAGGTATCTTCCATTTCTTTTCTTTGGCCACAATAGTTTTTTAGCTATTTGAGAATACTTTGTTTTTAGACTGGCGCCATGGCGTGGTAGGCTGAGTCTGCACCTGCAATGTTGGCATCCCACATAGACACATATTTGAGTCCCGGCTGCTCCACTTCCTGCCAACTCCCTGCTAATCACCTGGAAAAGCAGCACAGAATTCCCCCAGTCCTTGGGATCCTGCACCCATGTGGGAGACAAAAGAAGCTCCTGGCTTCAGACCAGCCTAATTCTGGACATTGCAGCCATCTGGGGAGTGAACTCTTGGATGGAAGATCTCTGTTTCTCTCTCCATCTTTCTCTGTATCTCCCTCTCTCTTTCTGAAACTCTTTCAAGTAAAATAATGTTTTAAAAAACGATAATGCATTGTTTTGGCAAGTTAGTGAGTTTTCCTCCCATGTGAATTTATGTGTGTGTTTAAATTATTAAGATGGTGAATCCCCGCCCCCCGCTTAATTGGTCACCAGTTGTGTTGTGTGTCAGCTTTCTGCTCAAAGTGGCTCTGTTTCCTGAAGTACTGTAATTATGCCTGCAGGTACAGCTGATTGTATTGTTTCTTTTTAGAAAGAGACACTGTCCATGAAAAAACATTTATTATTCTTCTAAAGACTTATAAGTGATACATAAACATTTTCTATAGTCATGATAAACAAATCTTTTTTTTTTTAAGGAAAATTGCTCATCAAACTATAAAGAGGTCTTAGTAGAGTCAGCAGTGTTTAGAACACAGACTTCATTGAAAACATTTAATATTTGTGACATTCTCCCTGCTTTCATCTATAAAATTTAAATGGCTTCTCTTTCCACGTATCCCTTCCCTCATGAGATTATTGCTATCACTAAAGGACTTGGCCTTCTACCATCTGATACTTGGAACTAGAAGATTATATTTTGCACTTCTGTTTCTCTTTTCTCTGTTTATCATTCTGTTTTCTAAATGAGCAGTGTTTTCTCTCCTATTCACAGATGAAGAACAAGAATTTAACTATGAAAAGTTGCAAAACTTTTGTGCATTTGACCCTGCAACATTTCCACTATTTTCTTAAGTGGGCAAGGCAATGGGAAGGCTTGTAAGCTTTGTTTGCTGGCAAAATACATATTGGTTTATCCATACTGAATATTTGAGTTATCATATGTTGTCATATTTGAAAATAACTTAATTCTAGGAAATAAAATTAAGTTTAGTTGGACATAACAAACATTAAACCTGTGGTGGGGGAAAAAAAAAGAAGTACTAGGTTTACATCCAGTCAGGGCTGGGCTAGGCTGAAGCCAGGAGCCTGGAGCCTGGAGCCTGGAGCCTGGAGCCTGGAATTTCATAAACATCTCCCCCATGGGTGCAGGAGTCCAAACATCTGGACCATTTTCTGCTGCTTTCCCAAGTACATTAGCAGGGAGCTGGATAGGAATTAGAGTAGATGGGATTGCAACTGGCAGCCATGTTAGATGCTACTGATGCAGGCAGTGACTTTACTGGCTATGGCACAACACGAACCCGTTATTACTATTTTTAACATTGAATTGTCCACTTTTTTAAAGACGTATTTTATTTTTTATTAGAAAATCATATATACAGAGAGAGAAGGAGAGACAGAGAGGAAGATCTTCCAACCGCTTATTCACTCTCCAAGTGGCCACAACGGTCGGAACTGAGCCGAGCAGAAGCCATGAGCCCAGAGCCTCTTCTGAGTCTCTAACACAGGTGCAGGGTCCCAAGACTTTGGGCAGTCCTCAACTGCTTTCCCAGGCAAATGAGCAGGGAGCTGGATGGGAAGCGGGGCCACCAGGATACGAATCAGTGCCCACGTGGGATCCTGGTGTGTGCCAAGTGAGGACTTTAGCCGCTAGGCTATGGCGCGGGGCCCAAGAATTGTCAACTTTCTATTTGAAAGGCAAATAGAGGGTCTGCTATGGTAACCTAGCTGCTAATGTCCTTGCTTTTCACGTCTGGATCCCATATGGGCGCCAGTTCTAGTCCCGGCAGCTCCACTTCCCATCCAGCTTCCTGCTTGTGGCCTGGGAAAGCCGTCGAGGACAGCCCAAAGCCTTGGGACCCTGCACCTGTGTGGGAGACCCAGAAGAAGCTCCTAGCTTCGGATCTCCTCAATACCAGCCATTGTGGCCACTTAGGGAGTGAACCAGCAGATGGTAGCTCTTTATCTCGGTCACTTCTTCTCTTTGTAAATCCGACTTTCCAATTAAGAAAAAAGTAAATCATACAAAAAAAAAAAAAAAGAAAGAAAAGAAAAAAAAAGGCAGATAGAAAGGGAAGAGAGAGTTCCCACCTGCTGTTTCACTCTCCAAATGCCTATAATATCCAGGGCAGGGTCACGACAAAGTGAGAACCTAAAACTAAATCTGATGCTCCCCGGTGGGCAACAAGAACCCATGTACTTAAGCCCCACCTGCTGCCTCCCAGAATGCACATTAGCAGGAAGATGGGACCAGAAGCAGGTCTAGGGCTAACTGAACCCAGTCACTCTAGTATGGGATGTGGGCATCCAAAACAACACCTCAATCACTGGGGTAAACACCTGCTCCAGCTGTGTGACTTTGAACAAGCAACATAGGTGTCTACTTATCTATAAAATGGGCTCAACGACTACCTATTATATAACAAACAATTCATTGTCCTGTGTCCTTGGCTCCTGGGAAGTAGATTTTAAACCCTTGAATTTTGTGTGCTAGGTGTGTCTTTGTTGTTTATAGAACTTGTTAGATCACACCTGAGTTTACACAAATAGATGAGATGACTCAAGACAGGAGATGGTCGCCAGAAGGGCAAACAATGCAACTCCAAGGTTGGGGCTTTGAGCCAGCCAAATCTCCAGGGAGCAGAGTCTACAGACTGAGTCTAATTCCATGACCAGGGAATAAATCAGGTCAATGTAAAGAAGCTTCAAGGTCACCAAATTCCAGTAGAACTTTCTGGCTGGTGAACATGTTGGTGTGTTTGACAGGAGGTCCTGGGTGCTCTGATTCCATGGAGAGAAGTGCTGGTGCTTTGCACTCAGATGCCCCCAGATTCCACCCTTACGTACTTTACGTTAGCTGGGCCTGATTGGTATTTTTTATAATAAAACTATAATGGCAAGTTCAGCACTTTACTGGGTCCTATTACTTAAAGGAGCCATGCAAACGCTGGAATTTGCAGCCAACTTTTCAGCAACATAAGTGGCAAGCATAAGTGGCCAGTGGCACCTGAATGGTCTTTTTGGAGATCATGCCCTTGAACTTATGGAGTTCGATACTAACTCTACATGTCTAGTCTCGGATCTAAACTGCATTTCTGTATACCCCGTTGTGTCACAATACACTGCAAACCTGTATAGGGTTAAGTAAGAAAACATACATATGCCACTTCTCACAAATAATACTGACTTCCTCATAGGTCTGAAAAGATTAAATAAGATAAAATCCATGAAGCCTTTAGCATAACTACAGCACCTGGGACTATTTTTTTTATTGTTGTTTTAAAAATATGGAATGCTTCATGAACTTGCGTGTCATCTTTGCACAAGGGCCATGCTAATCTTTGTATCATTCCAATTTTAGCATACGTGCTGCCAAAGCAAACACCAGCACCTGAGTACTGTGAGCCACACACTGCTACTTGTGGGGCTCTCATTGTCCATTTTCATTACACAATGAGAAAGAGGCCAATTTACACAGAAAAGATAATAATCACAAATATGTGTGTGCCACACAAGAGATACAAGCCATGAGAAGCAGGAATTGACAGGACTTAAGGAGAAATGAATCAGCCAACAGCAACTGTTGGGGATGCCAACAGCTTTCTCCACGGCTAGCGGGAAAAGCAGGCAGAATATCAGCAAGGATATGCAAGAACTCCCAGTATCAGCAACCATCAGATCCTATTTAATATTTATGGAATGCTGCAGTGATAAAAACAAAATAGGACACAACAGATTGTCTTGGATCTATTTAAGGTCACACAGAGAGAAATTTATGACAAATGGAAGAAAAGTCTCAGATGAATATTCCTATCTCCCGCCTATAGTACATAGAAAAGGAAATAAAATAGACCCAGAGCAAACAGAGGTAGGAACTGATAAACAGCTGAACAATGAAACCGAAAGCCAGCATCAAAAAAGGGCTGATGCTTTGAAAAACCTCAATGAAACCGTAAATCTCTAGCGAAACTGGTCAGACTATATAAATTTCCAGCACCAGGTATGAGAAAAGGGTCAGTGGGCAAAGGAAGGGTGCAGCAGTACTGTTCTGTTACCACTCCTAGCAGCAGGGAAATCTCCAGTTTTCTCCAATAACCTTAAATATTACAGGTGTGCTTCTCACTCTTACCTGAATTTGGATAGTTTGATGTTTTCACCAGAGTGTCAACTTTTACCAATTTTTTTCTCATGTGCTGAAAATACTCATATATTTTTTCCTCATTTATAATGAGAGTTATTTGACTGTAGGATGTCAAACCAGTCTTGCATTCCTGGGATATAACATACTTGGTCATGATGCATTAATCCTCTTATAGACTGTTGAATTCAAATTGCTAATATTTGCTTAGGATTTTTACATCTATGTTCACCCCATGTCTTTCAGACACCCATGAGAACAATCGACGGTACCAGTTTCTTGTACAGCCTTCTCATGCTTATACAAGCAGGCATTTTCTCAGCCATGGTCCACACATAATTTTTTTCCATCACTTACAACTGTTAGCATATTATTTTGTATTTTGATCATCTCCCACCTTGGTTTTTTTTTTCCTATGGCATTTTATTTCCTTGAAATTAATAAACAGTAAAATACAAAACTTGACAAAGCTGGATAGGCCAGACAGTCATTCGTCATATTATTTTGGTTCCTCCTTTCCTTCCTTTTGTCCAATTGAACAATAGTTGGCTGTGAGGTATTTTCGGGGTTTTGCCTGCCGCGGAGGAATAGAACGTACGGCAGATGCTTATCCAGGGAATTTGCTGTGTCTAAATGACAACGCCGTGGATGCTGTAGATCGGATCCTGTCACCCACCCAGGGCTTAGCTGGTCATTGGGTCTCTGCGTGACGGAACCGTGTGCTGGGCGTTGGAGGACGACGCATCCGCCCGACACCTTGCAGGCGCGCAGCTCGCGGGAGCGGCGGCTCGGGGCGGGCCGTTCGGGTCCCCGCCCATCCCGGCGCGGTCAGAGGGCGGGCGTGCGGACGCCGCGGCGGGTGCGATGCGACAACCCGCGGTTCGGCTGCTGTGGCTGGGCCGGGTGCAGTACGGCGAGCTCCTGGCGCTGCAGGAGCGCTGGCTGCGCCGGCTGCAGGCCGAGCCAGGCCCCGACGCCCCGTCGGCGACCGAGGCGGGCGCGCTCCTGCTCTGCGAGCCCGCGGGGCCTGTGTACACGGCCGGGCTGCGCGGAGGTTTGACGCCCGAGGACACTGCGCGTCTGCGAGCCCTGGGCGCCGAGGTGCGCGCCACAGGCCGCGGCGGCCTAGCCACCTTCCACGGCCCCGGCCAGCTGCTGTGCCACCCAGTGCTGGACCTGCGACGCCTCGGCCTGCGCCTGCGCATCCATGTGGCGGCGCTGGAGGCGTGCGCAGTGCGCCTGTGCGAGCTGCAGGGCTTGCGGGGCGCGCGTGCACGGCCCCCGCCCTACACGGGCGTCTGGCTCGGGGAGCGCAAGATCTGCGCCATCGGTGAGCGCCCGGGGACCTGGCGGGGCTGGACCAATGAAGGCGCGAGAAGGGCTGGGGCCGGAGAGGATGGATCCGGCGCGTTCTTTGAACGCCAGCCACCTGCTGCATTGAGGGAGGGTTTGCTAACTTCCCCATAAGAGGCTGAGGGGTCCTCAGAAGTCGGTTAGTCCTACATCATCCGTTGGAGAGACAAGGAAAGTGACTTGGTAATTTACTTCTTAAGAGTCCCAGTGGAACCCTGAGGGGATTTAATTCTCCACTGTGTTCAGGTGCATTCCTGAAATAAGCTTGAGCTACATTCTTGCTCCCCTGCCGCAGGTGGTTGCCCCAAGGGCAAAATTTGATCCCTGGAGACCTAGTCTATTGCATTGCAAAGGATCCGGAAGCTGAAAAAAGAGAGGGTGGGGAAAGTATCTCTCCTAAGACCCTGTGACTTGCCTTGCAGGTGTCCGCTGTGGAAGGCACATCACATCCCATGGGCTGGCACTGAACTGCGCTACTGACCTCACGTGGTTTGAGCACATTGTGCCGTGTGGACTGGAGGGGACAGGTGTCACTTCGCTGAGTCAAGAGCTGCAGAGGCACGTCTCTGTGGAAGAGGCGATGCCGCCCTTCCTCGTGGCCTTTCAAGAAACCTACAAGTGCACATTGATCTCCAAGGACAGCCCCATCTGATGGACGTTCATGCGACCCGCAGCCAGGGCGGCCTTGCCTTGGAAAGCACCACTGTCTGACTTGAGAACCTGGCACCCAGGTTGGAGGCCAATGCAGTTCCTGAATGACAGACTGAAGTGCCACCAGAAGCTCTAAGCGGTTGTTGCCATGTGTATTATGGTTTGTTCATAGCTTCCTTTGCCTCCTTTGCCTACCTCAGAGATAACAGATGTGAAAACGCTATGAAAAGCCTCCACAACTATAAGAAATAGTGCTATGGACACCAGCCTCTCAGTTAAGAGAAACAGATGTCACGGATGGTCAATTATCAGTTATTTGTTCCTTCCTTAAAACCATCTCTAATCGGGTGTTTCTGGCTTTGATTTTTGTGGGGTTCGGGTCTCCGGTTGGTCCAGGTGAAGATGCCCAGTAAGATGTAGTGCTTTTTTATTCTCAAGAGATCTGGATGCCTTTTGCAGTAAAGGGAAGGTAGAGATTTTGACCTCCTGGCTTGGAATCCCCACTTTTGGTCATTTAACTCCTTTCTTTCCTGATACACTTGAACTGGACCGAAGGCAGGGAGAAACACCAGAGTCATTTCTCCCATTGTCCACATGCAAGACAGAATTGAGTGTTCACAGTTATGTAATTCTGCCTAACAAATCACTAAATCCTAGAGATTCAACAATAAGCGTGCATGGTGTCATTTTTCTCTGTGTGGACCAGGGATTTGGGAGAAGCTTAGCTGGGTGTTTGCAGTTCAGGATCTCCCACAATCTTGGGAGTCAGGAATGTCCGCTGGGGCTACCACCATCTGCGGTCACGAGTCGGGAGGAGGAGGGTCAGCTTCTGGGATAGCTCACACACTTCCTGGTGGTCCTGCATGTGGACAGGAGACCTCAGTTCCCCCATAGGCCTGCTGGAGGTCATCATAACAGACAAAGGAGGGAGCCATGTCTTATGGGACCTCTTGGTGGGACTCACACTCGTTTTTGCAATCTAGCAAGAGAGAAGCCCTGTGCTGTGTGGAAGGGCTTCCCACGCATCAGGAGAGCCAAGGTGCCGGGGAGGGGGAAGGGTGGGCATGCTGCAAACTGGCTTCTGCAGCATCCTGTATTAAGAGTCAAAAGGCTCTGGTTCCAGTCCTGCTTCAGTGGAAACATCTTGTCCTCTCACAGGCTTTCTGTCTTCCCTTTGACAGGTGCTATTCAATATTAATAGAATGTCAGTCACATTGTCCTTTGACATTAGCCAGAAACCATGCTAAGAGAGTAATAAGAATTGAGTAGTATCTGGGGCCCGGTGCGGTGGCGCAAGTGGTTAAAGGTCCTCGCCTTGCACGCCCGGGATCCCATATGGGCGCCAGTTCTAATCCCGGCAGCCCCGCTTTCCTTCCAGCTCCCTGCCTGTGGCCCGGGAAAGCAGTCGAGGACGGCCCAAAGCTTTGGGACCCTGCACCCGTGTGGGAGACCGGGAAGAGGCTCCTGGCTTCGGATTGGCATAGTATCGGCCCGTTGCGCTCACTTGGGGAGTGAATCATCGGACGGAAGATCTTCCTCTCTGTCTCTCCTCTCTGTATATCTGCCTTTCCAATGAAAAAATAATAAAAATAAATCTTAAAAAAAAATGAAATGAGTAGTATTGGTTTTAGTATACTTTAATTAGCACAGCATATTAAAAACATCAACTTGTATCAATACAAATGCATTACGAGATATTTTGCATCATTTTGATACTGAATCTTCAAAATCTGGTATTTCATGCTTGTAGCATTATTCAGTTTGTTCTAGCCACATTTTCTTTTGCTTCTTAAAGGCAACATAACATGGAAAGAGAGATGTTCCATCTTCCAGTTTATTCTCCAAGTGCCTGCAACAGCCAAGATTGAACCAGGCCCAAACCAGGAACCTGAAAAACTATCTTTCTCACCCACAGGCAGCAGGAATCAAGTAGTTTCGCCATTACCTGCTTTCTCCCACAGTGTGCATTAGCAGAAAGCAAAGTGGGGTCTCTAACCCAGGTACTCCTCTGGGGTATGGGGTTCCTAAGCATCAAATGCCTGCTTTCATTTTCTAGTCATGTTTTGAAGCGCCTGCTGATCACTCGGGAGTAGGCCTCTATAACCATTCCTACAGCTAAAGCCCTTTTACACCGCAGAGTTTTTGTGGTCTTGCTGGCTTCTGGAAAGCAAGGAAGGCAATTCCCCTGGTTTTTGTTTGTTTGTTTGTTTGTTTTTAAGAAGTGTTTATCCATTTGAAAGGCAGAGTTTTACAGAGAGGTGAGGGGAGAAAGAAAGGATAAAATCTTCCATCCCCTGGTTCATTCTCCTAACTGCCAGCAATAGCTGGGGCTGGGCCAGGCTGGAGACGGGAGATTGGAACATCATCTGGGCCTCCCACATGGGTGCCGGGGCCCAAGGACTGGGACCATCTTGTGTTGCCTTCCCTGATGCGGTAGCAGAAAGCTGGATTGCAGCAGCTAGGACTCAAATTGGTGCTCCAATATGGAATGGTGTTGTTGAAGAGAGTGTTTAGGGCCCAGCACAATAACGTAGTGGTTAAAGTCTTTGCCTTAAATGCACCGGGATCCCATATGGGCACCAGTTCTAATCCCAGCAGCTCCACTTCCCATCCAACTCCCTGTTTGTGGCTTGGGAAAGCAGTTGAAGACAGCCTGGAACCTTGGAACCCTGCACCTGCATGAGAGACCCAGAGGGAGGTTCCTAGCTCCTGTCTTCGGATTGACGCAGCACATGCTGTTGCGGCCACTTGGGGAGTGAATCGTCGGACGGAAGATCTTCCTCTCTGTCTCTCCTCCTTGTGTACATCTGCCTTTCCAATAAAATAATTTTTTTTAAAAAAAGACAGTGTTTAAACTGCTGTGTCACAACACCATCCCCTCATTTCTTCAGTACAGAAGTACATTTCTTCTTTACATCAGTTGTTCAAGCTGAAAAGGAGTAAGTGAGATCTTCTACTCCCATATTATATAGAAATGAAACCAAAGATTAGGACAAATCTTTTTCCAGGTCGTGCAGTACATTAATGAGAGAACCAGGGGAGAGTCTCAGATGTAAACCCCTTTCTCATCCTCTTCCTGCTATGCACACTGAGTGACATGTACACATTGCATGTCATAGACACTCCATCAGTATCGGTTAACTGATGGCTGGTCTACCCATAGTCTGTCCTTTATCTTTCTAGGTTTTGTTTCCTGTCCCTGGGACTGCTGCTGTTGGAGGGGTTGGAGTAAAAGAGTGCTTGAACACTGTCTCACAGGGTTTACACCCTAAGAAGGGAAATCATACTTGCAGGTTTAGGCATTTTTCTCCCCATCTGATGTTCAGCCTCCCTCACCCAAACAGATGACCATACTGCTCTGAATACCTCCAGACTCTAGGGAAGATGTGTTGGTTTAGCAATCCCTTACAGAACCAGCTGCTGCTCAATCACATACATTCTCCTGTGCCGTGCTGGCCTGTCGTTCTTGACCTGAGCATCCTTCTGCAGAGTGTGGGGATCTGATAGCCTTGACCTTTCCTGAGCCTTGGTTTCATGACATGAAATAAAGATGTCCTTAACGTCTACCTCGGAGCATGTTAAGGATGATGTCACTGGGCCAGTGTTTGGCTTCATGTTTAGTAAGCCAATGGAGGCTCGCAAGTACCCCTGCAGAGTGCCTTGCTTCAACTCCCAGCCCCAGCTTTCTGTTCCAACTTACTGCTAATGCAAGAGCCTGGGAGGATTCAGGGATGGCTCAAGTGACTGGATTTATGCTACCCACATAGGAGACTTGGATTGAGTTCCTAGCTCCTGGGTCTGGTGCCAGCCTACCTCCAGCCACTTGGGACATTTGGGGAGTGTTTATGTGTCTGTTTCTAGCTCTCTGAAAAATGAAAAGATGTAATTGCAGGTAACACATTGAATCTAGTGCTGGCAGGGAGGAAATGCCCAGGAAATACTATCCTCATTACAATCCATTCTCCACGTGCCTTTTCCAGCGACACTGGCCCCTAGTCCTTTCCCTTGCTTTCATGGCAGCATCTCCACAGGTGTAGAACTGGGTGAGTCCTGCTTCCCTCTGTAGTTCCAGCACCAGGCCTGTCATAGAGAAGACTTGCATTAGTATTGAGTAGAAATTAACTATTTAAAAACTGCCCCCCTGCCTGAGCATAGCCCCAGTACCTGCAGTTGGGCCCAGCATGCTCAGTATGGACAGACCAGTGCAGACCATGGCAAGCTCTGGCTTCCTGTGCTGGGCACACGTGTGTTCTTTTTTATCTATAAGATTGTTATTTTTTTTTATGAATTTTTCTTTTGAAGACGGAGTTACAGAAAGAGGGAGAGAGAGAGACAGGAACAGAGAGATCTTCCATCTGCTGGTTCACTCTCTAGCTGGCTGGAATGGCCTAAGCTGGGCCAAGCTGAAGCCAGGAGCCAGGAACTTCATTTGGGTATCTCACTCATTTGGACCATCCTCTACTGCTTTCCCAAGCACATTATCAGGGAGCTGAATGGGAAGTAGAGCAACCAGGGCTTGAAGCGATATTCCTATAGGATGTCAGCATTGTAAGCAGCAGCCTTACTGCCTACACTACAATGCCAATCCCTAGCCTATAGCACTTACAGATGAATGGGGAATGCATGTTGCTTCTGAGCTGAGGCACTGAAGAACAGTTGAGGCCAGACCCTTCAGGGCTGCCCTTTCTGAAACAGTGACCAACCACAATTGAAGATGGCGGCTGGGAGTTCAGTAAACTGCTGCTGATGGTCACATGCTGGAGTAGAGTTACAACATACCATCACCTAGCCTAACCAGCACAACATGTTGATATGGTTTAGATTCCTGTGGTGGCTTATGTAGAAACTCATCTCTAACTTATGAGGACCACCAGGAAAGGGGGTAATTGGAAAAAGTACATGGAATCTCAGACTGCAAACATTCTATGCATGGATAACTCTTGGGCACAGGTGAGCTCCAGAACAGATCAGAGCATGAAGCCAGGAGGAGCCTGGGCAGTCTCTTCTTTCCTCTTCTCTGCTGTGCTTCATAGTTTGCATTCACTTTAGTTCACTTTTCTGTTTCCCAAGCTTTGTGGCAGAAAATGGCCATGACTGCACCTGCTGTTGTTGCTATTTTCTGTGGATATTGGGGCTGGCGCCAAGGAAATTTTAGGTTTCTGGGCTGAGTGTTTGGACAGGTGAACCTCAGAGGTAGGATGAAGAACCCAGGATGAGGACCAAGTTTGGAGAGGAAGCTGGTGAGTTTGGTTTTGCTAAATCATGTTTGAAAACACTGATGGGTGAGACAGAGAGACACTGAGGGACGGTTGGGTGTGAAGACTTGGAACAGGTGTTCACTAAGTGATACTTTACGTCTGGAATGCACAAGAGGGGAAGGAAGAAGCCCAAAAGACTGTCCCCTGGAAGCCCAGCAATGTGAGGTGGGAACCGAGGCTTGCAGAGGTTGGGCGACTTTGATGGGGTCATGCAGAGTAAAGGCAGTGCTGATCCCTGGCTCCCAGCCTGAGCTCTGACAGACTGAGGAGGGCTGGCATCCCAGAGGAGATATGGGGGGCAGTGATCAGTTCCATCCGTTGAGGACACAGAGCAAAAGGCCAAGTCCGCAGCAGCGAGGCCTATGCAAGCAAGCAAGACCAGAGTCTCCTTCCTGCGGGAAGGATTCCCAACTGCACTGGTCCACCCGGGTGCTTCCTCCAGGAAGGAAGTCGAGCGTATGCAGGGAGGATATTTAACACCCTGGTTTCCCCCTTGAGGAAACCTCTTCTTGTTTGTACAGAGTTTTTCCTTGTAAATAAACAGATTGTCCAGGTTGTGCAGACGCATGCAGAGGCGAGGACGTGACCAGCTGCAGTCGCTGGGCCAGCATCTTGATCCTGCTTGAGGCTGACAGGAAACCGGACATAGCCAGTTTGCCCCTCACCACCCCCCAGGCACCAGGTGCACCTTGGCTTGCAGCAAAATGCCGCTATCTACAAACTCCCAAGGAAACCAAATGTTTGCTGTTGGAATCTCACTTTTTAACGCCACTGTCCTTTACTATACATAGTACCAAACTGTATTATATAACACCGGTAAAGTTTAAAGAAAAAAAAATCGTGCCTTCCCACTTGCTACATCTATTTTGTTTCTGTGTGTTTCCAGGACTTGATCATGAACGAACAGGTGCCACATGTGCTTTTAAATATTCCATGGGTAAAGTTTTGTATACACTCTTGAGCAAAGGTAACATGTCAAACATTTTCCCATATGGCTGCTGATCATTTCCCATTATATTTTGTAAGGCTTAATTTTGTTTCTACTTTTCTTTTTAAGAAAAAAATTTTGATCAGTATTTATTTATTTAGAGGCAGACACACACACACAGAAAGAGAGAGAAAGAGACCCCTGCACCCATGTAGGAGATCTGGGAAAATCTCTTAGCTCCTGGTTTCAGCCCCGCAACCCCAGCTGTTGTGGCACGCTGATACGGGATGCCAGCATAGCACATGGAGGCTTGACTGTACCACAACATTGGCTCTTCAGATATAATTTTTTTTGCCACTGTTCTTTATAGGTGGTAGCTTATCTTTTTAAAAAATACCTGTTTATGTGAAGCAAAGAATTTATATATATATATATATAGAGAGAGAGAGAGAGATGCAGAGAGAGAGAAAGAGATGCAGAGATCTTCCATCTACTAGTTTACTCACCAAATGGACACAATGGCCAGGGCTGGCCAGGCTGAAGCCAGGAGCCAGTAGCTTCTTCCAGGTCTCCCACGTACTTGGACCCAAGTACTTGGATCATCCTCTACTGCTTTCCCAGGAGTATTAGCACAGAGCTGAATCAGAAACAGAGCAGCCCAGACATGAACTGACACCCATATAGGATGCCAACACCGCTGGTGGAGACTTAGCCTACTATGCCACAGCACTGGCTCTAGTTTTTTCCTCTTTTGAGGAATGACCTAGCTCCACTATTTTATTTGAAAACTGGGAGACTCTGAGTCTATCATTCATTCTTCATTTGTTAATTTCAGTACATCTATAAAACCATCAGGCTGAGCTTAAAAGAACCCAACAGGAATTTGGCATTGTGGTATAGTGAGTAAAGCTGCTCCTGTAGTGCTAACATCCTGTATGGACTCTGGTTCATGTCCCAGCTACTCCACTTCCCATCCAGCTCTCTGCTAAAGGCCTGGAAAAGCAGCAAAAGATGGCCCAAGTGTTGGGTCCCTGCCATCCAAATGGAACACCAGAATGAAGCTCCTGGCTTTGATTTGATCCAGTGCTGGCTGTGGCGGCCATTTGAGAAGTGACTCAGTAACAGATCTCTCTCTATCTCTTTCTCTCTTGCTCGCTCTCTCTCCTCTCTCTCTCTCTCTCTCACACACACACACACACACACTTTCAAATACATAAATAACTAAATCTTCTTTCAAAAAAAGAACTTATCATGCCCAGTAACATGAACCTGTCTATCTTTTGTTTGTGGTTAACAAGTTTTCCATTATGTAAAAACTGTGTGCATGAAAGACTTCTCTGGTACAGTTGCATCAGAACTGATACCAAGTTTAAATCTAAACATATTTAGAGGAAGTCAATACTGCTTACTCAATCTTTTTCCCCATTTCTTTTAAAAAGGAATTTATTGTTAATTCATGTTCCAGAGACATCTGTAGCCATAGTGTTGCTTTTTCCACCTCCTTAAGCTGTGAGCTTTTCTCCCCAGAGCTTGTGGGCTTGTTCTGTTTTGTTGTTGGTTTGTCTCTGCATCCCGGTACGTGATGGACAGAGGGAAGCAGCAGTTTAACAGCCTATGTGTGGTTGGGCACTCCCAGCAGCCTCTACGCTTCCTGCCGATCGACATCAACATCCAATCTGTTGCCTGGTCTGTTGTCCTCCATGTTATCCTGCCCGACTCCCCCATTGTGGAGCATGCCACCCCCGAGTCAACCTTCCAGTCTTGCACCATCCGCACAGTTCTGATGGTCAGAAAACTGCTCCTCAGCCCCCAGCTAAACTCTGCCACCAACGTTGTTGTAACCCTGGCCTCCTGCAAGACTTCCTGAGAGAGGCCTCCCGTGGCAATGACCGCCCTGGTTTGTATTTCCTCCTTTTCCTGACTGACCTTGTCCAGACTGGGTTCGCCAGACCAGGACAATAGCCATGTTGTCTGTGGCCTCCTCAGCCCCTGCCCAGGGCTCCACGTAGAAGATGGCTGATACTGAGCCCATGAAGAATTCCAGAAGTGGCCTCCCCTGGGGCGAGTGTTTGGCATGGTCCTTAAGAGGCTGCTAGGGATGCCTGCATCTGACATTGAAGTGCCTGCTTGAATCCTGACTCTGTTTCCAATTCCACTAGTGTGCAGCCTGAGAGGCAGCAGACAGTGGTTCACCTGCCTGAGACATCCAGGTTGAGTTCTGAGATCCTGGCTTCAACCTGGCCTCACCATGGCTGTTACAGGGGAGTGAGCCAGGACATTAAAGCTCTTTGTTTTTCAAATAAATGAAATAAATATAAAATTCTTTTAAAAAGGAAGTTAACTGTTGCTGATATTTTCCTGACCTAATGTATCTTACAGATGCGATAGCCCTATCCTCCTTTCCTCCATTCTGTAAATAATACAGTGTAACAACTGTCTACACAGCATTTACACAGGGTATTTTAAGTTATCTGAAGATGATATAAACTAGAGAGGGGCAGACACTCGGAGTAGTGGATAAGATGCCCCTTGGGCATACCCATTCCACATTACAGGTCTTGGGTGTCTGGGTTGAGATCTTGGTTCCACTCTTTATTCCATCTTTCTGCTAGGATGTACCCCAGAACTCAGCGGGGGATGAATCAAGTAGTTGTTGGGTCCCTGCCACCTGTATGGAGACCCAGATTGAGTTCTGGGCTCTTGGCTTTACCTGGCACAGTCCCAGTGGTTGAAGGCATTGGGAAAGTGAACCAGCAGATGAAAGATCCCTTTCTTTGTCTCTGACTCTCGGCTTCTCAAGTACTAATAAATGGAAAAAAAAATCTGTTTATTTGGGGAAGATGTTTGTAGGTTCTATGCAAAAACTAGGGCATTTGATACAAGACTGGAACAGCCACAGATTTTGCTCTCTGAAGGGAGTTCTGGCACCATGCCCACCCCACTCCCAGAAACCAAGGGATGGCTGTAGTCAGAGGCAGGTCCATTCATACTTTGAACCTGAGTCTGGACATCCAAGAACCCAATGAGGATGGAGTGTGAAGATTTTTCAGGGTCTCTGAGGAGCTCACACTCCTGGTTGAGCTAAGAACTGTGATGCGGCCAGTCCCCATCCTTGCCAGGGAGCCAGGCTGGCTCCCAGAGGTCAGATCTGGCAGTGATTGGCCATCAGGCAGCTTCACATGGTCCTGTGCAGAGGGGGAAGGAGCCCAGGCAGACCCAGGATATCCTCCCAGCACATGCATTTGTTGTTGGAGATAGACTGAACATCCCAACTGCACCACTTCAAGCACCCAGAAACCATTCCAGAGGGGGCTGTAGCAGTCCTCCTGGGAGAGGACAGGAGAACAATCTGACGTCTGGTCAGGTATTGTGACATCTTAGTTTGAGGAGAGCGAGGGGTCAAAGGTCAAGCCGACAGGCCAAAGGCAGATAGGACCATGGCACAGCCCTGGGCTCCTCATGAGTCACTGAATAATGTGACCACTGTACTTCTTTTGCAGTACAGGCTGTACTTCCCCAGTGGCCGAGGCTACTGCGACTTCTATATTCACCCCATGGCTCATCTGTGACCCTTCTCCCTCATGCCTTCAATGGACATGGAGCCTTATCCCAACTGTTCAGTTTCATAGGGCCGACAGCCTCTTGGGAAGGGCAGACCCCACATTTGAATGAGGGTATTTCAAAAAGTTGATAGAAAAATGGAATTTAAAGATAAGTTCATTTCGGTGCAAACATTTGAAGTCTAGGACAGATTATCTTATAATACACATTTTCATGAATTTTTGGGAAACCTTGTGGTACTGCAGGTCAAGCCTTGCAGTGCTGGCATCGCATGCTGGAGTGCTGGTTGGCATCCCGGCTTCTGGTTCAGCTTCCTGCTTGTGCATCTTGGGAAGCAGTAGATGATGGCTCAAGTGTCTGTGTCCCCCACGGAGATAGAGGCTCCTGACTTTGGACTACTCTGGTTCTGGTTGTGGTGATTTGATGGGGGTGGGGTGGGGAGGATGAATCAGTAGATGGAAGATATCCTTTTCTCTTTCCTTCCTTCCCACTTTCAAGGAAATGAAAATAAATGTTTTGGGGTTAACACTGTGGCGTAGTTGCCAGAGTCCAGCTACAGCCAAGTTCGGAACTTGAGAAGGGTGCGTGGATGAGGCATAAAGAGGAAAGAAATGGACCACTACGACTTCATGATCATAATGGACAATGCACGAAAGCTGTCTGCTTCATTTATACAGAACCAGTCAAACTCTGGCTCAGACTTTTTACGTCATGGTCAAGTGGGTGTTTCCAAGGATAATTCTGTCATTTGTTTCACCTTAGAGCAGGATGTTATCCATCTTGACCCTGTGGTCAGGAAGTTCTCAGTAGATGGTCCATATCAATCAGTAACACATTCCTACTACAATCCTCATTCTACAACTTAGTTGTGAATCAGCTGAGGGAGGAAATGCATCACAGGAGGAAGGACCTAAACATCAAAGAAAGAGGGTAAGAATAGATTCCCACTACACCTAGGGGCTTAACACCCTTGATAGCATATGGTGAATGGGATCAGCAATAATAAAAGGCCCTTTTGCTAAAAGGGTATCAGCAACATCAACTTCCAAGCTCACATTGGTAGTAAACATTAACTCCACAGAGGCAGACAATGCCTAAATAGATTACAGAATACTTAGCGAGATTGTCCGGTGTCCATGCAAAGGGAGGTGGAGCTGCATTCAGGTGGTTGTAGAGACATCTGCTGGGCCCTGCCATACAGCGGGAAATTCCTTGCAGCCCTGCCTGCAATGGAACAATACTCTTTTCACCTTCCTGCCTTCCACACCCATCACATGGACCCCAGCACATAGTAGATAAAGCCAGCATTCCACCTAAGTTCTGGTTTCTATCCCAACTGCTCTACTTCTGATCCAGTTCCCTGCTGATATGCCTTGGAAAGTAGCAGATGATGTCCCAAATGCTTGAATCCCTGCATCCATATAGGAGACTCAGAAGAAGCTCCTGGCTCCTGGCTTTGATCCAACCCAGTCCTGACTATTGTGACCATTTTAGAAGTGAACCAGTGCGTGGAAGATCTCTCTCTCTCTCTCTCTCTCTCTCTTCCTACCATCCCCCCCACCCAGTAGCTCTGCCTTTCAAGTAAAGAAATAAATCTATTATTTTTTTAAAAAATTTATCACCAAAATAAACTTATCTTCAATTGTATTTTCCATGTACTTTTGAACTCTCCTGGTATAAAGTTACATAGAAGATTGCCTTGATTTTCAAGAAGAAAACAAGGAGGAAACTAGGGAGAAGCTGGTGCCATCCACTGAGACACACAGACTAAGGGGCGTGAGGGTGAAGTATGACAGTCCTGAAATGCCATCCCGAGCACAGGCCACACAGCATCAGGTGGGCAGTTAGGATGAGATCCGCTACTCAGAGGGGAAGGAACATTCTGCTGTCCCTCTTGTCTTTCTCCCTTTCCATCTCTTCTTAGAAGCATTCCCTGCATACAGTTCCCTGGAGACTTTCCCCTTCTTAGCCATCATTCCTTCATAAAAAAATATATATACTTATTTGTTTGTTTGCTTGCTTTTACTGGAAATTCAGATTTGCAGAGAGAAGGAGAGACAAATAAAGATTTTCCATCCACTGGTTCATTCCCTAAGTGGCCATAATAACTAGAGCTGAGCCAATCCAAAGTCAGGAGCCTGGGGCTTCTTCCGGGTCTCCCATGCAAGTGCAGGGTCTCAAAGCTTTGGACTGTCCTCTACTGCTTTCCCAGGCCACAAACAGGAGCTAGAAGGAAAGTGGAGCAGCTGGGACCCAAACCAAAATCCATATGGGATCCCAGAAGTGCCCCATAGCCACTAGGCTACCACTCCAGGCCCATTATTCATTCTTTTAACAGATTTCTCCTACAGCCTTTGCTACACTTGGGACTAGGATTGACTCAGTGTCCACAAAGGGACTCATGATCCAGGAGTGGAGTCTGCAAATATCAGAAATGATTACAACACAGGATAGCAAGTGCTTGGTAAAGGGAAGCTCCTGGGCTGTAAGAACACTGAGAATGGGCCTTGTCATCTGTCCGGTCCCCATGGGAAGCAGGTGGCCTTAGTCAGCAGCCCTAGGGAGGCTCTACTGGGAGATGGACAAGCCACTTTGGGATCATGAAATACCCTGGAGCTTGACATATTCCAGCATCATTGCTTTCTCTGGGGGAAAGAGAAGGAAGTAGGGCAGAACCCAGAGCCAGGGAACACTCTTAGCTAGAGCTATGAGTGATGCAGCAGGAGCCACAAACAACCTTTTTTTTAAAAAAAAAAAAAAAAGAAAGAAAGAAAGAAAAAAGAAAAGAAAAAGAAAAGAAAAATAGATCAGAATCATCTGCTTGGGCGCTTTGCAAAACAAGACAGGGAAAGTAGGGTCTTATCTCCAGTGGCTTGGGATTTGGGAAACCCCTGAATGGTCCCTAGGGGTAGAAGCTCTGTTTCTGCCTTTCCCTTCTCCTCCAATACCCACAGAAGCTTCCATTTATGTAGCAGCTGCCTCACCACTAAGCCCCACTCTAGACACCTGACACACAAGACCACAGGGCTCAGCTGGGGCAATGACGCCACTGACTCCTCTTTAAAAAAAAAAAAAAAAAAATGTTATTTTTATTGGAAAGTCAGATTTACAGAGCAAAGGAGTGACAAAGAGAAATATCTTTAATTCACTGGTTTACTCCTCAAATGGCTGCTACGGCCAGAACTGGGCTAATCTGAAGCCAGGAGCTTCTTCTGAGCCTCCCACATGGGTGCAGGGTTCAAAAGCTTTGGGCTGTCCTTTACCGCTTTCCCAGGCCTCATGCAGGAAGCCGGATGGGAAGTGGAGCAGCTGGGACATGAACCAGTGCCCATGTGGGATCCTGGAAAGGACTTTACCACGGACCTACTGCACCAGGCCTTCACTCCTCTTTACTTTTTTAAGATTTATTAATTTTTATTGGAAAGTCAGATACATGGAGAGGAGGAGAGACAAAAAGGAAGATCCTGCATCTGATGATTCACTCCCCAAATGGCTGCAATAGTTGGAGCTTAGCCAATCCGAAGCCAGGAGCCAGGAGTTTCTTTCCAGTTCTCCTACGTGGCTGCAGGGTCCCAAGTGCTTGGGCAATCCTTAACTGCTTTCCCAGGCCACAAGCAAGGAGCTGGATGGGAAGTGAAGCCACCAGGATTAGAATTGGTGCCCATATGGGATCCTGGGGCGAACAAGAAAGGACTTTAGCTGCTAGGCTATGGTGCTAGGTCCCCTTACTCCTCTTTTAATGGCTCCTTGGCCAGCTTGCCTTCTCTAACAGGGTTCCTGTTCTAGACTCACTCCAAAGACTGGGAAATGGAGGCTAAGCCTTGTGTTTTGAAAGACTGAAAAGGGGGAACATGGAGTTATTAGGCTTACACTTTATGCCTCCGATGGGCACAAGTGGCAGTCAACAGAAGGTGGTTTTTGTCTAAGTGTGAGACTTTCCACAATCAGAACAACCTGGTTGCCTTGGAAGCAATGAGCTCCCTGTTACCACAAGTGTGTAAAGAAATATCTTTAGGCAGGCTCATGTCAAAAAATAAAATGCAGGTGCAGGCCTTTGGCTAGTTAAGATGTGGGCTGGGATGCCCGCAGTCCATAGCAAAGTGCTTTGGCTCAGGTTCCGGTTCTGCTTCCAATTCCAGCTTCCTGCTGATGCAATTCCCAGAAGGCAGCAGTGGTGACTCAAGGGGTTAGATTCCTGCTGAGCACAGAGGAGACCCGGTGGAGTTGCTGGCCCCTGCCTACCCCAGCTGCGGTTGTTTGGGGGCATTTGCAAAATGAAGTAACAGATGGAAATCTCTGACTTTCTCTCTCTCTCTCTCTTTTTCAAATAAATAAAACAGATAACATTTCTTTAAAGATAACTTTAAAATGAAATAGAATCCACAAGGTGAGGGGTTTGCCTGGAAAACACTTCTAATTAAGGCTCTTTCAGTCCTTGATTCCAGAACTCCCCACAGTCCAGGATCCCAAAAACGTTATGAGAACAAGAGATAATCCTTCCCTTCAAAGGACTCGCAATCTGGCTGATGAAGTGGGTCAATAGTTACTTTCAACAGCCACCGTAAACCATCCCACAAAGTCAACACAAGATCCAAGGCCGGCCTCGTTGGGGGCACGGGCACTGAGCCAGTTTAACTTCAAGGTTTAACGTCAAGAAATACTGCATCAGAATCATTGAGGAATCTTGAGGTTTTTTTTGTTGTTTTGTTTTTGTTTTTGTTTAATTTCTGGTTTCTGGGCTCCACCCCAGATCTGGATCGGAGCCCAAAAGACTCCTTGATTCAAGCAAGCACCTTCTTGGGTTGGCTCTGAAGCTGCCTGCAAGTTGGGACTGCATGCCTCAGAGGTCAGATAACTCCCCAGAGATATCACCGCAGAGGAAAAGGAACCCAGGGGCCAAACATATGAACACGGAAGCCCTGGGTTCTGATGGAGATGACTGATTTAGTATAAAATACCCAGCCCGGGGAAAACAGAGTGCTTCTTCCACACCAGAGTGGAGGCTTTGTCCTGACTCTAACCCCAACTCTCTTGGGTTTTTGCAAGGGAGAGAGCCTACCTGAGTATCTTGTTAGTTATGGGGAGGTAAGCCTAGAGTCTACTAGGGGTAGCTCTGGCAGTGACATCCCTACAGCAGGGGGTGGGAAGACTTCCCAATAACTGCCCTCCGGGTGCTACCAATCAGCTGGCTCTTTGTTGCTGACTGCTTCTCTTCTTTGCAACTTGCAAAGGTGAGAATGAGGAGCTAGTGTGAGCAGCTGGTGGTAAGATACCACAGTTTCAGAGAGTTCAGAGTTAAGGAACTATAAGGTGGGACCATGTACAGGGCAGTCAGTCCTTAGCTGCTAGGGCTTAGGGGAGAGCTGGGACAGGTTTAAAAAAAAAGAAAGATTCATTTATTTTTATTTGAAACGCAAATTTACAAAAAGAGAGACACAGAAAGAGAGCTTTCAGGGGCTGATTCACTCCCTAAATGGCCACAATAGCAGGACCTGAATCAATCTGAAGCCAGGAGCCAGGGCCTCCCACGTGGGTTCAGGGGGCCAAAAACTTGTTCCATCTTTTGTTCCTTTCTCAGTCCATAGCAGGACTGGATCAGAAGAACAGCTAGGACTAGAAACGGTGCTTATATGGAATGCTTGTGCTGGCGGTTGGAGGATTAGCCTTGTGAGCCACTGCACCGACCGGGGGAGGGGAGGGGAGATTTTTTTTTTAGTCTGACCTTGGCCACAGGTTTGATTGGTGAGAATGGGAAGTTGCTGTCCCAGGCTGGGTGTCTGCCTTCCGTCTGGAAAAGCATGTTCACGTGTACGCAAAGGGTTTCTAATATTTTGGGGTTCTAAGAGCTCATGCGACCTCAGCCTTAGGCTGGGAAGCGTGTGTGTGTGTGTGTGTGTGTGTGTGTGTGTGTGTGTGTGTGTGTGTGTGTGTGTGTAGCTGTCTCCATTTCACAGCAAGGAAGCTTAGGCCAGCGAGGGTCAGTGACTCGCCCAGGGCTGCACAGCCAGGCCTGATGCCCTCAGCGCCCCAGTGCTCAGCCTCCTGGGGGAGACCGGCCTCAAGCCACACTGGCTGAGGGCAAGCAAACCCAGAGGTCAACGGGTCTCAGGTCCAGGAAACAGACGCTGCAGGGGACGGAAGAGAGCCCGCAGAAGGGTGAGGCCCTGGGGAGTTGGGCGGAGGCATCCGAAACCAGCCTGGGAGCAGTGGGTGTGTTGGGGGCCGGGCGAGGCCAGGGAAGGGACGCCCTCAGGGAGGGAAAAGCAAGCGGAGCGCGGGTGGGAGCGCAGAGTCGGGAGGGCGCGGGGACCGTGCTGGGCGCAGGGGCAGCGCAGCGGGAACCGCGGAGCGCAGAGGCGCGCGGTGCCCAGGCCACCCAGCAGGCGACTGCCCTCGGAGCCTTGCAGAGAGGCAGGTAAGGCGCACCTGCAAAGGTGGAAGGCTGGAAAATGAGGGGTCTTCTGAGGGCAAACGCGCCTTCTGGAGCTCGCGATTCTCCCCGGGCTAGCGCGGAGACCCAGGGCGACACCGGCAGTGGGGAGCTGGGCTCCTGGCATGTCCAGCAAGGAAATCTACGGGGCTTGCGCCGGCGCTCCGGGATCCGGGAACGGCGACACAAAAGCGCTCGCACGTCCATAGGTACGCAAGGAAACACCTGCCTTGCATATTCCCTACACTGCGAGTGCGCACGCGGAAATGACCCAGGGGCCCTAGGCGCCAACTTCTTACCCATGGCTCTAGGGAGTTCGCTTCCCCGCAGGACCCCTAGTCCTCTGTGCTCTGTGGATCCAACCATGGAAAAGCCTGGGGACTCCAAAGCACAACGAGAAGTCAGAAGATGCGTGCTGGCTTACAGGGGACCAAACTTGCCCACTGTCAGCTTGCAATTGCGTTTCCTGCGAAACGGACCTTCTGCCCTGTTACCCACAGAATTCCTTGGACCCCACAGCAGTCTTACCTGGGAAGTAGATGAGTTCAGCGAGTCCATGAGTATCTCCTCCTAATCCCCTCTCCCTAGTCTTCCCATTTCCGTGTGGGGAAACTTAGACCCAGGTAACACCTGCGACAATCAAAATTAGACCCCCAAGTTCTTACTGCACCTGCAAAGGGATGCTATAAATGCCCAGGCGGCTGGCATCCAGCCATTTCTGCTACTTGTCAGTGGAGGAGACCCCTGCTGGAGGCACAGAAACCGTTTTCAAAGGAGCCCCAAGTTGAGCAACTTAACCAAGGGATGTGGGTTTCTTGATTTCCATTCTCAGTGTGCTCCCTGGCTGGGGGACTGCAGAGTGGGGTCCCTGCCATCACAGGCAACCTTGGGGGTGGACCCAGAGTGGGGTGGGCAGTGAAGAAGGTTCTGAAGGAAGTCAGTGCTCCTGTGCATCAAGAAAAACAGCAAGAACCCTAACCTGGCATGCTCTAAGGAGGAGAGCTTTGGTGAAGAGGGGGTCACTGAAGAACAGGTGTTCTGGGTAATATGGGGCTAGGGAAGGTAAGGAGGCAGAAAGGGAATGGGGGGGGGTAGCAAACTAACCCCCTAAAATTGTCTCTTACATTTGCAATGATCTGAAACAAAGCACCTTTGGTGGCTTAGTTCTTACCTGAGATAAAGAGGCAGGGATAACTGTCCCCATCTTGGGATGAGATTTCAGAGGGAATAAATGCGGTGTTCAAGGTCAGGCACGAAATGTGCAGCCAAGACTGGGGTCATGAACCACACCCTTGAAAGGCAAGATCACACACAACACAGGCTGAGTGACTGGGAGTTGAACCACACCCTAAGTAGGTACACAGGGAAGGGGGTTACAAAACCAGTGCTGCTATTTGGGGGGCCAGAAATGTTTGCCCTTTGGATTAAATGGGGTCCAGGTGCAGGGAACACCTGTGTTTTTGAAGGCCTAAGCCTCCTGGTCAATCATACCGGAGTCTTTCCTTTGAACCTCTTCTTTCCCAGATGAAATGGAATCTACCCCTGAAGTAGCTTACGGTGTTCATGAATGTGTGTGTGTGTGTGTGTGTGTGTGTGTGTGTGTGTGTGCGCGTGTGTGTGTGTGTGCGCACACACATGCATCCATACGCTGTTACTGAAGAGGTACTAATTCATTCGTTCTTGGGTGCCTGAGTCATATAGTAGATTATGCTTTCCCATGTCATGCACAGCACACACATGCATACACATGTTGTGCCAGGATTTTGTGATCCCCAGAAAATCACCAGGAGTCTGAAGTCAATACAAACGCATAAAGGTGGTTTATTCAAAACTAACCTAGGCTCCCAGCCCAGCAGGACTGGGGAGCAGTAGCAGCTGCCCCAGTGGCGGCCACTGCCTCCGCCAAGGTGGCCGAAGCAGGAAAAACTGCAGCAGAAGGGGCAGAAGAGGGTCCAGAGGAAACAAAACAAAAACGTGGCTGAGGTTCAACTGCACAGGGTTCTTACATATTCTTACATATTTCAGGCCAATTCCATATAATTATACAGTCATGATTGGTCAGTTTAATTGTAAACTTTTAAAATGAGCAAGTTGGCAGGCTTCTATTGGTGGGTTTGAAGCAAGCAACTTTCAAAAAGTACAGACTAATGGGCTATAGGGCAGTGGGTCTTATCAAACACCAGGTACTTCCTTCCTGAGGAGTACTCTGCCCACGTGACCTGCCAGGTGTCCTGCGGGGGTCACGTAGATTGTCAGGCCTGGAGCTCACACAGCCCCCAGCCAAGCAAGTAAGGCCGAAATCACAAAAGCAGAAAACACTTATGTTCTACACACACACACACACACACACACACGATGTCACTGCAACAGAATACTCTCGTACTGTTTTGTGCAGAGCACTTTGGGAGTGGCCAAGAGGGAGCTACTCCCTCAGTAGGAGGTCAGGAACAGAGTGTCCTAGGTGAAGATTCATAGAAGTGACACTGGACTGCGTCTTGGAGGAGTAGGAGCTTGCTGGACAGATAGAAAGTGGGAAGGAGTGTGAGCAAAGGCAAGAGGCATGCGTGCCTGGAGATGGCCTATGGGTCAGTGTCCTGGGCATAGGATGCTGGAGAGAGCTGGGGCTAAGCCCAGGGGCAGGGAGCATCTAAAGGCATTAGAGTGACAATGAGAAGAGTAAAGAGCCCTTTCTATAGGCAGCAAGAGCTCACAATGGGAAATGGGTGGAAGGGAAGTGGGATGCCTGGCTTCCAGTTCCAGCTCTGTCCTCACTAGGCTGTAGGCCTAGTGATTCCTCAGGGTGGACAGGGTCTCTGGTTTCCACGGTTCAAATGAAAGGGCTGCACCATCCCCGTGATCACCAGGATCCTTGCCAGTGTCCTTCCTTTCCTATGTCCCCTTCCAAGCAGATGTTGAGGCCCACTCCTTCAGCCCTTCTCTCCCCCTCAATGGCTCGCCAGTGGAGTTAGAGGAAGTGGTGCCCCTTGACATGGAAAAGAGGAGCTGTATTTGGTATGACATGAGCTCAGGCTGCAGCCTAACAGCCCTCACAAGGACCTGGGTCTTCGGCGCAGCTCTGCCATTTTCTGACTACATCATTCTGGATTCATCCTTTGTGAATTTTTATTACAGATGATTTGTGATGTCCGTTTCAAGGGTCAGCCTTCAGCCTAGCAGTTAAGACACTGCATTGGGATGCCTACATCGTGTATGGGAGTGCCTGGGTTCAAGTCCTGGCTCCTCTTCAGGTCTCAGCTTCCTGCTACTACAGAGCTGGATTCAAGTGGTGGGGTCCCTATCACTCCCATGTAAGACCTGGATTGAGCACCTAACTCCTGCTTTGGCCTAACCTAGCCTGGGCTTTGGGGAATAAACCAGTAGAAGCAAGTCTCTCTCTTAACTTTCTTTCCACTTGCTCGTAACCATTGATCTGCCTTCCTAGCTGTTCTAACACCTGTCTCTGGGCAAGGACTCTCCTGCCAGGCAGGAGCTTGGCATATTCCATGCCAGTAGCTTCTCAATCAGTGATTGCCCTGGAGGAAGAAGCCAGGGATTTGAGAAAGGGAAGCAAAACGCCCCTACCCATATTGCTGTCTACCAACACCAACTTGGGTCCCAGAAGCTTCCCCTTCCTAACCTAAACAGGATGCCCGCCGTGGACCCTTCCCTCCAACCCAAACTCAGAAGACCAACATATGTAGCCATGGCCTCCTTCCTCCTCCCAGCCAGATTACTCCAGAGGGTCCCTGGTCAGAGGGCCTAAGGAATGGATAAATGGTTTGGGCCATTTCTGTTCCCTTTGTTGAACCCACCTCAAAGTCCATCTTGTCCTCCATGCTTCCCCGACTCTACTTTCTGCACATAACCTCTCTCCTTTCCAAGCCAGCAAACCTCCTGGCTGGCGAGGAAGAAGAGATCAGTTCATCCCATATGGTCCTTGCTTTATCCAGTTTAGGATGCTGGTGTCACTCAGTCCCAGGACCCAGCAGTGTTTTAACCCCCGAGGAAGGACTCTGTAGCCTGCTGGGGAATTTGAGGGATCCTAGATTGTACCCATCCAAGTGCCCCACCCACCAGCCTAGTCCATCTCCCTGGTCTCACAGGATGAGCTTGTGTGAGTACTGGCCCAGCCTGGCAGAGCTGACCCAGTCTGCTTCATTTTATAGGCGCAGACAGAGGCACAAGCCCAGAGAGGGGAAGCCAGACCCACGGTCACACAGTGCTGGCTGAGACATTTCTTTCACTGTACAGTGAGGGCGTGTGGCCCGATGGGTGTCCAGCCTTTGCCAAACAGTGAAGCCATGTATGTCTTACATTTCCATGGCAGATCTATGCTTGCAGCCATGAGGGCACTTCAAGAAGTCCACAGAAAAGGGAACTGAAAGATAATGTGGATTTTAATGCAGAACGATTCCAAACTGTGTCCAATTTCTTCACACTCTGCATTTCCCTAAGCGTTTGGAATACCTCTTGTGGTGTTACTTCTTCTTCTTTTTTTTTTTTAAGATTTATTTATTTGTTGTTGTTTTTAAAATTTTTTTTGATGATTTTTATATAGTTGATTAGGGTGTTAAGGGTCAAGGGCTACAGGGAGGTGGGTGAGATCACCTTCTCCATATTTTCTTTTTTCCTTCCTATATCTAGGGGAAGATAAGGAGAGAAGCCACACGCAGCCTCCCAAATGGCTCTACCCCTTGGGTCCAGCCACCCGACACCACCCCAGGGTCTCCGATGTGTGGCATGCTCTGAGGGTCCTGCTCATGAGGTTTCAGTAGTTCAACAGTTCTGAATTGCTGCAATCTTGCCACTCCAAGCACAATGAAATCTCTCCAGAGACCACTGATTGACAAAATCCACCTTAGAGTCTCTATTTGCCCAGATTATCACTGCCAACACTTGGCTGGAATAGTTGATCGATTTGTTCTGTCCTCAGTCATGGTACCGGGTGTCCTTAGCAGGCTCCAATGTATTGTCATATCCTCCGTGTGCACCTGGATATGCTGTCCACTGTTCCATCTGAGTCACTGAGCAGGCTCAGCTCTGACACATGAACTCCACGGTCAGACCATGGAACCTGCAATTCTCTTCATGGTTGAGGTTCTGCGTTCAGCAATTCAGTTGGGCAGATCCCCAAAGAAACTTCATCTGAGGTGATCCCAGACCTGATTCTTGTGTGTGTCTGACGGTACAGGGTTCAACACAGTCTGTCGCCCCAATCAGCTTATGTACATGCTGGTGGTTGCAATTGCTGTGTCAGTTCTGCCTCCAGCCCTGTCTCTTACACAAACCAATGAATTTTGCAGCCCAGCCTGATCCTGCCCACCACACACTCAGCCTTCACGTACGTCAGTGAGAGCAGCTTCCTAGTCAGAGCAACCTGCAATAACCACCCCCATCAGGCCCGCCCCCTGTCCTGGTTCCCGTGCTTGCCAGTATGTACAGCAGACTGATCCAGTCTGTCCCACATCCCATTCAGCTCTTCTACATTTCAAAGGGCTTTGAAGCCTAGTTCAACCCAACCAGCTCCACTATCCAGCCCACATGCCAGCGGGTGTCACTTTCTGTCATTCCTGCCCCTGGCATGTCCTGGTTCTCATGCTCACCAGTCGGAGTGGCAACTCAAGAGGGAGGTGCCCAGTGTTTCCCTACTGGACCAACTCCCATTCCCGTATCTTGCACTCTCAAGGCGGTTCTGCAGTTTAGCTTGACACAACTTTTCCCCCATGCCAGCATCTGCCAGCTGATGCTGTGGCAAAGCCCAACCAACCCACACCCACTCTGACTTATGCATACACCAGAGGGAACATTCAACCCAGCCTGACATTTCCCTGATCTAGCTCACATGAGGCCAACAGGTGTTGTAGCCCTGGCTGGCCTGGTCTGCTTCCATCCCAACTCATGTTCTCCAGTGGGAGTCATGGTCCAGCGGGGGAGCCCCACACAGCATGCCCTACCACTTTGCCTCTTTGCTGCTTTGTCTCACGTGTACTAGTTGGGTGCTGTGGCCCAGTCTGGCATGGCCTGCCTCACCTTGGCATTTGCCAGTGGGTGCTGTGGCCTGGCTGGGCCCAGCCTACCCCAAATTCCAGCTCACACTAGTAGGGCCTACAGCCTAGTCCAGCCCAGCCGACCCCCAGTTCTGGCCCTTATGTGACCTGGCATGTGTTGTGACCCAATCCAACCCGACCCACACTCCATTCTGGTGCTCAGATTCACCAATGGCTGATATGAACTGATCTAGCCTGGCTTGCTCCCGGCCTGCGCCAAATGTGTGCTGGTGGGTACTATCCCTGGCCTGGTCTGAGCTGCTCCCTATTGTAGTTCCTGAGCTCACCTACAGGGACTGCGTCCCAACAGAGGAGTGCCCATGCTCCTCCATCAGAACCTCTCCCAATGCCAGATTTCGCGCCCACTGGTGGGTCCATGATTCAGTCCTGCATAATCCAATTCCTGTCCTAGCAGGAACAGTGGCCTTTCCACACTGGCCTTCACCTGTTTCGGGTTTTAACTGTTATAGCTTAGTCAAGCCTGGTTGTGGTGTTACTTCTATGATCAGGCTTGTACTCCATCTGTGCAAATTGGTCATTGATTACCCATATGTTCCTATTTCAGATATCAATCCAATTGCCCACTGTCATTCAACCACTCCCATCACCACTCTAGGTGTTACAAAGCTCTTGCTAAGGTCCCAGGACTTGTGTTCCAGGCTGCCAGTGTTAGCTTGTGGCTGAGCATAGCAAAGCAGTTTCTCATGAAGTCCCCCATTGTGAAGACATTGTGAGCGGGACACTGGGCACAGCAGCCAGAGGTCTCTTGGCTATCGCACAGTTCCTGCAACTGCAGCCAGAGGCTGGCAGGATCCAATGCCAGCAGAACTGGGAGGGGAGGCTGTGGTGAGGTCGTTGCACAACCCTGATCCTGAAGTGTGCTCTGTGTGACCCCTGCTTCCTCTTCTGCTTCCTTCCCTGCTTTCCAGCCAGAGAAGTCAATGCTGCATCCCCCAGCTGTGTCCGTGAAGGTCCTGTGCGGGTGGAGGGGCTGAGGAGACTTTGGGGCACCCACTAGGAGATTCCTGAAGCCCCCTTGGAGCCATTGAGCTTGCCTGCTGCCTGATAAGCTTTCTGGATCAAGAGCATCCTGCCCCTATTCTACCAGGCCAAACCTGTGGAAGGAAAACTGGGGCAAGTGACTGCCATGGGCAGGGATCCTGGCCCATTGAGGCAGGGGATTTCATCTGTGTTGTGGGTAATGGTTTCATTGTGTTTTTCTGCTGTGTATGCAGCCTTGCTTATCGATAATGGAAAAAAAAATGTGTGAAACCCCTTGGGCGAGGATGATGATCTTTTTTTTAAAAAATAATTGTAATTGTGGCAGAAAGCAACAGGATAGTGTCTACCAGCTTCACCATTCAGAACACACCTCACCCGTGTTAACCATGTTCATGTTGTTGTGCAGCATATCTTTAGGTAGAACTTTTATTTTAATTGGGCAGAGAGGGTGAGGTGGAGTATTCCCTCTGCTGCATCCTGCCCCCAGATGCCTGCCACGGACTCAGTCAAGGTCTCTCCCACGAGTGGTGGAAACTCACTGTTTGCCTCCCTAAGGGCTCCGTTTGCAGGGAGCCAGAGTCAGGAGCTGGAGGTGGGAACTGAACCCAGGCACTCTGATGTGGAATGCTGGTGTCCTGACAGACACCTTACTCGTTAGGCTAAATGCTTTTTCCCTAGAATGCTTTCATCTTGCAAAATGGAAAGCCTGTACCTATTGTGTAACAACTCCTGGTGATCATTTTGTTGTTTCTGGTATAGGAGGAAGCTGAAGCCCAAACAAGGAAAGTGGCTTATTTTCCTCACCATGGGCTCTTCCAAACATTTAACTTTGCTGTCTACTTGTTTGTTTGTTTTGAAGATTTATTTTATTTTCATTACAAAGTCAGATATACAGGGAGGAGGAGAGACAGAGAGGAAGGTCTTCCATCTGATGATTCATTTCCCAAGTGAGCGCAACAGCCGATGCTATGCCGATCTGAAGCCAGGATCCAGGAACTTCTTCCGGGTCTCCCACACGGGTGCAGGGTCCCAAGGCTTTGGGCCGTCCTCAAGTGCTTTCCTAGGCCACAAGCAGGGAGCTGGATGGGAAGTGGAGCTGCCAGGATTAGAACTGGCCCCCATATGGGATCCCGACACTTTCAAGGCGAGGACTTTAGCCACTAGGCCACGGCACCAGGCCCTTTGCTGTCTACTTGTAAGATCATGAGTCCCCTGTCTCCTTTGTTCCTCACCTTAGCCACTCCCTCCCCAAAACATCTGTCACAGCTCCTCCTGCTCCAGTTGGTCCTCACCTCAGCCCTGCTCAGCATCTTGCACATTAATAGCTTCAAGATGTATGCAACTCTGCTCTCTGCCTCAATTTGTGTCCCTCCAGCCACACTGTTCTTTCTAAGAACGGAACTGATCATTTTATTCACTCAGTTCTTTTTTTTTTAAAGATTTATTATGCATTTTTATTTTAAGGGCACAGTTTAAAAGGTAGAGGGAGAGAATAAGAGACCAAGAGAGTGATCTTCCATCAGCAAATGGCTGCAATGGCCAGAACTGGGCCAGTCCAAAACCGGGAGCCAGGAATTTCTTCTGGGTCTTATGTGGGGGCTAGGGCCCCAAAACCTGGGCCATCCTCCACTGCTTTCCCAGGCCATAAGCATGGAGGGAGTTGGATCAGAAGTGGAGCAGCTAGGTCAATGAATCCATGCCTAAATGGAATTGCTGGCACTGCAGGTGGCAGCTTTACCTGCCACACCACAGCACCAGCCCTCTTCCCACTCATCTTCCACACCAACGTCTTTGTGCTGCTTTCCATTCTTTTAAATGTTTTGTGTGCTTTCTTGCCTTTGCTCCACTTTACCTTCTTACTCACCAACTCAGATGCCTCCATCACTGTAAATGCGCCGAACCCTAGACAGGATTCCTCTCCCTTTGAAGCTTTTGTTACCTAACCGCATTAGTGCTTGTGATGAGCCAGAGTCCAGGGCCTTGGCCTGAGCCTCCCTGGTCCCAGTGTGGAACTGGATACATGGCAAGTGGAGACTGACTCACTGAGTGCTTCGTTTCAGTGTGCTACTACCACTTATTATTGGTTCATGCAAGGGAACAAGAATCATACTTTTAAAAATTGAAGCAAATTATTAATAAATTAATTTCTTTGAAAAGCAAAATTGTCACAGAGAGAGGCAGGGGAGGGGAAACAAAAGACGAACTGGTTGACTTCCCAAATGGCTGCACCGGCCAGGGCTGGGTCAGGCTGAAGCCAGAAGCCAGCAACTCCATCCAGGTCTCCCACATGAGTGACAGGGGCTCAGTCACTCAGGCCTTCTTCTGCTGCCTTCTCGGCACAATAGCAGGAAGCTGGGCTGGAAGCAGAGCAGCCAGAACTCAAACAAGCATTCTGATATACAATGCCTGCATTGCTGGTGGTAGGTTTACCCCTTACATCACAATGCACATCCAAGGTACACATTGTTTATCTTACAGGTAGCATTGAAGAAGAGAAACTGTGCCTTGTGCCTCTTCACTCAATGAGCCCTTGCTCTTTCTCCTCTCTTCCCTCCAAACAAGACAGCCCAAAGCCCCAGAGGCTCCAGAGCCCCACTGGCTCCAGACGGACCAGTCCTAGGTGACTGATGTGCTACTTCCTCTACACCCCCACCCCACCTCCAAGTTTCTGCATACAAAGAGCCCTGCCAAGAACTGGCATGGAAATGGAAGGGGCTCTAAGCTGGTCTTTGAAGAAGGGACCTTATCTTTGTTTTGTCTGTAATATCCTCTGTGGTCATGGATAGGCCACTGATAGGTGCTGGGTCTCAGTTTCCATGGGAAAAAATGGAAAGATTTCAATGCAACCTTCCTAAGACCTTTCTAGCCTGAAGAGAAGAGATCACCATAGGCTTCAGTGGACAGGGAAGCCTTTATTCCACCTTTATTGGCACCTGCTGGGTGCTTTTCTGCAGCAACAGAGTGATGCATACAGAGTAAGCAAGTGATGAGAACAGACTTTGGGGCTGGAGTTTTGGCTAGGAGCTGAGTGCTGGGACAGATTTCTCAAGCTACCAGTAACAGAAGCCATGTCCCCTTCTCTCTCCTCTCACTCTAGAGCATCCTTGGATTCTTCCCTTCCACACACACCTCAACTTGTGTTGCCATGGAGACCACCAACAGGACCGAGCTCTGGTACGAGAGCCTACACTCTGTGCTGAGGGCTCTGAATGCCACACTCCACAGCCACGTGCTCTGCCGGCCGGACCCAGGGCCGGACAACCACACTGAGCTGCGGCGGGCCAGGCTGCCTGGCCGCGATGACAACTCCTACATGTACATTCTTTTTGTCATGTTCCTGTTTGCCGTCACCGTGGGCAGCCTCATCCTAGGATACACCCGCTCCCACAAAGTGGACAAGCGCAGCGACCCCTACCATGTGTATATCAAGAACCGAGTGTCTGTCATCTGATAGGAGGGAGCCGAGGCTAGAGGGAGAGCAAGACACCCACTAATGCATCTTCTAGGGCATCCTGGACTCAGCAATGGACCACGTCGGGTTTCAATGCCCCTCTCTGTGAGATCAGCACAGGATGTTGTCATGGGGGTGGGAGGAACTGGCAGGTATGGGCCTGGGAGGGAAGATTTCTCCCACCCTCAACTCAGGCAAAGATGGACTTTATAAACAGTGGGAGCCCATGGTCAGACGGAAGGACTGAAAGATCATGACCAACAACTGGTCCAATGGCTAGAGTCATGGAGGAGGGAGGTTGGAGGTTGTGGTAGAGGAAGCAGGAAGATACACTGGGGACACACTCTATGTGTTTGAGTGTTTTATGTGTATGATCTGCAACCACTATGAGGAGCAAGGGTGATTATTCCTTATCACAGACCAGAAAGCAGAACCAGGTTATTGATATCATGTCCCTATGTGATTCCTTCCAATCCCCTTAAAGAAAGTGGGACAACAGGGACAGGCGTGGTGGCATAACAAGCTAATCCTCCACTTGCAACGCTGGCATCCTATTTGGCTGTCAGCTCAGGTCCTAGCTGCCCCATTTCTGATCCAGCTCCTTGTTTATGGCCTGGGAAAGCAGCAGAGGATGGCTCAAGTCCTTGGGACCCTGTACCAGTGTGAGATACTTGGAAGAAGCTCCTAGCTTCAGACTGGCCAAGTTCCAGCCATTGCATCCATCTGGGGAGTGAATCAGCAGGTGGAAGATCTCTCTCTCTCTCTCACTCTCCCCTGTTTCCTTTCTTTTCTCTTTCTGTAGCTCTTCCTTTCAAATAAAAATAAATAAATCTTCAAAAAAGCAGGATGATAAAACCAGGCAAAAGCAAAGTGATACCTCCAGTGTAACCCAATGTCTCTGGTCTTCTTAATCTGATGATTTTTAAAAATTTAATTTAATTTTATTTTAAATTATTTAATGATATGGTTTCATAGGCTTTAGGATTTCCCATCTGCCTTATTGACTTCCCCTCTGGTTTTACAATGACTGGTCCTTCATGCACAGTCATAAGTCCTGACATTGTAGGCATGGACCATGTCAGAGAGTACAGCATCCTACTATCAGGATATTTTCAACTATTTCTTTGGGAGCCCATCTTTGGTCCAGATGCAGAGAGACGTACTGCACTATGTCTCCACATCTTTACTCGGTGAATCTTAAAACTGTGCCACTTGGGAATGGGTCCAGGCTTGAAGGGTAAACAGGCCTGCAGACCTTCATTATGAAAAAGAATTCTAAATTGCTTTGCCTTTGCAAATTACAAGAATATCATCACCAAGTTTATATGTCACCAGTACTCCTCCTAGAACTGTATGAAGGATATTGCACAGGTGCTGAATTTTTTGTTTCTTTTAAAAATGTATATTTTACACACACACGAGTTCCCATCTGCTGGTTCACTCCCCAAATACCTGCATTGACCAGGGCTGGGGCAGGCCAAAATCAGGAGCCAGAAACCCAATCTGAGCCTCCCATGTGGCTGGCAGGAACCCAAGGATTTGAGCCACCACCACAGCTTCCTAGGGTCCGCACCGACAAGAAGCTGGAGTTGGGAGTTAACACTGGGAGTCAGACCTAGGTACTCTTGTTGTAGGTTGGTGCTGTTTTCACTTGGAGCTTCCTGGCTTGGCTGACTGCCTGCCCCTGGGGCCCTGAGTGGGTAACTCCCAGGTACATATCCTTGGAGCCACGTCACAGGGTCCTTCCCAACCACGCCACCTGCCACGGGGGCTTGACCATGTCTAAAGTGACTTCTGCTGCTTTGATTGAGTTCTGTGAGATAGTCTGGGATCCGAGTTGAAGCCTGCCTTCAGCAGGTGACAATCACACCTGTGAGAGTATCATCGTAAAGGCAGCCTGGCAGACAGGGACCTGGATCAGTGGGAAACAGAACTGATCTGACTCTCCCACGAGCATAGTGTGTGGCCTCAGACTGGATGCATCTCTCTGCAGCCCTGCTCCTCTTCAGTACCATGAAATAGCCAGACTGGAGAGCCGCTGAGGGCTGTCAGTTCTGTCGGTCGGCGTTCCACATGGGTGAGGCAGAATCCTAGGAGATCACTGCGTGGGTGGAGGCCGGAGATGGAGTAGCATCATGTGGTTCCTGCCAAAACATGCAGTGTAGCCAGTGACTTCTTCCTCAGCTGTTGGTCCCAGATCCACCTGCTGATCTGTCCGTTAGACTCCCATGGGTGGGAGCTCCATGTGGTTCTCTCAACCCCACTGAATCATGCATGATAGTGTACAGCAAAGCTCTGATGGGCGGTTGTGAAAGCGGTGGTCTCTGCAACAGGAAGATGAGTAGTTTTCCCTTTCTACTTCCTATACTTGGATGTTATTGGACCAAAGGCATGTTACTTGTGTCATAAAGGGATGGGGCTGAAGCTGTTTCTGCCTGCATAAAAACAAGTGCCCGTGAGTGGTTCTGTGGGCTCATTAAACATGTGCCAAGCTTCCCATGGGCTCAAGACCTTCCTCATCTCTTGCTGAAGGAGGAGGAGACCTCCTTCCGTTGCTGTGACCTATGGGAGACGATGGATGCAGAAGTCTGTGGCTAGGAAGGCTCCGGAGACCATCCAGCTCAAACTCAAATGGAATATGACCTGCTGTTGAGCATGAAGAAGGAAAGTGGGGCTGGACTGTGCAGGAGGCACCTGTGCAGGCGGAACTCCTACTCCCGGGGTATACTCGTCCTGACACACACTTACTTGCAAATTCCAGATGCCCAGTGGAGAAGAACTGAGCACACCAGGGGCCTTTATGACAGGATATGACTTGCTCACAAGTTCAGAAAAGGGAAATTCTTGGGGTCTCAGGATACAGCAACAAGGACATGTCACAACATTTATGGGAAAATGGGATAAAAAATGCATTTATTTTGAAGAAAAAATGTGAAGATATGTATACACACATACACCTCCCAGTGGTCTTTTAAAAAACTCATGGAAAATACAAATTATGAAAAAAATTAGGTTTTGATTTTATGGCACCAAATAAACTTATCTTTTAGGCCAAGATGCACAGAATTTTAAAGTACCCTCATGTTAACTTGTCTAATTTCCCAAATTGGGAGCTCAGAATATCTGATTACTGAGGGTGGAACTAAAAACAACAGTCAGATTGAAAGGGAGTATAATTTGAACAGCTGAATATTCCATGATGTGACCCCTGCTCTCAGGTCAATCCCCCCACTTCTGCCCCTACACCACTGTCTGGACTCCGTCCATCATCCCACAATCCCGCTGTCCCGACAGGCCACTCATACTCCAGGATCTTTGTACAATTCTGCCCTCTGCTGGCCTGGCTAGTTTATAGCACAGGACCTTGAGCCCTCAAAGCAAATCTTCAATAACCATTCATTCAACAGAGGAGTATTTAAGTATCCATTAGATGCTAGGAACACTTACAATACATGAATAAACAAAGGGTTCCCAGCAATACCTAAAAGCTTTACTTTGCTGCAGACACGGATCTGATTATTTCATACACTTTAATGCATCCAGCTTTTAAAATGTAACAGGCATTCCTGAGAAGGGATTCAAAAAGTTCCTCCATTTTGGTGATTTAGCCCCTTCATGTGCCCTGTTCATGTGGCACAGATAGGCAGTGCAGATCCCACAAGTCCTCAGTTATAGGTGGGAAAGTGACCTAGGAAAATTGGGGGCAGAGTGAGGACACCAGGGGCCCCCTCAGAACAGAATCCAAGGCAGATGTTGGTTCACGAGAAAGCACAGAATGGACTGGAACCACCATGTGTCTTACCCAGCATGGCTGGATCCACAAGGAACTGTTCCTGTGGTTGGGGCACAGACCACACCCTTCTGAGGTGAGCAGTGGCCTTTTATATCCCCGAATTGGTGAGTAGGTGGTGTGAGCTGCCCCTGGATGGGGTGGGGAGGAGGGACGACTCCCAGGAGGACTGGGGGGAGGTTTCCCATAGCTGGGGATAACTGTAGGGAGGAGGTGGCAGCCATGAGCTGTTGCTGGCAGGTGCAAAGGAAAGCTGGGCAAGGAGAGGCTCTGGGTGGGAACTAGCGACAGCCTGCCTGCTTGGGCAGGTTCTGCAGCTCAAATCCCATCACGGAATTGGCCTGTGGCTAGTTTTCCTTCCCCATATCAGAGTTGCTGACTGCTCAAGGGGAGGCAACTTGCCAGGTATGCAGGCCGAATCCCTGGGGCAATGGGGCACCACTGAGCCAAACAGCAAACAGAGTAGCCTACGCAGGGGAACAGGCAAGAAAGCCTTAGCAGCCGAATGGGTTACACCCAAACACACAGAGCGCCTCCTGGCTTCAGAGACAAGAATGACACCAAATAAAGGGCAAATAAAGGCGCTGGCACTGCTGTGCAGCATGTTAAGCCTCTGCCTGCAACATTAGCATCCCATATGGACACTGGTTCCTGCCTTGGCTGCACCACTTCCAGCTCCCTGCTTATGTGCCTGAGGAATGCAGCAGAGGGTGGCTCAAGTCCTTGGGCCCCTGTACCCACAAGCGACACCCCAAAGAAGCTACTCTAAAGCTGGGAGCCAAGAGCTTCTTTCAGCTCTCCCATATAGGTGCAATGGCCCAAGGACTTGAGCCATCCTAGGCTGCTTTCCCAGGTCATAAACAGGGAGTTGGATGGGAAATGGAACAGCCAGGACTTGAACTGACATCCATATGGGATGCTGGTGCCACAGACAAAAAAATTAGCCTGCTGTACCACTGCACCAGCCCTCATAGATGTATTCGTAAGCAACCAAACGTATTCTAAAGCTGCACCTATCTCTTCTGTCAGATCCGGGTACAAGGACTTGGTCCACATGGCCACACTGGCTGTTAGGGGGCAAGGACAATGAGGTGCCTGTCTGGATAGTCTTGTCCCGGTCAGACAACTATGACTCGGGAGAGACAGAAGGGGGTCTGATGAATGGGTGGCTGTCTTCACACCACTCTCTGCCCCAAGACCAGTCAAGATCAAAACCTCTCCAGCCCTGCTAAGAGGGAAGAGTGCCGCTGTGGGTGGATCTCATTCGCAGGGGGTGGGGGTGGGAGCCGGGGGTGGTGGGGGGTACTTAAGCCTGTCTTGGGTCTGTGCCTTATATTTATTTTTTTTTCTAGCATCCTTGAGTCTGATCTTGCCTCTTATTAGAACATCAATATGGGGGCCCAGTGTGATAGGCCCAGTGGTTAAATCCTTACCTTGCAATATGCCAGGATCCTATAGGGATGCCAGTGCATGTCCCAGCTGCTCCACTTCCCATCCAGCTCCCTGCTTGTGGCCTGGGAAAGCAGTCGAGGATGGCCCAAAGCCTTGGGACCCATATGAAGTTCCTGGCTCCTGGCTTCAGATTGGTTCAGCTCTGGCCATTGTGGCCAATTGGGGAGTGAACCAGCAGATGGAAGATCTATCTCTCCTTCTTTCTGTAAATCTGCCTTTCCAATAAAAATAAATAAATCTTCTTTTAAAAAAATTAAAATAAACCAGCAATACTGGTTAAGGGGCAGGAGATACAGGCAAAGCACGGCTTTCTGCTAACCTTTGGTAAAGGGGTAAGGAGTGGGATCCATTTTTGAGTGCTGCTAAGAAGCCAGGAACCTGATCTTCCTGGATGAAACCAGAGAACCCATGTGTGGTTATGATTTTATGGTGGCAGAGTGAGCAAGGGAGCCTGGAGTTGGTGAACAAGAAATAAAAAGGGGACAAAACAAACAAACAAATAAACAAAACATTTGGACATTGTCCTGGGCCACCGGAAGGTGTCCTGGAGGAGTCTCCCAAATCTTGACAGGGAAGTAGAGCCTGGTTCAGTTCCATGCAGGATCAGCGGGGGCATCAGTTCAACCCCATTGTGGCTTTACCCAACTCCTACCCCTCACTTTCTTACTCACAAATCCTCCAAATCCTGTGCATGTAACTCTGCGTCTCAGCCAGCCTCCAAGGCCTCCCTCTCTCCCTGGAGAGCTGTGTCCTAGCACCGAGCCTGGCCCACAGTCTGTCCCCAATGGCAGGGGAAAGGGCTGGTAAAGCCAGCTGGAGACCCTTAGCGGACAAGGTTTGAAGCGTTTACATAAAATTCACCACTAGAGGGATCCCGACTACAGGTCTAGAAGCTCTTCAGCTCGGTCAGAGCAAAGTCCTTGAGCCAACATTCAGCATAGTACTGTGCTCTGGGTGGGGAAAATGTTGACCCTTTGCTTCTTTCTCTTTCACTATTCCAAAGACGTTAGCATCCAAGCTTGTTTCAACATCCTAGTGTCAAGGTCCCTGTGCCATCATATATAATAAAGTAATTCCCATAAATCAAGGCTTTTCCAAAGCCTCATTATTCCACCTGCCTCTCTCATGGTTCCCAAAGGGTTCTGACGATTTGACACGTCGGATTCCAAACATTGGAGTGTGACATTTCTCACCTGGGTGTGCAAGAGCCCGTGGTCTGGACCCTTCAGTCTTGTGCTTTCCCCAGCGCCTCTGCTAAGTTCCATGTAACCAGGCACATGCTCAGAGCGAATGGGATGCATGCGGTTATTCTGACTTCAACACTGAAGCTGCTCAAGTAGAGACTTAAAGAGCAAAGCAAGCTTGTGTGGGCCTAACACTGAGACACATTTGAGAGCACCTGGGGCAGTGAACTAATAGCTTGGTACCCCCTCTCTCTCTGAGAAAAAAAAAAAAATTAGGAACAAAACAATCTCAGAATCCTAGCTTCTGGTCTAGAGGAGGGAACCAAAGCTTTGAAGCAGACGGACCACACTGTAATTTTGGCTCTGCCATTGCCTCCCAATTGATGTCACCTCTCTCACTGTTGGCTTCCACATCTGTATTTGTAGCAGTCAATCTTAGGTGTCATCTTGGCTGAAGGAAGGACTACCCAGAAACCCAGAAAAGCATCATTTGGGGTGTATTGTGGGAGCACTTCCAGAAGAGATTAGCACTAGAGCCTGAATGGATGAAGTAGGGAAAAATGGATCTGGGCAGGCAGCAGCCAAGTGACAGGTATGGGGTTTGAGGCGTGGAGGGAACCTGCAGAGAAAAGACGCAGAGAGAAGGGAGAGTCTTCCCCCGGAGCCAGAATCATCTCCTCCTTGGCCGTCAGAACTCCAGGCTCTCCAGCTTCGGGATTCCAGGAGTGACAGCAGCAGTCCCCTCGCCAAGGTTCCCAGGTTTTCAGCTTCCCTATCAGCTTCCTGGGAACTGAGCTTCTCAGACCTAGACTGCGCCACCATGTGGGCATACAGGAGTCGGTCAGGGTCACACTGTGACCGACCATAGGAGCCAATTTCCTAACACACTCCCTCGGGTTGAGCCATCTCTACCTGTATCTCGTTGGTTCTGTCTCCCTGCCTAATCCAGTAGATCACAATAATAGTAGACACAAACTCTTTCTGTAGCTACACCACCTCGAGCGGGCCTGATCTCGTCTGATCTCAGAATTAGACACACATTCTGATTAGACTGAATTGAAATCAGAGGGAAATGCACAGGACCTGCTATCTAATTTTCAGAGTCAGAACAAAACGAGATGGTGAAATCACTTGTTCAAAAATTAAGAATTTCAAGATGATGACAACATGAATTTTTCAAAAAGAGTTATTTATTTGAAAGGTAGCGATCAAGAGAGAGATCTTCCATCTGCTGATTCACTCCCCAAATGGCCCAATACCACCAGGGCTGCATCAGGCTGAAGCCAGAAGCTAAGGACTCCATCCTGGCCTCCCAGATGGGTACAGGGACCCAAGCACTTGAGCCATCCTCTGCTGCCTTCTCAGGCCATTAGCAGGGAGCTGGATCAGAGACAGAACAGCCAGGACTGTAACAGACACTATGCTACCGGATGTGAATGTCACAAGCAGTGACGTAACCTGTTTTCGCATAAAGCCAGCCCTGGCATCAGAATATCAAGCCTAATGCAAGATCCTTCGAAGCAGGTGGCCCTGCCAGCGGGTACAGCGTCTGGCACACACAGTGGGTGTGCCATGAATTACATTCTCCTTTCTCTCTAGGTCACTGATGCTCTCCTTTTGCCAACAAGAAAACCAAAGGTTGGAGAAGAAGAAAATGTGAGTTCGTGGCAAAGCCAAAGCCACAATCCAGGCTTCCTATGTTACCAGACTTTCCCAAGGATATGGTGTGTGAGGACAGACATTCCATGGGTTGAAGTTTCCACCAACCAGTTTGTCAGGTGCTAGGTGAAGGGTTTTTTTTTGGGAAAAGGAAAATTTCCTTTGTGCAACATGAATGCCTGAGACAGGGACACAGTGTGGAATGTGGTCCCCAAGCATCTGATACAGAGTCCCTTTTAGGAGCACATTAAACACCCCTGCAAACTCTTACATAAACGGCACACTTTGCACCACCACTGCAGGACCATGGAAATCCTCAAGGGTTGTGATCCGTGGGGTGTGGTTGTTCTTCTTCTAAATTAGGAGCAAACATTTTCCTTCCACCAGGGCTTTCTGTCGGCATTCCTCATCCTAGCTGACTGGGAAGCCTGAGGATACAAAAAAATTAATGAAAACCAGATTCCAGGAGAAGTATCCAAGTGTGGCTGCTCCCCAGGAAGAGGACTCTGGAGACAAAACAAAAGCATGCCCCTGCCCCCCATTCCTTCCACGCTGAGTGATTTGCTCAGTCACCACACATGACAGACGTGATAGAGTCCACCACTGGAGTTCCACGAGAAGTTGGGAAATTGGAATTCTCATCTCAGCCCTTCTATTTAGTAGCCGTTTGACCCACATTGGCTCACCGATCACCTCCTACGTCTTTCAAAAACCCTCTGGCCTCAAATTCCTTCATCCCTCCCTTCCACGAGCTACCAGTCCTGTCAGCTTCATCGAAAGCACTCCTTCCCCCCAACCCATCCCCATCCCCCCCTAGGGTCCTGGAGAATCTGTGCAGAACCTGATCTGAAAGCCAGCAGATGGCAGCTCCACTCCTCCGTGATGCCACTTGACGTGGAGGTTTGCAACCGCTGCTCACCCCAGCAGTGGGGTTCAGGCAGGGTTGCACACGAACCCAGGAGCAAATCCGCATGAACTTACTGTTGAATTAGGACTCACCCTGCCTGCCCTGGGAAGAGTCCCTTCCTGGGCCCAGCCTAACAATTCCTCACCTTCCCGAGGATGCATCCCCTCCTGGCAGAGACCCAAGGCCCTCATGAGAAGTGAACATATGGTGAGCTGGACCTATTACATTTATGTGCTCACTCATGAAGTTCCTGTGGGAGGTAGACAGCAAGGTGGAGGAGGCAGTGCAGGAAACGCCATGGGGAAAGACCAATTTGGGGGAAGGGAGTCTGGGGGTGTATGGGAGACCCACAGAGTCAGAGTGCGATTCAGGTCTGGTGCCTGCAAAGGGAGAAGAGAGACAGAAGGCAGGAGAGGCATAGTGCGGAGAAGGGAAGCAGGACCCCAGACCTGGGTGCAGCTCTGAGGAAGCCTCCGCCAGGCTGGTGGAGGGTGGGGATGGCCAATTAGAAGACACTGAATGACCTGGCCAGAGCAGGTCAATTCGAATGCAGCAGGGAGAAGACCCTGGGAGAGTGCACAGGTGAAGGCAGGATAAACGCTTCATGCATTCCAGACCTGCTGCGGCTGCGGCTGAAGCAGCGCAGTATGCACCTCCCAGCAGGCTGTCTGTGTGGCTGCTGCCCTGCACAGGCCCACACCTGCGTGGTTTCCCTGTGGGGACACAAGCAAAGCCCGCTCCAAGACCTGCTATGCACGTTCATGACAAATATTTGTAAAGCGCCTGCAAGACCAAGGTATCGCTGCCGCAGCCCCTCCCCCTCCACAGGAACACCTGACAATACAAAGGGCTCATCTGTAAAAGATAAGCAGGGAGTTCTTTTTTTTTTATTACCATTATTGTCAACAACGGGCAGGTTGTAATAACCTCCATTATGTATTCCTACTTCATCAAGTGTGGTATAGAAGGGAGAATGCTTCGGGAGCTCAAGGCAAGTCTGCAAAATGTATTATTAAAGCATGAGATTTCTCCTCTGGGGAGTTCAGAGCAGCCTTTCAAAGACTTTGACTGCTATCACAAGATGCTCCAAGCAGGGAAGAGTCTTTTAGTGGAACTGGCCTTGGAGGCTACCAACAGACCTTGAAACTGATCTGGCAGCCCGCTGCATGGTGCCAGGGTGTGCCCCACCCCCAGGATCCTGCCAGCCAAGATTCAGGATTTGCTGAGCAGTAAGCCCAACACCTGTTGTGGCTCCTGGAGGAGATTCAAAATTTGAAAAAGAGAAAGGAGGGAAAAGGAAGCAGGTGGAAAAGAGCGACTTGTGGCCTGAAGAGGCAGAGAGCAGGCTTTTCAGAACTGTCCCTGAATCCTTCCCAGTCTGTTCCTCTGGCAGACGAGAAAGTGCAAGTGGGTAGAAAGAGCTGTGCTGGTGAGAGCTAAGCTCTCTGGCTGACCTTTGTCACTCAATGCCTCCCTGGGCCTGGGCTCCCTGGCTGTAATCTGCAAGCTAAGCCAGCCGCTCTGTAAAGTTCTTGGGCTTGATCAGTCCAGTATTATAACAGCTTCCTCAAATTGTCCTGGAAGAACCTGCAGAGAGGCATGCCAGAAAGAGGAAGCAAGAGGCAAAGAATTTCCTTGAACCCAGGACTAATATGCAGAATAATAACAATAGGTAACCCTATAACATGATGACATTATAACAACAACACAACGGTATCCACAGCACAATAGAACAGCCTGGCCAATCTGGCACATACTGTGATAGGTTATGTAGTGACTGCGAATGTGGAACCAGCAACATCTCCTAGTGGAGCTAATTTCATGATCCAGGGCATGGAAATTTGACTCTGTTCTATCTTTATACAAGATACAGATGATTGGGAGGGAGGGAAGGCAGCTCCACCTGTCAGCTCTTTCGCAGAGGACCGAGATGCATAGATACCCCACCTGCACGTGATCCACGTTGTGAGGAAAGCAAGCAGCCTCAAGGACCCCCGATCCTTCCTGAACCCCCCTTTCGACTGCCCTCTGAGTCTGCACTTGCTGTTTATTTTTCACTGTGGATCTCTTCCAAGGAAGGCCTAATCTTACAGGATTCTAAAAACAAATGAGTTGAATGCTCTCTTTTCTCCTTTTATTTCTCCCTTTGAGCTAAGAAAATGCCACAGATAAGGAAAGAAAAAAAGAAACACAAAATGGCAAACCAGGGAATGACATAATTGGCAGCCAATCATGAGAAGCTCTAACTTCGCAGGCCTTTGGACACTTTCTCCAGCAAGCTTGGCGCTCCCAGACAGGATCAGGTTTTTCTCCTTTTAAATTAAACACAGATGAGGGCTGCGGCCTGGAAACACTATCTCTGAACCAAGTCCCTAGGAGACAAGCAGGCCTAAGGAAGGAGGTGGAATGACCCACTGAGAGTCAGGGCTCTGGGCCCCAAGGGAAGCCAGGCTGAAGCAGGAAGAAGGGGTGCTGGTGTTGGTGAGGCCTTCAGTCAGCCACAGGAGGGTTGTGCCGCCTAAAGAAATCTGACAGGTCGGGCAGCAGGATCAGATTCTCAGAACAGCCAGGGCCTCCCGTGAGGCAGCCTGCCCCTGACCTGTTTCCACATGCAGGGCGCCATGCACAAGTGTGCTGACCAGATCCTGTCCCCAACCAGGGCGTGCTGATCCTGGTCTCAGGATGACAGATTGGCTCTTTGTGTGATGCTCTCTGGCGGCTGACAGTCAAGAGTTTGCGGAAAAAACACATCTTTTCCCCCTCAGATTCAGACAAAGGTGCCATGCAGACTGGTCGTGGCGCTGCTGAGAAGCTTATCCCAACTCTTATCAGAACGGGCTTTGCAGGGAGTCCTGGTGCCCTTGTCTTGGCCAGAGGTTGTTCTGATTGTTTACTGCTCGAGGCTCAGGCCTGATTGTCAGCTGTGAGTGCTCAGACCAGGTCTTATTCAACTCTAGAACGTTGTGCTTGTGGTGTTTGCTGAAGGAACGAGTCATATGTTCTGAACCACTGCAATGCTCCCACCCAGGTGGACAGAGAGCTTGGCAAGGTCTACAGAGTCCTAGCTCATCGAAGGTTCGAGACCTTGCTCTACTTCACCCAAGTGTTTTATTTTGTTTATTTTATTTTTCAGACTTGTTTTAGCAGCGAGGGCTGTGGATAGTAGACTAAGTCTCCCCCTGTAGTGCTGGCATCCCATATGGAAATCAGCTTGTGTCCTGGCTCTCTGCTTCCCATCCAGCTCCCTGCTTGTGGCCTGGGAAAGCAGTGGAGGACGATCCAAAGCCTTGTGATGCTGCACCCACGTGGGAGTCTCAGAAGAAGCTCCTCGCTCCTGGCTTCGGATCAACTCAACTTTAGCCATTGCTGCCATTTGGGGAATGGATCAGCAGGTGGAAGATCTCTCTCTGTCTCTCAGTGTGTATGCATCAATTCAAAAAGTAAAGTTACAAAAAGAGAACAGGAGAGGCAAGGTAAGAGATCTTACATCAGATCCGCCCCCTAAATGGCCACAACAGCTGGGCCTGGCCAGGCTGAAGTGAGAGCCACAGGCTCAGTGTCTCTCCTGCTTGGATGGCAGGGGCACAAGGATTTGGACTTCCTTCTGCTGCTTTCCCAGTCACCTTAATGGGAAGCTGGGCCAGAATAGAGCAGCCAGGACTTGACATGGTGCTCCCGTGTGGGATTCCAGCATGGCATGTAGAAACTTAACTTGCAGCAACACAGTGAGACCCCAACCCCAGTATTCTTGATGCTAAATATGGTAACCCTGCCCTGCCTACCTCGGAGGGTCATGGGGAGGGGCACTTAGAAGAACCCCTTGGTAAATGGGTAAAATCCTGAATGTGTGGGGAGATGGTGCCACTGCTACATGGGAGCTGACCTCAGAGGGCTGCAGGGCCAGGCTGAGCTTTATTTATGTCTGGACACAAGAAGTAGTCACCTGAGCAGAAATCCAAGGACTTCCAGGCCTTTCTTTTCTTTCTTTCTTTTGTTCACTCCTTCTTTCTTTCTTTTTATGCTAGAGGCATGCCAAAAGATACACTGAAGGTTTCTTATAAGAAGGACAAAGTGGTAGTTGGAAATCACCACCACCCTGGAGTTGGAATTCTGGCTCTCCTGGCCTTTCCCCACCTCCACCCCTATTCAGCCCAGCCTCCTCTCTTCTCCGGAAGTCAGCCCACCCCTGCACAATGTGTGGCCTCCTCCACACAGAAAGGGCCAAGGTGCTGGCAATCTCTGGCTGTCAGAGATAAACGGACCCTCCACCTTCCTTCCACCCTTTCTATGCTCTCTTCACTTGGGCCACCCCTGTGGCAAAAGGAAGAGTTCCTGGGATTTCCAGCCCTTACTAGGACTCCATGATTGGAGCAGGGGATCAGCATTCAGACAGAGTGGGCACTGTCCAAGAAAAATGAATAGGTTTGGCCTGGCACAGTAGCCTAGTGGCTAAAGCCCTCACCTTGCATGGGCTGAGATCCTATATTGATGACAGTTCCTGTCCTGGTGGCCTCTGCTTCCCATCCAGCTCCCTGCTTGTAGCCTGGGAAAGCAGTCGAGGATGGCCCAAAACCTTGGGACCCTGCACCTGCACGTGGGAGATCCAGATGAAGCTTCTGGCTCCGGATTGGCACAGCTCTGGCTATTGTGGCTACTGGGGGAGTGAATCAGTGGACAGGAGATCTTCCTCTCTGTCTCTCCTTCTCCTCTCTGTATATCTGACTTACCAATAAAAATAAATAAATCTTCTTGGGGAGTGAATCATCGGACGGAAGATCTTTCTCTCCGTCTCTCCTTCTCTCTGTATATCTGACTTTGCAATAAAAATAAATAAATCTTTAAAAAAAAAAAAGAAAAAAATAGACAGGTACTAGGCCAATAAAACCTTGAATGTCCCCTACCATTTTCTAAAGATCATTCTCCCATGGTGACCGTAAGTGCCACCACGTACCCCGAGTCATCTGCTCTTCTAAGATCACGTTTCATGAACCTTCTCTGAGTTCCCTTTGAGAGCCTCAGAGGGTGCAAGAAAGGAACGGGAAATGAAATAAAATCACAGCCTTCCTTCATTGGCCAAGCTCCCACAGTCAGAGAAGTGAACCGCAGCAGTGTTAGAAAAGGTGGTTCCCTTTCTAGAGCTGGGAGCTGGTGACTTCCCCTGCTCCAGGCACAAACCCCACCCAGTTCCTCTGGGCCTGACTGGGCCACAGCTGCAGGACCAGGGATGCTGACCTATGCTGGGTCTCTGGGTGTCCCGCCATGTTCCCTTCCTATGCTGCAGCAGCCTTTTGTCCCCTGTCACACGCTCATGCGACCCCACAGCTCATGCATGGGGAAACCAGACTCCCAGAGGGGGGACATTTCCTTTTTTTTTTTTTTAAAGATGTAGATGTATTTATCATTTTGGTTTGAAAGGCAAAATTACCAACCCTGGGAGAACTGTTCCATCCTCTGGTTCACTCCCCATCGGGCTGCAATAACCAACACTGGGCCAGTGAGGAGCTGGGAGCCAGGAGATTCTTCTGGATCTTCCACATGAGTTCAGGAGCTCAAGCTGTCTGCTGCTTTCCCAGGCGCATTGGCAGGGAAGGGGAGCAGCCAGGTCTTGAACCAATGCCCATATAGGATGTCGCAGGTGGCAGCTTAGCCTGCTGTGGCACAGTGCCAGCTCTACAGGGGAAATATCTTACTGTGCATCACACACAAATGAGCATGCAAGGTTAAGCCAAAGCCAGAATCTAGGTCTTCCAACTCCTGCTTGCCCAATCCCATCACTCTTTTGCTTTTCTGCATATTCATGATCTGAGAGACAAACTATCCCTCCATCCCACCTCCTTCCTGTTTGTCTTTCTGGGTCATTTTTTGAGATGGTTTCTCTAGGTCACTTTCACTACAGTCCCCTGGCAAGCTGGGCCAGGAACTAACTTGCAGGCATCATCCTGAATTATTTCCTGCTTCTGTCTCAGAGAGCGGCTCAGCTCGCTAATTCAGAAGGTGATACGGGTCCATTTGATCTGTCCTCTGAGTTTGGGTCAGGAGTACTTTTCCTTAACAAAACACCACCCTGTACAGCAATGACCTGCTTCCTTGCTCTGTCTTCCCCACTCTGCCATATTGTCTGTGGGAACAGAAATCATTCCTGCTACCTTTGGGGCCCAGTCAAGAGTGTGGCACCCCACAAATGCAGCATGCAGATGTACCAAGTGGCGTCTAGACCCCAGCCTTCCTCTTTACTGTGTACACAGTAGTGGCCACAAGAGAAGAGGATGTGAAGCACTTTACAGGTGCATTCATCACATCAATGAGAAGGACTTGTTCTCCAAGTGTTCACTACCCCAGCCATCCTGTGAAGATCAGCCATTTATGCTGCCAGCACAGGGATGCACACAAGCTCAGGGACTCCTCCAGGGATGCACCCCTCCACCCCAGCCAGTCTCAATCCTTTAGAAGAGTTGTACGCATGTGGTTGCATTGCCCAATCAGTACATGTGATAATCAGGGGGAGGAGGCAAAGCAGACAGGGGAATGTGGGCTCCCCTGCTGGACAACTACTTCCATTGAAAAGCGTGAGTCGGGATGGGGGCAGATCAGACTAGGCAGGGCTATTACACCTGTGGGCCTCATGTGAGCTAGACAAGAGAAGGGTCAGGGTGGGCTGACTGTTCTGACTGGTGCAAGCAAAAATTAGAGTGGGTGAGGGTTGAATGGGTTTAGCCACAGCATTAGCTGGCAGAGGCTGGCACTGGGAGCTAATTCTGTCAAGTCAAATGCCAGAACCACCTGGAGACTGCATAATCTGGGAGTGGGTGTGGCCTAGAAGGGAAATAGTGGAAACCTCCCTCAGGGTTATCACCCTCACTGGACAGCACGAAAACCAGGATAGGGGCAGGGCTGACTAGACAGAGAGGCACCTGCCAATAGGTGTATGGGCTGGATAGTAGGTTGGTTGGGTTGAACTAGGCCTCAATGTCCATTGACATGTGCGAGAGCTAAATGGGATGTGGGACAGATTGGACAAGCCTGCGGTACATACTGGCAAGCATGGGAGCCAGGGTAGGGGGCAAAACTGGGCGGGGGTGCTTTATGGGGAGTGGCCCCAACTAGGCTGCAGCTCCAACTGGTTTGCAGGAGGACCAAGTATGAAGTGGGTAGGATCGAGCTGGACTACAACACCCATTGGTTCACAAGAAGACAGAGCTGGAAACAGAATGGACCCAGCAGTCACAACGACCAGCATGTGCATAAGCTGATTGGTGTGACGGGCGGTGTTGGAGTCTGTACTAGCAAACTCACGCAAGAATCAGATCTGGGATCATCGCAGATGAAGTTTCTTTGGAGATTCCTCCAACTGAACTGCTGATCTTAGAACCCCAACCATGAAGAGATCATCAGCCAGTAGACTCTGAATAGGTTTCATTGCGATTGGAACTGTGAGATGGGCAGCAGTCCAGAACTGATGAACTATCAAAACTGTTTGAACAGGACCCTTGGAGCGTGCCTCCTGTTGGGGATCTGGGATGGATGGGAGGTTGGGTGGGGCTTTTCCCTTTGTTTCTCCCCTAACCCCAGATACAGGGAAAAATGATAATATTAGTGTGGAAACAATGGTATTACCCACTTTAAACCTTAGCCCTTGACCCTTTGTACCCTAATCAACTAAGATTATTAAATTTTAAAAAAAAAGATAGAAGAGCTGTATGAGCATCCAGCACGGCAACCTAGTGGCTGAAGTCCTCACCTTGTATACACCAAGATCCCATAGAGGCACTGGTTCTAATTCCAGTGTCCCCACTTCCCATCCAGCTCCCTGCTTGTGGCCTGGGAAAGGCGTTGAGGATGGCCCAAAGCCTTGGGACCCTGTACCTGTGTGAGAGGCCTGGAAGAAGCTCCAGGTTCCTGGCTTCAGATCAGCTCAGCTCTGGCCATTGCAGCTAATTGGTTAGTGAATCAGCAGATGGAAGATTTTCCTCTCTGTGTCCTCCTCTCATGTGCAATGCATGAGGGACTGAACCCTGCCTCACTCTAGCGGCAGGCAGGTGTGCAGGTATTCCGCACTCACAGGAGTCAGCCCCTGCTCTAAGTGCTTTGATGTGTTATCTCACACACTTGGAGCCTTTGAGCCAGGTTCTGTTTTATGCCCTTTTTAACAGATAGTTACATCAAGACCCAGGGAGGTCTTATGACGTGCTCAAAGTTGCAATATCCAATGGCAGTGCTGTCATGAAAAAACAGCCTTTCCTCTGAATTGCTTTGCCACAAGACCCTTCATACTATTTCATCTCCAGCTCTGCCATCTTCCTGAGCCTGGTCTCCAGTTCTGCCATACTTTGTATCCAGAATCTGATTCAATGAAATATACCAAGGAAACTTACATACTATCAAGGGCTCTAGTGTTCTGGAAAGAGCAGCAGCTTTGGAACAAGGAAGCCAGACTTGGAATTTGGTGGTTGCAGTTGTTCACAGCTCCCTCACAATTCACTTTCGGGTGCAGTGGCAAACGTGATTTCTTCTCACAGTTATATGGCCAGGCTGGGTATCTCCCTTGTGGTTTTTGCCGGAGTTCATCCGAGCAGCCCACCATTGTCTCTGCCCTGATTGTGGCACTTCCCACCCCCCACTCCATCCCCACTCCATCTCTACTCCATCCCCACTCCAACTCCATCTCCCTGAAGCTTGGGACCACACCCTGAGATGCTACTGGTCTTGAAGAGAACTGCTGAACAGAACTTGTGGCCCATTTTATTCTCATTCACTTTCTAGCTATTTGGTCATAGGCAATACTTTAGTGCATGTTCGGTTGCTCTCACGGAATATTAGAAGTTGAGTTACTGTACAAAGGCTAGAGGTTTATTGGGTTTATCAGGGTTCTGGAGCCCAGAAGTCCAACAGCACAGCATCAACATCTGGCCCAGTGGGGCCTTCTCACTGCACCTCAACATGACAGACAAAGCAGGCACAAGAGAGCTTGCCTGAAATACTCCCATTCACCCAGATACGGGTTTATCTATTCACAAAAGCAGCAATCTCTCAATCCCATCACTCCCAAGCAGCCCAAGTATCGCTAATAAATGAATTCAAGAATCACATTCCTAACACATGAATCTGAGGAAAGACTTGTCATATCTCACTGATTTCAAGATATGATGCAGTCAAGAGGCAGAGTGCTCAAGTTTAAGTCCTGGCTCCGCTTCTGATTCTGTCTTCCTGCTGATGCACACTCATAGCAGACAATTTCCTTTTTCTCTGCTTGACGTCAGTTTCCTAGTGCGTTACTGGTGATCTACTGAGTGTTAAATGAGATGATATACATCAGGTACATAGCGAACTTCCTGCCATAAAACAACTGTGTGACGTTGGCATCTCTTATTCTAAGTTACCTGGTTACTTGTCATTTCTAAACCTCCCTCACACTCCCTCTAATCTCTCTGCAGTCTGCTTAAATCCTACACTTCAAGAGGCAACTCTACTCTGATGTCCTCTTTAAAAATTTCTCAAGCTGTCAGCTTTTACTTCTTGCTCACACTAGGAACTTCCAAAATTCTGAGTAAACTGTGCACAGCCTTTTTTCCTGAGACCTACAATATACTAAATAGGTTAGTTTTACATGTAGAATTAATTTTTATGATGCACATTTTTTAACATTTGGCTAGCTGGTATTATAATTCTGCTCCTTCTTCCCCACTTAAGAAAGTATATTAAAATGTAAGTGAAAGAAATTTTAATTTTCTTGTAATCTGTTCTGAAAGGAAATCATTTGCAAAATTTACTTCTTGATTATTAGCAAGAAATGGCATGTATGATTCACTGTTTTAGACCAGTCCTTTGGGGGAGGGGGTTGTAAGGTGGGCAACATGACCATATTCCATATCAAAGTACCTAGTTCCACTGTGTGTCCTGAGGACACACACTTTGGAAGGCACAGGCAATGGCTCCAGCACTTGGGTCTTCAGCACCTACAGAGGAAACTCAGATTGGGAACTGGTTCCAGGCCAAGGCGGGGCAGTTGTGGGCATCTGGGGAGTAAAACAGTGAATGGTAGACTGCCAATTTTGTTTCTCTCTCTGCCTTTCAAATAAAAGTAAAGTAAGTAAATAATGTGAGGAGTCATTCATTCAGTACAAAGCATGCACCTTCATTTTTGTAAAGTCCTTCTGTGGATGTGTTCTCTTTTCTAAACTAAAAACACACACAAAAAAACCTTAATCTTAAAATATTGAATGGTTAGTACATTTAATAAGGCCATGCTACTGTTCTCTGGATTGTTCCAATGTTAGTACACACAGTACCATGGTGAGCACAAACAGCGTGATACTTGCACATAGAAACGTATAAACATCTGCAGTAATTACATTTTCTTGATCATCATCGTTGCCCTAAATATCAGTGGAGGGCAATGCACATCTTCAAACACTCTCAAGCAACATGTATGGACAATGAGCATGAAGCAGCTGCAGAACACTAGAGAAGAAAGCTGGATTAGACTCACAGGATGCAGGCCTAAGTGCCAGCCCTGCGCTAGTAGATCAAGCACTCACTTTGTCCCTTGAAGACCAAGGGTGAGCCTTGGGCACAGGCTCTTATAGGAGCGAGAGGACAGGGCCGTCTCTTCCTTCACTCAGGGACTACATTAGGATGGGGCAAGCAAGGGAGAGGAAGAGAGGCATCTGGAAATGTTCTCCTGGTGAGAACTGGCCCCCCTTGGACATCAACTACTCTGCAAGATTGGCCGACAGCTGAGGGTGGTGGCAGAGAGGAAACATTTGGATTGGGATCTTCTTGTTTTCTGATGAACTGGAAGCCATTTATTATTATTATTAAACTGAACTCCACGTTTTCTCTAGGCAGGGTATTCATCTCCATGGGAATGGAAAGGGAAACACCAATATTCCTAGGTGTCCCAAGCCCGCTATACTTTACTTATAAAACTCACCTTGCCAAATTCCTAACTGTATAACTTTTCCCTCCATTGCTTTCCTCCTTATCATGGTCAACCCCTTAAAGTCCCTCCACTGCTAGGAGCTTGCACAATGCCTAGAAGATAGCACACCCAATGCCTGCCACTCCACTAATCACCAGCAGCACAGAAGTCTGTCTGCCCTGTGATAATTCACACCATTTCCTATGGTTGGGTTTATGTCTAGCACGGTACGAGCCACCAGCAAGTGCTTCATATGTCCCTCTAAATTGGATGAATGCAAAGACGCAGGCATTTTTGGTGCCTTGCCAAGGCAATGGAGAAAAGCTACTAATGCACTCCAACCCTGGCTCCTGGTGTCTCAAAGGTAGTCTCTTAAGGGAGAAGGACAGAACCCAAGGGAGACTGCTAAACAGCCAACATTTCTAAACCAGGCAGAAGTATTTAATTTGCTCTCAAGAGTGCAACAGGATCTCCAGATTATAGCAAGAGCAATGCTATTGTGTTAACAGACAACAATACTATACACTTAAAATACATTCTGAGGGACCAGCTCTGTGGAATAATGGTTTAAGCTGCTGCCTGTGATGAAATAAAAGGTACAAAAATCTCACTATCTCACCCGAGCCTCCCAGAAATCCTATGGGACAGGCAGACACATGAGTCTCCACTTCAAGGAAGTAGAAGCTAAGCCTTGGATGGTTTATGGGACATGGTCCAAGTCCCCCAGCTGGTAACTAGCAATGATGTGATTACTCCCAAGATCTTCCTAGTAATTACTCTGGGTTTATTCTAGCCAAGAAGGAAATTTACAATAGTTGAAACAGGAAATAAGCAATTGACTTCCCTAGCCATGAAAGCAGAGACTATACTGTGGTCGGTTTCCCCAAACACATTCTTTTGTCCCTGGTGGCTCCCCACATTGCTGTTCCTTATTGCTCTCCCCGCTGCCGGAGCCCAAGTGTTTGGGGGGACGTTGACGCCACCCCAGGGTTGAAGGGGCAGGGCCATGGCCTAGGCCCACCCAGTCAGCACACTTCTACCTCCTGGCTGCAGTTGTTGGCTCAGGGGTGGGCTGAAGAGACAAACAAGAGGTTTCCTGGAATTTCTGAGAGAGTATCTGGAAGTAGCTATGTGTCTGTCACCCATGCAAGGGCGTAGTTGCGATTGGTTTTTGTTTATGCCATTACGTAGGAGGACAGCATTAGCATGAAGCTGACACCGGATGACAGACAAGTGTCTCTAGTAGCATTGTCAGGAACCCACGAGCCTGAACACCACATCTGCCTAGACCCCGCAGTCTCCCAAGCCATAAGCTTTCCTAGCACACTTCAAGACAAGTAGCAGCAAACCCAAGACAAACATTAACAGGCCTCCTGCCACTGGCCAGCATACCATCAAGTATGCAGTTAGCAGTAATAAATACTAACTCCAGAAGGCAGAGGCAGTGCACAGGATAGAAGGAAGAACTGCAAAAACATGTCTTTGGGGACAGAAGTTCAGGCCTTTCTAGCATCATACCTCCCCTCCTTTCTCCTCCCTCCCTCTCTCTCTTCCTCTTCCTCTCCACTTTCATTTCCAACTCCATCTCACACACTCTCCCTTCTCTTTCTGCTCCACAGGTGCCTTCTCCCCAGTGTGGCCGGGATCTGATCACCTGGCACCTTGGTTCATCAGTTAGGAAAGGGAGGCCATTCCGAATGAGTCATGTGGGGAAAGTCTAATAAAGGGACTATTTACAAAGATCTAAGGAGGAACACTGCATAGTGTTGTGCAACACTCCAAGTTAGAAACAGTGTGGTGTATTTTATTTTTATATATATATTTTTTATTTGAAAGGCATGGTTAGGGAGAGCAAGGCAGTAGTAAGTAGTAGAGAGAAAAAGAGAGATCTTCCATTCACTGATTCGTTGCCCAAATGGCTGCAATGACCAGGTCTGGGCCAGATGAAATCCAGGAGCCAGGAGATTCTTTACGGACTCTCCTGTAGGCACTGGGGCCCAAACACTCGTGTTTCCCAGGCTATTAGTAGGGAGCTGGATCAGAATTGGAGCAGCTGGGATGCAAACTAGAGTCCACATGGAATGCTGGCTTCATAGGCAGTGGCTTAACATGCCATGCCATGGCACCAACCACAAATCTGTCTTTTTCCCTTCCCTTTACTCATGGTCCCAAGGTGGCATTGACTCTCTAGAGATAACAAATAATACCTTAAATCCACTCTGAATTTTGAAGACAATCTCTGGTATAACTGTCACCTTAGAAATATTTCAGTATTTCTCTGGGTCTGTTTTCTATTTTATTCGATAGGAATAAAAATGCTTATGTGGATCACAGGATATGCTGGGAGGATCAAATGAAGGATGAGGTGATCTTATTAATAATGATTTAAAGGAATATGTTTGTGAAAATCCTTTCATTTTTTCATTTTTTATCTATTTAGTTTTGCAGTGTTCATTTCAAAAGTGAGGGCATTGCAGACCTTTCCGGGTCTCTGGTTGGGATGGAGAGGGTCCAGGAGGTTGTTACTTGAATGGTAGATGGGTAAGATTGACACAGAATGTGGAGGTACAACTTCCAGCATCTGGCCCTACGCTTGCTGTGTAGTTGTTCTGAATCTGATCTTCATCTAGTGGATTTTTATTGCTGGCTGGAAGTGTTCCCTTGCATGACATTGGCTGTGTCTCCCACATCATCTTGATGGCTCTAAGATATTGTTGGCTTCATTGCATAAGAGATGACATTTTCCATCTGTCCTCTCAGGAGCTCATTCTTCTTCCTCTATTGAAGTTCTAAAGTCTGTTGTTTGCCCATATCTGCCTCAGTGTCCACAGGCCCAGGCTCTTTCTGTTGACCTTGGCCTGAAGTGTTGTGTTGCTTTCTTTTCTTTCCACCCTTTGAGGAAGTACTTGAGGTTTTCTGTTGGATTAGAGGAGCTGGTTGTTTTGTCTTTCACGTGCATCTGGTATGTTCTTCGTTTTTCTGTGGAGTCAGCCATGGGGGTGATCCAATCTTGCAACATGTGCTACACAGTCAGACCGCATAAGTCTGGGATGTTCCCTGAGACTGGGAATCTTGTCAGTCTAAGATATCTATGTGATTCAGGGAGCCCACTCCTAACTCACCCTACCTGGCTTTCCCCTAGCCCTGTTCTTGCATTCTTACTGTAACATCCTGGTTGGAGAAGGGCAGTCCCAATTCCTATGAGCACCAGCATATGCATTAGTCTGATCTGGCCTGCCCCAGCTCCATTTTTCACATGCACTGGTGGGTACAGTGGCACAGTTGGAAAAAAACCTTGAATCCCTATTAGGCCATTCCCTAGACCTAGCTCTCATGTGCACCAATAGGTACAGTGGCCTGGCCAAGGCTACCCACTGCCATGGCCCTCACCTGCACCAGTGGATGCAGTGGTCCAACCCAGCCCACTGCTACACCCAATTCCTATGCTCTCCAGAACCTCTACCAGGCTGTCCCCAGACCCAGCCCTCACATGTAGTGGAAGGTGCAATGGCTTAGTCAGTGTTGGGGATGGGGGTGCGCAGAGCCCTTTGGACTCCTACCAGGCCAGTCCATGAACCTGGCTCTCATGTGTGGCAGAGGTTGCAGCAGTGAGTGACCTGACCCATCTCCCCTTACCCATGCTCCAGCTTTAAGGTATACCAAAGGGTGTGACTGCTTGATTGGATTCACCCCAGATTCAGCTGTTGGCATTTCCCAGTGAGTACCTTGGTCTGGTCTGGGTGACCCTCCAAAATTCCTACCAGGCTGGACCCTGGACCTGGCACTTCATATACTACCGAGTGTCCTCACCTGGCTCTTCCTAAGACCTAGCTTTACTGTGTGTCTACAGGTGTAGCAACCTAGCTTTGGGAAACCCTCTGGGCCCCCTTTCCAATCCATCATCTGTCCTAGCCCTCTGGCTTACGGTCAAGTACAGTGCCTGTTCTGAGGAGGTTCTAAGCAACCATTTTATATACTTCATATAGACTTCAGCGGCTTCTCTCCAGAATGTCCCTAGTTTGGTGCACAGCCATGGCAGTGGGGTGGGAGTTATATGTAGCCTTTGTGAAAAAATCTTTTGATAAAACAATTTCATACATATGTAGATTGCATATATCTACTGTCTATAAATTTTAAATCTTTTTAATAAAATAGTACTTAAAGAGGAACTTTAAAAAAGATTATTTATTTGAAAGCAAAGTTAACAGAGAGGCAGAGGTTCACTCCTAACATGACCACAAGTGGCAGAAGGCAGGAGCTTCATCTGGGTACCACACATGGATGCAGGGGCTCAAGAACTATGTTTACCTTACACCTCTTTCCCAGGTGCATCAGCAGGGAGATGGAGTTGGTACTGGGACAATTAGGACTCAAAGCAGCACACATATGGGATGTAGGAGCCTCAAGTAGAGGCTTAACTTGTTATGCCATGTAACCACCCAAAGAGGGGCTTTTCAATTCAAACTAGTGTTGCAGGCCTCAGCCAAGGCAGTAAGAAAAATGAATATAAGATACAAGAATTTGGAATTAAAAATATAAATCATTTCTAAGTGGTTCCAGTGCCAATAGTTTATATAAGCAATCCAAACAAGTCTGTAGATAGACTGTTAGAATCAACAGAAGAGTTCAGATAGGTTGATGGATAGAAGCACATCCAAGAATGGGGGTGGTGGTGGTGGATGCTGAGTGCTGCGGTTAAGATGCCCCTCTAGCTGCTCAAGGTCTTACTCCCCTGGCTTCTGACCCTACTCCCTGCTGGGTGCACCCTGGGCAGATCCCTATCCTTCCAGGTGAGAGCCCTGGATGGAGTTCCATGTTCCTCACTTCAGCTTGTGCAGGCATTTGGTAAGTGAACCAGGGGAAGCACAATTTCTATTTGTCTCCCAGCCTTTCAAATAAAAATTAAAAATAAGTTTAAAAGCCAATAGCTCTTTCATGTACAAGAAGAGACCAATTAAAATACATAATTTTAGAACATTATCATTTACAACATTACAATTGACTTATCTATTGGCCATTCACTGAGTGAGCAATTTGCACAATTTGCTAAATTTAACAAAAATTGTTTCTTTTGATTACTGATAAAATTTACAGCAATTAGAAACCACATCAGAGACCATTATTTGTCCCTCTGTTTCATTTTCTACTTTGTTCTTCCTTAGGGGACTGGTAAAACACAGTGATGGACCTAATCAGATCTGGCACCTGTTCTTGTAAATAAAACTTTGTTGAGGGGGCTGGCATTGTGGCATATAAGGTTAAGCCTCTGCCTATGGTGCTGGCATCCCATATGGGCACTTGAGCCAATGCCAGCCCTATATCTGGTATTTTTAAAGCTTTCATCTAGGGCTGGTGCCCACAGTGCCAATATCCTACATGAGTGTCATATTTTAGTCCCAGCTGCTCCACTTCTGATCCAGTCCCCATTAATGTGCCTGGGAAAGCAATGGAGGATGGCCCAATTCTTGGGCTCCTGCACCCATGTGGATGACCTCACTTCAGTCTGGAGTCCCTGGCTTTGATCTGGCCCAGCCCCTGCTGTTGTGAACATTTGGAGAACCAACCAGAATGAAACCCAGAATTGCAGGCAGAGGCCATACTTGCTATGCTATAACACCTGCCTCTTCGATATTTTTGAGTGAGACTGTATTCCCTGTCAAGAGCGATCACTAACATCTGTTCTCTCTCTCTGCTCTGTCAGTGACCTAACAGAGGTATCCTTAAATAAATGGACCCAAAGCAAAAGAAAAGTAGTACACTCCAAGCCTAAATTTTTTTTGCAATTTCTTTTTTTTTTATTGTTATTAACATTGTATTATGTGATACAGTTTTATAGGCACTGGGGCCTAAATTTTTAAGTGGCTACAAAATACATCATTAGCAATCTCACAATTTTTTTTTAAAGAATTTTATCCAAAAGATACTTGTTCACTCCCCAAATGCCCACAGCAGCCAGGAAGCCAGGCTGAAGCCAGAAAGCCTGGAACTAGACCTGGGTCTCCCACATGGGTGGTGGCCCACAGCATTTGAGAGTCATTACCACTGCCTCCCAGGATGTATGTCAGAAAGCTGGATGAGAAATGGAGCAACTGGGACTGGAACCAGGACTTCAGTGCAAGACATGGGCCTCTTCCCAGTGTCTTAACTGCTGAGCTAGACACTCAACTGCGAAATCCTTGTAAATAAGCCATAATATAGCTTTAAAAAGCAGTGAGCTGCAATAAAGGCAGTTGAACATGTACAAACAGTTTTGTTTGACCATTTAAAAATAAATATTAATAGGTAAGCCATAAACACAATGGAAATTCATCTACTTAATAGCTAAATAAAAATATTTTAGGATTAGAGAATTTCCCTTTAGCCCTTTTCCTACTCTCAGTTTAATGAACTGAAACTCCTTTGAAGTAGAACCTATTCATTCTCTAGAAACAAAAAATTTTATCCCAGGCTATTATTACACAGGAACATAATATCCTTGTCTTAGCATGCCATAAAAGCCACTTCTTCTGTGCATATTTGCAATTGAAATGTAATCAGAGATTAAGAATGCTCAAGAATAAAAAAATGAAAACATGAGAACAAGCAACATACGCAAAAGCCAGTATCATAAAGTTCAAATTACACCATGCTAAGAACTGTATAATGAATGTGCTTTTTAAAGACTATGCAGCCGCCAACTTCCTTTTCTCCAACATGGGGTCAAGGAAATAGAGGAAATAACACAAAAGAGCAGACTTAGAATAAATAAGTGACATAATTCCAGTTGATGATTCATTAGAAAACGGTTCCTGAGGGTCAAATGAGTCATTACCAATTTTAAGCAAATTTTCTGGTTCATGAGCTGTGAAACAAACACATAGCTCTAGCCTTACTTAGCATCATCACAAATAAAAAGCCAGAAACTGTTTTTTTTTAATATTAAAATTTGGGACAGACATTTGATGCAAGTTAAGATGCCTGCAACCCATACTGAAGCACCCTGGTTCGAGTCCCAGCTCTGCTTCTGATTCCAGCTTCCTGCTAATGCGTTCTTTGGGAAGGCAGCAGGAGATGACTCCTTCCACACAGGAGATGTGTGTGCAGTTCCAGGCTTCCGGCTTCAGCCTGGTCCAGCCCCAGCTATTGCCAGCATTTGGGAAGTAGACTTGTGACTGAAGGTCTTTCTTTGTCCCTTTCAAATAAAAAGTGAAAATCAACAAACAACATAGAAATGCTAAATTTTTTTTAAATTAAAGAATACATAGTGAAAAATAATCCTGCATCTATTTTGGAGAGAAGCCCCAATCTACTCCAAAACTACCTGCAGCAGCCAGGTTCCAAGTGATGACTATAACCAGGGCAGGACTGGACACAATAAACTACTCAGAGGGGCATACCCTATGGGAGGGTCCATCTCAATCAGCATGTACCACGTAGGGCTACTTTCAACTTAGGCCTCAACCTCCTCTTCTAAGTGCATCTCAGCTTGCCAATTGTCAGTAGCTGTATTCAGGTGGGAGACAATGTCTCTTTAATACCCACCTTGTTCCGTGAGTTGGAACTTCTGCTAGTTTTCGTGTTTCAGATAGGACCCATCAAAGTCAGTATGTTGTCTTCTCTACAAAATACCACAGAATATTCAGCATGGAGCCTTCATTGTGGCGCAGTAGGCAAAACCTCCCCCGGCTAGCCTGGCATCCTCCCATATCAGAACCAGTTCAAATCTCAACTAATCCACTTGCATTATGGCACCATAATGTGCATGGAAAGACGGGTTCAAAGGGAAGATGGACCACTACCACCCACATGGGAGACCCCTGGATGGAGTTTCAGGCTCCTGGTTTCAGCCTGGCCTAGCACCAGTCATTGTGGGCATTTGGGAAGTGAAACAGCTGGTGTAAGATTCTGTCTTGCTCTAGCTCTGCCTTTCAAATAGATGCATTTTTTAAATGAAATGTTCAATGTACACATAGCCACACAGCTCTCATCGCTCCTATGGATGAATCAGCTCAGCCACCCCATGTTTCCACATCTATCCCCAATATTCCTGCTGCTGTCACTCTCACCATCAAAACAATCTTTGCTCTCCCTGAGCCTTCCAGTTGTCATGGTAACCAAAAGCCAGCTACAAAGAGAAAAGTTGTATAACCAGGCTAGATCCAACATTTGAGCTATCCCCAGGTGACTTGCTATGTTCATTTTACTTCTTTGATCTTGAATGCAAGTAGTAAATAAACTGTAGTCTTTGTGGTTAGCTTTAACATGCCTAGTTTAAAGGGAAGGGGAGGGAGGAAGGGACTGGCTCAACCTGTTTCCAAGAAGCTTGTTGCCAACCTTTATTTAAGGCTACTTAATTGCCTCAGACTTTAGGCTTTATTTAAAAAGCAAAATAAAACAAAAAAGCTTCCAGCTGACTCACAAATGAATTATGAAATTTTCTCACTTCAGGCAAATAATATTCTATTGCTTGGTAAATAAAAAATTTCTTAAATAAAAGTAGGTGCACCACACAGAGCTCTGCTCTATGCTTTATCCTGATTGAAAACAAAGAAACAATTTCTCTGAGCAATGAATAAGCACACAGAGAATCGGTCTTAGGACAGGCTTCAAACCCATCATTTCCACTAATATAAAAGTTCATGCACTCAAATATAAGAGCTGAGAATGAGCTGAACCTCCATCAGCTCCAGCCTGTCTCCCTGCCCGCCCCGCCCCTTCCCTTTGGTATATTACTGTTTTTCTTGCTGCTCTGCTCCCCGTCGGGAGGATGTTCTTGGAGCCGCTCCATGTGACATGTCTTCCTGTTTTCATGCTAGCAGAGCTCCACTTTCAAGTTGGTTCCACTTGCCTTCTCAAGGCCCGCTCTCTACATTTTAGCACTACAGGAGGGAATGTTGACTTACCATTCACGTTGGCAGGGATTAATTAAATGTCTAATGTGGGAATTAGTTGGACAAAAGAAGCTGCTAAGAGCCTCTGCAGAAGGCTTCACATGTTGAGAGAGAGAGGGAAAGAACACAGCCTGCCTTTCTGCTCTTGAACATCCTTAGGTTCAGACGTGAGAGCTCAGAACGAGGTAGCCCTCTTGCAGCATGAGGACAGGGTGATTGATGTATTGAGACTGACAGCAGAGTCCTGAGCTACTAAATGAATCAGTCCTGGACTGGCCCCCAGTATAGAACTTGTTATAGGAAATAGAGCATTCCCTGATAGCTGCAGCCAGTTGAGTTAGGGCATATTACGACTTGTACTAAAGCATCCTAATGGAATTTTTCACAATATGCTACTGACAGCTAAGAAGCAAATACAAATAATCAGTTTTCTAGTCAATTTGTAATAGAAATAATTACTGACAGAAATAATTACCACCAGAATAAAACTGACAATGGTTAAACTTGCCCATTTTAAATAAGATTGCATTTTGTTTTGTTTAGAACACTAAAACTTCATAGGTTTTATCTATATTGTTTATATATGGAAAGATTCAAGATAATCAAAGTACAGAAACTAGTACAATAAAATCCCATTTTACCTGTCACTTAGTTCCACAAATATCAACTTAAAGTCAAATTTGTTTCAATCTGTATCCGCACTCATTTTTCCTACTTCTGAATTATGTTCAAGTAAATACTCATATTATTTCATGAGGAAATATTTCAGCAAAGATTTCTAAAAGACAAGAAGCCTTAAAAATATAATGATAATTGTGAAACAGGGTTAAGCTACTGTCTGCAATGATGACATCCTATAAGGATGCCAGTTCAAGTCCTGGCTGCCCCACTGCTGATTCAGCAACCTCCTAATGCACCTGGGAAAGCAGCAGAAGGATGGACCAAGTACCCTGCACTTACATGGAAGATCGGACTGGGCCCCTGCACCCACATGGAAGATCTCACTGGGCCCCTGCACCCACATGGAAGATCTCACTGGGGTTTCTGGCCCATGGATTTGGCCCGATGTACCCCTAGATGTTTGGCCATTTGGGGAGTGAGCAAATGAAAGATGTCTTTATCTCAGTTTCTCTCTCTCTCTCACTCTGCCTTTCAAGTAAATAAATTTTTAACATGTATGTAACAAAATACATTGTCATACCTTAAATTGAATAGTTGCTAGTTAATATAATTCAGTATCATGCCAGTGTTCATATTCCCCACGTTGTCTCATAATTTTGGTCAATGGTATATTTGTTCAAAACAAAATCACACAAGATCTACCAATTGCATTTAGTTGGCATTATTCCTAAATCTCTTTTAAATAATATTTTTCTCCCCCCTTAAGTTTTTCTTTATAATTTGTTTCTAAAAAAATAGATTGAGCTTGCTGCAGAGATGATGGTACAGCTGGCTAAATTGCCATTTGGGCTACCTACATCCCACTGGGAGTGCTGGTTTGATACCTGGCTGTTCACTTTCCAATTCAGGAGTCTGCCAATGTTCCTGGGAAGCAATAGGTAAAATCTCCGTTATTTGAATTCCTGCTACCTCTGTGGGAAACCAAGCCGGAGTCCCTAACTCCTGGCTTCAACCTGGCCCACCTATGGCTAGTGAGGCTGCTTGGGGAGTAAACCGCAGATGAAAGATACTTTGGCACACTCTTTTTCTTTCTCTCTCTGTCCTTCTACATTCCAAAGCAAACAACCAGTCTTAAATACAGACTTAATAAAATCCACTCCAGGGGAAAAATAGATATTGTGGGAATAATACATAATGGCAGAAGTTACGGAAACTTTATTCATTTGATATAAACAAAAAATAATCAATGAATCAACCCTTTGTAAAAAGAGAAACCTGTTTCAAAAATAATTCTAGAAAAAAAGTAAGAGGAGAAAATGGAAGAAAAGAACACTAGTACATCAATTAAAGTATAAGGCTACTTTTAACAGTTTTTTTTTTTAAGATTTGTTTATTTGAAAAGTACAGTTAGAGAGAGAGAGAAAGAAACTGATCTGCATACTCTGGGTCACTCTCCAAATGGCCACAGTGGCCAGAGCTGAGTCAGACCAAAGCCAGGAGCCAGGAGCCTCTTCCAGGTCTACCATGTAGGTGCAAGGGCCCAGGAAATTGGGCCACCTACTGCTGCTTTCCCAGGTAAATTAGCAGCAAGCTAGATTGGAAGTGGAACAGATGGGACTCAAACCAGGGTCCTTGTGAGGTGCTGCATCACAGGCAATTTTATCCACTATGCCATCATGCTGATCCCTGTTCTTAAAGTTTCAAATGTATCAGATTTATTCTACACTTTTCTCTTTTTTAAGATTTATTTATTTATCTTTATTGGAAAGGCAGATATACAGAGATGAAAGACAGGAAGAAAGATCTTCCATTCATGAGTTCACTCCCCAAGTGGCCGCAATGACTAGAGCTGTGCTACTATGAAGCCAGGATCCAGGAGCCTCTTTTGGGTTTCCCATGCAGTGCAGGGTCCCAAGGCTTTGGGCCTTCCTCTATTGTATTCCCAGGTCACAAGCAGGGAGCTATAAGGGAAGTGGAGCAGCCAGCATATGAACCGGCACCCATATGGGATCCCAGCTGATGCAAGGCAAGGATTTAGCCACTAGGTTATCATGCTGGGCCCTCTACATGTTTCTATATTGGTAGTGGTCACAGTGACACATTGCAGAGTTGGAAAACACTGTTTATAAGCAGGAAACCATCCAGGCTACAAGAGTAAGGGAGTTTGGTTTGTTCACTTCTCTGCCTCCAGGACCTAGAAGATGGCTGAATAAATAAATATATAAATCTGATAGTAAAAAAAAAAAAAGCGTGTAAAGTCAAGGAAGAAAAGCCAAACTATTATCGAAGGCATATATTTTCCCTGTCTCTCTCCTGTCGTCTAGGACTAGCACCCTGCTTCTCCTTGGTTGAGTGGGAAGGGGCAGCTCCTTTCCCCATCCATTCTGGTGGTTCCTGGAGAATGGCTTTCGTGTCACCTTCTTATCCACGGCCATGGGGGTAGTGAGCTCATGGCCCAAGCTGGGTCCATCTTTCCCTGAAATTTGTGTCTGCCTAAGCAGAGAGAGAAATCACTGTCTTTCTTTCAGGGCCTTTGGGTGGGAGGATGTGTGCCTGGAGCTGTCTGTAGTCCTGAAAGGCTGAGACAAACTCTTCATGCTGGGACTCAGGGAGCCTGAAACTAGTGCCTCCCTGCCTTTCTCCGGTGTAGACAGCAACCACTTCCATCTTTAAGAATCTGCTGCATCTAGGAAAATAGACACTTGAAAACACATGTAAGATTTGCCATTTAATTATCTTAAGGTGTGTAGCTCGGTGGTATTAAGTATAATCATACTGTTGTACAAAAATTTTGTTTTTCTCTAATACACAGGTACATTTTTAATTTTGAATTTTATCATACAATTTCATAGGATATGGGATTTCTCCACACCCCTCCAAAAAAGTCAGTTTTATACTTAAGCTAGATTAAGTTTTTATGTCACTTTTAATCAAAAGGCATGGTAAAGGTTTAGATTTTTAAAATTAATTTGTGTGTGTGTAGTTTCCTTCTCATTTTTTCTTTTGCTTGGTGGTTTGGATTTTGTCTTGTTATTGTTGTATAGGAATTCTGCATATAATTTGAATGCCCATTCTTTTAAAACACATTTTCTCCCAATCTGTAACTGACTGGATTATTTAATTTCTTTTAGTTTTTATAGAGGCTGTCTCATAATTGCCACAACTTAGAGTCAAACAAGGTGTCCTTCAGTTGATAAATGAATAAACCATTGCACAAGCTGAATATGGAATATTGTGCAGCATTTTAAAAGAAGAAATAACCTATGGTTCTGGCACAGTAGCCTAGTGGCTAAAGTCCTCACCTTGTATACTCCAGGATTCCATAGAGGCACTGATTCTAATCCCAGTGACCTCACTTCCCATCCAGCTCCCTGCTTGTGGCCTGGGAAATCAGTCAAGGACGAGTCAAAGTCTTTGAGTTCCGCACCCTTGTGGGAGACCCAGAAAAGGCTATGAGCTCCTGGCTTCGGATCAGCACAGCTCCAGGCATTCTAGCCACTTGGGGAGTGAATCAATGGGCAGAAGATCTTCTTCTCTGTCTTTCCTCTTCTCTGTATATCTGCCTTTCCAATAAAAAAATTTAAAATCTTTAAAAAAAAGAAATAACCTTAAATATATTTTTTTATGTAAAAGCCAATCTTAAATGGCTGCATGTTATATGATTTCAAGTGTATGACATTCTGAAAACATTGAAGCTCTGGAGACAGTATAAAGTCCTGCGGATTTCAAGGGTTGGGAGGGGGGTGAATAGGTAATGCAGCATGATTTTTAGGGCAGTGAAAGTAGCCCACTTGATACTGCATGGCAAATGTGTCATTAACGATATGTCAAAACCCATAGAATGCTCAACACAAAGAATGAAGTTTAAGAGAAACGATGCATTGTAGCTGATAATAACATATCTATTGATTGATCAATTGAAATGCATGTAGCACACTAACGCGAGATGTTAACAATAGAGTAAACTTGGGCCCGGCGCGATAGCCTAGTGGCTAAAGTCCTCACCTTGAATGCACCAGAATCCCATATAGATTCTAATTCCAGCAGCTCTGTTTCCCATCCAGCTCCCTACTTGTGGCCTGGGAAAGCAGTTGAGGACGGCCCAAGGCCTTGGGACCCTGCACCTGCATGGGAGACCTAGAGGATGCTCCTGGCTCCTGGCTTTGGATTGGATCAGCACTGGCGGTTGCGGTCACTTGGGGAGTGAATCATTGGACGGAAGATCTTCCTCTCTGTCTCTCCTCTGTAAATCTGGCTTTCCAACAAAAATAAATAAATCTTAAAAAATATCAATAGAGTAAACTCCAGGGAGGAAGTATCTTGGAATTTGGTATTTCCTGCTCAATTTCTCTGTAAACCTGAAAGGGTTCAGGAAAAGAAATTAATTAATTTCTTTCTCCATTAAGAAAAAATTAAATTGTATTTTAAATAGCTAACAACTTAACTTTGTTCTCAAAACATCAGAAGATGCTGAAGACAGGTAAGACCAGGCACAGAAGTCATGCTCTATCACCGCCCTTTCCGGGGAAGAGGAGACAATTTTGTAATTGTGCCCCCCTCCCTTTGGCAAACAATGAGAAACCAGGGAAATTTTCTTGTGTCTGCTTCTTCTCAGATGCCTTCAGATCAAAAGGAATACTGGACCATTGTTTGAGATGGCATATTGTGGGGTGGCATATTCTAGTCTTCTGCAGTGTGACACTTCTCCCTTGTAAAAATGACTCTGTCCACAATCTTATTCTTCTTACACATGCAGGGTTTATTACGTCATCTGCGGGTCCTGGGAATGGGGAAGTACAGCCTGGTAACAGGGTTAGAGAAACCATCTTGGGAATGGCAGGTGCCCAGACCTGACTCACTTGGGAACATTGGTAGAGAAAAGTCTGCTAGAGACCAGACACCCCTGACACAGAGCCTTTTGGCAGAAAAACATCAACAGAAGTTGAGCTGCAAAAAAAATTCAGAGCCTTGGGCTAGGCAGCTCTTAAAGCAATTCTTGCCAAAGATGCCAAAGTGGTCTCTCAAGCTAAAGCTATCCCTTCAACTGCAGTAGGCTCTTCCTCTCTCTTGCTCAGATGGAAGCACTTCTAGACTTCTATTCTCATCATGACCAACTTGCATTTCCTCAAACACGACTGCAATGTGGCCTTCTATGGTATTGGTAATCTAGGGTATCATCCTTTTGTCCAAAATAAAAACATCTCCATCAGACAAGCCTCTATTTTCTGGCTATAGGCACTGCAAGGTGTCCTGGGTCATCTTTTTCAGTGGCAGCAAAACGATCAGCCAGAGATGGGATGACATTTTACAAGTTGGTTTTGGAGAAGTTTAAGTTTGTTCATTTGTGGAAGCTAAGCTTCTTACTGCTATTGCTGCTTGAGTGAGACATTTTGGGGGAACACCTAAAAGAAAGCAAAGCCAGAAATGATAAAAAAAAAAAAGTAAGCTATGCTATTCTTAATATTTTCTAAGGTTGGCTTTTGATGAGCAGAAGTTTTGAATTTTGTTGACAACTGATCCATCAGTTTTGCCTTTTGTGATTCATGATTGCTCTAAGGAAACTGTTTCCAAGTTGAAAAGATATCTTATTTTTTGTTTTCTTCAGAAATTTTTGAGCTTTAGCTTTTTCTCCCCAGAAGTGTATTATAGGCTAAAGTTTACTTCATCAATTTTTGGTGTGTTGCAGGAACTGAGGCGGATTCCTGCACCCCATTCTCTGCCCTGATAGGTATTCTCAGTTGTTGCAACATCATGTATTGGAGAGATTTTTTCCAATTCTGGTAGGATTGCATGAGTACTTTTAATTTTTATTGGAAAGGCAATTTACACAGAGAAAAAAAGACAGAGATAAAGATCTTTCATCTTCTGATCCGCTACCCAGATGGCCACAACTGCCAGAGCTGAGCTGATCCAAAGCCAGGAGCCAGGAGCCAGGAGCCAGGAGCCTCCTCTAGGTCTCCAACGCGGGTGCAGGGTCCCAAGGCCTTTGGCCGTCCTCGACTGCTTTCCCAGGCCACAAGCAGGGAGCTGGATGGGAAGTGGAGCTGTCGGAATTAGAATCGGCAATTATATGGGATCCTGGCGCATTCAAGGTGAGGCTTTTACCCGCCAGGCCCTCAGTAACTTAGTCTTTTAACTTTTGTTAAACAGCAGAAGGGGAATGGGAAATGACAAGCCAGAAATTATTGGGAAAGGGAAAGGGAAAGTATTATTTCAGGGAGGTAACTGCAAAAAAAAATTTTGACTTTTTGCTTTGAGAGCATTTGCTAATCTTGAAACTTCTGAACCTTACTTTTCAAAACTCATGGGCAAGAGAGACAGAAAACCAGAAAACCACGCCTGAGGTCTACACAAGCTGGAGTCTAACAGGAGACTTCTCACAGCATGTTGGCACCCCCAAAGTGCTGCACATTCAGGGGGAGGATAAGCTAGATGGGAAAAAAAAATCTTACATGAAATCACAATTCATTTAGGGTAACCAGAGCACCAGAGGAGTTCAATCCTTAAAGTAGCTGAACTCCCAGGCATTCAAAAAATCCTCTCTAGGGAAAAGATCTTTCATTGCAAGTCTAAATTTATTCCTACAGATGACTTCTCAAATATAATATCCAAATACATGCATATAAGGCTCACAGAAAAGCTAATTATGAGCAAGATCTAGCAAAAACAGTAAGTTTAAAAAAAAACACAAGAATTTAGATATTGAGCTATGTTTGTACATTTTTAGAGGTTTATTTATTTTTATTTGAAAGGCAGATTTGCAGAGAGAAAGAGGGACAGAGAGATCTTACACTCACTGGTTCACTTCCTAAATGGTCACAATGGCTGGAGCTGAGCTGATCCAAAGCCAGAAGCCTAGAGCTCCCTCCAGGTCTCCCACGTGGATCCAGGGATCCAGGGAACTGAACCATTCCTCCACTGCTTTCCCAAGCCATAATAGGGAGCTGGATTGGAAGTGGGGCAGCTGGGACACAAACTAGAGGCTCTATGGGATGTCAGCAACTCAGGTGAAAGATTAGTCTGAAATGCCAGCCCCACTGGACATAAATTTTTTTAAAGATTTATTTTATTTTTATTGAAAAGGTAGATACACAGAGAGGAGGAGAGACAGGAAGATCTTATGTCTGTTGCTTCACTCCCCAAGTGGCTGCCATGGCCAGAGCTGAGCCGATCTGAAGCCAGGATCCAGGAGCTCTCCTGGGTTTCCCATGTGGGTGCAGGGTCCCAAGGCTTTGGGCCATCTTCAACTGCTTTCCCAGGCCACAAGCAGGGAGCTGGATGGGGAGTGGGGCCACCAGGATACGAACCTGTGTCCATATGGGATCCCGGTGCATGCAAGGTGAGGACTTTAGCTGCTACGCTACCATGCTGGGTCCTAAATTTTTTTTTTTAAAGATATACTGGAAGATTTTAGCAGAGAAAATAAAATCAGGAATAGTGTTAAGGCAAATTTTCAAAAGAATTTAAGAGGGTTCTAGAAATGGAAAATATAATGGAAATTTTTAAAAATCCCAACATGGAGCCTATGTTGGAATGCAGTACCCACATACTGGAGTACTATTCAAGTGTAAATAAGGGAGGAGTTGAGACAGGCCCTTATCTCTGCTTGGTGGAGGCTTGAAAAGTATGAGCAACATTTTGGAGGAGATGAGCATGTACAAATCTGGATAAAGGCTTGGGATTCATAGACTTAACTAAGTTGGCTGGCAATGGCTTGTGAATGCATATTTTAAGTAAGAAAAAAGTTGTCAGACTTCCAGTGTCCATGACCTCAGAGAATCTGAACCATGCAGATGTGAACAGAAACCCTGATGGACAGATTGTCTCTGTTTTCCAAACATATCCCATAAACCTCAGATGGAGAAAAAAGTTCTCTGATGCTGATAAAAATTTAATTTCTTGCTGCTTTCTCATAGAATGCCAGCTTTGAGTATTTTAATTTCCAATAATAAAGAAATGAATATTTCATACAGATCTGAGAGTTGTCTTTTATAACTTTTGGAAATATTATAGTGCCTCATGACAGAGCTATCTTAGCTTATGGAAGTATATTTTAAAGATGTTTATGTAATAGCTGTCAGTCAGCTTCTCATGGTTCTAATTGCATTATCTGAAAAGAGCTTTTGAGGAAAACAGAAGGTTGATTTAAGCTTGTAGTTTGCAGGTGCACAGTCTAAGATAAGGCAGTCCCAGTTGGTTTAGGAATTTGGATGAGATTGGAAGATGATGGAAGGACAAATGATGACCCAAGTAGCAGTGGGAAACAGCGGGGCCAAACTGTGTGAATAAGCAACTGCCTGGCGTGAATGCCCTTCCAAGAGCAAGTCCTCAATGCCCTAAAGGCTTCCATTTGAACTTACCTTCCAGATATCACAGTTAGATCAAAAGTTCATCCTTGATTCATGAATATTAGTGATCAACATCAGCTTCCAACACAAGGCCCTTTGGGGACAGGTGTTCAAACTCTTATCCAATCTGTAACATCAGACAACAATGCATTTCTCAGAATATATTCTGTCATTAAGCAATGTAAGATTATGCATCTTATAGGTAACAGCAATATATACTCATGTTTTACTCTTTGAAAAAGATTTATTTCTTTTTAAAGATTTATTTATTTTATTGGAAAGTCAGATATACAGAGAGGAGAAGAGACAAAGAGGAAGATCTCCCATCCAATGATTCACTCCCCAAGTGACCGCAACAGCTGATGCTATGCCGATCTGAAGCCAGGATCCAGGAACTTCTTCTGGGCATCCCACATGGGTGCAGGGTCCCAAGGCTTAGGGCCATCCTCGACTGCTTTCCCAGGCCACAAGCAGGGAGTTGGATGGGAAGTGGATTAGAAGCGGTGCCCATATGGGATCCCAGCGCATTCAAGGCGAGGACTTTAGCCGCTAGGCCATGCTGCTGGGCCCAAGATTTATTTATTTATTTTCATCGAATAGTCAGATATACAGAGATCTACAAAGAGGAAGATCTTCCCTCGCTTCCCAAGTGGCTACAATGGAGCTGAGTTGATTCAAAGCCAGGAGCCAGTAGCTTCCTCCGGATCTCCCACATGAGTACAGAGTCCCAAGGCCTTGGGCCGTCCTCAACTGCTTCTCCAGGCCAAAAGCAGGGAGCTAGATGTGGAGTGATGTGGCTGGGATACGAATCAAAGCCCATATGGGATCCTGGTGTGTGCAAGGCAAGAATTTTAGCCACTGGGCTACTGCACCAAACCCTAGATTATACATTTACAGTCCTAATGGTATTTCTGAAACACCAGTCTGCATGAATTTGGAACACCCTTTTTGTTCCAGCTTGTTCTTCTTCAAATCCTATTGCACTTTCTTCTGGAGTGTTGATTTTTATCAAGTATCTCAGACTTAAAGTCATTAACATTTGTTGGAGGCAAACATTTGGTATTTATCACAGGCTATTTTTCCTTGCATATATTCTTTTTCCACAGATTTAAATTTCCTGAAATGAACAACTATATTCTTGTAACTTCAACTTCTAGAATAATGCTTAGCATGCAGTAAATATTTAATTAACACTTCTTATTGACAATAACAGTGATGACGCTGGAAGATAGAATTTTCTCCAACACACTTGCTGTTCCCCATGCCTTTCGTAATTCAGGGAGCCTATTGACTTCATAAATAAAACGTTTACTTAGCAAAATAATAACTCTCGTTATTTTTCAGGTATTTGCACCACAGCCCTTTTATATCTTGGTAGTTTAGATTTCACTATGATTAATAGCACTTGAAGGGAAAAACAATGATACTTTGAATTTGTTTTTTACTTGTGACCTCCAAAGCACCCAAAAGACATTTATTAAACTTCTATAAATATTGTTATGCCTTCTTTGCAAGAATCGTTACAAGACCAGCTAGGCGAAGACTTACAAGGTAATTGGTCAAAATCATAGCGGCTGTAACATCTTCCCAAACTAAGAACAGCTGGGTAGCTGACAGGTGAGCCCTTCTCAGCATTTTCCAGACCTCCTTAGGAACTTGAAAGGTGAGCATTCCTTGCGAGAGAAGAGGCTAAGAAATGTAAGATTATTTCCACCCGGAGAACCAATTTCTTTGTAGTCTTACTGCATTTTTTTTTTTTTTGTCTTAACGACCTGCAGTTTTACTCATATTTCAGTGAAAGAATCTTCTAGTCATGTTGTTCTCACTAATTCCTCGCCAACTGCAGCAGCAGCAGCAGAGGAAAGACAACTACCAGAGGAGATCTGAAGAGGTTAGAACGCTGGGTTCCATCACTCAAGAACCCAGCCTTTAAAAAAAAAAAAAAAGTCCATTTCCCTCCGTGAGTGTAAAACTGGAAGGGATGATTTCCATTTCTCCACAGAATGGCTGAAGCCACAGAATGAGTGACTCAAAACTGTAAGGCACTACATGGACACCAGTTGTCATTCCTTTTTTAATTTACTTGGACGCCAGGGCCACACAGCACGCTCACAAGAACAGGGCGGGTCTGCAAGGAACTGCCTCAAGGTAGTGCTATTTTTTTCTGCTAGGAAAGGAATGGCGCGGGGCTTCTGGGAGTCGTAGTCCTGGAGGCAGTTTCTGCAGAGCTTGGGGAAAAAGAAAGAACTACAAGTCCCTTGGGGCAGTGCGCGGGAAACCCGCGAGCCAGGCTCCGCCCCCACCTCGGCGCGCCAGGCGTGTGCCCGGAGGCGAGGCTGGGGCCTGCGCGTGTGCGCGCCTCAGGGAACCATGCAGAGGGTATGGCTGAGGCGGCGCGGGTTGGTGGCCGCGGAGGGAGATTGAGGCAAGGAGACGCCTGCGAGGTGGGAGGGATAGTAACGAAGTCGAGCCGCTTGGAAAAGAGTAAATAAATAAATAGAGAGCCGTGCACCCCTGTCTCCTCAGCCCGGCGGCGGTGCCGGGAGCGCGCTCTCGGGCCCGCGCTTCGTCCCTCCAGACAGCTTAAACCGGCAGGGGCGGGAAGGGGCGGCGTCCACCGGGCCGGAGGCGGGGCCTAGGCGGCGGCAGAGGCGACCGGTACCCAGACATCTGGGACTGTTGTTGTTCTCTCGCCGCGCGACCGCCTCAGTCCGTTTGCCCGGAGACCCGGACCCGGTCGGCTGAGGAGACCGGGTGCCGCAACCCTCCCAGTTCCCGAAAGCTGCGCTAGGAGCCGGCGCCCACACCCTGCAGTCGGTCTCCGATGCCCTTCAGTGAGGAGGGGGCGGCCGGACCCTGGTGAGCGGCACCCAGGCGCCACCCGCCCTACTCCCAGCTGGTGACTTCGTGGACCCCTCAGGCCCGCAAGCCTGGTTGCCATGGCTGAAAACGCCGAGGGGGACCTGAACTCCAACGTGCTCCACGCCCCCTACAACACCGGGGACCCGCAGCTAGACACGGCCATCGGGCAGTGGCTCCGTTGGGATAAGGTGGGTACCTACCTGTTCATGCAGCATCCGCCTCCCGCCCCCGCTTTCGCGCGTGGTCCCCCCTGTACAGTCCGCCCTTTCCGAGTGCCTACCGGTGCTCCGCGGGTTTTGGAGGAGATGGTTTGGGACGGGGCCTCCCGACTGGGGGCCCCGGAACCGGGCGTGTCCACCCACCTCTGCCTGGGCCGCCTCCCTCTCTCTGGCTTCAGGACTGGGCAGGAACCGCTGTCGTTTCCTTTCTCGCAGGGCACTCAGTTGCAACCTCCCTCCCCGTCCACCCCCTCCAAGTGCACTATTATCTCCCTTAAAAAAAAAAGTAATTTTTTTTTACCATCGCAAGTTATGCCCTTCCTGGAGCTATTTCCTTTCCCCAGTATGCCTTGACTTTTCTCTGCAAACCTGTAAGTGGTTTCTGGTACCGGGGGTTGGTCGTTTCTAACCGCTACCCGCTGCTGTGGCTCGAGTTTGATGTGTGTTTCCACCTGCTGTCGCTAGGTAGTCTGAGATCCTTTACCACTCCCTGGTTTTCGCTGATAGCATCTTCTGCTCTTGAGCAAGGCCAGGTTCTCTTGCTGCGTCTTTCGCTTCCTTCCAGGCAGTTCTTTTCTGGAAGAGAAGCCATACAAAGCCAGAGTCGTGTTTTCCAGGTTTCCCGTGAGCCTACTTCCCTTTCTGCCTTCTCCATTTCCTGCTGTGTCCTCCCACCTCTTCCAAGTTGTTGTGGTGATGAAGCCCTGGACAAGCAGATGGGCTGGGTTCAGGAAAGCCAGGATTAAAATACAGCTCTCTTTCGCTTGTGAAAGTGACTGCCACAGATGAAAGATCATTCCAGCTTCTCCTGGGTCAGATGCCTAAACTGTGTTTGGTGAAGCAAAAGAAGATGGCGCGTCTGAAATAGTGTTAGCAATACTGAGTGAAGAAGGTCCGGTGGTAGTGTTGAGATGTACAAAGGAATTTCCCACAGGATTAGCTTTCTGGAAAAGTTTTCATTTTGCTTAGTGGTTCATTGATTCAGCCAGAAACGCTGAGCACTGAGTAATGTTCTGGGTGCTGCAGGAGCTGTACGGGGTTCTCCTCCTCTACAAGCCTGGGGGTGCCTCATGTTATTTGGTCATGCTCATCTTGGATATTCTCATTCTTCCTCTGGAATCCAAGCTTGTATCTTTTCTTGTCTTTTTTTTTTTTTTTTTCCTTTTAATTGGAAAGGCAGATTTCCAGAGAGGAGAGGTGAAGGGAAAGAGCATCTGCTGGTTCACTCCCCAGGTGGCTGCAATGGTCGCATGTGAGCTAACTCACAGCCAGGAGTTTCTTTTTCTGGGTCTCCAACATGGGTGGCAGGTCCCAAGGCCCTGGGCTGTCTCCACACTGCTTTTCCAGGCCACAAGCAGGGAGCTGGTGGGAGGTGGAGCAGCTGGGACACAAACCAGCACAGATATGGAATCCTGGTACAGTGCAAGGCAAGGATTTAGCCTGTAGGTTATCATACAGGGCCCACAAGCTGCTGCTGCTTAAACCATCAAGTGCTTGCAGATCCTCTGAGGTGCTTAAGGTGCAGCTTCTGATTCAGGTGCTCTCAGTTGGGGCCTGAGAGTCCAGGTGGTAGTGATGCTGCTTGCTGGTCTGTGGCTCCCATTAGGAGTGGCATGAATCCGGTGCGATAGCGTAGTGGTTAAAGTCCTTGCCTTGGACGCACTAGGATCCCATATGGATGCCGATTCTAATCCTGGTAGCCCCACTTCCCATCCAGCTCCCTGCTTGTGGCCTGGAAAGCAGTCGAGGATGGCCCAAGGCTTTGGGACCCTGCACCCGCGTGGGAGACCTGGAAGAGGCTCCAGGTTCCTGGCTTTGGATTGGCTCAGCTCCAGCCATTGCAGTCACTTGGGAGGTGAATCATCAGATAGAAGATCTTCTCTGTCTCTCCTCCTCTCTGTGTATCTGACTTTCCAATAAAAATAAATAAATCTTTAAAAAAATCAGACAAAAACAGAAAAAGAAGAGGGATCTAAGTAATATTAATAATAAATGCTTTCTATCTTCATTTATTCTTCTGTTGATGGGAGAAGATACTTTTAATTGGGAAACAAAGTTTTATCGCCTTTTACAAATTGATACTAAAATTTAGAGGGCAGAAATCATGTTGAGAAGCCATGATCTCTTTTAACAGAGACACTGAGGGGTTCTACTTTTAAAAAATATTTTTTTTTTGTTTTGAAAGAGAAAGACAGATATTCCATCTGCTGGTTCACTCCACAAATGGCTGCAATGGTCAAGATTGTGCCATGCCAAAGCCAAGAGGAGCCCAGAGATTCTTCTGATCTACCACATGGGTGTAGGGGCCCAAGCATTTGTGCCATCTTTCACTGCTTTCCCACTTCTTTCTTTTAGTAAGAAGCTAGTGGATCACCCCAAACTTGAACAAGCACCCATATGGGATGCCAGCATTGCAGACTGTGGCTTTACCCACTCTAGTATAAGAATGTCTGCCCTGAGGAACTAATTTTAAACATCTAATTAATGCCTGTTTAGTGAAAAAGGAATCTTTCACATCCTGCCCATTCTTACTAAGTTGGATAAAGCATGTAACAAATTATAAATTAATTTCACAATGCTGACATAGTAGTGTAGCACAATAATCCTCTGTTAGTGTTGGCATCCCATATGGGTGGCTGGTTGTGTCCCAGCTGCTCCATTTCTGGAGCTTCCTGCTCCATTAGCTTCCTGCTTATGTCCTGGCAAAGAAGCAGAGGATGGCCTAAGTCCTTGGGCGTCTACACTCCCATGGGAGACCCAGAAGATGCTCCTTGCTCTTAGCTTTGGACCAGCCCAGTTCCGGCTGTTGCAGCCACCTGGGGAGTGAACCAGCAGATGGAGTATCTCTATCTGTCTCTCCTTCCTTCTCTGTAAATCTGCCTTTCCAACAAAAATAAACCTTTTAAAAAAATGTACTGAGGAATTACATAAGTAAGAAACCAGAAGTATACCAGCCTATCAAAGCTAAAGTTAGTAGTTTTGGAGATGATGGCAAGTAGTAAATTGTTCTGAGATCAATTGGAAGATTTTCTCTCAACTGTGTCTCCTATCCTTCTGTAACTCTGCTGTTCACATAAATAAATCTTAACAAAGACAGTATGTCTGTAGTAACCTTTTAAGTGTTGAAAAGAAGGCAGCAAAACGGAGAACTGGCATATTGGGTCATCCTGGGATATCCCTTGTGATTTCTTTCCAGGGTAGCTTTCTGTTGGAAAATTGACCAGTCCTGCCATGGGGACCCAGCATGTCCATGGATACAGGCGTTCCTCCCCCAGGCAGTGTAAAGATAGCGCCTACAGCTCTCCCTCCTTGTGTGCCTAGGGTTGACTAAGGCACTAACTTCCTTCCTGATTCTTTCAGTGTGTTTATATGTTATATCAAAATTCTCTTTAACATGAGAATTATGCCCTGTTTTTGATCCACTATATTTTACCTTTTTGAAAGCAAGATATTAATCACTGACAAAGTTTAGGTGGATGGGTAAGGAAAGAGCAGGACTGATGCTGGAGCAGCAACAGTGTTGAAGTTTCTCTGAGAGGACGACAATGCAGAGGCAAGAATTGGCCATGGCATTTTGAGAAATAGTAAGTAATAGAGAACAAAGTAAAGAGTAGCATGTAAAATGAAAAGCCTGGTAATGGGAGGAGAAAAAAAGAAACTCCAACTTAAACCAAATATTTTCAAACATCTGTATATTTGAGGCAGAGAGACAGATCTTCCAACTGCTGGTTCATTCCCCAAATGGCAACAGTAGACAAGGCTGCACCAGGCTGAGGCCAGGAGCCAAGAAGTCCTCCTGGTCTCCTTTGTGGGTGTCAGAGGCCCAAGTACTTGGACCATCTGCTGCTTTCCCAGGCACATTAGCAAGAAGCTAGATCAGAAGCCGAGCAGCCAGAATTTGCACTGGTACTCTAACAATGGATGCAGACTGTAAGTGGCAGTTTAGTGAACTGTACTATAATGCTGGCCCCTAACAGTAGGCTTTTCAAGCAAAATGTAGCTCATTTTCTAAAAAACGAAACTATGATGAATGAATTCCATTTTAAGTTTTTATTGTATAACTGGAAAATATACTCATGAAGCCTGTGTAGTCCAATTTCATGTTGTAGAAATTACCCAGTCAGAGTCTGGACCAGGCCTTGACCCAACTATCTATCTGAATTTAATTTTTATACTAGTTTACATAATACTTTTTGTTCACATTTTTCTAATATTTCACTTAATTTGATACTTAATCAGTGAACCCTACAGAGTATGTATAATTTTTAAAATTTTATAAACTGTTAATACTTATCATTTGAGTTTTCTTGTGTGTTGTTCTAAGTGTTCTAAGTCATATTTATAGCAACACTGTAGATAAGAAAACTTAAGCTCAGAAAAGGAAAAGAACTTACTCAGTGACCTACAGCTCTTAAACAGAGCTGAGACTAGACCCTAAGTTATCTGACTTTAATCTGTTCTCATTCCAGTAGAAGACCTATAAACTAAATAGTTAATCAACTTTTGTAACACCATAAACCAAGTTTCACTGACCTCATTAAAAACATTTTGTTGTCTTGTGAAGCTGGAATACGTTGTATTATTCTACAGAATAAATTGCCATAGATTTTTTTTTTTTTTTTGAGAGCTGGACTTGCTGTCCAACAGTTGCTTTGGTTTCCTTGGCAACATTATTCTCCCTGCGTCCAAGAAATTCAGTACATATATATCTGAATGTTTGACTTTTTCTTCTATTTTCATAAATAAAAAAAGAGAAAATTCTGATGAGCTTCCCAGAAAAAAAAAATGTGGAAGCAGTAAGGATCCAGTTCCACAAAGAACACAGGCTGCATGAAGAATAAAGGAGTAGAGTCAGAAAAAAAAAAAAAAAGATAAATGTGGAACAAAAGAACTTAAAAATTTGACTAAATTTAGAAAGACAGTTATTCCATTAATTAAATAAAGATACCTAGATAAAACAAATGCTATGGACAGAAAATAATAATGTGTTCTAGGAAATTAAAAGAATAAAAAAGAAATGAGCATACCTTGCCTCTGCCAAATGCAGTTGAAAGTATTTTTAAAAAGAGGCTTAGAAAATAGTAAAAGAAATTAGGAAATATGAGGGAAGTTGAAAGGAAATAACTGTGCCAGTAATCCGGTGGAAAGACATTATTGCTGACAATGCATTAGCTGCATGTTGGGCTCTAGGAAGTATGTCTTGAAGGGCCAATGTTGAGGCATCATTTGTTACGCTGGTATCCGATATCGCAGTGCCAGTTTGAGTTGAGGCTTCTCTGTTTCGGATCCCGCTCCCAGCTAATGTAAGCAGAGGAAAGCAGAGGAAGATGGCATCAGTATGGCCCAGCCCTGACTATTGCAACATGTTGGGGCATGAGCCAGCAGACAAAGGTATATTTGTCTCTCTCTCTTTTTGTCGCTCTGCTTTTCAAATAAATAAAATAGATCTTAACTTTTTTTTTTTTTTGAGGTAGAATTCAAGATCTATGTTACAAGTACTAACAAGCTCGAAGTTGTGAGTGATGATGATGTGTTATTTCTGATAACAGCATAAAAAACATTTTCTTTCACGATGGGCACACATGATTCTAGAGAGGAGAACAGAGGGGAGGAGAGGGAATTTAGGGAGAGAAGAGCCCACCACCAACTAAATTGTATCCAAAAAAAATTTTTTTTTCTTGTGAAAGTAAGCAAGAAGCAATGCAGTTGAATAAGTAAGATAGGAAGGGGAAGAAAAGAAGTTAGGGAGGAATGGAGGGAAGGTAGAAACTGAATAAGTTGGGCCTGGCACCATGGCCTAGCAGCTAAAGTCCTCACCTTGAACACGCCCAGGATCCCATATGGGCGTCGTTTCTAATCCCAGTAACCCCGCTTCCCATCCAGCTCCCTGCCTGTGGCCAGGAAAAGCAGTCGAGGATGGCTCAAAGCCTTGGGAGCCTGCCATCCGTGTGGGAGACCCGGAAGAGCTCCTGGCTCCCCGCTTTGGATTGGCACAGTACCAGCTGTTGTGCTCACTTGGGGAGTGAATCATCAGATGGAAGATCTTCTTCTCTGTCTCTCTCTCTCTGTATATCTGACTTTGCAATAAAAATAAATAAATCTTTTAAAAAAACTGAATAAATTGTACAAAAATGAAGCAAACTAAGATGGGCATGATTTTGAGCCATTCACTGTTCGGAGTTGGGGGGAAAAATCAGTTTGGCTTATCTCCTTCAGGTGAAGCAAAGCATGCTCAAGGAAAAGGACATTTTATTTTCTTTCTACTGGGGTTTGTAGTGTACAATATTTAGGTGATCTTAACCTAGTACTTACTTGATTGTCAGTTTTGAGGATTTACCCGAAACTAAACCACAAGATTGAATTGTTTCAACTTGTGGTAAAAAGCCCCTAACATAAAAGTAACTGTTTTGGCCATTGTGAAGTGTAAGAGATCACAGGTGTTTTTAAGCTCTCCAGAACCTTCCACTTTGCTAAACTGAAGCTCCAAGTACATTAAGCAACTCTTGAGTTCCTCCCCCATCCAGGTGCTGGCAAGCATCATTTCTGCTTTCTGTGAGTTTGACCACCTCATGCTGGTGGAATTATGCACTGTTTGTCTTTCTGTGACTGGTTTGTTTCTTTTAGCAGAATGTCCTCATAGTTCATTCTCATGTAGACAAGATTTCATTTTGATTACAGAACCAGGAGTAAATGTTATTAACACATGTCAAGTTTTTGTTTATTGTGCTTCCCTTCCCCTAAATTTATCATTTTGTAGACAGCGCTTAATTGAGAGACAGATGGGGAGAAACAGATTGACAGAATGCACTGCTGCCTGCCTCTGTGTTCTGCAGATGCCCACAGTGGCCAGGGCTGAGCCAGGCCAAAGGCCAGGCACCTGAAACTCAATCCGTCTTTCTTGTGAATGAAAAAAACCCAGCTACTGGTGCTATTAACTGGTGCTTCCCAGTGTTCCCATTAGCAGGAAGCTGGGGTTAGGAACAAAGTAGAACTTGAACTAGGCGCCATGGTTGCAGAATGTAAGAATCTCAGGCAGTGACAGCCGCTGCCCCCGTTCATGTTTCAAAGCCTTTCATTTCCTACCTGACAGTTGTCAAAATAGTTTGGCAACTTACGCTTGTGATTTGGAGCCTTCTTTACCCTACTTTTTGTTTCATGAGATATTTTTGTTTAGTGTTTACAGGTTTTCTTTTATCTTTGAAGTAGAGTTATTTTCCCTATCTCCCCCATCCTTATTTAAAAAAAAAAAATTGGGAAGTGGAGAATCTAATACAAAGGAATTTATCATCATCCGATTCTTCCAGATTTTACTTGTGAATTAACAAAAGAATATAAGTAGTATTATGTTCCATGAACTCAGATTTTCGTGTCTTTCTGTGGATAATATGAACTAGCTTGCTTTTCTCTGTCCTTTTGGAGAAGTAGTATGGATGATTTATTACATTATTTTTACTTTATTTACAGTCAATCCTGGTTTTAAGAAAAATATCCCCACACATCTACCTCATAAAAGATTGATTAGTAAAGTGATGCAGCTACTACTGAAGGAGTAGTTTTCATTAATGAATTGCTGTCTGCCTTACTGCTAATTAGTGCCAAGGCTGCTGCCCTCTGGTGTTGGGAGTTAATGAAGAAAATGATTTATGCTGGTGGACAATGGATGCGTAACAATAAGCATGATAGCATTGCCAGTCCTGCCTTGTATCTTTTGCACCCAGTGATATAATGAGCTCTGTGTCTTGCCAAACAAAACATGGAAATGGCCATATATAATACCTGAAAGAGCAAGAAGACTATAGTTTTATAAAGGCAAAATTCTGTGTCCCATACAAAGGCATTTTCGTTTTCAACTAATCAAAATCTACAGTGCCAGGCCCCCAGAAGAAGTAGAACTAGTTATTAAAAAGTGTGGTAGAAATCAGCAATAAAGCCCTTCTGTCTTGGGCTTTTTTTGTTGACATGTTGTCTAATTGATCTGTTTATTGATGAAAGCAGGGTATTTGCATCTCCTATTATTGTATTGGAGTCTGTCTCCCTTTAGATCTATTAGCATTTTTAAAAAAATAGGCAGGTGTTCTAGCATTGGGTACATACACATTAACAATAGCCATGCCTTCCTGTTGAGTTGATTTCCTTATCATTACATAATGCCCTTCCTGGTCACTTTGAATAGTTTCTGTGTTCAAGTCTACTTTCTCTGATACTAGCATGGCTATTCTTGCTCCTTTTTGCTTTATTTTAGCTGCTTCTTTCATCCTTTCACTTTCCGTCTATATTTTTGTTGTTGGGATATTTTTTTTTAAGATTTATTTATTTTTTTAATTGAAAGACAGATATACAGAGAGGAGGAGAGACAGAGAGCAAGAACTTCTGTCCACTGATTCACTCCCCAAGCAGACACTACCAGCCGGAGCTAGCCAGAAGCCTGGGGCTTCATCTGGGCCTCCCACACGGGTGCAGGGTCCCAAGTGTATATATATATATTTTTTTTTAAAAAAGAATTATTTATTTTAATTGCAAAGTCATATATACAGAGAGGAGGAGAAACAGAGAGGAAGATCTTCTGTCCGATGATTTACCCCCCAAGTGAGTGCAACAGCCAGTGCTGTGCCAATCCAAAGCCAGGAGCCTGGAACTTCTTCCGGGTCTCCCATGCGGGTGCAGGGTCCCAAAGCCTTGGGCCATCCTAGACTGCTTTTCCAGGCCACAAGCAGGGAGCTGGATGGGAAGTGGAGCTGCCGGGATTGGAACCAGCGCCCATATGGGATCCCAGCACGTTCAAGACGAGGACTTTAGCCCGTGCCGAGCTCAAGTGTATGTGTATTTTTAAATTTTATTTTTATTGGAAAGTCAGATTTACAGAGAGGAGAAAAGACAAAGATCTTCTATCTGCTGTTTCACTCCCCAAGTGGCTAAACAGCTAGAGCTAAGCCAATCTGAAGCCAGCAGCCAGGAGCTTCTTCCGGGTCTCCCACATGGGTGCAGGGTCCCAAGGCTTTGGGCTGTCCACTTCTGCTTTTCCCGGCCACAAGCAAGGAGCTGAATGGGAAGTTGAGCAGCTAGGCTACGAACTGGAGCCCATCTGGGATCCTGGCACATGCCAGGCAGGACTTCAGCCACTAAGCCCCTGCGATGGGCCCAGAGTTTATTATTTTTGATAAGTAATGACTTGGTTCTGCCATTTTCCCATAAATATTCCTATTACTTTTTTTGGATTTTCTTTGTACTTTTACTGGTATGTAGCACATCCTCAATTAGCCAGACAAATGGGGAAATATTCCTTTACTTTCTTTTGTTTTGAAAGACCTTCACCTTCATTTAAAATTGAGTGTTTTGAGGGTACAGTGTTCTGGACTAACAGTTTTTTTCTTTTGAGACTTATACTATGTTTCTGCATTCTCTCCTCTTAGGGTTTCTGGTATAAGATCAGTTGTAAGTTTAATTGGAGAACTTCTGAAGGTAATCTGGTATTTCTCTCGTGCACATTCTAGGATCTTCTCTTTAGGCTTTGCCTTTGAAAATTTGACTGTAATGTCTCATGATGAAGCTTTTCTGGTCATTAGGAGTTGTGTTTGCTTCTTGTACTTTGATGGTCTTATCTTTCTCCAAATTAAGGAAGTTTTCTGTTATTATTTCACTGAATAGGCTTTCTAATCCACCTCTTTCCACATTTTCAGAAACACTTAAGACGCATATGTTAGGTTATTTGATAGTGTCTCAGAAGTATTTCAGAATATATTTTGTTTTTCTAATTTGTTTTCTTTTTTAAATTTGTTTTCTGTGATATTTTCATAGGTTTATCTTATGCCTTGGATATTCTTTTTTTTTTTTTTGCCTCACCAAGTCTGTTGTCAAGATTTTCCACTTTTTATTTATCGAATTTTTCATTTCTAGTATTTTATTTCTCTCCAATACCTCTATCTCCCAATCCTATATAGATTTCTTTAACTCACATATTTGCTCTTCTGTGTTTTTGAGTTAGCATATGATCGGTCTTTTGAATTCCTTTTCAGGCATTTGACCAGTCTCTTTGTCTTCACTTTTAATATTGAAAAGCCGTTGTGTTCCTTTTGGAGGATCATACTGTCTTCTTTGTTCATGTTTCTTACATTTCTACATTTATTTTTAGGCATTTGAGGAAACCCATGTTTTCCTCCTTAGATGGCATTTATTTTTGAAGTGGAACGTCTGCCCTTTCAGTGGGAGTGCTGAAAGGAGCAGCTCCTTTCCGTGCTTGAGGGTAGAACAAGAGTCCGGATGACACCTGACGTTGGTATGGTTGATCTCCTCTGTTGTCAGTAGAGGGGAAGATATGATCTTGCCAGCTGACACAATCACAGCCTCCTGTCCTCTCTGCCAAGGTGATGAATGCTTGAGTTGGGCCCACAGTTACTGTATACCCTGCCCACACAGTGCATAAACGCCACAAAGGGTATGTCCTCAGTGTGAGCATGGAACCCTCTGCAGTGACCCACCCCAGGTGCTCAGAGAATTTTGAGCCTCTGAAACCAGACAATGAGATTGCCCAGAGACCCAGCTGTCCTCTTCACCCTGTAATGCAATCATAGAGTTTCCACAGAGTACACGTGGAGGCAAAGTGAGTTCCCTTTTCTACAGAGTATGCAGGGATGCAACGTCAGTCCCCTTTTGGAAACAAATTAGTTGCTCAAACTTCAGCTTTCTATAGTGAATTTAGAGCCAATGAGGATTGTGGAATTCTCCTGTAGTTAGAGCTGACTGATTGTGCTAGGGGATGGAGGAGGTTTGCTTACCTTTTCCTGGAAAGATTATATCCTACAGTCAGAGTCAGGGATGAGCTGCTGAGTGCTTCACTCCTTTCTGTTGGCTTTTGGAGTCTTTGTGCTAGTTAGAATTTCCCTAACTTCTTTGCTGAAGTTCCCTCAGTCTATCTCTAGGAAACATGGTCCCTTAATGGGGCCTCTCTGTTAGCCATCTTGGACTCTCTTCCAAACAGTTGCAAATACTTAATATTATTTCAATACTAGAAAACACATAAAATTGAAATATATAAATTTCTCAAATATAGATGCTAATAAGCTATACCTAAATATTATGCTATATAAGGTTTTTAGAGGCTGTACATCCTTAATATAATGTAAGGCAACAATAAAATAACAGTAATGTTCAATTCTTTCTGGATTAGGGAATTACCCTGTGTTCTCTGGTGGCACCCGGAAGTGACTTCTCATGTTTTGTGTGATGATTTTTCCTTTCTTTATGCCTAATTAGATCTTTAGCTTTTAAATAGCAGGGACATTATCCACTAAAAACAACAAAAATTGTTTTGTTTATTTTGCAGGCCATTGTTAATCCATTAGGTAGGAAATAAAGGAGGGAGACTTTGCTCCACAAAATCTTTATTCCATCTTGTTGTAATGTGCTGTTCCAGGTTCTTTGAGTTAATAGGTTAGAAGCAATTGAGAATGAGAGAGAGGGAGGCTTTTAGTTCAGGTGGAGTTTTATCAGTTAGGGAAAGAGTCTGACCAACTGCTCCCTGGTAGGAGATTGCCTGGGACCACTTCTATGTGGCTGGGTAACCATGTGAAGGAAATACCCACCCAGGGTTTGCAGCCCTGGGCTTTTACACATCTCAGGCATGGGGAATGACAGAAGGTAACAGGTGCTCAGTTTGTTCATGCTTGTGACCGGTAGCGTCATGATGGATGTTGACCTCCAGTGCAGAGACAAGGTTAGGGTGATTTGGCATACCAAACATTCCTGGATGGGAGTGCCGGGTTGGCTCTGCCCAACCTAATAGGAGTCTTCTCTGTTGAGTAAGTGAATGGGTGAAAAGAAGATCAAATGGGGAAAGTTTTTGAACTAGGTCTGGAAGTGGTACACCTCTCTTCGTTTCTTACTGTTTAATGAGGAGACTGTCACATGGTTTCATCAGCTCCAAGGGAGGATGGCCACATGCCCCAGAATAAGGGTAGAACACTATACACGTACACACATATTTTACTACTAAGGATGCTAGAATGAAATTTTCTATTCAAGATCATAAAACTAGTAAGAGATTAGTAAACAATGCTATTGACTGGAGTCCTTGAATTTAGCATGCCCTTCTCACTATGATCACTGGTAAAACCTGTAGGAATGTAAAAGTGATCAGAAATCATCACACATATAAGGAATCTAAGGGCTGGGAGGAGGTCAAGTGACTTGTTTAAGGTTACCTAACCAACTGCATACTCAAGGACCAAGCCTTCTGGAATCAAAGTCTTATTTACATCACTCCACAGTAATCTGCTGACATGGTTGGCCAATAATTGGATCATTCTTTAGTTAAAAAATGTATAATGTGCTAGGATATCTGGAAAAAAACATTATCTTGTGAAAATGTTTTTATTTAAAGCTTAACAAACAAAATTGACTATATGGCTAAACAGTAAAATTCAGCCCAATGTATGTTCTTGTTGAAAAGTTGTTTTTGTTTTCAATAATAGGTTCAAGTTTTGAGATAAAATAATGTTTTAGGCTTATCCTTTGTACTAATCTTGGTATGTTAATTGTACCTATATTTTAACAGTGTGATATATCCGAATGCTTATTTTCTGTTTTGGGTTGGTAGGATTTTCATTTCCTGGATATGAGTTTTAGTTCATTAAGCAATTATTCAGCTAAACTCACTTTATATAACAAGTATGGCCATTTATATTTTTAAACCTGATTTTTAGCATGAATTTAATTTGCACTTGGTAACAAAGCTTATTGGAAAAGTTACCATACTCTAGGACTCTGGGCTTGGAACTTCAAGCTGGCTGACCCTCAGAATAAAATGTCAGCTCTGTTCTCTCTTCAGCTTTTCAGAGTGCGGTTTCCTATTTTAACTTTTGTTTATAATAAATTTGGAAGTTTTGTTCTCTATCTTTACATCAAACTGATATTTATTATTTGACTCAAATCTATCAGTAGCATTTAAAGATGTTTATAGTTTTGCAATTTTAGGTATATGTGTATGCGTTACTGAAATCAATCTTGTATATTGGTTCTCCTTTAGATACACAAATGCATTCAGATTTGGGATTATTAATGTACATTATGTTCTTTAAGATTTGTTCTAATATTCTGTATAATGAAATTTACATTTTGGATTTTTTTTAAGATTTACTTATTTTTATTGAGAAGTCAGATATACAGAGAGGAGGAGAAACAGAGAGGAAGATCTTCCATCCACTGATTCACACCCCAAGTGGCTACAAGTTGAGCTGAGCTGAAGCCAGAAGCCAAGAACTTCTTCCAGGTCTCCCATGCGGATGCCTCGGGCCGTCCTTGACTGCTTTCTCAGGCCACAAGCAGGGAGCTGGATGGGAAGTGGAACAGCTAGGACGTGAACCAGTGTCCATCTGGCATGGACACTGCAAGGCGAGGACTTTAGCTATTAGGCTACCGTGCTGGGTGCTGGATTGTTTTTAAACTACCTTGTTTAATACTAAAATAGTGGAGTGGATGCAAATTGTAGAAGAATTATAAAAATATTAAATGTATAAAACAAGTAGGAATCAGCTCAGCTCCAGCCATTATGGCCACACAGGAAGTGAACTAGTAGATAAAAGACCTCTCTCTTTTTCTCTCTGTAACTCTGCCCTTTAAGTAAAAATAAATAAATTTTTAAAAACTAGCTTTTAAATATTTTCTTTGATTTGTGCCTTACATTCTCCAATATAGAAAAATTAGACTCCGGGAATATTATATAAGAAGACACATTATTTTCTTTATTTCAGCATGTAAAGTTGTAGCAATACATAGGATTAGAACCTAAAAATGTTTTTGGTACACAGGTAAAATTTGAAAATAATGCATGTTTTTAATGCTTTTCTTTAGCATACCAATTTCAAGCGAAACAATTCATTTTATTCCTGAAAAAGAATAGAAAATGAAGTAGTCATTTAACTATCTTTGGATTTTATGAAACATTTTTAGGATACTAAAATTATTAGGATTCTAAGATAGGGCCTGGTGTTGTGGCATAGCAGATTGAGTCATTGCGACACCAGTATATTGTATCAGAGTGCCTATTCAAGTCCCAGCTACTCTGCTTCTGATCTAGCTTCCTGCCAATGCACCTCGGAAGACCTCAGAAGATGATGCAAGAACTTGGGTTGCTGCCACTCCTATCGGAGACAAGAATGGAGTTCTTGGCTCCTGTTTTGACCTGGCCCTGACCTGGCTGTTGTAGCCTTTTGGTTAGTAAACCAGTGGGTGAAATGTGGATCTCTCTCTCCCCTTCTCTCTCATTCTCATTCTTTTCTCTGTTCCACCTCTCTGCTGCTCAGCCTTTCACAGAGATAAATAGATTTAAAAAAAAAAAGAATTCTAGTTAAGAGCAAACTTAATTCAGTCAAATACATTTATTTTTTTAAGTGATTAGCTCTAGTATGTTTTAAGGATTCAGATTTTATTAATAGCTTTGTGTCAGTAAGAAAAGAAGAGGCATTTATGAAACAAAAAGTGTATACACACACAAGTCATGGCTTTTCTGTCATTAGGAATCCCTAGCTAGTTTTTACCATAAAAAGTAGTATAAACTTTAAGATGTCCAAATAAAGATGGAAAACAAAGACATGTCATGTTTCAGATCCTCAGATCTTATTCTTGATCTTCTCTTTGAGATAATGACTATTTTTAATCTCATTTTTTGTGTAATATATTTCTGAATGATACATAAAAGTACACTACCTCTCTTTTTTTAAACTTTTTTCATTTATTTAAGAGAGAAGTAGATAGACCAGAGATGAGTGGGAGAGCGAAAGAGAGCAAGCTCCCATCTATGGTTTATCCTTAGTTCAACTTTATGGCTAATAGACTAGAAACTTAATCCACATTGGTACCTACATGGGTGGTAGGGACCAAGCTACTGGCATGTGCTGTCTTTCAAAATGTGTCTTAGCAGGAAGATGGAATCAGGAGTGGAACCAGGCCTTGAATGTAGGTACTGTGACATGGATGTGGATGTCCCAATCTTTGGCTTCAGTAACAGGCTGAAAGCTTGCAACCACATATCTCTTATACCATCAAAACACTTTGCATATTCTTCTGCTTTCCTTTTCATCTAACAACCTGTTTTACATGAAAAATGTTTTAAAAATAATCTGCTTTTAATTCTCGAGTATCCTCATGTAGCATAGTTTATAAAAATCATAACGAAAAGATTTTAGCAACAAAATATAATTTTATCATCTGAAAATATACAATAATTATGGCTACGTAAAAGAGCCTTTTAAAGTAATTATATTTATTTTTGATGATAGTTGATTAGGGTGATAGGTGTCAAGGGCTACAGGAAGGTGGGTGAGATCATTATTTCCACATTCTATTTTTTTTTCCTTCCTGTATCTGGGGGGAGAAGGGGGACAACAGAGAAGCCATACCCAGCCTTCCAAATACCTCTGCACCCAGTACTACCCCAGGGTCCCTGATGTGGGGCATGCTCTAAGGGTCCTACTCAAGAGGGTTCGGTAGTTCAATAATTCTGAATTATTGCCTATCTTGCCACTCCAGGCACGATGAAATCGCTCCAGAATCCACTGATTGACATAATCGTCACTAGAATCTCCATTTGCCCAGATATTGACTGCCAACACTTGGCTGGAGTAGTTCTTTTTTTTCTGTCCTCTGTCATGGTACCGGGTGTCCTCAACAGGCTCTAATGTATTGTCATATCCTCACATGAGGCCAATAGGTGTTGTAGCCCTGCCTGGCCTGGTCTGATCCCATCCCAACTCACTTTCTCTAGTGGGAGTGGTGGTCCAGCAGGGGAGCTCCATGCAGCACCTCCTGCCAGCTTCGCTCCCTCCCCCTCATGGGTCCCACCTGTGCTGGTTGGGTGCTGTTGCCCTGTCTGGCATGGCCTGTCTCACCTCAGCATTTGCTAGTTGATTCTGTAGCCTGGTTGGGCCTGGCCCACCCCCAATTTCAGCTCCTGCTGGTGGGGGCTACAACCTAGCCCAGCCCAACTGGCCCCAGTCCTGGCACTCATATGAACCGGCATGTGTTGTGACTCAATGCAGCCCAACCCACACTCCATTCTGGTGCTCAGATTTGCTAGCAGGTGATGTGAACTGGCCCAGCCTCATTTGCCCCCCAACCTGAGCCAAATATGTGCTGATGGGTACTATTCCCTGGCCTGGGCTGGGCTGCTCCCTATCGTGGTTCTTGCATTCACCTGTAGGGATTGTGTCCCGACAGAGGAATTTCCCAAGCTCCTCCATCAAAACCTCTCCCAATGCTAGATCTCACCCCTATCAGTAGGTCCATGATCCAGCCCTACTTAGTACACCTCCTGTCCTAGCAGGAACAGTGGCCTTTCTTGACCGACCTTCACCCATTTCCATTTTTATTGTTGGGTGTTACAGCCCAGCCAAGCTTGGTCCACACCCAGACACAGCTCACACCTGGCTCAGCATAAACAAAGACCTAGCCTAGCCTGTCTTATACCCTCCCTGGTTCTCATGAGCACCAATGGGTGCTAGAGTCTAGCCCAGTCTGGCACACCCCAGACCAAGCCCACCCTTGTGCCAAGGGACACTGCAGCCATTTCCAAATCTTAACGCAGTCCCCTCTCTGGCCCCCATGCTCACCAGTGGGAACCACAGCCCAGCCAAGGTGTCCCCTTAGCTCCTCAACCAGGTCTGTTCCCAGCCATAGATCTGGCGTGTGACAGTGTTTGCTCTGACCCAGCTTGGCATAGTCCCTCTCCTGTCGTGGCCTTTTGCCTTTGGATTCTGTAGCTTGGCTTGACCTGGTCAGCCCCCAGTTCTAACTGTTGCTGGCAGGTGCTGAAACCTAGTCCTGCTCAGTCTTCTGCTATCCCTGGCTCATGCAAACTGGTAAGTGTGACAGCCTAGGCCGGGATGACCTGCACTCTAGCCTGGTTTCTGCATTTGCTGGTTTCTGCATTTGCACTTAGCTCACTTGCTGGTGAGCTAAGGTTTGCTCAGCCCTGTCCAGTCTGCTCCCTTCCAAAACCGACCCACACATTAGCTCTGGCACCCCCACCAGTCTCAACGCTGCTGGAGGTTGCCTCCACCCAAGCTCCAAGATCAAACTCCAAAACAGCTTTTTAAGTTATACTCTTGAAAGTTTGTAACATCAACATCTGATTGAATGTTTTACTATTAACTAGTGGGAAAAAAAAACTGCATTGAAGATTTCAAATACTTGTCATCATAATCATGTAATTCTTTTTACCACACAAATTTACTACTTAGTATGACTAACACATTGTGAGTTTTTACCTATTTTAAATTTTTGTGTACCTGGAGTTTGGTCATTACTGGTTGTGATGTTTGTAATAGGGAATTTTTAGGTCCTACTCTAGAGCTATGTAAGTAAATATCAAGAAATATACTCGGTATCCTCATGGTATCTATATCCGGTGGATCATTTACTTATTTATACAACTGTAATAGAAAGGAATATAATTTTGCTTTGTAAATAGAGTAATGGGTAGCATTATTAGCCTACCCAACACAGCTGTTGCTCTTGTTTCTGGTGAAATGGTACAGGTATAGGTCAATCCCATCCAGTTCAAATCCTGTCTAAATCTTATATACTAGCTCAGTGAGAGTGTACTTTTCTTTTTAAAGATTTGTTTATTTAAAAGAGAGAGCTCTTCCATCAGCTGGTTCACTCCCCAAATGACTGCAACCACTGGGGCTGGGCCAGGCCAAAGCTGGGAATCTGAAACTCCATCTGGGTCTCCCATGTAGGTGTCAGGTGCCCAAGCACTTAGGCCATTCTGTGCTGTTTTACCAGACAGATTAGCAGTGAGCTGGATCTGAAGTAAAGCAGTGGGACTTTAACTGGTACCCATGTGGGATGCCAGCATCACAGGTGGCAGCTTAACATGTGTGCCACAAGGACGGCTACTGGGTTGAAATTTATTCTCATCTTTAACTAAGATCATGTTTAACAGTGAAGGCGTTTTTATAATCAACTATCCTGTAAATGCAATGTTTGTGTGATTTTATGGAGTAGTAAGACTGATCTTAATTGGTTTGAATTGTAAAGGTTAAGTAGAGTAAGCATGTTTGGGTGGTATTTATTTACTAGCTTCCATATATTTTAAAAATTTTAAATAGAGTCTAACTTAATTGTAACTTTTGATTAAGAGGTTTGTTTTATACCCACAGCCTTTTAATCTATCACCTTGTTTAGAATCTTGGAATTATTACTAATTCTATAAAAATCACAGATGCATAAATCACACTCAAATAAGGCTTGGCCTTTGGGGACTTTGTAAATGTCAGATATTGTTTTTATTAATAAATAGCATTACAGAATTTATGGTGACTACAGAATCTTGGTATATATGCATATTCAGTCTTCAGAGGGCTTGATATTTGGACTCTGCTTGTGATCCTGATTGAATTAACAAACTAATTTTTTTTAAAAATTAGAATCCCAAAACAAAAGAGCAGATTGAAAACCTGTTACGGAATGGGATGAACAAGGAACTGCGAGATCGTCTTTGTGGCCGAATGACTTTTGGGACTGCAGGACTTCGTTCTGCCATGGGAGCAGGGTTTTGCTATATCAATGACCTTACAGTAATACAGTCAACACAAGTAAGTATTCTGAAGTGTTGCAGGTATGCTTTTTCCTATTCAATTTTGAATACGAAAATTAAATAGATTCTTTAAAACGCTATAGAAATTGATGAAGATTCTCTTTCTCTCATTAAGTGTAATGAAAGAACTTCAAATAGTTTGTGGGAAATGGAATTAAAAGATAAATTTATGGCTGGGCATCAGCCTAGTGTTTAAGATGCTGAAGTCTCTTATCATAGTACTTGGGTTCAATTACCACCTATGGCTCCTCACTCTAGCCTCCTGCTAATGTAGTAGTGACAGCTCGGGGACCTGAAGTCCTGCCACCATGTGTGAGACCTGGGTTAAGTTGCTGGCTCAGTCCTCTCAATGATCTGAATTGAGTTCTCAACAATTTTCTATCTTTTAAATTTATGGGGAAGAAAAATAAATTTGTTTAGGTACACAGAAATTTTGAAATCCTTGCATATGACTACTCTTAAAAATGTTTATGCAAACATGTATATTATGTATGATTTCAAAAAATTTTTTTTTTACCAAATAAGCCTAACTTTTAATTCTATTTGTTCATGAGTTTTTTATATCCCCCTATAACTGAATGGTGGTAGACTAAATTCTAACTTTTGGTCTTACCCAAGATTTATGTTTAAAGCTATTGGTGAATATTCAAGATTGCAGGTTAACTTTCCAATTAAGATATTTTAGTTGTCCAGTATTAACTTCTTGACAATATTAATTTGCATTTGAAACCGAGAAATAGATATTAACATATCCAGTGAGTCAGAGAAACAAATCTGAAAAGAAGATGATCGTTCGTTTTGGCACATGGCCAATTCATGAAGGTTATACAGAATATTTGGAAAATAAAATTGAAAGTATTTCCCTCAAACGTGGTTTGCTACATCTGTATGAGAGTTCCTTAAGAGAGTTGTATATGATACCATTTGTTTTATTTCTCATTTTGATGCAACTTATTCTAGAAACAAATCGCTTGTCTTGCCAATGAACTGTCTCCATGGCTTCAATAAACTAAATGTTTGAGGCCAGTAATTCATTTGACATAATCTAAAAGTAATTCTGGGTTAGAGAATTGCTTGGGGGACTTAATTCTAATCAATACTGCCTAATAGTGAATCATTGTGCTGAGAGAATTCTCTGTAGCCTGCAGCTAACTCGGAGGCTGGATGACTTGGTAGGACATACGTTACCTTTGCTACTCTTCCCCACCTCCTTTCTATTCCTCACGCAGGGATAGTTCAATCATACACACACACACACATAATTTGTATGTTTTCCTTTGAAGTGTAAGATGTGAAATGTCTTCACATCAAAAAAAGGGGCAGAAGAGGTATTTGAGAATCAAATTATATGGAAATACAAATTTTTATGAATTGGGTCTTTATTGTGTGACAAGAGAAAAGCCAGACGGAGTGAGTCTTAAGCCCTCAGTGTTTTTCACACTCCAGATATAGGAAGGTAGGATAGATTCTGACAGCAGATAGAAGTATGCACTTCTATGAGATTTTAGGATAGTATCATTAGAAATAAACTGGTGAAAACAGCCAATTTGAGATATTTGAATCCCCTGTTGTAAAAAAAAATATCAGTGTACCTGAGAGGTTTATGTATTGGGAGTCACTGAGGTCTTGTTTGGTGCTTCTGTTTACTTAGCAGTGCTTTCTGTACAGTGGAACTTCAAAAATCGTAATTCAGTATAATTCATTTTTAGTTGAAAGGCCCTGGGCAAGTCATTACAAGGAACCTCATGGTCTGGCATTGTGGCATAGTAGGTTAGGCCCCTGCCTAATGCTTTGACATCTTGCAAATGTTATGGTTTGAGTCCTGGCTGCTTTACTTTTCCTTCCAGCTCCCTGCTAAAAATGCCTGGAAAGTCAGTAGAAGACAGACCTAGTGCTTGGGCCCCAACTCCCTAGTTGGGAGACTCAGATGATGTCCCATACTCCTGGCCGAGGCCTAGCCCATTTCTGGTTGTTATGCCATTTGGAAAAAGAACCAATCTACCTTTTCAAATCAATCAAATTCTTAAAAGGAATTATAATATTATTTTGTCTTGTTTGGAAGACATATTGAAACAGAACAAAGCAAAAATGTTTTTCCATTTAATCTCAGAGTATTTGTAAAGGTTAAATGTCTCACCTTCAAAAAACAATTTGAGGCCCCAACATGGTGGCATAGTGGCTAAAGTCCTTGCTTTGAATGCACCAGGATCCCATATGAATGCCGATTCTAATCCTGGCAGCCCCACTTCTCATCATGTTCCCTGCTTGTGGCCTGGGAGCAGTTGAGGACGGCCGAAGGCCTTGTGTTCCGGCACCTGTGTGGGAGACCCGGAGGAGTTCCTGGCTCCTGGCTTTGGATCAGCGCAGATCCAGCTATTGTGCTCACTTGGGGAGTGGATCATTGGGTGGAAGATTTTTCTCTGTGTTTCTTCTCTCTGTATGTCTGACTTTCCAATAAAAATGGATAGATATCTTTAAAAAAATGTGAAAGGGCTATAATAATTTGAAGTGTTATTTTTAAAAATCAAATTGTTTATTGAAATTAGTAGGTCATTCATAAGATCCTAGGTGATTTGTTGTTGTTATAAATTTGATATGAAATTTTTAGTATTTTTTCTCCCTTGACTACAAAATTTCCTAGTCTATGAGATTGTTTATTTTATTCCGAGGCTTTAAAGTGAGGGAATTACAGATAGACCAGATATCTTAAGAAATACTCTCGTGAAGAACTGTGGCTGATTAAAAACGTTTGTGTCATAAGTAGGTCAGATCCTTTGGTTAGCTTCAATCAGGATTTAGCAAGGGCCTAAGATGGGCAAAATCCTGCTGTCAGGAGCCTTGAGGCAAAACACAGCTTTTACTGGCTTTTAATATACATTTTTTTCAAATTCTCAAATGCACTCCTTTGTTCCTAATGTTTTCTGTATTGTATTGTGTTTAATGGTGATGAAGTTGATTTCTTTACATTATTAAATATGTCTGAAAATCCAGAAAATGTTAATTGTCTTACATTTGTGGCTTGAATAGCCTTGTGCCCACTTCAGTAAACATGGATGTACAAGTCAGCCCCCAGGAATCAATAAGCTACACGTCAAACATGGTCAGAGGTTTCAATCCATATCCAATGGAAGCATTCATCAGAGACTAATCTTTGTGTTTCTCTGTGCTTCAGGGGATGTACAAATACCTTGAAAGATGTTTCTCCGATTTCAAGCAGAGAGGCTTTGTGGTTGGGTATGACACTCGGGGTCAAGTAACCAGCAGCTGCAGCAGCCAGAGGTACAGTAGTAATGTTTTCCAAGATGAGATGAATGTGGAATAAAACATGGAAAAGATTTTTTGGCGCAGTGATAGGGTTTCTAAAACAGGAGATTATCAAGTAGGAGTGTGAACATTTGCCAATGCATATTTTCAAGATGAAAAATAGAAGAATGAAATCTCAAACTTCAGATGTTATAGAAAGAAGTTTCAAATGTTCAAAGTCCATAAATTTTCCTTGTTTGTATTACAATTGTATTGCCTTCATGAAGACTCCAGGTAGAAGTAATTGTGTTATATTCTCATTGTAGTCCTATTTAAATTAGATTTTATGTTTTTTTTTTAATCAATAGATCACTATATTGTATTTCTTGGTAAATGCCATTGAAAGATGAGTGAGGGAAGAAGTGGAAATTGAAATTTCAAATCTATTCATTGTTAATCTCTTTTTAATAAAAAGCATATTTACTTAGTTTTAAGTTTGGAACATGAAATAATTAGTTAAATCTTTAGAATTTGGTGTATGAAGCTATTGTATATTCAGAATAATTATGGTGTGAAAGTTACTCTGATGAAAGGTTGAATTTTTATAAGCGTGAGAAGCCGGGGCTAAGTGAAGCCTCTCTTGTTTTAGGCTTGCTAAACTCACTGCTGCAGTCCTACTGGCCAAAGATGTTCCTGTGTACCTTTTCTCCAGATATGTCCCTACACCTTTTGTAGTAAGTATGTTGTGTTTGTGATCAATTTACTGCTCTTGAAAATTCCCCAAAGTCAGCCATGAACATAGTTCTGTATTGAATGACTTAAGGGGCTGAAGGAAGGAAACAAATTTTACTTTATTTGCAGTCAGCAAGCATTTATTGAATCTATTAAGAACTTTATAAAAAAAAGTTGACAAGTTTACAGTCATGATGGGACACTTTAATGCTTTTCTTTCAGGAATTGATTTATCAGACAGATAAATATGATTAAGGATAGATTTGAAGACTTTGTTAATAGGCTAGATCTGGAATGTGTGCACCCTGGATTCAGTGGCAGTAGGCTATGCATTATAATTAAATAGAGTCACAAAGGAAACCTTAGCAAATGTTGGAGAACCGATTATGAAGCCATATATATGAACCCCAGTTTAATAAAATTAGGAATAAAAAAGGTCCACAAACCACCTATGTTTGAAACGCAGTGCATGCATTGTGGAAGTTATAATTAAGATTAGGAACTGCCCGTAGCCCTGGCTTAGCGTGGTGGTGCAGAGCTGTTAGGATTCATGTGCAGGTAAAACCAGGCAAAAGGATCTCAGTGATCCAGGGGAACAGTTAGAGTTGTTTTGTAACTTTTAAATACTTTGCCAAAACATTAAAAGTAGCCTTATTGGGATAAAAAAAATGTACATGAATCTTTCCCTATAGAGGGGAAAATGGTAAAAATAATATTTGTTTAGTAATTTAAGATATTAGAAACATTGAAAACTGAAGTATTTTATTTCTTTGTATCAAGAATGTGAATGGTACTTGCTTCGTGTCGTGTAATACACAGTATTTCTGTCTTGGCAAACTGTTGTACACTTCTCTGAATTGTGGCAGCTGCCGACATTTTATTCTATGGACTTGCAATATGACAAAATATCTCTTAGAGTTCTTTGAATATGAAGTTTTTTTCTTTTTTTGCTAGCAGTCAGATTCTCATTAAACATGGATTGTGAGCCAGTCTCATAATAAAGTAATAAATCGCTTTTGTCATTTACTTATCTGCGATGGGGCAGGAGAGAAACAGATTTGAAGGTAAAAGTAAGATCGACAAATTTTAGCTATAATAAAGAAAAGGGGGAAATCCATCCTGGTAGTTACCTTTGGAAGGGGAGATGGCAAGGTGCTTCTGTACATAAAGGCTACAAATTGGCCTATCGAAAGGCAGTAGACCTGTGTTCTATATCCTTCAGTCTTCTACTTGATAAGTATAATGTTGGCTAAACATCAGTGGAAAATATAATGGGTGAGATACTTCCTAAAACATTTAATGACCATATTTACCACTTATTTCTGGTGGAGTACCTGGCATTTAACAGGTGTTAGTTAAATGACGAAAAGGAAAAAAAAATGTTAAAGGACTGAACCAAAGAAGATTAGAGGGTGAGGACCCAGCGTGGTAGCCTGGTGGCTGAAGTCCTAGCCTTGAATGGGCTGGGATCCCATATGGGCACCAGTTCTAATCCAGGCAGCTCCAGTTCCCATCCAGCTCCCTGCTTGTGGCCTGGGAAAGCAGTCGAGGATGGCCCAAAGTTTGGGACCCTGCACTCGTGTGGGAGACCTGGAGCAGATTCCAGTCCCTGGCTTCAGATCTGCTCAGCTCCAGCCATTGTGGTCACTTGGCGAGTGAATCATCAGACAGAAAATCTTCCTCTCTGTTTCTCCTCCTCTCTGTATACCTGCCTTTCCGATAAAATAAATGTTTAAAAAAAAAAAAAAAAGAGGTTGAGAGCTATTTGATCCCATAACAGGATGATTGCCGGACACTATCATCTACAAATGAACTTTACCCAGTGAATCCAAAATTAATAAGGTGTTAGGTCATTTACACCCTAGTGTCTTTCCTATAAACAGTTTTTCTCATATCAGATGCTTGAGTTGCTAGGAAGTACAATGGAATCCTGGCTTCGTGTTTTTCAGCCATATGCAGTCCAAGAACTGAAAGCAGTTGCAGGTGTGATGATTACCGCGTCTCACAACCGTAAGGAAGACAATGGATATAAGGTAAACCTGAGCTCCTGACCGCTGCTTATAGTTCTTATTTATTCAGATAATATATGCTAAGTAAATTTTCCTATTTTCAGTATGTTCAGTTACAAAGTCTCTTCAGTGATTTTTCACTGCTGTTCCATTTCATCCCATTTCTACATGCTGTACCATCTCAGAAATAAAACTGTATTGTACCAGAGCATGAAGAATGAATGGAAGTTTGTAGAAAGTGAGCCCGAGGAATAGTACTCTGACCTCATTCTGCTCTTCCCCAGCCTTCTGCCAGGACTTCCGATTGGCCACAGGATCCATTTGATGTGTCAGTCTCTGGGGCAAAAAGTAGAGGGTAGAATGTGGCTCTGAAGGAGGAAACACAGTGCAAGGCTGAACCAGTGTTTGCAGCTTCTGGGTGATGAGTTCAAATTTTCCATATGTTTTTCTTCTTATTTGGAAGGACTTCAAACACATTGGGTTCTGTCTTTTTGGGAAAAACAGAACCGAATACTAGTCAAGGATTTGGGGTTTTGCCAGGTGAATTATCATTCACAGAATTAGGAAGAGCCATGATCAGTTGATTTTCCATCTTAATTTATATGGATTAATTTAGTTTTTGGAAGTCAGAGATAAGGAGAGAGAAACTGACTGATCTCCAAATACCCATAGCAGCTGAAGCTAGTCAGACAAAGCTAGGAGCCTGGAGCTCATTCCAGGTTCTTCCACATTGGTGACATGGAGTCAGGGAATTGAGCCATTGCTTATTGCATCCTAGATGTGCTTTAGCAGGAGGCTGGAACCAAAAAGGAATCAGGATTCAAACCCAGGTACTCTGGTATGAAATGTGCCTTACAACAGGTCTTAACCAGTGTGCCAAATACCCACCCCAGATATATAAGGTATCTTCAAAAAGTTCATGGAAATGCATATCATAAAAACCTATACATGGGTTTCAAAAGTTTTGTACCAAAATAATCTTTAAATTTCATTTTTCATGAGCTTTTTGAAGTACTTTTATCTTAAATTTGAAACATCCATGGGTCCTATGGACAGTAGGATATTTAACTCTAACTCAGGAAAGAAATCGGGTTAACATTTATGGGTTGCTACACATATTAGAGAATATAAGAGTATTTGAATGAGTAACCAGAGATAGCACAGAAAAAAAAGAAAAGAGATCATTTATAATGGAGAGAGGAAGAAGAGAAGCTGTCGATACAAGAAAGATGAGAGGAGACCGACATTATAAAAACCAAGGAAGTAAAAGTTATAAGGAATTATGGGTCAGCTGTCAAGGATAGTCACTCAGATCTCATCTCTGATCACCAGACTCCTATATCCAATTACCTACTTAACCCACAATCTGGTTTCCCTACAATCTGCCATTTACATACCCAGATGTGGTCCTCACCCAATAGTCTCATCTGCGTCAATATTACCACCCACTCAAACCAAAGCTAAAAATCATTTTTGATTAGTCTCTTCCCCTAACTTTAAATCTGTTAGCAAGTTTCACAAATTGTACATCTAAAATGATGACGAGTAAGTTTACCTCTTTCACTGTTGTCTTCTGCCTGAACCCTGGAATCCTTCCTGATCTCTGCTCTGCCTCCATTGTTCTCTCCTATAACTGTTCTCCATAGCATGTACAGATCATTTTTTCAAGTATAAACAGATCATATCACTCCCCTACTTAAAGGTCTTCAATAGCTTCTCATTCTCATTCTTCAGGTGAAGCTCAAGCTGATTTCCGGGCTTAGTGCAGTCTCAGCACATGTCTGTGAGCTTCCTTCCTTCACTTCCTTGCTCAGCACACTGCAGCCACACTGCTGCTCCTGCATACCAAACTGCTTCCCACCTCTGTGCCTTTGTAACTGGAATTTCCTCTGCTCAGGCTGCTCCTTCCCAAATCTGGCCAGCTAGCATGCCCTTATTCTTCAGGGTCCTGCTCAGATGGTGCATCCCTCAGATGGTGCAGTTTTGTTTGTTGGTTATATTTCTGCCAAAACCTCAAGGATTTCACTAGCTGGGAAGACTTTTGGTGTTAATTTATCAGTTTGTATCACATATAGGATTTGAAATTTTAAAAAAACTTCCTAGAACCCAAGAAGAAAGATATATATTCTCCTGCCGTCTCTCTGTGTAAGTGGCAGGACTTTAGCTCCTAAGACTGAAGTACTTCAAGGATCCTGCTGTCATTAGGAGGTCTCAATTGCAACTATCTGTGTTGCACACTGGCATCCCAAACCAAAGACAACCACGGATCATTCCCACCAGATTATCACTTGGGTTTTAATTCTCTTTTGTTCTTCTACTGCACAGTTTTCCCTCTTGCCTTATGAATTAAACAATGTATTCTTAAACTATGTACTATGTATTATAATAACGTTTTTCTATTTTATTAGCAGTTGGAGGTGTTTATAGAACAAGAATTTTTAAGTTGTTTAGCGTACACATTGCTTGGCACAGAGCTTAGTACTTAGTACGTGTTCGGGTGTATTCTTGTCTCCTTCATCGGAGCACTCACTAGAGGAAATCCATGTCAAGGACGCGGTAGAAGCCGACACAGACATCCTCTAAGCAGAGACCTGTCCAACTCTGAGAGCCTATGAATTATTAGAATGATGTTTTCTTGCATCTTGATATCTCACTGCAATGTATATAGACCATTAAAATGCAAGATTGTCTTTCCTAATGCAAATTTGTTTATGATATAAATTAAATTTTAATTTATAATGGAAAAATGATTTCTATAAGTACATAAGGTGACTCCTTGTCATGTTGTATAATAGCAACAAGTTTTTATGGATAATTCTATGATTTCTTAGTTTATCATAAGTATATAGCCACAGATTTAGGAGTCTGATTGGCTACTACACAATTTTATAATGTTGCCGTAATGTGTTATTAAAATAAATATTGGGCCTGGTGCAGTATCCTAGCAGCTAAAGTCCTTGCTTTGCACGTACCAGGATCCCATGTGGGCACTGCTTCTCATCCAGCAGCCCCACTTCCCATCCAGCTCCCTGCTTGGTCTTGAGAAAGCAGTCGAGGACAGCCCAAAGCCTTGGGACCCTGCACCCACATGGGAGACTCGGAAGAGGCTCTGAGCTCCTGTCTTCAGATTGGCTCAGCTCTGGTCACTGCAGCTGCTTGGAAGTGAATTAACAGACAAAAGATCCTCCTCAATAAAAATAAATAAATAAATAATAAATCTTATTGAAATTTATAATACAAGATCATTTTATTTAAAAACCACCATGGAACTGTTGCTGTTGATATCTTTCATTGGTTGTTAAATTAGTCCCATACTGATATTTTTTACATTAGATAATCACAAAACCAAGGATCCCTACTGTGGCTGAGAAAAGATCTGAGTAGCATTTTAGAAATGATGGCCATATTTTCCTGTCATCTAGGTTTATTGGGAAACTGGTGCTCAGATCACATCTCCTCATGATAAAGAAATTCTGAAATGCATAGAAGAATGTGTAGAACCCTGGAATGGTTCCTGGAATGATAATTTAGTGGACACCAGCCCACTGAAGAGAGATCCTCTGCAGGAGATTTGCAGGAGATACATGGAAGATCTAAAAAAGATCTGCTTTTACAGGTATCCAGTGGGAATATAAGATGGAATTATCTTAGAATGATGTGAACAAATGAGGAAGGAAAATAAATGAAAATGTGTAGTCTGTTCATTATAGTAAAATTATAACCAAAGATTATTCTGTAATAGAAAGTGGAAATAATCCAGGTACCCACCAACTGATTAATTAAAAAAATGAAATGTGGTATATCCATACTGGGAAATATTCAGCAGTAAAAGGAAATTAAGTACTGAAAGATATTATAAAATGATTAAACCTTGAAAACATTATTGTAAGTGAAAGAAATCAGTCTATACACAGCACTGTGGTCTGTGTGAACCAGCCAGAATTGGCACATCTGTACTGGTTGCCTGTGGCTAGGAGGAAAGTTGGAGGAGTTGGTTATGGGATACAAAGTTTCTTCTGGGAACAAAGAGAAAGTTCTAAAATTGACTAACAACTTTAAATATAGTAAAAACTATTGCATTAAACACTTTAAATGGGTAAACTGGATGGCCTGTGAATTTCATCTTGATAAAGTTGTTAAATTATACTTAAGTATATGTATTTTTTTCTGTTAATTTAAGTTTCTACTTTACTGTTTCCGTAACTATTTCATAACCATAAATAGTTAACAGTATTGCTAGAAAAAGTTGTAGCTTGCTGTGCATGTTTTCCCTGTCCTACAAAATGGAATTTAGGTTTTTTTTCCCTGGCCTATTTTCAGAAGTATACATCAAGCTATCTGTTATTTGCTTTTTTTAAAAAAAAATTGATTTGTTTGCATGAAAGGCTACAGAGATCATTTATCTACTTGTTCATTTCCCAAATAGCCATAATCAGAAGGGCAGAACCAAGACAACCCTGGACCTCCATCCGGATCTTCCATGTGGATGGCAGGGTTCCAAGCCCTTGGATCCTCTTCCAGTGCTTTCCTGGGAATATTAGAAGGGAACTAGATCCAAAGGAGAGCAGTTGTCATGGAATGCTGGTGTTGCAGGCAGTGGTGTAACGTGCTACTGTACAACACTGTGTCAGCTGTTGGCTTGTCTTTCCAAAATGAGAAGTGAATGATAGTGCTAGTGAAATGCTGCTTGTGATAGTTAACCTAGAAATCATTTGCTCTTCTTGTTAATTAATTTTTTCTATGTTTGTTCGTTTATATTAGCAGAACTAAATTAGCAAATTTATTTTAAGATGCCATAATTACAGAGCTTTCATATGAATTCATAATATAGTAATTTGTAGGATATATCCTATGGGTAAAGAATCACAGAGAAGGGACCGGTGCAATGGCTCAGTGGCTAAATCCTCACCTTGCAAGTGCTGGCATCACATGTGGGCACCAGTTCATGTCCCAGCTGCTCCACTTTTGATCCAGCTCCCTGCTTGTGGCCTGGGAAAGCAGTAGAGGATGGCCTAAAGCTTTTGAACCCTGCACCTGCATGAGAGACCTGAAGAAACTCCTGGCTCGCTCCTGACTTCAGATTGGCTCAGCTCTGGCTATTGCAGCCATCTGGGGAGTGAACCAGCAGATGGAAGGTCTTGCCCTCTGTAAATCAGACTTTCCAATAAAAATAAGTAAATATTTAAAAAAAAAAAAAGAAGAAGAATCAGAGAAATCTCAAGTTATATTTGGTAGCTGTATTTGTACAGATATTTATGAGGTCATCAAAGATTCGTGGAAAATATGTATTATGAAAAAACTAAGTGGCTTTCAAAATTCTTTTGTACTAAAACATCTTTTCATTTTTCTATTAACTTTTTGAAGCATCCTCATATATACACATAAATTTGTGTTGCAAAATAAATTGATATTATGTTAATGTTAATAGGGACTAACATTTCAGTGTCAGGGCAGTGAGCATAGATAAAAGAAAGATAAACTTTATAATTCTTAATTTGAACTTGAAAGATTATGTAAATTAATGTTTTTTTTCTAAAATACTACTTCTGCTATTAGAAAGGTTTATGAATACCCTGAAAGCTCACATTGTGATTTCTAAATATCACCTCCTACTGAAAGAACAAAATTATTTGAAGAAATTGTTGATTACAGGAATGGAGCAGAAAATGTACTTGAATTTATTTATTTTTTAAGGTTTATTTCTTTTTCTTGCAGAGGCAGATTTCTTCCATCTACTGGTTCACTCCCCAAGTGGCCACAATAGCTGGAGCTGAGCTGATCTAAAGTCAGGAGCCAGAAGCTCTTCCAGGTCTCCCACCCAGGTGCAGGGTCTCAAGGCTTTGGGCTGTTCTCAACTGCTTTAACAGGCTACAAGCAGGAAACTGGATGGGAAGTAGAGCATTTGGGATATGAATCCCATATGGGATCCCAATGTGTGCAAGGCGAGAACTTTTGCCACTAGGCCATGGTGCCAGGCCCACTAATTTTTTAAACATAAAGAAGCTAGAGGTTTATCAAAAGAATATAGGAAGGCCCGGCGGCATGGCCTAGTGGCTAAAGTCCTCGCCTTGAACGCGCCGGGATCCCATATGGGCGCTGGTTCTAATCCCGGCTGCTCCACCTTTGATATGGCTCTCTGCCCATTGCCTGGGGGTGCAGTGGAAGATAGCCCAAGTGCTTGGTTCTTTGCACCCACGTGAGAGACCTATGAGAAGCTCTTGGCTCCTGGCTTGGGACTGGCCCAACCTTAGCCATTGAGGCCAGTTGGGGGAGTGAACCAGCAAATGGAAGAGTTCTCCTATTTCTCCTTCTCTCTGTAACTTTGCCTTTCAAATAAATAAATCCTTGGGGGGAAAAAAAAAGATTGCTACACTGTTGTATGTCCAGTGATAGTGAAGGTATGTAGTCCTTTTGTGAGATTCGCTCTAGCAATAGTGAACTGTGTTGGTTCATATCTGAAAGTGTACAGTATATTTGTAATCAGCAGGAGTTGAAGTATTGGGGTAAGGTTCACGTGAGTGGCATACAGGAAGGTGAATGAAATGTTATACTTTGGTATGTGAGCTGGACTTGAAAAGTAAGGAAAGAGGAGATCTGCTGGAAGTGAGAGAGAGAAATTAGGCAGTTTTTGTGATGGTTTTAGTCAGATGTGATTGAGTGGGGACTTGTTTAGCACAGCAACACAGTATATGGAGGGTTGCTGTGCAGGTCGGAAAGTTGGGCCACAAAGAGTGCAGCTCAATTAGCAATTTTTAATATTTAATGTCCCATAGTTTATACCTTAGGGCTTTGCTGCTGGCTTTAATCACCTTATTTTTCTTTTCTGAAAGTTAAAATATTTTAAATCATGTCAGAAGTAACAAGCTTTTTGGTACTGATTGACAATTTTACTTTTTAGGGAATTAAACTCAAAAACAAGCTTAAAATTTGTGCATACTTCTTTTCATGGAGTGGGACATGACTACGTACAGATGGCTTTTCAAGTGTTTGGTTTCAAGCCTCCAATTCCAGTTCCAGAACAAAAAGACCCTGATCCAGAGTTTTCTACTGTTAAATGTCCAAATCCTGAGGAAGGAGAATCTGTCCTGGTAACTTTTAATAGTTTAACTTATTTATTGTTCATTAATAATCAGAATAGACGGAATTCATTGACAATTTAAAGGTTATTAACAAAAGCAGAAACCATTGCAGTTTACATCTTTTAAATTATATAAGAACCACAGGTTGTGTTTTGTTTAAAATCTTCGTGGTAAGTATCCCTTTCTTGGGTCTTTAATATACATTTAGCCAAAATATGTGCCTGGTAGAATTCACATCGGTATGACAGAAGCAATATTTGGGGATTTTAGCGTCTAATTTATGTTCTTCAGGACAATCCAATCTTTTGGGTCACTGTTTTAGGAACTCTCTCTGAGACTGGCTGAGAAAGAAAATGCCCGGATCGTGCTGGCCACGGACCCCGATGCAGACCGGCTAGCAGCAGCAGAGCTTCAGGAGTAAGTCCACCTGTCACTTGGTTAGAAGCTTGAACACATGGAAACTATAAGAGCACAAGTCTTCTGTAAGCCCACCCACCACCCCAAGATAACTACCAAAGTTGATCCTTTGGTGTTTTCTTCCTGTATCTTTTACTCAAATATTTAGAGATATACTGAGTGTTTTTTTTAAAAATGAAATTATGGTCACACTTCATATAGTGTTATATCTCCTAATTTGTTACTTCAGTTGTACTGTAAATATTTTGCCTTTGCTTGTATGTTACTAATTTTCAAAGTAGTAAAATATCTCAATATGTTTAGCACTAAGTATGTTTTTTTTTTGACAACTCTGTGTCATTATGTATTGGTGCCCATCAATGTCCTTAATGTAGAAAAGCTTAAACACTTATTATAATTTTCATCTCATTAAATAGAAGTATAAAAGCAGTAATGTAATAATTTTCCTGAAGATACTGTACCCTTTCCCACCCTAAGACCATCCCTGCATCATCAGCAAAGAATCAGTAGTGTATGTTTTTCTCAAAAACTCTGCATGATATCTTTTTGAGTTTTTGTATGTCTAAGATCAAGTTGTTTCCATAAGTCAGGAAAATATTGGCTTTGGATTTATATTCTCTCAACAGTGGTCATTGGAAGGTTTTCACAGGGAATGAGCTGGCGGCTTTGTTTGGGTGGTGGATGTTTGATTGTTGGAAGAAAAACAAAACAACGAATGCTAACGTGAAGAATGTTTACATGTTAGCCACTACAGTCTCTTCTAAAATCCTGAAGGCAATTGCACTTAAAGAAGGATTTCATTTTGAAGTAAGACAAATTATCTGTGTACTACTTTTCTTTTTTCCTTGTTAATCCCTTCTTCCCTCCTTCCTTTCTCTCTCTCTTAGAGTTACAGAAAGAGGTGGAGAGACAGAGAAAGGTCTTCCATCTGCTGGTTCACTCCCCAAATGACCTTAATGCCCAAGACTGGGCCAGGTCAAATCCGGTAGCTTCATCCAGGTCTCTCATGTGGGTAACAGGGGCCCAAGTACGTGAGCCATTTTCTGATGCTTTTCTCAGGCCACTAACAGGGATCTAGATTGAAAGTAGAGCAGCATGGACTCAAACCAGCACCCATATGAGTTGTTGATGTTGTAGGCAGCAGCTTTGTCTACTATCCCACAGTACTGGCCCCCGTGTACTACTTTTCCAAATCTCTTATTATGGACTAAGGAGATATTGCCACAGAAACTTTCACTGATTTCCAATTCTGCTCGTGTAATCTTTTTGGTAATTTAGGCACCTTGAGCCCAACTCACTTAGTGTGTAAATTGCTGGCACTAAGATGAGATATTCTTTTAAAAGTATACTGGCACTGGGAAAATCTGGTTCCTTGTGACCTCATCAGTAGTACCATAGGCTCCAATCCCAGAAAGTTGCAGGTATCAGCAATTCCTTAGACTTTTCAAGCAGTCTCTTTTTTTTCTTAGTACTTATATCTTTATTGGAAAGGCAGATTTTACAGAGAAAAAGATCTTTCACCCACTGGTTCATTCCCCAAATGGCTGCAACAGTTGAAGCTAAGCCAATTCAATGCCAGGAACCAGGAGCTTCTTCCAAGTCTCCAATGTAGGTTCAGGGTCAAAAGACTTAGGCCGTTTTCTGCTACTCTTCCAGTCCACAAGCAGGGAGCTGAATAAGCAGTGAGGCAGCCAGGACATGAACTGGTGCTCATATGTCATGCCAGCACTTGGAGGTGGAAGATTAGCCAGTTGAGCCATTGCACCAGCCCTTAAGCACAGTCTTAAGATGTATATTCTAAATTGCAAATTAAGACTGATAAATTCAGGCAAGTCAATGGCATAGCACTTAAGGTCCTCGCCTTGAACACCCTGGGATCCCATATGGGCGCCAGTTCTAATTCCGGCAGCTCCACTTCCCATCCAGCTCCCTGCTTGTGGCCTGTGAAAGCAGTTGAGAACAGCCTAGAGCATTGGGACCCTGCACCCGTGTGGGAGACCTGAAATAGCTCCTGGCTCCTGACTTTGGATCAGCTCAGCACCGGCCATTGCGCTCACATGCGAGGTGAATTATCGGACAGAAGATCTTCCTCTCTGTCTCTCCTCTCTGTGTATCCGACTTTCCAGAAAAATAAATAAAATCTTAAAAAAAAAAAGACTGAGGAATTCTATGTCTTTTTAAAATCTATTTTTTATTGCTTTGCAATACAGTTCCATAGGCTCTTGGATTTTCTATCCCCTGTCCCTCTCCCCAAGTTCTCTCCCCGACACATTGGTCCCCCCCATTGATTTCCCCTCTAGTATTACAAGGGTGTCCTTTGTGAACAGTCAAAAGTCTGTCATGTTGTTATTGAAGTGTTTCCCAACATTGTAGGCAGTGTCAGAGAGTCCCACGTCCTACTGTCTACATATTTTTAACTGTTTCACTGAGAGTCCATCTTTATCCTGGATGCAGAGAGACATAATGCACTTTATCTCCACATCCGGACATAACAGTCTCTGCTGTTATATCAGTCTTCTATCATACATCCCCTTAAGTATACATGCTCTTAAGCCAGTGAACACAGTCCACAACTGGGAGAAAAATATAAATTTTCATCAATATTTAGTTAATGAACATGCTACAAAAAATACCAATGTGTTGCTAGATTGATGAAAAAGAAAATGAAAAACCTTCTTGCAGAAATTGATGCTACTGCATGACCCATGTGGCGCTAAAGAAATTACAATAAAAACTAAAACATCACTACTCGTGAGATGTAGCAAAAACAGTGATGTCAGGGACATTTACAACCTCAGGTGTTTTCAGGCAATCATTCTCTTATGGATGACCAATTAACAAATCACAGGAACTTATAAGATACAACTAACTAGGAAGTGTAAACAATTGAAAACGATACAAATAACCAGGAAATGCAGAAGGATAAAATTCGCAGCAAGAATAATTAGATTTGACACCACAAAAGTATAAATTGAAACAAGAGCCATTCCCTAAGAACAGGAGCAAAACTACCCCTCGTCATATTAGCATTGAGCATCACCATTTAAAATTAGAAATGAAAGAAAAATAGTTCCAACTTTTTACTGTTTACATGGGTCATGACGTTGATATGGTCAGTAGTAGGGAATGTAATTTTTTGTTGTCTAGGTATATTTAGAAGTTTTAGTCTTACAAATTAATACTGAGAAATTCTGTGTCTTGAATTAGTGATTTACCTTCAGCCCAGATTATTAATTTTCGTGAACCTTGGACATTCAAATAGACTTTTTTTTTTTAGTTATTTTTGACAAATGCCAAGATCTGTTGCTTTTCCTTTGCCATTATTGCCAAATAACAGTGAAAATGTCACTTTTGGACATATCTCTTGAGTCAAGCCACAGGTTTTAACACTAATTAGCTGAGTAGAAGAAAATGCCCTTTACGAAACAGAACTTTTACTCTTAGGCTTTTAAAAATAGAAGATAATATTTATTGAAATCTATTTTCCTTGCCTATATCTTTGGCAAGAATATTGTATAGTGAACGGCCAGTGCAGCGGCATAGCAAGCTAATCTTCCCCATGGGGTAGCTGGCATCCCTTATGAGCACCAGTTCAAGTCCTGGCTTCTCCCGTTCCTATCCAGTTCCCTACTATTGGTCTGAGAAAGCAGCAAAGACACCCCAAGTTCTTGGGTTCCTGCACCAATGTGGGAGACGTGAAAGAAGCCTCTGGCTCCCAGCTTCGAATCAGCTCAGCTCTGACCATTGTGGCCATTTGGAGAGTGAACTAGTAGATGAAAGACCTCTCTCTGTGTAACTCTTAACTTTTAAGTAAAATAAATGGGGTTTTAAAAAAAAAAGGCATGGGCCCAGCGCGGTGGCAAAGTGGTTAAGGTCCTCGCCTTGCACGCCCGGGATCCCATATGGGCACCGGTTCTAATCCCGGCGGTCCCGCTTCCCATCCAGCTCCCTGCCTGTGGCCCGGGAAAGCAGTCCAGGACGGCCCAAAGCTTTGGGAACCTGCACCCGCTTGGGAGACCCGGAAGAGGCTCCTGGCTTCGGATCGGCATAGTATCGGCCCATTGCGCTCACTTGGGGAGTGAATCATCGGACGGAAGATCTTCCTCTCTGTCTCTCTTCTCTGTATATCCGCCTTTCCAATAAAAAAAAATAAATCTTAAAAAAAAAAAGGCATAAAGAGTACAAAAGAGAAAAAAAGAACAGTTCTAAAAAGTTGGAAATGATTAACTGCAGAATTAGTGTGTAACACATGCACATTCTCTGGACTCTGAAATAGGGCATATCTTTAAGTGAACTGTAGGTAACCAAATAAAAATTTTCTAAACTAATTACCACAGATTGAGTGACTACTTTGGTGGGGTTTTTTCCCATGTTAGAGCACAGTGTTAGAGAAAGGTTCGGTTGGGTCCGTGATAGTATTGAAAGTGCATCACTAAAATTGTCAAAGCTTATAGTTTCTGGAGGAGACAAAAATCTTCATAAGCATTCTTAGGTTGGTGGCCGTAATCACAGCATGAAGGACAGGGTCTGAGCTGCTGTGTGATGGACAGCCAACTTCGTCTCTCAAGCAACATAATCTTAGGCAAATAAATGTTAATGCCCGAGTCTCAGTTTCAGCAAAATTGTGAGCACTTAAAAAAGATGATAATGTACAGCACAGGTTACAGTCCTGAGGCAATATGTGACTTTGTGACTGGATGCATCACCACTTAGAAATATTGGCTTGTATTCAGTATTAGTCACCTAAAGCAGTACTGTATAAATAGCAGGTCATCAGTAGTGGTAGTGGAAGTGTACTTATGACACTTCATGGCTATATGTCGACCACAGCATAAATCTTTGTGAATCAAAGAATATATCAGAAGATCAGCATAAGGGTAGAATGTGCATATAGTGATAGGATTCTCTCACCTTAACTAGAGTGGCTTTTTCTGCATTCCAGGAAACATTACCAGGTTTTAAATGGATTGGAAGCAGGATAAAAGACCTCCTGGAAAATGGAAAAGAAGTCCTTTTTGCATTTGAGGAGTCTATTGGTATGTAGTAAATATCAAAATCTTTAATAGAGAGCATCTTTTTTTATATGGTAATTATAAAAAGAGGAATTTTTACCTTCTGGATTTTCATTTGACTTGTAAAAGCTGTGGAGAACTTGTAAGTGTGTAGCTGCATCTCTCGACAGAGCAAGAAAGGGTTCCCTGGAAGTTGAGCCTGGCTGGCTTTTATCTGTCCCTAAGCTGTTCCAGGCTCTGCCTGATGAGAGGACTTGTAAAGTTGCTGATGGGCAGGTCCCAGTGTGCCACTTTCTGAAAGCGCTTTGCCCCCTCAGGTTTCCTGTGTGGAACTTCGGTTTTAGATAAAGATGGGGTGAGTGCTGCCGTGGTTGTAGCTGAAATGGCATCTTACCTGGAAACTATGAATGTCACATTGACACAGCAGCTGACTAACGTTTATGAAAAGTAAGTTCTGTTATTTCACATGCTGGATTTTTCTTTTATTCTTGTGTCGTATCTTTCGCTTTCTAAATTTGTTTTGGAGGAATCATCAGTCATTTTTTTTAAACTACAGCTATCTGAATTTTTCTTAACTTATGTCACTTTCGACAGAATATTATAATAGTCTTATCTTTGATATGTATGACTATTGAAAGAGTTATCTATAATCTGATTTTACCACTTTAAATATTTATGCAGGTATGGTTATCATATTTCAAAAACTTCATATTTCTTGTGTTATGATCCACCTACCATAAAAAGTATATTTGAAAAACTTCGCAATTTCGATTCTCCAAATGAATATCCAAAATTCTGTGGGAGATTTGCTATTTTGCATGTACGGGACATCACCACCGGGTTTGACAGCAGCCAGCCAAATAAGAAATCAGTAAGTACCTGTTTTTTCTTTCCCAAATAATGGTTTATGACCTCAAGAAGCCTAGAGGCAGAAAATATTTCCTATGAGGCTCAAAATGTTACCAGCATATTCCAAAGATTGCAATTTAGAAAAAGCTAAATGGAAGAGATTCTTAGGGCAAGGCCTTGGGAGCTGAGGTGGGGCATGCTGCTCAGTGCCCCTTCTGGCTTCCCAACAGCCATGTGGAATCACCAGCCTGTGAGATCCTCTAAGTTCCTGTGTGCAGGGGGTTATTTTTCCTGTTTCTTTATTTTTTAATTTGAGAGAAAGAAAACTCCTTTCCACTGGCTCACTCCTCAGATGCCTGTGATGGTGAGGCTGGGCCAGGCCAAAGCTGGGAGCCAGGAACTCAGTCCAGGTCTCCCACCAGGGTGGCAGAGGCACAGCTGCTTGAGCTGTCACCTGCTACCTCACAGGATCTGCACTAGCAAGAAGCCAGAGTCCAGAGCCAGAATTCTGTCAAGCAACAGGCCCACCTACTTGATTATACACTGCTGTTATTGAAATACCAGATGTATCCTCTTAGAAAGAGGAGATTACTAGTGCAGGTACAAATCGAAGCAGGGTAGATAAAAACAACAAAACCCAAATCCATCTCCATGTTCAGGAAAGGGGAATGTTTGGGAAAGCATCAAGTTAGTGTAAATGGGGTGCGGCTGGGTAAACCTATGACAGAACACTGGAGGAGAGGGGCGAGAAAGTGCTTTGAGCATATACAGTAACAAGCCTTGCCTTTGTGTTCAGGGAAGGCTGCTGAAAGGTGGTCAGGGGTGTATCACTTAACCTTATCATGAACTCTAACTCTCCAATCAGAGTTGATCTGAACAGTGCTCCAGGTCCTGTTGTAAATGTCACCAGTTCTGTCCACCGTCATCAGGGATCCATTAAGGGCAGTTTGGCAGACTTACAGCAAAGGCAACCATTGTGGGATAGCAAGTTACCATGCAACAGCAGGCAGATGGTAATTATAAGCTGTTAGGATTTAGGCAGCTAAGGGAAGCTTGCTGTTAAGCAAGGGGAAGGAACTGTCCGCAGTTTCGACTCGGTCATCAGGCACAGGCATGTGACAAAGGCTACAGATGTTTTAACTGGCCTCTTACCACTGTGCTACCCAATACCTCTCTTTTGTTTAGAGTTTTCTCAAGCTCTAAACAACTCTAATAGCATTCTTATGTTGTCTCAAGATTCTAGAGATACAGTATATTTTAAGAAAGCTGCACTTCCTACACTGATACAATTGACAAAAATTAGTTCCCAGTTGAAATTCTGTGTCTTTATGCATATATGTATTTGGGTATATGTTTCTGTGTTTGTAAATTATCTAAAACGAAGAATCAAATCTTTCTCTAATTTTGAGCTCTTCCCTCAGGGTAAGTCCACCATGAGGGAACTTGGGAACTGGATTAAAATCCTTAGCCCTGCCACTAAGATCTTGCCTCTGGGCGAGTTTGGGAGGGGTTTGGGCCTTGAGGTTGGGGGCAACTGCAGCTCCCTGCAGTGTGGCGGCTGTGGGGGGTGCCCCTGCCAGGTCGGACCCAATGCTGGGGACTCAAGCCAAAGACACTGCCAGAAGGCAGTGAAGGAGTCCTCGGCCTTGGACGGCCAGTGCACCATGTGGTGCCAGGCTTGCCTGCTGGCCACCCGGTGGTGAACTCTGGGTTTTTTAAGATATGTAGATGCTGCCTGGGGACACCCATGACTAAGGCCAGTTTTAGTGTAGGTGAGAAGTGAATTTTGGGTGATTCCCAGTGACAGGGTCATGAAAGTTTCAGGCATGCATGGGGACTGAGACCTGGTGGTTTGGAGGGAAGTATTCAGAAGATAATTAGGGTTAGACAGATTCACCAGCCCAATTATGAATCCAGAAATGGGCTGTCAGAATAGAACATCACTGATCGCCACACACCAGCTTACACCAAAGCTCTGGATGGGGGTCTCTTTGGCAGTGTTAGGTACCATTACCTGACTGGGTGGTGGAGTGGTCACATTTGGCAGGGTCAAGACACTATCCAGCATGTGAGAGATCTTGGAATGGGGGTAGACTCTGTGGGGTTGTGTGGGTCCAACCCTGTGGTAATACAAGTCCCCCTGGTTAGCTCGCAAGCTGGGATTGCGATGGACTAAGCTAGGTGTGACCATGCCACCTGCCATCACTCACAGGTAAAGGAACCCACAACAGGGCAGGTCAAGGCAGCAGCACCTGAATGTGCATCCTAAAACAGGATGTGGGGTGGGCCGGGCTGCCACTGCAATGGGGCAGAATGGGCAGGGCCGAGCAAACCTTAACTCACAAGAAACAACAGAAATCAGGTTGGAGCACAGGTCATGCCAAGTAGGTCCTTGCACCTACTGATCTGCATGAGATAGGGACGCTAAGCCACAGCATCTAAGGGACCAGGACAAGTGAGGGGCTCTGCCAAGCTGAATCAGAGCAACCACTGGTCTGCATGTGATCTAAGGCTGGGAATAGGCCTGGTTGGGGAGCTAAGGGAACACCCTAGCTGGGTTGAGTTTCCCACCAGGGAGCGCATGGGTTGGAATTGGGGCTGCATTCTGATCAGGATACGATTGTAATCTCACTTGGCACAAGTGTGGACTGGGACTGGAAGCACCAAGCCGGGACAGACTCCAACACCATCTGGTGCTCTGGAGGATTAGGGAAGATATGTGACAGACTAGGCTAGGTCTCAGCCCTTACTGAACCATGTGTGAGCTGTATGGGGGTATGGAAGAGCCGTGGCTGGGTTGAAACATCTAACAATAAGAACCAGATTGGGTTGAAGGCCAGTCAGGAAAAGCCACTGTTCCTGCTAGGACAGGAGGTGAACTGAGTAGGGCTGGCTCACAGACCCACTGGTATGCGTGAAATCTGACACTGGGAGAGATTCTAATGAAGGAGCCTGGACAACTTCTCTGGCAGGACACAGTCCCTGCAGGTAAGCACAAGAAGCACAATAGGAAACAGCCCAGAACAGGCAATAGAAATTATCCCACTGGCATACACATGGCATGGGTTGGGAGCAGACCAGGCTGAACCTTTTCACATCACCCGCTGGTGAATCCAAGCACCAGAACAGAGTGTGGGTCGAGCCAGGTTCAGTTGCAACACATACCAATACACATTAAGGAATGCCAAGGTGAGATGAGCCATACCAGATGTGGTTGCAGCACCCAAACAGCACATGTGATAATCGGGGAGAAGGCAAAGCAGACAGGGAAATGTGGGCTCCCCTGCTGGACAACTACTTCCTTTGGAAAGCGTGAGTCGGGATGGGGGCAGATCAGACTAGGCAGGGCTATTACACCTGTGGGCCTCATGTGAGCTAGACAAGAGAAATGGTGCAAGCAAAAATTAGAGTGGTTGAGGGTTGAATGGGTTTAGCCACAGCATTAGCTGGCAGAGGCTGGCACTGGGAGCTAATTCTGTCAAGTCAAATGCCAGAACCACCTGGAGACTGCATAATCTGGGAGTGGGTGTGGCCTAGAAGGGAAATAGTGGAAACCTCCCTCAGGGTTACTACTCTCACTGGACAGTACAAAAACCAGGACAGGGGCAGGGGTGGCTAGACAGAGAGGCACCTGCCAGTAGGTGTATGGGCTGGATAGTAGGTTGGTTGGGTTGAACTAGGCCTCAATGTCCATTGACATGTGTGAGAGCTAAATGAGATGTGGGACAGACTGGACAAGCCTGCGGTACATACTGGCAAGCATGGGAGCCAGGGTAGGGACAGAACTAGGCGGGGGGGGGGGGGGCGGTTATGGGGAGTTGCCCCAACTAGGCTGCAGCTCCAACTGGTTTGCAGGAGGACCAAGTATGAAATGGGTAGGATCGAGCTGGACTACAACACCCATTGGTTCACGAGGAAGACAGGGCTGGAAACAGAATGGACCCAGCAGTCACAACGACCAGCATGTGCATAAGCTGATTGGTGTGACGGGCGGTGTTGGAGTCTGTACTAGCAAACTCACGCAAGAATCAGATCTGGGATCATTGCAGATGAAGTTTCTTTGGAGATTCCTCCAACTGAACTGCTGATCTTAGAACCCCAACCATGAAGAGATCATCAGCCAGTAGACTCTGAATAGGTTTCATTGCAATTGAAACTGTGAGATGGGCAGCAGTCCAGAACTGGTGAACTATCAAAACTGACCCTCAGAGCGCACCTCCTGTTGGGGATCTGGGATGGATGGGAGGTTTGGTGGGGCATTTCCCTTTGTTTCTCCCCTAACTCCAGCTACAGGGAAAAATGATAATATTAGTGTGGAAACAATGGTATTACCCACTTTAAACTTGTAGCCCTTGACCCTTTGCACCCTAATCAACTAAGTAAGATTATTAAAAAATAATTTAAAAAAATTTTCTCTAATTTTATGCTGAGTCTTTCATGTAATATTTTTTTTAAAAAAAGATTTATTTATTTTTATTTGAAAGGCATATTTACAGAGAGAGAAGGAGACACAGAGAGAGAGAGAGAGAGAGAGAGAGAGAGAGAGATCTTCTGCTTCATTTGGTTCACTCCCCAAATGACCACAACAGCCAGACCTGGGCCAGTCCAAAGCCAGGAGCCTAGAGCTTCCTCCAGGTCTCCCACATAGGTGCAAAGGCCCAAGAACTTGGGCCATCTTTTGCTGCTTTCCCAGGCACATTAGCAAGGAGCTGGATCAGAAGTAGAGCAGCCGGGCCCAGCATAGTAGCCTAGCATGCCTTGCATGAGCTGGGATCCTTTGTGGCCTCTGGTTCTAATCCCAGTGGTCCACTTCCCATCCAGCTCCCTACCTGTGGCCTGGGAAAGCAGTCGAGAATGGCCCAAAGCCATGGGATCCTGCATCCACATGGGAGACCTGGAAGAGGCTCTAGGCTCCTGGCTTCGGCTCCGCTCAGCTCCGGCCATTGCAGCCACTTGCAGAGTGAATCATCAGACAGAAGACCATCCTTTGTGTCTCTCCTCCTCTCCTGTATATTTGACTTTCTAATAAAAATAAAATAAATCTTTTTAAAAAAAGAAGAAGAGCAGCCAGGACTCAAACTGGTGCCTATACGGTATGTAGGCACCACAGGTAGAGGCTTAATCTACTATGGCATGGTGCCATTTTTTCTCTCGTAATTCTTCTTAAAGTTTGTTATACTCATTGTTCAAAATGTTTTTTCATTTGTTCTTCTCTTTGAAGGCAATTAGTGTAGATGCTGTTATCCCCAAGGTTACTTAGTAAATGCCACAGACTTCCTTTGAGTTCTCTCCTTTCCTCCTTCCAACCTGTCTCTCATCTGTATGTTCGTGTAGGAGAACCCTTCCATGCTGCAGGCGCGTACACATGAGGACTGCAGCAGTGGCAAAGGCACCTTGGGGAAATGGGCTAGTGAAGAGCAATGGACTAACACAATGATCGGTGCCTCCGGGATGTGTAAGCTTGTCTAGGGAGAGCATGAGGGGACGGACCCCCACTCTGATGCTGAGAGCTCATGGATGGCTGGAGGACTGTCCTGAGTGAGTTCTCAGGGATGATTAGAAGCTACACAGGCACACAAGGCAGTGAGGGTCTTTCAGGTAATTGGGAGCAGTAGCTGGGGGTTCTGGAGAAGAGAAGGCATCTTCGGAAGTTCTTCAGAGAATTGCAGATAGTTGTCTGCAGCTGGTATGTGGGGTGAGAGGAGAGAAGGCCTGCCTGGATGGTGGGGAGGTTGCCAAGGACAAGCTTCCAGGTGGAAAGAGCAGGTGGATCCCTGGGTCAGTCTTGGTCTCAGAGATGATGGTGGCCTGAATAAAGAGAATGGGACAAAGTTGAGGTAAATAGACAGAATAAGCAGGATTTGTTGATATTCTGTGAGTGAAAAGAGAAGGAAGGTCTTTTTGTTTTTTGTTTTGATGATATGCTTAATTTTATTTCAAAGGCAGAGTTGCAAAGAGAAGGCGAGCCAGATCTTTAATCTGCTAATTCACTGCCCAAATGGCTGCAACAGCCAGAGCTGAGTCAATCTGAAGCCAGGACCCAGGAGCTTCTTCTGAGTCACCTACAAGTGTTCAGATCCAAAGACTTGAGCTGCTTTCCCAAGCCATAGGGAGAGAGGAAGCTGGATAAAAAACAGAATAGCCAGGGCATGAACTGACATCCATGAGGGATCCCAGTGCCTCAAGTGGAGGCTTAGCCTACTGTGCCGTAGGTCTCTATCTTAAGTGGTGTGCAGTAGTTGCTGTCCAAGATGGTGTTCTCTAGGAGAGGACCAGAGCTTAGAACACCTGGCAAGAAGTGTCACTGCTCTGTCAAAATAAGCCTCCAGCAAGCCCCCTGAGATACTTTTAACAGCTTGACGTGAGGACTAGGATTAGTACCAGTGTTAACAGACATATTCAATGTCAGTAAAACTTCATTTCTTTTTTAAAAATTCGTGTAAAAATGCAAGTAACTTTTCTGTACCCCAGTGTGTTATTTTGCATGGCTTCTGGAAGGCTTGCCCTTCTCTTTGGAGACCTTTGATAAACTGCAAAGTGCTTGGCAAATATAGAGGCAGTTTGGACTTTGGGCCGAGAGACCTGGCTCCGCTTCTTGTTCTCCCACTCAGTTGATTGTCCTGAGCAGGTCATTCACTCTCTGGGAGCCAGGTCCATGAAATGGCAGCAGAACTTCCTGTTCAACATCATTGTTAAGCTGGAGAGCATTCTGTCACAGAAATCAGCCAATGCCTGGGCTGTGGCAGGAGTCCGGTTCATGGGATGTTTGTGGACCACTATGTAGATTATCTTCTCTTAAATTTTAATAGTTTTTTACATTTAAGACATCTTTAATTGTTCCTTTAAAAAAGGACAGTATAAAATTTACATCTTATTTTCTGAGTACAGTTCAGTAGTTACTATGTACATTTGTATTGTTGTGCAGAAGGTCTCTGGAGCTTTTTCCTCTTGTCTAACAGAAGTGCTATGTCCGTGCACCAGCTCCCCGGCCTCTGACATCCACCTTTCTACATTACACAAATATGACTCCTTTAGATAACTCCGTAGCCGTGGAATGTGTTCTATAGCCTTGACCATGGGGAAGGGATGTAATTAAGCTGTCATTGCACTTTGCCTAGGTGCTGCCTGTGAGCAAAAACAGCCAGATGATTACATTCACCTTTCAAAACGGCTGTGTTGCTACTCTTCGGACGAGTGGGACAGAGCCAAAAATAAAGTATTATGCAGAGATGTGCGCCTCCCCTGAGCAGAGGTAAGAATTGATTTCTTACATAGACACATAAAGGCTTTATTGAGATGTATATTCTTGATATATATGCAGTACCACAGAATTGAAATTGGATATGAAAATGTAATGAATGTCAGTTTGAGGAGACTCTGAGCCTTAACTATTATATAATGAACATAAATGATCAATGGAAACTTTGGCTTATTGCCAAGATATTCATCTTCTACACGTAGTATGATCTGACATAATCATCCCAGTTCATTTCTTTTTAAGAGCATGAACTATGAAAATAAATTAATTTCACTCTAATAACCATTCAAAGACTACCTAACCTTAGTAAAGATGGTATCTCCTGTACCGTCTCCACTGGACACTGTATTCTGGAGAAGGAGATTTTTTAATGTCCATCAGAGCCTGACAAGGTTCAGTATGCTTGTTTCTCCTATCTGCATTAAGGTTTCATTTCCTGTAGGGAAAAGAGAAACACCTGCTGAAGGCATTAAGAGCAGAGTTTAGAGTAAACCAAATTGGGCAGTGCTATACTTGGTTTAAAATGAAGGATGGTTATTTTTCTTTAATGTTCATTACTCACTCTGCAAATGCCCATGAGTGCATGGCTTCTGGAAGGGTACTTGAGCCACCACCACCGTCTCCCAGATTGGTTGATTTATTTGAATTTATTTATTTACTTGTTTACATAAGGAGAGGAGAGACAATTTTTCATCCACTAGTTCACTTCCCAAATGGTGACAAAGGCCTGGGCTGGGCTGGGCCAAAGCCAGGAGCCAGGAACTTCTGCTGCCTTCCCAGATGCATTTGGAGTGGTCAGAACTTAAACCAGTGCCCATTTGGGTTGCCAGCAGTACAGATGGCAGCCCAACCCACTGCACTATAATACCAGCCCCTAGGAGAAATTGTTAGAATGACTGTAACTCACCCATCTATCATAATACTCTCAACTCCTACTATCATGTCTCCTTTGTGATTCATTTTTTGAACCTGTGCTTTACTGGAATACATTTCTCTTTTGTTACCAATTGCACAATCATTCCTCAGGTATGTGCCCTCTTTAAGAAGTAAAGATTATTTTTATAGCATTAAAGTTTGTTTGAATACAAACTTCAAAAACTGTTCCTCTTTTCTCCCCAGTGACCCAGCCTTACTGGAAGAAGAACTGAAGAAACTCATTGAAGCACTAATTGAGAATTTTCTTGAACCCAATAAGAACGGACTGACCTGGCGCTCTGTGTAGTGGCACCGCCGTGCACCCTGTCCTTGCCCTGGCATACGGAGCAGCGCAGCTGAGCGCTCCCCTTGTGTTGGACCCCAAGTTAGTCATCTCTCTATCCCACACAGCCAAGTATCTTTTTCCTTTTGTGTTCTGCCTTTTTTGGTTAAGTGACTAAATGTGCTGCATAAATCTCAATTGAAATAACCTGGAGAGAAATTATTCAGATTTTTTTTATTGTCTTCGAAGTTATCACATCAGAAGTATTACAGTAATGTTGTTCTTCCTGTAATAGAAACATGACAGTATAAAAGTGAGTTTTCTTATTAAAGTGTGATTAAGCTTAGTTCCATATCTTGTAATTGTGTGTAGCATGGTTAAAAAAAAGCTTTAATGTTACATAATTATATGGTTAGTTATGGGAATTAATCCATGATATTAGCAAGAAACTGCTACAGGATCATATAATAGAAAAGTATCATTGTTACAGCTCAGATATTAATTACTAACTTAGAGTATCAAAAATAGCATATGTAGCATTTTCAGCTTAGAGCAGACTCCATGTAGTTCGAGCACCTGTTTGAGGTGCCTTTGGTGCAGTGTGGACTTACTGTGTGTTTGACATGTTTACTGAACATGAAACAATAGTGGCAACACTTGCAGTGGCATTGCTCTTGTCAAGTTTCTCAGTGCCTTCTCAGGGTCTGGTAACTGAAACAGTGTATTACATATAAATCATCCTTTTCAGAGAATCGAGGACAATCTTCCCAACTGTATAGGTGCTTCCTTCATATCCAGTGAGTGTGCTGATTCCAAAATCTTGTGACTATAAAAAAGATCATGTGACAGGAATTTACAACTTGTAGGCTTGGTGGTCCTGATCATACCACTTCAACACAGACAGTAGTAATAAAACAGCGTGCCTCGAAGGTAGCTGTCTTTCCCACAAATCCAAAAGCTCTAAGATTCTCCCTATCTCCTCCTGCCTCCTGGTCTTTCAGGAAACAGGAGCTTTGCCCATAACAGCATGCCAGTGTCTCTTTGGAGATTCCAGACTTCAGGGGTACAGTCACCTTTACAATGAACCCTTTTAGTGTGGTTTGTAGAATGTGTATGTGCACTGGGTGGAGGTAGCCCTGACTGGGTCTTGGACATAATCCTGGTGAATAGATTGCCTTTAGGAGATTGCATTGGCATTAGAGAATTTCTTTCCTAAAAATGACAACATGAAGTTTGAATGGATGAGAGCACTCATGTAATTATGCTTGTTACAGCTGTCAGCTAATATTTGGTTGAGCTGATATCATCCAAACATAACTTCCAAATGTTTCTATTGCCACTATTGTTCATTTGTTCCTTCTTACTTTTTTATAACTGAATCGTGTATGACTGTAGATAACAGCTGGCTAAATGTAGGGTACCATATTTGTGAATAAGCTTGTCTTCAAAAGCTTTGCACTGGAGGGAAAAAAAACTGTGTAGAATGTTTTATTTAAAAATGTAAACTTTTTTGTTTTATTTACAGCATGTAGAGTGTAATTTAGGAAAATGGTGTATTTTCTACAAAGTGATATGAACAATGTTATATGTTTGGTTTTAGTAGTTGTGTTTCAGTGAGTGAAGAAATGAAATGGAACTGGAGTGACTTTAGAGCACATCCGTAACTACTAAAGCCGTATCTTGACTGTCATTCTATCATGAAGAGAACAGGTTTATTTGAGGGCTTTAATACAGTTCAGCATTTAGTCATCTTAATCAAGGTGAGACATAATCAAAGTTTGGAATCCTATCAGAAATTTAGTTCAATATCAAGAATTAATAAAAATGTACAAAGCCTCCTGAAAGTGCATAGATTAAGGGAATTATTTGATTCTAGCTAAGTTCTTGAGTCTGAGTCTGATATTTAACATGAACCTGACATAGTACACACTACCCAAAAAGATCAATTCAGTGACAGCCCAAGCCAGCCAGAAGGGACAAAAGTGCTGGCCAATGGGAATCTCAGCCCTGGGCACTGTAACTGTTTTTCTCTTTTTGAAAAATGTCATGGAAACAAGTGCATCCTCTCTGAGCATGCAAAACAAAACTAGGATTTTCTGATGCTTTAGGGAAAGGGGGAAGAGTTAGTGTAACAAGATCAAAACATAAATTGAATATTAACAGTAGAAATGGACAGACGGTCTCAAGCTGCATAAAATGACACAGGAGATGCTTCTTGTGCAGGGCAAACCCACCACCTTAAAGGTAGAGAATAAACGGTGTTTGATGGTGTTTCCCTGCATGTTTGTTGTTGTGCTGAGCAGACACCGAGCCTTTTGTTTACCTTGATGAGCAATCACCAAATAGAAACCAGGTTTCAGGAGATGAGATAAAGCACCCCTCTGATGGATTCAATCCCTGCCGGGGTGTTGTGTCAGACATGTGAAAACCTGGAAGGAGACAAAGAAGAAATGAAAGAGGAGACCATTGAAATTTCACAAAAGAATAAAACGGAGATAGGAAAGTAAGACCTCTGAGAAACAGTTAAAGGAATAAGATCATTCAATAAGAAGAGAAACTAGTGCTAGTAGTTCAACTAGTAGTTGAAACTAGTGCTGCAGGTGATAAGTTCTTCATTTAGACTTTATGTGAGGCTCAGAGTGTGAAGTGCTGTGCCCTGCTCTTCATCTAAAGAGGGTGAGACTCAGGGGATTTCTGGGTGAGAATTACCATAAAATCTTCATATAAAATATTTTGTATTAAAGGAATAAAAATGTTAGGTATATTTGTTGTTACTTTTTTTTTTTAAGAGGCAGAGAGAGAGAGTTCTCATCTTGTGGTTCACTCCCCAAGTGCCCCTGTGCAGGAGCTGGAGGCAGGAACATGATTCCTGGAGCCAACACTGCTGCCTCCTAAAGTGTACATTATCAGAAAGCTGGAACCGGCAAACCCTGGCACTCAGTATGGGATCCGAACATCTTAACCACTAGGCCACATGCCTGTCTCCTCACTGGCCTTTCTAGATTTCCTTCCTTCCAACACATTTTTCTTTTTTACACTTGAGTTGAAACAAAAATGATGTTAAGAGCACTAAAAATAACATTTGATTTTCCATATCTAGAAATATTTAGTTCAGAAAGTAATTTTTTGTATATTTTTAGTAAAAGTATAAAGGCAAAGGCCTACTTGGGTATTATTTTTCATGTAACCTGGGAAGTTGAGACTTGAACACAGTTTTGTTCATCCTAAAGGATGTATAGCGTTAATGATATTTGAAGCTGTTGTATTAAGTAGGAAATGTTATTTAGATGTAGTAACTTCAGCAGCTGTTGGAATATCTTCATGTAGGAATAAACCTATTAAGCAGATTGCTTCTGGAATTGACACAACAGAGGTGTTAGCTGGAGTTTAATGGAAAACTTGTTCTATGAACTGCTGCTAAATGGTGTTTTTGTTTGGTTTTTGGGGGATGATTTCCACTGATGCTTGTGATGCTTGAAAAATCCAAATTCCTCTTGGATCAATTTAGTTTTATATCTTCTCTCTACCTCCCTATTTTCCTAGACACCTTTCTACATTTTGTACTGTGAAAAGCTCTTGTCCTATTACCTCAAATCTTAACTGTTCATTCAGAATGCTTTAAACTTATACATAAGCTGTGTTTGTTTACAGACTGTTATTATGTTTATTACAGTAAGATGTTGTAAGAAGTAATTTTAAATTTCATTATTTTGTTTTTGTTTGGGCACTTCTGTATGTTAATTTATCACGGCCTTTTACAATTCTGAAATTGCTTTTCTTTCTTTCTTTCTTTCTTAAATTGATCTAGAAATTTTTGAGGAAAGAGTTATACTAACCAAGATGAGCATCGATTGGCCTAGCATTTCATTTGAGGCTTTGTGGCACTTTGGACAATCAAATTATAGAATTTGAGGAAATCTTAGCATCTTACCATAACCATAAGAAGTCTAAAACAAAGAAAAGCATGGCTCTTTGATGACTCAAATCCCCGTTGGAAACAAAATTAGTGTTCAATATTGTTGATTACTTTAAATTTTCACCATACTGTTACACTGCCTGTCATCTTTCTTTGTTTATTCCACTATGTACCTAAAAGAAAACCAACAAGAATGAGTGAAGTGACCAAGACAGGAACAGAATGAGACATCTAGTTTGCTTCTCAACTTTGCCTGACTGAAGCCAGGAACAAGGAACTCCATCCAGGTCTTCTATGTGGGTACAGGGGCCCAAGCATTTAGGTAATCCTTTACAGCCCTCCTAGGCACATTAACAGGAAGCTGGATTAGAAGCAGAAAGTCTGGGACTTGAACTGACCCTTTGAGGTGGCATGCCAGCAGAACTCTAAACCAGAGAACATGGCAGAGGAGGAAGAAAGGAATGTGATGTATTTCCATGTTCCAACTTACATTGCAAATTAAGTTTGCATCCATAATAAATAAAATAAAATTTCCTATATAGAAATGATACTTCACTCTTCACAGTAGCTAGTGTTGCCAGAAAGGCACACCAAGTTTGTCATTGTGGCCTCTCCCTTTTCTCCTCCAGGGCCACCACACCCCGTTACTGCCTTTACCTGTGATACTTGCAGACTCCAGTGTGAGAACCATAAAGAACGAATGCATCTTGGATATTCCCTGCCCTTTAGAAGCTGAGACTGAGGCATTACTGCCAAATCACGCTGACCCAAACCACTTACTCTACCACGCAATCTCACATTCTGGACCAGTGTTTCTTCTTAACTCATTGCCACTCTTTAACTGAGAAAGAGCGCCAGACTACCAACTTCCTGGAATCGGGAATTGTGGTTTACTGTTGTTCCAATACCACCTAATTCAGTACCTGCTATAGATTGCTCAGTAACAGGAATTAACAGGTTTTATGTGAAAGAAGCAAACGGATGAAGAAGCTATTTGAAATATTGAATTTACCCCATTTAGCTCTCTTGATGATTCCCATTACCAAAATTTATAATACATGATATATGTTAAGCACACAGACCCTTTAGCACTCAATTTCCAGAGGGCAGACTATTTCTACATGGAAAATGTGTATAATGCCTGGTATTTTACACTCAAAGCAAGGTGTTAGTTGGCAAGGCCAAGAGATAATATCTGTGTGGACTTAATATCACTTGTGTAAGTGTCATTTTGAGGCTTGCTTCCAAATGTGTCACAACAAATTTGGTATCATTCAGTGTGTTTTGACCAATATTATGATTCATCGTGTTTCTTAGGAGAGCCACTCACGCATCTATGTATGGTGAGATTGTCTTGTTATAGGATAGAAGACTCTTGGTATACATCTTTCAATAAGCCAGAAAACATAGAAGCACTTAAGGATGAATTCTTTTTCTGACTAAGTGTGTAGCAGTAGCTTAAAACTGTGCCCTTGTTTGAACAGTTTGACAACATCTTGTTGTTTTTCTCTACAAAAGCACCAGGGTGTATTATAAATACTGCCTGTGAGAATTTGCACTTTATGTATTTGTGTGTGGCTTTCTTGTGGTTTTAGCCAAATGAAGTGTTATCAGTAATAAACAGGTCTCTTCATAGACATGATTTTCTGTGTAATTTGTATTATCTTAGATTCTGGGTAATTCATATAGTTCACTGTCCAAACTGAAAATATTCTTGAAAGTAAATGCACAATAAATTCTAAAATCAATTCTCAGTCTTAATTGAGTCTCTTTACCCAGCACTCGGTAAATGTTCCTTGAGCAGCTCAGCAGAAGCCCCCAGATGTTGGAGGTCACGGGCTTGTCTTTATTCCTTTCCTCTCCTGCAGCTGACCTAACTTGTCTTCCTGCATTAGCACTAGCTGTTATGAAAGACCAAAGGGCTAAAGGTTCGGGAATCCCACATGGTGGTGGTTATTGATCTGTGATGTCATATGGTAGTGGAGTGAGTCTGTAGCCCTGTCCCCACTGCCTGCCTCAGCCCTTGATCCCCAACACAGGGTTTTTTTTTTTTTAAGATTTATTTATTTATTGGAAAGTCAGGTGTACAGAGAGGAGGAGAGACAGAGAGGAAGACCTTCCGTCCAATGATTCACTCCCCAAGTGAGCGCAGTGGCCAATGCTGTGCCAATCCGAAGCCAGGATCCAGGAACCTCTTCCGGGTATCCCACACGGGTGCAGGGTCCCAAGGCTTTGGGCCATCCTTGGCTGCTTTCCCAGGGCACAAGCAGGGAGCTGGATGGGAAGTGGAGCTGCTGGGATTGGAACCGGCGCCCCTGTGGGATTCAAGGCGAGGACTTTACCTGCTCGGCCACGTCGCCGGGCCCAAGACAGGGTTTTTACATCCCCGTCTAAACCAACTATTGTGAGAGCCAATTCTCCTCCCTCCCCCCACACACACACCCTGATTTGTTGTTCTTAAGAACACATAAGCAAGTTATAAGGAGTGAAGTATGGCACATATTAATAAGTATGTAATGAAAGAACCTAGCTCATGTTTTTTTGCAAAGAAAAACACTCAGTTCTTAATTATTTGAGACAGAGTGCGCCTGTCCATTCGTTCATACCCCAAATGTCCATGACATTCCACGCCAAAGCTGGGAGCCAAGAACACAAGTCTCTCACATTGTAGCAGGGACCCAGTCACTTGAACCATCTCTGCTGCCTCCCAGGAACCTGGAGTCTGGAGCTGGAAGCTGGTGTGGGGCCAAGTACTCCGATGTAGGAATTAGTGTCTCGATCAGTGTCTTAACTGCCAGGTCGGGGCCTGCCTCAATCACAGAATGCTTGACTGTGTATGTATGGGACTACATATGATGAAAAGTCTTCAGTAGCAACTTCTTGGTGCCACTGGGACTTCTCTGCCCATAACGCTGCCAGCGTTTCCCTCCAACTCAGTCAGCTTCTGCCTTTCTTTAGTCTCCCTGGTTCTCCCTGGTTATCAATTTTTATTTTGTTTTTCATTTTTGTATGAAAGACGGAAGAAAGATCTTGCATCCACTGGTTCACTCCCCAAATGCCTGCAATAACCAGAGCAGAGCCAGGCCAAAAGATACCCTGCCTGAACAGCATGGACACAAATACTTGAGTCATCATCTAATGAGGCTGGATCAGAAACAGACTAGCCTGGATTCAAACTAGGTACTCTAAGGTGGTACGTGGGCATCCAGAGTGGCATTCTGACCACTGCACCAAATGCCTGCCTTGTGTAACTGGTTTGAAACCCCCAAAATATCTTTCATTTCTCCTACCACTGGGTAAATGCTGTTGGACCAGTTCATCAATGCTCTGTGGAGATCAGCACAGGACCGTGTCAACAGAGACCAATGGACTAATTCAACCCAAAGTAATAGGATTATCATCACCTTCAAAATAGAAGACTTGGTGCCTCCATAGTAGAAATTCTTGGTGAAGGGATATCTTGATAAAGACTTGTAATCCATTGTCCTTCCTCCCTTCCTGTCCTCCATAAGCTAGCATGTCTTCTTTTCTGTTATTCATGTGACCATTCTCCAGCTGGTTTCCCTCTGTTTATATCTAGTTCTAAACATTAAATGGTCTAACTTGTACATAATTTGCTTTAAATATTTGGCCTGCATCCCTCTGTTTCATTCATCTGGTTTATAAATATTTATTAACCTGGAAATAAGTGGAAATGAAGGGCACTTGAGAAAGCTATAAAGTAAGAAAAAGGGTGCAGTCACCACATTATTGCCTGAACAACCTGTTCAGACACCGCTTTCCTGCCTTCACATCACGGTAAATTACCTCTGTCAGTTGCTTTGGTTTGGATGTGAAGCAGGGTGAGAGGAAGCCCAAGAGGCAGGGGTTCTGCTGTATTCAGGCCTCCTGGCTTCTTGCCCAGTTTCTCTCTGAATGGCAGAGGAAGTTTATCATCAGCACATAGGGGCAGGAGTGAAATTACCAATGGTGCAGACCAAACAGTGACAACATTCACTACAATACTAGGGCAGAGTGCTAGAGAAGAAACGCCAGGAGAAGGGATTTGCATGTGGGCCTGGTGGTGCAGGGGGAGGTACACAGACAGGGCAGAGTGCTGCGCAGCTTGGACTTCAGTCACAGGTGGTGAAGGGGCTGGTGCTATAGACTCCACACTGGGAATGACCTTAGAAGTCATCTGAGCCAGCCGCCATCGTGTTCTATGACATGCCAGGCTGTTTGAGCCTCTCCTATGACAAGTGTCCAAGGCAAGTTGGTTCTTCTTTATGAGAAATGGCCAGGAGAGAGATCATTGTGTCCAGCTGATTATGCCTCCCACCACCTCCAGGCTTTGCTGCACTCAGAACCCCAGTGTTGTGCTCGTCTGTTTCCTTTCCATGCAACTCTCCACCCCCCGCCCCATCCAAATATACACAGTCCAGCTATTCTTCCTTATATGCCCAGTTCTGGATCCCCTCTCTAGAAAGTTTGTTCTCAAAAAAGCTGAATCTGGGAATGAGCAGACCCTAGAAATGGTGGGACCAGCACCAGCTGGACCAAGGTAGGGCTTCCACCTGATGTGGTAAGCAGTACAGCAGACAAGGGTGGAGCAGGCTTGGCCTGCAACACCTGGCCAAACAGGTCCTCCCTCTGCTCACTGTTCCTCCTCTGACCCTCAAATCAAGCACTGCCCTTTACATTAAAGTCTTCCCTGTCTACCCAACATGCTGGGCAGGGCCTGGCTTCTACATCTCCATTTCTGCCTGCGTGGGAGCACTTGTCACACCACCGTGAAGCCATCTGTGTGCTGGACTCCCCAATCACTGAGGATCCCCAAGGGCTGGAGCAGACTGACTCAGTGCAGTACCCCTAGCACCCAGACAGGACAAAGGGACATATTGAGCACTCTGCAAAGAAAAAGAGGGAAAAAAAAAAACGGAAGAGAAGGGATGGAAGGAGGGGGGGAAGGGGGGGAAGGGGAGTGAAATTTGAGCCAAGTTTCTAAAGGCTGAGGATAATGAAAAGGAGCAGGGATGTGCACCATATTGGCATGCCAAAGAAATGACAGAGACTACCTGACAGCTTCCAGCAGCTAGTCAGGCTTTGGCTGAGGCTGTACAAGGAAGCTGGAGTGCAGCAGAGCTGAATTCATGAATTCCCCAGAGAAAGAAAAATAGAGCACCCAGTAAGAGCCTTTTCCTGCTGTTCCCTGTTCCCACAAGTGCATTCTGCCCTCTAGTGGACAAGGATCTCCGGTAGGAACCCCAAATCAGACCCAACAGTTTTCTTTGTAGATCCAGTTCAGTCTGCAAACCGAACCTGCCCTGCCAGCCGCCAAGTCTCTCCTCCCAGTACTGCCAGCTCCCTAACGACCTGTGCACGTCTGGGTGAATCTGGTCAATGAGTCTTCCTCCAGCCAGGCGGGGGAGCTCCGTACTTCTACGCACACAGCATCAAGCCAGGAAAGGAGAAGCCATTTCCGTCTGCGCAGGCACGGAGCAAGCTACACCGCGAGTGGTCTCCTTACTGGCACTCTCTTGCCCTTTTCTCTTATTTACCAACCTACTAGGAGCAGGAAAGTGAATTAAAAGCTCCTATGAGCCACACCCTTAAGAAGACAAAGGCTCAATCTCACAGAAGTATGGATAGCATCGATAATACATAAAAAGGTACAGGAAAGGAGGCCTGTTGGGGCTGGGAGGGCTTAAAGAATTTGCTCTGTGTGTGTGTGTGGGGGGGGGGGAATTGTGGGATGGGCATGTCGGTGTTGTGACATAGCTTCTCACACCTACCCTCCTACCACAACACTCTCCCTTCCTCTGCGCCTGCCACATTGTCATCCTGTATGGACGCCAGTTCTAGACCTAGCTGCTCCACTTCCCATCCAGCTCCTTGTTGATGCACCTGGGAAAGCAGTGGAGGATGGCCCAAGTTCTTGGGCACCTGCTGTGGTTCCCAGCTCTGGCCTTGGCAGGCAGGTACTGGGGAATGGGTTTTAGACCTAGGCCAATGGTATATCAGACATTGCACGTTCCTCTCAGATGAATGACACTGCCACACCCACCCAAGCAGATGATGCACACGGTTCCCTGTTCAGACCACACCATCTTTCCACACATCCAGCAGCCTTCAACCCCCTCTTCCCCACCAGGACATCCCCCTTGGGGAACTCCAACCTGGGTCCTCCAGACTCCACCCCCACCCAGTCGCCCTCTACAAGCTGCTGAGCCTGTCCTGTCAGCTACGTGGATGTGGCGCCCAGCCTTCTCACAGTCGGCCACCTACACAGGGTGGAGCCCTAAGGGCTGCCACATGTGTAAGGTCCTGTGTCTGATGAAGAACACGGAGGCGCAGCAGTCAACTTCAGGGTCCTGCGACTCTCAGGGTGTGGAGTTGGCCTTGGCTTTTGGGATGCAGGGTGCCAACTCCTGCTGGGTTTTGCACCACCTGGAAACCCTTGCTGTTCTGAGGCTGGCTGAGCTCCTGGGAAAGCTCACAGGTTCTGGCACTTGCCGGGTTAAGTGACAGCATCCACAGTGTCTCACTGCTCAGGAGACCACTGGAAGCGCTCTCCCCTTGCTGTCACCTTGCCTTCCTCTCTGACAACCTCCCACAGCCAGGCCCGCCATGGTCCTGGCTGAAGGCAGGTTTAGAGCAGTACAGACAAAAAGCCCACACCTCTTTGTCTTCGCCCTGCCATAGTTAGGAGAGCACAGGTTTGGATGTCAGAGTACCTGGGTTCAAATCCCAACCCTCCTCCCTCCACATCCCCACCCTGCTAATGAACGGCTCTGGCACCTTGAGCAAGGCAACGGCTCCTAGAAAGTTCTCTCAGTGGTTCCTATCTGCCAGAATCAACCCCAGCCACCTCCAAGACTGGGCCATCAGGTATGTGGCATCCACCTCAGTGGCTGTTTCTCAGATGGCTCTTCTAATGAAGCCTGCTGCCCATTCACCAGCAGCCCAAGAGGAGGACTGAGGCTTCATGGTAATGGCTGCAAGTGTGAACTGACCGGAGTTACTTAGCATTCCTCTGGCAGCAAAACCAATACCCTTCACCGTGCTGGAGTCCCCCTTGTGGTGCCGTCAGTCGCGAAGCCAGCCGTCTCAAAGCTGTGCCAGGTCAGTGATTTGATGGACGTTGTCTTCCTCACCTTCATTCTGGCAGATTATAAACAAGGGATTGCCCCTCTCCTGTGCCTACTCTGAGAAAAGGCGAGGCCACCTCCGTAGCCGCCTCCATAGCTGCTGCCATCACACAGTCAGAGGAAAGGTGTGTGGTCATCCTTTACCTGCGGTGCTGGACTTTATCTGGGCCAGTGCTCTCAGGTGGCCGGGCCCTGTGAGAAGGGACCTTCCCTGCCCAACCCTGCGTCTTAATCCCTGGGATGCCTCCCTGGGATGCCTCCCTGGTCCACTGACTGTGGCTCGTGGCTCCACCTTCTAGAACACTCTTACTGGTCCAGTACTCCCCTTGCTTCCACTTGAAGAAGTGTCCCAGGTTGGCCACTGCGTCTCTGTGTAGATTCTTTCAGTCTCTTTGCATGCTCACATGTACAACACATTTAAGAATCATCTGGGCTGGCTTCACAGCTGCCCGTGTGGATTCCAGCCTCCAGGTGACACACTCCCACTTGGTTTGGAGACATCTGTTTCTACTTTCTCCCTGCTCTGTTGGATTTGGGCTTCTGTGGAATCGTGCTCTGGAGATTCCATGATGTTCTTTTATCTGGAAATCTGGGCACTGCTTGATTATTTTTAAGATTTATTTATTTGCTTGAAAGAGGGAGGAGAGGTACAGAAAGAGAGAGATCTTCAATCTTCTGGTTCATTCTCCAAATGGCCACAACAGCAGAGCTGGGTTGATCTGAAGTCAGGAGCCAGGAGCTTCTTCCGGATCTCCCGCATGGGTACAGGGGCCCAAGAAATTGAGCCACCCTCTGCTGATTTTCCAGGCTATAAGCATGGAGCTGCATCAGGAGTAGCACAGCCAGGACTTGAATGGGTGTCCATATAGAATGCTGGCACCCTAGGTGGAAGCTTAGCCTACTTTATGGTGGCTCCATTCCTCCCACCCCTACTGATTTTAATTCTTTCAAAGGACTTCTATAAAGTGTTTGATAGCCGTACTTTCAGTGGGAACTACACCCCCAGGTTGTATTTGACTTTAAGGATCTTTTGCTGGCTAGAGAGCCTAGAGGTACAAGTTCTTTCCTTTTTGGACTCAACATTTTTTTTCCCCCCTGATGAACAGATTCATAGATAATCAGTGTCCTGTGGTTCACAAAGGCATGACTTTATTTGTGCACTGATCTCAGGACTGGTCAACACATAAGGTCTTCTGGGTCCTGTTCAAGTTGTGGTCTGTTGTGAACATCTAGGAGGGTGGTGACAAAGGCCCAGCTGATGTAACCGCTTGTCTTTCACGTCCACAAGCTGACACTCACCCTCTGGCAGTCAGCTCTCACACTGTCCTTGATGCCTGTCTTACAAAGCTTCAGAAGGTTCTGAAGGGCTCACATTCACTCAACACAACCATCTTCTCACTGCTTTGCCAACAGCCACCTCGGGTCTTCTCATTTTATGAATCAAGGCAAAGAATACAGTACCCATTCTCCACCTTCTCCCAGTGGAGGTGTCTGGCCCCAGCCCCCTGCAGTCCGTGCTTCCTTCCTTTCTGATGGCTGCCAGCTCCCTGCAGTGTTTAAGTATCCTCCTGCATCTTTGAAGCTGACATTGTCAGCAGTTTGTCCCACTGCTTTGCCACTAACAGTCCCATTTCTGTTTTTCCACCCCTGTTCCAGACCTCGCCTTGCCTCACTGTTTTTGAAGCCTCCAGCCACCTCCAATCCTAAAGCCAATGCCAAGGACTCGGGGTTCCGTGATAGGCAGAATCTCACCTTCAGGTACCAGTTTTCACGTTGGTCAACTTGTTTCAAACTGTCCCTAACCATGTTAGCTGCAAAGAGTGGCTGCTTACAGAAGGCTCACAGTTGGGCAAACTGGCAGTTTGGATGGATGTTTAGGGAGACTTAAGGGGTCTTCAGGTGCTGGTTGAGTTAGTGGATGGTGGTTCTTTGACTAGAAGATGCTGGTTGATGAGGATGGCCTTGGCACGTTGGCTGAGCTCTGCCCACATGGCTTCCCAGGTGCCCAGAGGCCAGCCCAGGTTTGTTCACCTATAGACAGGGAACTGACACACTGTCCCTTCTGCTGTGACTTAGTGGCCAAAGCAAGCACTAAGGGCTCAGAGAACCAAAGGACAAGGAATGCGTGACAGCTGTTACTAGGAGAAAGAGACACCGTCACACAGCGAAGGCTGTGGCCATGGCTTTCACAGGCCACCACCACAGAGACAATCCTCATTGTGGAGTTGGGGAACATCCTTTCCTTCCAGTCTTTTTTTTAAAGACTTACTTATCCCAGCAGCTAAAGTCCTTGCCTTGAACGTGCTGGGATCCCATACGGGTGCCGGTTCTAATCCCAGCGGCTCCATTTCTCATCCCTCTCCCTGTTTGTGGCCTGGGAAAGCAGTCAAGGATGGCCCAAAGCTTTGGGACCCTGCACCTGTGTGGAAGACCCAGAAGAGTTCCTGGCTCTTGGCTTCGGATCGGTGCAGCATCAGCCGTTGTGATCTGTTGGGGAGTGAATCATTGGACGGAAGGTCTTCCTCTCTGTCTCTCCTCCACTCTGTATATCTGCCTTTCCAATAAAAAAATAAAATAAATCTTTAAAAAAGAGACTTACTTATTTGAAAGGCAGAATTTCACAGAGAGAGGGAGAAACATAGACATCTTCTGTCTGCTGGATTCACTCCCCAAATGGCCACGACAGCCAGAACTGAACCAATCATTCGAAGCCAGGAGGCAGAAACCTCTTCTGGGTCTCCTACGTGGGTGCGGGGGCCCAAGGGCATGGGCTATCTCTGCTGCCCTCCCAGACTATTATCAGGGAGCTAGATGGGAAGTGGAACAGCCAGGACTCAAATTGGTTGTCCACATGGGATAGCAGTTTCATCTGCTACACCACAACACCAACTTCAAGTTCTTATATTTATATGATGTATGTATATGCAAAAATTCATAGTATTTTCTATGAATCTCATGTATCTTCAAATGAACTATTTCATTTAAGGCATTTTTCAAAGTGTAAATATAAGGTATAAGGAATAAAATATTTTTGTTTTTAGACACCAAATCCCACATCAGAAATTTCCTACAAAGTAGGAGAAGAAAGGGAATTTTACCAGCACATTCTACATGTGTGCCCTTGGTGACCTAGCCTTTTCTAGGTATGTGGATTTATTTTCAGCTACTTGAAAGGCAGAACAAGAAAGAGAGAATGAGAGAGAATCTTCTGTCAGTTCAATCCCCAGATGGCCATACAGTTGGGACTTGACCAGGCCATAGCCATGGACCAGGTTTCCCAGCTCCCCAATGCATCAACAGAAGTTGGATTGGAGGTAGAATAGCCAGGACTCAAACTGGCATCTGGATATGAGCTACAGATGTCCTACATAGCTCACTGTGCTACGCCACTCTCTGTCCCCCAACGGTCCTTCTCACCTGGACAGGCAGCCGCTTCCTGACTGGCCTGCAGTCTTGCTTCCCATAATCAGCTCTGTCCACGATACCCAGCATGATCTTTAAACAACAATAACAAAAAACCTAATTAAGTTATTTCTCAGGTTAAATCATTTCCCAGTTTAAAGTATTTAGTTGTCTGCCATCGACCTTATAGTCCAGTCCAGACTAACCACGTCAACCTCGCCCAATAGGCCCTTGTTGCTATTTCATGCCTCATTCTTCATATTCTCTCTCAATGCACCAGGCTGTCTCTCAAAACAGATCACCGAGTTTAAGCCTAACAAGTGTCTCCCATCATTCCTTGCACTTGCTCCTTCATGGCACATTCTTGTCCTGGCTGTTGTCATGTCTGACTCCACCACTTGGCCATAGTGGCTGGGTTGGTAGAGATGCCATCTGAGTCCTCTGCAGCATGCTGGGATGCCACCCACACACCAGCTGGTGCACAGATGATGCCAAGAAGTGGTTGAATGAATGAATGAATACTAGGCCCTGGTGATAAAAAGAAGTGTTCTTGGTTCTGGGGTAGAGCACATGCCCATAGTGGTTCCTTGGTGTCCGTGGGAAGGTGGCTCTGGGACTCCCTGCAGCTAACAAAAGCCCTGAAGACTCAAATCCCTTTCATAAAATAATATGGCTGTCATGTCCATAGACTATGGCCTCCCATTTACTTTCTTTTTTTAAAAAAGCTTTTTATTTATTTTTATTGGAGTCAGATTTATAGAGAGAAGGAGAAATAGAGAGAACGATCTTCCATCTACTGGTTCATTCCCCAAGTAGCCACAGTGGTTGATGCTGAGCCAGTCTGAAGCCAGGAGCTTCCAGGTCTCCCATGTGGGTGCAGGGTCGCAAGCCTTTGGGACATCCTCAACTTCTTTCTCATGCCGCAAGCAGGGAGCTGGATGGGAAGTGGAACAGCCGGGATATTAACCAGTGCCCATATGGGATCCAGGTTTATGCAAGGCGAGAACTTTAGCACTAGATTACCACACTGGCCCCCTCCCATATACTTTCAATAATTTCTAGTTTACTTATACAATACAAATGCTGTTATAAAAGTTACTGCAGTGTGTTGCTTAGGGACTAATAAGACAAAAGGTTTGTGCATGTTGAGTATGATACAGATACTTCAATATCTTTGATTCACAATTGGTTGCTTTGTGAATGCATAACCTACAGATACAAGAAGCCAACTGTACGTGAATAAATTCATCTTTCTGCTCAGCTGCAGCGCCTGTTGGGTTTGTGTTGGTTTCTACATTCCACCAGAGGGCGCTGTGGACATGCCCCTGATTCTATAAAATGTTCCTTGGAAACATCCAACCTACTTTGGATGGAAATATGAGTTTCAAGGTGTTTCCCGTTGCTATTGTTGAGCTGTACTTTAGTAAGTTCCCTACCTGAGCTGCCTGTGAGGCTGAAGGACCGAGTGACCCTTGCACTTACTGGCATCTGCCCTGGGCCTCCTGCTTGGTTGTCATGGTCAGAGCTGTCTCAAACATGGTTTAATTTCTTTTCCACACCAACTGCTGAGAGCCAGGCAAGGGCTGTTATTAGCTCCATCTTTAAACTGACAACTCTAAGGGTTGAGAAAATTAAATCATTTTCCCAAGAAATGACTGCTGGTAAGTAAATACCTAAGAAGAGACAAGAACCTGTGTCTCCCAAATCCAAACGTAGCTGTTTACTAGAAACTTGTTGATCTCCAGACATTGTTAAATAAGATAGCAATGCGAAGACACATCTTTCAAATCTAATGTCTTAGGAGCAAAAACTGTCACAACTTAAAGGAACTTTGAAACTCACCTGATAAAGAGTTCTCAAGTCTTGCACATAGAGGAATCACCCTGAAAGCCTGCTAAAAATGCACACCCTTGCTCTTGGACTAGCTTTTCCCCATGTTCTGATTCAATGGATCTAAATGGGCCCCTGGAACCTGAGTTTTTCATAAAACCATGCACCCTTCTTCCATGATGCTGACGCAAAGGAACAGAGAACTACCCTGTGAAACACTGACCCCTTCTCAATGCAGAGCAGAAAGCAGTAGTAGGACCACCAAGATGGGCCTTAAATGTAGGAGGGAGGCTGGCCCAGGACCAATCTTGAACAAGCTGGAATGATGCGGTGGAGGAAGCACTCCAAGAAAAGCCCGTGACCCTGGTTCCAACCTCAGCCTTCGCGTGCGGAGCCAAGTCCCTCTGAAAGTCTAGAAGGGAAAGCAACTCAGCTCAAACTCTATCTGTGCTGTATACTCATAACCCAGACCCGTGCCAACACCAGATGCCCGTGGCTGTGTCCACTCACCAAGCAGGCAGACAGTTCTGGGCACCTTCTAATTCAAATGTGACACCATTGACCTGGAGACAGCATCAGATCCCATAACCTGGAACATTCAGAAATAGGGATGGTCTAATAATACTGTTTAAAAAAAGACAAAACCTAAGGGAAATGAGTGAAGCCCAAAAGGTTAGATACCACATGCTTGCAATGAAGGAATCTCAACTGAACTTGAACTGAGGTTATGCAGCAAAGTGGAGGAATCCACTATGGGGGGAGGGATGTGGGAGGGGTGGTGGGAATCCCCAGTGCCTATAAAACTGTATCACATAATACAATGTTAATAACAATAAAAAAAACAATTAAAAAAAATACAAAACCCCAATTTGGTAAATTCCAAACAGAAACCAAACCTAGCTCTGCTTAGAAAATATCTATTTTAGTTTTTTTGGTTTTTATTGCTGTTTATTAAAAAAAATAGTCTAAAGTCACAGAATTATTTGAACTTGTAGCACAGTTACATTTTAGTTTGGTTTCAGATGAGTTTGGAATTCTACTTTTAACTTTGAATGGCCTCAAGAATTCCTTTCTGATGTGGAATTTCAATTTCAACAAGCTATTCTAGTGTAGAAGCCCGGGGGTTGGGGACGCAGGTGAGACAGACATGTTCCAACCAGGCTGCTCACTGAGTGCAGCGACAGGACCTGGACAGAGTGCAGTGAGCAGGCATTTGAGGACTCTGTCCTCCTGCCACTTGGCTCCAGATGTTCACAGTCCTGAAAAGTGCATGGACTGTGGGATAATGGAAGCCCTGGATTCCTGGCTGGAGCCTCAGGAAACTGGAAAATATCAAACAGAGCCCAGGGATGGGCACGGGTAGAGGTCCTGGGCTTCCTTTTGAGCCGTGCCTGCACGGATCTGATGCTAAATAGCATACCATCAACTTTGGGGGCAAAAATGAGGGAAAGACTCCTCGGCTCCAACATTGGCCTCTGGATGTCACATTGCAAAGACTTAGGAAACCAAACTGAAATCAGAACCATGTCTACAAAGGCAGGTCACGACTTGTGTCCTGAATGCAGCTAGGTCAACTGCATGCTGGAACAAAGAATATTAATATTCTTCATAGGATTTTTAAAAAGATCTAGATGCTTACAACATTCAGAGTGTCCAGTGTCTAATCCAAAATCACCCAGCACACAAAGAACTGAGAAACCCTCCATTGGCATGAAAACAATCAGCAGAGGTTCATAAAAAAGGACCCAAGGTTGAAGTTGCTGAAGGCTATAAGCTGGGTGTTGGGAGATGCCCCAGGACAGAAAGACAAACACTGTTGTAGTGAACAGGAAGGTAGAAAAGATCAACAGAGGAACCTAGGAGGGGAGTTTGGCCTATGGGTTAAGGTTACTTGAGACACCTCCATCCCATACTAGAATGCCTGGTTAAGTTCAAGTCTTGACTCTACTGCTGATCCCACCTTCCTGCCAATGTTCGACCTGAAGCACAGTAGGTGGTAGCTCAAGTGGATGGATCCCTGCCATGCATTTGAGGGACATGGGCTCATTTTCTGGCTCCCACCTTCTGCCTGGCCCAACTCCAGCTATTATGAGTATTTGAGGAGTCAGTCAACACATGGGAAGCTCTCTGTCTCATTGCAGCTCAAATAAGAACAAGCAACTAAGTTCTCAAAAAGAAGGACCTAGTGGAAATGTTAAAACTAGGCTAATTACAAAAAGAAAGAACTCACCAGCAGATTCAGTCACAGGCTAGTGATGAAAGAGGAGTCAGTAAATCTGAAAATTGATCCATAGACATGATTAAATCTGATTGGGAAAACAATTTTTTTTTTCAAATGAACAGACCCATACAGGAACTGTGAGACACTATCAGATTCATGCCATAAGAATTCCAGAGGAAGAAGAAAAATAAGTATCTGAAGAAATAATATATGCACATTCCCCACATTTGCCAAAACCAACAAACCTGCAGAACCAAAGAGTTCAGGGAATCCTAAGCAGGATAGACTCAAAGGAATCCATCTAGAGCATAAGCAAATAGCTTAAAAAAAAATAAATTCAAGGGGAAAAAAATCCTGCAACTAGCCAGAGAAAAATGACGTGTTCCTTATAGGGGAATAGCGATCCAAATCACTGTGTTTCTCATCAGCAACCATGGAAGCCAGGATCTTTTTAAAGTGCTGAAAGGAAAGAACTGAATTCTACAGCCCAGAATTCTACATCCAGTGAAAATAAATTTCAGGAAAAAGAGTGAACTAAAGATGTTCTCAGATGAAAGAAAATTAAGAAATCCATTGCCAGCAGACTTACTCAGAAAGAATTGCTAAAGGAATTGAATCAATAGCCCAAAAAATTCCCACAACAAAAGCTCAAGCCTAACTGACTTTAATAGTGAATTTCTCTGACTTTAATAGTGAATTAAAAAAGAATTAACCACAGTCCTTTATAAACTCTTACCAAATATGGGAAAACAGAGAACATTACCCAACTCATTCTGTGAGACTAGTGTTATCCTGGTGCCTGAATAACAAAGATATCATAAGAAAAGAAAAGTGCAGACCAACCTCTCTTATGAATACGGATGTAAAAAAGACTTAACAATAACCCCAGATAACTGAATCCAGCAACATGTGGACAAGAAAATACCATGACCAAGTAGGGTTTATCTCAGGAATGCAAGGTTAGTTCAACAAGCAAATATCAATCAATATAACACAGTCTGTTAAGGAAACAAGGGACAAAATCTGTATGATCATCTCAAGAGATACAGAAAATTCACTCATCAGATTAAAAACACTAAACATATTAGGAACAGAGGGGAACTTCCTCAGCTACAGGGGAGGTACCGTGATCATGAAGGTGGTTTTTCCTGGATAAGATTTACTCATTGCACTCCAGTTATCCTGACCTCTGAGAGTTGTCAAATGTGGGAAACTCGACTATATAACTTGTGGTAGTGGTGGACTGCATTCCTGCTCTCCCCTGAAAACATCAGAACAAACAGGCATACAAATCCTGTATCCAACACTATACTTCATGGTGGTAGCTTGAAAGCTTTCTCTGAGATCTGAAATAAGATCCTGCTATCTTCTCTTCCCCCTTCTATTTATCATGGCATGAGAGATTCTAGCGCAGTCAATTAACCTAAGTAAACAGAAAAATAGAATCCAGATCGAAATGGAAATGTAAACTGTCTCTATTTTCAGATATTGTGCTTATGATATAAAAAATCATGAGGAATCCACTAAAAAGAAGAGAAAAAAAAAAACACATTGGGCTTAAGAAACAAGGAAAAGGTTGTACTATAAAGTACCAGGTAAAGCTGCCACCTGCAGTGCTAGCATCCCATGTGGATGCCAGTCCAGGTCCCATACGCTCCACTTTCGATCCAACTCCCTGAGAATGCAGTGGAAGATGGCCAACTGTTTGGCTCCTGGTTCAGTATGGCCTAGCCCTAGCCATTGTGACCATTTGAGGTATGAATCGGAAGATGGAAGCTCGCGCTCTCTAGCTCTCTGCAACTCTACCTTTCAAATAAGTAAAATAGATCTTTAAAAACAAAGGAATTGGGCCTGGCGCAGTAGCCTAGCAGCTAAAGTTCTCACCTTGGATGCACCAGGATCCCATATGGGTGCTGGTTCTAATCCCAGCAGCTCCACTTCCCATCCAACTCCCTGCTTGTGGCCTGGGAAAGCCATCGAGGACAGCCCAAAGTCTTGGATCCTGTAACCGAGTGAGAGACTCAGAAGAAACTCCAGGCTCCTGGCTTCAGATTGGCTCAGCTCTGGCTGTTGCAGCTGCTTGGAGAGTGAATAAGCAAACGCAAGATCTTCCTCTCTGTCTCTCCTCCTCTCTGTATATCTGACTTTCCAATAAAAATAAATAAATAAAATAGCAGCCAAAAAAATCCCCACATTTACATAAAATGCCCAGAGTAAGAAAACTCACATAGATGACATGGATGCGAGTGGGGACATATGAAAAGGGACACATAACCATGAAGAGAATAGCATTCACCATTTCCAGGACAATTTGAGGGACAATATAGTTAAATTAATGAATTACAACCCACTCAGTAGAATTGTTGAACTCACATATAAATAAGACAGAAGAGAAAGCTCCAAGTTTTAAAGAAAACCAATAAATAGTGATAATCTATTAATGAATGAATTTAAAATCGTATTCATCAGCCTTTTGGCGAAGAAATCTGGCATACATCATCTTAACCAAGTAACACTGCCAGCCATGGGATAAATCAACACAATGTACCTCCTCACTGAGAACAGAGTGGCTCATCTTTCTGCCAAAGTTGCATCTACTCATGTGGTAACATCAGACAGACTCAAAGTGAGAGACATTCTTCAAAAGAGACTAAGGAAGGACTAGGGATTGTGCCAGATTGAACACTTATGAATACGACAAGCACATGTGACAAGGATCCCAGAAAGTATTCCAGACTCATAAAACATACAATTGGTACAGTCAGTGGAATTTGAGCAAGGTATGTAGACTAGAAGTTAGCATTCCGTCAATGCTGGTTTCTAATTCTGACGATCCAATTGCGGTTTGTAGGAGGACATCGTGGTATTTAGAGAATGCACAGTGAAGTATGAATGAATGACCGCAGAGGGCACCGCAGAGCAATCCAGGTCATCCAGCTCCAACTTACCTCAACCCCTAGCCTGCACAAATCGAAGATGGTTGTTATTCTAAAGGAACGGGCTTGGAGGTACTGTGTTACTCGGTGATGGACAGTGAGAATAGAAGTTGGTGCTGGAAATAGGTACCGTCCTAACAAAAGACTTCAAATGCTGTTACTAAGACTGGAAAGTGTCTCTAAGGAGGCTGTGGCTGAGGACTTGAAGGACAGTGAGGAGAGTTTTGTTGTAGATTGGATAAAAGACAGGATGGCTCGAAGACTATTTCCTGCAGGTGATGTGGAAATAGTAAGGATTCTAATGAAACTGACTCTTTCTTAGCAGATCTCCGGGGAGAACATGCCAAACACCAGTCAGATTCCTCTGGCTACTCCAAAAACTCACCAGAAGAAATGGCTTCATTTCCAAGCAAGCTTTAGAGGAAGCGTAGAGGGCCCAGGACAATGTTGCCTCCAAAAGTATCTCAAATAAAGAAGTGACTGAGGCTGAGAACCAAATCGAGGCCACTACCAGTTGAACATGACTTAACGCTGAGAAGCCTTGAGGAGACTGCATGCTTGCTAAGTGTAGTCCCAGGAAGCTCCTGGGGCTCTCTGACTGTCTCCAACAGTGTTCAATGTTCACCTGATGGTTCAGCCGCAAGAAAACGCCCTTAAGAGTTCACCACGGCACCCAGACTCCCAGCCAAAGTTAGAGGAGGACCCATCTTGGGGCAGGGAGAACATACAGACGTGGCTTTGGTCTGATGGAGAAAGCTCCGAGACGATTGCTTAGGAAACCCTCAGAGCTTTGATTTATTTGTGCACATTTTTACTGGGGCCATAAGGCAGGGGGCCTCCTCCCAGCACTGATACTTTCATCATCCTCTCCCAGCTGGGGCCCTAAGGGTCCTGGGGTGCCTGGGCACATCGGGCATGTCCCCATCATCTTGAACTGACTTTAGACAGTTGCAGGGCATGGCCTAGCTGAGCATGATGGCACACTTACAGCTTGGCTCCCCTTAGTGAAAGGACCTTGGCCCAAGCATCGTTCAGAAAGATAACAAGGTCATCTTGGTGTGGGTGCTGCATCCTTAGAGGTTTCAGGCTAATTTATCGGTAGAAATATTGCCTACTTGGGCCAAAAAGGGACAGAGGAAATAGAAAACAGTTGGCTTTGGGAGCTAGTGCCTGTGATGCTGGCACCCCCATTACAGTGTGAGCTGCATCCCTCCCTGGCTGCTTCACTTCTGACAGCTAATGCAGCGGGGAAGCAACAGAAGATGGCCCAAGTACCTCAGCCTGTGCCACCCAGGCACAGGCACCAGGACGGAGTTCCTGGCTTCTGCCTGACCCAGACCCGGCTGTTGCAACCATTTGGGGAGTGAGACAGAACGATAAAAGATCTCTCCCTCTCTCTCCTTGTTCTGCCTTTCAAATAAATTAATCTTTTTATATAATGCAGGTGCCTTTGGACAGTTCCTGTATAAATCTAGGGTTGCTAAAGAAAACGATAACAAACCAGGTGACTTAACACAGGGATGTGACAACTGTCACACTTCGGGAGTTCAGAGAATAGGGTTTCACTAGGCTGAAATTGGCGTGCCTCCTGGATTCCGTACGGCTATCCTGCGCCCAGACTTGTCCTAGGGCCACAGATCCGCGGAAACCCCTTCCTGGGTGGCAAGCCCCTGGAAAGAAATTCGGGGAGCTGGAGCGCAGAAGGCTGGAGATGCCGGGCTCCGCCCGGCGTCCGCGCAAAGAAGGAGTTGCGGGGCAAGGCGGGCCGGGCCGGGGCGGGGCCGGACGGGGTGGGCCGAGCAGGCACGGCGGGGTTCGGGCGGGCCGGGCAGCGGCGGGCGGACGGCTCGGGCCGAGGGGACGCGCGAGCGCCGGCGATGGGCCCCGCGGCTCGGCTGGCGGCGCTGCTGGCGGCGCTGGCGCTCGGGGCCGGGGACCCTGCCGGGGCGGCGGCGCGCCGGGAAACCTTCTCGGCGCTGACCAGCGTGGCGCGCGCCCTGGGGCCCGAGCGCCGGCTGCTGGGGCTGCTGCGGCGCTACCTGCGCGGGGAGGAGGCGCGGCTGCGGGACCTGACCAGGTGAGGGCACTGCGGGCGCCGAGCGACGCGCGGGCCTGGGCGGGAGACGCCGAGGCGCGGGAGCGAGCCCGGTGGGCTGGGGGGGGACCCCCGAAACTCCCCGGCGTAAGATGTTGGGGGACGCGATGTCGCACTGCGTGGCTCTGTCACAGCTGGTGGCACTCCAGTTGATCCACCGAGGGAAAGTGTGATGGGTGACGGGCCGAACTGTGGAAAGGTGTGTGTGGGGGAAGGATGCCCCCGGCTCTGTGTCACAGGCTCAGTGGGATGTGCAGTGACACACTGTGAGGGTGTGAGGGGAGGCCTCGGAGGCTGCACCTCCTCCTTGAGTCCTGACTTTTTACGCGGGTATGGAGAGACGCCATGTGACCTGACACACTCATGTTTTGGAAGAGTTGGGCGACAGTCTGTGACCCACTGTGGGATGGGATGGAATGGCCAGGATCCTATGGTTCTCATTCTCTGCATATGAAGATGTCCGGGTCACTCCGTGAATAATGCTTGGTACTCGTGACTTCTCTATACACGTTTGTTGATACATCCGCTAGAGTCAGGCACAGAACGTAAAAGAAGGGTCCAGCCTCGCCACTGCCCTGTAGGAGTGTGGGTCTGTAGCATCCTTTGTGTTCAGAGAGGTCTGTCGCTTCCTCTGATCTCTATCTTCCTTCTCTAATCATGGAAAAACTAAGTTGCAGCTGACTGATCACAGATGAGAAAACCTGTAAAAAAGCCATTCTTGCTGCTGAACCGCTTATTGTGTTAGTTATTCTGCCAGTAGATTGCAGGGCTCCCGTGGTAGGGTAAGGTAGTGTCAGCGCGGGGTGGCCAAGGTACCGGAACCACACAGGTAGCCTGTCCACCTGGGACGGGTGAGTGATTTGGCATGGCATCACATGCGGGAATGACTATGTCAGGCCTTCTTGGCCTGGCACACAGAGAAGCCCACCGTACTACAGAAACCGTGGGAGTGAGCATGTCGGGGTTGGAATAGATGATTCTGTGCTGCTGTGTCATGTGACCCTCCCACTGAGCTGACACAACGTAATTATAAAAATGAATGAACATATGTGGCGGCAACACAGTTTGTGTTAGTTAGCTTGTTGTTACTACAATGAAGTAGCTAAGGCAGCCCAGCTTATCAGGTGTCTTAACCTCACAGCTTTGGAGGTTTGGGGTCCAAGACTGTGTGGGCCCCCTTGGGGTGGCCTCTGATGGGGGTGGCCTCTGATGGGGGTGGCCTCTGATGGGGGTGGCCTCTGATGAGGGTGGCGTCTGATGAGGGTGGCAAATAATGGCAGAGAAAGGAGCATGAGGTGACCCAGAGAGCACAGAGGCCTGGATCCTTCTCTGGCGTTTGTAATCAGCTCTCTCCCAGGAGCTGCCACCCCAGAACACATCCCTGAAGACCAAAGGACTCGCTGCCCCCTGGGCCCACCTCCCTGCCACTGACAGCTGCTGGTGGATTGGTCCTCTTTGGGCCGTTGTTAAGTTTCGCCTTTGAGGATAAAGTGCCTGTGTGAGTTGAGGGACTGGACCCTAGTCATATTCTAGCAACAGTTTGGGGGGACGTGGGAGGGATGTGAGACTCTGTGACTTTGTGAGAGAGCCCTTGTTGAAGGGAATCTGTTCCCTTGTAGAAGTCAGTGTGACAGCCATTGCTTGGGACCCAGTCACTAATGCGGTCCGAGTTCTGAAATACTTAGTTTGCCTACCAGTAGTTATATGCATATCTGGATTTACTATTGGTTTGAAATAGTGTAATAAGATATCTACGCGTGTGTATGAAATTTTCAAAGGTTTATTTATTTTTATTGGAAAGAGTTATAGACAGAAGGAGTGACAGAGAAAAATCTTCCAGCCGTTGATTACTCCATACATGGCTATAATGACTGGAGCTGATCCCATCCAAAGCCAGGAGACAAGAGTTTCTTCTAGGTCTCCCATGCTAGTGCAGCCTCCTGCTGCCCCTGTGTTTGCTCTCATAGCAATAATCTCCTTTTTGGAGTGCTTCAGATGGAGCTGTGGAAGAGAATTGAAGAGCGTGCCAGTGTCAGAGCTCTTGGGAAGAGAAAGTGTGAAGCGTTCTGGTCAAAGCCTCCCCCTCCCATGCTGGTCCCCTTCACCATTTTATCACCGTCGTCTTTGTCAGAGATGTGTTGCAGAGAGAGATCTTACACAAACCTTATGGATGAGCCTCTCTCCTACAGAGAATTTTGAAATAATTTTGTATTCTACTCCTAACAAATGAAAACTTACATAAAATACAAAACTCCAGGCTGATACAGTTGGAGTTGCAAATGAATTCTCTGCCTGTGCTGCCGGCATCCCATATGGGGGCCAGTTCGTATTCCAGTTGTTCCACTTCCAGCTCCCTGCTAATAGCCTGGGAAAGCATTAGAGGATGCCTCAAGTCCTTGGGCCCCTGCACCCACATGGGAGACCCAGAAAAAGCTCCTGGCTCTTGGCTTCGGATCAGCTTAGCTCTAGCGGTTGCAGCCACTTGGGGAATGAACCAGCAGATGGAGAATTTCTCTCTGTAACTCTGCTTTTCGAATAAATCTTTTTAAAAATAGAGCAAAGTACAGATTAGTGGCTCATTCTTTGATTATGTATCAAGTGTTCTTTCTAACACATGTAATGTCTGTCCTGCTCATTTCTTCTGGTATAGCAGGATGTGGGCCAACTATGTGAGATTGTATTAGTGGCCAAGGTTCATGTGCTTGGGTTTCTGAGTTCAACCTCTATTTGGACCCTTGTCTCTGACCTTGGGCAAGTTCCTTTATCTCTTTAAGCTTTAGTCTCCTACCTGCAATTTGATGACAAAAATACCACTTGCCTCCCTAGCATTGCTGGAAAGGTTAAGTCCTATAAAGGTATGTATCATGTTATTGGATGTGAAATCATTGTCAAATATTAAATCTATGATTCGTGTGTAAGACTGACATTAATTTGTGTTGTAAAGGCACAGATTTAAATTTTTAAAATTCAGAAAGAAACTAAAATTTTACTGATTGTGGTGCTGGTATTGTGGCACAGAGGGTTAAGCTGCCGCTTGCAGCACTGGCATCTCATGTGAGCACTGTTTGATTCTCAGCAGCTCTACTTCTAATTCAGTTCCTTGTTAATGAGAAAGCAGCAAAAGATACAGCCCAAGTGCCTGGGCTTCTGCTACCCACATGGTAGACCCAGACGGAGTTCCCAGCTTCTGGGTGCTGTGACCATTTGGTTGGGGGGTGTGTAGTGAACTAATGCATGGAAGCTCTGTCTCCCATTTTGTCTCTTTTTCTCACTGTGACTGCCTTTCAGATAAATACTTTTTGTTTTGCTTTGTTTTGTTTTAGAAAATGCAATTTTACCGATTCTTTTCTGAGATCACTTAGGAGCATTTCATCACTGTAGTTTGAGGTTTTTGGTACTGTCGGTCTGTTCCCTAGTCAAGCTCTGAAGCCCAGGGAGATGTTTGCTTTTTCAAGCAAGAATGTTGAGTTCCTGCTCAGGTTTCTATATCCCCAGGCTGGGGATCTTATGTAACTGGAGATGTGCTTTCCAAGGCCCTCAGATTTTTTTTTAAACTGCTAAATGATAAAATGAAGTATGTTTTGATGTCGAGACTCCTTTCTAGACCCAGCTAGTGAAGAAAATGACAGCAGTTCCCTGGGACATACAATTCTGCACTAGCACAGTTTGCCTGGTGGTTCCACTGCTGTGTGCAGCCTCCGGCTTTGTGGTTGTTCCTGTTGCTGCAGTCTTCAAAACCACCAGGAGCGCAAGGGCAGAATCAGCAGCAGTCGTTTCTGTGCTAGGAATTAGACTATCCAAGGGGAAGAACATATTGAACTGAAATATGTACTGCTGCTGGAGAACTTAGGCTATGTACATTTAATGCACAGATCGGGTTGCAAATTTTATGTGTGGATTCTGGAAGGAATGAATCTGATTTTCCACTCTCAGCAACGTTTGGTAAAGAAAAAAAATACCCACTTAGGAACCCTTGAAGTTTGAGCTTGGTATCTTGTAACCCAGTCTCTGGAAACCAGTTATTTGCTCTGGGCTGGGCACAGGCCCAACTCTAAGCCTCCAGACCAGCCTCAAATATCAGTCAACAGTTTTTTTGTTTTTTTGTTCTCTTTGTGCAACAGAGAAATTGCCTATCTGAACACGGGCTAGACTGGATGGGCCGCAATGGAGCAAAAATCCCTGGCCTGGCTACATCTGGTCAGAGTGTCAAGTGAGAGGAGGGAGGACCCGGGTTTGCTGGGTGACCTAATGGCCTCCTCCCTGCTCTCCTTTTTTCCCTTTGTATCTCAGTTTCTTCTGATGCCTGTTAAACATCAGCCCTCCAGCTAAGGAGGCATCTCCTCATTCAGCCATGGACCAGTCTCCCTAGCAAGAGGAGTGCTCTGTGAGGATCTGCAGTGCCACTGGGGCTTGGCTGGCTCGGAGCGGCTCTTTGGGCTCCTCCAGTGCCTGCCTAGCCAGCTGTCGCATAAAACCGCTGCCCGCAAGGCCTCCACCATTCCTGGACACTGACTCTGAGCTGGCCCTAAGCCCGGGGCTCTGCCTGTTAAGTTTGCTTCATCCAGCAGTGGAATCTCTGCTGCTAAGCAGTTCCATATGGAGCAAAGCAGGAACTAATACACAAGTAATAAAGATCCCAATCCCTGGAGACCGGTTCCCTTTCAAAACCCTAGGGTGACACCATACACACACTGCCCTGTCCTGGGGATCAGAGACATCCTGGGACTTAATTGGCTTCTGGTTTCCTCTGTAGGGGCAATCTAGGCCCAGATTCTTTTACCTTCATTCACGTTGCAATGATCTCACAGCTGGCTCCCGGGAAGCTGTGAGGCAAGGTGCCTGCTAGCTCAGGCTCCAATTCATAGTGAAGAGCTCCAGTCTACGGCCATACCACCCTGAACGCGCCTGATCTCGGAAGCTAAGCAGGGTCGGGCCTGGTTAGTACTTGGATGGGAGAGTGAAGAGCTCCACTCTTCAGAAATTCTCAGGTTAGACTCAGCTTCCAGGGTTGGGTGGGTGGAGTCCTTCCTCCGGCCACTCTCTCTGACATTCCTTGGTGCCCTCTTCCCCTGCCGGAAGTCCCACACCCTGCTCTCACCAAAGGACTTATGCTGTGTCTACACACTTACACACATGCCTTCCCAGACACGTTGACAGGGAGCTGGGTTGGAAGTGGAGCAGCTGGGACTTAAACCAGCAGCCATATGGGATTCCGGTGCTGCAGGCTGAGGCCTAACTTACTATGCCTGAATTTCAGCTTCTCCTCCCTGTCCCCTAATCTGATGCCTTTTTATTCCCACCTGCCTTGGGAGTCCTGCCTACAAACAGCTGCAGCCTTAAAGGCTCACTTCTCTCAGAACACAAGTCACAATTCAGTGATGTTTTTGAGTTTCTGTAGATGCTGGGTAATGGGTCCAGGGTGGGTGGTGGAAGGAGCCTTCCTTGTTGTGTGTGCTCTATGAGAGTTGGAACTTGCCTTGCTTTGTGTCTGACATCTAGTGGGGCGCCTAATGTGTGATAATTGGCTGGTGCAGACTGACTCCATGAACACACCTCTGTTGTGTATGTAGTTTTCACATCCTTCCTGCTTGTGTGGCTTTTTTGCTTGGACCATTCCATGAATCTTAAGAGGTTCCACATTGCTGTTCTGGCAGCTCTTACCAGCCACCTACTGTGCCAGCCTTTCCCATAACAGGAAGTAAAATCCCTCTGCTCATTTTTGCAGATTCTATGACAAGGTGTTGGCCTTGCACGAGGACTCCCCCACCCCTGTGGCGAACCCCCTGCTTGCTTTCACCCTCATCAAGCGCCTACAGTCTGACTGGAGGAACGTGGTGCATAGCCTGGAAGCCAGTGAGAACATCCGAGGTAAAAGGGGGAGCAGGTCTAGAGGGCACGAAGCCAGCTTCTGCCACCTGTCTCAGGAGGAAGGAGAGAAAAATATAATGGGGGGTCATACTGCAGGTGGGTGCTAAGTTGTGGCTCACCTCACCGAGTAGGCACCAGAAGGCAGGTGTCTGTCCATTAGCTCCACTACAGCCCTGTGGAGGAGTACAGGATGGGCCTCCTCACTTACATAGATAAAGAAAGCAAAACCTTTTTCTTTTTTCTTTTTTTTTTGTAATAGATTCATTTTTATTTTTATTGGAAAGGCAGATTTACAGAGGAAAGAGAGATATCCTTCATCTGCTGGTTCATTCACAAAATGGCTGCAACAGCCAGAACTGGGCTAATCCAAAACTGGGATTTTTTTTTTAAAGATTTATTTATTTATTGGAAAGTCAGATATACAGAGAGCAGGAGAGACAGAGAGGAAGATCTTCCATCTGATGATTCATTCCCCAAGTGACCGCAATGGCCGATGCTATGCCTGTCCGAAGCCAGGATCCAGGAACCTCTTCCGGGTCTCCCACATGGGTGCAGGGTCCCAAGGCTTTAGGCCGTCCTCAACTGCTTTCCCAGGCAACAAGCAGGGAGCTGGATGGGAGGTGGAACTGCTGGGATTAGAACCGGCACCCATATGGGATCCCAGCGCATTCAAGGCGAGAACTTTTGCCACTAGGCCACGCCGTCGGGCCCCCAAAACTGGGATTTAAAAGCTTCTTCTCAGTCTACCACATGGGTGCAGGGCCATCTTCCACTGCTTTCCCAGGAACGTTAGCAGGGAGCTAGATCATAAGTGGAGCAGCCGGGACTTAAATTGGTGTCCTTATGGGATGCCAGCATTGAAGGCAGCTACTGTTTCATTACCTTGGCTCATTGCCTCATTCAATCTGAGTGTTTCTCATTCAGAACATAAGAAAGCATCCATTCTGTGCCGGGAACCCCCAGAGAACTCAAACATGATCACAGGAAATGTTCGTGGTGGTCAGGCTTTGTGTGCATTGAATGCCCAGTAGATGTTTTCCCTGAATGTCCCATTGATGTCTTCTGCATCTTACAGCCCTGAAGGATGGTTTTGAGAAGGTGGAGGAAGACCTCCCAGCCTTTGAGGACCTGGAGGGAGCGGCCAGGGCCCTCATGCGGCTGCAGGATGTGTACATGCTCAATGTCAAGGGCCTGGCCCGTGGGGTCTTTCAGAGGGTCACAGGCTCCACTGTCACCAACCTCTACAGCCCCCATCGGCTCTTCTCTCTCACGGCGGATGACTGCTTCCAAGTGGGCAAGGTAAGCAGGCCCAGGAACTGGGCCAGGTGCTCAGCTCTGACTTCTTGTGGCTGCAGTATCTCTGACCCAATCACTCTAGCCTGATGGTGAAATTGGAAATCTGATGCCATTCCCATTTTCAGGGAAAGAACCCAGACTTCAAAGAGGATGAATGACATGTGTAAGATCTACATCATTTCAAGTCACTGAACTGTATTTTAAACCTGATCTTGAACTCCATACCTCACTCTCTTTACAATAACGAAGATGCTCATGTACTGAGGACACCCTGCAGAGCATAAGGGGTCAATTAGGCCAGGACCACGGGCATTCACTGGGCCATTGAATCCTTGCAGTGCCCTAAGTGGAGCACCCTGCCAGTAGATAAGCCAATGGGAGGGAGGAGAGAGCCAGGGAAAGGGTGCGGAGGAGAGCAAGAGATGGCGATGTGCAGGCAAAGGCATGCAAACTCAGCCTCCTGAAGCTTTCTGGAATCCCCTGCAACATTTCCCAAGCATTCAGAAACACAGAACTCCAGCAGAGTCAGAAAACTGAGGCTGTCCACTTGAACATGGCCTTGAGGAAGCTGACTTCAGGATCCCAAATGAGAGAGTTAGTTGACCTTAGAGCACAAGTTACATTCTCACCTGAGATGACTTTACAATCTGCTCTTGGGCACACCTTGCCTTGGGAGGCAGTGGAGTAAAACCTTCCCTGATTTTCACTTTCATTGGGCCCTACCTCTACTCTGTCACCCTTGCTCAGGTAACCACCCTCCTGATTGCATGGTACATGTACTTTGAAATCCATCTTCTTACGTTCAGCACATTGTATCTGAAAAATTCATTCACAGCGTTGCATTCACCGGTAATTCATTATTCGTTGATGTTAATGATGCTGGGTAGTAATCCAATGTACCCAGATTGTTTATGCAGTCACCTGTTGGTGGATATTTGGATGGTTATCACTTTGGCTTGCTATAGACATAGCTGCTGTTGACACTCCTATGCATGTCTTTGGACGTAGCTTTGCCAGGCAAGAGAATGAAGTTCTGTCATCATTAACAGTTGACCAAATCCATTTTATCTATACTTCCCTAACCCTCCCTGAATTATTGGGTTTTCACAGCCTTTTATTTATTTAATTTATTTGGAAGGGAAACAGAGACAGATCTCCCATCCTGTGGTTCATACCCCCAAATGCTCACAACAGCCAACAGCACCATCCAGATCTCCCTTCCACATGGGTGGCAGGGACCTAAGTACTTGAGCTATCAGTGCTGCCAGCCAGAGTGGGTATTAGCAGGAAGCTGGATGGGGAGCACAGCTGGGACTGGAACCAAATATGAGATATAAGCCTTCCAGGTGGCACCAGTGACTGAGCCAGCACCCCATAGTCTGTCTTAAAGCAGGGCTGCCTTTTGATCTTCTGAAATTCTTTTTTTTAATACCTCCTTTTTCTTATTATTATCATTTTATGATATAGTTCCATAGGCCCTGGGATTTCCCTTACCCCATCTCCAAATCCCCTCTCCCACTGAATTCCCCTATATTATTACTATAGTATAGTTCTGCTTAAACAGTCAAATGTCTGTCATTGTTGGGATGGACAATGGCAGAGAGTCTAGCATCCTATTGTCAAGATATAGTAAACAGTTTCATTGGGAGTCCATCCCCTTAAATGAAAAGCCACAAAACAAAATCAACAACAGGAAGAAAAAAAGAAATTAAAAACGCCATGAAGTTAAATAACATGCTACTGAATGACTAATGTGTCACTGAAAAAAGAAAATCAAGAGCTTCTTGAAGAAAATGATGCTATTGTATGATATATGAGTCAGTGAAGAATTTAATGAGAAAGAGGTGTTTTGAAGAGATGAAATTTAAAAAAATCAAAATCCATCAGATATAGTTTCCGTTGATCTTTGTTAGTGAGATATGTCTCTTGTAGGCAACAAATGGGTTTGTTTTTTTAAGTCTAGTCCACTAATCTATGATGTTTGATTGTTGAGTTTAAGCCGTTTACATTCAGGGTTAAAATGAATAGGTGGTAACTTGGTCCTGTCATTTTAGCAATTGGTTGTTCATTGATTTAGTCTTCCGTTATTTTACTGGGATGTTCTTCACATTTGCCTTTGGTTTTGGTGGGTGCTATTCCTTTTTTTCTGTCAAGAGAACATCTTGAAGTATCATTTGTAGGGCAGGTTTGGAAGAGGCTTATTCTTTTAACTTTTCTTTATTGTGAAAGAATTTTATTTCATTTTCAAAGACAAAGGAAAGCTTTGCTGGGTATGTTATCCTGGGCTGACAATTTTTTGCTTTTAGAATCTGGAATATGTTGCTCCATTCTCTTCTTGCCTGTAGAGTTTCCTGTGAAAGCTCTCCTGTGAATTTAATTTACATTCCTTTATATGTCAATTAATTTTTTTCACGTGCACATTTAAGGATCTTTTCCTTATGTTCAATTGAAGAGAGCTTGATTATCACATGTCGTGGTGAAGATTGCTTTTGATCAGGCCTGTTGGGAGTTCTGTGCCCCTCCTGGATGTAGTTTCCCAATTCTATCTCCAGATTAGGGAGATTTTCCCCTTATTATTTCATTGAATACACCTTTAATTCCAGCTTCTCTTTCTGCACTTTCTGGGACTCCCATAACTCTTATAATTTGGCTTTTTAATACTGTCATAATTCTTGAATAATTTTTTAGCTTGACCCAGCTCTGTTTCCAGCTTTTTCTTTGTTTCTATCTACTAGTGATAGGAAATATGTTCCAATTCTGAGATTCTTTATTCTGCCTCCTTCATTCTATTTTGGAGACTATCCATTGTACTTTTAGTTTGCTCCACTGTATTCTTCATTTCTGATATATTAGCTTTCGTTTGATTCATTTCCTGTGTGACATGTTCCTTAAATTTCTTTAACGCCTGTATTACGTGTTTCTCATTGTCAATAGGAAGCTTTGTAACATGAGTTTTGAATTCTGTATCCCCATTTTCTTAATGTATTCTGCAGTTAACTTCGAGGTTGGCAAAGGCTTTTGCTCCTTTGCAGGGCAGTCTTCAGTAATATTCATTGTGCTTCTGTCTCTTCTTTTGCTCTTGTTCATTGTACTTACAGTTATCAGATTTTTCTCCTTGGGGCAGGTTTATTTTTTCTTCCTTTTTTTTTTAAAGATTTATTTATTTTTATTGCAAAGTCAGATATATACAGAGGAAGAGAGACAGAGAGGAAGATCTTCCATCTGATGATTCACTCCCCAACTGACCACAACAGCAAGTGCTGCGCTGATCCAAAGCCAGGAGCCAGGAACCCTTCCAGGTCTCCCACATGGGTGCAGGGTCCCAAGGCTTTGGGCCATCCTCGACTGCTTTCCCAGATCACAAGCAGGGAGCTGGATGGGAAGTGGAGCTGCCAGGATTAGAACCGGTGCCCGTATGTGATCCCAGCGTGTTCATGGTGAGGACTTTAGCTGCTAGACCACTTGCCCAAGCGGGCATGTTTCTCAGCTCTGTCACCCACAGGTCTACAATTCAATTTTACTTATTGTGGTTGGTATACGACTCTTTGTTTGCAGTCAGTTGTGCCACTCCCTCCAGCGAGTTCCAGGTCTGGGTTCTTGTGTTAGACCACCATGGTCTCAGTAGCCCCAGTTCCTGGCTCACCACTTTCCACCTCCTGTGATACCAAGCTGAGGCTGCACTATTGTCTGTACAACCTTTTTCCCACTTCAGGTTTGAGCACTTCCCAGGGTTAGGGAGATAGCAGGTGTCCTATATAGCAAGGTAGTTGATGGTGCTGATCTTGCCGGAACCTGTGGGCCGTTAGGTCTGAGGGCAACATGGACCTATTTTGACCCATTCGACGCCGTAGTCGGTATAATGCACTGAGCTCAGTGAATTCGTTCCCAGCTCAGCACATGTACAGCTCACTGTTGTCCCTGCACAGTTTGCCACACTGTACAAACTGGTGCCTGATGTACCACTACTAGAGTTCTTGGTCTGCTGACTGTCAGGTGTGACGGCTACCTGGACCTTTCTTGGGTGGAAGCTGTAGGATGCCTCATTGCTGCAGTTCACTGAGCCAGAAATGAGTTCACTCCCAGCTCAGAGCATGCGCAGTACTGTCCCATAGCCTTTGTCTCCCTCACAAAATGACACCTGACTCAGCTCTAGGGGGATGACTGGGCTGTGAAATCCACTGTTCCCACACTGCCTGTGTAAGACTTGCCCCTCTGTCTCTGCTCCTGGTCAAATCAAACAAACCAGCAGGAGAGGCAGTTCTTTGTCTGGGTTCACTGCCTGAGCTCCCGGTGAACACCCTTTCCCACCTTGTTGCTGGTGGAGTTCTGGCTGCCAGTGCAGTTCAATTGCCTCTTGCTGAATTCTGCTGAATTATTGGTCACTGCAACACCACATTGTTGTGTCCGTTGATTTCCCGTGTCTGTCAGTCTCCAGGTACCTCTCTGCTCTCATTCTATATTCTCCTATTTCTTGGAATGTGCCCTCCCTATTTCATACTGACTAATGTTTCCCTGTCTGTTTAAAGGTGTCCTTATGCTATTCCACCATTTTGGTTGTTTTTAAGATTTTGGGCCCCAGTGTAAAGGGCCTAATAGCTAAAGTCCTCACCTTGCATGTGCTGGATTCCCATTTGGGTGCTGGTTCGTATCCTGGCTGATCCACTTCTCATCTAGCTCCCTGCTTGTAGCTTAGGAAAGCAGTCGAGGATAGCCCAAGACCTTGGGACCCTGTACCCACGTGGGAGATCCAGAAGAAGCTCCTGCCTTCAGTGGTTTTATTGCAAAGGCAGATCTCAGAGAGAAGGAAAGACTTTCTTTTTAGATTTTCTTTCTTTCTAGAGAGATCTTCCATCTGCTGATTCACTCCGCAAGTGGCCACAATGGCTGGAGTTAAGGTGATCTGAAGCCAGGAGCCAGGAGCTTCTTCTGGGTCTCCCACATGGGTGCAGGGTCCCAAGGCTTTGAGCCATCCTTGACTGCTTTTCCAAGTCACAAGCAGGGAGCTGGATGGGAAGTGGAACAGTTGGGATCTGACCAAATCATATGGGATCCTGGTACATGCAAGTTGATGATTTAGCCACTAGGCTATCATGATAGGCCCTCTTTCGACATTCTTAACTGATTCTGCCATCAAATAATGTATGTTGTCTTTCAAATAAAAAAAAAAGTTGTTCTGCATGTAATCCATCTGTATGAGGTTTTTGGAGATCAGTGGCTTTATAGCCTAAGATTACTGAACATCAAGGTAACCAGGACTAACCCCCACCTCTGTCCTAGTTGTTCAAAGGCTTATTTAGATTTTTAGCTAAGTTTTTGTTTCTGGTATCTGGTATTTTCCCAGTTTTTCTTGAAAGTACATGGTAGGATGATTCCTAAGTATATTGTGTTTGGAAGCATTTTAATTGCCATGATCTACCATATGACTGGGACTTGATGTTCTTTATGGACATCTGTATTGAATAAGTGGTGAACATGGAGGGAAAAACTCAGTCTTTATATATATATATTGTTTTTTTCAACCCAAACTCCTTACAAATAGGAATCTTGAGACCTGAAAGATAAAATAGCCTGTTAATGGCAGTCCCAGAATGGAAACTGATGTATTCTGGGTGCAGAATTTCAGTCCCTCCAAATTCTGATCTGACTAGATGTGATGTCTAAATCAGATCGCTTTTGGTAAGAATTTGCCAACTCTAAGATGTTGTAATTCCAGGTTTGTCTCCAAAACCAACTTCCAGGAAATTCCACTTGCAGCTCTGGTATTCGGGTTAACTGCAAGTTATTAGGGGACAGGAACTTTCATCTGGCACGTGGGGCTATGTTACCCGCCATTCCAGCATTTCACACATCCCAGCTTCATGAAGCACCACCGTGTGCCCAGTCCATCTTGATTGTGGTGTCTGCTGTGTTGTGCTTCTCTGTTGGATTACTCACATGTTCCTCACTTGATCTCAACTCTTTGAGGACAGGAATTAAGGGGGCAAAGAATAAATCCTCAGCAGGTGTGAATGAATAAATGAATGAATTTAACCAATTCTTCACACTGCTGGTACCAATATCATTCTACATACACAGCATTCAAGACAGTCATTATCTTGGCCCATGCTGCCTTGAGTCAGTGTTTGGGTTCTCTTTACCTTAGAATATAGCCATTGTGGATTACATGAATGTGCTATCCTTATATTTTTTTAAAAAAGATTTATGTATTTTTATTAGAAAGTCAGATTTATAGAGAGAAGCATAGACAGAGAGAAAGATCTTCCATCTGCTGATTCACTCCGCAAGTAGCCACAATGGCTGGAGCTGAGCTGATCTGAAGCCAAGAGCCAGGAGCCAGGAACTTCTTCCGGGTCTCCCACGTGGGTGCAGGGTCCCAAGGCTTTGAGCCATCCTTGACTGCTTTTCCAAATCACAAGCAGGGAGCTGGATGGGAACTGAAGCAGCCAGGATATGAACTGGCGCCCAAATGGGATCCTGGTGCATGCAAGGTGAGGACTTTAGCCACAAGGCTGCTGGCCAGGCGTACTATCCTTGTCTTAAAATGCTCTTTCCCTCGATATCTGCGTAGTGCAGACCTTCTCCTTCTGGGAAGGCTCCTTTCTAATGTTGCTGTTCCCAGGAAGCCCACCGAGGTCCCACCATCTCCCTCAGGATAGTTTACCTCATTAGAAATTCCTTAAATGCAAGAACCCTGAATCTGCCTGCCACCTGGGACAGACAAGAGTATAGAATAGATGCTCTAGAAATGGAATTGAAAACTAAAATCTGTATTCCTGGGTTCCCAAATCCCTCCTCACCCTTGGAACGGACATTTCATTTCCTGCATCTGTGGACTGAGTCCTGAGTGATGGTCCCGTGTCTCCTGCAGGTGGCCTATGACATGGGGGATTACTACCATGCCATTCCTTGGCTGGAGGAGGCTGTGAGCCTCTTCCGTGGATCCTACGGGGAGTGGAAGACGGAGGATGAGGCAAGTCTAGAAGATGCCCTGGATCACTTGGCCTTTGCTTATTTCCAGGTAGGGGAGTAAGTGCGGCTTGTTGCCCAGAAAAGAAAACATCTCAAAAGGCGGCTTCTGGAGGGAACTATTGCTTCCCACCATTTTCTTAGCTTGTCACAAGAAAGTTTTCCTTTGCAGAGGGAAAAAAATAAGGGAGGGAGTGTGGAGAGAGAGAGAGAGATGCAATGTTTTATAATTTTCCCAAGCATTTTATGTCCCTTCTGTTTCATTTTCCCAAGAGGGCCAAAGGTGTCCTCAGTTAGGGTAGTTATTTTATTCTTTCCATTTGTCACAGATAGGTAAACTGAGACTCAAAAAATAAAAATCATTGTCACAGAGTTTTGAGAGCTGGGATTAGGACCCACATCTGTCAGCCTCAGCCTGGTGCTGTTTCTGGTGTGTTGGCCATTCCCCCAGCCAGTGTCTCCCGCAGGGGTCCTGTCTCACCTGCAGCAGGACCTGATGCATGTAGCAATGCTTATTGGGCTCATAGGGGGTGTGGGCCACCTCATGCTCTCATCCACTCAGAACTCTTCCCAGATCCCATGCCATGGTATTGCTGTGTAGGGGTGACCTCTCTTCCTCCTGGAGCTGTGCAGCATTCCAGAACAGTCTGTAACAATCTCCAAGGGCCCCAGCTCCCTGCAACTTGGCAAGTGAATCAAACCATCTCTACACTCCAGTTTTCTCATCCCTCCCGCCCACCTTTTTTTTTGTTTCCTGAGAAAAAGGAGGAGGGTGTGGGTGGTCCAGACCTATGTGTTGCTACCTAATAAGTTTATCCTCAAAACCCCGTTCCGCTCCTGGGCATCCAGGTAATGCCTGCACGCCCAGTTGCTGACAGTCCTACTTGGTTGCCTCACGTTAACACTCAGGATAACATGACCTGGCAAAGAGAGGGAAGTCATTGAATTTTAAAAGAAGAAGAAAAGGGAGAATCAATATGGAGGGACTTGGAGAAAATAAGTCAAAGAGTTCACTGTGAAAAACAGGGTTTTAATCCTGTGTCAAGTGTTACTTGTGTTTTGTGTTCCCGTATCTGCCCGGGCTAAGGTTTCTCCTGTGCTTAGCAGCTGGCTTGCCCGTGCCCTGTCATGCCCTGCTGAAGATCTGTTCACCTTGCAAGGCACAGCTCGGGTGCCCCTGCCTCCTTGACATCTCCTGAATTCTTCTCACTCCTGGCCATCTCTTTCTGTCCTTGCAGCACGTTGTGTATGGGCGTTCCAGCAGGAAGCACATAAGGCCTTGGCTTACCAGGGATTGATAGCTCTTTCCCACTAACATAAGGCTAAGTGTCCCCAGGACCTTTCATTGTCTTAGAAAATTAAAATAGGTGGGTGTTAGTAATGAATGCAGTGATTAAATAATAGGCCATAGACTTAGGTCAATCAGGATTTAGGTTCTGTGGAGACTGGGGTAACTTAACCTCCTTGGGCCTCAGTTTTCCCATCTGTGTGAGGGGAATGGAATTGATGCTTACTGTAAAAGATTTCTGTGAGGATTAGATATTTTCATACACACAGAGCCTTCAGCACGAAGCCTGATACCCATCTTGTACTTAATAAAAATAAGTGACTGTTATTATCTTACTGTGTACTACCAGTGTAGGTTCTCCTTTTCATTTAGTGTTATGCATCTGAGGCAAGTGAATGGGGACAGCAGAAGTAACTCTAACTGCGTTCTTCATAAAGATATACTTTTATTTCATTACCAGGCTCTGCAGTAAAACTATATAAAATCGTATTTTGATTCTCTTCATTTCCCATAGATTCTGAAAAGCCATCACCCTGAGCTAATATCTGATATGCTAAGGTATTCCTAGATTACTTAACTGTTCCTCTATTAAATACACAACAGAGAAATTTGTGGTATTAATATTTAAAAAGAAGATTAGGGCCTCTGGGATGTGGCTTCTGCATGGAATAAAATATGGCCACTGCAAATGCTATTTTTGAAGACTTTTACTGATATAAAAATACTCCTAATACCCACATACAGCGAGACCATCAGGGTATGAAAATGTGCAAAGTGCAATAAAACTACAAACCAGGAACTGGCATTGTGGCAAAGCAAGTAATGTCACTGCCTACGAAGCTAGCATCCCATGTGGGTACTGGTTCATGTCTTGGCTATTTCACTTCTAATTCAGCAACCTATTAATGACCCAGGAAAAGTAGCAGAAGATGGCCCAAGGACTTGGGCCCCTACCACCCAGGACACCTGGGTGAAGAGAAAAGATTCTCACTTTCTTGTCTTTGTAACTCTGATTTTTAAATAAGTTAATCTCAAAAAAAAAAAAAAAAAAAAAAAGCCCAGCACAATGGCTCAACTGGCTAATCCTTCCCTTGTAAGCTCCAGGATCCCATATGGGCACCAGTTCATGTCCCAGCAGCTTCACTTCCTATCCAGCTCCATACTTGTGGCCTGAGAAAGCAGCAAGCTTGGCCCAAGGCATTGGGATGCTATAGCCACATGGGAAACCTGGAAGAAGCTCCTGGCTCTTGGCTTTGGATCAGCCTGGCTCCAGCCATTGCAGCCATTTGTGGAGTGATCAGGCAGATGCAAGATTTTTCTCCATCTCTCCTTCTCTCTGTAAATCTGCTTTTACAATCAAAATAAATGTCATTTTAAAAAAAACCTATATCTTGTCCAAAGTACACATACAGCATGCACTTCAGTAGCATTTCTCATCTAAAATTAAAAAATATATATATTTATTTTAAAGGCAGAGCTACAGAGAGAAAGCTTTTACACCAGCTGGCTCAACAAAGGGCTGCAATGACTGGGGCTGGGGCAGGTGGAAGCCAGGAGCCAGTGCTTCTTTCAGGTTTCCCCATGTGGATGCAGGATCCAAGCTCTTTTTTTTTTTTTTTAAAGATTTATTTATTTATTGGAAAGTCAGATATACAGAGAGCAGGAGAGACAGAGAGGAAGAGCTTTCGTCCGATGATTCACTCCCCAAGTGAGTGCAGCGGCCGATGCTATGCCTGTCCGAAGCCAGGATCCAGGAACTTCTTCTGGGTATCCCACAAGGGTGCAGGGTCCCAAGGCTTTAGGCTGTCCTCAACTGCTTTCCCAGGCCACAAGCAGGGAGCTGGATGGGAGGTGGAACTGCTGGGATTAGAACCGGCGCCCATATGGGATCCCGGTGCGTTCAAGGCGAGGAGGACTTTTGCCACTAGGCCACGCCGCTGGGCCCAGGATCCAAGCTCTTAGGCCATCTTCTGCTGCTTTTCTAGGTGCATTAGCAGGGAGCTGGCTGGAAGTGGAGCAGCCAGGACTCAAATGAGCATTCCTATGGGATACTGGCACGGCTTTACCCGCTATGCCATAGTGGTGGCCTCTGTCATATTTTACAATGTGTTTCCTACTGCTTTTACCATTTTTTAAAATGGGTTTTTAAGTTTTGCTCAAATGAAATGGTTGGGAGAAGCTGCATTTGTCTGTTGCTTACCCATGGGCAATGCCCAGCGGCTGCTGCCATCCCTGGAGGTGCTGACTGCAGCGTGTGTCTGGAGAGCTCCTGCCTTTGCTCCATGTTGGGAAGTCCAGGGTTGCATAGCTGCAGGCCAGCCATCCCTGTGTCCTGGGGGAACACTTCCTTGCAGTTCTCCCTCCACCTCCTTCCTGCTCACTTTGTGGACTTTGGGAAGCACTGAGACCAAGGATGAATTCCATTTTCACTCCTGCTTTTAGAGTGCCATTGACGTCTAATAACAAAGTAGAGCCACATAGAGCACCCTGTAATTATATGGCTTTACACACTTAAGGAAAGTTTGTTGTCATTCACTTTGCCACCTTTCCTGGCTAGGGCAGTAGTTAGCCATTTATGCGTGAGGCACAGGGGGAGCCTGGTCTGCAGCGGGCCCTGAGTCTGGCCTGCTGCTGTTTCTCATGCACTTTAGTGTCCGCTAGTGAAAGAATATTCTATGGTATCATTTTTTTTTAAAAATTCATGTGATGATTTGATCAGAGGAGGTATCTCAGTATACTTAAATAGTTTTCTTTTTTTTTTCTTTTTTTGAACAAGGCAGGAAATGTTTCCTGGGCCCTCAGCCTGTCTCGAGAATTTCTTCTTTACAGTAAGTAGTGACCAATCCTGTTATTAATGCAACACCAGGGGAGCAGGAGGTGGTGTTAAGCAAAAGAACTAGAACTCAGAAACAGGCAGATACTGTGTGTTCTCACTGACATGTAGAAGCCAAAATAAGTTAATTTCATGGCCATTAGATCAGAATGGTGGTCAGCAGAGGCTGGGAAGGGAGGAGAGAGATCACCGAGAGACTGTAAATTGCAGGAATAAGTTCTGGTGCCCTGTAGCACAGCAGGGACACCCCACTGTTCCAACAAGTTGTTACCTATTCTATAAAGAACTAGAGGAGAGGCATTGTGAAGATTTTCAGCACAACAGATACCATAAATGTTTAAGAAGATGGAAATATTCATTATCCTGAGTTGGTCATTTCATATTGTATCAGGAGCTACATTATCACACTGTGCCCAGAAATGCGTGCAATTAAGTTAATGAGTTAAGTACATTTGTAAAAAAAAAAAAAAAAAAAAAAAAAGTAAGCCAATCGTTAGACTTCACTTGCAGAACATACTTTTCTACTTTGGACCTTTAATCCCTGCGAATGAAGCTGTCATCATCAACAGAGTGTACCTGTTGGGGGAAGTCTCGCCGCTGAGCCCATCAGCATTCTGTGGGATATGTCCGTGTTACTGAGAAGATAGCAACCTGTCTCTTCCCTCCCTCCCTGACCCCCCTCCTGGCTCCCCTCACCTGCCGATTTCAGGTCAGTGTTGCTTCCATAGGAACCAGTCCAGGTTGGAAGCCAGTTTCTTCAGAGACATTTGAAAGACCCATGGTATGGAGGGAGGCCGAGGAATGAATGTGGCCAGTGTGTGCTGTGGGTGCCGCCAGAGGGAGAGGGACTCCGAGGAGTAGTCCCTGGGACAGCTCACAGAGAGAGGACAGTTCTCACCCTGAACCCAAAGCTCTCTTGACTGGCAAGGATCCCGCCCAGCTGGTCCAATTTCACTGTCACCTCCTCTTCGCAGGATGCCCTGCAAATAAGATGAGTCCAGCAGGACGGAAGTACCTCCTCCCCTCAGCTTGCATATATTCACCCTGAATGCTAATGGTTGACCGCTGACTAGCCTTTCCTTTAAGAAGATATTTTAGATACTAAAATAAGATGCAAAGTTGCTCATGTTTTAATTACGTTGAAGGATTTCATGGGGGTGGATTTTATGAGTGTAGCTAGCCATTGCTTTTGAATGAATCCATTTAGTAGAGTCAGCCCTCTGTGCCCACTGTGTCCATGGGCTCAGCGACTGCAAACTGAAAACTTTCGAGAAAAAAACAAATGACATCTGTCCTGAATATATAGAGACTTTTCCTGCTGAAGTTATTTCCTGAATGATATGTCTTAACATCTGTTTACATAGCATTTACATTGTATTAGATGGAAGTCATCTGGAAATGGTTTAAAACATAGTAGCGGATATGTGTAGGTTATGTTTAAGTGATGTTACATTTTATGGAAGGGACTGGAGCCTCTTTGGATTTTGATATTTGAGGAGAGTCCTAAAAACAAGTCCCTCTCAGAAAGCAATTGCCTGCTTGGGACAATGTTCCTTTCTGATAATTTACCCAACAGTGAGTGGGCTACGGAAGCAGCTGTGTGATTTGGAAACACTAGTGCTAAGTCCTGTGAACTAACGGCTCACCCAACCTGACTCCATCTCCTATGCCTGATAGATTAAAACCTCTGCCTCCCCCAGACAACCCAAAGCATGTGCTCATGGGTGGAGAAGTGGGACATGCCCAATCGGGGTGCCCTTGTCACATCTAGCTTTGCAGTTTTTCCATTGGCTTATGTATGTAATTCCTGGGCCCTCACTTCCTTTTGTGCCAAGGTGGTAGTGGTGGGGAGAAGCAAGCTAAGCACTTCAGGGAGCAAGCGCTAGAACAAATGAGCCCCTCCCTCTGAGAAGCAGGCCTACAGGCCAGTGTGGGTCATATGGTGGCCAGAGAGGGTACAAACAAGACACACATCCCCTGGGCTTCCCAGGGGCTACATGGGAATTGAGTCTTGGACTCATATGTCCCACAGCACTCTACTATATGTGTAGAGAAGCCAAGGAATTTGAAAGATGTGGTAGAGCCAAGGGTAAATTCATATCTAGTCCTCCAGAGAATAACCTGGATCCTTTGCTACCAGCCATGCCTCTCTGCATTTGGATTCGTTGACCTCATTTCCATGTTCGAAGGGTTTGTTTATGTCCCCTTTCCCCATAAGACTTTAAACTCTGGGAGGGTCACCTCTAGCACAGTGTCAGGTGCATAGTAGCTGTTCCTTGAACATTGACTGAATGCATGGGTGAATGAATGCAGCCTTTCCCCTTTATAATGAAACTGACATGGCCCTGTCCCAGGGCAGCCTTTCTTCTGATGCATATAACAGTGCTTACTGGTCTAGCAGTATCAAGCACTTCTTCCCTTCCCTAGGCCCTTAGTGTCTTCAGATCTGCCTGGCCCAAAGATTTTTTTAATACCAGCTACTCTTGTTACACCCTTCTGTGCATTGATATAAAAGCTAATCAGGGGGCCTGGATGCCAGTTCTGTGTGACCAGACAGCTGAGGAGTCCTTGACAGCTCCTCCTGTGCCCAATGTTCTCTCTGTCCTATTCTTTATTCTGTTCTCTTCCAGGCCCTGATAACAAGAGAATGGCCAGAAATGTCTTAAAATACGAAAGGCTCTTGGCTGAAAGCCCCAAGCAGGTGATGACAGAAGCTGCCCTCCAGAGACCCAATGTGCCCCACCTGCAGACCAGAGACACCTACGAGGGCTTGTGTCAGACACTGGGCTCCCAGGTAGGATTCTGCTCGAGAGGAGAGCAGGAGAGGGACAAGCCTAGCTTGAGAGGGACAGGCCAGAGTTGGCCCAATGTGAGGGTGAAGGCTGGCGTAAGTGAACAAGCTGACCCGGAAAACGTCCGGGTAATCACATTCCGTACCCCTCACCCGCCAGTCTTCTCTGCCCTGGTTTCCCTGAGCCGGTTTCTGCTCCTAAGCCCTTTTTTTCTTCCGCTTTCCTTGCAGCCCACTCACTACCAGAACCCCAGCCTCTACTGCTCTTATGAGACCAACTCCAGCCCCTACCTGCTGCTGCAGCCCGTCCGCAAGGAGGTCATCCACCTGGAGCCCTACGTTGCCCTCTACCATGATTTCGTCAGTGACTTGGAGGCCCACAAGATCCGAGAGCTTGCGGAACCATGGGTGAGTGTCCCCAAGAGCCCACCAAGGACTTTCCTGTATGGTCTCTCATGCCTGGAATCTGGGAGAGTGAGGACAGGCTGGTGGAAACATCCTCACACGTCACCAGTGCGGGAATTCAGAATGGCAGAGGAAATTAGTGGTCACCTCTGCAGGGAAGGGGTTAACTTGCATCTGAACAAGACGATTTCCTTGGAGGTGTTAAAAATGTCCTCTCAGAGGTTGCTGGGGAACACACAGCTGGACAGGCATTTGTCAAAAGGCAGCAAATAGTGCACTGGAGACTTGCACACTTTCCTTGTGAATTCAACCTCAAAACTAAAATGAGGTTGGGCGTTGTTGACTCTGAGTTGAGCCACTTCTTGGGATGCCTATATGCTGTATTGGAATGCTGGCCGAGTCCCAGCTGTGCTGTGCATCAGACCCAGGTTTTTTCGCATGGACTTTGGAGACAGCAAATGACGGACCAACTGCTTGGCTTCCTGCCACTCACATGGGAGACTCAGATGGAATCCTGGCTCTTGGCTTTGGCCTGACCCAAGCCTGGCCTTTGTGGGCATCTGGGAAGTAAACAAGTGACTGGAACATTTCAGTCTCTCAATTTGATGAAAAATAAACCATAATGATTTTAAATGAAATAACAAACTCCCCACCAAATGCCAGTGCCTTGCACAACTGTATAGCAGTGGTCTAATCAACAAGGAACTGAGTATCTGATGGTTTAGTGATGTAAACGTTTTTGTTCACTTAAGTCCACTCCATGAAACTCACACAGTGATGAAATTGCTTAACAACATCAGTTCTCAGAGTGTGTTCCTGTTGTTGCATGATACCAGATTGTGATTGGTAGAAGAGTGACATGGCAGGAGCAGGGAGTAAAATCGGGGCAGGTATTTGCAGACTTGTGGAGTGGCAAGATTCTCAGTCCAGCTTCCTTGGCTTGTGAATGAGGAGCCTGCACACAGAGAGAGCCTCGTGTGCCCACACATGGGGCTGGGGCCATGGCTGGAGCTGTGCTGTTCTACTGTCCTGTATCAGTCAGCCTCAGCTAAATTATGCTTGGTAACAAGCAGCCCCTAAAATATCAGAGGCCACATGAAAAGTTTGTTTCTCACCTTATATGTGTCTGTGTTGGGTGAACAGCAGTTCTGTCCCTCACTCTGTTTTTGCTGGCTGCTGTTGTTTCAAATTTGTTTTATGTATTTTTGAAAATCAGAGTTACAGAGAAAGAGGAGAGATGCAAAGAGAGAGAGCTTCCATTGACTGCTTAACTCCCCAACTGGCTACAACAACTGAGGCTAGGCAAGTCCAAAAACCAAGAGCCAGGAGCTTCTTCCTGGTCTCCCACATAGGTACAAGGAGGGGCCCGCGCACTTGGGCCATCTTCCACTGTTTTCCCAGGCATGTTAGGACAAAAGCAGAACAGCTAAAACTCAAACCAGTGCCCATATTGGATGCCAGCACTGCAGGCAATGGCTTAACTTGCTGCTCCACAATGCCCTCTATCTCTTTACTCTGCCACCCAGCCTGGCTCAGCTGTGTCTGGAACATTGCCAGTCTCACACACAAGAAAAAAGATGACATTTGCAAACATGAGCTGCCCCTTTAGGTTTCTTCCAGGAAATGCCAAGCACACTTCCATACACATCCCTCTGGTAGAAGCCAAATGTGTGGACATCCCTAGAGTCTCCAGGGGGGCTGTGGAATCCTTCTGCAAGTCACACAGCCAAGCTTAATGTCAATGGCAGGGAGATGTCTCCCCCTTCCCCCCATTGCATCCCCCTGGGAAGTGTGGTAAATGTTTAGAAAGTTAGTACAGGCTGCCTCCCTTCAATCAGCATGTGGTCTCTTTAAAAATTCACAATCCTGTAGACTTATTTATGTCCAGTTAGACACCAGGCCTCATGCAGGCAGCTGTTTATTCATTACTGAGCAGCTGTGGCATAGCGCCTGCTTAGCCTCACACTGGACTGTGTGCTGGGCATTAACAAGGAAGTGTTGCTCCTTTCCCTTTAGGTGCTTACTGCACAGGGGGCAGTAGGAAGAAGCAAATATTTACCAAACAAAATCATTCATGCTGAGGTAGACATGCATGTGAACGGTTGTACGATAATAGCATAGCAAAGTGAGTATCACTTAGAATAGGCATTTGGACCGGTGGTCAGAATGTCAGCTAAGAAACCCATGTCCCAGGTCCAGCATGATAGTGTAGTGGTTAAAGTCCTCACCTTGAATGCGCCAGTATCCAATATAGGCGCTGGTTCTAATCTAATCCTAGTGGCCCCACTTCCCATCCAGCCCCCTTCCTGTGGCCTGGGAAAGCAGTTGAGGACGGCCCAAAGCTTTGGGATCCTGCACCCGAGTGGGAGACCCAGAAAGAAGTTCCTGGCTCCTGGCTTCAGATTGGCTCAGCAACAGTCATTGCAACCGCTTGGGGAGTTAATCATCTGACAGAAGTTCTTTCTCTCTGTCTCTCCTCCTCTCTGTATCTCTGCCTTTCCAATAAAAAGAAATAACTTGGAGAGTGAACCATCAGAAAGAGAATCTTCCTCTCTGTCTCTCCTCCTCTCTGTATATCTGCCTTTCCAATAAAAAATTTTAAAAATCTTAAAAAATGATTTATTTAATTTATTTATTTGAAAGAGTTGCAGAGAGAAAGGGAAAGACAAGAGAGAGAGAGGTCTTCCATCCACTGCTTTACTCCCTAAAAGGCCACAGTGGCCCAGGCTGACCAGGCCAAAGCTAAGAGCCAGGAGCTTCATTCATCTGGGTCTCCCTGTGGGCGGCAGGCCAAGGCACTTGGACCATCTGGGTCTCCTGTGGGTGGCAGGGCAAGGCACTTGGACCATCTGGGTCTCCTGTGGGTGGCAGGGCAAGGCACTTGGACCATCTGGGTCTCCCTGTGGGCGGCAGGGGCCAGGCACTTTGACATCTTCCAGTGCTTTTCTGGGATGCGGGCATCACGCTACACCACAACGCTGTTTTCACTTTAGCACTTTAACAGGTCATTTTCTTCCTGGCTGCTGCTGACTCCTTCTCTGCCTTACTCTTGACACTCAGCTGCTCACAGTGGTTTCCCTGGCTGTGAGTGGGTCACAACCCTCTAGCCCCCTCAGCCCCTGAATGCTGCTGCTCACCTCTTTTCACCTGTATGATCACAGCTCACCTTGGGGCCGTCCCAGGAAGTCTTCCTGTCCCTCAGGGTAATGGACAGGTTGCCCTTCTCCCTGTTTCCATGGTGCGCTGTCCAGGCCCATTCAATGATTTGTGAGTGGAGACACTCTCTTGCATCTCCAGCACCTGGCCCAGTGCTGGGGGAGAGAGGACAACTTACATGTATTTGCTCCAAATGATGAATGACTCACTAGGAGACAGTAAGGGGTTGTCCAAGGAGTTGTGCAAGGCTCCTATGCTGGGAGAGAGGATCCCTCACACTGGTTTGTAGACCTTGGGTTTTGTCCTGGTAGAGTAGGAAGCAGCATCTCTCTTCTGAGGCTCACCCATTGAAAGACTTGGAAGAGAACCCAGGAAGCGATTGATTGGTGTTAAGGACAGACAAAACAAGGGGCAGGGGGTGGAGTTCCCCAGAGCCTGTTGTTCATGTGCAGCAGCTGACAGGTGGAGGAATGGGTCCAGGACAAGGTCAAGGCTCTGCACCAGCTGTCTCCGTGGCTTAGGAGCAGGGAGGATGACAGGAGCCTTAGCAAAGGGAAGGGACTTCTGTCTCATTCAGTTCATTGTCCTAGGACTGCCCGGACTGCCTGGGAGGCAGCAGGCCCTGGACCCGGGGCTTGGGAGTGTCTAGAAGCCCAGGGCCTGGCCTCTCACATTCATTTGTCCACTTAAGCAAGGTTGAGCACCCTGCCCAGTGCTGCACCTTCTCTCCAGCCTGGGGTGTGTGTGTGTGTACGTGCGCATGCGTGCACATACTCACAAGAAGCAGTGTCTTGGTGTCCCAAGGATGGGGGCCTTGCTGCATCTGGGAGTTCAGAGCAAACAGAAATGTCCCACTTGCTGGTGACTCCTATCCTGTTATTTCTCATGATTAAGGCAGGTGTGACAGAGTGAGATTTGATTCTGGGTAGGGAAGGGCTTTAGTCAGCACTGTTCAATAAAAGCAGGCTGCCTCCCAGCTCAGGGCTTCATGGAGTCCGAAGTGTTCGTTTAGTTTCACAAACGTTAACCACTTCCCAGAGATCAAGCCCTGTGCCTCACACTGGGATACAAAGATGGATGAGACCCAGCCCTGGCGTTACCTACTTCTCCACTTTACCAAGAAAAATGGATTAAAATACCACCTTATTTTCAGTCTAGCAAACCATGATGAACAGCTCCCCGGCACACATGATGCCAATGGTTATTCTTACCTCCACAAGACATTTGATCAGTTAGGATCTTCTGTGTTTATCAGTGCCCAGCTCTGAACTGGAGCCACATGCAAAATATCCTTTAGTTTAAGCAGGATGTGAAGACCATTGTGCTTCTCCTTCAGTGAGAGGTGGTGCACCTGTGGCTGTGACCGAGCCATCTCCATTTGGGTCACAGTTATTTGGACCTTGTCTTGTGGTTTTCCCGCCAGCTGCAGAGATCGGTGGTGGCATCTGGGGAGCAGCAGTTGCAGGTGGAGTACCGCATCAGCCAGAGGTGAGACGGAACCCCTTCCTGGGCAGGGACCCTTGAGTGTGCCTGCCACCTGCCCTTTGGTTGGGGACACAGCTGACTCCCAGGTCAGCAGCCGCCAGTCATGTGCCATCAGAGAACCTGAAGTTCACGTTCATACCCTTGTGTCCTTTTGGTGGGGAAGCAGCTCCCACACTGCTTGCCCAAGGAACTTCCCCAGGTTGTTACAGAGTCAGGAGTTTAAGCAGAAGGCCATCGGAGCAGAACTTGAACCAGTGCCCTCAACCAGAACACAAGTACATAGCTGTTTTCCTGATGAGGAGTGCTTGCTTGCCACAAGAATTCAGGCCCATCCTTGTTTATGATTCAACTCTGACGGGATTCCATTCCCACCTGCTGACTCACACAAGGTCTGATTTTCCAGCAAGATGGTTGAGCAGACTCTTGACCTGACAGGTCCTCCAGCAGGAAAGATTTCAGAGGAGGGACCCCAGGTTTTCCCTTGTCCCTCCAAGCAGCCCTGCCTGTAGCCCTGTATTTGTACTGTAAGCAGAGGACTTGTGATAATGGTAACAGAAGGATTCTATCCAAGCCACAGTGGCATCCTGGGGAGAGGCCCCACCCCTGCAAGGGGAGTTGGTTTGTGTGGTCGGGGAAGTGAGATGAGTAATGAAAATTTTGATTCAGAATGGATGTAGCTGAACTTATTTGGTCTGATCCACTAAAGAATATTTAATATTAGGAATTATTTTCTAAACTCTGGAAGGTGCATGTAACCTCAGCTGAATTGCTTTTTCTAAGTTTTCTAAAATTCTTGTGGCTTTGATTTCAGTGGACTAGATGGTATTTTCTTCACTTTTAAAATTAAAAAAAAAATGCCTCCTCCTTTTATTACACCAGCCCTTAGACCTTCGGGCTGACCTCTCCGAGGTCATCAGGGAACCTCATAGCTCACACACTTTCTGGACTACTCATTGTCCACTAAGAAAATCCAGATTCCTTGCCACATATCTTTTGCTTTCTCATGCCCTTAACTGTCCCAGCCTTCCTTTATGGATCTAGTGCTTCGCTATCCACAAGCATCATTTCTAGTCACACCTCCATGTCTGTGTTCACATTGCTTCTTCAGGCTCAGACAAGCTTGCCTGTTTCCCATCCCTGAGCAGTGACATTCTGTGCACCCTTCAAACTTCTGCTTAAATTGCCACTCTGTCACCTCAGTACCTCCATAGCATGAACTTCTACCTCCTCTGAGTTCCCCAGTAATTGAGAGTCTTATTTCTCACTTTTTCTGTCTCAATTTGTATTTGTCCACTCCTATGTAAGGCATGAGCTGTTTGAAAGCAATCACTCCATCTTGAATATCTTTGTAAGCACAAGAGTCGTTTCTCCTACCTGCCTGCCTTTCTTTGGCAATTGATACCATTCATTCAGTCATTCAGAGACATCACTAAGGCTTTTCTGGCATCAGAGTACTGATGTTGATATTGTCTGATCTGTTTCAGTGCCTGGCTGAAGGACACAGTAGACCCACTGTTGGTGACCCTCGACCACCGCATTGCCGCTCTCACGGGTCTGGATGTACAGCCTCCCTATGCAGAGTATCTGCAAGTGGTGAACTATGGCATCGGAGGGCACTATGAGCCTCACTTTGACCATGCTACGGTAACCATGGGGCACTGTTCCAGAGTGGGGTGCCAGGGCATGGCCGTGGGGGCACTGTCCTGAGTGGGGTGCCAGGGCATGGCGTGTCTCACCAAGGCAGAGCCCCTGGAAGGTTGTCAGGGAAGATGAAGTGAGATCTTAAAATGAAGGTTCTTGTTCCAGAAATACACTGCTGGTGAGAAAGGAAAATGGGACAGCCACTTGGGAAATAGTTTGACATTTCTTAAAAAATTAAATGTATACCTGCATGTGATCTAATGATTTACTCCTAGGTTTGTTTTTTTTTTTTACCTAAAATCATAATACATCCATAGCCATACAAAGACTTGAACATGAATATTTACAGTAGCCTTATTTGTAATAGCCCCTAAATGGGAAACAGCTTAAACAGCCATCAGCAGATGAATGGGTAATAAAGATTGGTTGATATATCTGTGCAACAGACTATTACTCAGCTATAAAGAATTAACTTCTGCTACATTCAACAACATGGATAAATTCTAAACACCATGTGCAAGTGAAAGAAGGAAGACATAAAAGATTACACATTTTATGATTCGATTTATATGAAACTTCTAGAACAGGCGAAACTGCAGAAAGTAAAGAAGTACACTGCCCAGGGCTAGAGCTGGGAGCAGAGATTGAGTGTAGACTTGCATGAAGCAGACAGAATTATTCCAAGACTGGATTGTGAGAGTGGCTGGCCAACTATTTACAATGGGTGCATTTTGTGACTATATAAGCTGTATCTCACATTGCCTCACAACAACAAAAGAATGTCTCTTTAGAAAGTCATTGAGAACCTCAGTTTATTATTTGATATTATCTGCAATATTTTCCATATGCATTTATTTTAGAGAACCCAAAGATGCAGTTAGCTTTTGCTATTCACAGGTAGCTCTGTTCGATGAGTCTACCATTAATTTACGTGTGTACCGAAGAGAAAGTGTGCTGACACCTGTCATCAAAGGAGGCCCTATCCCACAAGGTGCAGCTCAGGGCTGTATCCGTCCTTCCCCCCATTTTACCCCTTGCTCTATTGATGCAGGAACCCTGGCTAGCATTATGATATCATCTACATAAAATAATGCTGTGTTGTGTTTGTGCCGCAGTCACCAAGCAGCCCCCTGTACAGAATGAAGTCTGGGAACCGAGTGGCAACATTCATGATCTATGTGAGTCTTGCAGTAGTGGGGGTGAGGGGCATGGGGTTGTGGTAACCAGAGCTTCTGCTGTAGTAACTGATAGATCTCTGTTTTTAAAAATGTTTTTTTCAAAGCAAGTCCACACAGAGATTTTATGCATCTCTGCATAAAATTTCCAGGAATTTTGTGTTTCAGATGGTATTTTTATCAGTTAGGAGAGGAGCAAGAAAGAAACACCAGGTAGTCCCTAACCTCGTGGAGCCTACAGGGTGTAGCCCCACAGACGAGCTTGCTGGAAGCTGGGGGTTAGGTTGGGCGGTGATGTGGTGTTGACGCCCAACAGATAGTGGGGTCTAAACCACACAGGCAGGGGCCACGGGAGCCCCTGTGAGGTCCCATGGGGCTCCTAGGTGGAACTATGGCACTGTGGGGACAGAGACAAGAGACACAAGACCAGTCGGATTATGAGAGCAAAGAAGGAAGATGCCTACAAGGAAGTGCAGTGAGCTTGGCCTCTCTCAAGCAGTGAAAATCCTCTTCTCAATCTCACCCTAAAATCTCCATTCTGCCCACTCCATAAAACATCTGAGTAGGCCTGCTCTCCTGCCTCCTAGCATGGCCTACAGCAGCTGGTCCCCGGCTGTGTGGCCTTAACCATCAGATCATGTGGCTCATGCCCTGCCCTGTGGACAGATCATGATTTCACTCATCCTTCTCTTAGAAGAGCTTAGAATAGCCACTCCAAAGAGATGCCTTCCTGATGATGGAGGCATCAACACATTAGGTGTAAGGGCTCCATCTGACAACAAGAGACTAAGTTGTGATGTCAGCCTCCATAGGTAGCAGACATGACCTGCGCTGCCGTGCCCTGATCTTTTCAAGGGAGCTGTGTCTGGTCTCCAAGGCACAGCCCAGAAAGGGCAATGAGAGGCCAGCACACACACAAAGCCACTAGTGCTGGCAGCTCCAGTGTGTTTCCCAGGTGTGCACTCCCTGCAGCTGATGGGCATCTGGCCACGCTGACACTGCAGCTGCTTGTATCCCAGGCTGTCACCCCAGCTGACATTCCATGATCAAAGTCTCTTGGGGCTGCATCCCTGGTTCTAGAGAGCATGGATGTAAGAGCCTAGCAGGTTTTAAAATGGCAAATATAAGTATGTATATGTATCTTGGGTTGTGATGTAAAGATACCTGTTTGTCAGTATTTCAATCAAAAAAGAATCAAAACAAAAACAAAAAACAACTTAAGTTCAGTAAGATGGCCAACAGTCATGCCCCCTAGCAGCCACCCTGAATGTTATTCAGATATTTCTCCCAGGTTAGAAGTCCAGTCCCCAGAAAGGAAGCTTTGTGGAGATGACATTGGCGTGAACACTGGTCAGAGTCAGGAAGGTGGCTGCACTCTGAACGCTGCCTTCTTCCCCTGCGGTTCTAGCTGAGCTCGGTGGAAGCTGGAGGAGCCACAGCCTTCGTCTACGCCAACTTCAGTGTGCCCGTGGTGAAGGTGAGGAGCCTGCCCCCAGGATGGTGCCCAGCAATACCTTCCCCACCCTGCTGTCCGGCTCTCTCGCCCTCACCGCCACTGGTGTGGTCTGTTTCTTGTACCTCTGTTATTTGGTGGCCCTTAAGAGTGGATCTGCATGTCTGACTCCCCTACTACCTAAAAAGAGCACCCCAAAGAAACCCACCTGGGGCAGTTGTTGCTGTACCTGTTGTGGGGGAAGCTGTGGCTTACAAGCTGGCATCCCATATCAGAGCCCTAGTTCAAAACCCAGCTGCTCCACTTCCAGTCTAGCTTCCTGCTAATATGTCAGGGAAAGCAGAAATTGCTTGGCTCCTGCCACCTATTTAGAGTCCCTGGCTCCCAGCCTGGCCTAGACCTGGTTGTTGAGGCTACTAGAGGAGTGAACTAGTGGATGAAAGCTCTCTCTCTCTCCTTCTCCATCACTCCACCTTTTGAACAAGTAAATAAAATCTTAAAACCAAACCAACAGAAAGAACACTACAGGATTTACCTTGGGATGGATCCATGGCAGTGACCAATCCGTTCCACTGTGAGCCCAGGACTAGAGGTGTGCAGCACAGCTCTGCACCATGAAGCCTGTTGAGCAAATGATGTTGCCTACACATTTCAGATCAGGCTCCTCGCAGCTCTCAGCGAATTCAAGAATACTGTGAGGATCAAAAAGAACATCCCTAGAAGGCACCGAGCACACCTTAAGCTTTCAAAGCACAAATGCTGGCTCTCCACCGATACTAGAGGGCTAGCACACCCCTTTCCCGACCTAGGAAGGCTACCTCCACTGCGCTCATTACCACTTTCCAGTGGTAATGCTGCTGTCTGCTTCTGATGGCCATATCGAAGGCCCATCTGCCCATCTGCCTTCGATATGGAAGAGTGTAGAATACAAAGTGTGTGTGTGTGTGTGTGCAGAGCATACAGCATTTGGGACCAGAACATGTGGGCTTGAGGCCCAACACTACTCCTTTTCCTTTTCAGCTGCATTATTTGCAGTCTCTTATGTCTCCACTTCTTTGCTGGGGTGATGGGATTTCGGCAGTGCCTACTTCCCAGGCATGAGAGGGGAGGACCTGAGGAGGCAGGCTTCTGGACCAGTGACTGACATTGTGCCTCAGGGGAAATAATAGTTTATCCCTCCCCGCCCCGCCCCGCTCTGGGAGGTTTTGTTGGATGTTGTCCCACGTTGACTCTGGTAACACTCGGATTTACCTTGTTCTCAGCTCTCATTACTCTGTCCTGATCTGGTCTGTTGCTGTCATGTGTCTGCATCCCCAGAGCTCAGAGCAGGGTAGACCCTTTCTCAGCAACCCACTCAGTGGCCACAGGTATTGCCTTATGCCACTCCCTGCAAGCCTAGTCCCCGAGCTGACTGGAGGTAACCGTGTGTACCAGCCTTTTGCCTGTGCTTCCCAAAAGTGGGGGCCCTGGGCTGAACCTCCCTCTTGTTTGCAGAATGCAGCTCTGTTCTGGTGGAACCTGCACAGGAGTGGTGAAGGTGACGGGGACACACTTCATGCTGGCTGCCCTGTCCTGGTGGGAGACAAGTGGGGTAAGGCCTGGCCTCTCTCGCCATGACGACAGGGTTGAGGGTGCAGCAGGGGCTGAGCGGAAAATAGCATAACCCATTCCCCTCCCTCCACTTGCACCTTCCAGAAGCTTCTTCACGGTGCACGTTAAATGAGACAATGAGGTGATCAGTCAGGTGTCTGGTAAACTAGGAGTCTGCGAGGAGGAGCAGCCCATCATGATCATGGGCAGAGCAGGTGTCAGCTTGGGGTCCTGAACTGATTCCTGAGCTGCAGCTGAGGAGCTTTGCTGGCTGAAACCTTCTGTACCTTTTTCTGCAAGGAGTCAGCCAGCCAGTCACTACCTGGAACCACTGTATGGCACCTCCGTCCAGGAGGAGATGGTCTACCAGGGAGAGATGAGCAAGAAGACAGATGTGGTGATGTCACAGCTTGACTCTGAGAAGCAGAGGAGGGCTCAGGAACTGATGGGCACCGCCGAGCCACCCCTTTTCTCCCATTACCCAGAGACAGCTTTAGGACAGGGGAGGCGGGCAGGACGACTGGAGCTTCCACTCTGAGCTTTACAGGAACTGGGGCCTCTTGGCCCTTTCCCAGAGGATGACACTCTCTTGGCTGCGTACCCCTGTGAGCAGAAACAGCTGGTAGTTCACTGTAGGGGTGGGGACCAGAGTGCCTGCCTGCTGAGGCTCGGGCACTGCCGTGATTTCGCTCCTCTGTGGGTTCTTCTCCTTCCTAGTGGCCAACAAGTGGATCCATGAGTACGGACAGGAGTTCCGCAGGCCCTGCAGCTCCAGTCCTGAAGACTGAAGTGCTGTGGTCCGGAGGAGCTGGTGTGGAGTCCCGGGGCTCTCCAGGGAAGCAGGGAGCCGAAGTTGGTGTGGTAGGAGAAAGAACAGAAGCGTCTAGGACATGAGCCTCGGTGGAACTGCCAGTTTCCTGCCCCACCAATGGGGAGCAAGGGATCGATTGATCTTCATCAGTAGACGCTCAAGAATGTTCCATCATGTCTGCTGTGGCCATGACAGGCAGAACAGCAGGGACAACACCAGCAGTGGCCGTGGAGGCCTGAGGAAGAAGTTTTGGAACTCAAACACTTTCATGAGGTGGGGATTTGGCTACCTTGAACTTTGACCACGGGACCCAGAAGTGACCCCAGTAACACTTGCAAGAGGGACCAACGGCCAGGCACCCTTGGCATTCAGGCCTGCTTCCTGGGGACTTCCTCTGGAGATTGAGCAGGGGGTGCCTCCAGCTCAGGGTGTGCCCCAGTCCACAGTGCCAAGTTGAGCCTTTGTTAAATAGCCAGTCTTCTCATTTTTATATGAGTGTTTTGTGATACAAACATTAAAAGAGTTTTTCCAGATCGTTTTTCCCAGCTCAGGATAGTCTGACGTGGCCATGTTGAGTGAAGTGTCTCAGGTGCGTGCTAGCTCCCAGCTGTAACCAGTTCATGTCTTCTGCCTGCACTCACCTGCGAATGACTTGGCTTGCTGAGTTAATTGCAGGGGCTTCTTGCTGGAAAAGCATGTACTTTGTGGCTTCTGTGCCCCCTGCACTTCTGTTTTGCCTGGTTGCTCTCCCCAGCCAAGGGTCACTGCACCCTTATCCTTCTCAGAGCCCAGGAAATCCCTGGTGCAGAGGGCGGGGAGGGCTGAGATGCGTCAGCTGGGGGCTCGTGGGTGGAGCCTGGGGAGTTCCCAGCAGTACTTGCTGGAGCAAAAGCTGCGTGGGGCCGGGGTCGGTGGCTGTAGTGTTTGAGCGCTTGTGTCAAGAGAATACGCAGGTTTTCTGGCCAGGCCTCTTTCACAGGGACGTGAGCGCACCCTTCTCCCAAAGGGAGTCCCTCAGAGGAAGGACTGAATGGCTGGAGGCTGTGCTATCTCTGTCCCCTCCTCGCGTGCTGCCCTTCAAGACCTCAGCCTCCACAGCACTGGCATGCCCAAGGCCAGAGCCCTGACCTGCTGACCCTCGGCCACCTTGAGCCTTGGTGAGTACCTTGTCATGATCTGGGTATAGTGCGGAGTGTGCAAGGATTTTGGAAGCCCTTGGACTGAATTACTGCCACTTACTACTCCCCCTGCCTGCTCCTAGCCAACAGCCACTGTCTTTGGACCAGGCCACTTGCTGTCTCCGTGGGGCCAGGCTGTTCACAGGTGCAGGCCAGTCAGCTCATGCATTGAATGCTCATCCCACCCCTGTGAGCCCAATAAAGTTCTCCCTGTTTGAGGTGATGAGGAGGCAGAGGTAGAGAGTTAGGTAATTGGCTCCAAGTCCCCCAGTTTCACTCCAGACCTTGGGCTTTCAACATAAGTGCTTTTAATTAACTCTGTGTGCCATGTGTGAGTTATCAATCATCTTGACCAGGTAACTGGCACCCAAGGAAAGTTTGAATGCAAATTAAGCAACAGCTGCCAAATGAACTCCTCCCCGAGTCAGGGGCAGGTGCTGGCTCAGTAGCTCGAATGTCTCAAAAAGCCAGTGTGGAAATGCTACATTGAAGACTGCAGTCACCCGTGAGTGTTGCAATCTGGAGGAAGGGGAATGTGGTAATGTTGCTGCGGGGGTGGGGGGCCCTTTTTGTCCGATCAGATATCACTGCAAGATGTACTGTGGTTTGAACAAGATGGGACTCCTGAACTTGTGTGGATGGTTCATCCCCAAAGCTGGACGTCAGTGGTGCTGAGAGGGTGGGAGCTCCATCCAGTGTCATGAAGGGCCTTGGTCTCCTTGGGAGGCGGTGCATGCGAGAGGGTTGTTTCTAAAAACCAAGCTGGGCCCAGCTGCTCTCCCTACTGCCTGACCCACGTGATCCTCCACGCATGTTATGACATCACCAGCCTTCAGCCCCGCCACAGCCAAATCAATGGGGCCAAACTGACCTCTCCATGGTGGAGCCAAAGCCAACCCCTGCCTCGTGGGGAGGAAGGCTGTGAGCCAGCTTTGAAGATGGGGCATCTCCCTGGAGACCAGAAAGGATATGGCTGGGCTTGCTATAGGACCAATGCCTGGCCCTAGAGCTTCAAATAGTAACACCTTGCTCTTGGCCAGAAGGTGAGTGTTGTGGGTCATTTTGAGAGAGGGAGAGAGACAAAAAGCTCTCATTGCTTATCTACTCCCCAGATGGCTGTGTAACAACTATCAATGCAAGCCTCTCAGGAAGGGCCCAACTACTGGAGCCAACTCTTGCTGCTTTCCAGGGTGCACATCAGCAGGACGCTGGAATGGAAAGCAAAGCTGGGATTTGAACCTGCGTACTCTGTTATAGGATGCAGGCATCGACTGGTAAACACCTGCCTTGCCCAGGCATGTTAGTTTTGAGTTAGAGAGGAGAGAGATTTTCCATCTACCGGTTCATTCCCCAAATGACTGCTACAGCCAGGAGCCTGAACTCCGCCTCCCACCTGAGTGGCAGGGGCCCAAGCCCTTGGGTTATCTTCTGCTTTCCCAGGTGCACCAAGCAGGGAGCTGGCTCACAAGTGGCCCTACCAGGACTCAAATCAGCACCCATATGCAATGCTAGCATTGCAGGCAGTGGTTTAACCTATACTGCGCCACAATACTAACCCTGGCATTTTTAAACTTTTATTTCCTTTGTATTTTTTTTTATTTTTGAAATTTATTATATAATTCTGTATGGTCTGGGATTCTCCTCCCCCCCATTTTCCACCCCCAATTGATTTTTCTCCCCCAATTGATTTTTCTCATAACGTCACAACTCTTCATAAGGAGTTACAGTTCCATCAGTCTGCTATTTAAGTGTGTCCCGACATTGCTGGTACAATGTCAGTCCATTTTCCCATTGTCTAGATCTGTCCAACACTTTCACTAGGAGTCCATTTTTTGGAAGCAGAGATGCATGTTGCATTGTGTCTTCACATCTGGATATGGTTATCTCCATTACTACACTATACATCCCAATTTACATGATTGATTCCTTATGTTAGAACATATGGTATTTCTCTTTGTGATTGACTTATTTCACTGAGCATAATGGTCTCTAGTTGGGACCACCTAGTTGCAAATTGTATAATTTTATTCTTTATAATGGCTAAATAATATTTCATGGAGTAGATTATGCCACAGTTTCTTTAGCCACTCCTCTTTTAATGGGCATCTGGGTTATTTCCATGTCTTTGCTATCACAGATTGTGCTGCTGTAAATATAGATTTACAGATCCCCTTCTCATATTTTTAATTTCTTTTGGGTATATTCCTAAGAGCGGGATAGCTGGATCATATGGCAGGCTTATTTGCAATTCTCTAAGCACTCTCTATACTGATTTCCATATTGGTTGTATTAGCTTGCACTACTACCAGCAGTGAAGGAGGGTACCTTTCTCCCCACATTCACACCAGCAGGTGTTGTTAGTAGAGTTCTGAATGTAAGCCAGTCTCACTGGAGTTAGGTGGTACCTCAATGTGGTTTCCATTTGTATCTGTGATGGTTAGGGAGCCCGAGCACCTTTTCATATGTCTATTAGCCATTTGAATCTGTTCTTTTGAAAAATATCTGTTCATTTCCGTTGCCCATTTTTTTCACAGGTTTTTTTTTTTTTTTAACTGTCCCTGGGCTTCTGAAGCTCCTTTTAAATCCCCTATCACTTGTGTAGTGTGCAAAAATGTTCTCCCAATCTGTTGGTTGCTTCTTCACTTTGTTAATTGTTTCCTTTGCTGTACAGAAGCTTTTTAGTTTGATGTAGTTCCATTTATTCATTTTAACTTTGACTGCCTGTGCTTTTGGCGTCTTTTCTATTTCCCTGTTCCTACTTCTTGAGAGTGCTTCCTATGTTTTCCTTTAATAGTTCGATGGTTTCTGTATAGATTTAGGTCCTTGATCCATTTAGAGCTGATTTTTGTATACTGTGACAGGTGTGGATCTTACTTCTTCATTGTGCAAGCTGCTATCCAGTTGTCCCAGCAGCATTTGTTGAATAGACCAGGTTTTTTGCCTTGATTGTTTTCAGTTTTCTTGTCAAAGATTAGCTGTCTATACATGTGTGGGCTCCCTTCTGGCGTTTCTATTCTGTTCCACTGATCTTCTCTGTTTCTGTACCAGTACCACTGTTTTGATGACCACTGCTTTGTAGAATGCCTTGAGGTCTGGAATTGTGATTCCTTCAGCTTGGTTTTTATTTCTCAGGATAGCTTTGGCTATTTGTGGTCTTTTGTGTTTCCAGATGAACTTTTGTATCGTCTTTTCTATTTCTGAAAATGCTGTTGGAATTTTGATTGGGATCTATTGAACCTGTGTATTACTTCTGGTAATACCAACATTTTGATGATGTTGATCCTGCCAATCCAGGAACATGGTAAGTTTATCCATTTTTCAATATCTTCTTTTTTTAATATTTTGTACTTTTCATCATAGAGGTCTTTTACATATTTAGTTAGCTTAATTTGTAGGTATTTAAGGTTCCTCTCTACTATTTTAAAAGGGACAGTACTTGCAATTTCTTTCTCAGCCATGGAATTATTTGTGTACACTAATGCCATAAATTTGTTTTCATTAATCTTGCATCCTGCTACCCTGCCTCTTATGAGGTCCAGTAGTGTCCTGATTGAGTTTTTTGGTTATCCTAAGTAGAGAATCATGTCATCTGCAAATAGAGATAATTTCAGTTCCTAGTTTCCAATTTGGATTCCTTTAATTCCTTTTTCTTGCCTCATAGCTCTGGCAAGGACTTCCAAAACTATATTGAAGAGTAGTGGTGACAGTGGACATCCCTGTCTAGTTCCAGATTTTAGTGGAAAGGCTTCCAATCTTTCCCCAATTAGAATGATGCTGACATTGGGTTTGTCATAATTGCTTTGGTTGGGTTGTAGAATGTTTCTTCTATGCCTACCTTGCTTAGGGTTTTCAGCATGAAGTGGTGTTGGATTTTATCAAATGACTTCTCTGCATCTATTGGGAGAATCATGGTTTTTATTTTTCAATTTGTTGACGTGATGTATCACATTTATTGATTGCGGATGTTGATCTATCCCTGCATGCCTGGGATAAATCCCACCTGATCTGGGTGAATGATTTGTTTGATGTACTTTTGGATCCTGTTGGCTAGTATTTTGTTGAGGATCTTTGTGTCTATGTTCGTCAAGGATATCGGTCTGTAGTTCTCTTTTTCTGTTTCTCTATCTGGCTTTGGTACTAAGGTGATATCAGCTTCATAGAAAGAGTTTGGAAGAATTGCATCTTTCTGTTGTTTGGAAAAGCTTGTGTAAGATTGGGGTAAGTTCTTCTTGAAACATTTGGTAGAATTCAGCGGTGAAGCCATCTGGTCTGGAACTTTTCTTGGTTGAGAGGGCTTTAACTACTGATTCAATCTCAGTGCATGTTATTGGTCTATTTAGATTGTTAATTGTTTCCTGATTCAATTTTGGTGGATTGTATGTGTCCAAAAATCTACCCATCTCTAGGTCTTCTGATTTGTTTGCATATAGTTGCTTGTAATAGTTCCTAATAATTCTCCATATGTCTGTTGTTATGATTCCTTTCTCGTCTCTGATGCTATTGATGTGTATCTTCTCCCTCCTTTTTTTAATTAGTTGGGCTAGTGAGGAGACTATTTTGTTGATTTTCTCAGAGAACCAGCTGTCTTGGTCTCTATTTGGTTTATTTCCTCCCTTATTTTGATTTATTTTTTCCTATTAATCTTGGAATTGCTTTGCTGTTGTTTTTCTAGTTCCTTCAACTGTAAGGTTAGCTGATTTACTTGGTGCTTTTCTAGTTTCTTAACAAAAGCATTGATTGAGATGAACTTTCCGCTTAACACTGCCCTGATCGTATTTCGTAAGTTTTGATATGTTGTGTTGATGCCTTCATTTGTTTCAAGCAATTTTTAAATTTCCCCTTTGATTTCTTCTCTAATCCATTGCTCATTTAGCAACATATTATTCAGTCTCCATGTGTTTGCAAGTCTTCTTGGGTGTTTTGACTTCTTGGTCTCTAGCTTCACTCCATAAAGGTCTGAGAAGATGCATGGTGTAATTCCGACTTTTTAAAAATTTGCTGAAGCTTGTTTTGTGGCCTATAACACGATCATTTTTGGAGAAGGTTCCATGCTCTGATGGAAAAAGAAAAGTATATTCTCTATCATTTGCTTGGAATAGCTTTTTCCTCCCTTTCACTTTCCTCTGATCTTTGTTAGCAAGATGCATCTCCCATAAGCAGCAGATAGATGGGTTTTGTTTTTTGATCCAGTCCTCTAATCTATGCATTTGATTGATGAGTTTAAGTGATTTATATTCAGTGTTAATATGGATAGGTGGCAATTTGGCAACTACTTCTGTTGCAGGCAAATGGAACAGGCACTGCGGAAAGTGAGGCTGGGTGAGGGGATCATAGTGACCCAGCCACGTTGGTTCTAGGTGCTCAGTGCTGCTTCCACTGGATGGTTCCAAAGTCAGTTTCCCCACCACTCTACAGCCAGAGAACAGAAAGGCCCTGTTCTGTGCCTGCCCTAATGCCTTTTGAAAATCTGACTAGTTCTACTGGGAAGAGGAGTGGCTTTGGGGCCCCTAGCAGTGTTCAGTGGACAGGCGGCTGCTTCTATAAGGGACCAACTGGCCATGGCTGGGAGCACTGCCTATTCATAATTTTCTTTCTTGCACACTCCTTCTAGATGTTTTCCTCAGCACCTGTGTAGCCTGGCATTGTACTCATCCCTTGCAGGCCTTGCTGCAGGTAGAGTCTTTGTATTGATGACCATAGTCACATGACAGCAGGCCAGGCATGATGCTGAAGGACCTGGTGTCACTGCCCCCCTTTATGTTGACAAGGACATGAGTACTGTTATGCCCAGCGTGTCTCCAGGGAAATGAGTCCTGAGGGCACACAGCTGTAGAATGGCAGGGGCAAGAGCTGTCACTAGAGGTGTTAACCCTCCATGGTCTGTGTTGCTGCCATGGCTTTGATCCCTTTGGCTCTTTCTTTTGACCTAAAGGGGCTAGTTTCCAACCAAACATCTTCCTGGGTGTTGAAAAGATCTGCCTGTTGGGCAGCCTCTGATGCCAAGGGCAGGGAGGACATATTTAAAAGATGTTCAAACATGCAAACAACTTGCTTCTGTTCAGGAACTCCCACATGCTGGTGCTCTGTGAAAACCAAGAAAGCGAGGCAGCCTGCTGCCTGCCCCAAAGGTCCAATTTGTACACTCAGATGTCAGGTTAGAGAATTGAGTCTTAACGTGTCACAGTTGCATGGTGGGCATCCTTGGGACTGTGGAAGCTGAGGGGCAGGGGCACCCCATAGCTCCAGAGGGCTTCCAGGTTGCAGCTCCAGGAGCAAGATGGCAAGGGTGAGTGAGGACTTGTGCCTCGGTGAGGTGGAGGTAGGGGCCAGGAGCAGCCACAACACCCATCTTCCCCCTTTTCATGCACAAGGAAGCAGACAGGGCTGTCAGGGAGGAGGGAGTGGGAGGGTGTTGATTCTGGGGGCTCCTGTCCGGCAATGCTGAGAGCAGCACAAACTGCCCTTTCACCTGAGCACTCAAAGAGTGCCCTGTTTGGGGGCCAGGAGAAGCGGGAGAGCCAGCAGAGGCTGCCTGCAGGGGCGGGGCTGGGGACAGGGAGTGTGGCCACATTAAGCCAAGGGCTGGGGAGGAAGCACATTGTGCCCATTCTTACCTGCTGCATCCTAATCCCAACAGTTACTGTCTCTTTAGGCAACAGAAGAAAGTAGGACTTCAAGACTTCCCTGAAATCACAGAGCTGGGGGTGCAGGCCCCACCACCACTCTCACCACAGCTACTGCTTCCCTCACCCTGCAGAAATTGGTCTTCCCCCTTTCTCTCATTTTATCAGCCCCCCATCCCTCATTCCTTGCCTCAGGACTTTTTGGGAGGAAAAAGCTATTCCAAGCAGAAGTTCTTGATCTGCCTGCTTCCCCTGAGCTTGGAGGGATTCTTTCCCTACTCCCCCTCCCCCACCTCAGCTGTATTTCCTATGGGAGGCTGGTGAAAACAAGGATTTATCCCAAAGCAAGGAGGTGCAAAGGCAGATTCCAAGCACCAGTGTTCTTGGTGAATTAAGGGCCTGGCTCCGTTGGGCCCCTAGAAGGAAATATAGCTCACCCTCAGAGTTCACTGGGACAGGTGTTGTATTGCAGTGGGCTAAGCTGCCCAAATAGCATATCAGAGTTCCTGGTTCGAGTTTCATCTTCTCTGCTTACAATCTGCCTGCCAGTGCAGTCTGGGAGACAGCAGGTGACAGGTACATGGGCCTCTGCCACCCATATGGGAGACCAGAGAACTGGATGGAGTTCCTAGGTCCTGGCACCTGGCTTTGACCTGGCCCAGCCTGGGGTCTGTGGGCCTTTGGAGGGTGAACCAGGAGATAGAAATGCCCTGTCTCTCCTCCTCCCTCTGTTACTCTGCCTTTCCAATAAGTAAATCAAATAATTAATAGGGTTGGGCATGTTTTCAGATGGAAGATAGTAGCTACTTCCCATAGCCCAGATAGGTACAGTAGCTTGCCCAAGGTTACAAGAGTGTCCACATCAGAGCCCTTGCTTTTTCCAAAGCTCCATTGGTGCTATTTGTAGTAGGAGTTCAGTGGTCAGTTGATTTTACCATCCATGGGTGAAGTTTGCATGGACACAGCTAGCATTGCCAACGTGGCCCTGCACATTGAGGCTGGAAGCGCTGGGATGACTGAAGCCATGACCTTGAAAAGCTCAGGGAGACACATCTACAACTCGAACACTAGAGAGCATATTAATGTACCATTCCTTGGGATCGGCGGGGTGGCGGAGGGGTCCTGGGGTGGGACATGAGAGAGTACACAGTCCCTCAGACTGGGGAGAGCGAGTTGCATGGTGAGAGGTTTAATGGTGAGAACACCCCAGACAGGTCAGGAAAGAGCTGAGAGCCGAATGTGCTGTGTTCAGACTGGGACTTAGAAGGGAATGGGGTCCTGTTCTTCCCCTCCTCCCCCATCTCCAGGACTAAGGGCTCACTGGGTGTGAAGCAGGTAAAATTGCTCCCAAGGTTTTATTGCCCTGTTTTACTGGGTTGAGTATCTCTTAGGATGGGTTTCTTGGGGCAAGGCAAGGACTTGCCACAAAGTGACCAGAGTCTGGGCAGGACTTGGTAGTGTAACATATTAGGCTGCTTCCAAAGTGTGCTGTGATCTATGGATGCTTTGTTTTCCTTAATGCCCCATTTACACACAGACTCATTTCTAGCTTCCTATCTAACAAAAGCAGTTGGGTCGTTCCTTAAAACATTAAGCCTAGAACCATCATATGACCCTATGGTTCCAGTCCTCAGTGTACATGTGAGCAAGTATAAAAGCAGTCACTCAAACAGGAGTCTGTGGACACATGCTCAGAGCAGCACTCCTCCTGATAACCTAGGAGCAGAAGCAGATGCAGAGACACACAAAACTCGGTACATGTACACAGTGAAATCCTGTTCGGCTGAGCAAAGGGCTACAACGTGGATGGACCTGGAGAACACTCAGCTTAGTTAAATGAGCCACACAAAGCAGAGTGTTGTCTGATTCCACGTTCACGAGGCCCCTAGAGCAGGTAAACCCCTCAGAGCAGAAAGCAGACATTGCCAGGATCAAGGGGATGGGAATGGGGAGCTACTATTTTAGGGTCCCAAGTGTCTACAGAACTGATAAAAGCTTTGGGTACAATCAGTGCTGCTGTTGATGACACACTGCTGTTGATGTTACATGCCTTCCAACTGTGCATTAGTATGGGATTAACAATGATAGATTGTGTAATTCATGATGAAAAAATAACTTGTAAAGTTATTCAGAGAAGACAATTACCAGGCCAGAAGCGGGCTCACAATTCTGGACAGCTCTGGCCCCATGCTGGGTTGACTATGCTTGAGAGCAGGGCCAACCAAGAGGGGCAGGGGAGCTAAACTCACAGACCTGTGATGGCTCTTGCCTGGGCTTCCCGCAGTTCCCAGTCAGGGTGACGTCATCCCTTTTCAGGACCTGACTGCTTTTTCCCTTAATAGGAAGCACAGATTCAATGGATTGCAAATCCCGAGCTCCCACTTAGTCTCCTAAGACTGTGACTTCAGGATTTCCACCCCAGTTTAGGGATAAGTAACCCAAAGCCCTGGAAGAAAAGATGTGGCCAAAAGCCAGACGGTGAGTAAGAGGCCCATGACTGCCTCGTCACCAGGCTGCTCTTTCAGGCCCCTGCCCCTGCCTCTCCTCTTCTCTCTTGTGTGATGTGAGCCTGACGGAGCAGGAACCTGTCCGTGAGTTCCAGGCCTGAGTGTCAGTCCTCAGCCTGTGCTGCTCTGTCACCATGCTTCCCTGAGCTTTCGTTGTCTCATCTGTCTTTGACTCTGCCAGTCTGGCTGCCCAGCTCACTCCACATGGCTGTGCGGTCTCCATGGCTGTCAACGGGTGTTGTAGCATGTTGGTCATTCTCAGCTCAAATCTAATCAGTCATTGATAAGTGGCCTCATCGATCATCAGAAACAAAAATATTTCATGCACTCAGTCCAGTGTCCCCTTGGCCAGCCTCAGGTGCCAAGGCTGTTTTAGGGCTGGGGTTTTCTAGCAAACTGCAGCAAAGGAAGCCAGCTCAGGGAATAAGGGAGCCTCTTGAGCTTACAAAACTGTGAGCCTTGGACTCAGAGCACGTGTTGATTCTGGCTGCTGATGGGGTGGCCACCTGCGGCAGAAGTGCTGGCTGCGAGATCACAAACCACGCACTGGTCCCACGGAGAGAGCTGTTCCCACGGGGAGGACCGTTCCTGCTTTTTGCTCTCTTCTTGCTTTTTCTCTTGGTAAAGTCTTGACTTTCTAGCTCCCTCCTCTTGATTCTGATAACAGGCCTCTGAATCCAGTGCTAGGGTCGTTGGCTCCATCTCACCTAAATACCAAGCCCACCTCCAACTCCCTTCCGTGTGGCTGCCTAATTAAGTACAACCTAGTTTTTCACCTGGATGACTTACAATCTCCTCTTTATCCATCTCTGGGCCTCAAGTCTGGGGCTCGGCAGGACACGGACAGTACAGGTTACTATAGTAATATTGCTTGAAAAAAGACCTGATCGTGTCTTTTTAGCCTGCTTCCTAACTTCCAGAAAGTGCCTATTGTAGCCCCTCATGACCCACATGCCTTGCCTGCTGCCTTGCCTGCTGACTCATCTGCTGCCCCGTGTTGATCTTGTCACCACTGTTGGAGCATTGTGTTAGAGTCTACAATAGCAAAGACAAACAACCCAGATGCCTGTCAAAAGAGGAGTGGATAAGGAAACTGGTACAGCTACTGCATGAAATTCTACTCAGCCATTAAAAATAATGCAATTCTACCATTTGCAACTAAGTGGTCCCAACTAGAAACCATTATGCTCAGTGAAATAAATCAATCCCCAAAGGACAAATATCATATGTTCTCTGATATAGGGCAACCTCCTTGCAAAATACAAGATCAATAGCCCTTTCAGTACTGTTTTTGCTACATTGCATGGGTTTTGATATTTTTTATTTTCATTTCTTCAAAGATTTTTTTCTTATTCTTTACTGACTTCATAGATCATACAGTAGCATTGTTTACTTCAAGCTTTTTGATTTTCACCTCATTGACACATTGGTCACTCAGCATATTTAATGTTGCATGTTTTCTATTTTTCTTCCTATTGATTTCGTTTTATGGCTTTTCATTTAAGGGAATGTATAGTAACCATAATGGAGGCTATCATAACCAGGTGTGAAGATACAATGCAATATGCATCTCTACTTCCAAATTAAAGATGAACTCCCAATGAAACTGTTTACTATATCTTGACAATAGGATGCTAAGCTCTCTGCCACTGTCCATCCCTACAATGTCAGGATACACTTAAAATAGCAGAATGATAGATTTGTGACTGTCTGTGAAGGACTATATAACTGTAATAATATAGGGAAAATCAGTGGGAGAGTGAGAAGCGGACTTGGAGAGGAAGTAAGGGGCAAGGGAAATCCCAGAACCTATGGAACTGTATCACAAAATAATAATTTAAAAAAGAAAACTAAATAAGTAGTCACTTGGCAAAAAAAAATAAAAATCACTGCACCAGCCTCCAGAACTTTTCTGTGCTGGCCCCTCCCAGAGATGGATGGCCTGCGCGCCGATCTGCCACCATGGGATGTTTCAGGATTCAACTCCAATGCTATTTACATTGTTAAACCTTACCTGGCCTGTGTGCAAATAGGTTTAATCTCTGCCTCAACTTTTTTTTTTCCCAAGACAGTTTTGTAGGTATAGGGGTTCTTCCCTCTCCACCTCTTGCTCTCTATCCATTTTCCCCCAAAATGTCAAAGCACTATAGTCCCTTAGTAATAGTTACAAGTCTAACTTTCTACTATTTAAACGTACCATGGCATGGTAGGTATAGGCAAAGATAGAAACACCTAATATCATATACAATAAAGGTATATTTACATGTTTCATTGGGAGTCCTACTTTACTCAGGAGTTGAGATACACTACAACACATCTTTCTGGAATGCTGGTCTCCATTGTATAATTCATCTATGAGCATATAAATATATATTTGATTACCTATATTTACTTTAAAAATATTTATTTATCTTTATTGGAAAGTCAGATATACAGAGAGAAATTTCTTCCATCCACTGGTATATTCCCCAAGTGACTGCAATAGCTGGAGCTGAGGTCCGATCTGAAGTCTGTAGCCAGGAGCTTCTTCTGGGTCTCCCACATGGGCGTAGGATCCCAAGGCTTTGGGCCATCTTCCATTGCTTTCCCAGGCCACAAGCAAGGAGCTGGCTGGGAAGTGGGGCCACCGGGACATGAACTAATGCCCATATTGGATCCTGGTGCATGCAAGGTGAGGGCCCACCTATGTTTTTTACATTGTGTAAAGGTTGTATTATATCAGAGAACATATGATATGTACATTTGGAGACTGTCTTCTTTCACTAAGCATAATGGTTTCCAGTTGGGGACCATTTTGTTGCAAAAAGTAGGATTTCATTCTTTTTTATGGCTGAGTAGTATTGAGTAGATGTACCACAATTTTTTTTTTTTTAATTTATAATTTTTTTTGAAAAGGCAGATTTACAGAGAGGGAGAGACAGATCTTCCATGCATTGGTTCATTCCCCAAGTAGCCACAACAGCTGGAACCAGGAGCTTTTTCTCGTCTCCCACACAGGTACAGGTTTTGGGCTGGCCTCGACTGCCTTCCCAGGCCACAAGCAGGGAACTGGAAGGAAAGCTGAGCAGCCAGGATACAAACTGGTGCCCATATGGAATCCTAGTGCATGCAAGGTGAGGAGTTTAGCTGCTAGGCTACCACATTGGGCCCTACCACAATTTCTTTATCCATTCCACTGTTGATGGGCATCTTTGTTTCCATGTGTTCACTACTGTGAATCTTGTTGTTATAAGGTTGCAGGTTGCATTCCTGTATGCAAGTTTCATTTCATTTGGATATATTCCCAGCAGTGGGATAGCTTGGTCATATGGTAGATCAGTTCTCGGTTTTGTGTGCATTCTATACTGACTTCCATAGGGGCCGCACAAGTCTACACTCCCACCAACAGTGAAGTAGGGTACCTATTCCCCCACATCTGGGACAGCTGTTTGTTAATTTCTGCATGTAGGTCATTCTCTCAGTGGAGTTAGGTGGAACCTCAGTCTGATTTTACTTATATTCCCCTAACTGCTAGGGAGACTCTGCATTTTTTCCATGCCTATTAGCCACTTGAGTTTCTTCTTTTGAAAAATAACTGTTCATGTCCTTGGTCCATTTCTTAACAGGGTTGTCTGCCATTGTTGCATTTCTGAAGCTCTCTGCCACAACTCTTACACAATGTGGCCCACTGTTTCTAGACTTGGACTAGGAATCCATTTAGCTGTTCAGACACTGCTTCAGAACAACCACATCCTCTGTCAGAGGGCCCGGGTTTGAGTTCCTTCTCTGCTCCTGATTCCAGCTTCCTGCTAATGTGCAGCCTGACAAACAGCAAGAGAAGAGATGGCTCAAGTAGGTGGGAGATTGAGGTTGAGGTCCTGGCTGCCACACTTCAGTTTGGCCCAGGCCAAATGCAGACATTTGGGAAGTGACCCAAGGTGTGGAATCTTAGTCTGCTGTTCAAGTGAGTTTTTTTAAAACCTTAAAGCATGGTACCAAGAAGTCACGCCCTCCCTTCTCTAGTCAATCTCAAGAGTCTCCCCCTCCCGCAACAGTTCTGCTTCCAAAAATTTGTCTCCCTCCTCTTGGGTGAAGGAATTCCACTGGGACCTACTCTGGTGTGTGACAATGGCCTTTGGTTAAACCCAAACATGCTCCTTCTAGCTCTGTGGACCTCTGCGTCTATTCCCTTCATGAGTTCATATGAGGGTGCTTCAAAAACTTCATGAAAAGAGGAATTAGCCTGTTTATTTTGGTACAAGAATCATTCATGGAATTATTTTCATAAAATTTTTGAAGACTCCTTGTATGCAAGGACACTGTTAGTCGGGACACAGTAGGTGCTTGTTACGGCTCAGCTCTCACACCCCATATCTGAATGCCTGGATTCAGGCTCTTGCTCTAGCGCCAGATTCCAGCTTGTTACTACAGGCTCCGCAGGAAAGGGGGTGACGTCAACAGCTGATGGGTCAAGGGGCTGGGTACCTGCTCCCAAGGTGGAATTGTATTTCTGGAGTCTGACTTTAGTCCACCCATTGAGAGAACCTGGGGGAGTGAACCAGGAGATGACAGCTCTTAAAGGATGAACAGGACGGGCTCCTCTCTGCCGGGTGGTGGTAGGTGCCCTGTAGACTTGGAATCAGAAGACAAAGACGCTGCTAGTGCAGCGTAGCTGTGGACAAGCCATTTCACACAGCTGCCATCTCCTTGCTTCTACACTGGGAGTGATGCCTACACCTCACATGGGTACAGGGCTGGTAGGAGAGCGAGTTCCTAGCACAGCATCTGGTACAAAACTCAGAGAACACTTGCTTCACTCTCAGCTTCCATGCATCCAGCCTAAAGAGGCCCAGTGTCCTGGTCATCCTCATCCTCCTAAGTCAGGTGGCTGGGCTGAAATGATTTCTGCCCAGGGTCTCCATCATTCAGAAGGAAGTGTGTTGTGGAAGGCTAGGTTTGCATTCGGGTAGGCACTCCTGCACTGTGTGAATGTGGAACCCTCTGCCTGTCAAATGCAACTGCTCCTGTATCATCTGCTTACCTGGAGGATTAGGTGAGATGTGTGGCAAGTGAATGAGAACATGTGAAAAATGTACCAATATGCTGTTGCCCGAATTAACGGTTATGACTCCAGACACAAGTGATGCTGCTGCCCCCGTGTGGACAGGAAGGCACACAGCGCAGCTGGCCAGATCTCAGATCCCTGGGAATGCACTTCTGTTCTGATGGAGCACGGGCTTCAGCAGGAAATATTTAGTGCTCATCTATACCAGAACTTGCCTGACATTAATGTGCTTGTTAAAATCCTGGTTGGTTCCGATGCAACAGAAGCTTCCCAGTGAAACTGATGCTACAGGTAATGGCCCACCTGAGTAAAAATGACCCTGCATAAAAAACAGGAACAACATAAACAACAGTCTACCATGTACCAGTTATCGAAGGAGCCTGTTAGCCTATTGTAACTTAGTCCTTAAGACCCTGTGCAGTAGGTGCCATTTTTTTTTCATATGAAGAAACTGATGCACAGAAAGTATATTGCTATGTCAAATGGCCAATGAAGGATGGGCACTGGATTCTAATGTAGACAGCTGGGCCTCTAGGAAAAGGGCTCTAACAGTGAGACCACCAAGGGAGAAGGTGGGGCTGTGGCAGGGAGGGAGCAAGGTTTCTGAGGTGACCTCAGTGAGAGCTGAGGCGGCGTAGGCTGGTGTGGCTGTGGGTCGGCGCAGAGGGGCAGGGGTTTAAGACTGAGGACAGTGTGGGGAGACTGACTGACTGGTTTGGGTGATGAGATGGTGGTGGTGGTGGCGGGACCTAGCACTATCAGAGCTGGGAAGCAAGAGAGAAGGACCAAGCTCCAGGGCCGGTGATTCTGGTGTTAGAAATGGTCACTATGAAGATGAGGCTTTTTGTCACCTGGGGAATAGATAGTAGATGGGTCTGCGTGTGTAGAGCCCAGGCAGTTCCCAGGCCGTCAGTCAACACAGCATGTAAGAGGAAGAGCTGGGGGAGCAACTGATGCCTCCCTGGCTCCCTGTAGTCAAGTCTGGGTGGCCCACAGACACAGGTGCTTTGATGCCCTCAGCAACTAAGTCCAACAAACCAGCCCCTGCCTCCTGGCAAATGGAACTCCACTGGGGCAGGTGTCATGGCACAGCAGGTGAAGCTGCCACTGGAAATTCCTGCATCCCACATGAGGGTACAGGTCTGAGTTCCAATTCCTTTGTAGGTGTTTTTGTTGGTTTGTTTGTATTTGAAAGAGCTGCAGAGAAAGATTTTCCATCCATTGGCTCACTCTCCAGATGGCTACACAAGCATCTCCCAGGTAGGTGGCAGGGGTCCAGACTGCCGCCCAGGCACCTGGGTCATCTTGCACTGCTCTTCCCAGGCCATTCACAGAGAGTTGGACTTGGACCGGTGCCCAGGAGATGCCAGCATCCTAAGTGGTGGCTATACTTGCAATGCCACCCCTTACTCATGTGCCTGGTAGGCAGCAGCAGATGGCCCAGGTACCTGGGCTCCCACAGTCCAGATGGAACTCTGGCCTCTCTCTGGGTGCAGTTCCTGCCTTTTGGTTTTATTCCAGCCTTGTAACCATTTGGGGAATAAGCAAATGGATGGACAATCTGTCCCTCTCATCACTCTGCTTTTCAATTAAATCTGAAAAAAAAAGACAACTCCACATAGAACAACCAGGCCAATAAAGGTTGGAAGGTATTTATTTAAACAAGGTCATAAATAACAAAGTAAATTCCAGACTCTAGACCGTGTAGCAGGACAAAGTAGGAAGTTGTTGATGGAAAGGGCTACACATCACTTAACACAGGCACAGAACAGATGGGCGTCAGGAGCCTGCCCTTCCTGCCCTAGGAAACTGTGCCTGGGCAGCAAGGGAGGCCAAGTGCTGTGACGAGGACAAAACTGGAAATGCTGGGCTGTAATGTTCTTTAATGTAGAGTGACAGAAACCACATACGGCCACAAAAGACTGTGGTCTAGAAGAGGCAAGCGGGCACTCCGCACACTTCCAGGAAATAACTGGAAATGGTTAAATTTATTAAAAAACAATTCCACAGGCTTCAGCCTGTGGCTGTACCTGGCAGGTGTCCAGGTAAGGGGGGTAAGACGGGGCTCTCCCAGTGGGAGGCCATGTGCTTGGACTTGCCGGCCTGACTTTCAGGCTGGTTTTCTATGATGCAATCCACAACCCCACCGTGTACCTAAAGATGGAACTCTGGGTCTTCTAAACCTGGAAGTGTTAAGACTGGCATAAAAAGGTACCTGACTGGTAATTTACTTCAAAGGGGAAAGTAAGAACCACCTTGTGTATTTTCTACCCAAGGATGAAGGGCAAGTCCATGCCAAGAACAGGCTCGAGGAATGGAGAGCCCTGAGTCCAGGGAGACATGTGGACTCAGGTGCACTGTCTGATGCTAGAAACAGGGTCCAGGGCTAGCAGCTCTGGAAGCTTCATCCTAGGCAGGACAGGGGTGGCCCCTGTACAGAGAGGAAGAAAGAGCTGGGGCCCCTGGAAATCAATGCTTTTGGCAGGAATACACAAAACAGGGATGCCCGTCTACAGGGGGCCGGTGTCACATGGCGGTCAGGATAGGATGGCGAGGAGACAGCGGCATCACAGTGGCCTCTGGTGCGACTTATTTACAACAGAGCTCGATGCTGAGGGACAGGAAGCTTAGCAGGTCACTAACAGCCAGGAAACACACTGTGAAGAGTGAAAAGAGAGGCAAATGTGACCATCACTAGCTTTCCCCTGCTTTCCAAGAAGCCTCCCTAACCAGCAAGGTGAAGATCTGTCCCACCTCAGACTAGACACAGTCTACTCCTACTACATACCCCACACTGTCCAGGGACATCAGTCATTGTTTAATAACAGGAATCGGGGGAAGGTACTGTGGCATAGCAGGTTAAACCACTGCTTGTGATGCTGGCATCTCTTAAGACCACCACTTTGAGTCTGATCCAGCTCCCTGGAATGCACCTGGGAGGGCAGTGGAAGAACAACAAAGTGCTAGGGTAGCTCCCATATGGGAGAACCAGACAGAGTTCCAGGTTCCTGGCCATTTGAAGAGCTAACCAGAGGATGAAAAAAATCTAACTCTGACTTCTAAATGAATAAAATACTCAATATAGCAAAAAGCTCTTTCAGGTGCCTACATATCATTTAGTGCCTGGGTTCAAATCCCAGCTCTGCTCCTACTTCCAGCTTCCTGCTACTGCATATACTGGGACACAGCAGGGGCTGCTGGCTCAAGTACCTGAGGTTCCTGTCTCCCATCTGGGAGACCCAGTAAGAGTTCCCAGCTTCCTGGCTTCAGCCTGGCCCTGCCTTAACTACTGCAAGCATCTGGGGGAATAAATTAGCAGATGGGTGATCTTTGTCTTTGTACTAGTCTTCCAAATAAATAAATGCTAAGAGAGAAAGTAAGTCCTCGTTGTTGATTCCTATATCCATCAGTGATCAGCAGCTAGAGGGATGCTCAGGCTGATGGTGTCACTTCTACAGCTCACAGCCCCAAGTCACTTGTTCAAACTCTGAGGGGTCGGGAACAGGCTCCCCTGAACAATCAGGAGGCTTTTGGATGGCAGAGTGACTCATCAGGCCATGGATACTCTGAGGACCCAGGGCCTTTTCTGCACTATAAACTAGTAGGCTCCATGAGGGAGACCAAAAGCCGTTTGGTTCAAATGCCTTCCCTCATCAAACAACCCAGCTCTGTCCATAAGAAGCTGAAGAGCTTCCCAGGAGAGGTATGGGTCTCCTGCTTCTCTAGACCACTGGTTCTTAACTTGTCTAGTTGCCTTCCTTGGCACACTGGATAAAATCTAGAGAGAGATGATTTGCAGTTGGTATAGGGTGGATGGAAGATAGGGATGTTGCCGAAAAGTCCACCAAAAGCGAAGAACCACCCATTTCAACAGCAACCCATGCTGAGGTTGGAAATCCTGCCTTGAGTTCCTAAGAGCCCAGCATTACTCAGCAGCAGTGGGGAGACCGCACAGAGGCTGATGTCTATCACAGCTGTCTCGAAGAGGGGCATCTCAACAAGAAATGCACACTGCTCCGAGGGCCAGCTGCAAAGTAACTGCACCTTTAGCAACAACCCACAGGACTAGAGCACAGAGAATTCACTAGTCACAGATTCTAGAAATACACATGCCAGGCTATCTATGGAGAAGGAAGAGGAGAGGGATTCAGAAAGGCTGGGCCTTGTGAGGCAAATACCTGCCTTTCAGAGTTGGCCAGCACTGCTGGAGATCTTAGGCCCTGATACTTACCACTGGAATCCTCCGATGGGCTCTGCAAACCTATGCCGGATCAAGAAAGTAGCAACAGCTTCAGCTACCTGAAAAAAAGAGATATTCCAGGCCATATAAAGGTTTGTGAGGGAAAATGAAGCTCTGTGATACCCTCATGAGTCCCACATATCTGGGCAGCCTGAAACCAAAAGATCTGGGTCCTGGCCAGGCCAGAGACTCTCATCATCCCTCAGGGGTGTTCCAGAAGCAAGGGGAATGGGCTTATTTATCCCAAACACCTTTTTACCCCACAGGAGGAGCTCATGTTAATTCCCACCTGTGACTGTAGATTAGGAAACAGCTCCTACTTCAGCCATCCCTTCTACCTGGCTTTGGGGGAGTAACAGATCTCAGTCATGGGGCCTTGGGACGAAATGAGAAGGAACCAATAGGTCCTTTGCTCACACATACAAACGACCATATGTAGCTGCCAGAGAGACGCTGGGAGGCTGGTGGCACTGCGTGAGCACAGGCCTCCCAGTAGCTGTGCAGGCAGCCTATGACAGCACCACAAGGTTTGTCCTATCTTCTGGGAGAGCAAAGGTCAGGTCTTTTCAGTCACCAACCACCAGGGTTCACCTTTTCAGGGGCATCCTCATGGACTGCGTGTCCACACTGGGGTAGGACCTGCATCTGGAACTTCCCTGGAAAGGAAACAAAGCCAAACCACCTCAGAAACTAACGCAGCCCTCCTGTGCCACTTCAATTCCTCACAAGGTCACTCCACAAGCCCAGGATGGCCCCATCCCAACCCACTCCCAAGGCCACACGGATTCCCATGTGTTTGAGGAAGACAGCAACACCTGTAACCTTGGGGCAGTCATTGCCCTTCACTTTTTCCTTCTGTAGCAACTTGGTACACACTGACTTTGAGGCAAGTCACATAGAAAGAGCCTGGCACTGTGGCACAGCAGGTAAAGTCCACTGTTTCAGATGCCTGCATCCTATAGTGGTACTGGTTTGTGTCCTGGCTGCTACATTTCCAATCCAACTTCCTGGGGAAAGTAGAAGTACCTGGGCTCCACAAGCCATATGGGATGTGGATGAAGCTTTTGGTTTTGACCTGGACCAGCTCTGGCCATCTGAGGCCATCTTGTGGAACCATGAAATTAAGCCCTATCTCTCTCCCAAATAAACAAGAAACAACATTTTTTTAAAAAAACAAGCAAAAAAAAAAAAAAAGCACATAGATGACACAGCTCCAGCTCCTCAGAGGATTTATAGGCCAGCAGGGAAATAAGAAACAAAACCCATTTTAACGCACAGCTTCTAGTTCCTGAGAATAAAACTGGAGACAGTGGGTGGCATGAGCAGAGGGAAAGGGCTTCACAATCCAGTAGGGATCCATGAAAATTTCCTCCACAGAAACAATGGCCTAACACAGAGGAGAGCGTGCTTGGGTTGGGATGGTATTTATTGTTGCAAATGAAAGCAGCTGAGCATGATGTTTGAGACTTTGCAACTCCCCAAATTTCTAATAGGCATTTAGCATAGCATCTTAACCAGACGCCCACATCCCACACTGGAGTACCTTTTAGCCAATGCTGACTCTGCAGCAGTGATAACATAGCCTGAGTCACTGGGTTTCTCCCACCCACGTGGAGCACCCTGACTGAACGGTCAGCTCCTGGTTTCAGCCCCAGCCATTGCAGGTGTACAGAAAGTGAACCAAAAGATACGTGCTATGTTTAAAAAAATAAAGGAACCCTTTAAAAAATTCTAATAATAAAAATTCTGATTAATATTCAAAATATTTTCTTTCTCAATATCAGTATTAATTAATCTTAAATATATTGTGTTATCTCAGTATTTTTCTACCCTATGCTTTCATTTGCTAAAGCTGTATCTAAAAGGCAGAAGATAACTATTTCTTTTTCTTCAGTACAAATGGCCTTCGAGAACCAGACACTGTCTATTTTAGTTGCTCCCTTTTATACAAGCCCCAAGTGAAAGATCGTCTTTTGAACTAAATATCCTCTTAGAATATTAACCAGCACATGATCCTGGCCCTTCCTCTGCCCACAGAAAGGGATCCAGGTGTATAATTTCTTGGTAACTTACCTTGCATCTGGCCAATGGTCAGATCTTTATCCAACCTATCAACACCTAGAACAAAAACAGAATCCAGTAAGTAGCTTCCTACAAAAGCCCCTGTGAAACAGGTTCTGCTATTGAAGCATTAAGTAAATGTTTCTACATTGCTGTAAGTGTGATGACATCCTCAATTCATACTAACATCAACTCTTACTCCAACAGGGTATATTCTCACCAGACGAATCACTCCATGGAGATTCCTCTGCAATCATTTTGCTTATTTAAACTGAACACAGTTTCTGAAAACAGGATTCTACTATTTTTTATTCTCGTTAATACTCAGAATAGCCTCACACCGCTGTATCGGGCTCTACAACAACCTGGGCTTCATTGGTACAAAAGTAGGCCAGAATTAGACCAGCTCAGACAGATGCCTATGCTAAAGTGGTTTAGGGAAGCACCCCTTCCCTAAGGGAAGGAGAGGGACACAGGTGAGTGAGGATGGTATTTCACATTAAAGTCAGTACCCATTTAGTTGGTAGTTCTAACAAAGTCATATTCAGATGACAGTATATCCACACAACTATGGAATGAACTCCACCCAGCATCCTTCATGTTTAAGTCCTAACCTCCCAGATAGGGCAAAACAAGATCATTAAGCAAAGTCATAAAGCCTGGGGCTCTGGCATGATAGGATTTGTGTCCTTCTGTGAAGACACCAGAGTGCTCTCTTGTATCCTCTACAAGCCACATGAAGTCACAGAGAAGGTGGCTGTTTGCAAACAAGAAAGAGCCCTTACCCAAACGCTATCATGTTGGCACCCTGATCTCAGACTCTCAGCCTCAAGGACTATGCAAAAAATAATTTCTGTTGTTTAAGCCACTTAATCTATGGCATTGTTACTGTCGCCAAACTCACTAACCCACCCCACCTCTACCACACATATACACTCACCAGCCAAGAGCAGCAATTTAGGAATAGGACAACTAAGAAAGAGATTGGATAAGCCTCGGAACCAGCCATCCCAGTACTTTTCTGTTTTTGCCAGTTCAATTCTCCAGGTGTACGGATGGTCTTTCTTGGTCTGGAGGAATAAGAGCAGGTTCTGAGTCTCTTGAGGGCAACCCCGTGAAGGAACAGGATAAAAACTAGGCCCTAGGAAAAGGACCATGAAGGAAACCAGCATTTTTAGGGATCCATCTGTATCCCAGATATTTTAATGCACATTTAATCTTTATAACAATCTTGCTGTACTAATTTCCATTCTTAAATAATTTGATATTTTCTTTTTTACTTGTTAGTTTCAGTGAAATTAGGAAACTGCAAGATCACAAAGCCAATAAATGGTAGAACCAACACCAAGCTTCTCTTACATTCCACTGTCAAAAAGGACATTCTGTCCAAGGATAACCCACTGCAATATAGAAAAAATGCTTACAATATAATGTTCAATGAAAAAAGCAGAGGACACGTTATCTAAATGGGATTACTACCCTACCCTAACCCCGCCCCCCCCCCCCCAAAAAAAGAAGCCGTAGTAAACTTATGGGAAGACCTGGATGGAAAAGCCAAAAGTAGGCTGGTAAATTGGTAGAGCATTTTCTCATGTTTTGATTTATGATAATGACAAATTGTTGCCACAAAAGTAATTTTTAAAAGGAAATGTGACCTAAATAAGAAAAATATCAACACCTGTCAAATACATAGGCATATAGCATGCAATCAAACATTAACTGGTGGCAGGTGTTGTAACACAGTGGGTTATGCTCCCACTTGGGACACTGACACTGCCTACTGGAATGTCTGAGATTGAGTCCCAGGTCTGTATCCAATCAGTTTCTTGCTAATGCATGTGGGAGGCAAGTATTTGAGTCCCTGTGACCCATGTGGGAAACCTGGATGGAATTTCTGGCTTTTGGCTTTAGCCTGGTCCAGTCCTGCAGTTGTAGGCATTTGGGAAGTAAACCAGTAGACAGATTTATCTCACTGTCCCTTTGCCATGCACTTTAAAAATTATCTGAAAAAATGAATCTTTGCTATGGATTAGAAATTAGTTTGAGCAATCTCCTGAAGGCCCACCTGTGGAAAGGCAGAGTGACAGGAAGAGAGGGAGCGACAAAGATGGAGGAGAGAGAGAAAGAAGGACATGGGGCAACAAGACCGCCCATCTGCAGGTTCGCTCCCCAGACGCCCTCAACAGCCTGGGCTGGGCCAGCCTGGAGCCAGAAGCCTCGAATTCTATCTGGATCTCCCATGGTGGCAAGGGCCCAGCACTTCAGTCATTATCTGCTGTCTTCACTGGTGCACGAGCAGGATGGAGTTGGAAGCAGAGGAGCCAGGACTTAAACCAACATTCAAAGATCAGATTTGGGAATCCTAAGTGGTGACTTAACTAGTTGTGCCATAATACCCAGCCCTCTTAAAAAATCTAAACAAAAATAAGCTTTTCCATTCAAAGACATAGACACACAGATTTTCTATCCCCTAGTCTTTTCCCAAATGCCTGTAACATTTGGGACAAAGCCCAGAATATGACACTCATTCTAGATTTCTGATTTCCCACATGGAAGGAACCCAAATACCTGAGCCATCGTCTGCTGCCTCCCAGGTGTACATCAGCAGGGAGTGGAATCGGAAGCAGAATCAGGACTCAATTAGCACCTAACCCGGGTGGGGAACCCTTTTCCTGTCATGGGCCATTAGGTATTTATATCACTATTCATAGGCCATAGAAAACGATAAAAAATCAGCCTGCTTTGCTTCTACCTGTACTTGTGGCTGACCTGGCAGAGCCAGACCAGATGATTCCATGGCCCTTACCACGAGGCCAAACGCTTTCCCATTTTTAAATAATTGCTAATGTTCTGCTAATAATTAAGAGTGGCAACTTGAGCCAATCATGGTTTCTAGAAGTTAGCCCAAAGGGGTATCTTTAGGTCACGGAGGATGTACTCTCAGAAGGTAGTGCTTATGAAAGGGCTGGTTAGAAAAGCTGAACGGTGTTTCTGATTCTCAGCTCCTGAAGAGATCATCCTCCATAAACCTCTTGCCATCATCCAGCCTCTTTAGATGGCCAAACTAATGAGCTGTAAACCGTTAAACCATTAGGAAAAAACAATCTTTTTTTTTCATAAGTTAACTTCTTAGGTGTACGTTAGTGACATAAAACTGATCAATGTAATTCCTAATACTTTCCTGCATCACTGAAATATGTGAAATATTGTAGCTTGAATAATAATTGGAATATTATATCAGCCAGAACATGAAAATCCAGAAATATGAGACAACAATATTTTGTCGTAAAGGTCACTGGATGGTTACCACACCCATACTATAAACATGATCTACAGATTCAATACTATTTTTAAAAAAGATTTATTTGTTTTTATTGGAAAGTCAGATTTACAAGTGAAGAAGAGACAAAAAGAAAGAACTTTCACCCACTGGCTCACTCCCGGAGCAGCCACAATGGTCAGTGCTAAGCCAATCTGAAGCCAGGAGCCAGGCGCTTCTTCCAGGTCTCCCATGTGGTTTCAGGGTTCCAAGGCTCTGGGTCATCCTCGTCTGCTTTCCCAGGCCACAAGCAGGAAGGTGGAAGGGAAGTGGAGCAGTAGGGATACAACCCAGCACGCATATGGGATCCTCCCCCTCAGCACCCACATGGGATCCTGGATGTGCAAGGTAAGGATTGTAGCCATTAGACTACCATGACGGGCTCTCAAGTTAATTTGTCAAAATTCTAATGACAGGACAGGCCTTTGGTCTAGCAGTTAAGATATCCCATATCTAGGCCAAGTGTAGCAGCCTAGTGGCTAAAGTCTTTACCATGCATGTGTTGGGATTCCATATAGGCACCTGTTCATCCCCCAGCTGCTTCACTTCCCTTCTAGCTCCCTGCTTGTGGCCTGGGAAAGCAGTGGAGGATGGCCCAAAGCCTTGGGACCCTGCACCAGCGTGGCAAACCCAGAAGAAGCTCCTGACTTCAGATCTGCTTGGTTCCGGCCACTGTGCATTGGGGAGTGAACCAATGGATGGAGGATCTTTCTGTCTCTCCTTCCCTTTGTAAACCTGACTTTCCAATAGAAATAAATCTTTTTAAAAAAAAAGATACCCCATATAATACTAGTTTCATTCCTTGAAAATACGATTTGTTTGTCTGAGATATAATTCTTAGGCCAGTGCTGTTGTGCAGTGAGTAAAGCCATTGCCTGCAGCAGTGGAATCCCATATGGGTGCTAGTTAGAGTCCCAGATGCTCTACTTCTGATCCAGCTTCCTGCTAATGTACCTGGGAAAGCAGCAGCAGATGGCCCAGGTCCTTGGACCCCTGACTCCCACGGGAGATCTGGTTTCAGACTAGCCCCAGTACCAGCTTAGCAATCATTTAGTAAGCGAGCCAGTGGATCCAAGACCTGCCTCTATCCCTCTATCTAACTCTGCCTTTCAGAGTAACAGTGCAAGGCAAGAAATTTAGCTGCTAGGCTACGGTGCTGGGTCCAATAGCTAAAATGTTTAAGAATGTGTGTCATGTAGACTTTAATGTCACACTACAGATAGACTGATAAAATGTATCAGAAAGCTTCCCCAAGGAAATAAACTCTGAAGATGGCTAAGATTTAGGTGTGCTGAGAAAAGACTGGTAGGGGGCCTGGTGCAGTAGCCTAGTGGCTAAAGTTCTCACTTTGCACACTCTGGGATCCCATATGGGCGCCAGTTCTACCCCTGGCAGCCCCGTTTCCCATCCAGCTCCCTGCCTCTGGCCTGGGAAAACAGTCGAAGACAAACTAAAGCCTTGGGACCCTGCACCCGTGTGGGAGACCTGGAAGTAATTCCTAGCTGCAGGCTTCAGATCAGCTCAGCTCTGTTGCCATTGTGCCACTTTGCGGAGTGAACCAGCAGGCAGAGGTTAAGTTCTTCCTCTCTATTTCTCCTCCTCTCTGTAAATCTGACTCTCCAAAAAAAAAATAAATCTTAAAAAAATTATATATAAAGACTGATAGAAAACAATTTTTGCTGAGAGAAAATATAGGAACAGGTTTACAGAGATAAGAAGAAACCTGGTGAGAAAACAATGTTTTTTTAAGTTCCAGTTATTCAGAGCTACGAACAGTGCTTTCCATCTTATGGCCAGTCTTAAAATAGTTTCTGCCCTCCAAAGTAATGGTGGACAAAATGCCATCTTCCTTCCTTTTTGCACTCGCACACCTTGAACCAGTTCCTCCCCGTCTTGCCACGAACGCAGGCCTTTACCCACCTCCATGTCGTCTTCCTTTTTCCTCTTATTTACTGACTCACTTCCTTCTTCATCTTCTTCTTCTTCCTCTATAATTCCTTCCACTATAGACTTTGAGCCTTCTGGACTTGTAATTCCTTCACATCTAGGTTTTTAAAAAAAGTTTCTATCACATACTTCTCCTCTATATGCAAATAACTTCAGAGATAGTCATACTTAATGATCTTCGGTAATCAAATGTTAGCTCAAACTTCATAACGCTCCTGGGAAGACATGATGTAAAAATGGGCATTTCCAGGACTATGGAAAGGATTGCAAATCTATGGTTACTTTGTAAGAGCTGATTTCCAGTTCTTGCATCAATACTGACCCTCAGAAAAGAAACATCCATTTCCTGGGCATGGCAACAAGAGTCTTACAGTCTTTCATATAGTCTTTACAAGAATCCTAGGGAGTAATTCAGACGGTTAAGAAACCTGCCCAGGACCACTTACTCATGGGTGTTAAAACAGGCTGGAATGTAAATCGAGGATCAACAACCCTGAGGCCGGTGCTTGTTCCCTGCCTGCAGTACAACAGAGCTCCTGTTAACCTACTTGTTAACCAGTTGACAAAAACTAGTAATTACAACAAGCATGGCCAGCTGAACCCTGCAGATTAACCTATCTGATCCAATCAATTAATGTTTCTTCTCTGAAAAAAATTGTATCTGTTATGTAATTAGGTGGAAAATTACTATATGAACAGCTAGTAGCATGATTCCTTTCAGAGAAGACTCAATGGGGAAATACATTAGCAAAAGCTAATGGTTAAAATCTCAAGGGCCTAGGGTAATTTCATCCGCTACTCTGCAATGCTGAGAACTTTGCCCTTGCGGATGAAGGAGAAAAAAACACACAAGATGAAGAAACTGGGTTGGGGCCAGCATGGTGGTGCAGCAAGCTAATCCTCTACCTACAAGGCCAACCAACATTCCTCTTGGGCCCTGGTTCATGTCCTGGCTGCTCCACTTCTGATCCAGCTCTCTGCTAATGGCCTGGGAAAGTATCAGACCTAAGTCCGCAGGACCCAGCACGCACTCGGGAGATCTAGAAGAAGCTCCTGGCTCCCAGCTTCAGATCATTTCAGTTCTGGCTGTTGCAACCATTTGGGCAGTAAACCAGTGAATGGAAGACCTTTTCTTTCTGTCTCTCCTCTAAAATATGCCTTTTAAATAAAAATAAGTAAAAATCTTTAAATAAATAAGCAGATTTTGAACAACAGTTATGCCACCTCTTCTGTCTTCCTTACTAAAAATTACCTGGATGGTCACAATTGTTTTCTAAGTGGTGCTTTGCTACAAAACTTGAGATGCCAAGTTTTATCAGGTGTTGGCATCCCACATAGACACCCAGTTGAGTCCCAGCTGCTTTGCTTCTGATCCAGCTTCCTACTAATGCTAATGGCCTGGGAAATCAATACTCACACGGGAAATCTAGAAGCTCCCAGTCATTGCAGTCACTTGGGGAGTGAAACAGTGGATGGAAGGGGAGTGGTGTGTGTGTCTAACTCTACTTTCAAATAGGTAAATATTAAAAAACAAATTATCCAGGGGACCTGTACAATGGCTTAACTGGGTTAATCCTCCACCTACCAGCTGGCATCCCATATGAGCGCTGGTTCATTTCCTGCTCCACTTCCCAACCAGCTCCCTGCTTGTGGCCTGGCAATGCAGCAGGGGATGGCCAAACCCTTGAGACCCTGCACCCATGTAGGAGATCTGGAAGAAGTTCCTATCTCCTAGATTCCAATCAGCTCAGCTCCAGCCACTTTTATCTCGCTCTCTCTGTAAATTGCCTTTCCAATGGAAAAGAAATCAATCTTAAAAAAAAAAAAAACTTAGGGCCCAGCACAGTAGCCTAGCAAATTAAGTCCTGACCTTGCACACCCTGTATCCCATTTCCGTGAAGGTTCTAGTTCCGGTTGGCCCAGTTTCCTATCTAGCTCCCTGCCTGTGGCCTTGGAAAGCAGTGAAGAACAGCCCAAAGCCTTAGTACCATGTACCGTGTGGGAGACCCAAAGAGGCTCCAGGCTTCAGATTGGCTCAGCTTCGGCCATTAGGGCTGCTTGGGGAATGTAGCAACAGATGGAAGATCATCCTCTCTGTCTTTCCTCCTCTCTGTATATCCGACTTGCCAATAAAATAATAAACTAAATCTTTAAAAGAAAAAAACCTTCACATTCTATCTTGCTGATACCACTAAAACTATAGTATTGGGCATAAAACTTTTAATATAGGACTTGAAATAAAATACACAGGAGCTTGAACTCAGCTCTGTCATCCACCATATATGAAGTTCCGGGAAAGTCATTTACTTCATGGAATTTCCAATTTCCTCATTGATACCACAGTACTTTTTTTGGTAGAGGTATTATAGGTATTAAATGAGGTCATGCAATTTAATTAATGAATCATGGTAATAAACATCAATGGCTACTGACAATTAACAGGGCTGGGGAGGAGCAGGCACTTGGCCTAGTGATTAAGCAACTGCTTAGGACACCTGCACCCCTTAGGAGAACGCTTGGGTTTGAGCTCCACCTCTATTCTTCCTGCTAACATGGACCCTGGAAAGCAGGAAGCAATGGTTCAAGTGGTTGGTTCCTCGTCACCTATAAGGGGAGCCCAGGCTGAGCTTCCTGGCTCCTGGCCAAGCCCCAGCTGTTGCAGACATTTCTGAACCACAGAAAAGAAGGAAGCTCTCTATCTCGCTTTCTATCTCTGTTTAAAAAAGAAAAAAAGAGGGCCTAGTGGCTAAAAGTCCTCACCATGAACACACCGGGATCCCATATGGGTGCAGGTTCTAATCCCAGCAGCCCCACCTCCCATCCAGCTCTCTGCCTGTGACCTGGGAAAGCAGTCCAGGATGGCCCAAAGCCTTGGAACCCTGCACCCGTGTGGGAGACCTGCAGGAGGTGTCTGGCTCTTGGCTTCCGATTGGTATAGCACTGGTCATTGTGGTCACTTGGGGAGTGAATCATCGGACAGAAGATCTTCCTCTCTGTCTCTCCTCCTCTCTGAATATCTGACTTTGCAATAAAAATAAATACATCTTTAAAAAAAAAAAAAAGAAAAAGAAAAAAGAAAACCAGATATTCTGAGTTTCCTGGTGACAATATTTAGCTATAAACTACTTTTTATAAACCAACCAAAAACATCAACACAGTCTGAACTTGACCACCTTTTCCTCATCTAACTAGCAATTTATAGACAATGCAGGAAGTGAAGAAATATATTAGGATTTAATTAACAAATCCAGGTTTTGGAAAATCTATGAGCAAACATAAGGTTTCCTCAACAAATAAATTGTAAGGAAACAGAGATAAAGAGTAGAACATGTAGACCAAATGATACTAATGATTTATATTAACTAATTAGTATTTATTAGTTCTACAAATTATTTGACATAAGCAGAAATGAACACTAGTTAAATTTGTTATTAAAGAACTCAATTTTTAAAAGTGCTAATATTCTATGATTATGCCCTTATTTTCTCTGAAGTTTTCAGAGAAAATCATATTTGTTTGAAATTTGTTTCACAATATTTGTGCTTAGGGGAAATAAACAGGTGCACAGAAGAAAGAAAACTGGACATGAGTTAAGTGGACAACAGTTACTCTGGGATTTGCTGTATTTTACTTTGACATGTTTTAAAACGTTCAAAACATAACATTTTTTATAATAAAATAGTAAAACAGAATGCCTTGTACAGTGGTTGGCAAGTAATAGGCATTCAATATTCTATTATTCTTTTACCTCTCACACTCCATTTTCTCAATTACCTGAAATTTATGTTCTTACTACCAGCAATATTGAAGAACCATAAAATTCTAGCAAGAAAAATGACCTGAGCTGCATAATCTTACCTTACTCAGGATCTTGCCTTCACTCTAGCAATGCCACTTTTTACCATTTCCTTAGAAGGAATCTGTCAGCAGAATGAAACTGTAACTGCAAATATTCAGGTGGACACTTAATTTTTAAAATTTACCCTCTGGAATGCTTCACCTCTAAGATCTAGAATTGTGCAAATGTAATTCAGTATTACATAAAAGACTAACATAAGCATCTTTGGGATTTCAGTAGAAAGAGAAGTGGGGGGAAGTGCCCAGAATGAATCTATGTGGCTGGTCTAGTTGTGCTCAACTATGAAATGACCTAAAGTGATGAAGGCATTTACCAGGATGACAGAAGAGTTATGCGACAAAAGCTGTGATTAGTAATTCCCTCACAATGCTTCAATGTTTAGTAAGCACAGAAGGGAAAATAAGACGTACTGTTTGACTTGGCCAACCATGGAGACACGAGCAGATTCCAGATTTCGGATTTGGCCACTCTTCACACTAGGAGAAAAAAAAAAAAAAAAGAACAGAGAAAGCAAGTTATTGATCATCCATGTTCTCATGTCATTCAAATCAAATAATTTTTCAGATTCTGTGGAATATAACAAAAACTTATGAACACCAATTTTGCTAATGATAGTGATCGTCACTCTGTATCATCAAGGAGTATAATCAGGTAGAAAAATCAAGTCACACACCACAGCCATTTCAGCTCTGCACATACTTACCAACAAGGTGCTAAGTGTCAGGCCTGTGCTCAGGGAGCAGGAAGCTCAGTAGGAATAGTGTCACAGATAATGTTTGTATAATAAGGTAAGCTTCAAAGGAAGTGTGCATTTTGAATTAAATGGTTAAAGAAAGCTTTCAGATAACATGATCTTATGCAGAAAACGACCAAAAGATTCCACTGAGAGTACTGGGACCCCTAAGTGAGAGAGTTTGGTATAGCTGCATGATATAAAATGTACACAGAGAAGCCAGGGCAGTGACCCAGCAGGCTAATCCTCTACCTACTAGAGCCAGCATCCTGTATGGGCACTGGCTCGTGTCCTGGCTGGTTCCATGCCCCACCTAGCTCACTGCTTGTGGCCTGGGAAAGCAGCATAGGACAGCCCAAAGCCTTGGGACTCTACACCCACATGGGAGACCCGGAAAAGCTCCTACCACCTGGCTTCAAATTGACTCAGCTCCAGCCAATGCAGTCATTTGAGCAGTGAATCAGTGGATGGAAGATCTTTCTGTCTATCCTCTGTAAGTCTGCCTTTCAAATGAAAATAAATATTTGCTTTTAAAAAAATTGTATACAAAACTAAGTACCCTTTGTACACACAAATAATGCCAAGCTTGAAAAAGGACTTGTAAGATCAATCCTATTCATAACTACAGAAAAGCTTAAAATACCCTGAAATAAATGTGACCAATATGAAAGATCTTTATAATGAAATGTATAGAATATTCACAAAATAGAAGATGATAAAAATGGAAAAATCTTTCATATTCATGAACTAAAAGAACTAATAGCATCAAAATGTCTATACTACCCAAAACAATTTACAATTTCAACATGATCCCAAACAAAATACCAAGGACACTGTTCTCAGATCTAAAAACAATGATGTTAATATTCATATGGAAGCACAAGAGGCCTCAAACAGCTAAAGGAATCATAAACAACAAGAATAAAGCTGGTAACATCACAATTATCTGACTTTAAGACATACTACAGGGTTCTTTGAATCAAAACAGCCTGGAAGCACTGAGCACAGTAGCTTAGGGCTAAAGTCGTTGCTTTGCACACCTGGGATCCCATCTGGGCACTGGTTCACATCCTGGTTGTTCCACTTTTCTTCTAGATCCCTGTTTGTGCCCTGGGACGGCAGTAAAGGATGGTTCAAGGCTTTGGGACCCTGCACCCATGTGGGAGACCCAAAGGAAGCTCCTGGCTCATGGCTTTGGATTGGCTCAGCTCCGGCCACTGCAGCCACTCGGGGAGTAAGTCAGTGGATGGAAGATCCTTCTCTTTGTCTCTCCTTCCCTCTCTGGATCTGCCTTTCTAATAAAAATAAATAAATCTTAAAAAAGAAAACAGCCTGGTACTGGTAAAAAATAAATAAATAAATAAACACCCAAACCAAGGAACAGAACTCCAGAAATTAATGCACTCATCTATAACCAACAACTCTTCAACAAACAGGGTGCAAAAACTGGATCTACACATGCAGAAGAATGAAACACTCCCCTACCTTATCGCTTACAAAAAATAAATTCAAAATGGATCAAGGATCTAAAACTGCTACCTGATAGCATCAAATTACAAGAGGAAAACATCAGGGACGCTCTACAACACATTAGCATAGGCAAAAACTTCTTGGATAAGAACCCAGAGGCATAGGCAATAAATATAAAAATAGATAAATGGAATTATATCAAGCTAAGAAGCTCATGTATTGCAAAGGAAACACTCAAAAAAGTGAAGAGGCAATCAGCAAAATGGGAGAAAACATTTTCAAACTATGTAACTATTAAAGGGTATCCAGGATCTATAAAGAGCTCAAGAAACTCAACAGCAACAAAACAATCCAGTTAAGAAATGAGCAAAGGAAACGAACAGGTGTTTTTCAGAAGATGAAACACAAATAGCCAACAGACATGAAAAGATGCTTAGGATCTCTATCAGGAAAATGTAAAAAGAAAAACAGTAACAACACAAAACCCCCACAATGAGGTTTTCACCTCACTCCAGTTAGAATGGCTATCATCCAAAATCAACAGTAAATTCAGACAAGGATCTGTGGGAGAAGGTAACCTAATCAATTGTTGGTGGGAATGTAAACTAGTACTATCATTATGGAAGATTCCTCAATTGTGACTTAGCCATCCCACTACTGGCAATTCACCCAAATGAAATGAAACCAGCACATGGAAGAGTTATCTGTAACCTCAAACTTACTGCATTTCAATTCAGAATAACTAGGGTATGGAATCAACCCAGATGTCCAGCAAGTGATGACTGGATGAAGAAAGTTGGTATGTATATACACCATGGAATACTACCTTACTCAGCCATAAAAAAAGAAATCCTTTTACAACAAAATGGTTGCTACTAGAAATCACAATGCTTAGTGAAATAAGCTAGTCTCAAAACGATAAATGTTTTCTGATATGAAAAAGTTAATATAGATTACAAATATGTATAGGAATGAAATGCATATTTAATGATATCATTATTGGTTTTAGGTTTGTTTATATCCTGTGGAACTGTAGTCTTCTTACTTCTTACTTGCTGTATATTATGGTTAGTGGTGAATTAAGCCTTTGACTACAGAGTGTATTAAAATGTCTTTGCAAGAACTCAGTAAGCAAGACATGGCAGAGAAGAGAATGGGGGAAGAAGGCAGTGAGGGAAGTGTGCTGGTCTTCATGGAACAAAAATTTATTAAAAAGAAAGCTTCATAGAAGTTCTGCCTGGACTAGGAACTAAAAACAATAAGTTAATTAGAAAATGAGAGAGGGCAGGAGGCACACCATGAACAAAGGCAGCAGAAGGATGACTTTTAGAGACCCAAGTACAAGCCAATGGGGGAGTGTGATAGAACAAGATAGTAACCAGGACAGAGTCTCCATAGAGGTCCAGCATGCTGTTAAGGTTTGGATGTGTTTCCCAAAGTTCACATGTTAGAAACACAATTCCCAATACAACAGCATCAAGAACCTTTAAGAAGAGATCAGGTCAGGACTGGACCTGCTCTCACTAATGGAGTAACATCCTTACTGAAAAAGCAGGTTCATTAGCAAAGTGAGTTTGGCTCTCTGTTCAGTCTCTACATGATGCTCTCTAACTGACGCCATGCTATGGGATACAGGTAGAAGGCTCTCACCAGATGTAAGCCACTTGTTTGGGGCTTCCCAATCTCCAGAACCATGAGTCAAATAAAAGTTGTTAATAAAGTACCAGTCTGTGGCTATGTTTAAGCTGCACAGAATTAAGACACAAACATGCCATGCCACATGGCTTAGATTACAACATACATTTATCTACTAAAGAACATTAAAGGGCAAAGCAAAGTGAAAGCATATCTTGAGGGAACAGGAAACCAGTGCTGGAAGGAAGATGCCAAGAAAGCATATATTTTAGACAACAGTTTTAGCTTAAAAATCATGCAAAATCTTAAAAGTCATCCTGTTAGACAGCAGCATTTTTACTTTACAAGTAAAACAGAAATAATCAGAACTATTCAGAACTATTTATCTTTTTTTTTTAAAAGATTTATTTATTTTTGTTGGAAAGGCAGATACAGAGAGGAAGATCTTCTACCTGATGACTCACTCCCCAAGAGGCCGCAATGGCCGGAGCTAAGTCAATCTGATGCCAGGAGCCGAGAGTTTCTTCCGGGTCTCCCCTGTGGGTGCAGGGTCCCAAGACTTTGGGCGGTCCTCAACTGCTTTCCCAGGCCACAAGCAGGGAGCTGGATGGGAAGTGGAGCTGCCGGGATTAGAACCGGTGCCCATATGAGGCCCCGGGGCAATCAAGGCAAGGACCTTATCATTACGCTATCATGCCGGGCCCCGGATCTTCCTCCTCTTCACAAGCTCAAAATGTTGTGAAATATCTAGGCTAAGTTCTTGAACCTCTTCCTTAACAACACCAAATCACTAGGTGACTGCATCCAATCTCTCAGCTTTAAATATAATCTACATTATGATTCTCCAGTTTATCTCCAGCTCAAACTCCTCTGCCTAATCTTTATAACTGCCTATTTTATGATTCCATTTAGGAATGTAACAAGCATTTCAGTTTATTCAAATAAAATTCCTAATTCCCTGCCACTTATTCGCTATCAAATCTACTTCTCTGTCCCTACCAGTCACTCGTTAAAAATCTATAAGTTAGCAGTGAGTTTCCTTCTTGCTCCCTCTTTCTGGGGTAGTCTAGGAGGCACTGAATTGTAACAAATTGGACCCAAGATAATTGAGCAAAGTCTGAAATGTTTATATTAATTAAAAAATATAGTATTTACATAAATATTTCTCTACCTGCCACTATATTTAAATTTGAAGTTTAACATTCATGCCTTTAAACTTGGTGTTGAAGCTAAAAAAATGAAAGCTACAATCTAACATTTAAGATAAAGACACCATAGATATGCAGGTTACCTCCATTCAATAGCATTCTCCAAAGATTTGAAGGTTTTAGGACGGCCACGTAAGAAATTCTGCATGCTATTAAGTGCATCCATGGCTGTACCTAGACGATAAACAAATATTTCAATCACCTTTTATTCTGAGCATTTACATTTACTAAGTCAATTCTGCATGTCTGTCTCTAATGACAAAATAATCAGTGATGCTTAGAGTAAAATAGAGATGTAGTTCTAAGACAATGCCAAAAATTAATGTGACAGTCTTCAAAATGATCCTCAATAATCTGCATTCTGGCATCACTTTCTTCTGAGGGCCTTCACCACAGAGCCAACAACGTGACATCAATGGCAGCTCAGAGGAGGATGTCAAGTGCCTTGTCAGAGGATGGAAAGCAGAACAGATTGGAAAACTGCCCTGGCCAACCTCTGTAACAAGTATCTGGGTCTATGGATGCACACTGTGATGGCCTTGTTCAGCCAACAGACTTGGAAAGGATTTTCTCAACCCTGGTGCAAGAAGGCCGACAATGTCTCAGAACTACCCAAACTACTCAAGTAACACCTTCAGGACACTCTCTCCCACATGGCGTCTCTTAGGCATCATCAAATGACTGCACTCATCCCCAGGTGCCATTGCAAGGAATGGTCCCTCCTCTCCCCGCTGCTGCAGACACAGGAGAAAGAAAAAACTGAAACATTTGTCCCACACAACCTTCCTTCATACCTGACCCTCCCCACCACAATCAGAGGGCATGCATCACTCTCAACTATGTAAACTACACTACAAATAAAATTTAAAAAATTTTAAGACATGGTAGCTCTTTCTAAATGATTAAATGAACTATGAAACAATACATAGTTGAAATATTGGACAACCATTAAAAAGATGGTAACAGAGTTTCTAGCAACATGGAAAAATTACTATATAACCTAAATTTGTAAAAAATACAAAGATACTTCAAGTAAAAGACAAAAAAAAATTAAAACATAATAATATCTCATGTCTCTTGTAAGTCAATGCTTCTAATTTATTCAGTATAAAGAAAACTTACCTTCCACAACATCAATCATGCACAGACCAAGGAGACTTGGCACAAGGTTGGACGATGCTGTATGGACAGCAATGGCACCACCCATGCTATGTCCAATCAGCATAATTGGAGGAGGGAGGTCCCCATACATGGCTTCAACCACATTACCAACATCTCTGCATAGAGAAAGGAGAAAAAGTTGGGATTGCTGACAACAACACAAAACTGGTTTCCCTTCCCAGTTACTTTCTTTAGTCCTTAACAAACGGTCCTGGCTAACTGTGAAGGTATACTGGGTCATGTTATAAATATACCTATGTAAACCTAACACATCTACTATTACAGGTAGACACAGATATATACAGATAGCAACACACTTAGCCTTCACATTAATTGCAGGCTAAATAAAAATAAACATAACTCTCTGATTTTCCTTTACATCACATTTGTCCCATTCTACACATTTAGTACAATTGCATAAAAACATACCTTTATTTTTAACTGAAGCTGGAAACCCTAAAGAAATCATTTGGTTGCTCTATGCCCAAGTTTTCCTATCTAAAAGACCGAAAACCTTTTTAAAGGTTTAAAAATAAACCTTTTTAAAGGTTTATTTGTTTGGAAGTCAGAGTTACAGACAGATGGAGACAATCTCCCATCTGCTGGTTCACTCCAGGAGACCCAACAGCCAGTGGTGGACCAGGCAAAAGCCAGGAGCCAGAAGCATCACCCAGGTCCCCCACATGGGTGGCAAGGTCCCAAAAACATGAGCCATCTTCCACGGCTTTTCACAGGCCATTAGCAAGGAGCTGGATCAGAACTGGAGCAACAAGAAAAGGATTCAACAAGCACTATACTAAACACTGACTGAGAAAAATAATCTTTGCATTATAATGCAGTGAAATTTAGAGATACAAAATGAATCTCAACCTCAGTTTACCTTTTACTATGTGATCTTGGCTTATGAAATACCAAGTTTTGATATGTATAAAACAAAGGTAATAATATTACTTACTAAATTGCTTTGATAATTAACTGAAAAGTGAATGTGAAGCTACTCTGAAAGAGCAACACACTATAAAAATGTTAGCTGCTTTTACATTTATTCATGCCTAATTGTTGGAATGACAAACCTTTAGTGCTATAAGAAACGAGAAAAGTGTCCCGAGCTTATTTTTACTGACTTTTGATCCGGTTTTCAATTATAAATGATCTATTTAACAAACTCAAACTTTAAGTTGGGGTGGGGAACATCCACCTTGTGGCCCATATAAGGCCCTGAAATTATTTGGTCTGGCCTGACCAAAGCAATATCAGGAAGGATATGGAATTCAATAATCTTTGGTAAGGCAATTTGTTTCTAAAGGTTGATTTATTTGAAAGACAACATTTCTACCGAGGGAGAGTGGAGAAAAGAGACAAAAGTTTTCCATCAGCTGATTCACTCTCCAAATGGCTACAACAAGCAGTCCTGGGCCAATGCAAAACCAGGGGCTTCTTTGGGATCTCCCACATGGGTGAAGGGACCCAAATATTTAGGCCATCTTCTGTTCTCCCAAGTACAACAGCAAGTAGTTGCATAGGAAGTAGAGCACCTGGACTCAGATCAGAGTTCATCCAGTACAATGGCATTCCAGGTGCTATGCCACTATGCTGGCCCCAAGCCGACTAATTTTTTAAGTTGATAATTTAGCATGGCCTGTGAATTATGTTACAGACAAATGGGGGCTGGCACTTTTTATTTAACTGGCTAATTGTCTACCTTCATGTACCATCAACCCATTTGGGCACCTGGTCCACATCCCACCCAGTTCTCTGCCTGTGGGAAAACACCAGCGGATGGCCCAAGTACTTGGGCACCTACACATCCAAGTGGGAGATCTGGAAGACGTTTCTGATTCCAGGCTTTGGATCAGCTCTACTCCAGCCATTGCAGCCATTTGGGGAATGAACCAGCAGATAGAAGATCTCTGTCTTTCCTCCTCTCTGTAAATCTGTCTTTCTAATTAGAATAAACAAAGATCCAGCTGTCCCACTTCTGATATAACTCCTTACTAACGTGCCTGGGAAAACAGCAGAAGATGGCCCACATGTTATGGCCCCTGCACCCACATGGGAGACCTGGAAAAAGCTCCAGGTTCCTAGCTTCAGGATGGTACACCATGGCCATTTGGGGAACGAACCAGCAGACAAAAACTGATCTGTCTCTCCCTCTCTCTCTGCAACTATGCCTTTCAAATGATTTTTCTTAAAAAGGCTTCAAGATTAAATAATATGGAGAAACAGAACAGAAACAAAATTTTCTGTGCATATTACTGTCCAACAATCACACCAGGAGATAAAATTATTTGTAATAGTGATGGGAGTCATGCAATGCAACAACCAACACTTGCTACTTACTTTGCCATTGTTTCTGCAGACAAGTCTTCAGAATTCTTCACTTTGGTTTCACCTAAAAAAGAAATGAAGAAATTAAATTCTCAAGGATAAGAATTACAAAAGCAATAGTATGCCTGAAAAAATCTCCTCTTTGTCCAATGAAATTTATACTTTTAGATGGTGGACTTAGCAATAATTTTCTTCATCACAGACAAGGCTATAGTCAAACACTCTCATAGTTCCAACAGATTTTGCCTCCCCCAAATCATGCAGATGTTTAAATCCAGAAGTTATGCTAACAGCTAATGAATCAATGTTAATGAATTAAGGATGGAGAATTGATTTAATTATGACATCTGGGAGATGGTCCTAAGAGAATGTCTTTAGGTCACTGAGATTTTGCCCTTAGCAGACAATTCTGGAGAAGTCCAATTGTGGACAATTCTGGTTACACAAACTGAGTTCCAATTTATACAGTCACCAGGCCTCTGTGTTTCTCATGAGAACCTACCTTAGCACATATTCTGCCACCCTCATCAGATGCCATACTGATGGGGCCACCCAATCACAGATTGTGAGCCTCTGAAGCATAAACCAAAATTAACCTCTTCCTTCATAAGATGATCCTTTTGAGTATTTCAACTGAAGTAAAGCTACTGCACACCCTAAGAATAATTACAGTAGCCTAATAAAAATATACTCAAATTCCTTACACATTACCAGCCTAAAAATTAAAGGATAAAACACACACATATACATTCATAAAAAAACTGGAAACTAGGACTTGCCCCAAAATGCCCAAATGGAACACTGTTATGTTATGGCCACAATAAATTTTCTAATATGTAAGACTATTCAAAACGGTTTGGTGACTATGTCACTGAGTTAGTGGGTAATTCAAAACTTCACTCACCATGACTTCGCAGATCCAGAGCCACAATCCTACACTGAACTCTACTAATGATTGCTGCCTATAAGAAAAAGTAAAAGTAGTATGACACATCTGGACTAACAAATTTTGCTGATCACCAATAATAACTGTTTTAAATAAACTGTCATAATTTAAGAGGATATAAAGACCTTTCTTCCACTTTTTTAAACTTATTACAGAACCACAAACTTTTTCCCTTTTTTCTTTTATAAGATGTATTTATTTTTATTGAAAGCCAGATATAAAGAGAGGCGGAGACAGAGAGGAAGATCTTCCATCTGATGATTCACTCCCCATATCATAGTGACCGCAACAGCCAGAGCTGCACCGATCCAAAGTCAGGAGCCAGGAGCTCTTCTGGGTCTCCCACGTGGGTACAGAGTCCCAACACTTTGGGCCGTCCTCAACTGCTTTCCCAGGCCACAAGCAGGGAGCCGAATGGGAAGTGGAGCTGCCGGGATTAGAACCTGTGCTGAAATGGGATCCCGGATGTTCAAGTGAGGACTTTAGCTGCTAGGCCACCACACTGGACTCAACCTTCCACTATTAATACAACTTTCTATTTTTAATAAAACTTTCCACTTTCAGCTAAAACAAAAGAATGAGGATTCTTTTTTTGGGGGGGGAGGGTCACATATTCTGGTTCTGTCCCAAATTATAAATACAGCATTTCCTGCTAAAATAGTCCTTTAACCTGAACTCTTCCTAGGTAGTCCTGAAACACAATCCAACCACCTTTAGACCCTGCCCTCTCACCTTATAACTATCTATTGTTTTTATCCATATTCTTTGGATACTCTCCCTTACTCTGAACAGATAATCTATTAGATAAGGACCATGAATCAATTTCCATCTTGGTTCACAGCATCACACAAATGTAACACTCAACCATGAAACAACCCTGAAAGCAGTATAAATCATGATGCCTACCAAAGAGTCACTTAAGAGACATACAACTTACACACAAGACTGTGGCACAGTTAAACAAAAATGTATTAAAAAAAGAAATCATAGTATCATGGGAGAGGTTCAATTTTGCAGGGTAAACAAAACTTCACATAATTGGAGATCTTCTTCAACTGAACTATACTGACCAAAGTATATCATAATTAGTGTTTATAAAAGAACAGACTAGAAATGTCTGGTCTAATATTCACATATTTTATGATTAAGGAAACTGAGGGCAAAGAAAGAAAATCATTTGATCAAGTCATTTTACAAGTCAGTAGTTTAAAAAAAAAAAGTAAAATCTAGATATGTTGCCTATATAACAGTCCACATATATCACAAAACAAGTCAGACTCCTGGGCCTGGCATTGTGGTATAGTTGGCAAAGCCACTAAATGTGATGTCAGTATCCTGAATGGGCACTGATTCAAACTCCAGCTACTCCACTTCCAATCTGGCTCCCTGCTAATGGCCTGGGAATGCAACACAAGATTCACCCACACAGGGACGTAGATGAAGCACCTTGCTTCAACCTGGCCTAGCTCTGGCCATTGTGGCTATCTGGGTTTTAGACTAGCAGATGTAAGATCTCTCTGTAACTCTAAATTTCAAAGAAACAAATAAAAAGTCAGATTCTTATATGGTACTTTCAAATAACAGAATAAATTATTTCTACTTCCATTACTATAGTTAATGAATATTTTTGTTTGTGTGTGTGTTTTTGAAAGGGTGAAGTAGACTAGACAGACAGACATTTCCTAACCATAGAGTCACTCCTCAAATGCATATAACAACCAGGGCTTGGCCAGGCCAAGGTAAGAGACTGGAACTTGAATATCCAAAGAATATGAATAAAAACAATAAATAGTTACAGGGTGAGAGGGCAGGGTCTAAAGGTAGTTGGATTGTATTTCAGGACTATCTAGGAAGAGTTCAGGTTAAAGGACTATTTTAGCAGGGAATGCTGTATTTATAATTTGGGACAGAACCAGAAGAGAGAGCCATTACCTGTCGCTTTCCGGAGTACACATCAGCAACAAGTTGGAAACAGGAACAGAGCTGTGATCTGAACCCAGATATTCTGACATGGGATGCAGGTACCCCAAGCGGCATCCGAACTGATACTATGCCAAATGTCCATAGTAATGAATATCTTTTAAGTGAACAATGGACTAGAATCCTACTATACATTGTTGTTCGTTCCTGAAAGCTGGGAGAAACACTGCTATATAGTTGGTAAAACCATTATTTGTGACATTCACATATGGCTGCCAGTTCGTGCCCTGGCAGTTCCACTTCCAATCCAGTTCCCTGCTAACGACCTGGGAAAAGCAGTAGAAAATGATCCGAGTGTTTCTGCCTTAACTACCCATGTGGGAAACCTGGAAGAAGCTCCTGGCTTTTAACTCTGGAAGCTGTGGGCTTCTAACTCTGGTCTGGCTCAGCCCTGGCCATTGTGGCCTTCTGGAGAGTGAACCAGCAAACAAAAAAAATCTTAGAAATAAAAATCTAGAAATAAAACTTATATTCCTGAGAGCTACTTTTTAATTTAAAGGAGTGATTTAATGTCAAATTGTAGCACTAAGTTTTGAATATCAAAACTAAGTCCATATTTTCAAAGTAAAATTAATTGGCAAAGGTGTCACATTTACTTCATTGCTAAACATTAAACAAGCAAAACTTGGTTTATGAAACAAAGTACATATTTGAGATTAGTAATTCTCAGTTGGCAATATAACTTGCTTGACACCGACGTCTGATATTTATACAATTTTCTAGTATATACACTTTGGACAGTTGAGCAAGTTTTTTGTGTATTCCTTAGTTGCCAAAAACTTTCAGCACAAGCAGATGTTCTTGATGAAATCCTTTCCGGGACTCTAAGGAGATGATAAGTGCACTGCAGTGAAAGGATTTCTAATACTGATTCATTCACTTCTGGGACTAAACCTCCTTGATCACAGTGTATTATTTTATGATGCTACTATATTCAATTTCTTTGAGAATTCCTGTTTGCTGGCTCACTCTGTGAATGCCTACAGAAGCTGGAGCTGAGCCCAGGTACTACAATATACAGTGCAGGTACTTTAGCTGCCAGATTAAAACCTGTCCCAGACACATTTTATAAGTGAGATTGGCGCAGTTTTCCTACATGATGATCATTTATTGGTTTTGGCAGTAGCTTAAAGTAATACTACTCTAAGTAATTTTTTTCATGATGGAAATTTTAAACAAATGTTCACCTTTTGGAGAAATATCAACACTCCATAAGATATCAAATATTCAGAGTAGGTGACAGAACAACAAGTCTCTAGCTAGTCTCCACATGTCCATTTGTATTTCCTGTTCAGTCAAGTATATGTATGACACATCTATACTTAATCAGTAACTGGACTTCTCTAAAGCTCAATATTCTCACTGTCTAAAACAGAGGTCCTCAATTATAAATACAAATGCTCACTTCCTCTAGAACTTCACAATCTGCTTGTGTTTCCACACAGTTTTCTCAACTCCGATAGGCCTAAATTAAGTCTAATGTGAATGTGAGTAGGGAAAAGGCTGTTTAAAAAAGTACTCTCTTGGGGCTGAAGCTGTGACACATCGAGTTACAGAGCTGCTTGCAATGCTGGCATCCTATGTTGGAGTACAGGTTCAAGTTCTGGCTGCTTTCTGATCAATCCAGTTTCCCTATTAACATTCCAAGGAAGAAAATAAAAAATGGCTCAAGTACTCAGGAAGACCAGAATGAGTTCCTAGCACAGGGATTCAGACTTGACCAGTTCCACCACTGTGGACATTAGGAAAATGAACTCAAATGTTTCTGTCCACTTCACAAAAAAGTTGTTTAAAAAATTAACATACAAGTCCATGGACTGCTATTGTAGCATAGCATATGAAGCTGTTACAACTCATATGGGTGTCAGTTTATGTCCAAGCTCCACTTCTAACCCAGCTCCCTTTTAATGTCTTACGAAAAGCAGTATAAGATGGCCCAAAACCTGCATGTGAGACTCAGCTGAAGTTCTCGGCTCCTGGTTTCAGCCCAGCCCAGCCCTGGTTGTTGTGATCACTTGAGAAGTGAAACAATGGATTGAAGATCTTTGTTCCCCCGCCCCCATAATTCTTTCATGTAAATAAATGTTTCTAAATTTTTTTAAGATTCATTCTTAAATTTTACATTTTAAATACAGAGCTACAGAAAGGAGACACACACAGTGATCTTCCAGGTATTTGAAACCTATCATTTGGAATCTAATATATCCCTAACCTTCCTGCATCAAGCAAGATGAGTGAGCATAGCAAAATTTTGGCTAGTTAAATCTATTTGTAAGTAAACAATGATTTCACTAATATCCATTTCTACCAGTAATAACTCACTGTGAATACAGCCCAGGACAGGGCAGAATGGCCTCCTCCATGCAGGAGCAGCAGGACTGGGCCCTCAGAACCACTCTTGTAAACTCGGAAAGTGTATGAATAGTTAAAGAAAATACACATATTTGTTCACTGAGGTTACTACTTTACTCATAATAACACTAAAATAAATACTAAAAACACTAACACTGAAAGCTACATGCAAATACTACAAAGCTATAGGCAAAACTACAGGTTTCCAAATTTAAGAGAAACTTAGACACTTCTGAGAAATCAATCAATCTTCTACTTTTGAAGTAAGGAGCCAGGAAGATGGGTTTCTTCACTGGAGAAAAATCACTGCCTTGGTCCTAATGATTAAACTCACTTGCCTGGGGAAACCTCTCCCTGAGCCCTTAAGAGCTATATCAGTTTTAGAAAATCTACATTTAATCGTTACCCCTTGTATTAGACAATTACAGCCAAGAAAGACACTGGGCATGAAGTTAATGGACTTACAGGTCATTTGCCATACTGTACAAAGAACAGCTAGGGAATAACATGAAATAGCAAATAAAGAGCATTTTGAAACTATACAACCTATATACAACTATACAAGACTTCTTAAGCATCATAAATTTGCTTTAAAAAATTCCACTTTGCAAAGGATATATCTTTGCCAGTTTCATTCTCTACTTCTACATCTTCCACGGACTCAAAGTACTGACTCCAAGGAACAGGGGAAAAGTCTCGCTTTCTTCCAGGGCTGAGGGAACAAAAAGAGACAAAAAATTCAAGCAAAAAACAGTTATACACTGATAGGTAAAACCTCGGTCAACAAATGCAAAACAAAATAAAACAGAAGGAATTCGTCACGTTAAAACACTTTTTAAGTTCAAATGCAGATTTCAGGCTACAATATTTAAGGGTAATCACAAGTACATTCTGTGTCTATATACACCACAAAATGCACTAGTTCCCTCTCACTGTTCATAGCTGTAGGCTCATTCCTATTCCTCAATTCACTATAATAATCACTCTTACTACAATCATTATTTTATATTCCTATTCCTTCATAAATTTTCATGCTTGTCATTTTCCAACCAATCAACATATACAATTTTTTCAAAGATTTATTCATTCATTTGAAAATCAGGGTTACAGAAAGAGAGAAAGAAGAGACAGACTTTCCATTCATTGATTCACTTTCCAAATGGCCCCAACAGCCAGGCCTGAGCCAGGGAAAGAAAGGACTACACAGCTTCTTCCAGATCTACAGGGCTGCACGGATCCAAACACATAGGCCATCTCCCGCTGCTTCCCCAGGGACAAATACAGGAAGCTGACTGAAAACGGAGCAGTTTGGTCTTGAACTGATACCCAAACAGGATGCCATCATTGCACCTGACAGTTTTTACCAACTATGTCAAAACACCCACCCCTCAAATGCCATTTACTAGAAGGTAAAATGGCAGTATCAATAGCTAAACTTTTTTAAAAAGATTTATTTTTATTAGAAAGGCAGATTTACAGAGAGAAGGAGAGACAGAGATCATCTATCTGCTGGTTCACTCCCCAAGTGACTGCAAGGGCCAGAGTTGATCTGATCCAGAGCCAGGAGCTTCTTCCAGGTCTCTGAGTAGGTGCAGGATTCCAAGGCTTTGGGCTATCCTTTATTGCTTTCTCAGTGTACAAGCAGGGAACTAAATGGTAAGTAGAGCATCTAGGATACAAACTGGCACCCATACGGGATCCTCGCACATGCAAGGCAAGGACTTTGGCCATTAGGCTACCATGCCAGACCCAAAATAATACATTTTTAAAAAAAATCTAATATTTGACATTTGGTCATTGCTCAGTAATAAAGAAAAAGTGTCTCTGTGGAAGTAAAATGAAATATCACCCTGGAAAACGACTTTGCTTTCGAGTTACACTTGAATTCCAACAGGAAAACTGAAACCAGAACTTGCAGTTTTACATAATCTTTCAGTCACTTACAAATCCACCTATGCATATACTAAGTTAAGTATGACAACTATAACATGATAAGTCAAACATGTTAATGATTCTAAAGATCCACACATGAATTTTTGGTACCATGGCAAAAGCATTTAACATTTACTGTTTACAACAGTGAGTCATTGTGCCAAATATTACCAGCATGATTCATTTAGTCCATACAGCCTTATTCTCATTTCACAGAAGAAGAAAAAAAGATTGAAAAATATATAGCAATTTTCCTAAGGTCACGCAACTATTAAGCGGCAGTGGTAAAATTCAAATACACTTCCACCCCTCTCCAGAGCTCTGTTGTTCATTCCAAAACTAAATTACATCTCAGATAATGCTTCTGAAAAGTAGTAAAGCTTTAGGTCCCAGCATCAGAGGTATTCTTAGCCAAATGTAAATATGACTGACTTTCCAATGCCACAGGAACTTTCCAAGCTGGCCAGCTGCCAGTTAAAGTGAAATTACTGGGGCCAGCGATGTGGCAGAGCAAGTAAAGGCACTGCTTGCTATGTTGACATCCCACACGACCAGTGGTTCAAGTCCCAGCTACTCCACTTCAGATCCACCTTTCTGCTAAAGCACTAGAGAAAGCAGTTCAGGTATTTGGGGGTGACCCAAAGAAGTTCCTGGCTCTAAATCAGTCCAGCTCTGGCCATTACAACGATGTGGGGAGTGACTAGACCTTAGATATCTCTCTCTCTGCCTTTAAAATCAAAACAAGACAAAAAGTTACTTCCTATAAAAAGATATCATTAAGAGCCAGCACAGTGGGATATCTGGCCTACTGTCTATGATGCTGGCATAACATATGGGTGCCACTGTGTGTCCTAGCTGCTGTACTTCCAATCCAGTTTCCTGACACTGCACCTGGGAAAGTAGCAGAGGATGATCCAATTTCTTGGAGTCCTGCAACCACATGGGAGACTTGGAAGAAGCTCCTGGCTTCAGCCTGGAATAGCAGATGGAAGATCTCTCCCCTTCTATAACTCGCTAATAAATAAGTCCTTTTTAAAATATATTTGTTCTGGGCCCAACGCACTAGTCAAGTGGCTACAGTCCTCTCCTTGCATGCACTGGGATCCCATATGGGCTTTTGTTCATGTCCTGGATGCTCTACTTCCCATCTACCTCCCTGCTTATGGCCAAGGGAAGCAGTAGAGGATGGTCCAAAGCCTTGAGACTTGCACCCACATGGCAGACCTGGAAGAAGCTCCTGGCTCCTGATCAGATCAACTCTGCAGTTGCAGCCACTTGGGGAGTGAACTAGTACATGGAAGATCTTTCTCTCTGTATCTCCTTCTCTTTGTACCTTCTTCCCTTCCTTTCCAATTAAAAAATTTTTTTTTCCATGGGAGAACAAGCTCCACTTCTAACTTCATTCTGGAAAGGGAAAGGTTGGAGTTCCAGGAACTACCTCACTTAAAACTACACAAATGAGTAATTCCCACTCAGTTAAGGAGTGAATAATTCCGCATCCCCAACGGTTGCCTGTATCCACAGAGATGTTCCAGTGTAATTCCAATACCTCATTTTGAATAACTTTTATCCTCCAAGATATCAGTTAATTAGACATTAAATAGGTACCAAGGCAAGTGTTGCGGTGCAGTGGACTAAGCTGCTGCTATGAGTCTTGGCTACTCAGCCTGCCATCAAGTTTTCTGATGACTCAAGTACAGGCTTGACTGCTGAGGCCATGTGGGGAGTGGACCAGTGGACTGAAGTGCATGTGTACTATCATGCTGCCTTTCAAATAAGTAAATCTTTTTTTCAAAATTAAAATTAAAATTAAAAAGTACAGTTAAAATGATACAAATGTTCAAAGAAGTAAGCATTCCAACTTGTTAAGTAAAGACATTTCATACAGGAAAGAAATGACATTTAAGCTGCGTGCCGTAGGACAAGGATGATTTGGACTGTTGGAAATACAGAAGGATAATGAACAAGTATGAAGAATGGGAGAGAAACAAGTATAAATAATGATCCAGTACAGTGATTGTCCTAGGGGACACTGAAAAAACAAAGAGCTAACTGGAATGAAGCAGAAACAAACAAACATCTTTGGAGGGACCCAAAACCAGAGAGGGTTTCAATGGTATCAGAAACAATGAGAAACCAATAAGATGTACTATTATTATGGTATATGAAAAGATCAATTTGATTGAAGGATATGATTCTGGGGAGAAAAATACATTGGAAGACCTGGCCAGGACAGGACAGGACCCTAAAATATAATGGAGTTTAAAAAGGGGGAAAACACATAGACATTTCAAAGTACAACTGTGGGGGGATGCTGTGGTGTGGTGGGTTAAGCTGTCACCTGCAATGCCGTTTCTTCTGGGCTCTGGTTTGAAGCTGGTTGTTCCCAATGTGCCTGGGAAGCAGATGACCCAAGTGCCCGGTACCCACGTGGAAGACTTAGATAAAGCTCCTGGCTTTGGCCTGGCCCAACCCCAGCAGTTGAGGACATTTGTATACTGAGTCAGAGAATGGAAGCTCTTTCTGTCTCTCCTCTGTGAAACTGCCTTTCAAACAAGTAAATAAATCTTTTTAAAAAAGTCTTAAAGTACAAGATATAAAATGACTGAGAGTAGAATCAACATCAAGAGTTCCAAGGTAACAGAGAGACTAAGTTATACACTTCGTAAATATAAATCTACTTTAGGTAGCAATACACATTTTTAAAAAAGATTTATTTATTTTTATTGCAAAGTCAGATATACAGAGAGAAGAGACAGAGAGGAAGCTCTTCCGTTATAACTCCCCAAGTGGCTGCAATGGCTGGAGCTGAGCCAATCGGAAGCCAGGAGCCAGAATCCTCCTCTAGATCTCTCACACAGGTACAGGGTCCCGAGGCTTTGGGCCGTCCTTGACTGCTTTCTCAGGCTGTAAGCAGGAAGGTAGATAGGAAGTGGGGTTGCTGGGACACAAGTAAGTGCCCATATGGGATTCCAGGCGTGTAAGGCAAGGATTTTAGCTACTACACTACCACGCCGGGCCCAATACACATTTCCATGTCACTAAAGGTTCTTTTTTTTTTCTGTAAAATTAATGCTATCGCATGAAAGATTTTGGTAAAGAAGGAAAAACTAGTGTTATGAGAAATCTAAATCCTGTGAATTTGCCTAAATCATGTACATCAAACGTTTATTGGCCACTATTATCACAATGATGTCCAGACTGTAATGACATGAATACTCAAACCAGAAAAAAGATGTCTGCACACACACACACACACACACACACGATTCCAAGCAGCTTTAAGAAACCCATCTATGAATCCCAAATTAAGAACTCTCAGCTCACACTCTAACCATAACCTACTTCTAGCAGAAAGAAAAAGGAAACATGAGCATTCTTAATAATTCATAAATTTATTTTCCATTTGTTTGTAAGGTTTATTTTCATGATATAGTTCTACCTTTATTAACTGCTGACCTTGGGCAAGTCACATAACTTCTTTAAGCTGAATAGTAACTTTACAGGAGTGATTATGAAGATGCACTTAGCTTGGTGCCTCAATAAATCTTTTTTATTACCATCACTAAATGGTTTTTAATAAACATAATCCCTTTACTTATCCTAATAAAGTTTCCAGGAGAAGAAGATGGCCGACGTAGAGAAGAAGATGGCCGACGTAGGAGGAAGGCTGTGAGGGAGCGTCCAGTGAGAGAAGGATAGAACGCTACAGAAGCAGCAAAGAGGAACAGCAGGGAACCGCAGGGAGAGGTCCGTGAAGCTCCCTGGGACAGTGTGGAGCCAAAAAGATCCACACAACTCGGAAGAACAACGAGAACGGAGCAGGGCAAGGGCAGAGAAACCGACATCCCACTCCAGACCTGCTGAGTCACTTTTGAAAACGGCCTGACGGGAGACGCGGCCAGCTCGGAGGCGGGGAGATCAGGGGGATCGTCGCCGGCGGGAGGCCTTCGGCAGCGGTGGAGGCAGACTGCAGCGGCCGGACGTTTGTTCTGAGCGTGGGCGACCCACCAGGAGAGCTCTGAAAACTCCTGCACCAAACTGACACGGTGCGAACCTGCCGTGAAGTCATTATAACAGGGCGCCTGGGCCACTCCTCCGCTAAGGGCCTGTGTGGGGGAGCCACACGGGAGCAGGGGCTCTGAACACCCACACACCACGAGTGGTGGATTCACTGCACAAGAGCCACGCCTGGAAAGTGCCTCACTCACAGTCCCGTGTGTGGGAGACGCACCAGGTGGGCTCTGAAAAACCCTGCAGTCCCTGACACGGAGAACGCAGGGAGAAAGCACATAAAACCTTCTACGCCCTGTGGATTCCCGTGAAGGGGGCACACCCAGAGAGCGCCTCCATCCCTCCACGCCCTGGGGTGTCACACCTGTAGAAGAGGTGCCCAGAGTGTGCCTGGAATCCACTGGGCCCCCAAGGTGGTGCTCTACAGCCCCAGGCCCTGAGAACGCACCAACGGTGCCTTGAAAATTACCACGCCCGGCAACACCACGCCTGCAGGCTCCAATCTCTACAGGAAAGCACCTGACAGCCCCTCAACACACGGGTCCATTTGCCTCACCAGAATACACCAACGCAATGGGAAAAACCACCAGAAAGAGTTGTGCTCCAGATGAAAGAGCCAGCACCCCACCAAACGAGGGCCAAAAGCCATTATCAATATCGGCGATACGAGATGAAGACATGGAAGTGTTACCAGCAAAGGAATTGATGAAAATAATGCTAAAATTTCTCAGAGACGTGGACACAAAGCTGGAAGACCTCCAGAACCGCATAATCACCGAAATACAACAAATCAAAACCAAACTGGATGCCCAAGATAATAAAATTGAAAGCCTCATCAACAGAATAAATGCGGCAGAGGAAAGGATCTCTGAAACAGAAGACACACAAAATGAAGGTGCCCAGCGAATTAAACAGCTGGAGACAAACCTCAGCAAAACTAATAAAATGATGCAAGAGATGAAGGATTACCTTAGAAAATTGCATATTCGGATCATCGGCCTCCCCGAGGGAGTAGAAAGAGAATCTGGGATGCAAGCAGTGCTTGATGAAATTATACAGGAAAACTTCCAAAACACTTGGAACACGAATCCACCCCGCATACAGGATGGACAGAGAACTCCCAACAGACATGATCCAAAGAGATCTTCATCCAGACACACGGTGCTCAAGTTCTACTCCAATGAAGACAAAGAAGGAATCCTGAGACAAGTACGAAGTAGAGAAAAGATCACATACAGGGGAAAACCCATCAGAATCACTGCTGATTTCTCCGAAGAGACCCTACAAGCAAGGAGAGAATGGACAAAGATCTTCCAAGTCCTGAAACAAAACAACTGTCAACCAAAAATAATCTACCCAGCAAAGATCTCATTTGCATATGAGAACGAAATCAGATACTTCAATAGCAAAGAAAAACTAGAAGAATATGTCTACACAAAACCAGCTCTGCAAAGTCTCCTTAGAAATGCGCTAGTCCCGGACAAAAAGGAGGCAAATCACAAACAAAGTTGGCAAATAAGAAGGTCTCCAAACTAAAGGCCGCACAAACAAGACAATTACATAGGCAACAACACACACACAACACAATCACATGGCAGGGCAAAATTGCAACCTCTCAATTTTAACTCTCAACACAAATGGTCTAAATTCACCAATCAAACGACAGAGATTAATAGAATGGATCATCAAACAAGACCCAACCATCTGTTGCCTACAAGAAACGCATCTAACCAGAAAGGATGCAAAGAAACTGAAAGTGAAGGGATGGAAAAAGATATTTCACGCCAATAGACGAGAAAAAAAAGCTGGGGTAGCTATCCTAATTTCAGACGAGATAGATTTCATTCTAACAAACATCAAAAGAGACAGGGAAGGCCATTTTATACTGGTGAAAGGAATGATCCATCAAGAAGCAATCACCATCATTAATGTTTATGCACCGAATCTTAATGCACCTACTTACGTAAAGCAATTACTTACAGACTTAAGGGAAGACATAGACACCCGCACAATTCTTGTAGGCGATCTCAACACACCTCTAACAACAATGGACCGGTCTTGGGCCCGGCGCGGTGGCGCAAGTGGTTAAAGGTCCTCACCTTGCACACCCGGGATCCCATATGGGCGCCGGTTCTAATCCCGGCAGCCCTGCTTCCCTTCCAGCTCCCTGCCTGTGGCCTGGGAAAGCAGTTGAGGACAGCCCAAAGCTTTGGGAACCTGCACCCACGTGGGAGACCCGGAAGAGGCTCCTGGCTTTGGATCGGCATAGTATCGGCCCGTTGCGCTCACTTGGGGAGTGAATCATCGGACGGAAGATCTTCCTCTCTGTCTCTCCTCTCTGTATATCCGCCTTTCCAATGAAAAAATAATAATTAAAAAAAAAAAAAACAATGGACCGGTCTACGAAACAAAAACTCAACAAAGAAACAACAGAGCTCACACAAACAATAGAACAACTGGACTTAGTAGACATATATAGAACTTTTTATCCTAAGGCCACAGACTATACATTCTTCTCAGCGGTGCATGGCACCTTCTCCAGAATCGACCACATGATAGGACATAAAGCGAATCTAAACAACTTCCAAAACATTAGTATCATACCATGTACCCTCTCAGACCACCATGGGATGAAACTGGAAATCAACAACTCAAAACTCCCCAGGAAGTATAGGCACTCTTGGAAATTGAACAATATGCTATTAAACGAACAATGGGTCAGAGAAGAAATTAAAGATGAGATCAAAAAATTTATGGAAACCAATGAAAACTCTGATACAACATTCCAAAACTTGTGGGACACCGCCAAAGCAGTGCTACGAGGTAGATTCATCGCAATCGGAGCACATGTCAAGGCCCAAGAAAGACGCCAAATACAGGAACTAACCTCACACCTCCAGGATCTGGAAAAACAGCAGCAGAAGAGTCCCACGCACAATAGGAAACAAGAAATCATCAAAACAAGGGAGGAGATAAACCAAATAGAAATCAAAAAAACTATACATAAAATCAACAAATCAAAAAGTTGGTTTTTTGAGAAAATAAACAAAATAGACACTCCACTGGCCCGATTGACCAAAAAAAAACAAGAGAAAGTGAGAATCAATAGCATTAAAGATGAAAAAGGCAACATAACAACAGACACTGCAATCATTAAGAAAATAATTAGAAATTACTACAAAGAACTGTACTCCCACAAATTTGAGGACCACCAAGAAATAGAAAAGTTCTTGGACTCCCACCACTTACCAAAACTCAGTCCGGAGGCAACTGCAGAATTAAATAAACCCATAACCGAGGTAGAGATTGAAACAGTCATCAAAGATCTCCCAACGAAAAAAAGCCCAGGCCCAGACGGCTTCACTACAGAATTCTACAAAACATTCCGAACAGAACTAACCCCAATCCTCTACAAGCTCTTCAAAACAATAGAGGAGGAAGCAACCCTCCCAAACTCATTCTATGAAGCTAACATCACCTTAATCCCAAAACCGGACAGAGAACCATCAGAGAAGGAAAACTACAGACCTATTTCTCTGATGAACATTGATGCTAAAATTCTCAACAAAATCCTAGCCAATAGAATTCAAAAAATCATCAGACAGATCATTCATCCGGATCAAGTAGGATTCATCCCTGGAATGCAGGGATGGTTCAACATTCGGAAATCCATAAATGTTATAAACCATATCCAAAAACTGCAAAACAAGAACCACATAATAGTTTCAATAGATGCAGAAAAAGCTTTCGACAAAATCCAACACCTCTTCATGCTAAAAACTCTAGCCAAAGTAGGCATAGATGGGAAAATCCACAACATAATCAAAGCAATTTATGAAAAACCCAATGCCAGTATCATACTGAATGGAGAAAAGCTAGAACCCTTCCCACTGCGATCTGGAACAAGACAAGGGTGCCCGCTATCACCACTGCTATTCAACATAGTCCTAGAGGTACTTGCAGAGGCCATAAGACAAGAAAAAGAAATCAAAGGCATACGTATAGGAAACGAAGAAGTCAAGCTTTCACTATATGCAGATGACATAATCCTATACATAGAAAAACCAGGAGACTCAATACAGAAACTGCTAGAACTTATACGAGAGTTTGGCAGAGTGGCGGGGTACAAAATTAACGAACGAAAATCAACAGCCATAGTGTACGCAAATAACACCAAGATGGAAGAAGATCTAACCAACAGGATACCATTCAAAATAGCAGAGAGAAGTATGAAGTATTTGGGAATAAATCTAACGAAAAATGTAGGAGACCTATTCGAAGAAAACTACAAACTATTTAAAAAGGAAATTGAACAAAACCTCAAAAGATGGAATAACATCCCGTGCTCCTGGATAGGCAAAATCAATATCATTAAAATGTCTATACTACCACAAGCAATATACATTTTCAATGCAATTCCAATCAAATTGCCCAAAACATTCTTCACGGAACTGGATACAATGATTCAAAAGTTCATCTGGAAACACAAAAAACCACGAATAGCTAGGACCATCCTGAAAAATAAGAAGTTAGCAGGGGGAATCACAATCCCGGACCTCTGGACATACTATAGAGCAGTGGTTATCATAACAGCCTGGTACTGGCACAAAGACAGAAAGGAAGATCAATGGAATAGAATAGAAGCACCAAAAGGGAATCCACACAAATACAGCCAATTAATCTTTGACAAAAAGACCAATGACAACTCAAGCAAGTGGGAAGGCCTCTTTAGTAAATGTTGTTGGGACAACTGGCTGATAGCCTGTAGAAACAAAAAGATAGACCCACATCTATCACCATACACCAAGATCCAATCTACATGGATAAAAGACCTAAACCTACATCCAGAAACCTTCAAACTCTTGCAAGAAAATGTAGGAAATACCCTGCAAGACCTAGGAGTAGGTTCCGACTTTCTAAGAAGGACACCAAAAGCAATAGCAGTTGAGAACAGAATAAACAAATGGGACCTCATCAAACTAAGAAGCTTCTGTACAGCAAGGGAAACAATCAACAAAGTAAAAAAGCAACCCACAGAGTGGGAGAAGATCTTTGCACACGATATAGGCGATAGGGGGCTAATTTCCAGGATATACAAAGAACTTCAAAACAACCAAAAAACCAAAACGAACAAGCCACTCAAGAAATGGGCACGGGAAATGGGCAAACATTTCACAAAGGAACAAGTCCAAATGGCAAACAAACATATGAAAAAATGTTCTAGCTCCCTAGCAATAAGGGAAATCCAAGTTAAAACATCGATGAGGTACCACCTAACACCAGCAAGATTGGCCCACATAAACAAGAACACCAACGACGCTTGCTGGCGAGGATGCGGGGAAAAGGGAACCCTACTCCACTGCTGGTGGAGCTGCAAATTGGTACAGCCTCTATGGAAATCAGTCTGGAGAACACTCAAACAACTCAAAATCTGCATACCATATGACCCAGCAATAGCACTCCTAGGAATATATCCAAAACACCTGTTTTACGACAAACCAACATGCATCCCCATGTTCATTGCAGCACAATCAGTAATTGCAAAAACATGGAAGCAACCGAAATGCCCATCAGCAGAAGATTGGATAAGAAAGCTTTGGTTCATCTACTCCATGGAATACTACTCAGCTATTAAAAAAAACAAAATGCAGTTCTTTGTGGCTAAATGGGCACAACTGGAAACTATAATGCTAAGGGAAATGAGTGAATCCCAAAAGATTAGATACCACATGTTTGCCTTGATTTAACCTGTAATTTTTGCTTGGTGGTTTGTTATTTTTTGAACCTGTCATTGATACTGTCTCAACCCAGATGTTTCGAAGAATGGAACTTGCATTATTTTTAACATATTGTTTACCCAATACTATGTCAATTAATTCCATAATGTTGTATATTGATACTGAGGCCTTGTTGGGGCTTTTAACTGACCGGATCTTTACTCTGTTAGACCTATCTTCAGACCATAGAAGGTCTCCCCAAGAGGCCACTGAACTTATCTGGACAATAAGACGCTGAACTTTATGCTAGGCATGTGTTTGCAAGCAATGAATCTCAACTGAACTTGAACTATGGTTATGCAACAAGGTGGAGGAATCCACCATGGGGGGAGGGGTATGGGAGGGGTGGGGGGAATCCCCAGCGCCTATAAAACTGTACTACATAATACAATGTAAGCAACAATAAAAAAAAAAAAAAAAGAGAAAAAAAAAAATAAAGTTTCCAGTAAAAGGAACTGGGACACTACAAAACTGTATTAATTAAGAGCATGTATACCAGTGAACCACTGCATCAAAAATGTCTCCTCTTCCCCCTTTCCCCTCGCCATTACTCTATACAATAAAAAAATCTTAAAAATACAACAAAGTGGATCCTTCCAGATAATTAAGGATAATCTCTTTGAGATTAGCTGATAAATGTTATCTCCATCTGTACATTTAATTGCACTTTGTATGTAAAATAATATTCAGAGGTTCCAGGAATTAGGACTTCAGTATCTTTGGGCTGCTGTTTTCCCACCTGCTACTGCTTTTTAAGATCTATTATTTTAGAAAAATAGAGCTACTGAATCAAACTTAATACTGCTACATTAAAAAAATCAATAAGAACAAAAAATTAAAAAAACAAAACAAAAAGATTGTTACATTAAGTATGTGTGCTAAAATATCTAGTGCAAAATCCTAAGAAATCCACTTAAACATCATAAAAACAAATGGAGGCCAAACACAATGTGAATTTATAAAAAACTAACCATGTTTTTATGGATTTTAAATGACTAATCCAAAGAAGAAATTAAGAACAAATCAACTTAATAGCTCTGAGAAGAAAAATTAATTCTTGGCAATAAAAAAAATTTATCTATTAAAAACTAAACAAACAAGGCTGAAAAAAATTGAAGACAACATAAAAAGGAATCATTCTATATGCTTTGATTTGAAGGCTTACTTGAAGACTTAATATTCCCCATACTGAAGAAATTGACAAGTTGATCCTAAAATTCATACGGAAATTCAAGGTATCTATAATTTAAATAGCTTTAAGAAAAAAGAACAAAGTTAGCGGTCTGACACATGTTCCAATTTCAAGTTACTATAAAGCTATAGGAATCAAAAGACACTGTAGCACTTACTGATATTCAGATGTATAAATCAATAGTATAAGATAAATGTTTCAAAAATAAATCCATACATTTATAGCAAACTGATATTTTGATAATAGATGCAAAATTATTCAACAGGAAAACTGCAGTGTTAAATAAGCAGTGCTGGAACAACTGGATGTCCATATGCAAAATAATGAACTTGAATCCACTGCTTATATAATACACAAAAATTAACCCATTTACATCTAACAGCTAAAGACAGAAATACAGAGAACAGCTCTTGGCCCCCTTGCAGAGGGATCTGGTACTTACAATGCCTAGGTCTTTCTATGGTTGTGGTAGAGATTGGTTTTCTCTTTCCTTCTTCTGTAAATATTTTCAGTTTTCTCTACTCTGATAAGTAAGTTAATATTAAAGTTATGGTCTTCCTAAAATTTCTTGATACTTATCTTCCCTCTTCTTTATACTTTGGTTTGTTCCTGTTTCTAAATTATTATAATTTAATGAAGTTAGGGGAAAACATGGAGATAAACACATAAATTAATTTCTATGCTACTCATTCGGGGGTAACTATTAAATCTTTGTTTTGCAAATGTGAAAACTAACACCAAGGAAGGCTATATAACTTGTCTAAAACCACAGAAAGGGTTTTACAATGAGAATCTGATTTCAGAGTCACTATTAGAATAATAGATTATCCAATCTTGAAATCATCAAAGCTGACAGTTAAACCCCAGAAATCCCTAGAACAGGTGCAATTAAATTGCCATAAGGCTAGTAATGAGAGAAGTGCAACATTGTGGAGAGCTTGAGCACCATGGGGACTGAGAAAGTCAGGATTCACAGAAGTCAAGGCTTACAAAGTGTGATGATAATTATAGAAAGGAACAGGAGGGTGAAGTGAGAAGGAAGAATCAGACCACTCTCAGGTTTTTCTGATGCCATTTAAAGGAAAAGAACACTAGTGTGTGTTTAATTTTTGAAGTTCAAACTTCTTAAATTCTCATTTACCATGTGTTTGAAAATCATAGTTCCTAATCTTAGTACTTCCCTGTGATTACTTGTTAGAATGTTAAGTCATCTCATAATTGCGCATCACAGAAACCAAAAACAGAAACAGCAGCATTTCACAGAATGTTCTGCACTACACAGAAAAGGATACTTACAGTCCAATATATGACTGCAAGCAAATAAAAGAACCTTTAATTTTGCTTAAACCCATTTTCAGAAGATTCTTAGTCCATGGAACTTCCAACATGCTGAGTCAGACCACATAAAAACACAGTTTCTTTAAAAGTGAGGATAAAGACAAACTGCTGGAGGTAAGAAAAAGTGTAATTTTACAGCTTTAGTAATCAAGAATTCTACTTTGACTAATTGTTTTTTCTAGAAAAAAATTTTTTTTGAAATTTTAGTTCTATCAGTTATTTAACATGGGAATAACATAATGACTTCTTTTTTCCAAAAACAGAGAGTATAGAGGAAACTGGACATAATACCAACTTTCCTAAAATAATCTGGGCAAAACACAGCCATGGGGACACAATTAATGAAAGGTATATGAGGCATTTTTAATAGAAGAAAATACCTACCTAGGCTTTTGATTTTTTTTTAAGGACTAGTTATAGCTGTTCAAACTTATAATCAATTAGCGTGGCCTTAGTGAGTAAACAGAATTTGTGTCAAACATTATACTGCCACAACACGAAGCAAGCAAGAGCGCTGACAAGCAAACAAGCAGGTATGGAGTCAGAGCTTAGAAAGCAACGCAGTCCTTATTTAGAAGCCATCAGCGAAGTATACACTTCAGCCATATACATTCCTTCCCTGGAGTCACCTGAATGTCATGATGATTTAGAATAAAAGAGATACTCTATAGGCAAACATTAAATATCTTTAGGGCAATTATTATAGAGTCTCTTTTCTGTCGCAACTGGCACATATAGCAACTACTTCAATTCAAATTCAATTAAAGAAACATCTGAATATGTCCTGTAGGGGAAGCCCCAGTGTGTTTCCCAGGGACTAGATTTAGCAGTCCCAACGTTCCCACTAAAATGTATTCCGTGCCTGCAAGGAGCTGATGCACACTGAAGAGGACAGTCTATGCTACAGAAACAAGCCAGGGCAGCGCGTAGATAAGCCATTAAGTCTTGCTCGGGATACACAAAAGGGTGCAACCAGGTCAGGCGAGGATTCACAAAGATACCTGATAGGAAGACTGCTACATTAAATAGCATAAAATCCCAAAGTACTCTTAACAACTGATGGCATCTCATATGTACAGGGTTTTCATCTACGGACAAGACTCTGGTACTTGCTTAGTCATTTCTACTTAATTGTGAACTTATAAATAATCTTGTTTACTTGCTTGAAAGTGATTAGCACACTGGAACTCAAACATTTATTGAGCTCACATATAGATGTAGTGGAAATCTGGCTTTTTTTCCAGCAGTTTTGAGCTGTTGGAGGTAAATGGGAGGAAGGAGCCAAACACAGTTGCTTTATAAGCAAGATTTAAAAACTGTCATTATTGACAACACAAAAATTACTGTGTGCCCTATTACATTCCTCTGATTCCATATTTTCATCATCTGCTTTTATTGAGAAAACAGGCTGTTGTGAGATATTTAAATTATGCTTGTAGGGCCCGGCGCCATGGCCTAGCCACTAAAGTCCTCACCTTGAACATGCCGGGATCCCATATGGGCACCGGTTCTAATCCCAGCAGCTCCACTTCCCATCCAGCCCCCTGCTTGTGGCCTGGGAAAGCAGTCAAGGATGGCCCAAAGCCTTGGGAACCTGCACCCATGTGGGAGATCCAGAAAGAAGTTCCTGGATCCTGGCTTCGGATCAGCATAGCATCAGTGCTGTTGCGCTCACTTGGGGAGTGAATCATCGGACGGAAGATCTTCCTCTCTGTCTCTCTTCCTCTCTGTATATCTGACTTCCCAATAAATAAATAAATCTTTAAAAAAAAATGCTTGTAAAGTGTAATTTTAAAAGTTTATGGAAAATGAGTAAAAGGAAAAGAATCATGCATGATTTCAAAAATTCCCTATACCAAAATAAAAATCATTTCATTCTGTTTTTTTTTCCCCCACAAACTTTTTGAGATACTTTTACTTACTACCTTACTGCATTTACTTCTCCTTTTCTTTCATGAATTCATAAAAACAACGGTTCACTGCTTGCTGTTCCTCTTGCTAAGATCAACTGAGGAACAACGGTTCAGGTCAGGCTTGAGGTGGAGTTATCCAGCGAACTTGCCATTAGTTCATGATGTTGTTTTTAACCAGCAGAAAGTGTAGTTCAGAATTCCCAAGAAAAAACTTTTAGAAACTTTGCACTATAAATCCATTAAGTTAGAGTACCTCTCTACTAAATGTTTTTCATTGAGTGCTGGAAAATTAAGAGTATTTTTTAAACAGATTTTGTTTTTATTAGAAAGTCAGACATACAAGGAGGAGGAGACACAGAGAGGAAGATCCTATATCCAATGATCACTCCCTTAGTGACCACAATGATTGCAACTTTGCCGATCTGAAGCCAGGAGCCAGGACCCTCCTCCAGGTCTCCCACACGGGCACAGTGTCCCAAAACCTTGGGCCGTCTTCCACTGCTTTCCCAGGCCACAAGCAGGTAGCTGGATGGGAAGCAGAGCCACTAGGATTAGAACTGACACCCATACAGGATTCCAGCACGTGCAAGGTAAGGACTTTAGCCACTAGGCTACTGCACCAGGCCCAGAAATTGCAATATTTTATTGGAACTCTATAGTTCATACTTTGTCTTCTCTGTCCTGACCCAGCCTTTGCTGCTGTGGGGGCATTTAGAAAGTGAATCAGCACAAGGAAGACTCCATTCTGCCCTTCTTGCTTTCCACTAAATAAAAAACACTACAACATGTTATCATTCTAGGTATACAAATGAAAGTATCATAATGCATGACACATTTCTATGATACAGCTTTCAATTTAAGTAATAATTCCAGACATTTAGCATCTCATTTTGTCCTCAAAAGTTTTGAGAGGCTAGTATCAACCACTTTAAAAATAAAGTCAAGGTTGTACCACTTCAACGGATAAGTAATGTAGTTTTTGGGTTATTACAAAGCAGAACAAGTATAGAAATAGTATTCATATGGTATTGCAAACTGTCCTGCGGGCAAGTGTAGTCCACCACGTACTTCGGTATGGGTCCTTGATTTGAGAATGAGTTTTATATTTTTAGATACTCTGGTTTCTCTTCAGATCGTATAAATCTTATGCCTTTTACTTTCAGTAGTTTCTGGAGGGGAGGGATACTTTTTCATTACATATAAGTATTATATGAAAATCAAATGTTTCTACAAGTATTGGTAGAGCATACATTCATTTATATACTGTCTGACTGCTTTCAGCTTGTTACATTTACTTAATGGTGCTAGCATGTAAGATATAAAGAATTATTTAAAATAAAAGGATTTTTATATTCGAAGCTGTTTTGGCAAAACAAAATTTAAAAGTATAGTAAGTTTAACACAGTAACAATGAAAATGCAATACTAAGTAGTAATGCACAAACAGAAACGATATGAGAGATTTAAGAAAGCAGGCTAGGGCCCAGCGCGGTGGCGCAGTGCTCAAGGTCCTCGCCTTGCACGCCCGGGATCCCATATGGGCACCGGTTCTATCCCGGCAGCCCCACTTCCCATTCAGCTCCCTGCCTGTGGCCCGGGAAAGCAGTTGAGGACGGCCCAAAGCTTTGGGACCCTGCATCTGCGTGGGAGACCCGGAAGAGACTCCTGGCTTCTGATCGGCATAGCATCGGCCCGTTGCGCTCACTTGGGGAGTGAATCATCGGACGGAAGATCTTCCTCTCTGTCTCTCCTCTCTATATATCCGCCTTTCCAATAAAAAAATAAATAAATAAATAATAAAAATAAATCTTTAAAAAAAAAAGAAAGCAGGCTAAAGTGGTTTAAAAGAGCTTCATGAGTTTTAAATACTTGAAATAAGACTTGAAGTGAAGAAAATAGCAGGCCTTACAAGCAAAAATACCTGACATCTGGTACAAGCAAGAACTATTTGGAAGGCTGAAGCTGCTTGGAACAGGATTATGAAAAGATTTTAACGCTGGCTTTTAACAGTACATTTCTTGCTCTGGTCCCTTACTTGGGAGAATAACCAAAGTGTAGGAATCAACTCCCTAAAATAGTCTTAGCTCTTCGAGGATAACAGACAAAATGGGAGAGAGCAGAAAACCCAAATGAATAAAATAAAGCTGCCCAAAAGTAACTGCCTATGAACATTTGCCATTACATAAACAGACTTGCCTTCAGGTTTGGATAATTGCAGGAAGAGAGATAAATGATCAAATTTTTATAAAAATAAAAATACGTTGGGGCCAGCTCTGTGGCATAGCAAGTTAAGCCTCAACCTGTAGTCCCAGCATCTCATTTAGGCACAGATTCAAGTCCCAGCAACTCCACTTCTGACCCAGCTTCCTGCTAGTGGTCTGGAAAAGCACACGAGTCCCAACTCTTTGAGTCTCAGCATGGAAGAGGATCCTGGCTCCTGACTTTGGACCAATCCAACTCCAACTGTTACGCCATTTGGGGAATGAACCAGCAGATTAAAGGTCTCTCTAACTCTGCCTTACAAATAAAAATAAAACTAAGTCACATGTGCAAAATTTTACATATATTTAAATATCAAAATTCTGTAAGTACTCCACACTTGATCTTAGCTCAAAGGTCAAGAAGAAAATCCTGTAAGTATTCATAGCAACACATTTACCTAAAAACTGTCGTGGAAATGAAGTCAAAGTTCAATTACTCTATGAAATGTTAACAGCTTTCAGCACAAATGGAGTAGCTCCTCCTAGTTATACTATCTCTATAGAACTGGTAAGCAAATACAACTGTTATAGAATGGAGCTAAACAGGCTCCAGGTTTCGGATTCTCATTCAGTAAGCAATTAAAATGCAACCAGCATGCCAAATACCAGGAAAATTCAGATATAATTTCCATCCTTAAGATGCTCACTGTCTCACAGTAATTACAAGTTAAAGGGATAAGTGTTATTTCTACAGCGAACCAGGGCCATCGATCACATGCTGCTTGCCTCCAATGTGACGATGCCTACTGCCAGACTGACTCAGATCAACAAAACCGTATGACTAACTGCAAAGGAGAGCAGCAAGAGAGACATACTTTTTTGCCTTCTTAGAGAATAAGAAATGTAACATGTAATTTTAACAGACGTCTCAAATCGAAACAGGCATTATACACTTTAAAATCCACTAGGCTGCTCAAGTCTATTATGAATTATTGATGAGTCATGAACTGCACAGTAGCAGCCCTAGTTGCCGAACATTCTCACTTCAGGAGTGCTCCAGAGGATGGTAAATACAGAAGCTTAATTGCAGCAGCCATTTAAATTGAGACACTGTTGCTTTTAGGATGTGCTCATTAGCAGTAATCTAAAGAAAATGGAAAGAAGGCGACTAGATGATTGGCCCAGCCATGGAGGTGTGGTGTGCTCAGTACCAGTCAATGAGCTTGTCATTAAAGCAGCAGACTTCAAGATCAACAACATACTGGAGCAGGCTATCAGAGCTCAACGAAGCCAAATCTTACTTCATGTCAAGAAACAAGTAAGTGTCCTTTATGTGTCAGACATTGGCTGCTCCACTTAGCATGGCCTGAGAAAACAGAGAAAGATGGCTGAAGTCCTTGAGCCCCAGCACCTACCTGAGAGACCTGGAAGAAGCTCCTGGCTCCCAGGTTAGGTGCAGCCCAGCTCTGGCCATTTCAACCATTTGCAGTGAGCCAACTGATAGAAGAACCCTCTTTTATGTAAGAACAAACCAATCTGCAAAACAAAACTTTCCTCTCAAAAGAAACTATCCATAACTTGAAGGAAAAAGTTTTTTCCTGTTTTTTTGAAATCTGATATTAGGAAACGTATTGAAAAATCATTAAGCTAAAAAAAAAACAACAACAACAAAGCTGAAACAAATCACCCAAATTTTAGCAACACTAAGAAGAAATAGAAGACTTGCGAGCAATTAACAATGGAAGATAGATCTTTACTGGTAAGTTAGCAAGTTACCACGCATCAAAGGATTGAGACCTGGCCTTAAGGGTGGGGTGAGTAGGGCGAATGGGTGTGTGGGTGGCCAGAGGAGTAGAGATCACTTCCTGAATTTGTGCATGGAAACTAGGGAATTTAACCAGTTCCAGTGAAAGCAGTCCCTGGGAGACAACAGTGATAGCAACTTATTGGGTTCCATGTTTCAGACTATAGAACCACGGCCAAAGTTCTTTCAGTTTAAAAAAAAAAAAGTAAAAATTCCCAAAAAGAAAGCTACCATGTTTCTTTAAGGTTCAGCACTGAACCCAGCAAGATGGCTCAAATGGTAAATCTTCAACTTACAAGCACTGGGATCCCAAGGCGGCACTGGTTTCTGTCCTAGCTGCTCTACTTCCCACACAACTCTATGCTCGTTGCCTGGGAAAGAAGTGGAAGATGGTCTAAGACTAGGGACCCTGCATGTACGTCCTGGCTTTGGATTGGCTCAGCTCTGGCCGTTGCGGCAATTTAAAAAGTGAACCAGGGGATGGAAGATGTTTGTCTCCCTCTCTCTGTAAATCTGATCTGCCTTTGCATCATAACAACGTAATCCCAACAAAAATTTCTATCACAGTTGTTTTCTGGCACTGTTCTAGCTAATAATGAATTTATGTATTGTGTGTGTGTGTGTGTGTGCGCGCGTGTGCATTTCAATAATCAATTTTACCAATCACATCTTTTAAAAAATTTTATTATATAATTCCATAGGCAGTAACTTTATTCTTAAGAATATAAAAATAAGAGGAACCAGAATGTTTTCAAAAGAATGAAATAACCTATGCTGGCCCAGAGTGGTGGCACCAACATCCCAGGAATGAACTAGTGAATGAAAGACCTTCTCTTTAGATATAATCTTCCTATTAAACAAAAAGATAAATCTTAAAAAAAAATTACCTCCAAAGACATAATAGGGCCCAGCATGGTAGCCTAATGGTTAAAGTCCTCGCCTTGTATGTGCCAGAATCCCATATGGCCACCAGTTTGTGTCATAGCTGCGCCACTTCCCTCCCTTGCTTGTGACCTGAGAAGACAGTAGAGGATGGCCCAGTACCTTACAATCCGCACTTGCATGGCAGACCCAGAAGAAGCTCCTGGCTCCTGGCTTCGGATTGGCTCAGCTCTAGCTGTTACAGCTACTTAGGGAGTAAACCAGTGGTTGGAAGATCTTTCTGTCTCTCCTCTCTGTAAAAATTTACCTTTCTAATAAAAATGAGCAAATCTTTAAAAGAAAACATAGTAATAAAAGACAAACTCAACAAAACTGTAGTAGGAGCACATTACTAAGTATGATGAAAAAGCAACCTCCAGAAACAGTCCTCACTATGCGAAAATTCGGCCTCTTATAAAGATGCAAATTTAATCAGTGAGGAAAACAATTTCTTAAAAAACCGCTTAAATAGTGTTAAAACAACTGAATAACCTACTGAACTCGTGGATTTGTTACTCACTTGTACATCAAGAACAACTTCAAATGAACACACAAAAAAGGAAACCTAATATGGATTCCTTATTAATACCACATTCTACACAGATAAACAAAACTTCTGCCCATGCAAAAACATTAATAAGTATTTGATACTGGGAAAAGTATTTTTAACATGAATAAGGAGAAATATCCATAATAAACAAATTTTCTTAACATTAAGAAACTTTCTTAAAATAGTATTGAGAACTTTCTTAAAAAGTTAATCAACTTAGATATGATGCAGCAATTCCTTTCTTATACATCTAAGGGAAATGCAACATACTTCCGCACAAACATCTGCATGTGAATGTTCACAGCAACATTGTTCATGATAGCAAGAAAAAAGGAAACAATCCAAGTGCCCATCAATTGTGCCATGAGTAAATAAAAAGTAAATAAAACACAGTACTTCCATGCAACAGAATATATTGAGCCTTAAAAAGGAGTGAAGTAGTGACATGTGCCACAATAAAGATAAACCACGAAAACAACAGGAAGTGAAAAATGTAAGCTGCAAAAGATCATACATTAATGATATCACTTAATATGAAGGGTCCAGAATAGGCAAATCCACACCCAGAGACAGTGGTTGCCAGGCACTGCGGGACAGTGATCGCTATGCGTAAGGAGTAAATATCATGAAAGTATTTTAGAAGTAGCAGTGATGACTATGCAACCTGGAGAACACACTAAAATTCACTGAACTGTAGATTTTAAAAAATGATTTCTTTGACATGTGAAGTATACATTGTTTTTAAAATGGAAAAATAACACTGTGACTTGATTTTTTTTAAATAACTGGACATATCACTTTACTTTGCTCTTTATTATCCTGTATGAATACCACATTAGAATCTTCCTAAGAGGCTAGATATCCATAATAAGTAAGAAGTTGGACAAGAGACTACCCAATCAGATACAAATATTCAGTTTAGGGGTGGGGAAGATTGATACTATAAAGGAAATTGAGAGAGAGCTTCTACTTCACAAGTTACTCTTAGTTTATGGTCACCTACTGCTCCTCAAGAGTTTAAGCGACAAGAACCATAGTGTTTTCACATAATATTTCATTCTCCAAGAAGTTCTCCTTAATCAGTTGTCTTCACTGAGACTATGAGAGGCTAAATGACTTGACAAAAACGAGCTGGGCCTCAAATCCTATCCTATAAACTCAAAACAAGACAAAACAAGCAGAACTGACCCAAAAACTTGAAGTTCTGGTTTGAAGGCTTCCATCTGAAAAATTACTCATCCTGTGATCTTAGGCAGGTCAAATGAACATGTAAACATTTTCATTTATCAGAATATTAACCCTTGCCCTATGTACTCAGAGAATACAAAAAGGTACCATCATATATATGTCAGATAAACTACTATAGAAATGTAAGAGGTAATTATAGAAAAGCAACACTATTGATAAGCCAAAATTTGTTGAATAACAAATGAGTCTTAATATTTTATAGTTTCAGGACTAGTGCCTTGGCAGAATAAACTCAATCTCCTCCCTCCATGCACCAGCATTCCATAAGGGCACCAGTTCGTGTCCTGGCTGTTCTACTTCCCATCCAGCTCCCTGCCTATGACCTGGGAAAACAGCAGAAGACCGATCGGCATGGGAGACCCATGCTCCCGGCTTCAGATGGGCCTAGTTCTGGGCTCTACAGCCATTTGAAGGGTGGACTAGAGATGGAACAACTCTGTCTCATCTTCTCTGTAACTGTCTTTAAATTGAAAATAGAATGTATATATCTTTTCCTTCAAAGATTTGTTCTTATTGGAAAAGCAGGATCAAATTTACAAAGAGGAAAGAGAAAGCGCTTCCATCTCCTAGTTCACTCCCAAAAAGGCTTCAATGGCCAGAGCTGAGCCAATTCAAAGTCAAGACATTCTTCTAAGCCTCCCATGGAGGTGTAGGATCCCAAGTTCTTGGCCATCCTCCACTGTTTTCCCAGGCCATAAGCATGGAGTTAGGTGGGAACTGGAGCAGCTGGGACAGGAACCAGTGCCTATATGGAAATCCAATGCTTGCAAGGTGAGGATATAGCCAATTGAGCCATTTCACCAGACTCAATAAAATAAATCTTAAAAAAACATTCTGGGGCCCAGCGCGGTGGCGCAAGTGGTTAAAGGTCCTCACCTTGCACACCCGGGATCCCATATGGGCGCCGGTTCTAATCCCGGCAGCCCCGCTTCCCTTCCAGCTCCCTGCCTGTGGCCTGGGAAAGCAGTCGAGGACGGCCCAAAGCTTTGGGAACCTGCACCCGCGTGGGAGACCCGGAAGAGGCTCCTGGCTTTGGATCGGCATAGTATCGGCCCATTGCGGCTCACTTGGGGAGTGAATCATCGGATGGAAGATCTTCCTCTCTGTCTCTCCTCTCTGTATATCCGCCTTTCCAATGAAAAAATAATAAAAATAAATCTTTAAAAAAAAAAAAGCATTCTGTAGTCTATCAGTAACAGCATGCTCTAAAACAGTGATTTTCACAAGATACTTAAACTCCTCTGAAGCAAATCACATGTACAAAGCTGACAGAAACCCCAAATTCACTTTTATCAGAATACATCCAAAAGCTTTTCAGAAGTTCAGATCCACTATATTTATCATCATCTACTGACATTTATTAGGGAACTATGATACCAGGATTTCACACCATACGTAAGTGTTGGAATACAAAACAATCGATTCTAGAGACTACACCTAGATTGAATTCTGGTACTGCCACTTACCTTTAATGAGACACAGAATTTCCTTATCTATAAATATGAGGAAATATCTACCTTGTAGAGTTGTAGGTTGATTAAATAAATAAATGAACATAAATAAAATTACTACCACAAATGCCTGGAACAGAGGACTTGAAAAAACATAAGCAATCGCTATTATTATATTATTTATCCTCTATTACAGTCTCAATTCTTCAGAATTACTAAATCCAATCCAAAGAGATAAATTATGGAAACACAAGAAAAATTGTAAAATCAACATGCACTCTGAATATATATCCACATTTTAGTAAGGTTTAGTGAAATTGAAGTCCAGGGGATGTTAAATAGTTGAAAGAATATCAAAGGAACAGGCTGGACTACAGAGTTAAGTAAGATGGAAGAGCAGAAGAGAGGGAATAGAAAAAGAAGCATACATGGAAAAATAAAAAAGATGCTTTAAAATAGGTGAAGTCAGAGGCTCAGTGCGGTAACCTAGCAAACGAATCCTCACCTTTCACATGCCAGGACCCCATATGGGCTACTGTTCTAATCCCGGCAGCCCCACTTCCCTTCCAGCTCCCTGCTTGTGGCCTGGGAAAGCAGTTGAGGACTGCCCAAAGTCTTGGGACCCTGCACCACTTGGGAGACCCGGAAGAGGCTCTTGGCTCCTGACTTCAGGCTCGCTCAGCTCCGGCCATTGCAGCCGCTTGGGGAGTGAATCATCAGACAGAAGATCTTCCTCTCTGTTTCTTCCTCTCTATATATCTGCCTTTCCAATAAAAATAAATAAATCTTTAAAAAAAAAAAAAAAGGTGAAGTCAGGCTTCTTAAACAGCACTGATGAAGGAAACGGACTACACAAAGGAATAAGACATACAACTCAAACCAAGGAGGACTCCCAGGATGACAACTGTGAATGCAAACACCAGTCTCACAGTCAAGAGATCTTAGTCCAAGTCCTTGGTTGTCCTGCTACTACATTTCTAAGGCATAGTTAATACCAGGAAGATTTGAATCTGTTTATTTTTTTAATTTGCTTTTATTTATTTGAAAGACAGTTACAGAGAGTAAGGAAAAGAGAATCTTCCATCCAGGTGGTTCACTCTCTGAATGGCCAAAACAGCCAGGTGCCAAGAACTCCTTCCAGGTGTCCCAAGTTGGTGCCGACTGCTGCTCTCCCAGGTGCATTTAGTAGGGAGCAGGCCAGGAAGTAGAACAGCCAGGACTCAAACTGGTGCCCTTATGAGACATCAGCTCACAGGGAATAGCTTAACTTACTATGCCACATCAGTAGTGCAAGTTTCCTCATTCATTCAGAAAATACTTTCCCTTAAAAAATACAGAATACTGGGCCCGGCGCGGTGGCGCAAGTGGTTAAAGGTCCTCGCCTAGCACGCCCGGGATCCCATATGGGCGCCGGTTCTAATCCCGGCAGCCCCGCTTCCCTTCCAGCTCCCTGCCTGTGGCCTGGGAAGGCAGTCGAGGACAGCCCAAAGCTTTGGGACCCTGCACCCGCGTGGGAGACCCGGAAGAGGCTCCTGGCTTCGGATCGGCATAGTATCGGCCCGTTGCGCTCACTTGGGGAGTGAATCATCGGACGGAAGATCTTCCTCTCTGTCTCTCCTCTCTCTGTATATCCGCCTTTCCAATGAAAAAATAATAAAAATAAATCTTAAAAAAAAAAAAAAAAAAAAAAAAAATACAGAATACTCTGAGTCTCAACTTCCTAAAGATTACAGTGGAATGGTGAGGTCAATCCTTTCTAAACTTTCTTCCAGCTTTATAATTCCAGGATCAAATATCCTATGAATACAGTATCACTAACTTGAGGTTTTACATGAGGCCCACATATGTACCAAATAAAGAAGCAGAAAAAAATACTGGAAAATAAGGTACTGAAGGGTCACATAAAAGTTCTCAGCATACGCTTTTATATTATGATTAAGAAGCAAAAAGATCTTTCTTTTCCAGGATAGACAATTAACCTAGATCAAGAAGACTGAAGATCTAACAACCACACAGGCTTCTAATCAACAAGCCACCATTTTCTCTTGGCATTCTAACCCCAGCTCTTCATCTTTAGAAAACCTGTTCTGACAAACTGAGAAGCCAAATTCTAATTAAACCTTCCTGCAACATGTATGCTTAATAAGACGTACTTTTACATCTGCATAGAAAAATGCTGATGGAAAGTCAGCAACTAGGATACATATCAACAATAAAAGTTACATTAACTTTACAACCCAGGTAAATTCTCCCAAATAATCTATTCTAGGTCAGTTTCCAGAATATTTTCAACCATGCTTTGAGAGCCAAAATAATCTTCATCTTCCTTTAGATGTAGTGTTCCACCCCTCTTTCTATCGTGCGCCCATCAACTCTTTTTCTGTCAGTTTCCTCACTTTTGCACCATCACAGAAGCCTCGCTGTCAGGCCAGGGTCAGAGGCGAGGTCTCCACCTCAGCTTACTCTGGTTTTTCCAACCATTCTCACAGCCCCTTCTACCCTAAATGGTTCTGTTATTCTTACGATCTGTTTTCACACAACTGCATATCCTACCCTCAACTCCTTTTCGATCGACTTCAACATATTATCTTTAGAACCTCAAGTTTCTCTAATCTCTTTTCAAGAATATCTGCGAACTCCCATCTAGGATCCCAAACACAACACATTCACCACTGCCTCCGGTTCTACTAGCAAATTCTCTCTTCACTACCAGCAATCCTCTCATTCCTATCTGATACAAATACCAAATGTCTACTCCATTCTGCTTTCCAGAAACTACTCTTGCGATGGTTCCGCCTTCCTGCCTGAGTTCTCCACCATTCCTTAGGCCTATTCCTCAGCCTCCTGAGACCTAAGTCACCTCCTCAATCTGTCTCTTACACCTCCGGGAACGCTCTAGAACCTTCTGTTCCCTACTGCTGCTCCCCTCACTGTGTCCTCCTCCCCTACTTTTCTATTTAATTCCCACAGTCTTCCCACTCGTGCCAAACCTTTCCTTAGCTGTGCCCCTCCCAATTCCCTTCAACTTTTCTTTCAGTCCTATTCCCCTTAACGCCCCCATGCAACCCGGCAGACGACCCCCACCTCCGTCGTCATTCTCCATCCCTTAAATTCTGCTCTCAGCTTCCCCAAGCTTTGCCTGATCCCCTTCTCTCTTCCACCATATTATGTGTCGTCCTCTAATTCCCATGGACCAAGGCACCTCCCCTAAGGACCCACAGCTGCCTCCTACTCCACCTAAACGTGATCAAGCCTCCGCCGACACCTGCTGTCCTCTCAGAAGCTGCATTTCCTAAAGAACGGGGCCTGGCCTTCAGGAAACAGGGGTGTGGGTCACGTACCCCATCCGCATCTTGGCTCCGCTCTGACTGCCCCCGCCGCCCGGGAGCGGAGGGCGAGAAGGCAGACGGCCGAGGTGCATGCTCTTCTCCAGCGCCGACATCAAGGCGAGGTGGCAGGCCAAGAGGAGTCGCAGCTGCGTCCCACGCGAAGGGCGGCCCAACCGGTCCCCACTCGCTGCCCTAACGATGTCCAGCCGCCCCGGACAGCACCCAGCCGCCGGCTGCGCCGCCTCTGCCGCCCCTCCGGCGCTGGACGCTCCACCCCCTCGCTTCGAGCTTCACCGGAAGTGCGTAACAGCCCGCCCACAAAGGCAGCCGGGTAACGGAGTCTACGTTAGCGCCGAGTAGAGGGACGGTCCTCCCAGGGAAACGGAGCGCTTCCCAAGGCAATGCACGCCGGGCAATGTCGTCTTCGCAGGGCGTGTCGCTTTGCGTTTGCGCAGCTGGAGGTACCTCTGTCCAACCCCGCCGAGGTTAGTGTAGCAAAGCATCCTGGGTGTTGTAGTCTATTGACGGGAAGGAGTCCTGGCGCCGTGCCATCTCCAGGCTTTCCGGAGACTGTTGAAGGAAGAACTGCGGCTTCCTGCCTCCCAGGCTGCCCAGCGCTGCCCGTTGCTTGGGAACACAGGAGTCGTGTAAGGGATGGCGGGAGGATACGGCTTGGGTGCTGACACCGGGACTGAATGGGTGAAGAAACACTCAGGCTCGTCATGAAACAACGAAAAGGCCTGAGCCCCGGGGGCGGTCGTGCGCGCAAAAAGAGAGGTAACATGAGCTGTCAACAGTTGGGGAGCGCGATCTGGGGTGGGCGTCCTAGAGCGCAGAGTGTAAAGGATTCGGGGAAACCCCCACACCTACGGGTGTAAGATGGGGGTCGGAGGGAATAGGAACCTGGAAGGTTAGAAGGGAGAGCCCGCCGAAGAGTGTAAAGGAACACAGATGTTCGGAGAAGAAGAGGCAGTGCAGCAGAGTGAGGGCTGGAAAGGGAAGAACAGAAATCCCCACCTTTGCACACAAAGGTGAACGCGTATCTGTGTGTGCATCTTTGGAAGTCCACAGAGAGCTCGAAAAAGTTGGAGTTGAAAGTGTGCTACTGATCCTAGTGCCTAATGAACCTCATTCATACACTCAAGGGCTAACACGAAGTAGGACGCAGGCAGTGTTGATGGAACAATGAAGTAGGAGTTTGGGAAAGGAGCTGTGGTAGAATTAGAGGATCTCGTAAAGGATCTGCAGGGTGAACAGAGGGCATAAGCCAGAGGACCTCATCAGGGTAGTGACCAGGCTTGGGGAAGAATAGAGAATGTTGACTGCTTTGAGAGTTATGCCAGGAGCCTAGAGCCCATCAGGAAGCTGCAGCTTGAATCTGTACAAGGCTACCCTTGAGCAATATAAAAAGGACATTGGGTGACCCTGACTTCTTACATTACAAGCACTTTAAGAAGGAAGGTGATACTAGGCAATGGAGTTGAGGATTGAAGCCACAAGCTGGGAATGATGACATTTGATCACAAGTCAGAGTAGAAATCATGATGAAGAATGGCCTACTTGCTATACCGTGTGCGTTTGTTGTCATGTGCATACCTGTATATAAGTTTTATAATGGAACTATTAAAAATATAGGAGGGTTGTGGTTTTGGCACCATAATAGGACCCTGCTTGAATCGAGCCCCTGATTCCGAGTGCCTAGTTCAAGTTCTAGATCCTCTGCTTCTGATCTAGCTTCCGGTCAGTAGGCACCCCAAGAAGCAGCCAGTGGTGGCTGCGGGAGCTGGGTCCCTTGTGGGGGAGATTGTGGTACAGTTGGGCTCCTAGATAGGACCAACAGGTAGAAGGTCTCTATCTCCTTTGCTTGTTCCATTTCTAACCTCTCTGCCTTTCCATTTTTAAAAACATAGAGTATGTTAGTTCTTTTCACTCCTATAGACAGAGAAGATGTCTGCTTTAGGAAGAAAAAAAATCTCATTGTGACACACTGGATTAAGCCACTTGGAATACCCACGTGGTCCATGCTCTGCTACCAACCCAGCTTCCTGCTGATGTGCTCAGAAAAGCAGCAAACCAGTGGCCCAAGTGCTTAGGCCCCTGCAACCCAAGTGGAGCTTTCCAAAGGAGTGCCTGGCATCCGCCTGGCCCAGTCCTGTTATGGTCATTGTGGGCGTGAACCAACAGGTGGAAGATTCTCATTATCCTTCTCTGGCACTCTGCCTTCAAATAAATTTGTTAGTTTTTTTTTTTTTTTAAGATTTTTTAAATTGGAAATTCAGAATTCTAGAGAGAGAAGGAGAGACAGAGAGAAAGGTCTTCTGTCCACAGGTTCACTCTCCAGGAGGTCACAACAACTAGAGCTGGGCTGATCCAAAGCCTAGAGGCAGGAACTTCTAGGTGCAGTTAGGTGCAGAGTCCCAAGAACCTGAGCCATCCTCTACTGCTTTCCTAGGCCACAAGCAGGGAGCTGGAAGGGAAGTGGAGCAGCTGGGACACGAACTGGTGCCCATATGGTCCCAGCAGTTGCAAGGCAAGGATTTAACCACTGAGCCACTGCACCAGGCCCATTGTTAGAATTTTTTGAAAGTCTAACAGCTCAGATACATAGATCCCCAAATCCCAAACTAGACCTGTTAGATTCTAGTATGTTTTCCCTCTTTAGGGATATTCACTTATGTTCACATCTCCTCCAAACTGCCCCCCCCCCCATCAGAGTAATGGATGACAGTCAAAATCCTTAAAGTTGTACAGAAAAGATTAATTCATTGCCTATTTTGCATTTTGATTTACCATCTTTCTGGAATCTAATAAAAACTAAAATGAGTCATCCTATGAACCCAGCACAGTGGTGGAAATGAACAGTAGAATCTCAGGATGAGAATCTTTACCCTTATTGATCGCAAGCACATGGGAAAGTAGAGGCACAGGCAGTATAAGGGTGCGTTCGCAGGATCTAATGTCATCGGAACAATAGCTGGCCCTGAGAGGTCCTCAGAAACAGAACAATAAACTTCCTTCAGGACTCGGGAGAAGAGGAGCTTTCTCTGGTCCTTACTTAGTTTCAACTTTGGATCCCCACCTTCTCTTGCAATAGCCATCAGGGTCGCTCCAGAGGTCCCCACCCCCCCAAAAAATTAGATTAGATAGACAGAGACCAATAAGTTAAGCTTAGAACAGACAGGAAACATTTAGCTTGGACTCACATAATTCACTAGGTAGGACACAAAGATTAGTTACTCCTCACCAAGGTATTGAAGATTTCTCTGCACACCCGTCCTAAAACTGCTCTGCTCCCCAATCGTTAACATATGCCTTGTTAGAGTTGTAAGCCTGTTTGGACTATGCTAAATTGGCAAGTTCAGTAAAAATCATGCTTCAATACTATAAGCTGCTAAATACAAAAATTAAAATAGACACGAGACGGCTGAATAATACCCTATAACCATTTAAGGTATGGAGTAGCCAGTTGTGTATAAACTAAACTTGAAATGTCAATATAGTAGTCACAGGATGAGGTTAAGAACTTGCATTTTCTAACATATTAGTCACTCAATACCATGCCAATTAACTCCATAATGTTGTAAATTGTTGTTGATGTTGTGTTATGAGTTTTCATTGGAGGGGATGATATTCTGCCAGCTCTATTTTCAGACCAGGGATGGTCTCTCAATGAAACTGTTGAACTTATCTGGACAATAAGATGCTGAACTCTATGCATGGTATATGCTCGCAATGAAGGAATCATGATTGAATGTGAACTGTACCACTGCAACAATGTGGAGGAATCCAACATGGGAGGAGGGCATGGGGAGGGGTTGGGGGAATCCCAGAGCCTATGAAGCTGTCACAAAATGAAATTTTTAAAAAAAAGACGGTGTTTTCTTTTAAATGCAGAGTGGTGCCAGGTTTTGTTTAGTGATGGTTTTCAAATAAGATTTAAAGATAACGTATCTTTAAAACTGTGGACATTGTAATCATTGAAACAGCAATACTTAGAAAAATTTCCAACTACTTGCATTTTTAAAACCTATTTTGTTATATTTGTGTTTTTCTTTTTCTTTTTAAGATTTGTTTATTTTTATTGGAAAGACATATTTACAGAGAGGAGAGACAGAAAGATCTTCCATCCACTGGTTCACTTCCCAAATGGCTGCAACAGCTGGAGCTGAGCCAATCTGAAGACAGGAGTTTCTTCCAGGTCTCCCATGTGGGTGCAGGTTCCCAAGGGTTTGGACCATTCTTTGCTGCTTTCCCAGGCCACAAGCAAGGAGCTGAATGGGAAGTGGAGCAGCTAGGACACAAACTGGCACCCAAATGGCATCCTGGCACTTGGAGGTGGAGGTTAACGAGCTGGGCTATCATCCAGGCCCAATACAGTTGTGTGTTTCAAATAACATATTTCATTTAAACAGTTTGTATAAGCATGTCTTAATAGTTCTTTATTTACAACAATCAGAATTTTTTTAATGATATATTTTAGGGCCAGCATCCATATGGGTACTTGGCATCTCCCACCTGCTCTATTAATGATGTAGCTCTTTGCTTTTGTCCTAGAAAACAGCAGAGCAAAGCTCAAATCCTTAGGCCTCTGTACCCATGTGGAAGACTGCAAGAAGCTCCTGACTTTGGATCAGCTCAGCTCCAGTGGATAGAGGACCTCTCGCTGTGCAATCTGCCTTTCGAGAAAAAATAAACAAATCTTTCCCCCAAGAAAATTATTTATTTTGATAGAGTTACAGAAAGAAAGAGGAAGAGACAAAAAGATCTCTCATCCACTGCTCACTCCCCAAACGTGGCACAGTTGTCAACACTGGCCAGACCATACCCAGGAGCTTCATGTCAGATTTCCCACATTGGTGACAGGGAGCCCAAACACTTGGATACTCTCCTCCACTACTTTTCCCTAGTGATGAACAAGGAGCTGGATCATTATCAGAATAGCTGGAAGATGAACCAATGCCTTGCAGAGTACCATAAATTAAACCCTAAATATTCATTAGTTATCAGAGTAGCTTAAGTGACTAGAAAGTTTATTTGTGCCAGGAGAGGGGAGCCTTTTTTCCTGCCAAGGGCCATTTGGATATTTATAGCATTCACGGGCCATACACAATTATCAAATTACAAATTAGCCTGCTGTAGATTTTTTTGAATTTAATGTCCTACCCACAGTTGCCTTAGCAGGGCCAGACCAAATGCTTTCATCTGCAAGCCATGCATTCTCCACTTCTGTGTGTGGTCTGGCTTGCTCCTTCATTCTCATGTGTTAGAATAGGTAAGATAAACCTTCATTCTGAGAAGACCAATATGTTTTGCTTATTTTAATTTAAAAGGCATATTTTACTTTCTATATTCTAAATTTTGACTGTTCTGATTCCTCTGTAGGTTTGAGTGACATTTCTCCATCAACAAGCCTACCTCCCCTGGTTGAAGGCCAGCTACGCTGCTTTCTAAAACTTACTATTAATAAAGTCATATGGAAGATTGCAAAGCCTCCCACTTGTGTCCTTGTCCGAGTGAGATGGTGGGGAGAAACATCAGATGGAACCCTCTTTTGTCCCAGGGATGCACTGCAGACTGAACCAAAGACTGTGAGAACAACTACACGTTACGCTATTCGCTGTGGTCCGAAACAGTTTACCTCTTACCTAACAGGTATCTTTTATTTATTAATTTATTTTGTTTCACCTGCAGACCCAAGACAAAACGTGTGGTTGTGCTGTTAGTGGTTGGTGTTATTGTGCACCTTGTATCTATTAGCATTGTTAGCTTTTTTTTAGAGATGTGTTTATTTACTTGACAGGTATGACGGAAATAGAGAAAGAAAGAGAACATGCTATGTCTTCTATCCTGTAGTTCAGCCCAAAGCCAATAGCACAGAAATCCATCCATGTATTCCACATGTTTGGCAGGGGCCCAAGTGCTCAGGCCATTGTCCACTACTTTCCCAGGAACATAAGCAGCTGAGCTGGATCAGAAGCAAGGCAGCAGGGACCCAAACTGGCATTCCAGTATGGAATACCATTATCACAAGTAATGGACTAACCGACTGTGCCACAATGCCAACCATGGACATTGTTAATTGTTGAGAGGTCAAAGAGATTTAATAATGGCCTTCATTAAATGAAGATGCACTGTATATTAGCACTTGATACTCATATCTTTACATTAACTTTACAGGACATTTTTTTCTGTATTTTAGTAAAAAACAAAAAACAAAAAGATACAATGAATACTAAGATCACATAGTTGATAAATGGTGGAAATGTGACTTGAATCTTCTTGTCTCTGATACCAGAACTCGTGCCCTTTTCATTGTGTTACTTTTCTTGAGGTAACAGCTATAATTTTCTCTTTATTACGCTTAAAGAAAGACACTATGGATGTAATACCTACAAATATTACAAGATGCTATATGCTAAATACCACATTAGTGCTTTCGTGAGTTAGGAGTACAAGTTTTCAGAAAAGTAAGCAGTATCTCTGTAGGCAAAAGTATCCAGAAGGCAAAAGTTGTCTTCATTTTCTCACAAGGAAAGTATTCTAAATATACTGTGTTATTTCTCTATTAGAGTTAGGCTTTCTAGAAAACACATTGTGAATGAGGGGGTTATTTGTCAAATCATTCCAGTTCTATTAAATAAAAATTGAGGATTTATTATGCAGATATTGTTGGGCTAGCAATCTTAGAGAATCAGATCAATTAAATATTTGCCTTTATATTCTGTTAAGGAAAGAATTTTGAAACATCAAAATGTAAAGAACACATGCTGTAATCATTCAAAATGTGTGTTGAACACTTGGCATGTATCGGGGTTGGGGATTTTTTTTAATGCCAAGAACTGTTTGGATATTTGTGACATTATGGACATACAAAATTATACACTTAATAACTAGATCGGGGCCAGAGCAGTGGCACAACAGGTTTATCTGCCACCTGCAATGCTGGCATCCCACATGTGTATGAGTTCGTGTACCGGCTGCTTCACTCCAATCCAGCTCCCTGCTAATGTGCCCTGAAAAGAAGCAGAAGATGACCCAGGTGCTTGGGTCCATGTGGGAGACCACAAAGCAATTCCAGGCTCCTGGCTTCAGCCTGACTCAGTCTGGGCTGTTGCAGCCATTTGGGGAGTGAGCCAGTGGATTGAAGAGTCTGTCTATCTTTCTCTCTAATTCTGCATTTTAAGTGCACAAGGTAAATCTTTACATAAAATAAAAATAAATTTTGAAATAAATTAGCCTGCTATAAATGTATTGGATTTTGAGCCCTTCCTGTAATTGCCTTGGCAGGGCCATACCAAGTAGTTTCACAGACATCATACAATCCAGGCACCAGATGTTCTCTGCTTGACATTATGCTAGATGCTATGAGGATTGCAAAAATGAATCAGCAAAACATTATTCACAGTGGTTTCTAATTCTAACTTCACAAGGAAGTTTAGGTACAGTAGTAGGTTGAAGCAATCATTGCTGTCAAAAGACACCCAGAGGTACTCTTGGCATGGAAAAACTAAGTTTTAATGAAAGAGGAGTGATTTCAAGTTACATAAAGGAGAGGACATCTATGTGTAGTATAATCAAAATGTCAAGCATTTGTTTGAACATCCCATGATACAACGAAACATTGTAGGTGGCATCTGAACATGTACACATTTAGGTTAGTGTTGCAATCTTGGAGATTTGGAGAAAGTCTCTTCCCTTCTCCGACCCTGTATCCTCATCTATAAAATGAGTTCTGAGAGCTGACCAATCACCTTCTATATACTGTTCCAAAGCAGCAGCCTGATTGAATGAGAGGAACACAGGCTTCCTGTAAATGTAGGATTGTTGCCTACTATTTATCCAAACCTATTTCCAAATTAAGACGGAAGTGTCAATATTATAGAGCCATTAAGAGACTTAATGAGGGCCCAGCACAATGGTTCAATTGGCTAATCCTCCAACTCTAAGCACCAGGATCCCATTTAGGCTCTGGTTTGTGTCCCAGATACTCTACTTTCTATCCAGCTCCTTGCTTGTGACCCAGAAAAGCAGCGAAGGACAACCCAAGTGCTTGGGACCTGGCACCCATATAGGAGACCTGGAAGAAGCTGCTGGCTCCCAGGTTGAGATTGGCTCAGCTCCAGCTTTTGTAGCCATTTGGAGAGTGAGCCAGTGAATGAAAGATCTTTCTGTCTCTCTTCTGTGTAAATCTGTCCTTCCAATAAAATAAGTCTTTAAAAAAAAAAAAGTGATGGCTTGTGGGGGTGGGAGAGGTAAGAAATGTAATGAGGCAGGGAAGAACTGGATTGTTAGTGAACAGTCAACAAATCTTGGTCTGTTTTCCTTGTTGTAGACATATACATCATTTTATAATGTACAAAGCATTTTTACATCCATTAGCTCATATGATTTTTAGATAATCCCCATGAGTAGTTAAGACAAAAATTACAATATGTTAAGTAACTTGTCTGAAGATGTATGTAACAATCATTCGACAAGTAGCCCATGCGAGGACCCTGTATGAGATGTTCTGTGTGAAGGACCCTAATTCTTCACACATCAGTGATACGGATTCTTTGATGCCTCTTTGGCAGACTACTTGCTCAGCAGTACCTTTGAATCTTGGAATTGAGACACAAGCTTGAGCTTCTAATTTTAAGTCCTATCTGCTTTTCATTATAGTGTTGAACAAATGTGGAATACATTCAGAAATTATACTACCTTAAAATGATCTTAAGAGTCCATATTGCCTCAAAATGTTTTTCCTGAAAGGAACTATGACCATGCATGTATTATGCCTAAGTAACTAATTGAAAAATATGGTTAAGGAGCTTCTGTTCCTGTTAACTGCAGGTGTTCTCAGTAGCTTAGTGCTTTAAATATTGAGTAAGCAGTCGTGTATTCCCGGGAGGATAGGGTCTTGCCCTTCCAGCTATGCAAGAGAAGCCTTTTGTCTGATTCAGAGCTAGAAATAATAAGAATGAAAGGCCTGAGACATGTTGCTTTTAAATTTCACAATGAGGACCTCTTTTAAAAGTATGGGGCTTCAAATATTTAGTATGTTAAGTATTTTTTCCTCTAAATTTTTTTTTCCTAGTGCAAGGTGTCAGTTCTCTAAATTTTTTTTCTTTTGATTTTGAGTTCACAATTTCTCATCCTCAGAATGGTATGGTAAGTGCCTGGTATATTTTAAATTAAGTAAAGGAAATTTTACCGTATGTAGCCCTCTGTCTACTTCCGGAGAAACAAAGATAAATGAAACATATCTGAGTCCTTTGTTGTTGTTTCTGATTAGATATGGCTGTGTTGGTGCTGGAAGTAATCACCAGACTTGATCATCTTCCAGTTGGTAGAGTTCAAATCAGTGGACTAGCTCAGCTTTCTCCAACCCATCAAATCAATGGGTTTTTTGCCATTGTTTCACCAACGTCTAAGAAACTTGGAGAACTCCAGGTAAGAAGTGACTTATTTCTTTGCTGCATAGAATAAGATTTTTGGACAAAAATACTTGAGTCTTCTGTAGTATTTTGCATGAGTTCCACATATCATGCTGATTCCCGTCTCTTAGCTTTTCCCATGTTTTACCCAGAAACTACAACCTATCTTTTTTTCCCCTCATATCCAAATCCACTTAGTGATTTACTGCCATCTCAAGTTCCAGAATTCCTTCATACCGACTATATTCATTCTCTGCATTGTGTTGAATTCATAAAAAGTATTATAAAGTCATTGCTCAGTTATAATCTTATATTTAAGAGCACATCAAAAGTCTTGGAAAATAGAATTTTAAAAAAGTTTATTTTGATGCAGAAAAAAAATGTTTGGAAAGTCATGCATAGAAATAGTCTTCAAAAAAGTTCATACAGGATCAAATAGAGAATAAACAGAGCGTGAAGCCACCACCTGTGCCACTGACATCCCAAATGAACCCCAGTTCTGTGCCAGCTGCTCCACTTCCAATCCAGCTCCCCACTAATGACCTCGCAAAGCAACAGAAGTTGGCCCAAGTGATGCATTGCTGCCACCCACACAGCAGACTCAGATGAAGCTCCTGGCTTCTGCCTTTGGCCTAGCCCAGCTCTGACAGTTCTACCTATTTGGGGAGAAAATCATGAGATGGTTAAAGTAGTGTCCAAAATTGTTTATTAATGGTAAGCTCTTACTGCTTCCAAATTTCCTGAAAGGTAAGCCTGTGTTTTCTCTTTGCTTTGCTTTCCCTATAATTCTCAACAGAGTACCAAGCAATAATTGAATCATGTAAATAATGTCTTTATTGTATTTACTCAGTGATTCAGCTTAAATGTTTTTAATGCACTATTATGTGCCACTGGCAAGTTAGGATGCAGCAGTGTGTGATGGTCCTTTCATTTGGTTTTCTAGAATACATGTGTGCTGTAAGCATGCCCAGAATGCTAGGAGAAAGCATAGAAGATGACTATTTTTTTTCTTTTGGATCTTTTTTTTTTTTTTTTTGGATCGTTTTTAAAAGAACTTCCTAGAGAACTCTAAACACTCTAATCTCTTAGAAATTTCAGGGAATTTATACTTTGTGCAGTGTCCTCTAAAATTCACATAGCAAATCAAGAAATCAGTTTTTAAAAAAAAGCCCAGTACGGAGGAAATATCCAATATCGTGTAATACAAGAATGTGTTACAAAACCACAGCCTAGAGTTGTGTTAGTAGAATATGGATAAAAATGCTCCAATAAAGTGAACTTAGCATTTTGTTGTATTTGTTACATTTTTATTAATATGTTAAATTTAACATATTAACATTTCATTGATAACTTCAAGATGCTGTGAATGATTTGTTTATGCTTTTTTGATGGTGGCATAACTTTGTATCATAAAGCAGTCTAGCTGAAAATAGTGGTAATTTCTTAGCTGCTGCTTACTGCTAACGTGTCTGTGGAAGAAATATTATAGTATGCGATATTTGCTTCATAACAATCCATGAGCAACGTATAGCTTAAAGAAAGGAATAAGTGAAATAGGGTAAACTAGGTACTGTTAATCATTAAAGCTAGATCATGATTGCCTACGTTCATTGTATCTTTTCTAGCTTTATGTAGGTTTTAAGTTTTTCACAACAAAATAATTTTAAATTTTAATATTAATTTTTTTAAAGATTTATTTATTTTATTACAAAGTCAAATATACAGAGAGGAGGAGAGACAGATCTTTCATCTGATGATTCACTCCCCAAGTGAGCCGCAACGGACGGTACTGGTACTGCAGGGAGCTGGCTGGGAAATGGAGCTACCGGGATTAGAACCTGCGCCTATATGGGATCCTGGCGCATTCAAGGCGAGGACTTTAGCCACTAGGCCAGGCCACCGGGCCCTTAATATTAATTTTTTCAAAGGGCTATTGAATACAGTTGTTGAAACTGACTTACAGAAAAGTATATATCATTGTGACAGTTGAGGACATTAAAAACAAAGGCAAGAGCTACCAGCTTCTGAGGTAGAAAAAAAAAGTCATATAGAGTAGAGTATTGAGTAGTATGGCTTCAGGCATCTGAAGAGGGGCCAGAAACAGTGTTTTCAGAATGGTGAATGAAAAATGGCTTAGAATTCTCTTCAGTGATGTATCTTACCTAGATAAGGGCAGAATAGGGAAGTTTTGATGTGAACAACATCTCAAAAATTTTTACTTCTCTCACGCCTTTTCTGCAAAAGCAGCCAAAGAACTTCTACCAGAAGGAGGGCATGAACTAAGAAAGAAGACAGAATGAGGTGTAGGAAATATGAGTTCCCCATAGGAGAGAGGCAGAATTCTTTAATTTAGCATAAAGGGAGAGCCAGCAATGGCAGCTAGTCCAAATCAAAACATGTCCTTAGGAACTGGGAGAGAGTCCTCAAAAAGTAAAAGTTAGAAAATAACTGATGTATCTGAAAATCTAAGAGATTGAGACAATTGGCAAATAACTTGGAATTGAATTAATAGTAGGAATAATAAATACAAAGCAAATTAGGAATCAATGGCAGTTACCATTTTGAGGAAAAATTGTATGGGAGGGAAAATCATAACTGAAATATCTCCTTGTTCAGCTGTAAATAAAGTACATGTTCTTTATATTGTAGTTTTGGTTAGATCAGGAATTGGTGGTTATAATATTATCCTTTTAGCAGGTTAAAAGAATAGGGGAAGTGAACAGATATGAAACAGAGCTAAATTCTTCCATTCTGGGAAATCACAGCATAGTGCCTAGGGCTAGTGTTCTGCAGGAGTTAAACTTACTGCTTGCCACACCAGCATCCCGAATCTGGCATCCCTTGTCAGAGTACCGATTTGACTCCTAGGTGCTCCACTTCCCATCCAGATCCCTGCTAATGTGCATAAAAGACAGCAAAGGATGGTCCAAGTGCTTGGTCCCTGCCACTCGTGTGAGAGACTCAACTGGAATTTCAGGCACCTATCCCAGCCCTGGTTGTTAAAGCCGTTTGAGGAGTTAACTAGTGAAAGGACTCTCTCTCTCTCTCTCTCATTCTCTCTCTCTCTCTTACTCATCCTTCCTTGCAAAAAAAAAATATTTTTTTATTATTATTTTATTGTGATAATCTTTACATAGTTGGTTAGGGCACAAAGGGTCAAGGGCTACAGGAAAATGGGTAAGACCATTGTTTCCACATTATTATTTTTTTCTAGACCTGGGATAAGGGAAGAATAAAGTGAGAAGCCCCACCCAGCCTCCCACCCATCCCAGGTCCTCAACATAGGGCTTGCTCTGAGGGTCCTGCTCAAGTCGTTTTGATAGTTCAACAGTTCTGAATTGCTGCCAGTATTGCCATTTCCAAACACGATTAAATCTCTCCAGAATCCACTGGCTGACACAGTCTACCGTAGAGTTTTTGTTAGCTCAAATTTTCACTGCCAACACATGGCTGGGGTACATATTGATTTGTTCTGTCCTCCGTCTTGTAGTGGTACCAGGTATCCTCTGCAAGTTTCAATAGGCTGCCATATCCTCCATGTGCACTTGGATTTGCCGTCTACTGTTCAATCTGAGCTTCTGAGGAGGCTCAGCTTTGACACTTGCACTCCATGGTCAGACCATGGAACCTGCACTTCTCTTCATGGTTGGGTTTCTGAAATTAGCAGTTCAGTTGGAGGAATCCTCAAAGAAACTTTGTCTAAAGTGATCCCAGGCCTGATTCCTGCGTGTGCATGCTAGTACAGGGTCCAGCACAGTCTCACCCCAATCAGCTTACGCATATGTTGGTGGTTGCACATGCTGGATCAGTTCTGTTTCCAGTCCTGTCTTCTACAAGAACCAATTGGTGTTGCAGTCTAGCCTGATTCTGCCCACCACATTCTTGGCCCTCACACAAACCAGTGGGAGCTGCAGCCTAGTCAGGGCGATGCCTAATAACCAACCCCCCCCCCAGACCCGTCCCCTGCCCTGATACCCATGCTTGCCAGTATGTATGGCAGACTGGTCCAGTCTGTCCCACATCCCATTCAGCTGTCACACATGTCAATGGGCATTGAAGCTTAGTTCAACCCAACCAACCTACTATCCAGCCCGCACACATGCTGGTGGGTGCCACTCTGTCCAGCCACACCTGCCCCCAGTCCTGGTTTTCATGCTCTCCTGTGGGAGTGGTAACTCAAGAGGGAGGTGCCCACTAATTCCCTCCTGGGCACACTCCCGGATCATGCACTTTCCAGATGGTTCTGCAGTTTAGCTTGACAGAATTAGCCCCTAGTGCCAGCATCTGCCAGCTGATGCTGCAGCAAAGCCCAGCCAACCCACACCCACTCTGATCTACACTTGCACCAGTAGGAACAGTCAGCCCAGCCTGGCTTTTCCCTAATCTAGCTCACATGAGGCCCACAGGTGTTGTAGCTCTCTCCAGTCTGGTCTACCCCCATCCCAACTCGCACTCTCCAGTGGTAGTGGTGTTTCTGCAGGGAAGCCCTCCACATTTGCCCTACCAGCTTTACCCCTCCCCCTCTGCCCGAGGTCTTGCATGTGCTTGTTGGGTGCTGTGTCCTGGTCTGAGATGGCATGTCTTGCCTCAGCTTTTGCCATTGGGTGCTCTAGCCTGGCACATCCCAGCCCACCCCCAATTCCAGCTCAGGTTGGTGTTGCAACCGGACTTGGCCTGACCCACACTCCATTCTGGTGCTCAGATTCGCCAGTGGGTGATGTGAACTGACCTTGCTTGGTTCGCCCCCTACCTGCGCCAAATGTATGCTGGTGGGTGTCATTCCCTGGCCTTGTCTGGGCTGCTCACTATTGTGGTTCTTGGGTTCACCTGCATGCACTGAGGAGTTTCAAATAATTTTAAGAAAAAAAACAAAGATAGTACCTGATAACACAGGAAAAATTAAGATATATAGATTAATCTTTAATATAACCATTTTATGTAGTGTTCTAGAACTACATATCACAACAGGAGTTGAAAAAACCTATTTTCTCTGGGAAAGTAAAGTAGTCTAAATGAGGAACTTTTTAGTAACAAAATTGTAGAACTTGTTTTATGCATGTATTATGTTCATTTAAAATGACTTTAAAAAACACGCACACAATTAATAATGGAGCTTGAATTCTTGCTGTATCACGCTTTGCTGCCTCAAAGGACAACCCTGAGCTGACAAAGCCTGGGAATCCCTGATCAGCTGAAAGCTGAAGGAAATGCTTTCAGTGTTGATGCACAGGGGAAAGTCAGGTATAGCCCATCCAGAAAGTGGAAACCTCAGGAGAAATAGATATAGCTGATTACGTAGTCATTACAGTAGAGCTGTATTTTATATATTTCATTAGTGTTGATCACATGTCAGAAATAACATGAGTCTGGCTGTAATAATCAACCACCAAAAAAATCAGACATTTTAAGATACCAAGCTCATGATATTTTATAAGTGTGTGATATAAAATATACATACCTTCATAGTTACATGTGTATATACACAGTTTCTTTAAATTTTAAATTGAGAAAGAAGAGTTTAATTTTTCTGAAATCCATTTCTTTAATTTGGCCAGAAACTTAGTGATTTTCCTTCTGTATCAAATTGTTGATATCATGTATTTTGTATATAGTGATCATTACAGCATTCCTTTAGTTTTCATTCAGTTACATAACCATTCATAAACATACATATTTCCAAACAAAGGTAGACTCTTGACAAGATAGTTTTGATGTAGGATTCTATTCCTAAGATATTTGTAGCATTAAAGATTTCAAACATCATAGCTAATCCTAAGTATTATACCATGCGTCATTCACCTCCATATGTTATACTTTCAGTATATATTAAGAAAGGAGGGGGTAGGCATTTGGCACAGTGTTTAAGGCGCTGCTTACCACGCCCGCATATCACGCTGGAGGCCGACTTCAAGTGCCCACTCCGCTCTCCATCCATCCTCCCACTTGTGCATACACTGGGCGGCAACAGAAGATGGCTCAAGTACTTGGGTCTCTGCCACCCACGTGGGATACCCGAATTAAGTTTTAGGCTGTAGGCTTTGGCTTTGCTCAGTCTCAGTTATTGTGGGTATTTAGGGAGTAAATCAGCAATATAGAAGGTTTGTCTGCCTCTGCCTTTTAAATAAAAGTTTTAAAAAATTGAAAAAGGTAGAAGTGTTGTAAAAGTCTGAAATTTTAAAAATCATTTAGAGATATCAGTTCTTCATTTTCTAATTCAGGAGTCTACTTCATATCCAGAGCTCCTATTTAGTATAGAAAATATGAAAACATAGGACAGATTGTTCCTTGCAAAATAAATTTTGTGATATAATCATCAAAATGGATTCAATGACCAATTATGTGGTTCCTTTGAATGAATTTGAATATATTCAGCTTGTTACATAGGCTATAATCTCAATGAAAATGGCCTTCCCTGATCAGTCTGAGCTGGTGATTTGAGGCTGGGATATCACCTTGGGCAGCATAAGCAGAAAAATGTTAACTCAAACTCAAACACATTTAACACCGCCCTTGTCCATGTGGTTAGAACAGGCTACCATGACTGTCTATCCAGTTTATCAAGCACAATGTTGGAATAGGTTTTAGGTGTTAATTATATGCATGTGTTGTTTGAATTTTACCTTTTTAGGCAAAGAAGATGCTGAATAGATTTTGAATTTGTTTATTTGCAAAATGTTGCCACCTGGAATTTAGGTTTTAAAAATGTACATTATCAACAAAGACAACTGCAGGAGCATGGTCAGCAGTTTTCAGTATGCTTTCCAAGACTTTCCCAATTCAGAGAAATATTCCTTTTGTTGATGATAGGTTTGTCATAGGCATCACATCCAATGAATGTTCAATCGTATCAGAATTCACATTGGTACTAAAATTCAGCTCTCTAGAAGTTATTTTCCTTTCAACTACAGTGGGAGAAATGCCTTTTAAAATAAACTTTATTTGCTTGACAGAGGAGATATACAGCTCTTCCATTCACTGATTCACTTTGCAGATGGCTGAGCACCAGAAATAGGACAGGTCAAAGCCAGGCATGCCAAGAACCTCATCTAAGTGTCTTGCCCGCGTGACAGGAGCCTAGGTAGTTGACCCTCTGCCTTGTCAGGTGCATTAGCAGAAAGCTGGATGGGAAGCAGAGTGGCCAGTAGTCAAACCAGTACTCCGTATGGGGCATCACAATGTCAGGAGCAGTTTGGCAGCACCACAACACCAACCCCAACAAACATTAACACTTTCATTTAACTTGCTTGTTATGTTTGCAGCCATACCACTAACAAGCTGACCAACTATAAATTTAATTAGACTAACATATAAAAATAGCATTTGTTGCATACAAATTCTGCATTCACTAGGCATTCTTTCACCATTTGGCTTTTAGTTGGAAGGTCAGATTTACAGAGAGAAGGAGAAACAGAGAGAAAGATCTTCCATCCTCTGATTCACTCCCCCAACTGGCTATGACGGCCAGAGCTGAGCCAGTCCGAAGCCAGGAGCCAGGAGTTTCCACCCAGGTCTCCCACTGCTTTTCCAGACCACATTCAGGGAGCTGAATGGGAAGCAAGGCTACTGGGATATGAACCTGTGCCCATATGGGATCCTAGAAAATGCAAGGCAAGAACTTCAGCTGCTAGGCTACTGCACCGGGCCCCCTTTTTCCAATTTTTATCATCCATGTGAGACTTAAAACTTTTTTCTTGCGAAATAACTGCATGTTACAGGAATTCCATTCATTTTATTAACATTTTAGAAACAACTATAATGACTTAGGTAGTTGGGTCCTGCCACCCACCTTTGAAACCTAGACTGAGTTTGAAAAGTGAACTAGCCAATGAGACTGACTCTGATTCCCTCTCTCTCTCCCTCCCTGTCTCTCTTCGCTGCTCTGCTTCTCAAGTCAATAAATAAATACAAAATTAAAGACACTTTTTTTTTCTTTTAACTAGAGAGGCAGATTCACAGAAAAGGAGAGATGGGGATCTTTTTTTCTTCCCCTCCCCTCCCCAAAACCCGCTCCCCTCACCCCCCGGTGAATTCTTCCATCTTGTTGCATTACCACAGTTCAAATTCAGTTGAGATTTTTCCCTTGCAAGCATCTACAAAGCATAGAGTCCAGCATCTTATTGTCCAGATAAGTTCAACAGTTTCATGGGGAGACAGTCTCTGGTCTGAAGATAGAGCCGACAAAGTATCATCCCAATCAATTAAAAGCCCCAACATTACATCAGTAATAATTTATAACGTAATGGAATTAGTTGACATGGTATTGTGTAACCAGCATGTTCAAAGAGAGAGATAAAACAAAAACAAACAAAAAAAAAAGAGTGCAAGTTCTGAACCACATCCAATGACTTCTACATTATTACAATTATTAGTTTATATACAGCTGGGTTCTATACACCTTAAAATGGCTATAGATTACTATTCAGCTGTCTCATGTCTATTTTAATTTTAGTATTTAGCAGTTCATAGCGTTGAAGCATGATTTTGCAGAACCTGGCTGTTTTTCGGGTAGTCTAACTCTATAACTGTAACAAGACATATGTCAACAGTTTAGGTGAACGGTTTTAGGAGGGGTGTGCAGAGAAATCTTCAATACCCTAGTGAGGAGCAACCAATCTTCGTGTCCTACCCAGTGAGTTATAAGTGCATCCCCACTGCCCATTTCCTGTTTCTAATCTTTCCTTGCTGTTCTCCATCTATTCTAGGTTTTTTTGTTTGTTTATTTGTTAATTTGTTTTGAGGGGTTTTTCAGGAGCAATCCTGATGGTCATTATGAGAGAGAGTGGGGAACCAAAGTCAGAACCAGGCAAGAACCAGAGAAAGCTCCTCTCCCTAGTCCCGAAGGAAGTTTACTGTTTTGTTTCTGCGGACCGCTCAGTGCTCCTGGTTGTCGTTCCGATGACCTTGGATCCTGCAAGGCAGGGTGTGGGCTTCTTCCATCCCATGTGGGAGATCCAAATGGAGATGGGTGACCTCAGAGTTCTCGGCCTCCGAAGGTACTCCCATTCGAGATGGGGATCTTTCTCTGTCTCTACATCTGCTGATTCACTCCCCAAATGGCCTCAGTGGCTGGAACTGAGCTATATGAAGCCAGAAGTCAGGAGCTTCATTCAAGTCTCCCATGTAGGTCCAGGGGACCAGCCACCAGGGCCATCCTCTGCTGCTTTCCCAGGCCACAAGCAGGGAGCTGGGCAGGAAGTGGAATATCCGAGACCCAAAACATGGGTCCGGTGCCTACAAGCAGAGGATCAATGAGTTGACTTATGCCAGAATCCACTCACTGCTTTCTCTTTGAGTGGGTTTCTGGTTTTGACCTGGCCCAGCACTAGCTATTGAATGTATCTGGGACATAAACCAGCAGATAGAAGATTTCTGTTTCTTTGCCTTTTAAATAAATAAAAATAAACTAAAAAAAAAAAAAACCTATTCCAATTTCAGTACCTTTTCTGTTTTAACCATGTGTTTATTACACATACTGATTCCTTTTTTCTGGTTTGTTTCTTTTTTTTTTAAAGATTTTTTTTATTTTTATTATTTTTTCATTGGAAAGGCGGATGTACAGAGAGAGGAGAGAGAGAGAGGAAGATCTTCCATCCGATGATTCACTCCCCAAGTGAGCGCAACTGGCCGATACTATGCCGATCCGAAGCCAGGAGCCTCTTCTGGGTCTCCCGCACGGGTGCAGGTTCCCAAAGCTTTGGGCCGTCCTCCACTGCTTTCCCAGGCCACAAGCAGGGAGCTGGAAGGGAAGTGGGGCTGCCGGGATTAGAACCGGCGCCCATATGGGATCCCGGGGTTGCAAGGCGAGGACTTAACCACTTGCGCCACCGCGCCGGGCCCTCTGGTTTGTTTCTTAATGTGATCTTTTAAAATTTGCTTCTCTTTTTAAAGTTCCTTTTATTTATTCATTCCCTCCCCCCCTTACTTCAAAGGCAGAGTTAAAGAGAAAGAGAGAGATGTGTCACCTGCTTGCTCACTCCACAGAAGCCCACAACAGCCAGGGCTAAGCTAGACCAGAGTTGGAACCAAAAACTGCACCCAGGCCTCTGATGTGGATGACAAGTAATTAAGGTTTTGCACATTCATCTGCTGCCTCCCAGGGCCGAGGCAGTGGAGACAGGCATCTCAAGCAGCAGCTTAACTAGTTGTAAAACAGCACCTGCCTTCATAATGGTGTTTGTTGACAGTCACGTCCTGTTTATATATCTCACCATCAGGAATAGTCTCTGCTATAAAGAAATGCCTTTCCCCGTTTTCTTTTGTTGAAATGCATGTATTTCTTGTTCTTGTATTTACACAAGAATTATTTTACTTTCTTCTTGATTCTAATGTTAAGGCAGTGATCTACAGAAACCACAAATGTTGGGGACTGGTCTTGTGGTGTAACAGATGAAACCTCTGCCTGTTGGCATCCCATTTGGGCACTAGTTAGTATCCTGGATGCTCTATTACTGACTTAGCTCCCTACTAATATGCCTGAGAAAAGCAACCGAGATGGTCCATTGCTTGGGCCCCTGCACGCATGTGGGAGACCCAGAAGAAGCTCCTGGCTTCGGCTCAACCCATTGAGGCCATCTAGGGAGTGGCTCAGCAAACAGAAGATTCTCTCTCCGACTCTCCCCTCTCTCTCTATGTAACTCCGCCTTTCAAATGAATAAGTAGGTAATAAATCTTTTGTAAAAGGAGGAGCATCAGCAAAAGGAACAGAGAAAGAATAGAGAGGAAGGGAAGAAGAAACCACAAGTACTAAGGGAATGCTGCAAACAACTCTACACATTAAATTTGTAAATTAATTTATTTATTTAATTGAAAGGCAGAGAGCATCAGGGTAGGAGACAGTGAGAAATCTTCCATTTGCTGATTCATTCCCCAAATAACCATAACAGCCAGGGTTGACCATGCTGAAGCTAAGAACCAGGAACTCTGCATAGGTCTCCCATGTGCTTTACAAGTGTCCAAGCACTTAGAACGTTACCCAGTGCCTCTCCTGCAGCATCAGCTAGGAGCTGGATCTGAGGCAAAGCAGCCGGGACCTGAACCAGCGCTCCGATATGGGATGCCAGCATTATGAACATGAATTTGACAACTTAGGTAAAATGGGCTGATTTTTTGGAAACCATAAACTCTTCAAAACTCACTCAAGATGAAAGATAACTTGAATAGCCCTGTAGTTTTTTTTTTTTTTAAGATAGATCTACAACAATTTTTTAATGGAATTTCTTCTTCTCTCTGTAACTCTCTGTCTCAAATAAAAATAAATTTCAAAAAAAACCTTCCAAAAATAAATCTAAAAAAAACCTAACAAATTCTTATACACATATAAAGAAATAACATCAGTTTTTTTTTTTAAAGATTTATTTTATTTTTATTGGAAAGGCAGATATACAGTGAGGAAGATCTTCCATCTGATGATTCACTCCCCAAGTGAGCGCAACGGCCGATGCTATGCCGATCCAAAGCCAGGAGCCTCTTCCGGGTCTCCCACGTGGGTGCAGGGTCCCAAAGCTTTCCCGGGCCACATGCAGGGAGCTGGATGGGAAGTGGGTCCGCCGGGATTAGAACCAGCGCCCATATGGGATCCCGGGTGTGCAAGGCAAGGACCTTAACCACTTGCGCCACCACGACGGGCCATAACATCAGTTTTTTATAGACTCTTCCAAAAATTATTTTGAGGCTTGTAAAATATTTATGTTAAAATGAAAGAAGGGCAGTACAGAAAAAACTACATAGCCATATTGCCCATGAGCTTAAACCTAAAATTTCAAGTAAGATATTAGCACGTGGAGGCTAATATAAATAACAGGATCAAGCCAAATGTGGTTTGTCTCAGAAATATAAATGAGGATGAGATACATTCAGAGTGGGATACAAAGGTATATAGGAAGTCCAAGAAAATGGAATTAAAAGTGATTTGTTTTGGTGTAGAAATATTTTAACTCCGTGTAGTCTTTTACGGTATACATTTTCCATGAACGTTTTTAAGATTCCCTCCTGTCCCTGCCCCCAGTTCCAAAATATAAACTACAGATGTGTGCGTCACACGAGACGATCTCAACACCATTATGAAAGGAGTTTATCTCAGAATGTTATCTACTGTGGTTCTATTTACGTGACATTCTTGAAAAGGTGAAGCTCTAAATGTTAGCTCTTAAGAGGTTAGAGGTGAGGGGAAGGGAGCACTACATAGGAAGTTTTGTGATGTGTTCTCTCACTTGATTATGGTGGTAGTTACTTCTGTATTCATAAAGCTGTACATTTATGAAAATGTCAATTTCACTTATATATAAAAAGATAAAATTTTTCTATAAGTAAATTTTCTTTTTTCTTTTTTTTGGGGTTTTTTTTTTTTATAAGTACATTTTCTTATGAAAGGCCAGGTATGATGATAAATAAGCAGTTATTACTCTGCCTCCCGTTGGGTGAGCTAAGAACTTGTAGCTGGAGCACAGACCTTGAATAAAGCCACTGTCCTACCCTGATATTTACTGTGTAGGAATGCAGACCCAGCATAGCAAGATGTTGTCATTTTTTAAGAGAAGTCAGACATTTGATTTCTTCAAATGTTTTAAAAAATACTGTGTTGAGCAACATAAGTCTGAAAACTAGACATATTTATTTGTTCTCTCATACTAGAAAATGTTATCAATACATTGGACAGTTGTCAGCAACTTAGAAAACCCTGAAGCATTGCTAGAAGAGTGATGAGGTTGCTCTGTTATGGATGAGAGAAACATGGTGATTTTTGGTATGTATGGGTTGTGTGAACTTCAAAAGAAGAATGACATATTTAGATGATAGAATGATAGTCTGGAAATAGCGCTTGAAAGGCATAAGTAAGTCAAACCTCCCTTAAGTTAGCAAATGAAAGTAATTTCCATTGGAGAAGACATATTTAGGAAGCAATATTTGTTTAAAACATTAAAGGAGTTTATATACAGTAGGAATTGTCCACAACTCAATAAATGGGTTGACAGAGCAGTGAAGATGCGGTGAGAGGGGTGTGATTGATGAGGGTCTGAGTGAAGATTTAGAAGATGAGTGCAGGAGTGTATCGGGTAGATTGTGGGGTGGGAAAGGCATTCACATGAACTCAAAGGAGTTAATGGAACAATATTCTGGTTTATACTTCAACAGTTTAATTGATATTCTTGACTATGCTCCTGGTGTTCTACTTTAACTCCTTTTAGCTTTATCCATCTAATTCATAATTAAGTTTCTGAACTCAGATGTTTGCATTTCAATCCTGGAAACCATATCCCTGGAACTCCTTACTCTGCTCTTGCCAAGATGAGATCCCATGTTACTGGACTAATAACCCTTATCTTGGAATTCACCACTTTATATTAAAATTGCTTTGTTAAGTTTGCCCTACAAGATACTATGATCCTCTGAGTCAGAGTCCATGGTTGCTCTCCCTGCTTGAGAGAGACATCCTTTATCAGCTGATTCACTCCCAAAATGGCCACAACAGCCAGGGCTGGGCCAGGACTAAGCTAGAAGCCAGGAACAATTCATTCAAGTCTCCCACATAGATGCAAGGGCTCAAGTGTGTGGCTCATCTTCTGCTACTCTGCCAGACACAGCAGTTGGGAGCTGGATCAGAAGTAGAACAGCCAGGCCACTAGCATTGTAAGCAGTAGCTTCATTCTTTATGCCATAACATTAGCCCTCAGAAACCATGTTTTAGTAATCTCTTTACTACAAGCGGATAGCACAGAGCTTATATCATTAAATATTTAACCAAACAGGAGTAGGACTATCCTCTGTGCTTTGATGTAAGAGAGTTAAGTCTCATGTCTGGACTTTATCCAACCCTTCAAGGACTAGTGGTAGCATAGGCCCATGAATTGTTTTGTTACTGGTTCAGATCTGCTTGGGACTGGAGCAAAACTCAGTGGTCAGTTACTGGTCAAGTGGTCAGTGGCCAAGTCACTGTTAAGACCAGGAATACAACCTTTGCTCCCAGTGCCTCCCGTGTTTCTAGAATGCAGTGGAAGTTTTCAGCAAGTAATAACTGGTAAGAGAGCAATTCATGACATTAACATTTGGGCAACTGGGATTATATGTGAGCCCTGCAGGGTTCTCATCCTACCATATTCCTGTCAGTTGTCTTTGTACAAAATGTTGAGTAGGGCCCGGCGTGGTGGTACAAGTGGTTAAAGGTCCTCGCCCGGGATCCCATATGGGCGCCGGTTCTAATCCCGGCAGCCCCGCTTCCCTTCCAGCTCCCTGCCTGTGGCCTGGGAAAGCAGTCGAGGACGGCCCAAAGCTTTGGGAACCTGCACCCGCGTGGGAGACCCAGAAGGGGCTCCTGGCTTCGGATTGGCCTAGTATCGGCCCGTTGCGCTCACTTGGGGAGTGAATCATCGGACGGAAGATCTTCCTCTCTGTCTCTCCTCTCTGTATATCTGCCTTTCCAATGAAAAAATAATAAAAATAAATCTTTAAAAAAAAATGTTGAGTAGATTTGGAGAGCATTGTATTGCCTGGTTCACAGGATCATTCTCATCAAGACCCAAATACATTTTGAGATTTATTTGTTTTTGTTGGAAAGTTAGATTATACATAAAGGAAGAACACAAAGAGGAGGATCTTCTGTCTGTTGATTCACTCCCCAAGCAGCTGCACTGGCCAGAGCTGAGCTAATCTGAAGCCAGGAGCCCGGAGCCTCTTCCATGTCTCCCCCACAGATGCAGGGTCACAATGCCTTTGGCCATCCTCGACTGCTTTCCCAGGCCACAAGCAGGAGCTAGAAGGGAAGCGGGGCCGCCAGGATAAGAAGTGGCACCCATATGGGATCCCAGTGTGTGCAAGGCAAGGATATTAGCTACTAGGCTACTGTGCTGGGCCCAAGACCCAGATATATATATATATATTTTTTAAATTTATTTTATTTTTATTTGAAAGGCGGATATACAGAGAGGAGAGACAGAGAGGAAGATCTTCCGTCCGATGATTCACTCCCCAAGTGAGTGCTACGGCCTATGCTATTCCGATCCGAAGCCAGGAGCCCCTTCTGGGTCTCCCACACGGGTGCAGGGTCCCAAAGCCTTGGGCCATCCTCGACTGCTTTCCCAGGCCACAAGCAGGGAGCTGGATGGGAAGCGGGGCTGCCGGGATTAGAACCGGCGCCCACATGGGATCCCGGGCGTGCAAGGCGAGGACCTTAACCACTTGCGCCACCACGCCGGGCCCGACCCAGATATATTTTAATGAATTTCTTCCTTAGCAGTTTTTCTACACAAAATATTCCAGTGACATTCCCAGAAATACATTAAAAACTAGCTTCAATTTTCCATTTTTGTGTTAGACCATTTGTTTGGCTGTCTTGTGCTGCTTTAACAATTTCTGCTGCTTGCTGACATTGAACCCTGACCCTTTCAACAATGCTAGCCTTTTTTTTTTTTTTTAATATATTACTCACTTTCTTCTCTGAGGTTTAACTTTACACTGTATTTTATTTTATTTTTTATTTCTCTGTGAGACTTTTCTCCATTGGACTTTTTTCAAAGGATGAGAGAGTCTTTTAGTAAAGATGTTAAAGTCATAGGAATGAAATGGTAATGTGATTGTTTTTTCATCTTAGCATTTCTCCTTCCTCATCCCACCTGATAACAGAGACCTAGGGACTAAGCAGTAAGGTATTATTTTATTTATCGTATTATTAGGCATATTATACATGAGTACTGTGTGTGTATAGGAATTGTGCTTAGAGTCTGTAGGAAATTTAAGGTAGCCTGTGCCTTCAAGGAGTTCCTGATCTAATTAAAATGATGACTAGAGAAACCATCTCTGAGGCTCCTCTCTGTATACATGTATGTTCATGTGCATGTGTGTTCAAATTGGATGAATTGGCTTTCCTAATAGAGCTATATCACGACAGAAACATCTCTGTTTAAAGAAGTTAATCATTCCTGGCCTACAGTAAAGTGCTCTGTTAATAATGGATATATTGACGGACAAAGAATGAGTAAAAACTTGAAGAAAACGGTAGACAAGACATCTCTACCTGCACATACACTTCTATATAAAGGCATAAAGCAGTGAAACATAGGATGCATTTAGAGAAGCATACATAATTGGTCTATGTCAGGGATGAAAGAAGAATTAGTGTACCTTTTCTGTTCGGCAGGGCAGGAAGTTAGATGTAATCCTGTAAGGAATTAATTCATATGAAGCAGGGATTCTAGAGACTGAGTTAGTCAATGGTAAAGACAATTTATGTTATATACATGTCTGTTTCAGGTCTCACTTGCCCTGGAGCCTCTGTCAGAAACTTACAACAGCTACAATCCTTTCCCTACTCCTGACATGACAGGTGATGTACTTTATTCTGAACAAGGGTTCAGAGAGAATGCTGAACCCTGCAGTACCCAGTTTCTGCTTCCGTCACGGCCTCAGAGGATCTCTGCCAACAAAGTTGACAGGAAGGAGTTAGCTGTCAATAGTAGTAGATCAACCACTCCAAGGTAATTACCACACCAGTACCTTATATTTGTCAACCAACTACTGTGGTACTTGTCATTTCTGTCTTTCATTTGTAGCTAAGTAAAAGATGAGAGAGAGATGCGGTCACTAGTTCAACAGATAACCATGGAGCATCATATAGTTTATGATGTTCTGATGTGATGCCAGGTGCTGGGCGTGGAAATGAATGACACGATTCCTTTTTTCAGGACTGCACTACCCACAATGTAGTGGAAAAGCAACATACACATAAACGTGACTGATGATGTCCGTGAAGGGAAGGCCATCATTTTGTGAAACACAATAGAATAGCAGAAACAGATTGCTCTTTTATTATTAAAGATGTTTTTTATTTTTATTGGGAAGTCAAATTTACAGAGAGAAGGAGAGACAAAGAGAAAGATCTTCCATTTGCTGGTTCACTCCCCATGTGTCTGCAATGGCTGAACCTGAGCCAATCTGAAGCCAGGAGCTTCTTCCGGGTCCTCCACGTGAATACAGAATCCCATTGCTTTGGGCCGAGGTTGACTGCTTTCCCAGGCCACAGCAGGGAGCTGGAAGGGACGTAAAGCAGCCAAGATACAAACAAGTGCTCATACAGGATCCCAGTGCATGCAAGGCAAGGACTTTGGCCTCTGTGCTTCTGTGCCAGGCCTGAAACCGACAGATTTTTCAAAACAATATTTAAGAAATGGAAATCTTTCATCTGCTGATTCATTTGCCAAATGTCCACAACTGCAGCTGGACCTGGCTGTGGGCAGAAACCAGGAATTCCATGAGGGCATCCCAAGCAAGGGCTTCATCTGCGCCTCAAAAACCTACCCAAGAAGCAGATTTTTGTTTTAAGTACTTATTTATGAAGTATTTGCTCTGGATCAGGCTCTGTACTAAGTTTGTTATTTCATTGTCCCACATAAGCAACAGCCCTGCAACAGTAAGTAAAAGCACCTATTCTCACTTGAGGTGAAAAGCAATTTCTACCTCTGACAAAGTTCATTGTTTCTCTTATTTGGGAGGTGAAAAATGACTTCTACCTCTGACAAAGTTCTAATCCTCCTTCTCTCTCTCTTTTAATTAAATAGGAGAAAGGACCACCTGTACTTCACAGAACATGCTGATACACTGAAAGACTCTCTGTGTGGACCACAGCCCCATCTTGATTCAGGACAGAGTTTAGAGTCCATGACTCTGAAAGGCAGAGCTGCACAGAAGCAGATGTCCCTTCTCGACTGTTCTGAATCTCAGCCTCCAGTGCCAACAGTTGCCAAGAGTCATAGTGACTCATGCATCCTTTCTTCAAACAATCCGCCTACCAAAGACCTTCTTTCAGGTTTGTAGGTACAAAGACTAAGCTATATTTGTCTCTGCTTGTTAGCCAGCCTACAAAGAGAACCCAAAACTTCTTTTGAAGTGAGTAGCCAAATAAAAGTCGAAGTCTTCATAGAATCCAGAATCTCTATGATAGCTCTCTTAAGCTACCAAGTAGTTTCTAAATAATTACTAGGCTCATAAAATTGTAGCTATGGGGAAGGAACCATCCAAAAGGAACCTGGATATAAAAGAATGCCTTTGCCATAGAAGAATACTAACCCTTCTTTTTCCTCAACCATTTCAAGACAGATGAGATTTTGTCTCATTGTCAGCGTTTACTTACACACTTCTGTATGGCAGCTAGAACCAAACCTATTTCATATTCTGAAAACTATTAGTCTTTTCTTTTTAAGAAAGATGTATTTATTTTAATTGTAAAGTCAGATATACAGAGAGGAGGAGGAGAAACAGAGAGAAAGATCTTCTGTCTGATGATTCACTCCCCAAGTAGCTGCAATGGCCCGAGCTAAGCAGATCTAAAGCCAGGAGCCAGGAGTCTCTTCTGGGTCTGCTACAGAGTCACAGGGTTGCAAGGCCTTTAGCCGTCCTCGACTGCTTTCCCAGCCCACACACAGGGAGCTGGATGATAAACGGGGCCCCTGGAACAGGAACTGGTGCCTACATGGTATTCCAGTGTATGCAAGGTGAGGATAGTAGCCACCAGGTTGCCATGCTGGGCCTAAAACTATCAGCCTTTTATTTATTATTTTTTTAAAATTTATTTTTATTGGAAAGGTAGATATACAGAGAGGAGGAGAGACAGAGAGGAAGATCATCTCTCTGATGATTCATTCCCCAAGTGACCACAATGACCGGAGCTGAGCTGATTCGAAGCCAGGAACCAGGAACTTCCTCCAGGTCTCCCACACGGGTGCAGGGTCCCAAGGTCTTGGGCCATACTCGACTACTTTCCCAGACTACAAGCAGAGAGCTGGATGGGAAGTGTGACTGCCAGAATTAGAAACGGCACCCATATGGAATCTCAGTGCATTCAAGGCGAGGACTTTAGCCCTAAGCTATTGTGCTGGGCCCAAAACTATTAATCTTAATAAGAATAGTCAGCACAAAGCAACTGCTGATCCTCAGCCTGGGAATTAAATTTGACCTGTGGCCAAACAGAAGTGGAGTGGAGGTGGTTAAGCAATGTAAAGACCTAGGCTCAAATAAAAAAACCAACAGGAAGAGAATTAGATTCCCTCCTGTGAAGGAGTGGTATAATAAAACAGTGCACTTACACGCCTCTGTAATGGCCAGCCATGTATATATCTACATCTCTGAAGCATCAGGTGTGTCACAGGAATTTGTCACCATACAAATAACCTATAACATTAGTCAAAAACCTTTTAAATAACTATTTTAGCACATAATCTACATTAGCAAGTACATTTTTAAAATAAAGAACAACATTCTGTTCATATCTTTTAACCAAAATAAATTGTAATTTCTTATTTTTAATGATATATTTTAAAATTTTAATCTGGTAACTTTGGCCTTTCATGCAAGAAAAAAATCTTTCCCCATTATGTTTATCACGTATCAGTTCGTACTTGGAATATTTTGTGTAGACCCTGAGTACCCAACTTTGACTTTTTTTTTTAAATTTAGTAAGCAGTTATTGTCCAGCACCCATTAAATGTATGACACTTCTATGTATGAGGGACATTGTAGTTTAAATTTCAAACAAATATGCACAGTGTCCCTCCTTTACAGTCTTAGATTCTAAGTGGAAAAACAAGTGATAAATTAGTTGATGGGAGTCCCAGTGGGGGAAATTTAATCAAGGGAAGTGAAATGAGTGAGTATTATAAATTGTATATCAGTTGGCAAAGCAAGCCCTTATTCAGAAGACAGCATGAAAGCTCTAGGAAAGATGCATTTCTTCTAAGAAAAGTAACAAGGCTCATTATAAGACTGCTAAAAAGGAATTTGGCCTAGCGAAAATAACTGCATTTGTTGAACAGGAACCAATGTTGGGAACTGAGTCATCGGGAGGCAGGGATCGCTATCCTCGTTTTAAGGGAGACCTAGGCCGTGAAAGACTGGGCAAATGGAGACGCTATGATGGACTATGTCAATCAGTGGATTCTTCAACGACCTCATCATGTTTGGAGTGGCGAGATTGGCAACAATTCATAACTGTTGAGCTATCAAAACCACCTGAGCAAGAATCTCAGAGCATGCCCCACATCCGGGACCTGGGGTGGGTGGGAGACTGGGTTGGGCTTCTCCCTTAAAATCCCCCTTTACCTCAGATATATGAAGGAAACAATATGGAAATAATAGTCTTACCCCACTTTCCTGTAGCCCTTGAACCTTTTTACCCTAATTAACTACGTAAAGATTGTCAAAAATATAATTTAAAAAATGGAAAAAAAAATGAGATGTAGGGCCAGGTCAATCAAAACAGGCCAGGTGCAACCCAGGTGCTGCCGTAAGAGCCACTAGTACCAGTAGTTGCATCGTGCCTCCCTATCCTAATCAACATAGAGTACTTTCCACAGCCCTCAGAATGCTCGAAACTGTATTTTGTACTGGACCCTGTGAATACTATGGTTTTTATTTACATACCTACACTTAACTAAAATCTATAAATTAGGCACAAAAGAGAGTAGCAGTAATAACCAATAATAAAATAAGTATAACAACTTACTATAATCAAAGTTAAATGGTTATAGTGTCTTTCTTTCCTTATCAGAGTTGAGAGCTTTCATCTTTTTCACATAAAGGAAATGCTTTATTGGGCTTTTCTTTGGGATATTTGCATTGCTGGCATCACTTCTGTGTTTTAGGGCCTTTAAGTAAAATAAGGGTTACTTGAAGTTAATACTGCAGTATGACAGCTGAAAATCTGATCATGAGACAGCTAGTAACTGATTACCAGGCAGGTAGCATGTAGCAGGGATGCACTGGACCAAGGGATGATTCATATCCTGGGAAAGACAGAATGAGATGCCATGGGATTTCGTTATACCAACCAGACAGCCCATTATTTAATACTTGTGACTTATTTATTTCTGGGCTTTTTTCATGTAATACTTTTGGATCACAGATGACAGGTGGGTGAAACTGTAGTCAAAGTGGACACGATGTATTTCATATATGATTTGGCCAAGTTGCTTATCCTCTCTACCCCAATTTTTTCATTTAGAAAATAAAGATGCTCTTTTGCATAATTTATTTTTTCTAAGTCAAATATACAAAGAGGAGAAGAGACATAGAGGAAGATCTTCCATCCGATGATTTACTCTCCAAGTGAGCGTAACGGCCAGTACTGCGCCGATCCAAAGCCAGGAGCCAGGAACTTCTTCCTGGTCTCCCACATGGGTGCAGGGTCTCAAGGCTTTGGGCCGTCCTCGACTGTTTTCCCAGGCCACAAGCAGGGAGCTGGATGGGAAGTGGAGCTGCCGGGACTAGAACCAGTGCCCATATGGGATCCCAGCGCATTCAAGGCGAGGACTTTAGCTGCTAGGCCACTGCGCCGGGCCCTCTTGTGCATAATTTTAAAGAGCGTTGGAGGGACCAGTGTTTTTATGTGTCATGTTAAGCCTTCTGTTAACACAGATATCCCAAATGGGTGCCAGTCTGAGTTCCAGCTACTCCAATTATAACCCAGCTCCCTGCTAATGAGCTTGGAAAAGCAGCGGAGAATGGCTCAAGTGTTGGGTCCCTGCACCCATGTGTGAGACCCAGAAGAAGCTCCAAGTTTCTGACTTCAGCCTGGCTCAGTCCTGACAATTGCAGCCATGTAGGGAATAAGCCAGCAGATAGAAAATATTCTCTCTCTCTTTCTTTGTCTCGTAACTGTGCCTTTCAAATAAAGTAAATAATTTTTAAAGCATTTAAATGATTGAGTTAGTATGTGTAACATACTGAGAATAGTGCCATCATATGATAATTGCTCAATAAATCCTACTGCCATAATTTTTGTTGCTACTCTTTACTTACAAGATGAATTGAATTTAACCTCTCAGAAAGTCTTAAAAAGTTGTATTTTGTCCCCATATTTCCAGTAAACTAATGTAAGGCCTTGGATAAGTCAGAGAAGGTTTTGGGAGCATTCTTGTTCGTTAAAAGATAAATTTGAAATAGATTTATCACTGTGATACTTTAAGCTTTATCTGGTGTAGTTAGTGTTTTTGGTTAAGAATGACATAAAACTTGTAAAAAGAGGTGGTTATGACAATAATTTGTAGATATTACTAATCTTTATGAACAAACAGCAGTTGGAAAAGTTGGTGCACAGATGTAATAACTCCCACTAGGAGGAGGCTGTCCAAAATAGATTCATTTTTCACTGCAATGTCAGCATCTACAACAGTGCACATAGTAGAAGCTCAGTAAACATCTTGTGTTAAGTGACTGTCCTCAAGAAATCTTCAAGCTAGAAACAAAATGGGAAGCATTATGGTATGCTGTGGTGAAGTCCTGTGATAAAGGAAATAGCCTGAATATTCTAAATGTTCTTGCTTTGTTTTAAGAGTTTTTATTTTCTGTTTTGCACTCTTCAGTTCTGTTAGAACAAGGCAATAAACTCCGCAATGCCATGGTGATTTCTGCAATGAAGTCAAGCCCAGATACCAGCATGATGTTGGACAAAGTTCATTCTCCCATGAGGGAAGAATCCCTTAGAGCATCAACACTGTAAGTTAGAGAAGAGACATGATCCCCAGGCAGTCATTTCTTAGTTGATAGCCTGTGTTTCTTTCAAGTTATAAACTGGTAATCTTGAGTTAGCAAATGATAATTATTTTCCCTGCAAGTTTGTATTTATTTATTTGAGAAATAGACATCCTGAGAGAGAACTCTAGTTCACTGGTTCACTTCTCAGTTATCCAGTTTCCAGAACTGCACTAATGATGAAGGCAGAAGCCAAAGGACACTTGTGGGATGCAGAATCCCAACCTCAAACCCATGCATTCCAACATGGGATGTGGATGTATTAATCACAGTCCCAAATGACAGTCTCTGGCAAATATATCAATGTGGTGACAAAGAAGTCCAAACCAGGAGTTTGGACAGAAATCTAGTGCTAGGGCTGTAAGTTACTCAGGAATCTAGTGCTAGGGCTGTTGGATAACCACGTAAATTGGTGAATTCTTTCCTTTTAATGGATTGGCCTTTTTTATATAAAATACTTTCTTTGTATCTTACAGAGATGAAATTAGATTCCAATGCCAAAACAGTTTGCAAAGTTCATATGTTTCAATCATTTGAAACGTATGAACATATGTTACATTTTTCTCAGAGTTCATGTGCTCTCTTAGCTCAGTTAATTGTGATTTAGATTTTTCCCACCTGTGAGCCACTTAGTAAAAAGTGGTTTTTCTTCCTTCCTTTGCAGAATGAGAGCCTTTCCACAGAGTCAACTTAAAGATCATATGGGAGATCACCTTCTCTCTTCAACTGAAACTAAGTTTTGGAAACACGACCCAAAAGCTGATACCGGAGCCATACAGCTACTATTAGGAAGGTAAGCACCCTTGACTAGCTTTGTTCCTTTAAAATTCTTCCTCCAGTTCATTGTGTACATTGTTAAATGCATCTTCCTGATGTGACACTTCCTTAGAGTATCCAAGTCTCCAGTTTCTTAAGCTACTAGTCATTGCCTCCTAAATAAAAAAAATTCAGTTTTTCAGCCTTCCATTCTTGACTTCATTTACCCGGTTATCCAGAATCCACCCTTATTATCTTTGTTATGCCCCAACATCAGTGGTGGCATAGAATGATGCAAACACCTTGGGTTTTAACCAAACACAAGTTGAAATTTGAGATTTATCTCTTGCTCACTTTGTGGCCTTCAACATAGTATCTCTGAACTTTAGAGGCATTGGTAAAATTGAAATAATACCTAACTTCAAAAAATTATTTTAAAGATTAGGAATAATGTATATAGGAGCTAACACTGTTCCTGACACAGTAGTTTCATAATAAAAAATATTGATACCAGTGTTTAATATTATTCCTAATATGGGTCCTTAAACGAAGCTCATCTGTTTATTTGATCAGTAGGATACTCACCATATTCACAGCTTTGGAAAGGAGTAAAACACACTGATTAAAAGCTATTATGTGTTGAATTAAAGAGATTTAAGAGAATGTTTCCGAAACTGCAATTAGTTTGATTTGGGTTAAAGTTTAGACTTCCTGGAAGGAAGTGGCTACACTACATAATCCTTTGGTATGCTAATGATAGGATAGATGGAGAGACTAAAGGTATATAATGGAAAAAGAAAATGTGGAGCCTACACTTTGCAGTGCTTTGAATGTTGTATTAGTGAGTGTACTTCATATTATAAAAATAGAATATTTGGAGTGGGAGCTGGCATTACAGTGCAGCAATTGAGTCACTGCTTGGGATCCTGCAATACAGGAGTGCCTAAATCTGAGTCCCATGCCTTCCCTTCCAGCTTCCTGCTTACATACACCGTGGGGAACGGCTATAGATGGCTCAAGTACTTGAATCCCTGCCATCAAGTTCCTGCCAGGATTGAGTTCTTGGCCCTGGGCCTGGCCCAGCTCTGACTATTAGAAGCATTTGAGAAGTGAATTGATAAGAAATTCTCTCTTCTCAATACTCTTCTCCTTATACTTCTTCCCTGCTCTGTTTTAAAATGCTTATTTATTTATTTATTTATTTATTTTTGAGTAGAAGAAGGAAAAACAAGAGTCTGGAACAGTATGAAAAACGAACCAAATAAGAGATAGGAAAGTGTGTGAGTTTCTCCTTACTAGTGGAGGTGAAGAGGCAAGACATTCATACCTGGGGAAAAGTCAGAGTGAAAAATGACCCCTAGGGTTTCTATGTTAGTTACCCCTTGGATCATAAAGACTGAAGTAAATAACCTCAGAAAGGCAAGGACTTAGAGGTAAATTCCAGCTTGAGATTATAAACCTGCTAAACTTGAGTTGTCTGTGGAATCTGCAAGTGTAATCGTCTAGTTGGCACATGGATATATGGTGCTAAATGAATGGAAAGAGGACTAAACTACAAATAAAACTTGCAGATTTATTACCTATACTGCAATAACTGAAACTCTTGGAATGAACAAGATCACCCAGGGACAAATGCAGAATGAAGTAAGAATAAGAATCACAGCTTTTACGCCCATTGCTCTGAAACCTCAATAAGATGATGGTAGAGAAATACAAAAGATGTATATGCTCTCAAGAATTGAAAGGAGGGCCCGGCGCCATGGCGCAGTGGTTAAGGTCCTTACCTTGCATGCCAGGATCCCATATGGGCACCGGTTCTAATCCTGGCAGCCCCACTTCCCATCCAGCTCCCTGCTTGTGGCCTGGGAAAGCAGTCGAGGACGGCCCAAAGCTTTGGGACCCTGTACCCGCGTGGGAGACCCAGAAGAAGCTCCTGGCTTCGGACCGGCATAGCATCGGCCATTGCACTCACTTGGGGAGTGAATCATCGGACGGAAGATCTTCCTCTCTGTCTCTCTCCTCTCTGTATATCTGCCTTTCCAATAAAAAAAAAATAAATCTTTAAAAAAAAAGAATCGAAAGGAGAACTGACAGTGGGTAAGATGAGTCGGTTAAGTTTTAGAAACTGAAAAACACATGGACAGGAGTAACTGACCCAGGAAAATGGAGAAAGCTGTTCCTGTGAAGTTAAGAGAACCAAAATTTGATTTTAGAACCAGAAAAAAGATTCATATGTCTTTCAAGGCATTTTTTCCTTTTTGTCTTTTTTTTCCCATTTGTGTTTTTCCCATAGCTTTAATGGTTTGACTTTTCACCTTCATTAGTAAGTAAAGGCCTTGAAAGACACCCTGTGTCTGAATTTGATAGTAAAAATAGAAGCTGATTCCGTGGCTCCACAGGCTAATCCTCCACCTTCAAGCACTGGCGTCCTGTATGTGCACCAGTTAGTGTCCTACTTGCTCCACTTCCAGTATGGCTCTCTGCTTATGGCTTGGAAAAGCTTAAGAATGGCCCAAGTCCTTGAGACCCTGCACCCATGTGGGAGGCTGGAGGAGGCTCCAGGCCTGGGGCTGCTGGCTTTAGATCCAACTATTGTTGCCATTTGGGGAGTGAACCAGCAGATCGAGCTCTCTGTGTCTCTCCTTCTCTCTGTAACTCTGACTTTCCAATAAAAAATAAATGAACCTTAAGAAAGTGAGAGAGAGAGAGACAAGATGAGACTAAAAGTGAGAACTAGTTAAAAAAATACAGATGGGAGCATTTAGACTGTGTACCCCTTGCCCCAAGACTTAAAGAGACAGTAAACTGAAATTTGAATCTGAGCCTTGTCGGTCACTAGTAGTTATGTCACATGCCTGCCTTAGGTTCTTAGCCACATTCTCTGCAACTGTCTCATCTCTAAAAGGGATGTCATCATTAACTTACTTCTGAAGTGATAGATCGTATAGATAAATTCATTCCTGCCTGCTTGGCACAAAATAAATTCTGTTTTTTTTAAGGATTTATTTATTTTTATTACAAAGTCAGATATACAGAGAGGAGGAGAGACGGAGAGAAAGTTCTTCCATCCGATAATTCACTCCCCAAGTGAGTGCAACGGCCGGTGCTGCGCCAGTCCGAAACCAGGAACCAGGAACTTCTTCCTGGTCTCCCACATGGGTGCAGGGTCTCAAGGCTTTAGGCCGTCCTCGACTGCTTTCCCAGGCCACAAGCAGGGAGCTGCATGGGAAGTGGAGCTGCCGGGATTAGAGCCAGTACCCATATGGGATCCTGGTGCATTCAAGGTGAGGACTTTAGCTGCTAGGCCGTGGCACCGGGCCCACAAAATAAATTCTTAATAAATATTGACTATTATTATAGCATTGTCCTCTACCCCTAGAGCTAAGAGAACTATTTCCTTGCCCAGTGAAAAACTAGAGATAAATTCTCTGAAAGGATAGGACAGTGGATTTCTAGACTAAGGCTATCAATCACAGCTATGCATAAATGAGAGCAGCATTCTGAGGAATAAGAGATTCAGATTATGTCTGTGTATACAATGGTGAATACTTCTTCTCCCCTTACCTTTTCCTCTGGCAGCCACACTTCCTCCCAGTGAGAGTCAGATTCTGCCTGGAAACTGTCCAACTCGGGAGAAAACAAATACAAATACGGTTAGAGGCTATCCCACAAAATGATGTAGGTCTGCCCAATTATTATAGAACCAGTCAGCAACTCTGTCGAACTGACAACCTGCATTTACGCCATCCAGTCAGCGTTTCAGTACCTGACTTGTAAAGTGAGCAAATAGCTAAGGTTTACAGACAGTTGAGGAGTGCCTTCAGCATGCAGATGGACAGCAAAACTCAGCAGGCATCTACAAGGGGAAGATTGGGTCAATTCCAGAATCTTTGAAAAATGGGATAGCATGAGAAAATAGGAAAGAAGAGATTTAATTGAGATACCTGAGAAGGCTAAATATTCACGTAAATGAAGTTCCGAAAAGAGAAGATGGAGAAAGGGGCCAAAAGATAAAGAAATCATGAAGTAAAATTGTCTGTGCAAGAGCACATGACCTTCCACGCTGATGTTTGAATCAAGACCCCATCTGTGCCCCTCCCAACTCAGAGAAACTGCTGCAAACTCTGGTACTCAACAGTGTAGGGTTCTCTCCTCACCTACAGCCAGTGAGTGGGTAAGGAGAAAAGAGAGGAGACTCAGATTACTAGGAAGAGGGAACATTAATTAATTAATCCAACTCTGTAGAAACAAAGCTGAGTTTTAAAGGCATAGTTTGAGCAATTGCATGAAAAAAAGTGGACAGATCACCCAAACTGGCCGAAGTAAATAATCTGAGTACATCTTAGATTATTAAGAGGAAAATAGATTAAATTAGTAACGACGTAAAGAGAGTGACAACTTAGTTACCTCAGAACAACCGACCAAGAAAGCCCAGGCCCGGATGGCTTCTCTGCTGAATCCTGTACACAAAGAATTGGTGGCCAGTTCTTAAAAACTTTTCTGAATATTAAAATGGTAGGGAACACTTCCCAATTCATTTTATGAAACCTCCATTACTCTGATACCAAAGCCAGACTGAGATATCAAAGAAAACTACGGATCAGCCGGTGGCGGGCAGGGGGACATTTGATACAGCAGTCACGACCCACAAGCAGTCATTTGGGACGTATGGAAGTGCCTTATTCAAAGTCCCAGTTCTACTGCAGTTTCCAATTTTCTGCTAAGGCACAGCCTGAGATGTAGCAGATGACGGCTCAAGCACTTTGGTCCCTGTCCCTGCTCCCTCACAGGAAATCTGGATTGGGTTCCCTACTGTTGTAGGCTTTTCAGGAAGAATCAATGGATGGAAAAATCTATGTGTCTTTTCAAGAATAGTGGGGTAAGAAAATCAGTCTGTTTCTCATGATAGACAGTCATCTACATTCCCTAGAAAAGGGAAATTTTTTTTAAAGAAAATAGCAATACAGTCTAATCTATGATGTTTGATTGATAAGTTTAAGCCATTTACATTTAGGGTTAATACAAATAAGTGGTAATTTGGTTCTGTCATTTTAGCAATGGGTTGTTCATTGATTTAGTCTTCTGTTGTTATTCTCCTGGGATGTTCTTTGCATTTGCCTTAGGTTTTGGTAGGTGCTATTCCTCTTCTCTGTCAATAAAACATCTTTAAGTATCATTTGTAGGGCAGGTTTGGAAGAGGCATATTCCTTAAACTTTTCTTTGCTGTGGAAGAATTTTATTTCATTTTCAAAGACAAAGGAAAGCTTTGCTGGGTACATTATCCTGGGCCAACAAATTTTTGCTTTTAGAATCAGGAATATGTCACTCTATTCTCTTCTTGCCTGTAGAGTTTCCTGTGAGAGATCTCCTGTGAGTTTAGTTGACACTCCTTTATATGTCAGTTGATTTTTTTCATGTGCACATAAACAAAACCCATCTATTTGTTGCCTACAGAAGACATATCTCACCAACAAAGAACTGTTTCCTGGATTTTGATTTTTTTTTGTTTCATCTCTTCAAAACACTTTCTTCTAATTAAATTCTTCAATGATTCAGATCATACAGTAGCATCATTTTCTTTGAGAAGGTTCTTGATTTTCATTTCTTCAGTGACACATTAGTCATTCAGTAGCATGTTATTTAACTTCATGGCATTATAAATTTCTATTTGTCTTCCTGGTGTTGATTTTTTTTAAATATTTTGACAATCTTTATATAGTTAATTAGGGTAAAAAGGTTCAAGGGCTACAGGAGAGTGGGTAAGACTAGTATTTTTTCCATATTGTTTCCTTCATGTTTAAAGGGGGGTATTAAGGGAGAAGGCTCACCCAATTTCCCATCCTCCCCAAGTCCCGGATGTGGGGCATGCTCTCAGGTTCTTGCCCAAGTGGTTTTAATATTTCAGCAGTTATGAATCGCTGCCAATCTTGCCACTCCAAGCACTATGAGGTCCTTGAAGAATCTACTGATTGACGTAGTCCATCATAGCTGAGATGGTTGGTTGACCTGTTCTGTCTTCTCTCTTTTCTTGGTTAGGGTTCTGAGTCCAGCATTTTGATTGGGGAGATCTCCAAAGAAACTTTGTCTGAGGTGTTCTCAAACCAGATTCTTGTATGTATGAGGTAGAGGGCCCGGCACAGTCCATCACCCCGATCAGCTGGTGGTTGCAATTGCTGGGTTGATTCTGTTTTCAGCCCCGACTTCCACTGGAACCAGTGGGTGTTGAGTCCAGCTTGGTTCTGCCCAGCACATTCTCGGCCCTTGCATAAACAAGTGGGAGTGCAGCCTAGTTGGAGCAACCCACAATAACCGCCACCAGGCCTGCCCCCTAACCTGGTTTGCCAGTATGTGTAGCAGTAGTCCAGTCTGTCCCATTACCCATTCCACCTCAGCCCCTGTCCTGGTTTTCGTGCCCTCCCATACAAGTAGTAACCCAAAATGAGCCCACTATTTCCCTCCCAGGCCTCTCCCACTCCCAGGTTATGCACTCTCTAAGTAGTTCTGTGATTTAACTTGACAGAACTAGCCCCCAGTGCCAGCTTCTGCCAGCTGATGCTGTGGCTAAGTCCAAACAACCCTCACCCACTCTAATTTTGTTTGCACAGTAGGAATAATCAGCCCAGCCTGGCTTTTTCCTGAGCTAGTCCACCTGAGGCGCATAGGTGTTGTAGCCCTGCTTAGTCTGGTCTGCCCCCATCCCAGCTCATGCTTTCCAGCAGGAGTGGCTGTGCAGCAAAGGAACCACCCCTTATTCCCCTGCTGGCTCCACCCCTTCCCTTCCTGGTTCTCACATGTGCTGGTTGGCCACTGCGGTCACTTCTGGCACAGGCAACCTCACCTTGGCATTCCGTATTGTGCACTAGTTTTTGTTGCAACCATACCCAGCTCGACCCATGCTGTTCTGGTGCCTGGATTTGCTAGGGAATGATGTGAACAGATTCAGCCTGGTCTTCCCCTGATCCATGCCAGATGTATGCCAGTGGGTGACTTTCCATGGCCTGTTCTGTGCTGTTCGCTAACATGTTTCTTGCGCTTACCTGCCGGGTCTGTGTCCTGCCAGAGGAGTTGCCCAGGCTCCTCCATCAGAACTTCTCCCAGTGCCAGATTTTTCGCATACCAGTGGGTCCATGAGCCAGCCCTACTCAGTTCACCTCCTGTCATAGCAGGAACAGTGGCTTTTCCTGACTGGCCTTCAACCCAAACTGGTCCTTGATGTTGTATGTTTCAGCCCAGCCATGCATGCTGGAAGCTTAAATGGGTGACAGTTTGTGGCCTGGCTGCTCCACTTCTGATCCAGCTCTCTCCAGTGACCTCAGAAAAGCAGAACAAGATGGCCCAAGTGTTTGGGCCCCTGCCATCCACATGGGATACCTAGATTAATCTCCTGGCTCTGGCCTGGCTCAGCTCTGACCAGCTGTTGCAGTCATGTCAGGGGTAATTCAGTGAATGTAGTATCTCTGTCTCTCTGTTGTGTCTCTTCCTCTTTAACTCTTTCAAAATAAGTAAATCTTAAAAAAGGAAGAATAATTACCTGACCCAGCATGTTACTAATCCTGAGGTCGAGAAACCCTAGTGTAGTTTAAGGAATGATGAGAGAGGAAACATTTATTGAGCATCTATTCATTCAAATACAAGAACATCTTGGTATTTAAAGATACTGATTAGGCAGTTTTTTAAGTTAATGAAGACAGTATAGCTGCTAATTTGAAAGGGAAGCAAAATTAAAAAAATAATAATAAATGCAATGTGTAACGCAGCAGCTAGCACATAGTATTGTTGCTTTTAGTATTAACAGAAGTTCACTACAGATCCATTAGTGTTGGCCCCATAGGAGAAAGAAAGTCAATATATTTTACTTTGAGGAAAAATATGGAATTTATATAGGGCCAGGAAAAAAAATGCTAGCAAAAAAAGAATCAGAATTGTATAGAATTAAAAACCAAACAAACAAACAAGGAAATGGACCTGGTGCAATAGCCTGGTGGCCAAAGTCCCTGGTGGCCCCACTTCCCATCCAGCTCCTTGCTTGTGGGCTGGGAAAGCAGTTGAAGAAGGCCCAAAGCTTTGGGACCCTGCACCCAGGTGGGAGACCAGAAAGAAGCTCCTGTCTCCTGGATTCATATTGGCTAAGCTCCAGCTGCTGCAGCTACTGCAGAGTGAATCAATGGATGGAAAAATCTTCCTCTCTGTATCTCTTCCTTTCTTTATATCTGTCTTTCTAATAAAAATAAATCTTTTTTAAAAAGGGAAAGAGAAATCAATTCTTTAAAATTCTCAGTTTATAATTACTCAGGTGGTTGTCTTTCTATTCGTTTTCAAAGTCTTTGTGCTTTTTTTTTTTTTTCCATTTTTATATGTCACATAGAAGTAATCTTGTGGGCCCAGCGCAATAGCATAGTGGTTAGGGTCCTCACCTTCCATGCGCCAGGATCCCATAAGGGCGCTGGCTCTAATCCCAGAGGCCCCTGCTTCCCATCCAGCTCCCTGCTTGTGGCCTGGAAAAGCAGTTGAGGACGGCCCAAAACCTTGGGACCCTGCACCCATGTAGGAGACCTGGAAGAAGCTCCTGACTTTGGTTGGCTCAGCTCCGGCCATTGCGGCCGCTTGGGGAACGAATCATCAGATGGAAGATTTTCCTCTCTGTCTCTCCTCCACTTTGTATATTCGCCTTTCCAGTAAAAATAAATATATATCTTTTAAAAAAAAAAAGGTGTGATTTTGCAATAATCATCAGAATACATTTAAGTTTCTTCAGAAAAGAAGACATATTTACGAATAAACCATTTTTCACAAACACAATTCAACCTATCGAATTATAGCTTTTAACCATTTTTTCCTCTCTTGAAAGCCATGAATATCATGGATATGAAAACTGCTAACCTAGCCATCTCTGCTCTGTGTCATCCAGGAGCTAGCACATAATAGGTGGTCAGTAAGTGTGGGATGAATGGATGAGCTCACAATCAGGGTCAGTGGTGCGGTTTTGAGTGCGTTTCACTGACACCCCAGAGGAGTAGCGGGGTACAATTAGAAACTTCCCTGTCGCCTGTGTTTAATGTACATCTTCATTATCTCTGCAGTGCTGAATTATCCCAAGGTCATCCCTGGAATGGGCTAGGCTCTCCTCCCGACTCCCCATCTCCCAGGAGTGACGTGTACTGCAGCAGCGAGCTGAATGACCCTCAGTATGACCAGAGTCTCCTGGAGCATTTGTTTTACACAGCACCTGTAAGTCATTGAAGCTGACGCCTGAGAAATTGCAGAGCCAGGGTGTAACAGTAGGAGCTACACCTATGATCCCCCTACCCTTTTACCTACCTCAGTTCAGTATAAGGACAACCTCAAGAGAAAGATGCCATCTACATTTGACAAATGAGAATACAGGCTTAGTACAATTATATGTTTTATGCAAATACTCTAGCAAGTAAGTGATAGAGCCAAAATTGAAATTCAAGTCAACCTGTGGCTTCCTTATTGCTCTCCTAAGGTAGAACTAACATATTTGCAGCTATCCCCTCAAACCCTCTGTCTATTCAGAATATTCTAGAGGAACAGGTGTTATGGCACAGCAGATTAAACCACCACTTGGGATGACCACCTCCCACATTGAAAGGCCTAGGTACCATGATTGGCTGACCAGCCTTTTACATATCTTGATGCAAAATAGGAGAGAGAAAATGGCGTTATAGTTATTTAGCTGTAAAGTTTAAAAAACTGCGTAAGTGTGGCTAACGTAAACTTAGGATGACAGTCCAAAGTCACTGTAGGTCTATCATGCGATGTGGCCTTTGGTTCCACTATTAAGGAGATTTGTGAAACATAGTAAATAGTTCATATTATCCAGGTTAGAAACAATCAAGTGGTAAGAAAAAAAGATAATGATTGAATCCAGACAACTGGGCGGCATTGGACCAGTCATTTGGAAGCCTGTGGAGACCAAAATCTGGGTTTACTACTTAAGCTGTGGATCAAAACATAGACTAACTTTTCTCAACTTTGGTTTTCCTACTTGTGAAAATTGAGGTAAAGGTGGTGAAGATTAGAAATGCGTGCAGCATTGTATAATGCTGAACACACAGTAGGCAGTCTTCAAGTAATGACTGTTGGTGTGACAATCTATTTTCACTTCTTTGAATTAAACTTATAGGTTATTATGGTAAACTTCAAATTATTTTTGCAGTTTCAAGAGAAAGATGATTGTCTCCCTCCCTGGTGTCAGTCGACCATCTCTTTAAGAGACTAATGTGCATGGCAAGAGCTTGCTTATGGTTAGAGAAATATGTCATTACTACCCGCCCTACCCTGAGTAGGCATCTGTTAGTGTCTTTTTGTTTCATGTCCCACAGAAATCCGACAGCAGCATTAGTGAGTACCTCAGTGAAGATGATGATGGTGTTCCTCCTAAAAAAATGAACGCATCCAAAGACCTTGCCAGGTTGCATAAGGCTCTCGAGTCAGGAGATCAGAAGCTGATGAACAGAGCAGCAGGCAAAAAAAGACGGTGAGTTTCTCTAGAAATGCTTGCTTAAAGAATAAAAGCAAAGGAAGATATTTTCACAAGAGTGGTGAAGTCACAGTAACACAAAAATACAATCCTAAAAAATGTAATGATACGGAAGAATGGGTGCAATGAAAATAAACAAGGAGGAGTTCTAAGCTGTATGTGTATCATGATCACAGCCTGTAGAAAATTTGCATGAGGAAAGCAAATAAAAGTATAGAAAAGTGACAGTAGTCATTATGTTAGTTACATAACTCCATCGCTTCTAGAAAATCTTGATTCCATAGCATCCAGTTTTAATACTTGAATAGCAATTAGACCTTTAGATTACAAGAAACTTTTTCACATCAGAGATTTATTTTAGATTACGACCAGAATTAGGAGCTTTTTAAACTGTTCCCCATCCTTGATAACTTCCAGATTAAAATGCCTGCCCCTCCTCACCCTCTTCCCCCATTTTGCTTTACAACTTAGATTGCTTCATGTTGATCCTTTGTCCCTCACCGTGTGCATAAACTCCTTCCAGAAATCTGTTCCAACAGCAGATGCTGTCTGAAACTCCAGAAGATGCCCAAGTGACGACATTAAGCGTGGATAGACTGGCCCTTCTGGGGAGAACTCAGTCCGTCCGAGTGATCATTGACACCATGGGCGTGCCTCCAGACAGTCCTCAGATGACCCCCGACAAGAAGAGTGGTGTCAGAAGGCAACTTAAGCTGATAACAGCAAAAAGGCGGTATGTCTAACATGAAACGGCTAAACGTGACATTTCTGGGAATTGTGTCTGGTAATAATTGATCATTGTATATTATAGAAAACTTTCGATGCATACCATGTTTTCATGTGCATCGTTTGGGACATAAAGAAAATTACCATTCTTGCAGACCTTACTGTTAATTCTTGAGAGAAACTTTTAACTCTATAACATGGGGCACTAGGGACCAAAATGGATGTTTCCTATTGTGAGCGCTGTGGATGGGAGCACGGGCCAGAAACCCTTCATCCTGATTGACAGGATCACGGAAGGCCGAGAGGGAAGGGCCTCTGAGGACTTCAGGTCTTCAAAGACATGTAGGATTTGCCACGCAGAAACTAGCTGTGGTTTGGGAGTTTTAATCTCATTCTTGTTTTTACTTTATAGCACTTTCTTTGTGGAATACCACTTTCCTGTGGGCTTTTCTAAAAGTGGATCAGGAAAGACAGCTTTGATCACCGAAGTTGTTCGATTTGCCTCCAGTAAAGTTGCAAGTGGAAGTAAGAGACCCATTTTTCTCCTCCTTAGATATTTTGGAATTCCTCATTGCTCATCTGACTTCTGTAGTGTCTCAGAATTTGGAGTTAGAATTCTTGAGTATTTTAGCTCCTAAAGGAGTTAGGAGTGAGGAAAGTAGCTCCGTGCCTGTGTGATTATCGTGCTATAAAACAACAGGACAGGCAGCATGGCTGAGACTACAGCTCAGAACTTCTGATGCTCAGATCGCATTCTTTCAGTTCTCACCAAATTCTTGTCTTCCTCTATTTCAAATGGCTTCACCAAAATAGACTTCATATAACATACAGTTCACTCATTTGACATTCAATTTAATGGCTTATTAGCATATTTGCAGAGCTATGCAGTCATTACCATAATCTAATTTTGGAACATTTTCATCCAATTTTCTTCTCCCACAGCCCCAAAAGAGTCTTTAAATCAGATTTTAGAGGGAGATAGGTGATAATGAAATCTCATTAATGATAAGAAATGTGATACGTGTCTGTGTGTTTGGTTTTATTTACAGTGGTGAAATTCCAGCAGCGATCTGTGTTTCCAGTACAGTTTCGTGGTCCAATGATAGAGCACTGGTGGAATTCCAGCCTCACTTTCCAAATTTATGCAAAGAAAACCCCACAGAAAAAGGTATTTCGAGTGATTTTTACCTTTGTCTTACCAGTCACACCAGGTATCTGAAGCATGCTTAAATGTATATTTGTACCTGTGCTAGAGCTGTGGCATTGTGGATAAAGCTGCTACTTGCAGCACTGGCATCCCAGTTCAAGTCCTGGATGCTGTACTTCCGATCTAGTTCCTGGAAAAGCAGAGGAAGTTTGCCCAAGTACTTGTGCTATCTTTACTTCTTTCCCTGGTACATTTTCAGGAGCTGTGTGGCAAATGGAACAGCTGGACATGAACCCACATGCATTTTTGGGTAATGGCATCACAAGCAACAATTTAACTTCCTGTACCACAACACTGGTGCCAGACTTTCAAGAAATAATTCGTGATTGTATATGCTTTTATATTAGTGTGTTAAAAATAACTAAGTAATTTCTGATTATTGGACATATTTTATTAATATATGCATATTTGGGCATATACATATTTAAGTATAGATCAGGCCTTTTTTTTTTTTAGTGTAGATTCTCAGAACTAGATTTACTAGAACAAAAAGTATGAAGATTTAAACTTTTATATATCAAATTAGCTATCCAGAAGTGTATTGCCAGTTTTTATTCCCAGTTTTATCCATATAATAGTTACCTATTTCCCCATAGTCTTGAAAGAATCAAATAGAATTGTTTTGTAATTTTATTCATCTTAATGTTAAAATTTTGTATTATCTAAATTTTTCTATTATAAAGAGATTTACTGTTTTTCCTTGAAAGTCAGAATTAGAGAGATAGAGGGAAAGAGAGAGAATGACTGCAATGACCAGAGCTATGCTGGTTGAAATACAGGAGCCAAGAGCTTTCCAGGTCTCTCCAAAGCCTTGGGTCATCCTCCACTGCTTTCCAGGTCATCATCATGCAACAATCAGGACATAAACCAGTGATCATATGGAATGCCAGGGATTGCAGGTAGAGGATTAGTTTGCTATACCATCAGGCTGGCTACATAAATTTTCTTTTTTATTGTTAAGAGTGAAGTTGAGGGCCCGGCGACATGGCCTAATGACTAAAGTCCTCACCTTGAACACGCCAGGATCCCATATGAGTACTGGTCCTAATCCCGGCAGCTCCACTTCCCATCCAGCTCCCTGCTTGTGGCCTGGGAAAGCAGTTGAGGACAGCCCAAAACTCTTGGGATCTTGCACGCACATGGGAGACCTGGAGAAAATTCCTGGCTCCTGGCTTTGGATCAGCATAGCACTGGCTGTGGCGCTCACTTGGGGAAAGAATTATCGGACGGAAGAACTTTCTCTCCGTCTCTTCTCCTCTCTGTATATCTGACTTTGCCATAAAAATAAATAAATATTTTTTTAAAAAAAAAAAAAGAGTGAAGTTAAACATTTTGTTTAAAAACTTTTTGTAATAAATCATCTTACAACATCTACGGCTTTGAAACCATCTACACTCTTTGAAAAAGGACTGCTAGAACCCAGAGGGATGCAGGGATGGACTGTGGGATCCCACATAGAGTTACCGCAAACAACTAAGGTTTTTACTTCATAAAGTAAAGGTTCCTTCTTTATAAACCATCATATGCTGTCATTTTGATTAAAATTCTGTGTGTTTCTTTTTAATTAAACCTAAACTTTTTCTGTCCTTCTTTCCTCAGCCGGAAGTCATTGGCTCTTCATCACTTCCTTTGAGAGCTGTCCTTCAGTCAGAGCTGCTTTCTTTCAGTGAGCAACTTCCAGTGCAGCCGGAAAATGATCAGACTCTGCTTGGCCCCCTCAAGGTACATAGACATACATTCCAGATGTCTGTAGTGTTTACTCGTGTGTATGAACAACTGGACTACAGCAGTGGGCCAGAAAAGCTCTGGTGGAGCTTCTGTTGAAATTAGTTGGGGTAACATCTCTCCAAAGAGGTGGGATATGAAACATGAGAGGAGAAAGTTCAAACACACAGGAGCAAGCATTCCAGAGAAAGACAATAATATGCCAAGAAAGCCGTAGGGCAAGAATGGACTTGCCTTGATTGAGGGATAAAATATTCCCCTAGGAGAGTGAGCAAGGAGAGCGGTGGAGGTCAGGTGGGACAGGGCTTTGTAAGTCAGGGAACAGTTTAGATTTTAGCCTATGAGCCAAGATAATAATTTTGAAGCTCAGAAATGATGCATCATCTGATGGATTTTTTTTAATTACTGTATGAAAAAATAGATTGTAGAGAGCAAGTAGGGAGGAGCTCAAGGAGGGGAGTGGCTGTCGTATTAGTTCCCAAAAGAGGTGATTGATGGTGGCTTGGACCAGAGCAGGGACAGTGAGCAAAGAGAAGCATCTGAGTGTGTGTGGTGGAATGAATGCTGACATACAATGCACTTCAGACAGGGTGCTTGCCTTGGGTTCAGAAGCATCAGAATTTCTTAGATGACAGAATTTGAATGTGTGACTTCAACACAGCTTTGCCTTATTGTCCTGGTGGGTTTTTTTGTTTGTTTGTTTTTTAAACCATCACATCTGAGGCCAGCATTTGGCCTAGTGGTTAAAATGCCCCTTGGGACATCTGCATACTAGAGTGCCTGGGTCAGATTCCTGCCTGCACTCCCAATGCTCGCTTCCTGTTGATGCAAACCCTTGGGAAGCAGCAAGTGATGGCTCAAGTAGTTTGGTCCCCCACTGTGGGACCTAGATGGAGTTCCTGTCTTAGCTGCAACTGTTTTCTATCTTTCTTCCTGAGAGATTAAAAGAGAAAAGGTCATACCCATGCCTTAAACATCCCCATGGTTCCCAATCACCCAAAAGTACAAGGCTCGCTGTATATCAAACTAGGCATAGAGTCAGTAACATACCATGTTGGTACATGCTTCTTGGTTTTTGTTTTTTATTTTTTGCTGTTTCTTGTTAAAAGCCTTTTCACACTTCTTCCAGTTTTAAGATTTGCACTGTTTTTTATTACAAAAATGTAACACCACCTGCCCCTTCTGCTATCTAAATTTTGGATTTTTGGTTCGTATTTTTTTAAAGACTTATTTTCTTTTTTATTGGAAAGTGAGATATACAGAGAGGAGGAGAGATAGAGGGGAAAATCTTCCGTCGCTGATGATTCACTCCACAAGAGACTGCAACAGCCAGAGCTGCGCCAATCCAAAGCCAGGAGCCAGGAGCTTCTTCTGGGTCTCCCACAAGGATGCAGAGTCCCAAGGTTTTGGGCCATCCTTGACTGCTTTCCCAAGTCACAACAGGGAGCTGGATGGGAAGTGGGGCCATCAGGATTAGAATTGGTGCCCATATGGGATCCTGGTGCATTCAAGACAAGGGCTTTAACTACTAGGCTGCCGTGCTGGGCTCTGAAGGGTAAAATAAGTGGAATTGATAGACTAGAAGTTGTTTGTGTCAGGTCAGCACTGTGGCACATTGGTTAGAGCTGCTGTCTGCACTATCAGCATCCCATATGGGTTCCAGTTGAAGTTGGCTGCTCTACTTCTGATCCAGTTTCCTGCTAATGTCTCTGGGAAAACGATAAAGGATGAGCTTGGACCCCTGCACCCACATGGGAGACTCAGAAAAATGCCCAAGATCCTAACTTCAAGCTGACTCAGCTCTGGCTGTTGAGGACTCTTGGGGAGCAAACTAATGGATAGAAACCTTTCTCTGTTTCTCTGTAACTCTTTCAGATAGTAAATCTTTAAAAAAAAAAAAAAAAAAGGACTAATTTAAAAGAAATGGAAGTGTTTCTGTCTTGGCCCTGTTGAGAGAAGTATTGCTAATTAGGTCTGTATTCAATAAAGCAAAATAATTTTTTCTGGGTAACACCTGTGTGTCTCAGATTAAAGAAACGACAAGAACACTTTATTCCAAGTTACTTCAATCTTCTAACAGTGAGTGACCAATCTGTTCCTCAGATTAATCATTTATACCGAATCCTTTTCTTTTTTACTTTCTTTGTGTTTGTGTATATGCTTGAGAAAGTTTCAGTCTGCTAATTCACTCTTCAAAGACCCACAGTACCCGGGAGGCCAGGCAGGGGCACCCAGTTACTTGACCGTTACCACAGTCTCCCCCAGCATTAGCAGGGACTTAAAGCCAAAGTCGGAGGTGAAACCCAGATACTCTAATATGGAACATAGATAGCCTCACATCTTAACCTCTAGGCCAGTGCCCACCCCTCTTTTATTTTGTAACTCTTCTTTTAACTTACTTTGAACTAACCTCATATTTTGAGAAAAATTATGAAAGTAATACAGAGAACTGCCCAGCCTCACCAATTTACCACTTTTTTTCATGTTTGCTTTATACTTCTTGCTGCCTCTTCTTTGTTTCTTTCTCTCTCACCCTATGTTGCATATGCACATATATTTAATATGCATGTTCACATACTTTTTGTCTGATCTATTACTGTTTGAAAATAAGTTAGAGATACCACATATCTTTACCCCTGAGTTCTTTAGCATTTATTTTATGAGAACGAAGAAATTGATATGCAAAATATGCTAGAGTTATAAAAATTGGTTTAATATTAATACTGTATCTACAGTCCATGCTCAAATTGTACTAGTTATGCCAGCACTAGCAGCTGTTTTCCTAGATTATCTTTTCATTTAATTGTCCTATCTTACCCCCTGGAACAGTTTCACAGCCCTTCTTTGTATTTTTTGTATAGAAGTAAACCAGTTTTTTTGAGCTGGAAGGGTAAAAGTAGAGCAGCTACAATGTGAACCGGTATCCATATAGGATCCCAGTGCTTGCAAAGGGAGGATTTAGCAACTAAGCTATTGCACTAGACCTTAACTCCACTATTTCTATGCATTTATTAATCAGTATTCTGCTGGGTGGAAGACTGGTCACTTCTCCCATTTTCCTTTTTTCAGTATGGACTTATGGATTCTAACATTATTCAACAAATTAAATTCCATTACTATGATTCATTTTGATACTCAGATTTTCCTAGACTTAGCCAGATGTATCCTGTCCAACTGGATTCTGTGTCCTTTTATGTCTCCAATCTTTTATTATAATTTCCTATTTTCTGACATGAGATGATGTTCTAAGCTTATGTTATTAATCAACTGTCTAGCTTTTTATAGTCTGGCAGGTTAATATATATGCAGTCTGTTACTTTTCTTACATTTTTGAATCTAAGAATGAGTTAAATCATTGCCTAATAATCCAATATTGTTTCCGGCTCCACAATTCTGATTCTAGTACTAGGGGACAATTGTAGTGATTCTTCTCCTTTTCATTTTATAGGTAACCATGGAGCTTGTTACAGATAACAAAGATTTCGCTGGTGTCAATTCTAAACTAAGTAGCAATACTCAGCAAACCCCACATTGTGAACCTACAAGTCCGGATAAAATAGTACTAGAAACAAGCCAAGACATTACCTCTACCAAAAATTTACAGGAGCTAAATCAAATTTATGAGGAAACTACAAGGAAAGCACAGAATTTGGTGCTTCCTAACCCAAAGTCACCAATCTCTGTGACACCAAGTCCTTCAAATGTGATGACTTTGCCAGCCCCCCAAAATTTAATAAGTCGGGCAAATGAATCGACAGAAGAGAATGCCTTGCTGTTACATGTGCTATTGATGGTGCCAGAGGGGAAAGATTTCGTTATTGGAGAATCTGAGAAACAGTCATCTTGTAATGTTTATTTAAACTGCAAACTTTTTAGCACAGAAGAAGTTATCAGATCTGCCATCGCTTGGGGTACCGCACAACCCATCTTTAACTTTTCCCAGGTAACTTTGTACCTTTATCCATTATGAGTATATAGGGGTGTTAAATAAGCATTTCCCAGAACCTTATTCCATCTTAAGAGACTGAGAGGGTTTTCTTTTTCCCCAGGTAATTCCCATCTCTCTGTCTTCCAAATGCCTGGAAAGGCTTAAGAACAATGTGATGGTAATTGAAACTTGGAACAAGGTGCGGAGCCCAGGACAGGACAAGCTGCTCGGGCTGGTGAAACTCCCCCTCCATCAGTTTTACATGTCATTCAAGTAAATAGGATCTTTTGAAGTATTATTTGTTTGGCTTTGCATCTTTACCTTTGTGTGGACTAAAGAGGAATCTTTTGGGTTTGCAAACATGTGTAGCCCAGCAGGCCCTTGGAGGGCTTTTCCCCATCACACCGTGCTCACTGCTCTTTCTCATCTTAAAAGTAGTCTGACAGTTACTGTTTACCAGGGATCGGGCACAGTGCTACAGAGCTTACATACCACAAGCCATTTAACCTATATAATGCCCTCTGGTTTCCCTGGTGTAGTGCTGAGTAAATAGAGACTCAAAGATAATTTACTGCTTGTCACACATGTCATTAGAGTGGATCCAGGTTAAAAACCCAGAGATGACCCAGATCAAGTCAACTTCCTTCTCCGAAAAAGCTCTACTACTTGAAGTTAGCACCTCACAGACATAATGGTTTCTCTATTGGCACAGAACCTTGGCATTGTTCACATCAACTGTTTTCAAGATTTCTTCAATGAAGATTGTTTGATTGTTGCACCTTACTTTAACACTTGGGTGAAGTAATGATTAACCTGAAGATTGTTTCTGTTCTAGTAGAGATCATTTGTTTTTATGTTCTGATTCAGAGTGCCTGATTTTTAATTACCTTAGCACTCACCTTTTATTTAGCAGCCCCCTCATAGTTCTGTGTTTTACATTTTACAAGGTGCACTTTTGGGGTAATTCTGTCATTTGAGCCCTACTCTGAGTCCATGGAGTATTAGCACTGTCCCAGATTTACAAATAAGAAAATTTGTCACTTGAATGGGAGAAGTCACTTAACTTTTGTGGCTGTCTTGTTCTCATTTGTGAAGTGAAGGTGATGATAAGATTCCTCAATCTCTTTAACAGTGCCATTGTGAGGATTTAGTGAAAAAATGTGAGTATAGCTTCCATGAAGTTGAGTTACAGCAATGACGCTGGAAAGCTTGGCAAGGCTGAGGAGTGTTGTTGGGATCATGAATATCATTGCCCACTACATGCTTTTGGCTTACTCCCTTTTCTAACTTGTGATATTAGTCTAGCTTGGTATTTCTCTTCCTCCACTTCCCTTCTCATTCCATTACAGCTCATTCTTTGCTAAGAGAACACAAAACAATAGTAGCTACTAATTACTGAACATTTACTGTGTACCAAGTATTGCTATTGGTATTTGCTATTTGTTACTTCAGGTTAGCCCTAACAACCCTGTGAAGGGAGTATAAATGCCTCCAATTACAACTGAGAAAACAGAAAAGTGTCTCATATAACAAGTGACACAGCCAAGATTCAGCATGGTATAAAGAATACCATCAGGGGATTTAGAATTGCACAGATCAAAGCCTGAATCTTAGTTCAACCTCCTATATGTATATCCTTAGCAAAGCTACTTAACCTTTCCATATTTAGTTTAGATAATATCAACTTTTGCAGTATTCACAGATTAAAAGTACTGTAAAGTGACTGAACATTCAGTAAATGGCAAGTGTCACTAATTTTTTTTTAAGATTTATTTTATTTTTATTACAAAGTCAGATATACAGAGAGGAGGAGAGATAGAGAGGAAGATCTTCCATCCGATGATTCACTCCCTAAGTGAGCACAATGGGCTGGTGCTAGTCCGATCCAAAGCCAGGAGCCAGGAACTTCTTTCTGGGTCTCCCACTCGGGTGCAGGGTCCCAAAGCCTTGGGCCGTCCTTGACTGCTTTCCCAGGCCACAAGCAGGGAGCTGAATGGGAAGTGGAGCTGCCGGGATTAGATCTGGCACCCATATGGGATCCCGGCACGTTCAAGGCAAGGACTTTAGTCACTAGACCATGCCGCCGGGCCCGTCACTGATATTTTGTCCCATTCTTTTCTGCCAGACTGTCCTGCCCAAAGTTTTCATATTAGCCCATACTGGCTTCTTGTTAAGTGACATGCTTCAGAAAGCCCCAGCAGAAATGATGATGTGTTGCAGCCACTGGGCTGGGGCCGTCATGCAGAGATGACATCTGACACACTACACTCCCTGCCTTCAAATGGCCAAATGTTGAACTCTGCCTGATAATTTATTTGATTGGTTACTAATAAGGTCATATAATAGCGAAATGTTAAACTCAGCTGCCTGATAATTTTTTATTGGTTGCTAATAAGATCATATACTTTTTGAAAATTTCTATTAATTTTTCTAGTTGTAGATCCATTTTTAACATACTACAGCAAACCAAGTAAGAAGCAAAGCTACCATGTGACATGATTAATGATTGTTATTTGCTGCTTCACAATTTCTTCCCCTCTAGAGATCCCAAGATTTCTCGCCTCCTGCTTGAAGCTCAGTACCCAGTTGTTGCTGTTGACAGCTACATGCCTGTGATCGATGTGTTCTCAGGCCACCAAAACGGAAGTCTTCGAGTCTTTTTAGCTATGGGTTCTTCAGATCAAATAATGGCATTACAAAGATTAAAGAATGAAGAAGGAACACTCCCTCCCTTCAGCCCCAGACCAGCCCATTTCCTGGACCAGCCATCTGTAGCATCTGTTGCTATGGTACTGACTAGACACTGTGGATTGTAAAAACACCGTAATCTCATTTTCTGTTGTGTATTTTAGTGAAGCCATTGCACCAAATACTCAGTAGCAAAAGGCTCAACGGAGAATATAATTTGCGCTCCAGTGCTTGCTATAAGTCCAAAGAATCATTTGTCTTTTTCTGTAATCTTTAAAATAGATTTCTGTGTCTGTTTAAGCATCCTGAATTTATTAAGGAAATCCAGTTGGACAACCCAGGTAGTATACCTGTAATTTAGTAACTTAACTGCTTTTAAAAGGGAATTAGAAGAAGTCAGAGCCCAGATGGTATCTATGATTAGATTAAATGATGCTTTTCTGATGGAGAATTACCTAAAAAGAGAAGTTAAAGAAAAATCATCTGCAATATTCTCAATTCTGTTTATTAGGTAGTCCTCACTTAGCAGTAGATTTTATTAAGTTCTACTCTAAAAGTTAAAAAGTTACTGTGGGCACACAAGAAGTCCTTGAAACATTTCACTATGAGGTATCTACTGATAAAATTGATTTTCCTTCAATAATCATGTCTGTTATCCAGTCAACCAAGTGCAGAAAAGAATTATTAAATTAATATATTACATGAACTAAGTAGGCAGATGTGGTGACTCTGAAAGCTATTTTTGCCCTAAAATTTTAGCACCAGAGATCAAATTGCAAATTTTATTTTCTAAGTAGGTCTTAAGCAAGTGTTGCTAACATGTGTTTTCAGATTTAAAAGCCAATTTCTAATGCAGTCTCTTTTCTTGATTAAAAAGCATACAAACCACAGTCTCACTCCAAATCTGAATGCTCAGTCTCCCCCTTGGCTATTCCTGGTAGCCTGTTGTCTGATGGGAGCTGAGGCTGCAGAGAACAGAGGTGAGGGCACCAGCTTGAGTCACTCCAGTAAACCCTGCCTCCCCTGTTAGGGGCTATGCATGTTCAAGAAGCTGTTACAAGTTGATCTTAGCAAATTACGATTACATAAGTGATAGTTCTGCGGAGTCCTTTAGTAGCAAAACAGCATGCATGTTGCTTACCTCCCCAAGTGCTCTGTGCCATTTGGGGGCAGTTCCAACTTCTATAGAAATAGTCATCAAATTGGAATATGTTTGCTCCAAGTATGTAGTCTTTGTTCCAGTTCAGGCAATAGCTGTTTAAAAGATGTTGAATTTGGTCAAATGCCTTTAGATTTGTTGAACTTACCATGTTTTTTTCTTTGTTCCATGAATGCGCTGAATTAGTTGGATTTCCTAGTATTGAAGCCAGGTTCATGGTTTAAAGTAAAAACCTGTAAGTTTAACAACACTGAGCAATTGAGAATTGATGCATAAAATTAAAATTTTTTTAGTTATCAGCTAGTTTTCTTATTTCTTCATATATACTCAGTTTTCAGAGGAAAGCAAGTATACTCTAAGGAAGGTATTCCTTAAAGCTCACCAATGTGTGTTTCTGTTCCATTTTCTAGGCAGAAGACCAAGGAAATGGATTGATAGAGCACCACTTTGAGTTCCATGTAGAGATGGTTAAAGGGCTAGCTCCTCTTCAGGCCACAGTCTGGGGAGAAGCAGATTGCTACGTCCAGTACTACTTTCCAGCTCAAGACTCACAATTCAGTGCTCTAAAAGGACCCGAGTTTCTTGAAAAGGGTAGGTTTGGGAGATGAGGCCTTCTCACTTTTGTATGGGTCTTTCGGTAGTTATATTTGGGGTTTTTTTTATGTAAATTATGTGTTGCTTAATGTTTGTATTAAGACAAGAGATGGGTAGGTTTCTCTCTTTCTCTCTTTTTTTAAAGATTCATTTATTTTACCTAGAAGTCAAAATTACAGAGAGGAAGAGATGAAAATCTTCCATTCAGTGGTTCGCTCCCCAAATGGCCACTGTGATCAGAAGTGGGCCAGTTCAAACCCAGGAGCTTCTTCCAGGTCTCTCATGTGGGTGCAGGGTCCCAAGCACTCAGGCCATGCTCCACTGTTTTCTAAGGCAGTTAGCAGGAAGCTGGATCAGAAGTGGAGCAGCCAAGACCCAAACAAGTGCCCATATGGGATGCTAGTACTACAGATGGAAGATTAAGCTACTGTGCCTCCATAGTGGCCTCTTTTTTTCTTTTTTCAAACTTTTTTGTAACTCTTTATTTTGATATGGTGACATGGAAGAGTTGCAAAAAGAATACAGAGAATTCCTTTATACCCAATACCTAGATCTGCCAGTTACTTGCATTTTACCCCATCTTAGATAATTTACATGCCTTTTCACTCTTAATTAAATGCACATAGTTGGTTCTCATTGTTTGAGATAATCATATTCTATATTAGGCAATTCTGAACCATTGCTCCTAGGAAAAGATGATCATACACATAATTCATAAGACCAGACACAATCTAAATGTTACAAACAGCATACCCTGGTATATTGTATTCATTTCACAACAGAGAAGGGATTCAGAGATGGTAAGTACCATCCCACTAACAAGTGCCAAAGTTAAAGATCAAACCCTGTAGCTGGACCCAGAGCTGGAGCATCTGCCGTGTCACACTGCTCCTCAACACCTCCATCTCCTGGTCATTTTCAAGAAAACAGAATCTCTCTCCTTTTCCCATCTCACCTGGGAGTGGTAAATTGGATAACTCAGATTTTTCACTGTCTTTATATATGTCTAAGGATGACTGCCATTGTGTCGACATGAATAGATGGGGTTCATGTAGGGGTATGCTTGAATACAGAATATATAAAGAACTCTTTGAAACCAGTAATTTCTAAAGACCAATTAAAAAATGGACACAGCATCTAAACAGAAATTTCTCTAATGATGTACAAGTGGTTGGTAAATGTTAGCTGGAAGGATGTCCATATCCTTATCTGTGAGGTGGGAGTAACCACACTAGCTTAGTTTTCTTCACAGGAACGTTATGACTTAAGAGTAAAATCAAATGCTTTATTATCCTGCTACCTGTAAAGCCCTTAAATCACATGCTGGAATATTCTGAATTACTTTTCTTCTCCAAGGTATTGCCCTGAAGCCCTTCAGAACTGCAACCACGCTCTGTGTTCCAGATCCCATCTTTCACAGCGAGCACCATCACACCCTCCTGCTGCCCCCCGAAGTCCCTGTGCAAAGGCTCCTACTAGGCATCTTCTCTGCTCAAGGGCTCACGCCTGGAGGGGGAGTCCAGTTTGAAGTCTGGTGCAGGTACCGTAGGACGAACCTGTTCCTGTGCCTCGGAAGAAATTGCATCATCAAAAGAAAGAAAGAAATGCCAACTTTCTTTTTTTTTTTTTAAAGATTTATTTTTATTATTTTTTCATTGGAAAGGCAGATATACAGAGAGGAGAGACAGAGAGGAAGATCTTCTGTCCAATGATTCACTCCCCAAGTGAGCGCAACGGGTCGATACTATGCCGATCCGAAGCCAGGAGCCTCTTCCGGGTCTCCCACGCGGGTGCAGGGTCCCAAAGCTTTGGGCTGTCCTCGACTGCTTTCCCGGGCCACAGGCAGGGAGCTGGAAGGGAAACGGGGCTGCCGGGATTAGAACCAGCGCCCGTATGGGATCCCGGGCGTGCAAGGCGAGGACCTTTAACCACTTGCGCCACTGCGCCGGGCCCGAAATGCCAACTTTCAATTGCTAAGGCTGAATTATTGTTAGGAAGCTAAGCAACTCTTTGGCCCTGTTTTTATATTTGTATTTGACAGTAACTACTGTCCAATTTTTTATTAGCAGTTGTATCTCCTACCACTAAATGAGAAGTGGAGTCTTGTTAGTTTTACCCCACTTAACATATCCTTCAACATTTTTTAAAGTTTTTTATTTGAAAAGCAAGATTTCAAAGAGAAGGAGAGACAGAGAGAGGAGTCTTCCATCCTCTGGTTTACTCCCCAAATGCTACAATGGCCAAAGCTGAGCTATTCAAGAGCTAGGAGCTTCTTCTGGGTCTCTCACATAGGTGCAGGGGCCCAAGGGTTTGAGCCATCCTCTGTTGCTTTCCCAGGTCATAAGCAGGGACAGCCAAGACTTGAATCAGTATCCATATGGGATTCCTGCACCACAGGTGGTGAGGGTTAGCCTGCATACCATTGCACTAGCCCCCAGGCAGCACTTTCATGCTGCTTTTACTGACTTAGTTAGTTCAGGCTCTTAGATTATGTTAAATTACTGTAATGAACTCCTAAGAAGTATCCACATTCCTAAAGTCATTTATTGTTATCTCTTCTTTTTACTCAATGCTACACAGTGATAGCAGAGTTCCAGGAAAGATCCTGGCAGGAATGCAGATGTTCAGATTTTGTCTTTGCACCTGTACCCTCAGGAATCCAAGTAAACTGACTGAGACACAGATCTGGGCAAGGACACCACCCTCAGGCCACAAATTATTCCTTAATGTAATCATGTAGAAATCTTATTTCTGAAACCACTAAGTGAGATGCTTGCCAGTGTTGTGGCACAGCAGGTTATGCTGCAGCTTGCAATGTCAGCATCTCATGTCTGAGTGCTGGTTGGCGTCCCAGTTGCTCCACTCCAATCCAGCTTCTTGGAAGGCACTTGAAAGGCATACCTAACTGGTATGGCCATTTGAGAAGTAAACTAAATAACAGATGGATGGTCTCTTCTGCATCTCTGTCTCATCTGTCTGCCTGTCAAATAACTAAACCTTTGACAATAAAATATCAAAGTTTAATTTGTAACTTTGTTAAGCAAGTATAGATTACTTTGATGTAAGAAGGAGATGAGTAGATCCTCCCAGTGTATGAGGCCTAGGCCTGAGGACAGGCATGAACCTGGAAGGAGATTGGGACTGCTTCACTTAGAACTACTTTGACTGCTGCAGGATGGAAGCTTTCACAAGCGCTACTCCAGAGGTCCACGTCTATACTGCCCATCAAACAGAAAGCAGGGAAAAGTTGAGTTTATCCTGCACACTGGCTGTTAGTGATCTTCCTCTTTCATGTAATGGGTAAACAATGCAGCCAGACCTAAGGACCACTTTGCATCACCAATTCAGAGTAATGAGGCTCCAAGGATAACTAGGTACTGAAAGCTGATCTCTAGGGCAGATTGAATCATTTATCTACCTAATTCTTCCAACTGACAGCTTGTGGTTTTGTGGTTTGCAGATATTATTATCCTAATGTGAGAGAGCAGATGGTTGCCCGGGGAACGTTGCCCCTCTCAAGAATCTGTGCCGCGGTAACCACGCAGCACCCACAGCACCTGGAGGATGTGGGAATACAGACCTTTAATCTCCCTCTAACACCCAGGCTCGAAAACAGGAAAGAATTGAGGAATCAGTCATCAGGTAACCAAAGATGAGTTTGTTTTTCCATTTCAAAGTTGGCACATGCAGATGTTCCCTGTTTTTCCAAATTAGCAGTGCTTACCATTTTGGAGTATGTACCCTTCAGGATCTGATGCAGCTCTGAGCCATCCTCTCAGAAAAATAAGTGTAGCATATATACTATAAGTGTTGTACATGATTTTAGAAAACTCATGATTCGTGGACCCTGTGCGAATGTCACTTGTCTCATTTTCCCTTTAACTTCATCCATTTGAGAAGCCTTCACAGCATCTGTCGTTGTCTTGGTGCACTCGGAGAGTTATTAGTCCGAGGAGTTGAGATGAGATTTGTGAAATGCCGTTAGCTTGGACTGGGAACTCACCGTAAAGTGGAAGAAGGTTGGGATTTAAATCTAGAAAAGATAAGTTAGAATTTTAAATGGTGTTACAACTTAATGGGACCAGCAAGACAACCTGTCCTCTGAGTTCATCATCTGATGGACAGGATGGGACTCCTGAAACAGGTCACTGAGCATGTGTGTCAAAGAGCTCCTACTGACACAGAAGGTTTCATCTTGTGTAATTGAGATTAAATTGTCCTTCCCAACCTCCCTACTCAGCTTGCTCTGTTATTCATAAAACCTTTGTCTGAACTGTGACATGTGAAGGATATTTTAGGTGGTAATAATAGAGTGATAACAGCATATGAAGTGTGAAAACTTTTAAAGATTTCAAAAGGAGAGCTGCAAGCTCAACTCAATTATATAATTATAATTGGAAAGTTAAGAAAATCTGGTGCTGTATCATCTTGGCAAGCAGTTCAGTCTCTAAGCCATAGCTTTTTGGGGGTAAGGTGAAACAATACCATGTTCCACGCTCAGAACCCAAAGGTAGAACAAGTAATACACTTTTACCACGATCTGACTGACAGCTAAGGTTCCTTGTTACGCTCTTCCTTTCTAACCACAACTTTGTGGTTTGGTAGAACAGGCTCTTTTAACCAACTTTTTTTTTCCTTTTGTCCTCATCCTTCAGGTTTATTGGATGTGGGTCTAAGGTACAGGCGTAGCCTAAGAACAGCAGAGGGAGTTCTTGCTGCCCGAACTGTCTCCATCTCAGTCCACATCATCAGAGCGTGTGGTCTGCAAGCAGCAGCCAAGTAAGTACACCTCAGAAAGGCAGTTCTCAAACGTTTTTCCACTGCAGTCAGCATAATATGATGCTCATATATTTGGACATGATTTCCAGTTCACTAACCACATGCTTTATTTTTTTTTTAGGTAATTATTTCAGTTATAAGTAAAATAGGAACAAACATTGCTGTTCTAATTGTTGTTAGCAACTGATGTCCTTGACCTACTCCCGTCTTCTGGCTCATTCCCCAGATGTCCACAACATCCAGGACTAAGCCCAGGGCTAGTCAGGAACCAAGGAACTGAATCCATATCTCTTATGTGGCTGGCAGGAACTCAGCTCTTAGCCATTACCTTGCTGTTTCCAAGGATCTACACTGACAGGAAACTGCAATTGGAAGTTGAACTAAGAATCAAAACCCCACACTTTGACATGGGACACAGACAACTGAACCAACATTTTAACTATTATGCCAAATGCCCACCCCACCCCACCTTGTAACACCCATGGGTATACCCTCTACTGCAAACCATGCTGCGCGAGTCATTGCATCTTCTCTGTTACCGCCTTGTTCACCATTTGAGTCACCTCTTACACTAGTGTGTTCCCTTCAGTCAGTTGTCAGCATTATAGCCAGTGATCCTATGACAACTTAAGTCAGGTCTTGAGATACATCTACTTATATCTCATTTTTCTTAGGCATGTTATTATATATGTGTGTGCTTCATAAGGTTCGTAGAAAAATAAAGCATAAGTTTGTTCTATTGCAAAAATGTTTAAAACTCCATTCCTTTTTTTTTTAATAATGATGTTTTGCCTTAAGTCTTTTAGGGCCTCTCATACATGGATTTCAAAACTTTTTCACCAAAATTAACTTATCTTTTATATTTGTATTTGAATCTTAAAGAAACAGAGACAGAGATCTGTCATCTACTGGTTCACTCCCCCAAATAGCCACAACATCCAAGGCTGGACGAGGCCGCAGTGGAGAGCTGGAAACTCAATCCAGATATCCCATGCAACTTAAAGGGGTCCAACTTCTTAGCCCATTGCCTGTCACCTCGCAAAGTGCACATTAACAAGAAGCTAGAATTGGAAGCAGAGCCAAGACTCAGACCAAGACAGTGCAACATGAAAATTCACACTATTTTAATCACAAGGCCAAATGTCCACCCTCTAAACTTATTTTAATTCCATTTTCCATTAATTTCTAGAAGTAAGAACATACATAATACGCTAAGTATGGACATACATTAATAAAGACCATTTAGATTACTTTCCCTTATAACAGGAGAAATTGCATTGCTTATTGTATATGCTTTAAACAAAAGAAATCTAAGAGATGAAAGAAGTTAAAATAGCTTGTCCAGGGTCAAATGGCAAATAAATTTTGGAGCCAGGATTCTAATAGAAATCTGTATGACTCCAAATTACTATGTCCTATTGTTGCATACTAAGCAGTGGAGAAGATTAACAAGAAGGAACCCCTAAGTCAGCTTTAGGGAGATGAAGAAATGCTTCAAAACAAAATTCCTCTTTGCCTAAAGGTTAATGGAATCCCCCTTGGGAAATTTGAGGTCAAGAGGTTTGTCTCATACTATACCTACACACCTAAGACTGAACTTGATGAGTGTCAATTGAAGTAGATTCTGTGGCCAGCATCCTGATGTAATACATAAGGCCTCCACTTGTTAACACTGACATCCCATATCAGAATGCTGCTTTGAGTCCTAGATACTCTACTTCCAATCTAGCTTTGTGTAGTACCCAGGAAAGCAGCAAACATTGCCTAATTTCTTGGGCCCCTGCTATCCATGTGCAAAGCCAGGATGGAGGGTCTGACTCAAAACTCACTATTTTGGCCATATGGGGAGTGAATCAATGGATGGAAGATCTGTATCTCTGTTTCTCGCCCTTCATACCTCCTTCTCTCTCTTTTTCTGTCTCTCTTCCTCTCTCGTCTTTCCTCCCCTTCTGTTTTTCATATAAATCTTTAATAATAAGGGTATATATAGATGTTATCTATGCATCATGAAACATTGCTACCTAAAAGAGAAAAGTAGCCACTGAATCTGGGAACTAAGCAGATATTCGTAGTGTTACTTCAGCATTTTTCTGTTAAGCATGAACAATTTCACTGATATCAGATAAGGCCACACCATGACCAAAAGGAAATGAGACAAAAACAAGACTGCTTTATAAGCACAAAACTAAACAAACACTGGGCAAACCACAAAAATACACAGTGTCTCCCTATCCGGGCTAAAATGGGTAACTGCTACTATTCTGCCAATTACTATTTTATTCTATCTTTTAATATTTATTTATTTATTATTAGAAAGCCAGATTTACAGAGAAAAGGTGAGACAGAAAGATCTTCCATCCACTCGTTCACTCCCCAAACAGACACAATACTTGAAGCTAAGCTGATCCGAAGCAAGAGCTTTTTCTGGGTCTCCCACATGGATGCAGTGTCCCAAAGCTTTGGGCCATCCTTGACTGCTTTCCCAGGCCACAAGCAGAAAGCTGGAAGGGAAGTGGAGCAGCCGGGATACAAACTGGCATCCATATGGGATCCCAGTACATATAGGCAAGGACTTTAGCCTCTAGGCTACTATGCAAGGTCTCAATTGCTATTTTAATATTGCTTCTACATAAAACCCATAAAAACCAGTCCAGAGTAAAGGTGACTGATTTGAGACATCCCAAAGATGAGCTAACACAAGTCCTATGCTGTATGTTCTTTCTGATACCCTCTTATTGTTTGATATGGAATCCTCTTGGTATATACTTCCTTCTTGTAATGAGCTACATACCCAGCTTGTTCAACTACAGTTAGTAGAGACAGTGGCAGTACAGGGGATTGTACTCACAGTGCTACTGTAATTAGTAGATGCATGTTATCTTTTGTGACCTCATACAAATACACTATGATACCCAGATTACTAAGAAAGCCCACTATGCCACAGCCCAAAGCCTAGATAAAAAAAAAAAAAACGTGGTCTTTAGGATCTTGGTGATCTCATGAAAGTAGTGGGAATATTTCCTAAGCAATGAAGCTGATTTTGGATGCCATGATCCCATCTCATTCCCACCACTCTTCCCTCTAGGGTTTTGGCTGAACAGGAACCTGCTTTGCAGTTTAGTGCCTCTGTTGGAGTCAATGCATCGGTCAGCACTCACGTCTCCTTCCTGCCCAAGGGAGAACAGCGCCGAAGCCGCCCGGTGGCCTGTTCCTTCTGCCCTGAGTTCTCCCACCACCTGGAGTTTCCATGTAACTTGGTAACTCAGCACTGTAGTGGAGAGACCTGTTTTCTGGCAGAACTATTGGAGTTTGCAGAAATTACTTTTTCTATCTATCATGAAAATACCAAGTCAGGTAAGCAGCAAGTGACTCATCACAATCAAAATTAAAAGAAACATCATGTTTGATGGTTCAGCCCTTTGTGGGGGATCCAGGCTGAAGTGTTTAGAGGTAAGGAGTGATAGTCTCTGTAACAGACTGCTGAGGGATATAGCAAAAAGATTAAAATATGTATTAAGTGCCTTGTGAAAGAGAATGTCGGAATATTAATGGATGAATCCACGTGAAAGATTTGTAGAAATGTGGTATGCATGCACTTTTTCTATATGTATGACATTTTTTTGAAAGAAATTGTCTAATTTTATGAAGTGATTTTTTGGGCAGTACTCCAAACTTTGTTTAAAGTATGACCAACGTAATCCACGCATCATTCGGCACTGAAATTGGATGAGTGTGAGAGGTTATATTGATATACTGTGAACACAGTCTCTTAGTCAGTGGACAGCCAAATAATTTTTCTTCTCTACTTGGTTTATCAGTCAGGGATATAACCAGTATCCACTCATGCAAAGAGTATCTGCTTGGAGTTGTAAAGATTCCAACCAAAGAGCTGCTGATCAAGAGATCTGGTAAGGATCCCAGCTTAATGCTTTCCATTCAACTCTTTCCCTACAGGAAGAGATCATCCTGTCTGAGTGTCTTGCAAGTGAGAGAAAAGGAAACAGAACCCCTTTAACACACAGTTCTGCTACGTAACTTAACAGTTGTCTCAAAAGCATTAATGAATTTGTCCAGCTCTTCTGGGCCTTTAGGGAGTGAACCAGCAGATAAGAAATTTTTCTCTCTTTCAAATAAATAAATATTTAAAAATAACAATACACTATGGGCCTGGTGCAGTAGCGTAGCGGCTAAATCTCACCTTTCATGCGTAGGGATACCGTATGAGCACCAGTTGTATCCCAACTGTTCCACTTCCCAACCAGCTCCCTGCTTGTGGCCTGGGAAAGCAGTAGAAGATGGCCCAAAGCCTTGGGATCCCATATTTTGCATGGGAGACCCAGTGAAAGCCCTGGCTGCTGACTTCGGATCAACTTGGTTCCAGCAGTTGTAGCCAGTTGGGGAGTGAACCAGCAGATAGAAGATCTTTCTCTGTCTCTCCTCTCTGTAAATCTGATTTTCCAATAAAAATAAATGTCTTAAAAAAAAAAAATACACAGAAAGCACTAGGAGAATAGCTATTGTTATTTTGAAATCTAGCACCTGTTCCTTGGTGTGTATTCACCAAATGGCTGTTCCATGGTAGAAGACCTGGGAATAGACTTTAGATATTTTGACTTTTTATCTCATGCCTTTTCCATTGTGCTCATAGTGCCGTGATAACGCTGCACATCTTTTACTCTTCCTAACCCATTGTCCCATTTGACAGTCATAACAATGTTGTCTAATAGACAAGGTCAGCATTAGTTTTTCCATTCCTGGAGTAAGGAAAATGAAGCTGAGACAAATTAATGGCTTAACCAGAATAAACCAGTAGTTTAGAGCTGAGCCAACTAGATCACTGGGGTCTTCTACCCTCCTGGCCTTTGTGCTTCCCATCTCGGCTCCTTGTATCTCCCTCAGACTGTGAGTGTGTTTTCTCTCCTCTTTGGGACCAGCATGATGAAGACTGTGGGTTAAAGAGTGGGTAAGTTTTCTCACTTTTGAGATAATAACCAAAAAAATCTCTTTTCCTCCCCTAAGGGATCACAGGATGGTATCCTGTCATTTTACCAGAAGACAGAGGCCTGCCTCATGGCTTGGAACTCATGCAAACGATCGTGGGGGGTCTGGAGATTTCCGTTTCCTTCACCCATCCTGGAGATAGAGAACGAGTGTTAGAAGCTGCTGAACTATTGGGTTGGAGCTTTGAGAATAGCCTGAAGGATCTTGTCCAGATGGATGAAGAGGAGCCAGCCACTGTCACCATCTCCACTCCACGGCTGTGGCTACCCGTGCATTGTGTGCTGCTTGCTGGTCACAGTCACATCCACAAGAACACCTATTGCTACCTTCGCTATAAACTCTACGACCTTGAAGCTTTTTGGACTCCCCTCAAGAAGCCTAAAGAATCTGCAAACAAAAAGCAGGTCATGGTGACTTTCAAGGCCTCCAAAAGAGCCGAAGTCAGTAGGGGTCCCTCACTGCTTTGGTATTTTAGGGAGGAAAGGCTGGAGATCCAAGTCTGGCGAGCTTACGGCAGTGATAACATGGAGAGGCCACACAAGACTGACAGCTGGATTGGGTCAGCCTACGTGGACCTGGCCAGACTCGGGGAGAGGTCAGCAAGGACACTCACTGTCAGCGGTAAGTTAGAAGCCAGGCTGAGCTCTCGCCCTAGGTCAGGCATGATGCAAAGCACCCCGTCAGACAGTTCTTGATTTGATCCTTCCAGCATTCCTCAGCGTGAAGCTCATTTTACAGTCATGGAAGCAGAGGCTCAGAGAAGGTGAATAACCCAAAAGTAGTAAGCACTCTTTTCATTGCATGCTGAGAGGTTAATAACTTATTAGTGTCTCTTTTAAGAAGAAATTACAAAAACAAGAGATCCTCTGGCTGCTTCCCTTGCTAGAGCGCTTGAGTAGAGCCACATAGGTGAAAGTTTGAGGCTAGTGTGCATCCATTTTTATCAGATTTATGCACCTACTGTACTGTGCAGAACATTGCAAACCTTCAGTCAATTCATGTAAAATATGAGCAAGTGAATTTAGGAGACCACATTTAATCACATGTAAACAAACCATGTATGATCATTTCAAATGCTAATTTATTAATTATAGTAAAAAGCTTACCTGCTAAGGATCATGAGATAATAAACTGGTTCACAAGGCAGAAAGGAAGGAAAGGAACATCTTAAAAGGGGCATTATGCTATACTCTCAAACATTTGCTTAGCATTTGACACATATGTATGGCCTTGAGAATTCAAAAGATGAGTAAGTAGTAGCCGCAGCCCTAGTGAGGGTATACAGTCTGATAAGAAAACACATAATGAATAGTTAGAGTGAAGCAGAAATCCATGAGAAGGGCCTTCTAAGCAGTGCTGTGGGAGCACAGGATGCACATCTGCTTCAAGGATATCTCAGTGGAAGCAATATTTGACTTGAGTTCCCAAGGATTTAGTATTAAGGAAAGGGGGAGAAAAAGATAAAGAGGGACATAACACAGAAGAAATCCTAGGCATGAAGCAATTTGCTACATGTTCGGCACCGTAGGCAGTTTAGGAATGACTGGATACTAATACACTTAGGCTGAGCAGTGATAGGAGATGAAGCTAAACAGATGGACAGGAAGACTGCTCTGTTGAAGGTCTTCTGAGCAGATGATTTAGGACATGTTTCTGAGAACTATGAAATACTATAATAATGGATTCTGAAGAGAAGTGTAACATGGCCTTTGCATTCTAGAAAACTAAATCTAGCAACTGCAGTGCAGAAGTAGCCAGAACAGATTCTTCAGTCATGATAGTTTTTTAGCCTTCCATTCCTATAAGGGTAGTTATGTCCCACACGCCACAGTTGAGAAAACAGCCATAATCCTGTTTTATCCTCCTCAATGTAATTGCTCTAACCCAATTGTTAGTGAACAAATAGCCCTGACTGAAAGAGAAGTGTGACTGTCCCAAATCCTCTGCTTGTCTCAGCCCCAGCAGGTGTAAATGTGGCTCTGCAGATGCTGTGTGCCCTGTTTTTTTCTGGCCTGCACTAACCTGAAGGCTCTTCTGAGACTACAGAGAAAGTCTCTGAAGTGAGCCAACCTCCACTGAACTGATGTTCGTAGAGATAGACTTTTAACCCATTCTGTTAAAGAAGATAGCTGTAAGACACTGAATTAAAAGAGTCAGAATTCAAAAACAAAAACTTGCTTTCTTCAGTGATACCAGTAGTGTTATTAACTTTACAGATAGTCTGTCACACTCTTACTTTTCCACATCCCACCAGTCTTAGCTTTTGACCCTTTTGTTCCATTTTGTCTGTTGAACAAGACAGTCAACCCATCCAGCCATACATTCATATATTGGTAAGATTCTGAGCATTTCTAAGGACTGCACTGCACTGCTTTTAGGTATCTGCTCCTATAATGTCTGGCTCCTACCTCCTCCTTTGTGATAATAATTTATACATTGCATCAAGAAGAAAGGTTTTCTAAAAATAGAAAAAGACCAGAAATGTTCCATTGTATTGCCATCTGTGAATCATTAACTCCTCCCAAATTGAAATGAGTCTAGCAAAGTCACCTTTGAAATTCAGAGGGAATTATCGTTTTCTGCTTCATAAATAAAATTTTAATATACAGCCTGCCAGTAAAGTTCACATCCCTGGGTTTAAACCTGCCATTTGCTGGAAGAGTGATCTTTGCAAGTTCTTAACTCCTCTGAGTCACTGGCACATAAAAAAGATTCCATATTATTTCGCTTCCTCTTTCTTCTTGCCTCCTGCTGCCGCCTCCTGCTTTCCTTCCAGAAGACCTTCAGGGTGCCTGTTAGGACATACATTAGTTGGTAAGATAAGACCAAGTTCAGAATCAGGACACCATTGAGATAAAGAGAAAGTCTACAAACAGTAGCCCATGAAACTTGCAAAAGGGAAGACATGCCACTTCTAAGTTCTTCACATCTTGGGTTTAACTTAATCAGTTTTTTCTCAGCACATGAGTTGCTTCCAAAACAGCTCTTCCAGGTAATAATTTGACCTTGCCTGCAAATCAGTGCTCTACTTCCCATATTAGAGATGGCAGAGCAGGGTAACATTTCTCACATTGCATACCAGCTTCACAGTTTCATTTGCAGATTGGTGTACTGGAGCTTAAATACCTCTAAGGAGGGAAAACACAAGCACCCTTGGGGAGTATTTTCTCCAGAAGTTAGGAGGATTCCTGGCTCCTGCTTTCCTGGGCTTACTCTCCTCCTCCCTCTTTCAGGTGTGTACCCTCTGTTTGGAAGAAATGCGTCCAACCTCCTGGGAGCTGCCTTGCGAGTTCATGTGGTGCTCTCCCCGGTGTCCCCAAACCCAGAGCCTACCCATGAGCTGGACTCCATGGACTGCAGCAGCCACAGTGAGTCTGAGCAGCTGCCCAAAAGGAATGAGGAGATCCCGCTCGCTCCATCTTATGGACAGCCAAAATCTCCTGCCTCCACCCGCATCCCCGGAAACAGCACCACCGCTGAAGGCAACCTACCCCAGGAGGGCCCTTCCGAGCTGGATGGAACTTTTGCAGTCAGTATCCTGGTAGAAAGAGCAATGCACTTGAGTTTAAAAGGTATGCTCTGCTCGCTTACCATGTGTCTGACTCCCCAGGCAATGGTCCTGTCTTTATAAATCTTTCAAGTCATAGCAGGATTTCAAGGAGTATTAATCCTATTAATCAATAACTATGCCTCTCAAGCCTAAAGGTTTTGTAACTTGAGAGCCATTCTGCAAATTATGAATATGGGTATATTAGGTTATAATAATAGTGCTGTATGTATCAACAATAGAAAGCACAGATGTTTTCATCTTTATTTCAGGATATCCTATGACATCATGTATACCTATCATTTCTTTGAAATTACAGAAGTGTGTTACCTATATTTATATCTTAGTTGTGTTGTTTTAAGATTTATTTGTTTGTTTATTTATTTGAAAGGCATAGTGACACAGAGGGGGAATACAGAAGAGGAGGTTGAGATTAATCCATTGGTTCACTCTCCAGATGCCCACAGCAGCCAAGGCTGGGCCGTACTGAAACCAGGGCGCCAGGAACTCCATTCTAGTTTCCCATGTGGGTGGTAGGGACCCTAAGTGCTTGGACCATCATCCTCTGCCTTCCCGAGTACATTAACAGGAAGCTGAATCAGAGGTACCAAGACTTGAACCTGCACTCTGATACAGGATACAGGCATCCCAAGCAGTGGCATAATGCACAATACCACAATGCCTACCCACCATCTTGTTAATAAAGCACAACTATTTCTGTATCACAAAATATTCATAATTGTATTCAGTATAACTGAATTTCTTTGGAATTCTACGTGTTTTACATTGCACTACTAGAAGAGTCCCATAGAACTTGCCAGGCTGCCAGAGGACACAGAAAACTGTCCTGGTTGTATTCAGCCTGTGACCTGCTCTAAAATTTTTGCTTGCCATCACTCTTTTCCTTTGCCTGGCAAATTCCACCTCCCGTCTTAATACTTGGTTCAAGCATCTTTCTTCACCAGAGGGCCTCCCTAACATAAAGATCCCCTCCTGGCACTTTTACACCCTTCCTGTGATAGTATCTGTCACACAGGAGTGACATTTATTCTCCACCAGACATGAGCCATTCAAGCGCTAAGACCTTACCTCATCTGTTTATCCATCACACATTCATTAGCAACAAAACTTAATGTAGTGTTTGTTATTTCCAAACACTGTTCCTGGTGCTGGGGAAAAAACAGTGACTAAATCAAAAGAGAAAAAGAACAACAAAACTAAAATTGTGCCCTTGTGGATTATATTCTAGGTGAAATGTATTCATACTGATATTAATAGCCATTAAGGGATTGAGAGTGTGTGTGAAACTTTGAGCAAGTTCTTCTTTCTCTTTGCACCTTGCATTTCTCATCTGTAGCTGTCTGTGGTGAATTATTTGGAGATGTGTTCTGGTACTGAGAGTCAGGCATCTATAGTCTTGTGAGTCTGCAGCTTGACCTCCCCAGCTGACTCCTGTCCTCTATGTACTGACCACTCTCAAACTCGGCCATGTTTCCTAACTGTTTTGAAGCTGAAATAGTTCATGCTCATGTCTGTCCTTCCCTTTCCCCAGTCCTGCAACCAAAAGCTGTTACTCCCAGGATTGTAAGTGTAAAAACCCTTGAGGCTCCATTTCATCTCATAACTTAGGTGTGTCAGAAACTTTGAATATTTTATCTCAGGACATAATCTTCTCTGAGTACAGTCTTGTATTTCTAGAGTAAAGATACTCTGTGATACTCCATGAGCCATCAAATTAGAAAACAATTTTTTGCCACCCTGTCAGAGCAGCCAATTTTGGCATATCTGATGTGTAAAAGCCAATTGTTTTTGGCAAAAATTTATTTTTGTAATAGTAGTGTTGAAAATAAGATATATAAAAATGTTATATTCTATTTAGTGGGAAGTACTCATGCAGATAGCAAAGTATATATATATTTTTTTTTCAGATTTATTTTTATTGGGCCTGGTGCAATAGCATAATGGTTAAGTCCTCGCCTTGAATGCACCTGGATCCCATATGGGCGCCAGTTCTAATCCCGGCAGCTCCACTGCCCATCCAGCTCCCTGCTGTGACCTAGGAAAGCAGTCGAGGGCAGCCCAAAGCCTTACACCCATGTGGGAGACCCGGAAAGAAGTTCATGGCTCCTGGCTTCGGATTGGCACAGGACCAGCCGTTGCGCTCACTTGGGGAATGAATCATTGGACAGAAGATTTTCCTCTCTGTCTTTTCTTCTCTCTGTACATCTGTCTTTTCAATAAAAATAAATTTTTTAAAAAATTTATTTTATTTTTTATTGGAAAGGCAGATATACAGAGAAGAGACAGAGAGGAAAATCTTCCATTTGCTAGTTTATTCACCAAATGACCACAACAGCTGGAGCTGAGCCAAACTGAAGCCAGGAACAAGAGCCTCTTCTAGGTCTCACGTGTGTACAGGATCCCAAGCGTTGGGCCTTCCCTCCAGCAATGAGTTGAATGGAAAGTGGAGCATCCAGGACACAATCCAGTGCCCGTATGAGGTGCTGGCACTGTAAGACAAAGGATTTGTTCAGTTGAGCTATTGTGCCAGCCCCAGGATCAGAATTTGCTTCTAAATTTTCTATTAAACAAAGCACATCTCTTTAATATGGCTTGTATCTCCTCTACACCAAGTTCTGTTCCAGTTTTCGTGAATTATCTCATTTTGTCCTTACTGTAGATGGAATTATAGATTGAATAGATTACAACACATACATGCTTTTCCACATAAAAAATGGGATCCCACAAACATGAAGTGACCAGAATTAACAGTTAATAAACCTTGCAAAGCTAGAATATAAATCCAGCTATATCTGTATTGAAAACCATGCTCTTCCCTCCATACCATCCTGACTATGGTACAAGAAGTTAATTCCGCCTCCATTCTGTTTTTACCAGTCAAGCTCAGAGTGGGTGTGCATTGAACATATAGTTCCTGTGTAGGAGTGATAGCATATTCAGAAAGGAGTAAATCTTGGCCAGGCCAGTTCCAAGTGACATAATAGTTTATGTCTTTCAGGAGACTGGAAAGAAGCTCCTGGCTCCTGAAGCTTCCCACCATAGCAACCACTTAGGAAATGAGCCAGCAGATGGAAAATCTTTGTCTTTGTATCTCCTCCTGTTTATATCTGCCTTTCCAAGGAAAAAAAAATGAATCTTTAGAAAAAATCAATTTATTTATTTGAAAAGCAAAGTGATAGGAGAGAGACAGAGAGGAAGACGGTCAGGGGAAGGAGTCTTCCATCTGCTGATTCTGTCCCCAAATGGCTATGATGGATGTCTGGGCCACACCTGTACCAAGAGCCAGAAACTCCTTCCTTGATTTCCACATGGGTAGCAGGGAAGCAAGTATTCAGGCCATCTTCCAGAATGGGGAATTTAATAAAACAGGGTAAAGCGTGGGTATTTAGAGCCAATAACAAATTAAATGGTTTTGTGCAAATACAGCTGCGGCAGCATTTTCTCTGATATTCTCTTGGAATGTTTTTGTCACCCCTCCATTGTCATCTTAACCTTATTTGTTCAGGCCTCAGAACTTGGATTAATGTCACAGCCTTCCCAGTGGTTACTGCCTCCAGCCAGTGTTCCTCCAAAATATTTTTTGTTCTGCCACGGTCAGCAAATCCAACCCTGTCTCTCCACTGTCCAAAATACTTTGTTGATTTCATATCACTTGCAGGCTTGGTAACAGCAGGCAAGGTGCTGCCCATCTGGCCTAATGTGTCTATCCTGCTGTCAGAGTTCAGTGAATCCGAGCGAGACTCCAAGGCGAGTAAGATGATCTCGATTTCTAGTCCAAGGGGCAATCTCTTGCCATAAGCAAGAAGCGCCCTAAATGAAATAATCGTGGGGTTTTTATACTAAGGGAATCAAAAGCTATGTGACAGTGAGCAAGTACATGATTAGGAACTAACAGTGACACAAAACAGAAAGTATGTGATAGGAATTTACAATGTATAGGTTGGGGGTCCTGATCAGATCACTTCAATGCAGACAGTAATAAAACAGCATGCCTCAAAGGTAGCTGTCTTTCCCATGAATCCAAAAATTCCAAGATTCTCCCTATCTCCTCCTGCCTCCTGGTCTTTCAGAAAACAGGAGCTTTGCTCGTAACAGGATGCAGGTGTTTCTTTGGAGATTCCAGACTTCCAGTACAGTCAGCTTTACAGTCAACCCTTTCACCTGCCTCATTTATCACCAGTTGTTACTCACAGTCTACAACTCCTTTTGTGGCAGTGCCCTATTTTGTTCTGACCACCAAGCCTTTGACTAGGCCATTTCCTCTATCTCGACTACCTTCTCTCTTATTCAGCAAACTTGCTGCTCCTCAGAGTAGACTAAAGTGATGTCAACACATTGAAGCCTTTAGAAATGAGTAAAAAACCCTTCCCCTATCCCCAGCACCCTCTTGCAGGCTTGCTGCTTCGTGTTACTGTACTAAAAAGATCTGCTCCCTGGACTCTCTTTCAGGCTGGTTGCTCTGTGGAGACAGCTTGTGCGCTGTTTATTTCTCTATCCCAGTACATTCTCCTTACAGTGCAACTAAGCAGACACCGTGTCCTCCTATCAGGTGAACACTGAGCCATAAACATCATTCACATCTCTGACAGACTGGTGTTCCAAACTGGCAAATCACTGGCTCTTTGGCCTCTTTTTGTATAGCCAGGTGAAGGAAGCCATCAGTATGGATGTGTGTCTTACAAAGGGCTCTATTATATGCTGATATTCACCCATGCAGTAGTGAGCAAGTCCCTACAGTCTTTCCTCATAAACCTTTATGTGTTAGTCGGGCACTGGGTGGAGCCTTAGGAATACAGACTTGCCTGTCCTCTCTGAAATGTGCCTTCCAAATAAAGACATAAAGAGTTCTGGGGCTGGCATTGTGTTACATCAGGTTAAACTGCCGCCTGTGACACTAGCATCTCTTGGGGATACTGATTCAAGACCCAGCTGCTCCGCTTCCAACCCAACTCCCTATTAATGTACCTGGGAAAGCTGCAGAAGATGGTCTAAGTGCCATGTGGGAGACCCGGCACAGCTCCAGGCTTTAGTCTGGCACAGGCGTTGCAGCCATCTGGGGAGTGAACCAGTGGATTGAAGGTTGTGTAAGTCTTTAAAACTACAGAGAGTTCTGGAATGGACTCAGAAGACTGGGTTCTGGCCTTAGTTGAGCCATTAACTTGATTTGGACATTGAGCAAGCCCATTTATTTCCCTTTTCCTCAACTATAAGATGTGATGCTCATGCAGAGTCATCTCTCAGTGCCTCTTCAGCTGTCCTGAGAGGAAACCAAGAGCAGCACACTCCACCCTGTGTGAGTCAACTACAACTTCTAAAGCTTTTTGCAAAAAAAAAAAAAAAGTAGATGTTTCATTGATGTCCACGGTGGCTTCTTTCCGTAATCCTGCCTTCAACTGTTTGCAGTATGTCCATCCCTGTGGTGTTTTGGAAGTCTTCCAGGAGGAAGGAAATATAAAACTTCTGGTAGAAGGTTCACAAACCACCCTGAGGTAGAAACTGTCCGCACCAAGGCTTAAATCTGAAGCAGCTTTAAAATGCTGTGGTCTTCACTATCGTTCTGGTTCTGAAAATAAAACAGCCTCTTGGATATTTTCATTAGAAAAAGTTCTGGGGTGGGCCCAGCATGGTAACCCAGTGGCTAAAGTCCTCACCTTAAACATGCCAGGATCCCATATGGGCACCACTTCCCATCCAGCTCCTTGCTTGTCTCCTGGGGAAGCAGTAGAGGATGGCCCAAAGCCTTGGGATTCTACACCCACGTGGGAGGTCCAGAGGAGGCTTCTGGCTCCTGGGTTCAGATCGGCTCAGCTCCGGCCTTTGCAGCTGCTTGGGGAGTGAATCAACAGACAGAAGATCTTGATCTCTGTCTCCTCTGTGTATCTGACTTTCTAATAAAAATAAATCTTTAAAAAGAGAGAAAGAAAAAAATTTGGGGAGGAGCCATCCTTTAAGAATCACCTTCAGGGCTGGGGCTGTGGCATAGTAGGTGAAAGCTGTCATTTGCAATGCCAGTATCCCACATGGCACTGGTTCTAATCCTGGATGTTCTACTTCCAATCCAGCTCCCTGCATGTGCACCTGGAAAAGCAGTAGAGGATTGCCCAAATTCTTGGGCCCCTGTACTTCCATGGGACATCCGAATGTCGGTTCTGGCTATGGCCTGGCCCAGAACTAGGTATTCAGCCACCTGGAGAGTGAACCAGCAGATGAAGAATCTCTTTCTCCCTCTCTCTCTGTTTCTCCCTCTTCCTCTGTAATACATTCAGATAAATGAATCTTTTTTAAAAATCAGCTTCAGTATCCCTAAGATTTGTGCACTTAATCCACAGAGGTGACTAGCCCTATTTTATAAATAGGCAACTAAGGAAGAGAGAGAAAGAGATTTGAAGTAATACAGTTAATTATGTGAGAATGAGCATCATCACCTTCTTATTGTGCTTTTTAACCCACCCAGGCAGGGAGAGTTAGGGGTCCTTCTGGCTTTCGACACCCCTCTGTACTTACCTATGTCCCTTGGATCAAAAACCAAATATCACTCTTCTGGTGCTTATGGGATGCATAGGAGATGCCAGTTAGTTTTAGCTTATCAGAACTGGATTAAATTTTTATTTAAAGCACACAATTAGGCATTGCTTGAGGGAAAGTTTCCTTCCAAGCCGGTGGGTGAGGAGGGGGAGTTCTTTTCTTAAGCACATGGAGTTACTTAGAACTAGTACAGTGGAAAAACCCCTGAATAAGAGTCCAGATTGTTCCAAATGCCAGTCAACCCTGTGTGCAAAAAGCAAGCCACTCTTAGTTCCCTTGGTTGCCTTATTTGTAAAGCAAGAGGCCTGTTTATGCGGTTTTCAGAGATGTTATCAGTCCAAGCTTAATTTGTGGGGGGGAAAAAAAGCCATGAACTGTTACCCAAATATGAGAAATTGTTTTCATCTCATTGAAACAATTATGCCATTCTTGATGCATATATGTATATATATATATGGAAAGTAGTTTTACATATATACATAACCTAGCAAATTGAGTGAAAACACAAAATTGATAAAATTGATTCCCCTGGTCTTTTTAACTGCTCTGAGTGTTGAGTCCCAACTCTGTTGGAGATATGATGCTTTCTTCTGGTGTAGTTCCAAAAGTGTTTCAGACCATGACCTTTTCCAGAAATGTAAACAAGCCAGAGAGAGCCGGGGAAACCTGATAGACCTGCTTTGCCAAGCCCATTTCTTTACCACCTGCTGTTAGGATGAAAGAAACATTTCTATTCAAGATAGAGTAGGAAGCAATTGTCGTACAAAATAAAAAGGAAGGCTGAGTGGTATTGCTACACATATTGAATTAGAATTTGATGGTGAGAAGTATCTTAAGAGCATGTGTTTCAAATGAGAAAACTGATGCTCAGAGGAGAGCCAGAATGAATTGACATGCTCAGTATGTCACACTAAATCACTGACCTTGGACAAACAATTGTTCCTTTCTGGCTGGTGTCTCTTAGAACTGCGATGACCAGCTGTTGCTGTCCTCTGCCAGTGTACACTGCAAGCAGGCAAGGCAAGAGGCAGAGTCTAGCCTAGAATCCACTCCCCTAGCCCTTCCATTGACTTTGTTTCCAACTTCTTGAGCTTTGGGGTCTCTGTTGGAGCTATTCCCTATAGCTAGCTATAAAGTTTTCCAAGAACTGTGTTTCCAAGGCCCAGTTCATAAATATTCCCCAACAAGAAACCACTTCTCCCCCTTCCTTGCAACTTGTGGGATGATGGAAAATGCTGGATTGAGAGACGAAAGCTAGGACAACTACAGAGGCCTGGGCTTAGAAGTGTGCATACATCATACATTGTGCATGAGCTTAGGTGAGGATTATCTAGGACACAGCTTCTCCAACTGTGAAATGGGACATGCTATACTTGTACCTACTGAGATGTTGTAATGATTAGAAATCGATACTAACAGTAGGTAACAAAATTTGATTTACTATATGCCAGATGCTGTTCTAAGAACTTCACAAATATTAACTCATTCAATACTTATAAGAATCCTATGAGATAGATACCTATCATTACATTGTTCCTATACCACTGAGTAAAAAATATGGGGTTGCAGATAAACTAATTGTGCACACAGGATAGCCTACCAAGGAAGTATAGGTGGCCAAGCACCTGAGTCATCCTCTGCTGCTTTCCCAGGTGCATGTGCAGGGAGTTGGATTGGTAGTGGAACAGTCAAGACTAGAACCAGTGTCATGTGGGTACTCCTATGGCTATTAATCAGTAACTTCTTCTAGTGCATTTTTGTTTGTTTATCTCTTTGTGTTGATACCCTGAAGTTCAGTCACTCCTACTATGTTCTATTTCAGGGAGCCCGCTAACAGAGAGGAAAGTGCCAATACCCAGTTGTTGTGTATCGTTTGCAACAGCTGATGAGCCATCACCTATATACACCCATGTGGTTGGAAACACAGATTCCCCTATCTGGAACTTTCAACAGCAATCAAGGTTTGTATTTTCTGATGCTTCTTCAGCCTTCCTGAATCTAGTTTTTCTTTCATCCAAACAGCAAGGAATATAACAGACACAACCATGTTCGAACAGACCTGGAAAATTCTTATTCAGTTATTTAGTTCTAGAGTTTGTGAATTCACAGCTAATGGTTTTAAGATGTTGTTATAGTGTTTTGTTTGTTTTGTTGGGTTTTTTTTTTTAATTTGATTTTTATTGTAAAGTCAGATATATAGAGAGAGAAAGAGGAGGAGAGAGAGGAGGATCTTCCATCCAATGAATTACTCCCCAAGTGGCCGCAACACCAGAGCTGCACCAATCTGAAGCCAGGAACCTGGAGCCTCTTCCAAGTCTCCCACACATGTGCAGGGTCCCAAGGCTTTGGGCCGCCCTGGAATGCTTTTCCAGGCCACAGGCAGGGAACTGAGTGGGAAGCAGGGAAGCCAGGATTAGAACCGGTGCCCATATGGGATCCCAGCACACACAAAGCGAGGACTTTAGCCATAGGCCACTGCCTCAGACCTTGTTTGTTTTACTGTTGTGTTTTTAACCCTGTTCAATTCAATTGAAAAATTATTCAGGGAGGGCCTCTTAGATGTACAGTTCTGTTCTAGGCATTAGAAATTAAATTTAATCAAGATATTCTGTGCTATTGAACAGATCATGGTCTACCTAAGAAGAAATACAAATTAAAAATTACAGTTAAGTGTGCAAAGAAAATTGCAGAAGATCCAGGTAGAAAACTCAAAGAAAAAGATTATTTAGGATAAAGGGAAGGATTCGTAAATATGACACTTCAGCTTAATATTGAAGAAGGCATATGAGTTACCCAGGTACATGAGAGGGAAGGATGTGCCAGGCAAAGGAAACTCATCTCAAGAAAGGCTGTGGATTACCCCCTTCTTGGTTTTGTACCAGCAACTTGTGCATTTCATAGCCTGGGCTTTGAAACCCAGAGAAAACTGACCTCCATCCCTGTATCTGTCGTTCACCATCTGTGTAAGCTGTATAATATCTCTGGGTCTCGAAGTTCTCATATGTAAAGCTGGGGTGATTTTTAAAGGATTGCTGTGATGTCCGAATTAGACACAGTTGGGAGAATTACCTCACAGTATATAGTAGGTTTACCGCCAGTGATAGATTTCCTGTGGAAGGTTCCGAAATAAGAGAGTGAGTTCTGTCAGTCATGTTGTGGTACTTCTCAGAGGCTGTGCGCTAACACAGGAGGCTGAAACCTGGGGTACAGGGTTTACATCTGCACCTCCTTTCTTCTGTTACGAATGAGTCCTAATACTAATTACTACTACCGTCACACTGCATCACCTTCCTGTCTGCCAACACTAGCTATATTATGTGCTGTCTGATCTACTACTTGCCTGTACTTGTACTTGAATCTCAACAGTTACTGAAATGTTTAGTGTTTACAATTTAAGAAGCAGGCCTGTGTCAGGAGCTATAGCTGCAACAAAAACTTAGTTCTTTCTCTGGTGAGGTAGCAGAAATTCCAGAAATTATGACCATAGTGGCCAGGGTACTTTATCTAAAATGTTAACTGTGTCCCCAAAGGCAGGAAACGATTGAGCCTCTAGAGTGTAGGTGATTTGCTCATTCACAACCTGACATAATGACAAAACAAATTTAGTGAAGGGCTGTTAGCAGGCTCCTAATCTTATCCCTTCTCTTTACAGTTGAGGGGATGATAGTTATATCGTCTATTGGTTATTCAAAGTGGGGACAGAAAAAAAAACTGAGCAGTAGTACCGTTTACACTTCCTTTATCACAAAATTTATTGATTTGCTCTTTCTTGCAGTTTATAGGAACATAATATCCTATCTAAATCCCAAGGGTGATAGTGTTTTTAAAAATTCATGAAAAATGTATATGATGAAAAACATTATACAAGGATTTCAAAATGTTTTATGCCAAATGAACTTGTCTTTGAATTCCATTTTTCTGTGAATTCATTGAAGTATCCTCACAGGGTTCCAAGAGTCACTTGGAGATAATAGTAGCCAGGATTCAAAGTTGTCTTTTAACTGCCAGCTGGAGTGTCAGTCTCTGACACCAAAATTATTTCACTGGAGCACACTGCCTGCCTGTCTGAAGGCTAGGTGCTCTTCAGTTCGCAGATGATGTGGGAGGATGAAATTAAGGCTTTTGGTTTCCATCCATCCTCACTACCTAGAGCAGTAATGCCTAATTTGGAACTTTCCAGAGCTTTGTTGTACTATAAAGCTAATTCACTTAATAGGTGGTATTTTAGAGGTGTTCAGTGATTTCTGTTTCATCTTCTCTAACTAGTATGAGTTTGGGGCACTTTATTATTTTGTTGCTTTGCCCTCCGCATGTTTCAACACTGGAGTCAGGAAAAACCAGGGTCCAAATCCCAGCCTTGCCACTCACTGTTACGTGATCTTAGACACATTACTTTTCCTCTGTTAGCCAGAGTTGTCATCTGTAACTTGGGAGTAACAATGCTCACGTGGTGGGTTAAATGTGTTTGGCCCAAGGTAGGGCCAGTGAATCTTCTGATACCTCTCTTCCCTTCTCACCATTCTGCTACTCTAATCAAGAACCATTCCAATAAAGCCATTCATTATATGTTAAGGATCTCCACTTCCCCTATTCCCTCCCTGTCTTAGAGAAATAGGCTGAATATGGTAGCTACTTTAGAGGGTGAGGTTCTTGGGGAGCACTACAACAGGGGGACCTGTTTTCAATTTTTAGCAAATTACTTGCCCCTTCTTAACTTCCATCCCCTAGAACGTGACCATAAAGATGAAATAGTATTGAACCCAGCACAGTGACTTAGCAGCTAAATTCTCACCCTGCATGTGCTAGGATCCCATGTAGCCACCAAGTTGTTTCAGTTGCTCCATTTCCCATCCAGCTCCCTGCTTGTAGCCTGGGAAAGCAGTGGACGATGAACCAAAGCCTCCGGACCATGCAACCACGAGGGAGACCCAAAAGAAGCTCCTGGCTCCTATTGCAGCCATTTGGGGAATGAACCAGCAGAACCAAAGATCTTTCTTTCTGTCTCTCCTTCTCTCTGTAAATCTGCTTTTCCAATAAAAAAAAATCGAGGTCTTTATAAAAAAAAAGATTAAATACTATTGGCAGACTATAAAGCGTTCTTAAAATCTGTCTCATTGTGCAGAAGATTCCTTCACCAGTGATGTATGGTGGTTGTTTTCCTCAATAGGCTGTCAAAAGAGCTTCTTCTGGACCCACAGCAAACTCTGGTCTTCAAAGTTTGGCATAAAGGAGGTAGGAACTCTGCTCTGTGTATGTCTAGCTGGTTGTTAAAATAAGCATACATGCTCTCAAGTTTGCTTTTTTTTTTTTAGCCAAGTGAGGTAGTTGCACTGCTGTGCTGGGAATGCTGGTATGTGGTAGAGGCTAGTCCCATAGAATGCCACATGATCTCCTATTGAATTTGAATACTTAAACAGTTAAATCAGTGTCATTTTCTGTTTAGTATAGCAACCCAAGTACATTGCATCTTTCCCAATGTGTCTGTCAGTGGTCATAATGTGTACAACACCAGGGTTTCTCCCCACCTCATACAAAGTTCTACCTTGTTACTTTGGCTCATGAACCAAGACCTGGGCAACTTCAGGCAGGAACACAAAAGGGAAATCTGACAGCTTATCCTCCCTTGTTTTAAGAATATCCCCCAAGACATGGGGTGCTTGGCCTTCATGTTAGTCAGCTCGCATTTCTGAAGAGACCTGACAGCAGTGAAAAGAGCCCTGACTCTGAAACCAGACACTTGCTTCAAGCACCTTTCTGCCCCATATTGGTACATTACAACCTTGAATGAGCAGCTTAACTTCTCTACTTCAGCTCCCATATCTATACCTAGAATAATAGTATCTAGGATTTGGAGAGAATTAAATGAGAACCTGACACCATATCCATTTTTAATAGTAGTAACTAATCATGTGCCAAGACACACATGTATAACCTGGCAAGGTAGGAAATATAATCATTCCAATTTTATGGACATAAAAGCTGAAACCCAAGAAAATTTAGTGACTTGATTAAGTCTGTGTTAGCTGTTAATTTATAACCAGAATTTGAGTCCATTTCTAAATCCATTTCTCACTGATTGTCTAGCCTTCATTGTACTTGTGCATGCTGGTAAGCGCAGGTGACTTGGGAAATGAGGTGGTGAGAGCATCCAGCCATCTCAGCCTCTTTGTGATGCCTGCTAGGGCCTGGTTTGCAAACCTCCAGCTGTTCTCAGTTGTCTTCAGAGTCAGTTTTTGGTTTGCCAGTGGTAAGCTTCAGTTCTAACCCCCAAAGCCTGCTGAAGATGGACAAATCAACTTCCCTTTCTCTCCCCCTGTGCCTCCTGTTTGCAAGGGCTGCTGTGAGTCTTGTTTTGATGACTACTTCTGTGCTGCAACCTTGCATTCACTTAGGGCCCTCACCATTCCCCAGCTTCATAAATGCTGCAATAGCTTATCACAAATCCATTTCCTCTGACTCTACACAGGAAAGCCTTTGGTGTTTAGCTGGACTGTGCCCTTCCCCTTTGCCTTCCTTCTCTCTCTGAAATCGTACAGAGGTTGTCAAGCAGACCAAGGCTCACCTCAGTTCAGCACCTGCTTTAGCAGGACAGAAAGAATAAGCTTTGGTCTTATGCAGACCTAAAGTCAAATTATGACTTGCTCTATAACCTAAGTGAATCACTTTACCTCTTTCCTCTTACCTTTCCTTAACTTTATTCATAAAATTAGAAGGATAGCACCTGAAGTATGATACACAACTGTTGCTAGTAAATCAAGCTATTTTTCAGACATTGTACTAAAGCTGTTAGGTATAGACAAACATATACCCCACATTCCAGGATCCCTAGAGGCTCCTGTAAGATCCTGTGAGTAAAGGTTAAGAAAATCCTAGGACCACTCTCTCGTGGCTCTGGCTCTCAGTGTATAGTGTCCTCTCTCTCCCCTAACTTCATCCTCTTCTCCTCTGTCACACAAATGTGACACAGAAAATGAAAGCAGGCTCTGAAGCCAGTCTCTGATGCTCTTATTTTCTGTCTTTGGTGATGGCTTGGGAACCCCCCAACTGCCTCAGCCTCCCGAGCCAGCTTCTGACAGCCTGCCAGGCCCAGCCACACCATCCCACTCCTCTTCCCCCACAGATGAAGAGAGGGTGATTGGCTTTGCCTCGGTGGATCTCTCCCCACTTCTGTCTGGCTTCCAGTTTATCTGTGGCTGGTACAACATCACAGACTTCAGTGGCGACTGCCAGGGCCAGATAAAGGTTGCTATCTCACCTTTGGAGAATTTGACGCGCTTCAAAGAAGAAAGGCAAGCAAGACGTGGGGTGGAGACCACAGGATCCCTGGTAAGTATCCTGATTCCCAACACTCACCAGAAAGGTTTGTACCCAGCAAAGCCTACAAGAAGATCCATTGTGTTTGGTACCTTTCAGTTTATGAAATAGGCCATATATTTGTGTCTCGTAACCATCTCCTGATATGTACAAAATGGTTAAACTATTATGAGAGTAGATGGTTGTGCCCACTCTAAATATATTTTTAAAAAGTGAATATTAAATACTGTAAAGGAGTGAATTTTATAATACATAAATTATGTATCTTTTGAAATAAAAAAGTTGCCATGTGAAGTCTACAACAATAGTAGTTGAACCTTAATTCTGTTACATTAAAGTCATTTATCTTTCATTCAAGAATAATAAGAGGGGTTGACATTGAAGTATAGTAGATTAAGGCACTGCTTGCAACGCCAGCATCTCATATCAAATTGCCAGCTTGAATCCCAGCTGTCCTGCTTCCAGTAATGCACATCTTGGGAGGCAGCAGATGGTGGATGAAATTCTTGGATCACTGCCCACCCATGTGGGACACCAGATGGAGTTCCTGGCTCCTGTCTTCAGTCTGACCCAGCCCTGCCATCCCATTTGGGCACTGGTTCAAGTCCAGCTGCTCTACTTTCAATTCAGCTTCCTGCTGATGGCCTAGGAAAGCACCAGAGGATGGCTCAAGAACTTGAGCCCCTGCACCCATAGGGAGACCCAGAAGAAGCTCCTGACTGCTAGCTTCAGACTGAGCCAACTCTGGCCATTGGACCATCTGGGGAGTGAGCCAGCAGGTAGAAGAGCTCTCTCTCTCCCTCTCCTTCTCAATCTTCTCTATAAGCTGGTTTTCAAGTGAAATAAATAATCCTTCAATAAATAAATACATTAATAGATATGTTGTTTAGACAACTCTTTCAATAAATTAATTCTAAAAAGAAAAAAAAAAGAAGCTTCCCACAATTCTATGTAGAAGAGCTCTTATCAGAGTGAAGGCTTTTGGCCCAGGATCTGGCACCGACTAAGTATCAATGAGTATTGAATGAATATATTTATGACAAAATGATCAAGAGTTCAGTAGTCCCTATTTAAGAAGATTGTTTCTTCAGATCAACTCTGATATTCATGAAATAGGAAACATCACAGCTAAATTATTCCTGCATATAAACTAAATGTAAAATATGTCTAACCAGCAGTTCACAAGCTGGCTGGAGAAACAAGAGCATAAATATAAATAAAGCAGGGCCCGGCACGATGGCATAGTGGTTGAGGTCCTCGCCTTGCACGCCCGGGATCCCATATGGGTGCCAGTTCTAATCCCAGCAGCTCCACTTCCCATCCAGCTCCCTACCTGTGGCCTGGGAAAGCAGTCCAGGATGGCCCAAAGCTTTGGGACGCTGCACCCGTGTGGGATACCCAGAAGAGGTTCCTGGCTCCTGGCTTCAGATTGGCATAGCATCGGCCATTGCGCTCACTTGGGGAGTGAGCCATCAGACAGAAGATCTTCCTCTCTGTCTCTCCTCTCTGTATATCCGCCTTTCCAATAAAAAAATAAAAATAAATAAATCTTTAAAAAAAATACATATATATATAAATAAAGCGGCTAAAAATCTGATAATCTATCTGGTATTTATCATCAAAAGGTATTTAGCCTTCTGGTTAAGATGCCCATGTCCTATATCAGATTGCCTGGGTTTAAATACACCTGTGGTCCTGTCCTCACCTTCCTGCTAATTTAGTTGCTAGGAGGCAGCAGTGATGGCTCATGTGAGCTTCTGCAACTTATGTGGGAGACATGGAGTGAGTTCCCAGCCTTAGCCCCAGGTCCAGCCTGGTCTGGGGCACTGCTAACATGTAAAGTTGGAAACTCTCTCCTCCTCCCTCCCCGCTCCATGTGTCTTATCAGCCTCTTAAATAAAAAAGTGTAATTAACAAGGGTAGTTATCTCACAAGAATATTGAATAGTAAATGAGAAAATACATGTCATATGCCTAGCACAGTGCTCATCACATGCAAGGTGCTCAGGAAATTGTATTTATACATATGCCATAAACTTTACAAATTTGTTCCACAATGCTGATATCCAGTATATCAGTTTTCTTTTTGCCTCTACAGATCCCAGTATATAGTCCCTTTTCCTTTCCTGGCTCTGACATGCGTACTGCACTCCCCAGCTGCATTGCAAGGTCAACCCCAGACCAACTTCCTCACATCTCTTCAAAGGAAGTTGATTTCTCCAATCCTGGGAGGTGAGTGATTTCTTGATGGTGACAAGAAATGGGGTCAAAGGGTAGCAGTGTGAAAACTGGCTTATTTATAATCTCCTTTATTAGAGGAAGAAATTAGAGATCACAAGGAAGAAGTTTGTTGATTTTCTACCACAACCTTCTGGAAACCTTAAGATCCTTTGAAAGCAAAGTTTTTTAAAGGATTTAGAATTTTATTGCTATTGAAAGAACAGTGTGAGAGATGCTTTTGTTTTATCCTCAGAGATCTTTAGCCTTTTTCCCTATACTCAGTCATCAGCCATATGAAAAATATATCTTATCTGTCCTCTCCAAAAACTGTGTGCCAAGTTGTTTTACAAAAAGCACCTGACCCATCCTTCTACAGAAGCTGACCTTGAGTGTCCATGTGGGTATCAGGGCTAGAACATGTTCCATCCTGTCACTCCCTGTAGGCCCTAGTACCCTCTGGCATCTCCTCCCAGCAGCACATTCCCACACGCTTCTCTCAGCAGCTACTCCCACAGCAGTCGTTACTGAGAACACCCTTTATCCTAGGAAGGTCACTGGGGAGCTGCCCTACTACTCAAGGCTGCATCATCATCACCACATGAAGAGATCCTCTGGCCTCTGTACAAAGGGAGCTTTGTGCTCTCCCAATTCCTATACTATCAGCTTAGATAATTGCTTTGTTATCTGTTTTATATAAAGTTAATTTGACTGTAGCTAGTCAGTGAAACAGCAGGATAACAGTGCCTTAGTGTCACTGTTTAATAATTTTCAAAGTTCAACAATTTGCCTTTTGTCCAGCTAAAAATGTCCCTGTGGTACCACTGCAAAAGGACCACATCAGAATGTCATATTATATTCTAATCTAGCCCTGCTTCCAAGGCAAGGCTGTAATTGCCTTTCTAACCGCTTCACCAGATACAACCAGCTCTTTCTGACCCTGCCTTGCTCCATGCGCAAGGTGGTGAGATGGGATCTGAGGGTGGACAACTTTAGAGCTCTGTACTAGCTTTACCACTCACAAGCTAGCTGTGAGCTTAGGCTAATTGCTTCAGTTCTCTGAACCTTGGCTTTTTCATGTGCTAAATGAAAATAGTGTCTTATTGCAAGGCTGTTATGAAGTATCCATAACAAATGAGAAGACAGATAACTCATTTTGATGTACACTGTATATACATAGTGGCTGATTGAGTTTTCAAAATAACTTTAAGAGAAAGGTGTTACTACCCATCATACCGGGGTAATACCTGAAGCAACAGTTTTTAAATATTTTGGTCTTTGTACTTTACTTTTTTTTTTTAAAGATTTATTTATTGGAAAGTCAGATATACAGAGAGGAGGAGAGACAGAGAGGAAGATCTTCCGTCTGATGGTTCACTCCCCAAGTGAGCGCAACGGCCGATGCTATACTGGTCCAAAGCCAGGATCCTGGAACTTCTTCTGGGCATCCCACATGGGTGCAAGGTCCCAAAGCTTTAGGCCGTCCTCGACTACTTTCCCAGGCCACAAGCAGGGAGCTGGATGGGAAGTAGAGCTGCTGGGATTAGAACTGGCGCCCATATGGCATCCCAGCATGTTCAAGGCGAGGACTTTAGCCACTAGGCCACGCTGCCGGTCCCATGCTTTACTTTTAATACACAAAAATTACAACCAGGTCAGAGGCCCATCAATCAATAGGTGGATGGATGATCAAATTTTGATATGTTTATACATTGAAATATTATTAATTTTTTTCATGAATTACTGATAAATAAAATTATTTTCAACATAATTATGCTAAAGGAGAAAATACAGAAAAGAATATATTGTGTACCATTCTATTGATATAAATTTCTAGAAAGTGCATAATGACATATGATAGGAAGCAGATCAATGGTTACCTAAGGACAAGGCAAGATAAATAGATTGGGAATGTGAAAACAATTACAAATGACAAGTAGCAATTTTTGAAGCTGATATGTTGATTTTATTGTGGTTATTATTTCCATAAAATTATACATCTGTCAGAACTCACTAAATGCATAAACTCACTTAGTTTATGCATTTTTATCAAATTAGAAATTTAAATAGAAAAGTTTTAGATATCATGAATATAAAATCAATTATATATCTATATACCAGAAATGAACAAATCCAATAGCATCAAATAAAGTAAATACTTAAAAGATAAGAAGTGCAAAATGTATTGTCTGAAACCTACATTACATGATTGAGATTCACGAACGTCTGAGCAAACAGACATCCTTCAAATCGACAGGTTCCACACCATCTCTGTTAATTCTTACTGGCCTCTTTGTGGCAGTGCACAGGCTAATCCTAATACTCTTTCGACAATTCAGGGCATACAAACATCCTTAACAAGAGAAAGTTTCTAATTACTGAATACTAGAAGGGGAAGACATTTCACTCAGAGGTTCGAATGTCACTTAGGATGCCCACATCCCATATGGGAACACTTAGGTTTTGGTCCCAACCCTGCTTCTATTTCCTACTTCCTGCTAATGCACACTCTGGGAGGTAACAGGTGAGGGCTCACATCCTTGTGTTTTTGCCACCCACATGGGAAACCTCAGTTAAGTTCCGCTCACTTAGGTCCTGGCTTTGGCCTGGCCCAACTGCAGCTGTTGCAGGCAGTAAGCAAGTAAACCAAGTAGAACATCAGATGAAGGATCTCTTTGTCTATCTCTTTCTCTCTCTCTCTCTTCTTCTCCCTCTTTCTCTATCTTGTCTTCTCTGTGTCCCTCTTCTCCCTCTCAAATAAAATGTTTTAAGGAATAAGATATATATCTACTAGAGAGGGAAAAAAAAGGCAAGATGTTATTAAAGATGAAAGCCACATCGAGCAGACCATCCACATCAATAGAGGAAAAGATTAATGTTGTTCATGCCCTAATTAACGAGAACCAACAACTCGGAGCAGAAGCAATAGCCAGTATCAGGCTCAGCATGGTGGCCTAGCAGCTAAATCCTCACCTTGAATGCACTGGGATCCAAATGGGTGCTGATTCTAATCCGGTGGCCCCACTTTCTATCCAGCTTCCTGCTTGTGGCCTGGAAAAGCAGTGAAGGATAGCCCAAGGCCTCGGGACTCTGCACCCACATGGGAGATCTGGAAGAGGCTCCAAGCTCCTGCCTTGGGGAGTGAAAATCTTCCTCTTTGTCTCTCCTCTCTGTATATCTTGCTTTGCAATAAAAATAAATCTTTAAAAAAAGCCAGTATGATAAGCATTTTAATTATTTTACCCCTTACATAATTTTGATTGAAAAGTTAAAAGTTAGAAAGTTAGTTCGGCACTGTTGCTCCTGAATCACCTGCAGATGAGAACAGAGCTTTCAAGGGAAATTTTAGCCAAGTAGTATCCAGGTCCTGAGATGTTTCTTCAAAAAATAATGCAATATAGGAGATAAAACAATCATGCCAATGACTACTAAAAGGCAAAAAATCAGTCAAAGCAAAAGCAAGTCAGTCCAGACAAAGGTCATGGAACAATGTTTTGGAGATTCTCTAGGCATTTTACCTGTTGACTTTCAGTAGGTTTGAAAGATGGCAACATTTTCTCATTTAAAAAGGATTTTAAGGGAGCCAATGCAATGGCTCAACTAGCTAATCCTCCACTACCAAGTGTTGGCATCCCATATGGGCAACAATTCCTATCCTGGATGCTCCATTTCTGATCTAGCGCTCTCTCTCTCTCTCTCTCTCTCTCTCTCTAATGTTGCAAAGAAAAATAAAAACTAGACTTTATTGTTTTTTGCCATTTGGTAGCATTTTACACACAGGCTTCGATCTTCAGAATACCCTGGATTAAGTAGAAAAACCTTTTAAATGAAGTTTTGTACAATAGAAACTTCAGCAGTCAAAATTTAAACTGTAAAAAATGCATGCAAAACATACTTCTCTGAAAACACTCAACTTTGAACAAAGCACCAAACTACAGGAATGCAGAATGAAAACAGCATTTCAGCTCCACCAAAAATAGTCATCATAAAAGGTGTATGAGTCACCTAACTCCACTGGGCACTGTTCACTTTTTAAACAGGAGACAATAAAAATATTGCCTACAAACATCATCCGAGCTCTAGGGCAGGTTTCAGAGTGTTCATCTTCATAACTTTAACAGCGATGAGAATAGGATTGAGATCTGGAACAAGATCTGGAACCTCCATGACTGTAGTAAGGAGAAGGTCACCGTGTTCTATATATCTGATCTCTGTCTTGAGCAGCTCTCCATCCACCTCCTCTATATGATCTGCTATACTAGCTTCAATCATCATTACCCCAGTCATGCCCTCTGTTGTAATAATCCCGACATCGTGAACTGCCATATGAAGGTCTCCCCATGTAAATTCCTGGTGTCGGAGAGTGTAGTCTTTTTGTTTCAGAGAAATCAACTTTGATTCTATGCCCATCAGGCTCCATTCCATTGGCACACTTTAGCTTCCTTGGCATCATCTACATTTCCAAAATAAACAAAGGCAAATCCTCTGGAACACCTAGATTGTGCATCATACACAATAGAAACATCAGAAATAGTACCATATTTAGAAAAAACTTCTCTAGGTCTCTTTCTGTGGTGTCCAAGCTCAAACCAAATACTGTAAGACAAGAGTTGGGGTCAGGATTGCCTGATTTCCAACATGACGCCTAGGAGTAGACATGGGAGAATGACCGTGGCTGTGCCATTTGTGATGTCAACTGTAAGGCTTGCTACAGGATTGTCTTTGGGAACAGGACCAAGATTGTGACCTTGTGTAATGCCTTAGAGATCTTCTGGATCTAGACATAGATTCAGATCTGGACCTGGACTTTGATCTGGGATGCCAGGAATTTTCCGTGGAGTGAGACCTTGCAGGGGTATGCCTTGCAGAGTTTCTCTGCTCTGTGAACACTTCCACCTCTGGAGCAGACCGAGATTCCCGCTTGCAGTGGTTCTGCTTGCCGCTGTCGCTCAAGGCGCCCGGCTGCTGTCGCTGCTCTCTGGGCTTCCAGCTGTCAACCCTCTTGGCAGCAGAGGAGGTTCCATGACAGCCTCCCAGGATACAGTTTTCCAAGCTACCAGAGACAAGTGCTCCACACCGCCTCCACACGGGCTCTTGATCCAGCTCTCTGCTTGTGGCCTGGGAAAGCAGCAGAGAATAGCCCAAACACGTGGGACCCTGTATCCATGTGGGAGATGCAAAAGAAGCTGCGGGCTTTGGATAGTCCCAGTTCCAGCCATTGCAGCCATTTAGGGAGTGAACCAGTGGATAGAACATCTTTGTCTCTCCTTCTCTCTGTGAATCTACTTTTCCAATAAAAACTGATAAAACCTGTGTTTAAAAGTGGGGGGTGGATTTTTAAGGACGTTAACACGTTAGCAGAAAATGCCCAGGGAAGTCTTCCTGCAACAGCAGTGCTCCTGCTCATTCCTCCTCCGATGAACAAGGGTAGCTTTGCAGGAGTTTTGATGGAAAGTCATTGGGCACCCACCTCACTATCTTGATTTCACTCCTTCTGATTTCTTTTTAATCTTCAAAGATCTTAAAGAGCACCCACTTTTCTTCAGTAACGTAAAAGACTGCATTGAGTGAGGTGAATTCCCAGACCCTCGGTTCTGTGGCAGTGGACTTAGTAACTGCTATCATCACTTTCAAGTTTTGGATGTGGTAGAGCCTATATTGATGAAGTTTGTATTTTTCATTTTTATCTAATAATTCTATGTTTCCATTAACTTTTTGACGTTTTCTCTGATTGCCTATGGCTAATCACTTTGGAGGAAATGGTAAAATACTGCTAACAAGTGTGAGGCTTATTTGTAGATAATTAAAATGAAATTAATTGTGTTGGCAGTTTAATAACTGAATATTTTTAAAAAGCAATGAACTGTACACTTTAAATGAGTGAATTATATCTCAGTAAAGCCACCAATTTTTTTTTTACAGAAGTAAATTTCTGGGATCCATTCTTGATTATGATGTTTGATATTTGTTCTGTATGTAAAAACGAAATACCAAAGCGCTAAATGTATGATTAAACAGATTAATACATATTGAATTCTTACAAGGCTTGACATACTGATAATTCCATATATTGTTCTCCTAGTTACTCTGTTTCAGAAAGCTCACTTTGGCTATAATGTGCAGGATAGATTTAAAGCCAATTATTTGTGATACAGTTTTAGTCCAATCAAGAATTGATGAAACCAGAACTGTAGAATTAAGGAGAGGCATACAGTATCATTTCAGGAAAGCAGTTTGCTTACTGTCACATTGGAAGTTTTTTCATTGGCTAAGTTTTATTTATTCTGCCCACCCACCCATCCTTTTTTTTTGACAGGAGTGGTCCCACAAGAAGCCAGGTGTCACGCCATGAAGAGCACGTGCAAAACATCCGCCGATTTCATGAATCCCTGCAGCAGGGAGATGCAGCTTTGCCGAGTGATGACACAATGACCCCATCACCCTTGTCCTCCAATACCTCCATCCTGACTTCTCTCAGGTGAGGCTGATGAAAGACACAGGAAGCCATGGGGAGCACAAGAAGAGGGCGGTGGCCATGTGCAGTGCTGGCTCATCAGCTTCCACCATTCTCCAATGTTTAACAGGGTTCCAGTGTATCTCATTATCAGGTGGGACCCTGGCATATCATAGAATTCTTCACAGATGGATATGTCTCAGCTGGGGGACTTCCATTCCTTCAGGGAATTCCATCACTGACTCACCTACAAATACACAAACTTTACAGTTTTTACCAAAATTTAAGAGTAACAACCCTGACATCTATACCATCTCAAAATAGGCTTCACCGTCAACAAAGTCTGACTCCTGCCTTTATCCTCACAACCTCTACTTCCCAGCCAGCATCCATCCTTAGCATTTCCTGTCTCTGTCTCAGTTTTATAGTACAAACTCAGAAAAGAAACATAGCCAGGCCTGGCACAGTAGCCTAGTGACTAAAGTCCTCGCCTTGCATGCCAGGAATCCCATATGAGTGCCAGTTCGTATCCCAGCTGTTCCACTTCCCTTCTTGCTCCCTGCTTGTGACCTGGGAAGGCAGTAGAGAATGACCCAAAGTCTTGGGACCCACGTGGGAGACCTAAGAAAAACTCCTGGCTCTTGGCTTCAAATCGGCTTAGCTCCAGCTATTGTGGCCACTTACGCAGTGAACCAGAGGAGGGAATATCTTTATCTCTCCTTCTCTCTGTAATTCTGACTTTCCAATAAAAGTAAATAAATTTTGTTAAAAATGGCCAAAAAACTTTTTTTATTTGTTTATTTAAAAGGTAGAGTGACAGAGAGCAAGATTTCCCATCCACTGGCCAAAGTGCCTGGGACTGGGCCAGACTGGTGCCAGAAACCAGGAACTCCATCCAGGTTTCCCATATGGGTGGCAGGAATCCAAGTACTTGGGCCATCTTTTGCTACCTCCACAGTGTTGTGGACTAGGTTGGGCCTAATATTTCTTTTCTAGGTTCTTGCCTCTTACTAAAAAAGCATTTTAAGCACAGGTACCAATACAGTTCACAAAGTGAAAAAGTTTATTTAAAAAGTGAGGAATTCACAGACTCAGGAGGGGCTTGTTCAGGGACAGAGTGGAGCAGGAAAGGAAAAGATGGGAGAGATAGGTATCTACCCCATATCCTTCAAGTCCATAGGAAGAGAGAGCCCTGCCTTCTCCAGGCTGCTCAGGAATCTAGAAAGGGGAGTGGTTACATGATAACATTCCAGGTCCCAAGTGAAGGAAAGTATTTCCCTGGGGAATTATCTATCCCATATCACCAGGAGCTTTAGCAGAGAGTTGAATCAAAAATAGAACAGCCAAAAAAAATTTTTTTTAATTAAAGAAAACAAAACAGAGCAGCCAGGATTTTGAACCAGTTCTGCAATATGGAATATCAATTTCCCAGACTGTGTCTTAAACTGTTGTGCCAAAATGAAAAGAATTGAGCAGTAATGCCAAATGCTATGAAAAGCAGCCCAAACTGATGTCATGAGAAGTAAGTAGCATTTTCAGAATAATAAGGTCCTGGAGACAGAGGCTATTTAAAAACAGAAGTCAGTTTGGCTATTCTTTCTTGGGTTGTTAAAATATTTGAAACCCACTGAATAAAGCCAAAAAGAAAAAGAAAGAAAACAAGCTCTCTTCTGTCCTAGAGCAAATTCTCTGTTGACATTTGGGCTAGACAGGTTTGTGGAGGGGCAGATGTGGTCAAGTGCACCATAGGATGTTTACAGGATCTCGTCAGTCCACTATACCTCTCTTCCTGCTGTGACAACCAAAAAATGCCTTCAGACATTGCCAGATGTCCTCTGGGACCACAATCCCAGGCTAAAACCCACTGCCCTACAGCAGGGATTCTTCGAAGCCAGTATGTATCAGAATCACAGAAGGGACTCACTGAGACACTGACTGCTAGGACCTACCCCTCCGCTTGCTGACTCAGCAGACCTGGGATGGGACCTGAGAGCTCTCACATATTCTGTTACTCCTGGTCCGATAACTAAGCTTTGGAAACCACTTTCCTCTACAAAGAAAGGATGGACCACAGTCATGGGCATTTGCGTTGCTTCCTTGGGTTCAGAGAGTCCTAAACAGTGCTTCATTTAAATCACTCCCGTGAAAACTTTAGGGCAAGTATTGCTAAACCTGTGTTACAGGTGAAAAAACTTACAGCTTGGTACTAGTGAGTTTCTGCACCCAAAACCTCTGTCCAAGAAGTGCACTTGCCCATTTGCTAAACCTGCACTGAGTTTACATTCATTTGCATGTTTCTGCTGCTGCTGTTTATCCATGCGGCATGCACCAAAAAATAGACACCTAGGTGGTTTGGCAGGCACTGCTGTGATTGGATAAAGCCTTATGATGGATTCAGGATCAACCTTGTTCTCTCATTTTCTTTGATTTTGACTCCATACATATAGTTTTTAACAAAAGGATGGGCTTTTCAGTTCATTTTACACATACTTAGTGTCTGTTGTGCTGTTTGTGCCAGGAACCAGATGCCATGGCCTAGTTGGGGAAACTGAGCCAACACGTAATGAGAAAGTTAAGGAAAGTCTTGTGACAAGTGTGATAGAGATGCTGCAAGTACCAAAGTTTAAAGGATATGTAACCCAACACTTTAGGGAACTGTGAGCTGCAATCTTAACATATTCAACCTTAACTAGAACAGAGGTAGAGCAGGGAGTTGCTTTTCTCCATGGAGGTATGAGCTCTTGGATTCTCATCCTAAGTAGCTAGATGCTACATACTACTCCTTCTACTTCTATTTCTATTACTACTACTACTCCTGGATAAATCACACAAATTCTCTGCACTTCAAGCTCCGTATCTGTAAAATAACTGCTGCTCTCATCTGGTTGGCTGAGCATTTAACAAGATAATGTCTTTGAGAGCATAAGCATAAAATACTGCACAACTGGAAAACTGATGTGGTTTCTTACCAGAAAATTGAAAGAATCAGTCTTCCCCTATAAAGTTTTTAAACAGAGAACTTTTTAAATTGTCTTTTATTTATGTCCATTTTTCCATTCAACATCACTTACTTTGTGCCAGGCCCTATTCTGGATGTAGTAAGCCTAAAGAAATGAATTCAGAGCTTACATTCCATCAGGGGGAAATAGATAGTATAGGAAGAACTGTGGGACACAAAGCAAGAGATCCCTAACTCAATTTAGAAGCTTTTTGAAAAAGATCACTTATTTAAAGTTCAGGTAACTAAAGACAATGTTAGCTCCTACCAGAGCCTTAGTCAGTTCCAGTAAGGAAATGAGAACTGAGATGTCCTACAAGAGGGTTACGTTTTTGCTAGACATTCAAAAGGAAACCGCATTAGCCAGAAAAAAAGGAAAGTCATCCCCAGCAATAGGACTGTAATCGGGACTGAAGGGTGAGTTGATGAATTGGGAAGAGGCAGCACAGTGTAAATACACCAGGTGAGAGGCATTAATATCCCTGACGCGGGCAGTGGGAAGTCCAGGAGGCAACAACAAATGTTTTTCATCTCTGTAAATGACGTTCTTGTCTTTTCCCCCACCCCTTGTTGTTTATAGGAAGAATCTGAATGAACTAGATCAGATCCAGCGGTATTTCAGCCAGAAGCTCAGCAAGCCATTCCTACCCCTCAGTCCTCAGACTCCTGCCACCATCCTGGAAGGCCAGGAGAGCCCCCGGGACACGATTGGGCCAGGAGCTGGCAGCCTAGATCCCGAGAGCAAGTGCCTCCTGGAGAAATCCAGTAACCTGGTGTCACAAGTCAGCTCCTTGATCACGGGTATGGATGGCTGTAGGGTCTTTCTTGTTGAGTTCTGATCACCAGAGGCCAGTTCAGAAAGCATTGAAATGTCTGCCCTGACACGTCGCTATGACAGCTAGAGACCAATGGTTTCCATCATCTTCCCTTTACCTTTTTGTAACCATATTGTTTTTGACAAAAGAGACGTAGTAGTATGACAGCAGATATACTGGCCTAGTGACACAGGAGATTAATCCTCCGCCTGTCGTACCAGCATCCCATATGGGTGCCAGTTTGTGTCCTAGCTGCCCAACTTCTGATCCAGGTCCCTACTGATGACCTGGGAAAGCAGTGAAGGAGGGTATAGGAGCTTGAGCCTCTAAACTCACTTCAGAGACCTGGAAGATGTTCCTGGATTCCAGCTTCAGACTGGCTCAGCATCTGCCGTAGTGGCCATTTTGAGAGTGAACCAACAGATAGAAGATCTCTTTCTGTCTTTCCCTCTCTGTTGTTCTGACTTTGAAGGAAACAGGATTCTGGGCTATTGCCATATGAGATGCTTGTACCACAAGCAGAAGATTAGCCTATTATACAGGGTTAGGATTAGCAAGCTATGCCATTACACCAGCCCCTCAACATACTTTTTTGCAATTACTAGATATGGGTATGAAAACAACGTATGACACATCTCTGTGCCAGACCCCAGCAGCACCCTGTATCAGACATAAGATCCCTGACCTAAGGAGCTCACAATCTGTTGGGAAAAAATACAGTATTGTGCCAAAGGCCTACCTCTATAGTAGAGATTTGAACCCAAAATTTTTCTCACCTCTTTCCAACATTTCCATTGGCTTCTCTTTTCTCTGTAAACTTCCCCTGCTTTGTCATCAGGGTAATGGGTAGTTGCTTTTATTTTCCACTAAAATAAGGTAGTTTTAATAACTCATCAAATAGGTAAATAAGTGGATTCTCATTTTGGTTTCTAATATAGGTAATGACTGAAGTAAATGGAAGCATGAACATGCCCGCCAGGACTCCCAGCTCCCAAGAATTCCTGAGCATGAACAGATAGTCTCTGAAAGCATTTCCACTGATGTATCCGCAGCTATAAATAGATTAGATTTTGGTCCTCTGATACTAGAATAAAGTACTAGAAATTATCCTGCCTTGAATATAGTCTCACTGACTCTCAGATGGATTAATTGTCCTTAAGTTTTGTTTAGATTCTGATTGCACGAGTACTTCTGAAGCGAGAGGCTGGTGTGGGAAATTTGAGTGGTCTGTGGCCCTGCCTTGTAGTAAGAGTGATATCTGTTGCTGTTCAGATCTGCAGACTATCACCAGGAATTCTCAAGCAGCTTTGAGTTCTCATCGAGCCAGGAATAGAAGCGAAGAGGCCTCCATTCTCCCAGATTGTCAGGACACCGAGGCCATACAGAAAGCAAGAACAACTCTGGACAAGCCGTTGGCAAGACCTCTGGATGAGGGCACAAATTCCTCATCTGCCCCTGTTCCCAAAGAGACTTCCAACAGAAAAGGAGTGCTCAGTGAGCCCCTGGGGCACACGGTACCCATTGCAAGGACGCTGAGCAGTGAAGACACTGAGCCAGGCCCAGCCGACAGTGACGAGGACTACGAAGAAGACATCATTGAACCCAGGACCCTAAATGAGATCACCACCGTGACAGACAAAACTAGCCCTTGGTCCAGTTTCATGTCTGACACAAGTGAATTCATCAGCCCTGAGCCTGATGAGACGCTGAGGGAAAGGCCCTGTTGTCCTTCTCCAGAACCTTGTCCCAGAGAGGAGGTCAAAGGCAGAAGCAGCTTTCCACCTGCCCTGGAAAGGGCTGCCAAACCTGTGAAAGAAAAACTCATCACTTATGAGGGAGAGAGCTTCCAGGGCAGGGTTAGAGAGTCTGCCTCAGCCAACCCTCGGCTTATCCCATGCCTGAAGCTCTCAGGAGCCAGACAGAGGGATACGTTTGTGGGCTGGAGCTCCCAACGGGCAGATGAGGACAAAGAGCCCAAGCCAGAGGCCCAGACTGAAAATGAAGCTACCTCCAGTGAGCCCAGTGACTCTGCTGATAGCTTTGAGAAGTTCCCTCTACACCTGGCCCCCCAGAGAAAGGAAAACCATCAGGGGCCACCCGTGGCCTCCCCAGCCAGCAGGCAGAAGCAGGCAACAGCTGGACCCGAGACGTCCACAAGGCAGAGCCGCCTCCTGTATCCTTTCCTTGTTTCCCACAGTGGTGTCCTAAGCCACCTCCAAGCATTATGATGATGCTGGTACCTAGGTCAAGTGTGTAAATGTGATTGTGAGCTTGTACAAGTGATTGTGAGCAGTGCCACCCTCATGGAACACATGGGGGGCTTTGGAAGACCTCTCCTTTAGAAGACACTGCTGCATGACAGATGCTACCATTCAACCATTACAGCCAGCCCTTCGAGGCATAATACCTTTTGGGGTTTAGATGTTAGTATTCATTAGCGTGATCTACCCTAGTTTATCTGGTTCACCTATTTGGTGTTCTACCGCCTGAGGGCGAGGCCCCGGATTCCAGGGGAACTAAAACTGGAGCATGAGAGAGGGGGAAGAAGAGCACTATTACTGAGTGAGCATTTATTGTGCACTACAACCTTTCCCTCTTTTTTTTTTAATCCATCAGGTCAGCAATTTGAGGTAGATGTCATATGTATTTTGCATGTAATGAAAATGAGGCTCATGGCTACCATGATTTGCCTGAAATTTAACCTTTTAAGAGCAAATGATGGAGCTAAGATGTGGACACTATTTGTATGGATTTGCCTAAGCTCTCAGGAAGAAGGAATCCCTGGCATTCTCTCTATCCTTTGAGACGAACTGGCATGTGCTGGGGAGAGGGAACCACTGAGGATCACAGCTGCACTTGCCTAGCTGGTATCTTGCTGGTACCTGCTCCCCTGGAATCCTGACAACAGGCCAAGGTGTCGCATGGCTGTATATCAGACAAACAGCTTCTCTAACCAGAGGTCTTCCTGGGTTAGAACCGAGACCCTCAGCCCAGCTTCTTATTAGATATGTGGCTTCAGACATTTAGTTTAACTTTTTTGAGCCTGCTTGTTCACCTAGATGCTGGAGGCAATCATTCTACAATCACTGGACTCCCAAGTTCCCTGCCAGTGTCTGTATTTTGTTCTGTGTCCCCTTCACCTGCTGTTGCGCAGCGAAGTAGTCAGTAAATACAGACTGGACGCTGGTGGTCTCACAAGATGGTGGGGACACATAAAATGAGGGGAAAACATCTGCACCCAGAGCACAGATGTGCAGCTTAGCACGGGCAGAGGAAAGCTTTAGGGCAGGAGAGTGAGGTGGCATGGAAAGCTGGTGCCTCCAGCAAAGTTCTCTCTCACCTGGCCTTCCTGTCTTCATGATCATATCAGCTCAGAAAGCAGTCAGTGGAAGAACTGCTGCTTATGCTTGAATTTCACACATTCCAACTACTCATTCTTATAACCGCTAAGTGATACCTGGCCCTGTGCTACGTACAGAGGGCAGATCTGAATCAGACCTTGCCTGAAGAAGGACCCATTATGAGAGAGGAGACAGGCAATCAGGCAATGGTGGTTATAGTTCCAAGGGCTGTGACGAAATGTGGACAAATACTAGGAACCAGGAGAGGAATTGCTCTAACTTCTCAAATATCCCAGAAAGAGACATGTAGACATGTGAACCAGACCATAAAGGCAGGGCCCGATGACTGCCCACACCAGCCTTGTGTGCTGAGATGTGGCCAGGAGAAGGAGCCTGGCCTGCAGGCACCTGTTCACTGTGGCTGCAGCCCAGGGCCAGGTGAGAGGTGGGGCACGCTCAGTCTCACAGAGCCTTCTGTGCCTGGCCTTGAGGGGCTTGGATTCTGTCCCAGAAGCAAATAAGCATTAGCTTCCTCATGCATGAAAGAAGCAATAACAGCACTTAGGTTGTTGCAGAAGTTAACATAAACTGTCTACACAGTGCCTTTACGTGGGTAGTGGTTGGTAAATGTTTACTGTGTGGAGGAGTGTGGTATGGTCAGATTTAAAGATATAGAAAGTCCCTGGGCCTTATAGAGGGTAGATCAGAGAAGATGAGAAATAAGGAGACCAATTAGAAAACTTGCACTAATAATAAACGGTGAAGACAGTCTGACGTGGAGCCTAGACTGCTTTAAATGAGGAGGAAGGGTAGGACTATATGGGTTATGGTAGAAGGGTCAGGGCTGAGACAGGGGAGTAGAAAGTGTGACTTAGAGATTTCTGTCCCAAGTTGACACATGCCCCTGGGGCACCCAGAAGAAGGCAGGGGCCTGGAGTGGAGGTGTGAAATCACGTATAGAGGTGGACGTCTCTGGACATGGGCAGCAATAAGAGTATGGAGAAGAAAGGCTTCATCCCCAGGGATGAAGCACTGAGATCACCCACATGGAAAAGGCGACAGTAAGGCAGATGAAAAATGTGTACAGAAGAGCTGATCAGAGAGCAGAAGGTAGGAACAGGGAAGAGGGGGACAACACAAGAGCCCCAGATGCAGAGGACTCCAGGAAGTAGGGGCCAGCACTCCTGCAAGTCATTCTGGGAGGCAGCCTGGCGTGTAGGCACCAGCTTGAGCCTTAAGGACACCAAGGCAGGAGTGGGCACAAAAACACAGGCTTCCATGTCAAGGAAAGTAGTGGGCAGCCAGCACAGGCAACATTTCCCCTGCCCTGGGGAAAGTGAGAAGGGTGGGTGTTTGTCAAGGGCTCACAGTATGGGCCACCACGCTCAACGCTGCGTGTGTGAATTCATTCAGTCCTGCAGACAGCAGCCATCATTACATCTTTAGAGACAAAGGAATTGCACAAAATAAGAACTTTCCCAGTGTTGCCTAATCATTTAGCAACTGTCAGAGCCAGGTGCCAGGTGGAAGGCTGGTGGGGAAAAAGAGAAAGGAGGCAGGCAGACTGATGTTTTCCTAAGTAGAAGACTTGAGCATTTGCATAAACTAAGAAGAGAGAACATAGGAGTTGCAGGGAGAAGGTGGCTGCTGGAGCAGAAGCCCCTTAAAGCCAGAGGCTGTGGAGACTTCTGTGCTGCAGCAGTGCTAGCTCCACTTGGCATTGGCCAGCCAACGAGCAGAACTCCTCAGCTGTCAGAGCAGCCCCAGCAAACAAGCTCAGCCTTCCCTGTGCCAAGGAGGAGGGCCACCGCTCTATTCCTGCCTCACCACAGAACAATCAGGGACTGGGTCTACAGCAGGAAATGGATGTGTTTTGTTCACTCAGTGGGTACTTACTGAACACTTACTACACCCCAGGGACTATCCTGGGTAAAAAGCCAGACATGTGACTGTTTGAGGTCAGACATGGAAGGAGAGTCAACTAGAAAACCTTGGAAGCATGCTTAGCCTATTAAAACAAATCAAGCATTGGACCATCGCAGTAGTTTCCCACCACCTCCCTCAGAACTCCAGCAAATTAGATCACTGCCTTGATTCAGCAGATGTTTGTGGAACACCATGATCTCAACACATGCTGTGCCCAAGGACAGCCCCTCTCACACAGGGTGCCTCATCCAACCTGAGGCACTACCCTTGGAGCCATCTTCCAGGCCCCACCTGTCTGACAGCAGTAAGGAGGGAGCGCAGGAGAGGAATGGAAGAACAGCAGAGCTGTGGCCAGTGTGGTTCAGCACTTGTTATCTACCAGCCCTCATAGGGTTGTAGGGAAGTAGGCAGGTGACAGAATGAAACCACCCCATCTCTGCCCATTGAGAATCCTATCAGACTAAATGGCCCAACCATCTCCTGTGTTGCAGGGTAAGAGAGGAAGATCACCAGGGTCAAGACTGAGAGAAGGCTTCCTGAAAGAGGCAAGTTTTCAGCTGACCCTAACAGAAAAGTAGACTGACTGTTAGGCGTGCACAAGACCTTCTATTTAAAAGGGACCCACTTGTGCAAGGAATTCATGGTCAGGGATAAGTTGGGCAGGAGCAGAAACGGGGGTAATTAAGGTCAGTGAGATGTGACTCTGGCAAGGGGATGGACTTAACAGGTATTTTGTTCCCTTAACTACTGTGATAGCCCCGAACCTGTTGTGGTGCCCAACTTCTTTTTGCCTCCCCAGCAGTTGGAGGCCTCCCTGCGGATGCTTACTCTGTCTGAAACCTTGCCACCACCAGCCACAACTGACCAGGTAAGAGGACAGCGAGCTGGCCCTCCTGTCTCACGGTCACAAACATGCAGAAGGCAGAGCTGCCCCAGGCCATCTTCCCAGAAAGGCTGTAGCAGAGCTCACTCTCCAGGCCTACACTCAACAGCTCCTGTGGCCCCGGAAGGAGACCGGAGCTCAGGGAAGAATGGAAGAGACATGGAAGGAAAAAACAGTACAGAACATAAAAGCGAAAGTCAGCTGAGAGGCACAGAGAGAGTCAGCTGAGCTGCAGCCAGAGGTCGGTGTGAGTGAGGATGCCTCAGCTAGCAGGTGCAGGGCATTATGACAAAAAAACAAGGAGAATCCCAGTGGCGACCTGTGCTGTTTGCAGACACCTCCCCTAGCTGCTCTCTTCCTAGCACCTGACCTTTCCCATAAGTGGCAAGAAATTCAGCAATACCTAGTACCAAGTTCACAAGAAATTAATAGCAGGAATGATTTCTCCACTTAGTCACCATGTATTTATTGAGTCCCTACTCTGAATCAGGCATTGCACTAGAAATGAGCATATAATAGTAAGGAAAATACGCCCTGTTTTCGGGAAGTACAAGTTGTAGACAAAGAAATAGGATACTTATTATAGACTGCTGAGTACTGGCTGTTCTCCAGGGAGAATGTGTTGAGGCTGAAAAATAAGGACCAGCGTGGTGCTTACTTTATTGGACACTGTTCCAAGCTCTTTAGTTTGACTCATTTAATTCAACAGTCTCCCATTACCCCTGGTTTAAGAGGAAACTGAGGCATGGAGATTAGCTTACCTGGTCATACAGGTAGTAACAGAGCCAGAATTGCAGTCCAGGCAGCCTGGTTCAGCATCTGTGTTTGTTATCACTGCACTGTACCAAGAAACAGCCAGCTCTGTAAGGAACTTGGGGATGAGTGCTCCAGGCAGAACAGCATAGGCAAAAGGTCCTGAGGCCTTTTTCACTTTTATTCAAAATGCAATATTTCCATTGAAGAAGTGGGGAGGGGAGCGGGAGTGATGCCTAATTTAAACTTTCAGCAATGTATGGCAGCATAGGAGGTGTTGGTGACATTAAAAGCACAGTTAAGGTAATGTAGTGGAGAAAGGAACCATAAAGCAGGACTGTGTGCCTGGCAGGTTTCTACGCCCTGGAAGAACTAGGCTCCCAAATTCCTGCCTCAGGGAACTTTGAAAAAGTGTATACAAACCCATTTAATTATCTTGATAATGGGTGAGGAACCCACTGAGGCCCAGAGCTTGCCCTGCAGGCTGTCAGATGTTACTGTTACTCTTGTTTATATAAAGAAACAGAAAATGAGGAAAGGCTGAGTCACTAGCCCAGGGTCACCCAAAAGGTGAGTCTCAGCTGAGCTCTTGCTTTATACCACCTGACAGCCAAGACTGACTTTGCACCTTTTAAACAGGCTTCATTTAGCAATGAAACCCGTATGTGCTTTCCTAGAGGCCACATAGATGGCTCAAAGGTGGGGTCCGGCCGTGGGTGTCCTGAGAGCTGCAGTTAAAGGTGTAGATGTCTGATCCTTTACAAGTTTCTTTCCCTGCCCTCCTCCAAGATATCCATCTCCAGAACCAAAATATCTCACGTATTTGGCACATGCACCAGTCTAAGTTTATCAAGTCGGTAAATGCTTTCCTGGGGAGGGGCAGTGCCCGCCGTGTCCTAGTTACAAGTCACAGCAGACTGATGGCATCTGATGGGATGATGGTGAGAATGACCCCGGTGCCTTTCTCTCCTGGCCTGCAGCCAAGTGGTGTAAGGGTCAGGCATGCCCCAGAGGAAAGCAGGGCTGAGAGCCAGCTCCCCTGCCCTGCCAGCAGAGCTGCTTTTCCTGCGTTTACTTTTGTACCTTTGTTGTACTGGATTTTGAGATCCCCAGAAAATCATCGAGTCCGAAGTCAGTGCTAATACATAAAGGGCAGTTTATTCAGGCAGTTTATTAGCCTAGGTCTCCCAGCCTACTGGGCTGGGTGGGGGAGGGCCAGCTGCAGCCAAGGCTGCAGCAGGAACAGCAGGGCAGAAGGAGAGCGAGGTTCTACAGCACAGGATTCTTATATATTTCAGGACAATTCCATATAATTATACAGTCATGATTGGTCAGTTTTAACTGTTAACTTTCAAAAACAGCACGTTGGCAGGCTTCTGTTAGTAAGTTTGAAGCAAGCAACTTTCAAGAAGCACAAACTGATGAGCTGTAGAGCAGTGGGTCTTATCAAACACCAGGTACTTCCTTCCTGAGGAGTGCTCTGCCTACGTGACCTGCCAGGTGTCCTGCAGGGGTCACGTAGATTGTCAGGCCTGGAGTTCACACAGCCCCCAGCCAAGCAATTAAGGCAGAAATCACAAAAGCAGAAAACATCTAGGTTCTTCACCTTCATTGGATGGCTGACTCCGTACTGTCTCTGGTCTGTTCAATGGGAGGCGCCAAATGCAGGGAGGGAGAAATAAGAAACAAGAATGCTCACTTTAGTTAAAGGGCAAATCTAGCTCAACTCTTTTTAGATTTTTTTTTTAATTGCTAAGTGAGATATACAAAGAGGAGAGACAAAGAGGAAGATCTTCAATCCAGTGATTCACTCCCCAAATGACCACTACGGCCAGTGCTGCACCGATCCAAAGCCAGGAGCCCAGATCTCCTTCTGGGTCTCCCATGCAGATGCAGGGTCCCAAGGCTTTGGGCCGTCCTCGACTGCTTTTCCAGGCCACAAGCAGGGAGCTGGATGGGAAGTGGAGCTGCCAGGATTAGAACCGGCACCCATATGGGATCCCGGCACATTCAAGGCGAGGACTTTAACCACTGCACTATCACACCGGGCCCTAGTTCAACTCTTTTTTTTTTTTTTTTCTTTTTAAGATTTTATTTTATTTTTATTGGAAAGGCAGATATACAGAGAGGAGGAGAGACAGAGAGGAAGATCTTCCGTCCAATGATTTACTCCCCAAGTGAGCGCAAGTGAGCACAATGGCCAGTGCTATGCCGATCCGAAGCCAGGAGCCTCTTCCGGGTCTCCCACGTGGGTGCAGGGTCCCAAAGCTTTGGGCCGTCCTTGACTGCTTTCCCAGGCCACAGGCAGGGAGCTGGATGGGAAGTGGGGGCCTCCAGGATTAGAACTGGTGCCCATATGGGATCCCAGGCGTGCAAGGTGAGGACCTTAACCACTGTGCTACCGCACAGGGCCTGCTAGTTCAACTCTTAACGGACAAATCTGTTCAGGTGTTTTCTGTCTTGCCTTTAGCAAAACTCCATTGCTTATTGCTGTCAGGACCTCTTCTCAGGATCTCATTGTGAGGTCCTAGTGAGGGTGGCCAGTCATCATGGTTTGAGCAGACCTATGGCAGTTGCAGCCCTGGAGGTCCCACAAACCAAGAATCTCCCAGAGGTTGGTCATCTAACTAGAGCCTGGCCTCTCTTTGATACACCTGTTACAGTGTAGTTTCATAGGGTCTTACACTTTTGGCTGGCTACCAGCCAGTGAGAGCTAAGCTAGAAATGAAATCAAGCCAATTTGAGACACTAATATGGAAACTGTCAGACTGAAACTGGAGTCATTTGTGTACAAAATAATATTATTATTATTATGTGTAATAAAGAAATAAATTATAAACAGAACTGGGACCTGGGCAGAAGTTGTGGTGCATTGAGCCAGATCTCTGTCTCATATAAGGGTGCCTAAAGGTAGTAGATGAGAGCTCAAGTGCTTGGTCCCTTCCACCCAAGAGGGAAACCCATATGGAATTTCGGGTTTCATTTTTTGGCTTGGTCCAGCCTGGCTGCTTCAGGCTTTTGGAGAATAAACCAGCAGATGGAAGATTATCCTCTGCTCTGTCTTTATTTTTTTTTTCTCTACTTTCAGTACATTTTCTGAAAAATAAATGTTTGACTGAGAGCAAAATCTGTCACAAAAGATTCTGCCAGAACCACCATGACCTTCCAAAAAAGCCACTATAGCAAGTACTTTTGTGGACCTGGTGCAATGGCTCAATCGCTAAATCCTCCCCTTGCATACACCAGAATCCCATATGGGTATCCCAACTGCTCTACTTCCCATCCAACTCCGTGCTTATGACCTGGGAAAGCAGTAGAGGACGGCCCAAAGCCTTGGAACCCTGTACCCATGTGGGAGACTTGGAAAAAGCACCTGGTTCCTGGCTTCAGACTGACTCAGCTCCAGCCATTGTGGCCATTTGGGGAGTGAAGCAGTAGATGGAAGATCTCTGTCTCTCCTCACTGTGAATTTGCTTTTCCAATAAAATAAATCTTAAAAAGAAAAAAAAGTACTTCGTGTAAGTACATATATGCCAACAACTGTTTGTTCAACCTTGAACTCATGCCAGCCTGGTTACTCATCCTTGTGGCCAAGAACTGTTGCTTATTGTTGCAAGAAAATTTTCATAATCTTCATTTTGGCTTTTTATTTTTAATAAGCTCTGGCAAGATTAAAAAATTTTTTGCGTGATGGATTTTTCCACACACTGTCCAATTTGATGCTGCTGCCATACGTCCCCTTTAAATATACCTAGAATTTTCATGACATTCATATTCCACATTGCACACTCCATGCTTATTCCCAAATAAGCATCATTATTCTTTAGAATCTCTGTTACTTAGTTTCACACTAGCAAATAGACACAAGAAATCAAGAGGAAAATACTTCAGAGAACTCACTGATTTTAAAACCTTTGAAATAGTTACCATAGGATGTCACAACTTTGGCTTCTTTATGGTTTATTTTAGATATAGTTGCAAATTATATCTGGGCAGAGGCACTATAGTCTTAGGACATAGAGTCTCAGAAGGCCTTAAAAGTATCCTGACCTTGAAGAATTTAAGACCAAAAATAATCTTTTATGTTTACCCACATGCTTACTGTCTCTAGTGTTCATCCTCTTCCTCACGTCCAGATTCCTATTGGGCACCATTTTCAATCAGTGTAAATAAATTCCTGTGAAATTTTGTGTAGTATGGACCAGTTGGTAACTGATTTTAAAAAAAGGTGTATCTTTTTTTTTTTTTTTAAAGATTTATTTTTATTATTTTTTCATTGGAAAGGCGGATATACAGAGAGGAGAGACAGAGAGGAAGTTCTTCCGTCCGATGATTCACTCCCCAAGTGAGCGTAACGGGTCGATACTATGCCGATCCGAAGCCAGGAGACTCTTCCAGGTCTCCCACGCGGGTGCAAGGTCCCAAAGCTTTGGGCCGTCCTTGACTGCTTTCCCGGGCCACAGGCAGGGAGCTGGAAGGGAAGCGGGGCTGCCGGGATTAGAACCGGCGCCCATATGGGATCCCGGGCGTGCAAGGCGAGGCCCTTTAACCACTTGCGCCACCGCGCCGGGCCCAAAAAAGGTGTATCTTTTGTCTTCAGTTTCTAAAGATACTTTTCTCAGGCCCAGCCCAGTAACCTAGCAAGTCGCTATGCACATTCCAGGATACCTGTGGGCGCCAGTTCTAATCCTGGTGGCCCCACTTCCCATCCAGCTTCCTGCTTGTGGCTTGGGAGGGCAGTCAAAGCGTTGGGACCCTGCACCTGCATGGGAAACCCTAAGGAGGCTCTGGGCTCCTCGCTTCAGATCGGCGCAGCACTGGCCGTTGCTATCACTTATGGAGTGAATTATCAGACAGAAGATCTCCTCTCTGTATATCTGACTTTCCAATAGAAATAAAATTAAAATACACCTTTCTCACTGGCTTTGCAAGTAGAATTATGATTTGAAATTTTTTCAGAATTGTTTCTTTGAGCATTTTAGAGATGTCATTCCAATGCCTTCTCTCTCCACTTGTTTCTGAGAAGTAGATAATGTCCTAATTTGGGGCACTGAACATAATATGCTTTAAATTTTTTAAATTTTTATTGGAAATGCAGATTTACAGAGGAGAGATACATAAAGAAAGATCTTATGTCTGCTGCCTAGCTTCCAAATTGGCCATGACAGCTGCAGCTGAGCTGATCCAAAGCCAGGAGTTAATTTTTTTTTTAAAGATTTATTTATTTATTGGAAAGTCAGATATACAGAGAAGAGACAGAGAGGAAGATCTTCACTTCACCAAGATGATTCACTCCCTAAGTGAGCGCAATGGCTGATGCTATGCCAATCTGAAGCCAGGATCCAGGAACTTCTTCTGGGTATCCCACACAGGTACAGGGACCCAAAGCTTTGGGCTGTCCTCCACTGCTTTCCCAGGCCACAAGCAGGGAGCTGGATGGGAAGTGGAGCTGCCGGGATCAGAGCCGGGCCCCAAGAGTTAATTTTAATTGTGCATAAATTATCTGTTACGCAGCCTCACGATTGTGTTGGACAAATTACATGTAATTCACATTCAGAATGATTGGAAACAGGATGTGACACCATCTCCTTCCACAAATGCAACTGTGAATGTAGATTTCAAAAATAATAGAGTGGGCCCGGCACGGCACGGTGGCGCAAGTGGTTAAGGTCCTCACCTTGCACGCCTGGGATCCCATATGGGCGCCGGTTCTAATCCCAGCAGCCCCGCTTCCCATCCAGCTCCCTGCCTGTGGCCCGGGAAAGCAGCAGAGGACGGCCCAAGGCTTTGGGACCCTGCACCCGCATGGGAGACCCAGAAGAGGCTCCTGGCTTCGGATCGGCATAGCACTGGCCATTGCGCTCACTTGGGGAGTGAATCATCGGACGGAAGATCTTCCTCTCTGTCTCTCCTCTCTGTATATCTGCCTTTCCAATAAAAAAAAATAATAAATAAATCTTTAAAAACAACAACAAAAAAAGAAAAATAATAGAGTGGCGAATGAGCTCAAGGGGAGTTTATTGGAGGGGAGCAAGCGTACTATTTTGTGTGTGCTCAAGCAATGACCCCCTAGAGAAAGGGAGAAGGAGAAAATGCAGGAGAGAGGAGAGCATAGACGAGATCCCAGTGTGGAGGGGGTCATGGGACCAAGCGCATACTGAGCATTGGCCTTTGAGAGGATAAGAAATGCTTTGACTGGGTCCAGCACAGTCTAGTGCCTGGTGGCTAAAACCCTGCCTTGCAACTGCTGGGATCACATGTAGGCACTGGTTCATGTCCTGGCAGCTCCACTTCCCATTCAGCTCCCTGATTGTAGCCCGGGATAGCAGTCGAGGATGGCCCAAAGCCTAGGACTTTGCACCCATGTGAGACAACTGGAAGAAGCTTCTGGCTCCTGGCTTCGATTCAGCTCAGCTCCAGGCATTGTGGTCACTTAGGGAATGAACCAACGGACGGAAGATCTTGCTCTCTTGTCTCTCCTTCTCTATATATACCTGACTTTCCAATAAAAATAAATCTTTAAAAAAGAAATGGTCTGAGCATAGCATTAAGGAACACAGGCGAGTCCTAAAGAAGTAACTGGAGTAAGTTATTGGGGATGAGTGGAGGCCTTCCCATTGGCTGGACCCCAAATGAGCCCCACTCACCCTGCTCAGACTTTGGCCCTTTATTTGTGGTGGGAGGTAAGGTTGTCACAGTCCTCAACAACCTCCATATCCCTTACCCAGTCCCACATCTTTACCCCGTCTGGCTGACCTCAGCTGTGTGGAACACAATTCCTTTCTCCTTGGAGCATCACTTTTTTCTTTTTAAGATTTGTTTGTTTGTTTGTTGCAAAGGCAGATATACAGAGAGGAGGAAAGACAGAGAGGAAGATCTTTGTCCGATGATTCACCTCCCAAGCAGCACAACCGCTAGAGTTGAGCCAATTCGAAGCCACGAGCCAGGAGCTGCTTCTAAGTCTCCCATGCAGGTGCAGGGTCCCAAGGCTTTGGGCCATCCTTGACTGCTTCCCCAGGCCACAAGCAGGGAGCTGGGAAGTGGGGCCACCGGGATTAGAACCAGTGCCCATGTGGAATCCCGGCACTTACAAGGTGAGGCACCAAGCTATCACACCAGGCCCTGGAGCATCACTTTGATCAGAAGCATCACTGCTTGATTTTGCTGCTCCCTCACTGACTCCTCCCACTTAGCCTCCCTGACTTCCCCTGCTTACTTAAAAAGGGGTTTCCAGAGCACAGCCTTTCTAAATAACATTTATTTGAAATACAGAGTTAAAGAGGGAGAGAGAGAAAAAGATCTTCCATCCTATGGTTCACTTCCCAGATGGCCACAATAGCCAGTTAGGCCCATCCAAAGCCAGTAGCCAAGAGCTTGCTTCAGTCCTCCACATGGGTGCAGGAACCCAAGACCCTTGGGCCATGCTGCCTTCCTAGGTACACTAGCAGGGAGCTGGATCAGCAGTGGAGTAGTCAGGCCTAAAGCCAATGCCTGTAAGACATGCTGGTACCACAAGCAACAGTTTTACCCACTGCACCAGCAGCGCCCAGAGCCTAGTTTTTACTTTTCCATTTGCAGTTACACACAGGGTGACCTCATCTAGTCTCTGTATGCTGAAGGCTGTCATAGTTATCTAATCTGGACCTCTTCTGTCTCTGGCTTTACACATCCAGCTCCTCTGCAGCACTCTCCGCCCCCGCCTTCGATATCTGACACCCCAAATTCAGCCCACCCAGACTTGAACTACAGATTTGATTCCAAAATATGCTCCTCTCTCAATTCATGGGTACTCTATCCTTTTTAATTTAGTTGAGCAAGCCACAATTTGGGGGTTCCTCCCTAATACTTTTTTTCCCAACCTCTGGGAATTCTAGCAGCTCTACATTTAAACTATACATATGCAAATCTAACTACTTTCCACCGTGGTCTAAACCCTGTTTGAACAGCCTGGATTATTGCAGCAAGCCCCTGACTTGCCTCTCTTTGCTTCTGCCCTTGCCCCCTGCTGCAATCAATTCTCCACCCAACATTCAGTGGCCTTCGAAGAGCCCACATTACATAGACCAGGTGACTGTTCTGCCCTGAACCTTTCCATAACTTCCCATCTGTGGATAGGAGAGCTGTACTTTCCATTTTCAACTTGAACTTGAAGCCAGGCTGTGGATCTGCCTCCCCCAAGCTCACTGGCCACCCAACTGCTGAGTATCTGAAATGACATCGGCCTTTATTAGACTAAAAGTAAAACAAAGCAAAGGGAATGAATAGAGGTGAAGAAAGCCAGACTGTATTCAGCAGCTTGAGTGGAATGCCCAAAGGTAAAGGCTCAGCAGCCTCTGGGTTTGGACAGAAGAAAACTCAGAGGATCAACAGAATTTGCTAACTGGGAGGTCCAAACAGTATGTGCTGCAGAAAAGGTCAGAGATTGGGAAAGATGGGCTTGGTCACAAGCAGGCAGAACAGGAAAGGAATCAGGTGCAAAGAGCAAGAACCAACCTGTCATCTGAGCCTGGCCCCTCTGCCCATGGATGGGGCAGTTCCTGACCATGCAATGGACGCAGGCTGGTTCTCTGCCTGCCTGTGTTAAGCTGAAGGTCTGCCTGTACCACAAATAAGCCCCTGTCTTAACAACAGGAGTGTTGTAGGGTTTTTGACCCCGAGTACAGCAGCAACCTCAATTCTTGTCTCGCAGGAAAGAAGAATTTTTGTGCGGATACAGTTTAGTTTTAAAGTAAGATTTATTAGAAAAGTTGAGAAAGGAGACTCCTGTCCTAGTGACGGGAGGGGGCTTTGAGATCCTCTGCCATAGTGGCAGGAGGACAAGTGAAAAGACTCTAGTGCTCTGCCATAGTGGCAGGAGGAAAAGTGAAAAAGATCCATATCAATGGTGGGGAAAGCATCTTTTAAAGGTTTACCTCAAAAATGTTTCTCCATAAACAAAGAAAATTCCTGGTTTCCATGGTACCTGGCCTTGGGACAAAAGGCCAGAAAGGTGTCACTGGCCAACTTCCTTGGTCCCTTTCTAATGATAAAGAGGCCGGTCTGAAGCCCTCCCCCTCGGCACTGGCTGGAGACAGAATGGGGCTGAGGTTTCAGGTGGGGAATTGATATGTTAATGTCGCCCTTGTCTCTTGGGAAGCATTCCTAATAAGTTAAGATGTTCATTTGTCTCAGAAGAGAGGTGCTCTGGTGAATTCAAGACGTGGTGGGGAAAATACCCCTTTATATTTGAGAAAATAATGAGGACTTGGGGACCCAAAATACCCTAACTGCCTACTACCCAGTCTAACTCCTCTCACAGGAGTGGGCGTGGACAGCAGGAAATAGGAGACAAGGCCAGGCATGAGCAGAGGCCTCAGGCTGCCCCCCACCCACAGTATTCCCACCTCCATGTCAACAAGCCTTGGCAGTGCCTCCATCCTGGCAACAGGCAAACCAAGAACCCACCTCAGATATCAGGCCTGGTGTCCCCGAGGGCTCATAAAACACAAGTCTCCCTGGGCCTCTGCCTGAAGCAGAGAAAGGGATGCAAAATAAGTGGCTATTGGGACCCAGAGTACCCCTCTGCAGCACAAACTGGAGACTTGGGTCACCCCTGAGGCCCAAGTCCTTGAGAAGCAGCCCTCTGGGCTCTTTGTGGGAAGGGAGGAATGCATGGAAGCGTCTGTTGCTGCAGAGAGGATCTGCCTTAACCAAAGGCCTGGAATGTGGAATGTGGCAGGTCAGGAGCACGGTCCTGTATAAATGAGCAGGATGTTTGCTGCAAGAGGCCAGCTTTTCCCACACAATGTAAGCCTGCATCTGCTCCAGAGCATGAGCATTCAGGAAGGTAAGGGCTACAGGAAGAGGCTGGCCTACTGGCTTGAGGCCTGGGGCTGGGTGCATCCCACATTATGGAAAGAACTGCAGACACCTGCAGAGGGCAAATTCCTTCCTTCCCTTAAGCCTCTACCTGCATAGAAGACTGGAGATGCCTCTTGTGATCCCTGCCGTGCTAGGAAATAAGGAAGCCTGCCTGTGACCTGACCATTCTCAGAATGGGCTCAGGAGCATGTGCTCCCCTACCATTTGAGCTTCTATAGTGGCAGGGGCCTGGAGCTTTCCCCCTTCCCGTGGGTGAAAATGGTAGGAGAGCAGGGATGCCCTGCTGCCTGCCTTTCCTCGTTGGCTGCTGCTCTAGTCCTCTGGGTAGATCGCCTTGCCGCCACAGCTTAACTCTCTGAGCTCTGCATTCTGGCCTCCCATACAATAGGCATTGGAAATGTCTAGATTAAAGAAATGAAAGGCAGGAAGGGCTGGTTCATCTTGCTGATGCCAGAAGTAATTCTGTCTGTGCCTCAGTTTTCCATGAGTAGGATTGCAGAAACAGGAGATAGTCCTACCCGTCAGGATCTCCACCAAGCCCACTGTGAGTGCCCGGGGTGGAGTGGGGGGGTGCCGTGTCCTTAGGGACAGGCATTCTGGGTGTCCCCACAGTGGCCACTCTCTCTTCTTTCCCTCTTCCCCTCCCAGGCTTTTCCTCCTTCAGGGCAGGAGCCTGGTACAGAGGAAGCAAAAAATTAAAAAATAGAGAAGATTGAACAGATGAGAGCGGAGAGTTGTGACCTGTCTCTCATGACTGGGAGAGGTTTGGTGTCAGGGCACTGTGGTGTTTGCTGCATGTCACTTGAACACTCGGGAGCTGGACATGGTCCCCGCTGGGACACCTACTGTTGTAGGAGTTTTGACCCCGAGTATGGCAGCAACCTCAATTCTTGTCTCGCAGGAAAGAAGAATTTTTGTGCGGACACAGTTTAGTTTTAAAACAAGATTTATTAGAAAAAGTTGAGAAAGGAGACTCCCATCCTAGTGATGGGAGGGGGCTCTGAGATAGAAAGGACCCTTACCCCTGCTACAGTGGCAGGAGGAAAAGTGGAAAAAGGAGACCCATATTAATGGTGGGAAATGCACCTTTCAAAGGTTTACTTCAAAGAGGCTCTCCAAGGACAAAAGGAAATTCCTGGTCCTCCTCGTATCTGGCTTTGGGGCAAAAGACCAGACAGGTGTCAGACCTTGGACATTCCTGGCCTTGGGAATATGAGTACTACACTTTCTCCAGTCTTCTTTTCAATGATAAGGAGATCAGCCTGAGGCCCTCCTATACTATGGCTGGAGATAATGGCTGATGCTTTAGGCGGGGAATTGATATGCTAATGTCACCTTTGTCCCTTGGAAGAGAGGTACTCTGGTGAATCCAAGACATGGTGGGGAAAATGCTCTTTTATATTTGAGGAAGAATGATGACTTGGGGACCCAGAATACCCTAACTGCCTACTACCCAGTCTAACTCCTCTATCACCTCGACAGCCCCACCTCAAAAAGCTGTGACTTGTTTGCAGTCAGGAAGGGACAAGGCGCCTCCTGCAGAGGCCCAGGCATTTGAGGTTGAGGCTCAAGCCCTTGACCACATTCTGCCACAACTGTGGGTTCCTCACTTTCCACCCGGGAGAATAGTAGACTCACCACACAGAGTCCGTAAGGGCTAGGCGAGGTGCAGTGTCTCCAGTGCTGTGTATACCAGTTGCTGTATATCACTGTTATTATGAGGGGCCACAGTCAGCCCCATTTGGGGCGGATGCAGCCAACTTTTTCCTCTGCAGGACAAGAGCGAAGCCGCCAGGGGAGCCCTCTCCAGGAGGCCTTGTCGCCCCAGGCCCAGCTCACTCCCCCCAACCCTGCCTGAGGAGGAGACACGCAGGATCGCACGGATATTTTCTTCTCGGTGCTCCCAGAAAGACTAAGAAGGCCCACGCTCTGCCTTGTCCAGCCTGCCGGAGTAACTGGGCCTGGTTCCCTCAGGACTGGTACAGCCCTGAGAACACCGCCAGGCCAGTCCACCAGTGCCTTGAGATCCAGTCCCAGCACAGACCCACAGCCACCTGCCAGGACTCCTTCTGTGGTGAGGCAGTGGATTCTAGCACCCAAGTGACCCACCCATTATTTGACCAAGGGACCCCAGTTAGGTGCCTTTCTGCCAGGATCCCTACCTAAGCAGACTGCTGACCTTGAGCCCACCCCGCTGCCTCATCAGGGAAGTCCGCTTTGCCTTACAGATTGGGAGGGGCTGTGGGCCTCATGCCTGAAGAGGACCCCCAGAGCTGCCTTCAGTCCACGTGCTTGGGAATAAGGGGCTTATAGATTTCAAGGATTTGTATGCCACATTGAATGAATGAGAGAAGAAGAGGAACTCACCTCCTTCGACCTTTCTTATTTGATTGAGAAACTCTAACCATGCTTTTAATTTATTGTTTTTACTTAGCTTTTGAAGGTCATTATGCCTGCCTGTGTTTGAATAAAATCATATGTTTGTATTCTGTGTGCATTTCCTGGGTTGGCCACTGGAATGGAGGTGTTAAGAATTCACATGAGTTCTTAGAGGAAGTTGGACAGTTGCATAGCCTCTCAGAAGCTCATCCGGAAGACAGCCTAGACCATCCCCATGCAACCTTAGAGACCCTATTGCCCTTCCTCCCTACCAAAAATCAGGTTGGCCCAGATCAGAATGAACCCCATATCTCTCTTGCTGATGCTTGAAGCCTGTTAGAAAAAGACGGGGCCCCCAGAACCTGCCTTGTCTCAGGGGTACTGGATCTGACATAGCTGCACAGAGCCCAAATGTTTGAACAACTACCATTGAGCAAGGCCCTGTGGGAAAGCTAAGATGGGGATGTGGGTATGCAGTGTACAGCAGCTGGGCCACAGGGTTGGAGAGGAACTGACATAAGGGCGTGGTTTCACCCCAAGTGTGTGTCATTTCACTCAGTCCTCCACCTATCTCATGTCAAGGGATGGTTTCTAGTGAAACTGAGACTTCAGGAAGTGCTAAGTGCTTTGCATCTGTTTTCACAGCTAGGAAGTAGTATCCAGAGGTGTCACAAGGCTACCACACTCGGTGGTCAAAGCAGCACAGCCGTGAAGTACTCTGAATTCTGGGAATCCCTGGGAGAAAAACCATAGTCCTTCGAGCCATCAGGGAGGACTTCCTAAGAGAGACTGGTCTTGGCGAGAGAGGACCAGAAGAGTGCCATGGGTCACACACAAGCTGAGGATCCAGAAGTGAGCGGCCAGGCTGTTGCTGCACCTCTATGGCCTCCATAAAGCGTGCTCCCTCTGACAGCCCCAGCTGTGTTCCCAGGGTTGTGGTGGAGATCAAATGAGACACTTGTCAAAGTGCTTTTCCTGCACTTGGCACTCAGGGAGCTTGGGAAATGTCAGCTCCACCCACTGGGCTGGAGCAAACCAGTAGAGCGGCAGGTGCAGGGACCAGAGGCAGAGCCTGCCAGGCTTCAGGGTGCATAGTGATTCCGGAACCTGGAGGAGGAGAGGCTGTTCTTCGCCTGCTGCTCTGCATCTGTTTATCCTGGCTCTCCAAACCTCAGGCTGCCTGTCCTCCCTCACCTCCCACCCCAACTTCTCAGCACAGAGCTTTCAAGGTCAGGGGCTCCACCTCCCTTGGGGGCTCAAGGAATCTACAGAAGGTCAGGCCTGAAGGGTGAAGCTCAGGTAAAGAACATTCCTTCCACTCCCTGCCCCAGCTTCTGGAAATAGCCTGCCAGTGTCAGGGTAAGGTCACGGGAGGACACAGGTCTAGAGCCACCGAGGAGGCAGGCAAAACCCACCGCCCAGTTAGGAAAAGGGAGTGTCTGACCAGGATTGTATCCTGTTCTGCAGTATGGATTAAGGCACTTGTTCCAGAACTGCCCAGTACTCCCTCTACAGAGGCATGGGGAAGGGGTGGGAAATATGGGTGTTTCTGGTCACCCCTCACAGCCTGTTCCAGCCCTGCTTCAGGAAGCTCCCAGGCTGGAACAAACTTAACTCCCCTGCCCACCCTGGGATTCCCCCAGGACCTGTTATCCCCTAGTTTGGGTTCCCACAGTATATTGCTCCCTTGTAAGTTCCCCCGCCACCTCCAGGATGGTAATTCCAGGTGGTCTTCAATAGCCCCAGCAGCTACCGCCCTTGTAGCAGTTACACAGCAAGGACATGGCCTGGTCCAGGGAACGGGACAGGTACAGCCCACACTTCTCACTGGGGCGTCTAGATTTCAGCTCACTTGCCCTGTGTCCGGGGCTCCATGCCCAAGTATAGAAATAGCCTCTACCGAATGCTCTGCACAGAGGCCCCCAACTCCTTTTGCTTCCTGCCCTTCTCCCCACCACCCCCCATGCAACATTCTTTGGCCACTTGAGCAGCAGGTATCCCTAGCATCTGTGGGCTCCAACCCCCTGTGGTTCTGAGACCATCCAGGCCTACTGAGGTCTTGGCCACACCTTCAGGTGGGTGGCCAAAGTATTGCCCACCCATTTCCTAACTGATTAAGAGACCACCAATGGGGAACACCTTACCTGTAGGTTCTCGTCCAACAAGGAAGGGTCAGGGAAGGTTTAAAACCCCAAGATCCTTCCAATGACCCCTTTGATTTATGTCTCTTCTCTCCCCCTTTCGAGATACCCCACCTCCTGACTTTCTCTCTGAAGGTGCTTTCTCCTTCTTCTCCCTTCCCTGCTCACCTGGTCCCTTCACAAACTTTTCTGTCTGCAACCGATTCCAGCTTTTTATTTCTATAATAAGCTGAGGAAAGAACCCACCAGGCTTTTCTGGTAACAGTTCCAGCAGCATCCATCCATGCTGCAGGCATCCATCCATGTATCAGGCCAGGCTGTGCTGTCTGCCAGCTGGAGAACTGGGTAAATCTTACCCTTCCTGGAGTTCTCTTCTCATTTGAAAAATAAAGAATAGTATAATAGATTCACCAGCAATAAAAAGGGAATTCTGATACACACTGCCACATGGGTAAGACGGAATGTACTGCTCAGCTAAAGAGAAGATGCCAGTCACAAAACAGCACATGCTGTGACATTGCTCATATGGAATACTCAGAATAGTTTGAATCCCAGCTGCTCCACTTCTGATCCAGCTTCCTGCTGATATACCTGGTAAAGAAGAGGAAGATGGCCCCTGCACCCAACATGGGAGACTTAGACAAAGCCCCAAGTTCCTGGATTCAGCCTGGCACAGCCCTGGCCCTTACAGCCACTTGGGGAATAATTCAGTAGAAGGAATAGACAGATTTCTCTACTTATCTCTCTCTTCACTCTCTGTGTGTCCTGCTGCCTTTCAGCTAAATCTTTAAAAAAAAATTTTTTTTTAAATAGGCAAATCTTCTGACTAAGTCACAGCATCAACTGATGTGCATGAAGTCAGCCTGTGGCTGGGCTGGGCTCGGCTACAGAATTTATCAGTTTGTGTGAGAGATGGGGTTGGGGCCGAACTGACCAGGCAGGTGCATTCGCTGGTATGTGTGTTGGCAGTGCAGGTGATGGACCAAACCTGACCCTGCACTAGCTGGCACATAGTAGAATCAAGTCTGAGGTCACCTCAGGTGAGGTTTCTTAGAGGACTCCCCAACTAGATCACTGGACTGAAATTCTGGCCACAGGGAAAATCACAGGTTATATGGTCTGACCTTGGAGTGCATGTATCGGGACTGGGCCTCCTCAGTTGCTGATGCCAGTGCAGTGGTCAGCATGCCCAGATGCACACTAGGTACATGACAGCCAACTCCTCTAGGCCAGCAGAGGACATTCTGTCAAAGGATGGAAAGCAGCACAAATTAGACAGCTCTCCTGACCAAGTTTACAGCGTGTTCCTGGATCTATGGCTGTACACTGAGGTGTACTTCGCCAGCTAATAGACCTTGGAAAGATTTTCTCAACCTTGGTACAGTGAAGCTGACAGTGAATGTCTCATATCTACCAAAACTATTCAAGAAGCACCCTCAGAACATTCTTCCCCACATCAGGGTCTCTAAGGTGTCATCAAATGTCTGTCCCCCATCCTTGGGTGCTAATACAGTTGGCCAGCCAGGAACAGTCACCTGCCCTCAACCAGCAGACCAGGAGAATAAAAAGAAAAGAACTGAAACACACATCCCACCCATCTTCCTCCATACCTTCACTTTCTCAACCCTAATAGGAGGCCCACATGGGCACGCATCCCTCTCAATTATGTAAACAATATCAAAAATAAATTACTCCTGGCGCTTTGGTGTAACTAGCTAATCTTCCTCCTTCAATCCCCTACATCCCATATGGGTGCCTGTTCATGTCCAGACTGCTTCACTTCCCATCCAGCTGCCTGCCTGTGGCCCGGGAGAGCAGCAGAGGATGGCTCAAAACTTGTGATCCTGTACCCACATGGGAGACCCAGAGGAAATTCCTGGTTTCTGGCTTCAGACTGACTCAGCTCTGGCCTTGTGGACATTTGGGGAGTGAATCAGCAGATGGAAGATCTTTCTGTCTCTCCTCTCTATAAATCTGCCTTTCAAATAAAAGATAAGTAAAAATGAAATTTTTACAATGAAGAAGTATGTAAATCTCTAGGAGCAGAAAGGAGACTTGCAGTCCCCTGAGGCTGGGGCAATGACGCGATGGCGTTTGGGGGAGTGCAAAAATTGTTCTAAAGTAGATGGTAGCATTGGCTGTATGAGTCTGAAGATAACTAAAAACTATTTGAATCTACACACTTTCAACAGATACTTGTACCACACATGAATTACATCTCAACAGATCTGTCACTTAAAACATCAGGGGGCCCAACACAGTAGCCTAACGGCTAACATCCTCACCTTGAATGCGCTGGGATCCCTTATGGTTACCAGTTCTAATCCCAGCTGCTCAACTTCCCATCTAGCTCCCTGCATGTGGCCTGGGAAAACAGTTGCGGACGGCCCAAAACCTTGGGACCCTGCACCCGCGTGGGAGACCTGGAAGAAGCTCCGGGCTCCTAGCTTCAGATCAGCTCAGCTCCGAATGTTGCGGCTGCTTGGGGAGTGAATCAGCAGATGAAAGATCTTTCTCTGTCTCTCCTCTTTGTATATCTGACTTTCCAATTAAAATAAATAAATCTTAAAATATACATATATGGATAGGGGCCAATTCACCTCTTGTGACATCTACACCTCATATCTGAGTGCCTGGTTCAGTCTCGGCTTCTCCCCTGGGCTTCCTGCTGATGTGCACCTGAGGAGACAGCAGGTGTGGCCAACCAGGCAGGAGCTCCTGGATTCTTGTTTTGGCCCAGGCCCTTATGTTGGAGTTAGCTGATGGAAGATTTCTTTCTCTTCTCCCTACCCCCTCTCTGACACTCTGTCTTTCAGATAAATATATCTTTAAAAACAATTCCAAGTTCTACTAGCGCTGACTCCCAAAGGTGGGAGGTTATGTGCATTAGCTAGCACATAGCAGGCAAGGAGAGATGACACTTGTCTTCCTTCCTGTGATGAAGAGGAGTCCCAGCAAGAAGCCTGCTCAGCCCAGGTAGGAAGCCTGAGGTGACCAGTCGGCCCCCAGGTGCCCCCCGCATGGAGGGGACTCTCCCTTCAGCCTGAAAGAGCTCCATTTGAGGGCGCCACATCCAGGGAACTTGAACACTGTGGATGTTGCCTCCCTGCCCCCACCAGCCTGACTCTTGTCAAGTGATCAGACTGGCACCTGGCTGCTCTGGGATATGGTTTCAGGTCAGCCAGTCTATAAAGACCAGTGCCAAGCTGGAGGCAGCAGAGACCGCGGTGAATGGCCAAGGAGGGGCCCTCAGAACCCAGCTGCTCACCCCAGGGATGGAGCCCTAGGCGGCCGCTGTGCTGCCCCTGCCCTGGCGAGGCCCTCAGGTAGGACCCCCTTTCCCTGCCCCCCACCCGATGTCCTCCTCACCCTCCCTTCTCCCTCTGCCTGTTTATCTCTCATCAGCAGAGGCTGCCGAGGGGCAGGGCTTCTGAGGCAGCACGGCAGGCCCGACCAAGACTCAGCCCAGGCCCCACCGTGTCAAGGTGGGAGCTGCAGCACAAAGGGCACTGGGGCAGACTTAAACCCCAGCACTCATCCTCCTGTGCTCAGGCTGCCCCTGGCAGGATTTCATGATTTCCCATGAACAGGAATCCCATAATCTGCAGAACAGGAAGCCTTCTCCCTTGAGGGTCCTGGGACTTCCTTCCAGACTGGAATGGTGAAGGCTTTCTGTAGGACCTGGCTCAGCAGAATTGTGCATATCAAGTAGCCTGGCAACCCTGAAAGTGCAGTCCAGGAGCCTTAGGTTTGGAAGAAAGGACCCTGCTTTCTCCAGCAAGAGACAGCAGGAAGCATGACCCCCAGGGCCCACCAATGGAGAAAGCAGCGGTAGGATGCTGGGACCCCAAGCAGCCCAGCTCGCTTTATAGGCATGTGGGCAGGGGAATGCCAGGGACTGGGGGGAGGAGGAGGAAGGCTACCGAGACATGCCACTGGGGAAAGTCAGCTGCTCCCACACATACAAAACCCTGCAGGCATTCCAGCTGTGGCCAGGAGCCAGCGCCTCCCTGCTGGGAAGGAGCCAGTCACCTGGCAGCCACTCTTATCTAGGGCAAAGGGGAATGCAGCAGCAGGTGGAGGGTGGCCTAGGGAAGGAATGCATACTCACACCACAGTTCTTGAACTAGCCCTGGCCCAAGGGGCAAAAAACACCACCGCATCCAGGACCTCACTGCCCCAAGAATGAAAATGTAGTGAGCTGGGGTGTCAGCAAGTATGAACTGCTGAGAGCTGACAGCCATCAGCATGAGGGCTTGATGTGTGCAAGGCCAGGCTGTAGCAGCACAGGGCTGCCCTTCACCATGGACCAGCTGCCCAGTGATACCCAAGCTAAGCCAATTGCCTCATAGGTCAGATACCCCTAACTGATTAGCAGTAACATGGCACAGGCAGGGATGTGTGTGTGTGTGTGTGTGTGTGTGTGTGTGTGCGCGCGCGCGCGCACGTCAGTACCTGTGGCAAATATTGGTTCTGGCAGAACAAGGGGAGAAGGCACATTGCTGCGACCTAAGACTGATCCTCCCTAGAGTCTTCACACTGGAGAGAAAGGCAAGTGGGCAGGCAGGCACATCCTCAGCCTCAGGCCCAGGCAGGGATGGGCAGAGCCACTCCTGCAACCCCCAACCACACCAGGTTCTATCCTTCCTTCAGGGGCAGAAGCCTGGTCCAGGAAGCCTGCAGAGTTTGAAGATGCTATCTTTACACACATAGAAGGAATCAGACACTGGGAAGGCTTTTGTTTGTTCCAGGTATAAGTGGTATATGGGATGGGGACCAAGGCAGTGGAGAAGACACAGGCCTGTATCCTCTTCTGGCAGCATCTGAATTCAAGTCTCACCTCACCTCAGCTTCCAATTCCAGCTCCCTGTGAACATGCACCCTGGGAAGCAGCAGGTGCCAGCTCATGTCCCTGGGTGACTGCCACCCATGTGAGACACCTGGTTATAACTCCTAGCTCCTGGGTTACTCCTGGCTTGGCCCAGCTCTGTTATGGCTATGAGGGAGTGAATCAGCAGATAAGAACTTTCTGTCTATATATCTGACTTTTCAATAAAAAATAAATAAATCTTTAAAAATTTAAATATGTTCTAATGTATATTCAGACAACCATAAAATAGAAAGAAGCCATTCTGGACGGACAGCCGCTGGGCTGAGTCACAAGGAGGGGGTTTCACTTTGGTAGAAGAGAAGGGTCTGAATGCATCAGGGAGCAGGCTGAGCACTGGTTTTGGAAGGAGTTATTGGAACATCCCACCCTGGACCCGGCGCCCTTTCTTCTTCCTCACAGCTTACGAAATTCGCCCCAGTCCAGCCATCCACCAATCAGATGTAACCCAGCATTTCGCCTGAGAATCCCACCCCAATCTTCCAGCCCCTTCCCCAACCCCGCCCACTCACCAATCATCCCTAGGCATTCACCGGCAGGCACCAATCCCCTGGGGCCTGCCCTCAATCCCTCCCAATCCCCACCCCCCACACCTTGCAGAGAAAAAGGCCCCCAGGTGCGACTCACTCTTTCTCTTCTTCCGGCCTCCCTTCCTTTTCTCTCCACCAACTCCACCCCGTTCCTGCCCCGCTGGAATAAACCTGCTAAGATACCTCGTTGCGTCTGGTGTTTTCAGCTCACGGTAAAGAACCAGGTTGTGGGAATTAGCTGCAAGTAAAAATATTTTAATAATATAAGAACTAGAACTCTGTTTTAAATAACTAACAGGTTTCCTAGGAATCAGCCAGCAACCCCTGCCTGCCCCCTGGTACAAAGGGGAGAGGTGGGGACAGGGGCAGGATGGCAAGATATGAGAGCTGAGAGAGTGACCAAGTCCACAGTCTGTAGTGTGGTCACAGCCCAACCCGGGCAAGAGGGTACAAAGGGGTGGTACTGGGAAACCACCCTTGACCCTGCCTGCTCCATGAGCCTCCCTGCCAGGACCCCTCCCTCCACAGCATCTCCCTGCACACAAGCCTGGGACCACCAAGCAGCCTGTCTCCGTGGACGTCACCTGGCCCTGGGGCACTAGGGCGGAGCCTTCAGGGACCATGGTGGGCCTGAAGCCCTCTGAGGTGCCCCCCACCACAGCCGTGAAGTTCCTGGGCGCAGGCACTGCAGCCTGCTTCGCTGACCTCCTCACTTTCCCGCTGGACACTGCCAAGGTCCGCCTGCAGGTAGGTGTCCTTTGGCCAAGGCTCAGGGCTGGCGCTCCACCGTGGTACGCCTCCCCCCGCCCCCCCCCGCCACGCACACTCCCCTAGTTCCCAATCTTTCTCCTTGCCCCACCCCATCCTCTGTCGGCTCAGATCCAGGGGGAGAACCCAGTAGCCTTGGCAGCACCAAGTGTGCAGTACCGCGGCGTGCTGGGCACCATCCTGACCATGGTGCGCACCGAGGGCCCGCGCAGCCCCTACAACGGGCTGGTGGCCGGCCTGCAGCGTCAAATGAGCTTCGCCTCAATCCGCATCGGCCTCTATGACTCCGTGAAGCAGTTCTATACCCCTAAGGGAGCTGACCGTGAGTGCTGGGGTGGGGGTGGGGGGGAACCCCAGAAACTCCAAGACCAGGGTGGGTAAGGGAAAGCAGAAGCTGGCGTGGGAGTCAGGGGAGCTGAGTAGATCCCATTCCAGGGCAGAGCTGTACTCAGGGTTGTGTTGTGGTGTGTACAGGGCAGTGGGAAGCCTGGCCCAGCTCAGGGGAGGAACACAGGCAGGAGTGAGTGCATGCCAGCAGAGAGCACCAAGGCCCAGCGCCAGAGCCCCACACTCTGTCCCTGCCTCTTCTTCCCACTCCAGACTCGAGTGTCACTGTCCGGGTTCTGGCAGGCTGCACCACGGGAGCCATGGCAGTGACCTGTGCCCAGCCCACTGACGTGGTAAAGGTCCGATTCCAGGCCAGTGTGCACCTGGGGTCCCGCAGCGACAGGAAGTACAACGGGACTATGGATGCCTACAGAACCATCGCCCGGGAGGAGGGGCTCAGGGGCCTATGGAAAGGTAGGCCTGGGCTCCCGGAGGCCGAGTATGCATGGCCTGGCTGCAGAAAAACACCCCTGGCTGCCATCCTGCCTGCCAAAGTTCCACTGCAAATGCCCTCAGCCTGTGCAGGCGCCCCCTGGGGTGGGGCATGGACAGGACCACTCCTGCACCCTGAGGCTGGCAGCTTGGCCTCAGGTAGGATGTTCTAGGTGTCCTACCAGGTGTGGAAAGAGACCAGACTGGCCTCCCAGGCTGGACCTCAAAGGCCAAGGAGGCATTTATTGAAAAGCACAAATCAAGGAACTGGGAGCTACTGGCTAATTCCCAGGCTCCCTGAGGAGTTAAGGGTGTCTGCCTGTTTTCTGAATTCACTACCTTAAGGGAGTGACCCAGCTGGTCTTCCAAGTTTCTTACAGATTGAAGCTGGGGCTAAGAGGTGTGTGATCAGCTCATGGCCAAGTTCCTGGTTGGCCAGTGGAGCTTGTAACCCTTCCTTTGATTAGTCAGTGATGCCATGCTCTTTAGCAAATTGATGATCACCAGGGGGGCTCCAGCTGTTCTGGGTTTTCAGGGAGGTGGCAGTTACATTCTGCCCATTCCTTGGATTTCCTGCACAAATCACTCCAGGACACACTGGCCATGACATTCTTATCTATTGGAGAAGCAAATGACTCACTAAGTTCAGTGATTAGGTGAGTCACTCCCTTAAGGCAGTGAATTCTGAAGACAGGTAAAGATAAGAGAGACAGACAAGGGGCTGGGTCCTGCTTGTACATGATGGGGGTCTGGTTCCAGGAGGATGCTAAAGGTACCCAAGGGAAGCTGCTGCGATGACTGGGGTACGGCTTCCCTGTACCTGCAGAGTGGCCACCTCAACACATGTCTACCTTTTGCAAATGGACAGGAATTCTTTTGAGTATTGTCAGGACAAGCAATGGCCTGGGAAGTTTCGGGGCAGACACCACGGTCCCTGCCCAGCTCTGTGCTCACTTGCTGCATGTCCACCCAGAGCACTCTTTTGTGATCCCACTCCCTGAGGACCATGCCAGCGCCACATTCTGTCGGACCCCATTCTTCCAAATAATGAACACGTTTCTTGACAGTAGTCCAATCTCACAGAGGCAGATTTTAGGTTATCCTCCAAAGTGTGCCCCACTCCATCCAACACAAATGGGCATCTGCGTGTTCTCTCTCCCTGAAGAAATCACAGCTCATTCAGAGTTGCTGAGCCTGGGAGGCAGATGTGGCTCCTGCTTAGCAGGGGTTAGACTCCTCCAGCTGAGGCACTGGCGGCCCTGCCTATCCCATGCCAGGGTCTGTGGTCTGGTTAATTAATCATCAGTGTCCCATTCACACCCCCGCCCCTCTCCTAACAGGCACTTTGCCCAACATCACAAGAAATGCCATTGTCAACTGCGCTGAGATGGTAACCTACGACATCATCAAAGAGAAGCTGCTGGACTCACACCTGCTCACAGGTGAGGCCTGGGGCTGTTGGTACACAGTCCTCCCTTCTCATTTAAAAGGAATGGGAGGTACCTTCCAGTACAGTATTGGGGTGGGGAGGATAGAAACCTGGAGCCGGTGCCAAATCCAGCACCAGTCCTCACAGTGATCTTGAAGTGAGGATTTCTCACCTCCAGCAAGGTGGTTGAGCTGGATGAATCTGGCTCCAGGATGGCCCAGTTCTAGCTCAGCAAGAGCTTAGAGAGAGCTTTGGTCCCCAGGCACTGAGAGGGAGGATGGGCAAAGTTCCTGGTGGCCCTGGGAACTAATGCTTAGCACAAGGAACAGAGCACAAGTATTTCCCTGATGCTTGGTCCTTCCCCTCCCCACCCGCCACAGACGACTTCCCCTGCCACTTCGTCTCTGCCTTTGGAGCCGGCTTCTGTGCCACGGTGGTGGCCTCACCAGTGGACGTGGTAAAGACCCGATACATGAACTCCCCTCCGGGCCAGTACCTCAGCCCCCTGGACTGCATGCTCAAGATGGTGGCCCAGGAGGGCCCCACAGCCTTCTACAAGGGGTGAGTCACCTCCAGTGTGTAGCTCTCTGTGTGTCCCCAGTGACACCCCTGACAAAGTCTGTCTGGGGAAGCACAGGCGAACAGGCCAGCTGCTACGCCACCAAGGAGAAGTACTAAGAGCTATGACAGTGAGATGGGCAGAAAATGAGCCAAACCTACCTTGGGGAACTAGGGAAAGACCCTAGGAATAGGGACAAGGACTTTCCCCTCTGGACCTTCCTGGGCAGGAGTGGAGGAGGGAAAGGAAGTTAGCACACCCAGTCTCTGCCCACACCCTGGAGGCCACAAAGGTACCTTCGCCACCCTAACTCTCCGCCCACTCTCCTGCTTCTATGTCTGCGGGTTACCCCACCCTCTGTCTGCTTGAACAGAGAGGCCCAAGAACTTGAGCCATTCTCCACTGATTTCCCTGGCCATTAGCATGGGGCTGAATAGGAAGTAGAGCAGCCAGGACTAGCAACTCAGCGATGCAGGTGGAGGTTTAACTTGTTACATCAAGTTGCCAGCCCCTATTTGGTATCATTTTATGGTGTTTATCACCTCCTACCTCATGCTACATATGGTGTTTACAGGCTTAAAGCCTTCCCTTGCACTCCTTACAGCCCAAGGCTGATGGTTTCTGTGACTTTTATCTCCTGGCACTCTTAGTGCAGAGCAAGCACTGGACAGTTTGGGTCACATGAGCTCACATTGGCAGTTGAGTCCCTTACGTTATCTCAGCAACCTCCCTGGGCTGGGCAGCTGTCTCCATGCTTACTGAGGAAGTAGCTGAGTGCTAGAGAAATCAAGTAACTTGTCTAAGATGGCAGAACCAGGGCTCCCCCTCAACCTGGAGCTTCTCCCACAGGTCAGCTCTCCACTGGCCTGTTCACCTCCCACCATGTCTCCATCAGATCATTGTCTATCTGGGACCCTGAGGTTAGGTCACGTCCAATAAGCCAACAGGAACCACTCTGGAAACTCTGGGCATCCATAGTCAAATTGTCTTCCCATGGAGAGGCTACCTGACAGACAGGTGCTCCGCCGTGCCAGTTGTTGGCTGGAACACTTGTCTCAGTTTATTCTTTCACTTGTGAAATTGTTTACTGAACACATATGTGTTCAGGCCCCGTGTCATGCTCCCCTCAAACAGCAGCAGACAGTGGGTGACCTATAATGGGTGTTAGTGGACCCTGCGCAAGGAAATGGGCTCAGAAAGATTAAGGAGGGTTTTTTGTTTAATTGCTTGCTTGTTTTTTGAGCTGGTATAAACTGGTAGACCTAGGATTTACTTATATACATATAATTTTTGTTTACATATATATTTCATTTTTATTTGAAAGAGTTTCAGAGAGAAAGAGAGAGATATCTTCCATCCACTGGTTCACTCCCCAAATAAGCACAATACCCAGACCTGAGCCAATCCCAAGTCAGGAGCCAGGAGCTTCTTCCAGGTCTCCCTCATGGGTGCAGCAGCCCAAAGCCTTGAGTCATCCTCCCCTGCCTTCCCAGGTCATAAGCAGCAAGCTGGATCAAAAGTAAAAGTAGAGCCATAGGAACACATATGAGATGCTGGTGCCATAGACAGAGACTTGGCTTGCTACACCATAGTGCAGGCTTTTAGAGCTAGGATTTTAACTCAAGTTAAAAGTCTGGCTCTGGAGTTCACACATGCTGTGAACCTCTCTGAGCTCTTGGAAAAGGCCACAGCTTGAAACCTGCCAAGCTGAGTCCTTCAGACTGCAGAGTGCCCAGTCAGGCAAGGCAGGAGAGGGTGGAAGATGGTCCAGACACAGGAGAAACGGGCAATGATTAGAGATCCTGGTGTGGCTGGGGAAGTGTTAACTAGCTAAGCCATCAGGGACTGAGCTCTAGAGAGGATTATTGGGGAGGGAGACTGGGGGTGAGGAGGAGAGTGGTAGGTCATGCCCAGGACACCAGTGCCTCTCTGGATCTGTGATTGGCAGCCATAGTGAGGACCACCCCCTTGCTATGTATACTACCATTACCCTGACAGGCTTCTAGGGTCTGGGCAGGCAGCCACCCAGGATGTAAACAAGGCCAGAAAGCCCGCTGGCTGGGAGGGTGGAGTCACATCGGGCCTCTCGGTTGAACCCTAAGTCTGAAATTGACTAGCTATGTGGTTTGGGTTGAGCCACTTCATCTCCCTCTGCCTGTTTCTAAAAAACAAGCAACCTGGCAACAGTGCCCCTAGAGAGCCTGGCATAGTCATCTACTTCAAAGTCAGCTCATTTATTTCCTCCCCTGACTCCAAATTTCTGCCTAAACCCGCCCCCCTCCCCCAAGGGATGAGAAAGACACAGTGAATTGCAGGAATGCTGCTGACTGCAGTGAGGGTCCCTCGGAGGCGCCAGCGCTGGCTGCCGGGCAGGAGAGGGGCAGGCTCTTGGCTGATGTATGGGTTGTCTTTCTCATCAGGTTTACACCTTCCTTTTTGCGTCTGGGAAGCTGGAACGTGATGATGTTTGTCACCTATGAGCAGCTGAAACGGGCTTTGATGAAAGTCCAGATGTTTCGGGAATCTCCGTTTTGAACAAACCCCGGTAGCTCATGTGGGACTGAACTTACGCAAAGCCAGTTAACAGCACAGAGCATGGATGCACACAGGTGCAGGCGCTGACTCACACATGTTTACATAAACTGTTCACTTGTTGCTGATTCAAGAGCTGGAAGCCGTGGCAAGCATTCTTGTCTTCAGTGCTTGGTTTCAAGAGCACTTTCATTTGGCATTGACAAGATGGAGAATAAATTATATTAATTTTTGAAGACCATTAGGTTGGATGCCTAACATTTAGGCAAGAGAAAACTAAATAAATACATAAAAATAAAAATAACAAACATCCATTTGGATAAAACCAAAGCTGGCAAGCTTGTGTGCCCTGGAAAAGCTCATGAGGACAGGACAGGGCCATCAGCCATTATTCTAGAGGGAAGCCATGAATGCCAACACAAAGCTGCAACCACAGCCTTGACCGTCATTGCACACAAAGCACCTGCTTGCTGGCAGTGGGTCTGTCACCAGGCTGTACATGTATTCTGGAAAATGTCCGGAACAAAAGGGAGAACCCATGCCCGGGGCACCATTGTGTCATCATGATGGCCTCACAACAGACTCTGAGGATACTGGAGACCCAGAGAGCAGCCTCAATCTTGTTTCCTGCAAAATGGGACTGTTGAGCCCTTGCCTACCTCCCTCCCTCAGGAATGTTCTGAGGGAGAAGTGGGGAACTGAACAGGAAAGCACTTAATCGAACACCACTGAAGACATCTGCATCCCACATTGGAGTTCCTGGTTCAATCCCCAGCTCCACCTCCTGCCTCTATCTTGGTGCAAATTCATACCCTGGGAGACAGTGAGGCTGGCCCAAGGAATTGGGTTCCTGCCATCCATGGGAGGGACTAGATTTGAGTTCCTGGCTCTTAGCTTCAGCCTGCCCATCTGGGGCATCTAGGGAATAAAGTAGCAGATGAGAGAGACAGACAAAAACAAAGTTCTATTAAGCCTTAAATGTAGGTACTTCAAAAAGTACCATGGGAAAAATGGATGTAAAAGATAACATTTTGTTGCAAAAACAAATTGAATTTCATACATAGCCTTTTAATAACCCCCTTTTCATGAGCTTTGTGGTGTGCCCACATTGAAGGACTAAGCCTTGGGAGAGATTTTGTCAGGGGAAGGGAAACTGCCAGGGGAGACATTTTGGAAAGTCATAGTTGCCTAGAGGCAAGATGGAGGGAAACAGGGCCTGATGCTGGTGCGGACAGCTGGTGGTGCCAAGAAGCTACGGGAGCCTAGTCCCCCACAGCCCCTGCTCCCTGGATCTACCAGGAGGTATCTGGAAGAGTTGTGGGGCTTGGGGAGAAGGTGATGGATACCCCACTGGAGCCAGAACTAACAGGATTTGGGTTTTGTGGAAAATGATGAACAATAAAGGACCTCGCACCTTGGCGTGGGAATGAGCACTGGTTTCATAGCTTCCCTTTCTAGGACAGTTTTCCTTTTTCACCCCTTGCCACGTGTGTGTTGGGTTGGTCCAGGTTTGGTACCCACTGCCCTCTCTTCCCATCACTCCAATCGCAGGTTCTGGGAGCTTTGGCTCCACCAGCTACAAGAGCTGGTTTGAAACAGGTACCCACATCCATGCTGAGTGCTGTAACATAATGCCAACTGGCAGTGCTTTTTTCCTGCTGCTGCCTTGCAGGGTGCTGGGGCCTCTGACAGAGGAGCTCAGCCCAAAACCTCAGCTTCACACTTCCTAGCTTGTGGTCCCCCAGTGCCCTAAATGAGTGCAAGCTCGGCCAACCCCACTTTGTTCACTCCTTGAAGGGCCAATCTAAAATGCGTCCCTGGAAGGGCTGCTCCTTCCCTGTCTATGGTTGTATCACATGGAGCAATAGATCCACTCACCCTCAGCCCTTGCTTCATTTCAGTGACCTCTTCCCCCATGCACATACTCAGACTGGAGAGTTCAAAGCAAATGAACAGATTAACATTTTGATGTAGTGTCTGGCTTGACTTCCTTTTTTTTTTTTTTTTTTAAAGATTTTTAAAAATTTAAGGCAGATCACATTTACAGAAAAAAGGAGAGACAGACAAAAAATATTCCATCCGCTAGTTCACTCCCCAAATGGCTGGAGCTGAGGCAATCTGAAACAAGCAGTTTCTTCCAACCCCACGTGGTGCAGGGCCCCAAAGCTTTAAGCCATCTTCCACTACCTTTCCAGGCCATAAGCAGGAAACTGAATGGGAACTGGAACATCTGGGACACAAATTGGCACCCATATGGGATGAGGATCTAGCTATTGAGCCATTGCCTCTAGCCCTGGCTTGGCTTACGCGTAAAACCCATGTTGTAAAATTTCTCTTACCTTGACCAGTATGAGTACATCACTTGCAGTCCCATTCTCGGCATGTGATTTGAAGGACCAGGAACTAAGTCTTCTAGGAATTTCCACAGGAACATGAACACATCACCTCCCTAGGTGCCATTCAGCAAGGGGGGAGCAAATCCATGTCCAAGGTATTTTTGATTAGAACAGGTGCTCAGGCACCTCTGAGGCCAGCCTTTCAGAAAAGGGAAATCAGGGCTTGTGGGAGGTGTTCTGGGACTTACTGGCCAAAACGCTAGATCTCTCCCTACCTTTTGAAAGCCAAAGTTGAATCAGACAAGCATAAGGATCTATCATTCTGTGACCACAAGAACTGAGTGACTGTTAGCTCTAAGGCACAGAGAGCATGCTCTTCCTAGTCCCAGCCTGGAGGTCTGCCCCAACCAGGAAACCAGGGATGAGCGCTCACTCCGAGCTCACCAACCAAGCGCCCCACAGGGAGGGTGGCATTGGAGTTCTGTGGACCTATCCCCCAAAAACACACATTCAAAGAAACTTTGTTTTTTCAAACTCTTCCAGTACATCAGGCAAAAACGGAGATTGTTGGAAGCCTTAGTCACGTCAGTGACAGAATGGATCACAGACTTCATAGAGATCATTTTTGAGGAGAGGTAATAATCTTTAGAGTAATTTTTTTTTTCAGAAAGAGTGAATGCTAAATTAGGGAAGATAATCATCTTTATAGATGAGTGAGTTTGTGACAATGCATGTTAAAAATGACAGGATGCTACACAAACAAAAGTAAACTCATTTGACAGCCACTAAAAGCCACATGCTGTGGGAACCAGTGCTGTGGCCAGCATCCTATGTGGGTTTCTGTCCCAGCTTTTCATCCAGTTGCATGATTATGACCTGGGAAACAGAAGAGGAAGGCCCAAGTCCTTGGACCCTTAGACTGACATGGGGGACTCAGAGGAAGCTCCTGTTTCCTAGCTTTGTCCTGGCCCAGCCCCAGCTATTGTGGCTACTTGGGGACTAAACAAGCAGAAGAAAGATACACTCTCTCTTTAACACTACCTTTCAAATAAATATATATTTTTAAAGCCACACACTGTGTTATGTGCTGAAGTAAACAAGACCAGTCCCGTTTTCAAGGCGGTCATTGGGTGGAGCTGGTGGGACCTGAAACACAGACCACAAGCCACTGTTCATTACACAGGGTGATAGATCTACAAACAGAGATGCAGTGTCATGCCTCCTCCAGTGGAGCCTGCGTGAGAAATCACCAGGCCGAGGCGGCAGTTCAAGGAAGGATGCCTCCTGGATTAGGCTGCATCCCTAGTGGTCTTGGCATTCCTGGCTGTACTCTCTTTGCTCTTATCTTTATGGCTGGAATAATACTATTTATGTGCGGCAAAGGCTCAGTATTCCTTTATGGTTCTATGAAGCCTTCTGACAAGAGACTGACAAGGATTGCAAGCAGTATGGGATAAAAACTATCAGGTCACTAGCTTTATTTATTTGTTTTTTTTAGAGATTTATTTTATTTTATTTTGAAAGGCGGATATACAGAGAGGAGAGACAGAGAGGAAGATCTTCCGTCCAATGATTCACTCCCCAAGTGAGCGCAACGGCCGATGCTATGCCAATCTGAAGCCAGGAACCTCTTCCAGGCCTCCCACGCGGGTGCAGGGTCCCAAAGCTTTGGGCCGTTCTGCTTTCCCCGGCCATAGGCAGGGAGCTGGATGGGCAGTGGAGCTGCCGGGATTAGAACCAGTGCCCATATGGGATCCCGGGCATGCAAGGTGAGGACCTTAACCACTTGCGCCATCGCGCCGAGCCCCAGGTCACTAGCTTTAATAAACCTACTTGGGACTATTTTTGAGAATTCCTAAAAAGAAGATTATAGTAGAAATCTATAGCTTAAAAAGCCATACAGGGGCCCAGCGCGGTGGCGCAAGTGGTTAAAGGGCCTCGCCTTGAACGCCCGGGATCCCATATGGGCGCCGGTTCTAATCCCGGCAGCCCTGCTTCCCTTCCAGCTCCCTGCCTGTGGCCCGGGAAAGCAGTCGGCCCAAAGCTTTGGGACCCTGCACCCGCGTGGGAGACCCGGAAGAGGCTCCTGGCTTCGGATCGGCATAGTATCGGCCCGTTGCGCTCACTTGGGGAGTGAATCATCGGACGGAAGATCTTCCTCTCTGTCTCTCCTCTCTGTATATCTGCCTTTCCAATAAAAAAATAATAAAAATAAATCTTTAAAAAAAAAAGCCATACAGGAAGAAAAACTAAGAAAAATAGACAGGTTAATATTAGAACCAATGTAAGGCACAAAACACAATGAGAACTAGCCACTTAATGATTAAAACTACAACTGGTGCCAAACCACGTCCACAAGAAATAGCAACTGCAGTCTGTCAGCAGGCTATTAGAGAACAATCTTTTCTCAACAGCCCCGCTTACCTCCCTGGAATAATTGTAGAACTGTAGCCACATGAATAAACAAAGAAAATGTCCCTTTGCAATAATCTATTGTGTATAAGTTGATGCCTTGCTTTTGCAAAAGGCACTCAGATACAACTGCCTTGAGTTGTCGTGTCTGTTTGTCACTAGCTGAATCCTTGCCCACTGTTCCCAAGGTCCTGTTCCCATAGGACGGATTGCTCCCGGCTGAGCCGCTCCATCGCAGTGGTGCATAGTTGAGGGCTGCCTGACTTGATCTGGGGACCACCTAGAGGACAAAGAGGAATTATTCATGCTGAGATGGGTGGGTGAACATCATTCCAGGCAGAGGAATGGCTTGTGCATGGCTTGTACCAAAGAACAGAGATAAGACAAGATACATTCCAGATTCTGCAGCTGTCAGTATGATGGCTGGGATGCAGACTTAAGGGAAGTAGTGAGAAAGATGGAGATAAAGGAAGCAAGGTCTGGAGAAGCCATGAGTTACAGACTGTATGCCTGTGAGTACCCCTCACCCCAACTCATACAAGCTCTAAGCCCCACCTGACAGTGTCTGGAGCAGGAGCTTTCAGGAGGGACTTAAGGTTAGATGACGTCATCAGAGTGGGGCATCTCCATAACAGGGTTAGTGCCATGGTAACAGGAAGAGACCACAGCTCTCTCTCCTCACTATGTGAGGACATGGCAAGAAGGCAGGAAGAGCCTCCCTGTCCCAAACGAAACCAGAAGCAACCTTGACCTCGAATTTCTCAGTCTATAGAACTGAAAGTAAATCCCCATCATTCAAGCCAGTCTACGGTGCTTTGTAGTGGAAGCCTGAGCTAGGCACACATGCGAGATAGGCAGCAGAGCTATTTTATTTTATTTTATTTTTGATGATGTTTACATAGTTGGTCAGGGTGGGAAGGGTTGAGGATCAGGGGATAGTGAGTGAGACCATTGTTTACACAGCAGCAGAACGCTTAAGAAAAATGAAGCTCTGCTGGCTTGCAAGCCCCTCTCACAGAGAACCCAGCCCCTCAGAGTAGGACAGCTCAGCCCCAGAAGTCAGATCCCACTTCCTTGACTGTCCCTGGGTACAAAACTTGAAAAACTATCAGATACTTTTCAAGGTTGTCATTATTATTATTATTATCATTAAATTGTTATGTCTTGGAATCACAGTCCTCAGGTAATTCCTCTGTCACAGGTGCTCACAGAGCTGAACAAGAGAAGTCTTTCCCATCGGGTAAAATCCTAGGAACCTTGCCTTGTGTCACAAATGGGTTCATAAAGCACTGCAAATATGAAGGCACCAACGTGGCCTGCAGGGATTTGGGAGGCTGCATCACGCACTGTTTGGCACTTCGAAAGCTCCAGGATGCCCCTGATGAGAAAGCAGAACTGTCTTGACTTCTGGCGTAGAGCAAACAAGAGTCATTTAGAACAGTCACCAAGGAAGTAACTGGGTTCCCAAACCAAACAGAACTCTGCTGTTACCACAACAGAAGTTGACCAGGCATCCTGAGCTGTGTTTAAGAATTCCCCAGTCTAGTTCTGAGTTCAACGAGAAAGTTTGTAGGCGATCTCCTACACACCACCTTTTCAGAAAAGGAAGCCTTCAAATGTTCTCACGTTCCAGTAGAAAACACTATCCACATTTCCTTAACTTTGCTCACTTAAAGAAAAAAATGTGCATTTTTACTTGAAAGGCACAGAGAAGACTGAGAGGGGTTGATGGAGAGGTCTTCCATTCCCTGATTCACTCTCCAAATTGTTGCAATAACTACAGCTTTGCCTGGCTGAAGGGAGCAACCAAAAACTCCAACCATTTTTCCTACATGGGTGACAAAAAAATCAATCACTTGAGTCAAGTAAGAAACCAGATTGGGAGCAGAGGCACTAAGACTCAGACGCACCCTGGGATATGGCACGCAAGCAGCTTTAACCTGCTGTGCTACACCTCTGTTCCTTGTGCAGTCTTTTCTAGGAAGAAGTTTTGACATTGAAAATCTTCACAATGAATCCCTATTTTTCAAGTTTTCTTAAATTTCCACTTAAGCAGCAGCTTGATCCCAAAGTATTTTTTTATGTTTGTTTTTAGCAATTACCACTGTAATTTTGCCTTGAGACAATTTGTACTTTTTAACATATTGATTAAGAAAATTCTAGGCTTCATAATAATGTAATTGATAAGTAGTCGTTATTGTAATAGTGATTTATATATTTGTCAAATATGTATCTTGCTTAATTTTATATTTTGTCATCTACGTTTCAGAGAAAAATGGGAAGAAATTTAACTCTTCGTCTGAAGAAATTTCTTGGGGCCTGGTGCAGTAGCCTAGTAGCTAAAGTCCTCCCCTTGCACATGTTGATATCCCATATGGGTACTGGTTCGTGTCCTGGTTGCTCCATGCTTCACTTCCCATCCAGCTCTCTGCTTGTGGCCTGGGAAAGCACTAGAGGACAGCCCAAAGCCTTGGGACTTTGCACCCACATGGGAGACCCAGAGGAAGCTCTGGGTTCCTAGCTTCAGATTGGCTCAGCCCTGGCCATTGTGGTCATTTTTGGAGTGAGCCATCAGACGGAAGATCTTCCTCTCTATCTCTCCTCTCTGTATATCTGCCTTTTTAATAAAAATAAATCTTAAAAAAAATTATTGGTATTAAAGTAGCAAAACTATAAAGCAATAAACATCCTCTATTGATACAGGATTTGATATGGCATTAAATATTCCTAAGGGACTGGTGTATAGACTAGCACACCAGTGCTAGTCTTGGAATAGCCACATACCATAGCATAGTGCCTGTGTGTGAGCCCCAGCAGCACCCCCAGTTCCTCCCATGTGGGAGGCCAGCATGGAGTTCCCAGCTCCTGGGTTTGTCCTGCTTCAGTTCTATATGATCCAGACATTTGGGGAATCAACCAGCAGACAGAAGATATGGTGTCTGTCTCACTTCCTTTCTGCCTTTCTAATGAATTAAATAAAAAATTCTAATTAATTTAAATAAAAGGCTTAATTATCTTTTTTCTAAGTATAGATACTTTTTAAAGTATAGATACTTTTAAAAATATTTTAAATTTTTATTTGAAAGGCAAGTTTACGCAGAGAAGGAGAGACATTGAGAGACAGAGAGACAGAAAGGTTTTCTACCTGCTTGTTCACGCCCCAAATGGCCACAGTAGCCAGAGCTAAGCCAATTTGAAGCCAGGAGGCAGAAGATTCGTCCAGGTCTCCCATGGCCCACAAGGATTTGAGCCATCCTCCGCTACTTTCCCAGTCCATAAACAGGGAGTTGGATTGGAAGTGGGGCAGTCAGAATCCGAACTGGAACTCATATGACAGGCCAGTGCTGCAGATAGAACATTAGCCTATTGAGCCAATACGCTAGCCCCCAAACTGCAGGTACTTTTATATTTTTTGTTAGTGGAGAAAAAAACTAATATAAGGTACTTCAAGCAGTTCATAAAGACATGGAATTAGAGGAAGTTTAGGTGTGGGCATTGGCAGCACATTAGGCTGCCACTTGGGATGCCTACATCCCCTCTTGAAGTGCCTGCTGGAGTCCTGGCTCTGCTTCTGAATCAGCTTCCTGATACTACACCTGGGAAGGCAGCAGGTGACGGTTCAGACCTTGGGTTCCTGCCCATGTGGGAGACCTAGGTTGTGCTTGCGATCCTGACTTGGGCTTGGCCCAACCCCAAACTGTGGCAGGCATTTGGAATATGCACCAATGGCTGGAAGCTCTCTCTCTCTCCTCTCTGTCTTTCCCATCATCCCTTTCACTTTGTCTTTCAAATAAATATATCTTAAAGCTAAGTTCTGTGCATTTTTTATGATACTCATTTTCCATGAAGTTTTTGAGGACACACATACAATCCACTTGATATTTTTAGGGAATATTAACTTCTCATCACCTGATGTTTCCCAATTTCTCTGACATTTCTTGAACTTCCCCTTTTCAATGTTTCAAATACTATGTATTTGCATTTAACAATCTTAAAGTTTGAAAAAATGCAAATGTGGTGGATTTGCTGGTATGAGGTTAAAATCATAAAATGAAAAGCCTGAAACTTCATCATTTTAATTATTGGTACTCAACCATGTTGACAAAGAAACACATACCACTCAATGACATGGGTAATCAGTAAGTTTTCAAAATGCACTTGTTTGTGCATGCATTCCCCAATTTATCTGCAGGATACCTTATGAAGTGGGCAAGCTGCTTACTAAAAATACAGAGAAATGCAGTGTCTGTAACCTTACTGTGATCTGTCTGACTGCATTTAAAAAAAGGATTTAACAGAAACCCAGTGATCAGTGATCTCTACTTCCCTTATGTGTTCCGACACCATCCTTTCAACAGCCTCTTCATTCTTGTTTTTTGTTTTTTTTTTTTTTTTTTTTTTTTTAGCCAAGAATAAACACAACTCATGTGTGCATACAGTCTTTTGGAATCCAAATTTTTCCATTTTGACAACCAGGGTTACTTGCATGTGCAAGCCTTTGAACACATCCTTTTCTCTGTGTCTCCTCAAAGCTTACTGACATGTTTGTTGAACACCACCAAAAAACTGGTTGGAGGCATTGTTGTAGAATTCCCAAACTGGGTCAGTTCACCTGATGCACAGAAAGCCAATCACTGACATCAGGGTGGTGGAACAAAGCAGGCAGGTATTGCAAAGCACAGAGCCAGGAGCTGGGCAGCTATTACTTAATTCCCAGGCTCCCTGAGGAGTTAGGGGTGATGAGTCTTACAGATTGAAGCTGGGGCTAAGAGGTGTGTGATCAGCTCATGCTCAAGTTCCTGCTTGGCCAGTGGAGCTTGTAACCTTTCCTTTGATTAGTCAGTGATGCCATGCTCTTTAGCAAATTGATGATCACCAGGGGAGCTCCAGCTGTTCTGGGTTTTCAGGGAGGTGGTAGTAGACTCGCCGCTCCCAAAATGTTAAATTTGCAGACCACCAAGGGAAGAATAACTCAAATATATGAAAAGAATTTAGATGGCTTTTATTTCAGGGAACCATGGGCACGGACTTCCCTTCCCCGTGCAGCAGAAAGACAGACCTGAAGGAGTGAGCTGCAGGGGAATAAGAGCACGGAAGAGACGGGGGAAGGGGCCTTTTAAACTCTCCTTGACATGGAAGCCAAAATGGGGGTCACCTCAGCCCTTATTGGTGGGGAGATATGGGTCTGTGCCCCTCACTGGTGCAAAGATGATCTCACAGCCTGAGGTGCCTGCCAGAATTCCACCATCCATTTTGGGTCTGGTTGGAGGCAAACTCCACCCACCTCCGGTTATCGTTGTAGCATCAGATGGCAGTTACATCCTGCCCATTCCTGGAATTTCCTGCACAATCACTCCAGGGCCCAGTGGCCATGAGTTTCTTATCTATTGGAGGAGAAGCAAATGATTCCTTGAGTCCACTGACTGGGGTCAGCTGGATCACTCAAGTCAGTGAATTCCTTTTGATAGAGGACAGGGCTTTGGGAGAGTGACAGGAGCTGGTCCTGTTTAAACATAATGGGGGGTTCGGTTTCAAGTTCAGCAGTGTCACCCCACGTTCACTGAGCAAGCTGGGAATCAATTCATCACAGGCAGGGATAGACGCTTCCACCCAAAAACTAGATCAGCCCGAGTCCCCAACAATTTTTCACTTTGACTTGAGTCCGGGCTCTTGTGTTCTGCCAGGCCTGTGTACTCAGTGTGTTTGTCTTTTCTGCTGTAGTTATCCACTCCCAGGCCCCCGTTGTGCCCAGACAATGACATCTGCGTGCAGACAATACAAGAAACACACCTATGGTGCCAGACTGACCAGGGCAGAGGTCAAAGATGGCCACTGAGCGGGGTTAGGCTGGTGATTTCACCTCTTTGGAATTCCGTTAAAAATGTCCGTGAACTCGGCCCTCGCAGAGCTTCCTGAAGTTTCCATCTTGACCCCGACACTAAAGCTCATCCCCACGGGATCCTCCTACTGTACTTTCCACAGAGCACTTTCCTCAGCAGCCACAGCCGCCGCCCTAGGGACATGTACCAGAAACACGGGAAATCGCTTCCTGCTTTTGAGGGGCTGACAGTGTAGGCGCGGACACAAAGTCCCATGTCCTCCTGACCCTTAAAATACAGTGAGGCAAACAAGGATGAGAAAAAGCACAGTTAGTCCAAGAGCTGGGCGATTCCTAATTCCTTCTTCCAGTTGTTGGTTTGGATACAGGACCCGCTTACTGTTGTGTTCGTGTCTGTCACCCCCACGAGACAGTCAGCCATCTGACATGCCCACCTAACCCGCCCTGTGCCGGCTCTGCTTCCCCCTCGCTGGGCGCCAGGCCATTTGCTCTCTGGCGACTGGGGACAAGAGGGTCACGCTTGATGTCCCTGTCACGTCCAGGCCTTGAAGTCTCCCGGTCCCAGGGCGAGACGGGCGCTTCCGGAAAAGGCGGGAACGCCACCTGCGCCCCTAGACCCACGGACCGTTGCCGGGCCACCTGCTGCTGCAGCTCGGATTGGTTCCTTCCCTTGGCGACGTGGTGGCCTTAACCAATCGACAGCGAGAGCCGGCGAGCGGTCCCGCCCCACCCCGCGGGAGCCTGGAGCTTCCTCCCAGTACCGAGCGGTTGGGTTTCCCGCCAAGAGCAGCGTTTGGGGTCCCCTGGACCCCCGGGGGAGCTGGGCACTGAGCCCCTCGCCAGCCGCTGAGCCGCGGTTAGAATGTTCCCTGCCTGAGAGGCAGTGCGTGCGTGTGTGTGTGTGTGCCCTAGCCAAGTCTCTCCTGCTTTCCGGGCATCCATCTTGCCAACCTCAGGGAACCGGGGAGCATGTGGGAGGGGGTGACTGGAAGGGATGAGGTGAGGGGGAGTCATCGTCTGGGGCGAGGAGGAAGCGGGTAACGCAGGCTCGGTCCGCAGCGAAATGCAATGGCTCCTAGCTGGAATTCAAGGGTCCCCTCAGCCCGCGGCCGAGCCGGTGGGCCCCGCCCCGGCCCGCCCTCGCCACGCCCCGAACCCTAAGTGCAGCCGCGCGCCTCCTCGGACCCCACTGCAAGGCTGGCCAGCCACCCCTTCGCGTCTCGATCGTCTGCGTTCGCAGCCGTCGCCCACCGCCGCCCGCACACAGAGCCGCCGGCCCTTGGTGTTCTCCCTACGGCCCGGTGAGCTCCGACGGATCCAGGCCTGCACCTGCTCTCTCCCCGCGCTGCTGAGTTTCCCTTCTTTTCTCTCTAGTTTGTGTTTTTGCTCTCTGTCCTCGGTTCTTTTTTCGTATCTTTTTTCCTGACTCTTGCACATTCCCTCTCGCGTCCGCTTGGAAGTTCGATGGCCAGAATGACCTCATGTTTCCCAAGTGGCTGAAGGCCCTGGGCCCCCAGTGTCTCTCCTAGGGCTGTTGGTGCAGGAGGAGGCTCCCAGTTGGTCTATCGGGCCCCTGCAGAGCAGGTACCCCACCCCTCCAACCTACTGCTGCCGGGGCTGGGACCTGACCAAGGTGACCACTTCAAAGGCCCCTCGTATCACCAGATCTGCTGACTTTTGGGAGTGCTTATCTAGAGTGTCAGGAAAACAGAAGTCCTAATGGACTTCTCTCCCACCTCTGGTGTGTGCACTTGACTTAGCCCTAGCTGCCCTGAGGGAATGAACCCCACTTTCCTGTCTCCCCTCAAGGCAAGGACTGAAGGGGCTTTGTGCTGCGGTGTGGTGCTTTCGGGGGTGGGGAACTCTCCTCTTGAGCTCTTCCTGTGCCCTCATCCACAGGTTACATAGTATGAACTTGAGGTATTCCATCTCCGGACCATTTTCTATGGAAAACCCAGGGGACTGGGCCATGATAGCCACTGGCAGCTTTGAAGAGCGGGACACCTTTAGAGAAGCTTGATCTTGGAAGCCTCAGCCTGAGACCTTACGAAGCCGGGTAAGAGTTCAGCCCTGGACAGTGGAAGGAGGTGCTCCTTTGGTGCCCCCTAACCCTGCATGTGGGGGGCCAGAGTCAGCCTTGCCCCAGGAAGTGGCTGGTCACAGTTCACAAGCACTTTCATACACAGTGCCATCACATCTGGTACTTCTGTTTATTTTAACCACCAAAGCTGGTAGGCCTCTCGTAACAAAGGAGGAATCTGTGGCCCAGAGGGGAGGCCAGTTGGTTGGTGTTGGCAGCAGAGCCAGGGCATGGGAACCTGTTATCATTTCATGTCGCTAACTGTCCCTAGGACAGTCAGGTGTACTGTTGGTGTTCTGAATGGGTTATTTGATGGGGGCCTTCAAGTGCAGTGACTTCTTTCTAGGCCTGAGTTTTGTTCACTCTTCTTTATTAGGGTTGTTGACACAGGGGTCCTTGGTCCCCAGGTTCACCCCTCCTTCCCCAGGACCCAACTTTTGCCAAACCCACAGCACTGTTCAGCATGTTGGCTGAGCTTCTGAGCACTTGTTTCTGAGCTGGGCAGTGGCTGGGTCTTGTGACATCCTCAGTGCAGCTCTGGGTTAGGCAGGTGACAGATTAATCATTGCATCTCTGATATCCAAAAAGGGGACACTAGCTGCCTGAACCTCCCTAGAGTCATCGAGTTGGTGTGAGAGAACCTGTCTCATGAAAGGCCTGACCTGTACCTGGGGACAAAACTACAGGGAGACAGGCAGCAGTGCCCAGCCAACAGTATCAGCCACAGCCCTTTCCTGCTAATGCAGTGCCCCCAAGCAGCCAGACCCGGAAAGAAGTAGAGCGCCTCCTGGGGGAGAGAGGGTCTCAGAGCAGGGAAGCAGACAGTTTAGGAAGAGGCTCCTTCATCTATTCTGCTGCCACCTGCACCCGGAGCCTCTTGTGGCCCCTAGCAGCTAGAGTGGAGTCAGACCCTGCCCTGTTAGAGCTCCCAGTGCCACTTGCCATAGTGAAAAACCTCTTGATTGCTTTGTTTTGCCCCAGCCACCTGGGTCTGGAAGCCCCAGAGAGGAAGTAGCTGGGGAAACTGTTTCTTGGTCTCTGGGTTACCCTCCTACCCTGACAGGTCCTTCCTCCTGAGCCCCAGCAACAGCAGCAGCCAATCAGGCTGAGACTCTGAAGCAGCTGCTCCTATGAGCTCGGGGAAGGAGAAGCAGGTGGCCTGCCCTCTCTCCACTCCACCCAAGTGGGTGCTGGGCTCACTTCCTCCCCACAGTAGTGGGAGGAGGACAGGGTGTGTTTTCAAGTCTTGAGAACAAAATGGAGCTTTGGGTTTCCTGTACTGAAACTAAAGTGTCCTGACCTGCCCCTCTGTCTCCCTGCTTCCACCTGTGAAGGTGTGTATTCCCCCCACTCCACCCCTGGTGACAGGAGAAAGAAAACTGGCCACAGATGGAGAGTACTTCCCCCACCCCCAGCATCATGGGGCAGGCAGGCCGGCCAGGAGGAGCCCCAGGGTCGCTGCTTCCTACCAGCTTTTAAGAATTCCCCAGGCGTTCTTTCTAAGACCCAGTGCAAGGTTACTGCCTAAGAAGTCTTTTCTCACCACCCATGCTTCTCTCCCAGCACGGTGAGCTGTTCCACCTACTAGTTTTTTGGTGAGTTTTTTTTAGGCTAGATCCTGCAAGCACCCTATGCGCTTAGCTGTGCCCCATCCTGCCTGCCCTGCCCCACCCCATCCCAGGGTAGATGCTGCTCCCATGTCTCGGTAAACCAATGCCCTGCTGAGTAGTCCCATGGGAAGAGGAACTCTATAGGGAAGGACAACAGTGCAGGGGCCCTGGGGACAGGCTTTCCCAGGTGGACTGGCAAGGGATTGAATTTATCATCTTGTCCTTTTGTTTTCTCTCCAACTAGAGTATATTCCAGAACTAGAGGAGGCGCTCTTGTTGGGAGTGCAGAACGCAGACCTGTGGGGCTGACTGGGCCTGCTATCAGCTCTTGGTGCCACTCAAACTGTGGCCTGTCCTGCCAGGAGACCCCTCCCTACCACCCCTCTACTCCAGAAGCAGGAATATGGGCAGTGGCAGGTTAAGGGCTGGGCTGGTGGCTTAACAAGCCATACACCAGGACAGCCGGGACCCCGTACAGAAAGGGGGACAGCCTGTGCAGAACATCACCTCACTGCTCCAGTCACTGCTTGGGCACCACACTCCTGCTTTCCCTTGTGGGCTGCTCAGAGTCCTGCTGAAGGACTTGCAGCTGTCCAGGAAGGCAGGGGTGGCATGGTGAGCAGGGTGGGTCTTGGGCATCATTGCTGATGGAGTGTCTCTTCTCCTGGGCTCAGATTCCGGCAGAGTTCGTCTATCTCGTCTTGCTGTGGATTGAAGGCGCCGCTTCTCCAATTTCTTCTCCGTCTCCTGGGAGGTAGCAGGAAAGTAGCGCCATGGTTGGGTTCAAGGCTACGGATGTGCCCCCTACTGCCACCGTGAAGTTCCTGGGGGCTGGCACAGCCGCCTGCATCGCAGATCTCATCACCTTCCCCTTGGACACTGCTAAAGTCCGGCTGCAGGTGGGCACATGAAGCCTGCCCCTCTCCCAGCACAACTGGCATGTTGGAACCTAGGGGCAGCCAAGGGGAGGCCAACCTGCCCATCCCTGTAACACGCTGTCCTGACCCTGCAGATTCAAGGAGAGAGTCTGGGGTCAGCACAGGCCGCAGCCAGTGCCCAGTACCGTGGTGTGCTGGGCACCATCCTGACCATGGTGCGCACTGAGGGCCCACGCAGCCTCTACAATGGGCTGGTGGCTGGCCTGCAGCGCCAGATGAGCTTCGCCTCCGTTCGCATCGGTCTTTACGACTCTGTGAAGCAGTTCTACACCAAGGGCTCTGAGCGTGAGTATGCAATAGTCCTTTGGACCTAAGCTCTTGGCAATGATCCGCTTCCAAGGCAGATCAGAGGAACAGAGAACTGCAAGGAGCCCTGATAGTCCCTAGGGTTCCTTATGAGAGGCTCTGAGCAGGGCCTCGTATAGTGACAGTCCTCATGCCCACTGGCACAAGAGGCAGTGTCATTGTGGGGTACAGCTACAGAGGAGGAGACTGGGCTGGAAGTGCTCCTGCACACGGTGGGGAGCCAGAAAACACACCTCAGCCACATGTCGCTAAGACTTGATTCTCACCCTCATCCAGGGGAAAAAATTCTACTTTCCCAAGGCAGTGGGGCAAGGACACCCCAAAATGTCCTAGGGAAGACAGGAAGACAGCACCATCTCTTTCCTGCTTTACTCCTTGATGTGTCCCCAGCAGATGTATATAGTGACATGAAGCAGGGATTCCTCAAGAGTGAAAGTCATTCTGGATCCTAGTCCCAAAAGGCAGGAAATGACAGTATCATTAGAGATGAGACCAGGTGGGGGGGATGAGAGCTAGCCCCTGCTGGCCGCTGCTGACAATCCCCTCCCCTGCGGTACACCCACAGATGCCAGCCTCGGAAGCCGCCTCCTGGCAGGCAGCACCACAGGTGCCCTCGCTGTGGCTGTGGCCCAGCCCACAGACGTGGTGAAGGTCCGCTTCCAGGCTCAGGCACGGGCCGGAGGAGGCCGAAGATACCAAAGCACTGTGGATGCCTATAGAACCATCGCCCGAGAGGAAGGACTCCGGGGGCTCTGGAAAGGTGCGTGCTGGCTGGCTCTCTTCCTTATCCTCTTTCCCTTCCTCCACCTCCCTCTGCCCCCAACCCCTGCTCTCACACGGGCTCACCCTTCCTCCTGCAGGCACCTCTCCCAATGTGGCCCGGAATGCCATTGTCAACTGTGCTGAGCTGGTCACCTATGATCTCATCAAGGACTCCCTACTGAAGGCCAACATCATGTCGGGTGAGCTAGGGGGGTCCATGATGCTGGGGCTCTCCCTTGCCATGCCCAGGGTCCCTCCTGTTCACCCCCAGCTAGCAGAATGTCCTTTCAGCTCCCACTAGCTTGGGATGTAGATTCCAGCTTGCACATTGAGGAACCAAGGCTATAGACTTTCTGAGGTCTGAAGAGGGTCCAACTGCATAAGGCATGTTCTTCCCTTGGAGAGGTGCAGGAAGAGCCCTGTCCAACCTGCCTGTTCCTCCTCCTGGCAGATGACCTCCCGTGCCACTTCACGTCTGCTTTCGGAGCGGGCTTCTGTACTACTGTCATTGCCTCCCCTGTCGACGTGGTCAAGACAAGATACATGAACTCTGCCCAAGGCCAGTACAGCAGCGCCGGCCACTGTGCCCTCGCCATGCTCCAGAAGGAGGGGCCCCAAGCCTTCTACAAAGGGTGAGCCCCTGGTCTACCCATCGACCCCCCTCTCCAGGCCTCCTGGCCACCCCCTCCCATTGCACAGGTGGGAGAGGAAAGGACCACCTGGAAGTGGGTAGAACCACGCGTGGGGCTGTTTTCTTTACCCTGATCCTACTGCTTACTCTCGGAACTGACATCCCTCCTGCTTGTGCCATGCTCAGTAGGCACTCAGGGAACCTCTGGCCACAGCTCCACAGCTGGGAACCTCTGATCCCTGGGCACACTCCATCTCCTTTGCAAACAGAGCAGCCAGCTTGGACTGGATATCTCAGGCCTGGTGGAGAAGCGGGAGGCACCCAAGGGGTCACCAACTGCTCCATGTGTGACTTGTCCTCTTGCCCCTAGGTTCATGCCCTCCTTTCTCCGCCTCGGTTCCTGGAACGTGGTGATGTTCGTCACCTATGAGCAGCTAAAACGGGCCCTCACAGCTGCCTGCACTTCGCGGGAAGCCCCCTTCTGAGCCTGCCTACTGGTGCCCTCGCCGCCGTTGGCCTTACCTGCTCCCCGCCTTTCCCTTCCCTCTTCCCACCTGCATTCTCCTGCATTCTCATCCCACCCCACCCAGTCTCCCCAGTTATGTCTCTGGGCTAGTGTTGTTGATCCCATGTGACAGTGGGAGAAGCCTAGCACCAGCCAGGATACTAGGCCCTCAGTTCCTAGGAAAGCTCAGCTGGAATCTTGGCCTCAGCCCCTCACCCTTCCCAGCTAGCCTGTCACTCATAAAGCAAGCACAACCTTGGTGTCTCTTCCCTCTGTGTAGCTGCTGCCAGAACTCTTGGTCTAATGGGTCCTGTGTTTGGGCATCCGGTGGGCAGGGGAGGAGACACCTTTTACAAGAAAGGGTGTGCCATTCATCCAGCACCTTCAGCATCCAGCCTGAGGCATGATGAGGTCCATCGATCCGTATCTGTGGCAGGGAGTCCAGTGAGCAGGCAACTCAGAGAGCAACAGCAGTGGTTCCACTCTCACTTTCCCTTCCCTGGCCTGGCCACTTGAGCTTTCACTTGCCCAGCACCTGATATTCCAATGCCTGCCATTCTAGTCCCTTACTGGTTTATTCCCCAAATGCCAAGAACAACCAAGGTTTGCCTAGGCTGAAACCAAGAACCCAGAACTCAATCCAAGTCTTCCAAAGTGGCAGGGACCCAAGTATGTGACCCATCACCTACTGCCTCCCTGGGTGCACATTAGCAGGAAGCTGGATCTGAAGTTGGGGGAGGGTAGCCAGGACTACCACAGAATCCCAAGCCCACAGCACCAGATGCCCACCCCTAGTCCAATTTACAAATGAGAAACCTGCCTCCCCATCATCACTCAGAGCAAGCCTGACCACTCCCAACTCTGCAGTGGCAGATAGGAGGAAGTGCTGCTGAACTGGGGGAGGCAGTCCTGACTCAGCAGAGGTCCCAGGGCAGACACCCACACCCGGCCCTGCCTGAGGGTACTTTCAGTTTGCAGTCTTACTGACTCCCAGGGCTGGGGAGCCTTAGGGGATGATGAGCAGGGCTGTGGCTACACAGGGTGTCAGTGTCAGCCCTTGTTCTTGCAGCCTGTCATATAGCAAAACAGGTGGGCAGGTGATTTTTTTTTTTTTTTTTTTTTGTGGGAGGTAGAGATGTAACATGTTCTGAATCACTCACTCCCTAAATGGGTGCACTTAGCTGAGGCTGGGCCAGCTGCAGCCGAGGACTCCATGTTGGGAACACGGACTGACTGAAGCACCTACACCATCAACACCTGCTGCTTCCCAGGTGTGTTAACAGCTATAACCTGAACCAGCACTTGGGATGGTGGCACCCTAAGCTGGAGTTTAACCCTGTGCACTACAGATAGCCCCGGGGAAGGGCTACTTCTACTTCTGGGAAGACCCCAGATCTCCAAGGCATGCTGTGTAGGGCTGGGCCCTTAACATGGAATCACCCAGGCCCATTTTGTTGATATGGGAAGAAGCTGAGGGCCATGACAGGTCCTGCAGGTCAGGACACCCAGAAGGACCACAGTGAGGACTAGACTCACTCCCCTCCTCTTGCCACTGGACTGTAGCCCAGGCACCAGGACTGGGGGTTGCTGGGAACTTGTGTGGAAGCTGTGGGGTCAGCTGAGAGCATAAGACCTTACTGGCACCACCCTCTTTCTCCTGCCTGAAGCATCTGCCAAGTAGACCTATCAAGGGATAGCTAAGTATAGGAGGTTACATGCCATGGGGCTGCAGGAATTGGCATACATGGAGAAGTGGACTCTGTTACATTAGCACTGGGAGGCAGGCCCTTAACTACTCCAGAGAGAAGAGGGACATACTGCTCTAGCGGGCAGCAGTCAGCTGGGTCAGTCCCCAGGCTGTGTTGCAGATTTCCTGGTTCTGAGCTGGGATAGTTGGTAGGAAGTCCTGCAGGTTTCAGTGGAGCCCGGTCCTTTCTCTGATCCTCACACATAACTTCCATGATGTGGGCAGGCACTGCTTGGCCTGACTCCTAGGTAGCGCCGAGGGTCTTCTGGAGCTCATAGGCCTAAGAACCTCACCATGTGGGTGAGACGCAGGCTTTCCTGTTGCCCCACCCAGGACAGGGAGGCTGCCATTAACCCTCTACCTGGGGCCCAGCCAGGCCAGGTAGAGCCCACTCATCCAAATTCCACTCAGGCTTGCAAGCTAGGCTTGTAAACACAAGCTCAGAGAGGGAAGGGGATCTGCCTGGGAACATACAGCTGGTTAGTGATGCACTGAATGAGGCCTGTTGTCTGATCCCAAAATGTATTGCTGGCTTTTTTTTTAAGCTTACAGAGATTTATTGGAAAAAGTTACATAGAGAGGAGAGATAGAGAATTTCCATCTGCTAGTTCACATCCTAAATGGGCATAGTGACCAGAACTAGGCTAAGCTGAAGCCAAGGACTTCATTTGGGTCTCCTGCATGGGTACAGGGTCCCAGGCACATGGGCCATCTTCTGTCACTTTCCCAGAGCACAGACAGGGAGTTGGATTGGTAGAAGAGCATCTGGGATTTGAATTAGCAATCACATGAGATGCTGGTGCCACAGGTGGCTGCTAAGCCTGCTACACCACAGTGCTTTCTAGAATCCTAGGTCCAGAGCCTTCATCTCCATGTCTTCCTGCTGCTGCATTTGTGGTGACCTAAAAAATGGCAGCCGTTGTGGCATAGCAAGCTAAGTCGTTGCCTGTGATGCCAGCATATGGGTACTGGTCCATGTCCTGGCTGTTCTACTTCCTACTCACCTCCCTGCCAATGGCCTAAAAACGCCATGGAGGATGGTCCAGGTGTGTGGTCCCCTGAACCCACATGGGCAACCCAGAAGAAACCCCAGGCTCCTGGCTTCAGCCTGATCCAGCTCTGGCTATTGCAGATATCTAGAGAGTGAACCAGTGAATGGAAGATTTCTCTCTCTCTCTCTCTGTAACTGTGCCTCTCAAATAAATAAATCTTAAAAAAAAATTTAAAAAGGCTGCCCAGTACCACCAAACCTTCAGTTAAGAAAAACACCTGACACTAATATAATGCTTTGGACGGTGGGATTCCAAGCACTTCAGATGACCTGGAGCCTTTTATTGTCACCTCTAGCCTCTCCAGAGGAACGCCCACCCAGTCTCATGAGCCAGAGTATATATCTCACACTCGGGATGGTAGCTTGGGCTGCAGCTGCCCACAAGGCCTGAAGCCTGGGCCTCCTCCAGGCCACATGGCCAGTGATGCTGGAACTCTCCATGAAGTCACCAAGCACTTCCACTTAATCTTCACAGCAAGTCATTAGGGCAGAGGCCCAACCTGGTCTCCTGTCTCCTAGTCTATCCTGTAAAGGCCAGGCCAGAGCTTGTGTGGTCTTGCTGCTGTTACGAAGAGCAGTGTGAGTGGGAAGTAGCTTACCAGGTTCTCAGGCTAGCTTTGTCACTGAAGCCAGAGTGACAGGGCACCCGAGTTTGACTCGTGCTACAGTCTTCCTGTGCTCACGCCATACCACAGAGCCCACCCTTCCAGCATAGCTCCCCTGTGCCAAGATGGGATCCCAGAGACTCCGAGGCCCTCAGGCACTGCCCACATCATGGTGCCAGAACAGGGGCCTTGGTGAGTTCACTTTTCCCTCAGGCCCCCACCAGAAGCAAGGTGGGAGGCTCCTGCCCAACACAATCTTCTGTGTGCAGCTACGGGATAGAAAATAAATCTTTATTATGTTGATGTGAGTCCCCACTCGCATCACAGCTGAGCATAGTGTGGCTGTGGGAGCAGGGCTCATTCAGGCCCAGCTGGCCTCATCCAAGCCCCTGGCCCCAGCCTGTGGAGCTAGGTCAGCAGGGCCTGACGCAGCATCCGCTTCTTCTGTGGTGTGAGGTGGGTGGGAAACTGGATGTCGAAAAAGATGAAGAGATCTCCCTTTTGCTCAGGGTCCTCAGGTAAAGGCATGCCCTCGCCCGGCACCTTCTTAAAGTACTTGGGACTGAGTTGGGAGGATATGGAAGAAGCGGGCTCAGCAAGCAGGGCCCCCTGCTCACTGATCCCAAAGACAAACAGAGTGTGGGGCTCACCGGGACACCTATTCACAGGGGCCCCTGGGTGAGCAAAGGGTGAGCAGACCCTGGGGTGGAGCGAGGGTGCCAGGCTGAAGGACGAACTTTCCCATGCCAAGGGAGACAAGTGGCTCAGAGGGCAGAGACAGCAGAGGGCTAGTACAGCACTGGCAATCTCCAGGCTCCACGGTGGCTTTGTGCAAGTCAGGCAGTCCTGAGCATCAGGGCTAGAGAATGGGCTGTCCCTCAGTCCTCTCCTCCCCTCTCAGAACAGGACTCTAGGACTGACTGCAGCCTGCACACACCGTCCCTGAAGCCCCAGGCCAAGCCTGCCTCTCTGCTACTGGGGCTCAAGGCAGATGAACTCACTGGATGATGTCATTGATAGGGATGTTGAGCAGTCGGTCATCTAATGTCTTCACCTCCACGGTGCAGCAGGTGAGTGCCTGGAGAGGGGCAGGGAGGTAGGGAGGGTCACCGTGGCCATCCTTCTTAAGAAGTCTTGCACCAGGCTATCCAGTGACAGGCCCTGGATTGGGCACCAGGGTGACAAACAACCACTCTGTGACCTCCCTTCCAGGGCTCACAGAGTGGCAGGTAACCCTGAGGCTGATGTAGGAAACATGGTGTGATCAAGATGGCAATAAAAAGTGTGTATGGGAGCTGAGGCCCCTGGACCATGTGCTGGGGCACAGCTGTGATGCCAGGTGATAAGGCCCCTGTGGGACATGGGGGGGAGTGTCCATAGCAACATGAGGATGGAGGTTGAGCAGCAGGACAGGGCAGGATGTGGGCAGGGCAGAGCTGCTGAGACAGGAGTGTGGATTTGCATGCAGGCTTGTGCAGCAGGGAGGAGGGAGCAGGGAGATTGGAGGTGGAGACCCCCACCTGGAACAGAAGCCCTCCCCGCTGACCTCCTGCCTGATCACCTTGCCCAAAGGGATGGGGTTCACAAAGATGAGGTTATCGTTCTCCCGGCGGAAGCGAGGGTGCAGTTTCTCCTTCACAATGAAGATGATGTCGGCTGGGGTGACGTTGGGGCCCTGGGCAGGAGAGGACAAGGAGGGAGAGGGACTAGGTGGACTGGATGTCCTGTGGGCAACTTTTTGCCTCTTCTAACCTCCAGGGCCCTAACTGCACAATGGGAGGATTAGAGCAGGTTTTCCAGGAGAGCCTTTCTGGATAGATTGTGCCCTGGACCCATGACTTCTCTTCTACTGAGCATGCCCATAACAGCCACCCTCAGGTGATGGATGGAGCACAGGGTTCAGCAAGTCCTACTCCAAACTCCTGGACTCGCCAAGCGTAAGTCAACAAAGCCCTGCCATGGTCCCTTCTTCTAGGGAATCAGCCTACTTCCCACTCCCTACAAAGGTTCTGGGTCTAGCGAGGCCAGCCACACTGTGAATCACACTCAAGGCTAAAGGGAAGCCCCAGAGGCTGAGGGCTCTGGGAGGAACTGACCTTCAAGGAGAGGTCAGAGAAGGCTTCCCAGAGGTGGCAAGCATGATAGTTGGGTCTTGCAGGCATTTATTTTTATGGAAACAACTTATTTTTGTAAATGAGAAAGGGGGCAGGCAATGTGGAGAGAAGTCCTTTTTCTCCACCCAGACACTCAAGCCCTTGGCCTCATCTTGGAGCTTCAGTTCTCTTTTGCTTTAAATAAGTGTCTGACTCACCAAGGCTGCTGAGCAACTTTTGTAGCAAGGCTTATTCAGAGAAGTCCGGCAACCAACCGCATGAGGTCAAAGCTTGCTTCTTCTTTTCCAGCCCACTTCTTTTCCCCTGCTCTGCATGAGGCCCCTCCCTCTCTGGCCTTGGCTCCCCAGAAGGACACCAAGGCAGCATCAGGGACTGTCCTTCGTGCTCTGTATCCTGTTCTTCCCTCCTCTGCTTCCCTCAGCCCCTCACCTGGTCCCCTTCCTTCTCAAAGGTAATGCGTGTACCCTGCCTCCAGCCAGGCCGCACGTCGATTGTCAGGATCTTGTCCTTGATGGTGGACGAGTACCTGTCCTCATTCAGCACCTGTGGCAACAGGAGCCAAGAACCCAAGGTTCCAGGTGGCAGGGGTGTCACAGAGCTGAGACCTGAGAGGCCAAGCAGCTGGTACAAGTTAGCTAAACCCACCACTCCCACCCTCAGAAGCTCCCAGGCTTAGCCCATCATGCACGGGAGAATGTACTCAGTTCTTCCCTCCAAACCCCAGAGATGCTGTTCCTGCATAAGTTTCTCATCCCAGAGGGATAAAGCACACAGAAACCAGCACATCTGAGCCTCACCCACGCAATCTCCATTGTGCTGTCCACCCTTGCCCCAGCGGCTGGTCCACAGTATGGCAGTGGCCAGCATCCACTCTACTCTTCCCAGCAAGCATGGGACTCTGGGATCCTCAACCTTGGTCACCCTGCAGACTCTCTGCCCACATGTCCTTCTTACTCCATCAGGCACACACCAGTGGGAACCCTGGAGGTATGGTCTGGTGATGACCAGAGAGCAGGATTCAAGGAGTCTCCTCCCCCTGGTAGCCCTCCAGGTTCCTTCTGGAGGTGGGGATGTGGGAGGGGCTGAGTGGAGGGAAAGTGGATGGTACAGAGAGACTGATGCCCTGGGAAAAAGAGGCTGATGCCCTCAAGGGTTCTACCCAGCTTCTATATCTGGGAGCCCTAAGGACTGTCAAGCTAAGAGTGCCTGATGATTCCATTGAGCCACATCTTAGCTGCCAGGGTGAGGAAGGGAGGTGGCTCTGGGCTTCCATCATGCACCAGCCCAGTACTCACCCGCCGAGAAATCTTAATTTTTTTGGTGCAGCCAAAGAATAAGTCTTCCAGTGATAAATACAGATCTCGTTCAATTGGGGGTTCCTGCTTCTTAACCCCTCGGCCCCGGAGCCCTCCAAAGTTCAAATCCACCTCATTTCCATCTGTGTCAAAAAACTCTATGGGAGGTAAGGAGAGGAGTAACAGAAACCATGTCCTCAGACTTGGATTCAGGGATACACACATCTCCCAGTCTTGCTCTCACCTCCTCTTCAAGGCCCTAAGCATAATTACCACCAGCATCCTAGCCCCACCTCTCAGACTCAGATAACCTAGGCCTTGCCAGATCCCACTGCTTCACCCACCACCTTAGAATCTTCTCTCTCTCCTTCCCCGCACCCCCTCCTGCGTTCCACAGCCAGCTTCTCTGATTCTTCCTCCTCCAATATGGGGAAGTACCTCAACCATCCCCTCCCCTCCAACCCCTCCTCTACTGCAACGTACCAGGAAAGAGAGCTGCATCCTCTAGTGGTGGCACCAGGGAGTGCCAGAAAAGACTCCTGCGGTGTAGGCATATGGGTGCACTGCTATTGTGCCTGGACGGCAGCAGATCAGGGATCCAGTGCTTGGGCCCCTGCTACCCATGTGTGAGACCAGGATGGAGCACTAGGTTCCTAGTTTCACCCTGGTCCACTCTGCCTATTGCAGGCATTAGGGAAGTGAGCCATTGCAGTCTTCCTTCCTTTCTGTTTCATCTCTGCCTTACAAAGGAATGAAACTAAATCCTAGATAGACATTTCAAAATACTCAGTTATAAACTGCCCCTGGTGGATGCACCGGCACCTGGCATTCCGTCCATTCCCCCCTACCCCCTGTACACTCTGCACTGGAGAAATCTGCAGAGCTAATATTTCCCAGACTGCTGCTGAATTGTGTTCATTGGCTAAACTCTGAGCTATTGGGAAGGCAGGAAGAGCCAAAGGAGGCATGTGTCTGTGGCTTCAGCTGGAGCTGTTTAACACTGTCTTGGAGATAGGGGTCTTCTGGGCAGCAGTATTCCCGTGGGCCCCACTCGTTCCATATTTGTTGGAGGTAAGTCAAGCACCACTGGAATCGGGGTTGACCTATGTGATTGCGAGAAAGAACAGCTCTCTTGATAGGCTAATTTGAAACAGCAGTTTTTGAAGGACTTGTTTTCTTGTGCGTTTTTTTGTTGTTGTTGTTGTTTTAAGATTTACTTATTTTTCTTGGAAAGTCAGATGTACAGAAAGAAGAAGAGACAGAGAGAAAGATCTTTCGTCCACTAGTTCACTCGTCAAGTGACCACAATAGGTGGAGCTGAGCCGATCTGAAGCCAGGGGCTTCCTCTGGATTTCCCACATGGGTGCAGGGTCCCAAAGGCTTTGGGCATCTTCTACTGATTTCCCAGGCCACAAGCAGGGAGTTGGATGGCAAGTGGATCAGCTAGGACATAAACTGGTGCCCATATGGGATCCCGGTGAGTGCAAGGCAAGGATTTAGCCACGAGGTTACTGCATCAGATTCCAGCCTTTCAGGTTTTTTTGTTTTTTTTTTTTTTAAAGATTTATTTCTTTGTAAAGTAGAGTCACAGTGTGTGTGTGTGTGTGTGTGTGTGTGTGTGTGTGTGCGTGTGTTGGGGGTAGTTAGAGAATCCTCTATCTGTGGGCTCACTCCCCAAATGGCCTCAATAGTTTGGCAGAAGACAGGAACTTGAAATTCCATTTGGGTCTCCCACATGGGTGGAAGGGGCCCAAAATTTGGGCCATCATTTACTTGCTTTCCCAGGCACAATCAGCAGGGAACCATATCAGAAGTGGAGCAGCTATGACCCAAACTGGTATTCACATGGGATGTAGTCATCCCAAACAGTAACTTAACTAGTTCTGCCACAATACCTGTGTCCTGTTTAACCTTTAAAAACAAAACAAAACAAAACAAAACAAAACAAAACAAAACAAAAAAACACCTATTCTGTGTGTGCACGCGCATCTCAGAATAATAAAACTATCCAAAGAAAGCTGTCTTTTCCAGTTGTATCCCATCAGGCAAGGTAGATGAGCTGTCTTACCACTGAAGGGGTTGTCTCCACCAAAGAACTCATGAAAAACCTTGGTAGGATTGCCGTGGAAGACGTAACCAGTTGTCCACGGGGTCTGGGATCCAAACTCCAGGGGAACTCCGCCCTTCAGGCCCTCCTCTCCAAACTTGTCATAGATGCCTCTCTTCACAGCTGTGGATATGGAATGAGAAGCTGGATGTTCAGGGTCAACTCATGCAGGGTAGACATGGGTATGTCCCCCTCCCCATCCAAACCACCGGAAAGAGAATGGGCCGGAAGTGGATTTGACTGGAAGAGATGAGGCCAAGGTCAGAATCCAGGCTTGGGATTTGCCTTCGGTCTATCCACATGACTCCTGGCTTTGCTGGGATAATGAGAACCGCAGAAACTCATCATTTTAGAGTCTAAGAATATTAGAGTTTTAACATCCTAGCATCTGTGAACCCTGAAATGCTTAACACTCGGGGCTGGAAGCTAGAGAAGCCAGCCACGTTGCTGTCCAGCACCCTCAACTCCAGGACAAGCCCTCAGAGAAAGCTCTAGTCCACCACGGATCCCCATGTCTCACCACTCTTCTGATCTCCACAGAAGAGACATGCTCTCTGCTCCTGGCCTCTCCCTGGCGCTCTGCCCCGGCGGCTCGGGACACGTGATGCGCATGCTTGGCCCCGCCTTCTGCCCCTCGGTTGCGGACGGCTGCCCTTCTCTGAGGGGAGCACGGTGTCCTCCGCCCTCCCGAGGTGTGTCCACGGGGAAGGCGACCATTTGTTGTTTTCTTCGCTGAGGTAGTTTTTTGAGGGATGGTCACTCAGAAAACCCGCCCGTCTAGAGACTCCCTCAGAAACCCGCCCGTCTCGGCTCCAGGTGGGCCCTGCGTGAAGGGTGGGCGTCGCCACAGGCACTCACGGTCGCTCAGCACGTCGTAGGCCTCGGCTATCTGCCTGAAGGTTTCCGCTGCGGACGGCTCACTGGATTTCAACGGGTGGTTCTTCAGAGCCAGCTTCCGGTACCTGCAGGGGAAAGGTAGTGTGCGCCTTTGTCACGGTGGCCGCTGGGCTGAGCCGCGCTGTGCTTTCCCGCCGCGCTTGCAAGTCTGGTGTGAGCTGGGCAATGTTCATCTTCCTGGACAGATACCAGGAGGGCGCAGGGTTGACTGACAGCCCAGCAGGTACCCCAGCCAAGGCCAAAGCTGCCCCTCACCCCCTACCCCTCATACAGGCACTCCCCTAACAGGAGCCCTTGGCTGGAGGTTCAAGGTGACTAGCCCTACTCAATCCTCCCTTCCCTGCCTCCTTTATTATTTATAATATTTCATTTTCAATCGAAAGGCAGAGAGACAGATATCTCTCACCCACTGGTTTCCTCCCCTAATTTCCACAGTATCTGCAGCTGGATCCGGAGCCTGTAGCTCAACCTGGGTCTTCCACAGTGGCAGCAGGGACCAAAGCAAGTACTTGGGCCGTTGCTGACTGCCTCCCAGTGCAACCAAAATCAATGTGTCTTTCATTCCCTTCTCATAGTCTAATCAACAAAAGCTGTTAATCTTGTGGCCAATCAGAATGTTTGTTCTCTAAATACCTAATGCCTGCTTAAGAATTCCAGGTGACAGGGCAGGCATTGTAGACACTACTGCTTAGGCCACCACATCCTGTATCCGAGTGTCAGCTCTGAGCTCAGTTGCTCTGAGTTTCTGATCCAGATTTCTTGCTAATGCAGCTTGGAGGCAGCACATGATGGCTACTGAGGGTCCTCAGAAAGTTCACAGGGGGCGACGTGGTAGCCTAGGGGCTGAATCCTCGCCTTGCATGTACCAGATCCCATATGGGCACTGGTTCATGTCCTGGCGGCTCCATTTTCCATCCAGCTCTCTGCTTGTGGCCTGTGAAAGCAGTAGAAAATGGTTCAAAGCCTTGGAATCCTGCACCTTATGGGAGACCCAAAAGACGCTCCTGGCTCCTGGCTTCGGATCAACTCAGCTCTGGCCATTGCAGCCACTTGGGGAGTGAATTAGCAGACGGACTTTAGCCGCTAGGCCCAAATGGCAGTTCTTTATCTTTCTTTCCCTCTCTCTGTGTAATTTTGCCTCTCACATAAAAATAAATTAATCCTTTTTTTCCTTTTTTTTAAGTTCACAGTCCCAGCTTTAGGCAATTGCCTGGGTTGCCTTGTACCTAGGCAGGTAGGTTACACTGATGGGAGAAAACCAGCCAGTAACTGGTGGGCATTCTGGGCCTGGTTAATGCCAAATTTATGTTAATTATACCATTATCCCAGCATAGTTGCTTATTCCTTTTTTTTTTTTTAAGTTGTGTTTGTTTTTATTGGAAAGGCATATCAAAATTTATGGAGAAAGAGAGACAAATATCTTACTCTCATTGATTTGCTCTCTAAATGGCCTCAGTGGCTGGGGCTGAGCTGATCTAAAGCCAGGGACTCAGGAACTTCTTAAGGTTTTCCATGCAGGTGCAGGTGCAGGGGCCCAAGGCTTTGGGCTCTCCTCTACTGTTTTCTCAGGCCATAAGCAGGGAAGAGGAGCAGGTGGGATGCAAACTGGAGCTCATATGAGATTCTGGCACTTGCAAGGTAAGGATTGGCCATTGAGCTATCAAGCTGTACTCCCGTACCCCCACCCCATGCTTTTTTTTTAAACTGGGGAAGGTGTGGAATGCTTGGCTGGCCCTCAGGTTGGGGGAACTGGGTAGTGCTACAGAATAGACATGTTAGAGTGGGAGTGGCTGAGGGCACGGACTGACTTCTGGGGTCTTCCATAGACCTGGTTACTGTACCCACAGGTAGGCAAGACAGCTGAGACTGGTTTAGAGGGGGAAAATCAGATGGTATGTCTGGGTCAAGTCAAGGCATCCACCCACATGGATGGGTTAAATAACCTGGGCTGGGTTAAATAGTATCATATGCCTGCTGGTGTTTGCAAAAGGTGGAATTGAGGAAATGCCTGGCTAGGCTAAGCCAGAATACCTGCTTGTGAGAGTTGTAGCAGGGGGTGGGCCATGTCAGGCTGGGGTGCAATACCCACCAAAACCTGGATGCCCACCAAGACCTGGATCTGGGGCAGATTCTGTAGTGAACTTGTGGTCTCATCTTTGTGGAATGCTGGGATTGCAGCACCCTCAGGTTCACTTGGAGAGCTAGAAGTGGTAACAGACTGAGCCAGGCTGGATCATAGAACTCACCCAACAAGAATCCACCTGACAGTAATGGGAGATGAGGCTGTGAGGAGGCCAGGCGGGGCCAGGCTGCAGTACCTGGTGGCACATGCAAAGGTCGATAATGAAGGCAGACCATGCCAAGCAGGCCATGGCACCTGCTGGTATGCCATGAGATCCGTGGCTGGGAGTAGGCCTGGTAGGGGAACTTAAAGAACTCCCCTACCAAGCTGCACCTCCCGCTGGTGAGCACAAGAACCAGGGCTGAGTGTGGGCTAGGCCAGGCAAGGCTGCAGCACTTGTCAGTATTTGTGCATGCCAGGTATAGGGGGAGAGAGGCAGGCCAGGTTGGGCTAGGCTGCAGCATCCATGAACTGGCCCACATGAGAGCCAGGACAGGATATAGGCTGCAATTGGCTGGGCTGGACTGCATAACCCATCAGCAAGAGCTAAGACAGCAGGTAGGCCATACCAAGCTGGGTCAAAACACCGATCAGCAGGCAACAAGACCCAGAGCTGGAATGGGGCACTCTGGTAACTCCCTTGTTGGGCTTCAGCTCAGAGTGTGAGAGCTGGGGTTAAGGGGAAGACCATGCTAGGCAAGGCTGCAGCACCCATCAACATATGTGTACGCTGGGACTAGGGTCAGGCCAGATTGGACTAGGCTCCAGCCCCTGTTGGCACTTGCAGAAGCCAGAATGGAATGTGGCATGGGCCAAGCTGGGCTGCAATACCTGCCAGGGTACATGAGAGCCAGAATAGGTAGGGACCAATCAGGTTAGGCTGCAGTATTCATTGGTGAGTACCAGGACTGAGGGCCAGCCATGTCAGTCTAGGCAGCAACACCCACTGGCACATGTAGCTGGCCTGGTAGGAGGACTTGGGGAACTCCCCTGTTAGGCCATAGCTCCTGTTGGTGGGCCTAATGAGCTAGGCTGCTGTATGTGCTAGTGAGAGCTGGGGGCAGACTGTGCTGAGCCTGGCTGTAGTACCTCCTGGTGAATGCCAACACTGGGGACTATCCATCTCAGATTGGGCCACAATACCTACTGGCATACATGGAGCTGGGAGTAGGCCTGGTGGGGGAACTCTGGGGTCTTCCTTGCTGGGCTGCTGCTTCCACTGGTGAGGATGAAAACTGGAACTGAGGGTGGGCCCAGCAGGGCTGGGCTGGGCTGGGCTAGGCTAGGCTGTCACACCCACTGGTACACACAAGAGCTGGACCACAGTACCCTCTGGCAGGTATTGGGAGTATGCCTGGCAGGGGACCTGTGGGTACTACTTTGCTAGGCTGTCACTGTTGCTGGTGAGCACGAGCAAATAGGCGTAAGGATAGGTTGGACAAGGTGGAGGCAGCTGTTGGTGTCTGGAGTAGGTCAGGCTGAACTACGCTGTAGCATCCATGGGTGTGCACAACAGCCAAGCAGGATGCAAGCTGGACTGGACTGGGCTTAGCAGAGGCTGGCATACTCAAAAACCAGGGTTGGGAGAGGCCTGATAAGGGCTATTGGAAGTCACCCAGGCTAGGCTGTAATACCCACTGGTATGCATAAGGACCAGGTCTATGGTGGGCTGGCTGGGCTAGGCTACAGCACTCATCAGTTCATGTGAGATATGAGGCTGGGGTGGAACTGACCAGGCAGCTGCATCCACTGGTATGTGCACTGGCTGATGCAGGTGTTGAACTGAACCTGACCCTGCACTGGCGGGACACGCAAGTCAAGTCTGAGATCACTCAGGCAAAGTTTCTAGATTCAGACCTAGCCACAGGGAAAATCACAGGATGCATGGCTGGCCTTGAAGTGCATGTATTGAGACTGAGCCTCCTCAGTCCCATTCAGTACTTTACTCCTCTTGGTCCCTTGGTTCTCTGCAATACTGTATCCAGGACAAAGTTCAAATGGCTCTTTTGTCCCTATTTCATGCCAGGAAAACTAAAGGACCAAGGACAGGAGATGAAGCATAGATCATAAAGGGAGAAGGAGTTGGGACAGAGTGAAAACTAAGATATCCAAATTTCCAGCCTGGGGCCTGACACAATCCAAAGACAGGGCACAGTATATAAGATGTAAAAGCAGCAAGGATTGCCTTGCTCGCCCTAGCTGTGCTAGAAGCTGGGTTTGGAAAAGATGAGGGAGGCACCTGCTCCGACACACCATGAAACCCAAGACCCCACTCCAACTTACGCCTTCTTGATCTGGGCATCCTCTGAGTTGCGAGTGATCTGGAGCACAGAGTAATAATCCTGGCCCATGGCTGGCTGACACTGAGCCTGGGATCCTCCTCATACTCGAGCAAGGCTGTTGGTCTGTGTTCCTTGGTTGCTCCTGACAACCGCACAAGGGCACCCTGGGAGTTGTAGTCCTTACTTAGCAAACAGCCTCCTTGTTTCTTGTAAAGATTTATTTTTATTATTTTTTCATTGGAAAGGCGGATATACAGAGAGGAGAGACAGAGAGGAAGATCTTCCTACTATGCCGATCCGAAGCCAGGAACCTCTTCAGGGTCTCCCTTGTTTCTTGTAAAGATTTATTTTTATTATTTTTTCATTGGAAAGGCAGATATACAGAGAGGAGAGACAGAGAGGAAGATCTTCCTACTATGCCGATGATTCACTCCCCAAGTGAGCGCAATGGGCCGATACTATGCCAATCCGAAGCCAGGAGCCTCTTCTGGGTCTCCCACGCGGGTGCAGGTTCCCAAAGCTTTGGGCTGTCCTCGACTGCTTTCCCGGGCCACAGGCAGGGAGCTGGAAGGGAAGCAGGGCTGCCGGGATTAGAACCGGCGCCCATATGGGATCCCGGGGGTTCAAGGCGAGGCCCTTTAACCACTTGCGCCACCGCGCCGGGCCCTGCCTCCTTGTTTCTTAAAAGGAGCCAAACACTGGGGCTGATTCTGTGCCTCTGATAAAGATCTCTCAATTCACAAACCTCGGAGTTCAGCAGCTCTATTTAATTTTATTTTGAAGGAGTGCAGCAATTTAAAAGATTATTTTAAATAAGTTTTTGTGATTCATTAATTGATCATCTATAAGAGATGGATTGCTTGTCAACACCTGAGATTGTAAATGTCTCTTTCAACATGGTTTTGCTACATCTCATGAAAAAAAAAAATTATCTCGGGCCCAGAGGCGTGGCCTAGAGGCTAAAGTCCTCGCCTTGAACGCGCCAGGATTCCATATGGGCACTGGTTCTAATCCCGGCAGCTCCACTTCCCATCCAGATCCCTGCTTGTGGCCTGGGAAAGTAGTCGAGGACGGCCCAAAGCTTTGGGACCCTGCACCCATGTGGGATACCTGGAAGAAGTTCCTGGATCCTGGCTTCGGATCAGCACAGCATTGGCCATTGTGCTCACTTAGGGAGTGAATCATTGGACGGAAGATCTTCCTCTCTGTCTCTCCTCCTCTCTGTATATCTGACTTTCCAATAAATAAATAAATCTTTTAAAAAAATTATCTCTTCAAGAGGCAGCTTCATAGAAAGATTGTCTGTCTGCAGATGCACTCCTCAAATGGCTACAATGTCATAAGCCAGGAACCAAGTTTCTTCCAAGTCTTCCCATAGGTGCAGTGGCCCAAACACTTAGGCCATCCTCCACTGTTTTTCCAGGCTATTAACGGGGAGCTAGATTGGATGTGGAACAGCTCAGACTCAAACCTGCACCCATGTGGGATGCAAGGATGCAGGAGGTGGTTTAATTATGGCCCCAGTGATTAATTTTTTTTTAAAGATTTTTTGTCCATTTTTGCATGACATTTTTTAAAAGCATTCATTGTCTTCTTGTGACCTTGGCTTGGGATCCTAAGAGTGAATGTTAAGGTACTCACAGCCTCAGTGAAGGCGTGAAGAGCAGAGCCTTGACAGACACCTACTTTCTTCAGATGGCATTGAATGTTCCTGGTTCTAGCTTCCATATGCCTGGCACACTTTCTGTCACAACTAAATTTTATTTATTTATGTATTTATTTATTTATTCATAAACTTTTTGATGATGTTTGCATAGTCGATCAGGGTGGGAAGGATCTAAGCTTAGGGAGAAGTGAGTGTGATCATGGTTTCCAAGCTTTTTGCATCTTCTTCCTATTTCTGGGGTGAGGAGAGAGAGAAGGGCATAGGCCATACCCACCCTCCCCACAGAAGGGATTTTATTCATCTGCAACTGTGGCCATCATGCACACTTGCAGGATGATGCACTTTGTCTTAGAATACACAGCCTTTTATATCCCTAAAAGCCAAGTTGCCAAAGCTCTCCTTACAAAAGTCAGGATATGCAAAGCTCTACTTAATCATTATTTTCTATTGTTTTTCTTATGTTAGTTAAAATTGAAGAAATCCAGAAAGGGAGGATTAACATAGCTATTTGCAACATGAGAAAGGTGAGAAGAAGAGAGAGCATTGGGGTTAGGGATGCCTTCTGTTATTTACAAGTGGAGGGAGAAATGAAGGAGAGAGAGAATTGGGACTCAGTTGTACAAAGACAAATCATTGCACCAAGTGTTCCTGGCTCGAGGTAAGCCTCCTTGTCCACTGACACACTCAGCTCCTTCACTGTCTCCCAGGTTACATTAATATTTTCTGTTCAGGCTCCCATCCAGGACACCATGCTGGGTTCAGTTGTGATTGATATCTCACTAGGCCCTGCCAGTCTGGGACTGTTTCATGGCTTTTCCATGTTTTTGATGAGCCTGGAAATCTCAGGACTACCAGTCAGTGCTGGAGTCCACCTCCAGCCAAGTTCAGAGCTCGAGAAGGGTTTGTGGAGTCGGTGATAAAGAAAGACACAGACACTTGGTGTGTTCTCACAACAGCTCAAGAAAAAGCTGTCCTTTTTATTTACTCAAAACCTCTCTCAGGCTTCTGCACAAGCAACTATTCTATTTTTACTTCAAGACTAAGGGGACATTTGGTCACTCCGTCTGTACTTCAAGGCTAAGCAGGTGCCCCAAAAGATAATTCTGCAAAATACTGTATTCATCTTCTTCAAAGCAAGCTATTATTTATTCTTCAACAGTAGCCATGGAGCAACAGCCAGGACTCCAAGGCCAAGGCACATGCAATTACCTGCTAATTAGTAGTACTTTCCCACTACATTTCTACTTCTACAATTTACCCATCATTTAATGGGAAAAAAACCTAAAATCCAAAACAGAAATTTCAAATATAAAATCCCTCTACAACTACAGACTCTATAACCCCATAAACAATGAGACAATAATCAAAAGCATTTTTCTTTAATAAAAACATCCTTAATTCCTCTGGCTAAAAATTATAAAACCAGCTAAAATAGTTACATTTTCTATGCTCCAAAAATTTGCAAAGACAGGCTAGCCTTTGAGATAACAGTAACTATATTTATTGCCATAGCAGTTTCAGCTCTCACTCCCATCACTTCCATTACTTTGTAAAATTCTTATTAAGCCATTTCCCAGAAGGCATGCTATATGTTTGGGCCCGATTTCAGGGCAATGGGTAGGTACACAATAAGGTGTCCAAAAATGGCATGGGCTTAATTGTGCTCCTGTGTGTAAATTGTCAAAGGCCCACTCACCAAGACCTTATCAGTGACATTAACTCTCAATCTCACATCAGTGGCAAAAACCGTCTCATAGGGGCAAATAACAATGCCTCAATAAATTACAGAATTCTTAGTGAGGTGCTTGAGTGTCCACGCAAACAGGGGATGAAACTGCATCAAGGTGGTCAGAGAGAAATCTGCCTGGCTCTGCCAAACAGCTGGACGCTCCCCTGGGCCCTGCCAAGCAGGGGAGCTGTTCTCTTCACACCTTTGTGCCACCCACACCTTCCTACATGGACCCCAGCAAGTCAGGTACTTTGTAGATGAGCCTTTGATTGGGGTTGGTTTGGTGCCTTCATTATGATTACATTGAGATTCTGGGCCGTGGGTAGGAAGATGACAGAGTGAAGTTCCAGTCTTACCAGAGCATACCCAAGATACTTTTGGGGAAATGGACTTGAAAGATGAGTTTATCTGAATGCAAACATCTTTGAAATCCTTGTGTATTTTTTCATGATACACATTTTCCATGGACTTTTTGAAGACCCCTTGCATTATCAATGTGACTTGGCACCAGTGGCAAGAACCACAATCACTTGCTCAGGCTGTGTTTGTCAGGTTTCTCCACTGTAAAGCTGGCTTCTCATTCCACGTCAGTCACCAGCCTTAGCCCAGGCTTCATCTTTCAGCAGGACCATGGGATGTCCTCACCATCTGCTGCTTTGCTTCTGCTCTGCAGGTGTCATACACACTTCGCACAGTGGAGGCCAAGCCTCTTCTCTTGGCACATGACCCTCTGTGATCTGCTGCTCCCTTGCCAACCCTGTGGTGCACAACCACCCAGCATCTACCTGCTGCTATTCCAATGGACAGCTACCGGGCTCAGTATTAGCTGTTCTGTCTGTCATGTGTTCTGCAGCTGCTTCCTACTCAGAGCCTTCCTGCCACTCCCTGGCCTGGACTTGACTAAATCCCATTTTGTTTTACTTATGTCAACTTAAATAAAGCAATCTGAGATTCTCCAGGGAATGATATTTATTTAGGATAACAGAGTACTACCTTGGGAACAGGCAGTCTGTGGAATTGAACAGGTGTCTTAGAAAACCACAGGCATACTCAAAGAAGCTAGGGAAAGGAAACATTGTTTGATGCAGAAATGAGGAGCATTACATGGGGGCATTCTGGAACGATCATCTTTGGCCACCATGAACAGCAACCAGGGTGATGTTGGTTCAAAGCAGGACAGCTGTTAGGCAGCTGCCCTTCACGAAGGTTGTTGTGGCCTGCATGCAGACTCGTGGTTCTGGAAGGTTCTGTGGTGGTTACAGCCAGGCAGGCAAGTCTGACATAAGCAGGCCCATGTGGGTTCTGATGATGCTCACATTGTCCACACTTCACAGGAAGTAGCCCATAGCGTGGGCTCAGGACCTGTGGAAGCAGTGTTGCCCCTGTGGTCCCTCCTTCCCTGTTTGTTATTCTCCTTTTCTTCTTTTTTATTGCACACATATATGCTCACAGGTGTGCTGGTAAAGGATTTACCACTGACTCATCAGAAGAAAGGTCCTGGACGGTTGCATTTGCCGATTTTCCCCAAGTGAGCCAGCTCCAACAGCACTGTATCCCTAACAATGTTGGCTTTTTTGTATTTTGAACTTTATATAAATAATATCATTTATACACATAGTGGAGGTGTGTGTGTGTGAGAGAGAAGCATTCTCAGAGGTTGTATAACACTCCGTTGATGAACATGTGCTCTGTGCATTGGCTTTGTTGAGTGACAGCAATTTCCCAATGCAGTTATTCTAATTTACAACGGCAGCCATGCTACACTAGTTTCTTTTGCCCCATATCCTTACCAACACTGGTCTTAGGCCCTAAATGCTTGCAACAGCTAGGGATAGGTCAGGCCAAAGCTAGGGCTTGGAACTCCAACTGGGTTTATCACATGGGTGGCAGAGACCAAGCACGTAGGCCATCATCTGCTGCTTCCAAGGCATACTAGCAGGAAGCTAGATTAGAAGCACAGGGTAGCCAGGCTTGAACCAGGCACTCTGACATGGCATGCAGCTGTCCCAAGTGGCAGGTTGTACTGCCAACACTACAGTACCTGCCCCATCATGTATACAATTAGCTAACTAATTACTTATATCTGAAAAGCAGAGAAACAGAGGGGAAAAAGGGGGAGAATGATCTTGCAGTTTCTGGTTCACTCCCCAAATCACCACAGCAGCTGGGGCAAGCTAGGCCAAAGCCAGAAGCCTGGAATTCAGTCTGGGTCCCCCATATGAGTGGCAGGGATCCAAAGACTCCAGCGCCACTGCTGCTTTTCAAGGTGCATGCAGGAAGCTCTACTTGGAAACATAGCAGAGACTCTGCTCTGCAGTGGGGGTACCTAAGGGGCCTCCTTGCTGCTACACTGGCAGTTCGTTCTGATTGGCATTTCCTGGTTGAGCAACTTTTCATATTTGTTGATGATGTGTTTTTCCTTACTGCAAAATGCTTATTTATTCATTCTGGTCTACTTTCTTACTAAGCTAATTTGTTTCATTTTGCTTAACTGATATGTAGCTCTTGATGTTCTCTGAAAGTAAATTCTGTGTTGGTAATATGAAGAACATATTCTTTCTTCAGTTGGGAGCTTGTCTTTTTACTTTTTAAAAATAATATATACATAGGGGTCCGGTGCGATGGCCTAGTGCCTAAAGTCCTTGCCTTGAATGCGCTGGGATCCTATATGGGCACCAGTTCTAAGTCCGGCAGCTCGACTTCCCATCCAGCTCCCTGCTTGTGGCCTGGGAAGGCAGTGGAGCGCAGCCCAAAGCCTTGGGACCCTCCACCTGTGTGGAAGACTCTGAAGAGGTTCCGGGCTCCTGGCTTCAGATTGGTCACTTGGGGAGTGAATCATCGGACAGAAAATCTTCTTCTCCCGTCTCCTCCTCTCTATGTATCTGACTTTGCAATTAAAAAAAAATCTTTTAAAAAAATCGAGTAGTTTCATATTTTCCTGCCAGGTAGTCAAGTACCAGGACTCTTTATTGAACATTTCCTTTTCCCTACCAATCTGTACTGACAACACACCCGTAGTGGCACAGGACTGTGCTGGACCCCCTTTCCATTGGGCCAGCACACACTATGGGCCCTCCTCCTGCTTTTTTCCCCACTTTCCCCCAACAGTTTCAACTTTTCTTTCATTCAGCCTTATGTTCCTCTCAAAAAGAAACAGGATCTTAGATAAGATCTGACCTGAGCGTAAGAAGAACAAGGAAGGCTGCATTTTAAGTCTCATCCCCCAGTGGCGTTTCAGACACTAGTGCCCGAGATATTGAAGAACTTGCCAGGTCCAGTGAAACCAAAGTTAGAGCAGAGCACCTGCCTTACAGGAACTTCTTACCTCATCGGAGGTGACAGGCCTATTCTGGGTGTATTTTGGACTTGGGCCCAAAGACAGGGGAAAAAAAAAAACTAGCAATTTAAGAGCTAAGAAATAACATATAGGTTTTAGGTAGAATGAGCAGTCAGAAAGTGACCAAATTTTGCAGTTTTGGTGCAGATTAAGCTGCCATCTGTGATGTTAGTAGTGCTTATGAGCACAGTTTCAAGTCCTGGCTGCTGCACTTCTGACCCAGTTGCCTACCTGGAAAAGCAGCTGAATATGGCCTGAGTGAAGAGGTCCCTACCACCCAGATGAAATTCTAGGCATGTGGTTCTGGCCTAGCCTGGCCCCAGCCATTGTGGCTATTTGGGAAGTAAACCAAAGGGTGGAAATTTTCTGTCTTTCCTGCTAAAAGACCCAAATCTATTCGTGGGAACATTAGACAACTTCAATCCAAGTGGTGTTCTATAAATGGGCCTATTCCGCAAAAACAAACATCAGAGTCATGAACTGAAGAACTGATCCAGACAGAAACCAAATAAAAGCAAGTATGTGATCCTGAGACAGAAAGGAAAGGGTGACCCTCAGTGCGATGAACTGGCTCAGCTGGGTACAGGACCCTGGGAACAGTGGGCAAGGATTCAGCGAGTGACAAACAGACACGACAACTCAAGGCAGTTGTATTTGAGTGCCTTTTGCAAAAGCAAGGCATCAACTTATACACAATAGATTATTGCAAAGGGACATTTTCTTTGTTTATTCATGTGGTTACATTTCTACAATTATTCCAGGGAGGTAAGTGGGGCTGTTGAGAAAAGATTGTTCTCTAATAGCCTGCTGACAGACTGCAGTTGCTATTTCTTGTGGACGTGGTTTGGCACCAGTTGTAGTTTTAATCATTAAGCGGCTAGTTCTCATTGTGTTTTGTGCCTTACATTGGTTCTAATATTAACCTGTCTATTTTTCTTAGTTTTTCTTCTTGTATGAATTTTTAAACTATAGATCTTTACTATAATCTTTTTAGGAATTCTCAAAAGTAGTCCTAGGTAGGTTTATTAAAGCTAGTGACCTGATAGTTTTTATCCCATACTGCTTGCAATCCTTGTCAGTCTCCTGTCAGAAGGCTTCATAGAACCATAAAGGAATACTGAGCCTTTGCCGCACATAAATAGTATTATTCCAGCCATAAAGATAAGAGCAAAGAGAGTACAGCCAGGAATGCCAAGACCACTAGGGATGCAGCCTAATCCAGGAGGCATCCTTCCTTGAACTGCCGCCTCGGCCTGGTGATTTCTCACACAGGCTCCACTGGAGGAGGCATGACACCTCATGCCACTGGTAAAACTGAATGGGGTTTGCAGACTGGATCCAAGTTCAAGATCTATGCTGACTTCCCTGTTCTGACAGCCACACCGTGGGAAGGCAAGGGAGTCCTTGACTTTTGCAAAGGTGCACAAGCTGAAGCATGTTTGGATAACAGAATACAATGTTTGCTCATTACTGGCAGATGAGTCAGAGATTATACACACAGTATGTACATTCCGTGTGTGTGTGGCAAACACAATAAAAGTTAACAAGGGGGAGAACTGGCAGGGGCTATCCTGGGATCTTTAGTAGTGTTTTTGCCATTTCTATATAACTTTGAAACTAGTTAGAAAGAAAGAGTGTAATGGAATAAAAGTGTACACACCAGGACAAAACAAAAGCTTTCCAAAAGGAAAGCTTCACCTGCTGTGAGGCCCCTGTGAGGACTGAGCCTGCAGAACACAGCTCTGCAGCTGCCGCCTCTTCCGGCACAGGCGGCACAGGCCTGGGGACGTGCTTCTCACAAGTCACAAGGGGGCACTAGCAAGCCGCTGGACAGGACTTCCACAGAACTGTGCAACCCTTCCTTACCCTAAAGCACTCCTTAAACCTAAAGAAGGAAAGGCCTCCCTCTGGAACACGGGGGCTTCTTCCCTTCACAGTGGACAATGGTATGATGCACTCAGACACGGCCTCTGCTCCTTGTTCTTAGGATTGGATGTCAGAGCTTCTGTTAAGAGCCACTCCCTCTGTGACGGCTGGACATATGCTCTGGAGACTGGGCATGAATTGATGGGTGGCTACAATACAGAGGGGTGAGCCCTAGAGGAGGGCCTCAAGACATTGGTTGGTTGTGTGAATCAGACACACCTTTCCTCACTGTTTCCTAATCTGACCCCTGGCCTCCTGAGAGGCAAGGTTTCCAAACTCTAGAATCTATTCCTCTTGATTTATTTGGCCCTGTCATAAATCACTCCTTAAAATGAAGTTGCTCTCAAAAAAAAAAAAGTTGCTCTCATCACAGAGGTCATTGGCCACCTGCTCAAGACTCTATGGTATATATACTGAAAGGTCCTGTATATTGATTGAAGTGGAAATCAAGTGTCTGTTCTCTTTAGAACAGGAACTTTAAGTTCCGTTTTTGAGGGGCAGGAATTTGGCACAGCAGGTGGAATGCCCGTATCTCAAGTGCATGGATTTCAGTCCCAGGTTTGCTTCAATTCCAGTACCCTGTTAATGTGCACCCTGGAACGCAGTGATGACTGAAGTGTTTGGACTCTACCACCCACAGGAGGGACTCAGACTGAGTTCCTAGCTCTCTGCTTCATCTGTTGCAAGCATTTGGGGAGTGAACCATGAGACAGATTTTTGTTTCTTTCTGCCTTTCATATAAAATGAAACTATATAAATTTATTATATCAAGTGGAACTCAAGTATAGAATACATATTCGTTCACTGTTTTTATGTTTAGGGAAAAAAAGAGGTGACCACTCCTTTGCTTAAAATCCTTTAATTAGGCCCCAGCCTGATGGCTCAATGGCTAAATCCTCACCTTGCAAGCACAGAAATCCCATATGGATGCCAGTTCATGTCCTGGTTGCTCCCTGTTTCTATCCAGCTCCCTGTTTGTAGCGTGGAAACGCAGTGGAGGATGGCCTAAAGCCTTTGGGCCCCTGTGTCTATGTGGGACACCCAGAAGAAGCTCCTGGCTCCTAGCTTCATATCATCTCAGATCTGGCCATTGCAGCCATCTGGTGGGTGAACCAGCAGATGGAAGATTTTTCTGTCTCTCCTTCTCTCTGTAAAGCTACCTTTCCAGTACAAATTTTAAAAATCTTTAAAAGAAAAAAAAAAATACCATTCAGTTATACCACGAGTAGATCAAGTGAAATCCAATCTCCTTAACTGACATTTAAGTCCTTCTTAGGTAAGGCTCTGCAGAATTCTCTGGGTACATCTTCCATAGACAGGTTTTGTTATCTTAGGAATGCTGGGTTCCAGCGACGACAAACACTCTCTTCACTGTTTCTCTCTGTAGTTTTTTTTTTTTTTTAAAAGATTTATTTTTATTATTTTTTCATTGGAAAGGCGGATATACAGAGAAGAGAGACAGAGAGGAGGAGCTTCCGTCTGATGATTCACTCCCCAAGTGAGCGCAATGGTTGATGCTATGCCGATCCGAAGCCAGGAGCCTCTTCCGGGTCTCCCACATGGGTGCAGGGTCCCAAAGCTTTGGGCTGTCCTCCACTGCTTTCCCAGGCCACAGGCAGGGAGCTGGAAGGGAAGTGGGGCTGCTGGGATAGAACCGGCGCCCATATGGGATCCTGGGCGTGCAAGGCGAGGACCTTAACCACTGCGCCACCACGCTGGGCCCTCTCCCTGTAGTTCTTAAACACTGGCACACATCAGAATCACCTGGAGGGCTATTTAAACCAGATTCCTGGAGCTGGGGCTGTGCCATGGTAAGACTGTTCACAACACTGGCATCCCATTTCACGGTGCTAATTCCAGTCTTGGCTGCTCCACTTTCAATTTGGCTTCTTGCTAACACACCTGCACCTGGGAAAATCAGGGGAAGATGGCCTAAGTACTAGGTTACTATCACCTACATGAGAGAATCAATTGGAGTTCCTGGCTCCTGGCTTCAGTCAGGTCTAGCCTCAGTACTTGCAGACATTTGGGGAGTAAACCAGTAGTTAGAAGACTTCACTGTCTCTCCCTCTTTCTGTCTCTCCCTTTTTTTCTGGGCAACTGTCTTTCAAATAAATAAGTTTTTTTTTTTTTAAGATTTATTTAGTTTTTTGTTACAAAGTCAGATATACAGAGAGGAGGAGAGAGGGACAGAAATATCTTCCATGTGATGATTCACTCCCCAAGTGAGCGCAACGGCCGATGCTATGCCGATCCGAAGCGAGGAGCCCAGAACCTCCTCCAGGTCTCCCACACGCGTGCAGGGTCCCAAAGCTTTGGGCCGTCCTCAATTGCTTTCCCAGGCCACAAGCAGGGAGCTGGATGGGAAACGGGGCTGACAGGATTAGAACCAACACCCATATGGGTTCCTGGCGCGTTCAAGGTGAGAACTTTAGCCACTAGGCCACGCCGCCGGGCCCATAAATAAGTTTTTTTCAAAAGATTTGTTTATTTTTATTGCAAAGTCAGATAGACAGAGAGGAGGAGAGACAGAGAGGAAGATCTTCCGTCCAATGATTCACTCTCCAAGTGACCACAATGGCTGGTGCTGTGCCAATCTGAAACCAGGAGCCAGGAACTTCTTCCAAGTCTCCCATGCAGATGCAGGGTCCCAAGGCATTGGGCCATCCTCGACCGCTTTCCCAGGCCACAAGCAGGGAGCTGGATGGGAAGCGGGGCTGCTGGGATTAGATCTGGTGCCTATATGGGATCCTAGCACATTCAAGGCATGGACTTTAACCACCACGCTATCGTGCCAGGCCCACAAAGAAATAAGTCTTAAAAACAAACAAAAAAACACTACTAGGACTGGCTCTGTGGAATATCATGTTAAGCCTCTGCTTTTGGCTTCAACGTCCCATATGGGCACTGGTTCAAGCCCCGACTATTCCATTTCTGATCCAGCTCCCTGCCAATGGTCTAAGAAAGCAGTGGAAGATTGCACAAGTGCTTTGGCCCCTGCACCCACATAAGAGACCAGGAGGAAGCTCCATGCTCCTGGCTTCAGACTGGACAGCTCCAGCAATTGCAGCCATTTGTAGAATGAACCAGTGGATGAGAAGATCTGTCTTTCTTCTCTCTGTAACTCTGCCCTCCAAATAAAAATAACTCTTTAAAGTAAAACAAAAACAAACACCATATTTCTGGACATCCAGAGTTTTTGTGTGAGGTCTGTTCCAGGGTGACGTTAATGCTGCCATCCCTGGGCTGCTCTCTGACTGATCCTGCCTTACACTGACTATAAGTCAACTCTCTCACCTATGCTGGCACCTGAGCTGAGCAACCATGTTGGCCTGCTTCAATTCTGGCACCAAATGTCTCCTGCCACAGAAGTCCCTGAGTCCCAGGTCAGCGTGCATGGCGGCTACCCTCACTGTGTCAGACTCTCTTCCAGGTGGCTGCCAGTCTTTTCAGCAGCCAGGTTAGCAGGTGGTGCTGAGGAAGGGTTCCAACATGTGACTGAATTTCTGCTGGAATAAGAGGCATCAGTAAAGTCAGGCTCCTCCAAACATAATTTCTTTATTTTCTCCAGAGAAAAAAATTTAGTTGTCTACTCACTGTAAACATTTAATACAACTGGTAGGAGAATACACTGTGCGCCTCCACATGGTTGTCCTGTGTAGCTGGGTGAGTTTACAGGAGAAGCTGGGGCAATGCAGTGAGCACACGGGAGCATCTTACATCAAAGCAGGACTTGGGGTGACAGTCCCACAGGAGCCAGCACAGCTGATGTTTTATGACTTCCAAGGAGTACTGAAGACACCAAGGAGCCACGGACACTGGGAAGGACCAATGAGGTTTCTGCTCATTGTGGATCAGGCTAGGTCCTTTTCACTATCTGGGATGTCTCTTTCACTATCTGGGTCAGACGTGAGAAAGCTGATAGCGCCGCACCAGCCCATCTCGGCAGCATGTGTAGACTTGCTTCTCCCATGTGGCCACCTAGAACACAAGAGTTCAGCGTTCACAGGAAGCCTGGGATTCTCCCATTTCAAACAGCACAGACTTGTCACTGACCCCCACTATAAGGCAGACTGAGAAGCTTTACTGGTTCCAAAGCAAGAGAACTATATCCATTCACATGTATTTACAGGCTCAGGCTGAGGTCAGCGGTCACTCCTGCCCTACAGAACAGAGAAGCTAACTGGTCTCAGAGGAATGCAATCAGTTGGTTAGTGCTGTGCCTGGGCGGAAATGGTGCAAAATGGTGTAAAAAGGTCTGAATATGAACCCTTTTTTCCTGAGGAAGATTTCACCAATTTCTCAAAGAAATGCAAGAGTCACTAACAGCAGAAGGAGCACAAATTCTGGAACTAATTTAACCTCAGGTTTGCTGTCACGTAGTTGCATTATCTGGTGCAACTCTCTTTATCACTTTGGGCACCAGCCTCCTCACTGCTAAGATATGGACATTAATTCACAATACAGAATGCTACTCAGGGACTTTAAAAAATAAAGTACATATCTACATGAAAAGAATTCTAAGAAGTTAAGGAGGAAAAACAAATAAGTCACAGGGTAATACCTATGGGGTGTTCCTAATTATGTAAAATGTAAACACAAAAACTGTATTATTTTTTATATGAGTACAAAGATATAACTATGCAAATTATCCAAAAACAGTCTTGAAAGATTTTTGTAGAACTGGTATTGCTAGTTACTTCTAGAAAGAGGAGTGGAACTAAGAAAGGTCTTAAAACAGACTTTTAAGTCTATTTAATTCTTATTTTTATAGGTACATGCTAATTGTGTACCTTTCTAAAAGTTATAAGAATAAACAGGAATAATACTTGTTATTTCATGGAATTGGAACAAATACTAGACAAGGTAATGCTTGCAAGACATCCCGTACAATGTCTAATAAGTATTACCCTTTTTTCTCTTTCCTTTCTAATCAAATGAAGAAGTCAGTCTTGAGTTTAACTTAAACTAATTGTTAACATTTATAAGCTGCATTTACAAAGCTCTTATAGGCATTATTTCTCTCTTCACTCTACATTAAGAGTACAGATTGAGGAAGTAATTTTCCAAGTTTCTAGAGCCAGAAGGTGATGAAGCCATTTCTGACTCAACACCTTAATTTCCTTCCAACCCAGCATATTGCTTAATGCAATGTGAGCAGCCAGAATGACCACAGGATGGCCAGACTCAGTTCTTTCAAAGCTGTGGATCCCAGACAGCTGTACCTTATACACAGGGTCACAGTCCGCCCCAGTGAGTTCGATGACGTAGTCTAAATCTTGCTGAACAATGAAACAGCTTCCATCACCTAAAAGGCAAAGATAATTTAGACAACTAAAGATGTTGCAAAGACTCAAAAGAGTCATTATTTTATCTCCATACATTACCAGCCTAAATACACAGAAAAATAAGCCTTATTGTGTAGGCCAACTACGATGATCTCTGGTGATCTCCTAGGATGCTAAGGAGAATTTGAAGGCCAAGTACAACATCAGTGAGAACTAAGGGGACAAACTATGCAACTGCAGGCCTATATATTTATTTGCAAACATATTCAATAATGTTTTTATTATTTTAGAATTCATTTTTAAATTTTATTTTATTATTTTTTAAAGATTTATTTTATTTTTTACAAAGTCAGATATATAGAGAGGAGGAGAGACAGAGAGGAAGATCTTCCGTCCGATGATTCACTCCACAGGTGAGGGCAACGGCCGATGCTATGCCGATCCGAAGCCAGGATTCAGGAACCTCTTCCAGGTATCCCACACGGGTGCAGGGTCCCAAAGCTTTGGGCTGTCCTCGACTACTTTCCCAGGCCACAGGCAGGGAGCTGGATGGGAAGTGGAGCTGCTGGGGTTAGAACCGGAGCCCATATGGGATCCTGGTGCGTTCAAGGCAAGGACTTTTTAGCCGCTAGGCCACGCTGCCGGGCCCATTTTTTAATTCTTAAAATATGTTTTTTTGAAGATTACTTATTTGAAAGGCAGTGTTATAAAGAGAGAGAGAGGGAGAGGCAGAGATCTTTGACTCACTGGCTCACTCCCCAACAGTCACAATGGCCAGGCCTGAGCCAGTCCAAAGTCGGGAGCCAGGAGCTCTTTCTGGGTGTCCCAAGTAGGTGCAGGGGCCCAAGCACTTGGGTCATCCTCTAATTTCCCAGGAGCATTAGCAGGGAGCTGGATTGGAAGCAGAATAGCAGGAACTTGAACCAACACTACATTACTCCCAAGGGTCCTCTCTATCAGTTTTTATTAGACATGTGTATAAAGATTCACTTATTTGAAAAGCAGAGTGACACAGAGAGAGAGAAACAGATAGAATGTTCTATCTTCTGATATACTCCCAGCATGCCTGTAACAGCCAGGGTAGGGTCAGGGCTGAAGCCAAGAGCAAACATTTCATCATGGTTCCCAGTTGGGTACAGGAACCCAAACATTTAGGCCATCATCTGCTGCCTTCCCAGGTATATCTGCTGGATACTGGATGGGAAACACAGAGGAACCAGGAACCTGAGTGAGCCCCTGACTGGTATTTAGGCGTTCCAAGTGGTGACTTAACGTGCTGTGCCACAACGCTTGCTCCACTTGCTCTACTTATGTGGAATGAGCACCTCACTTCACACTGGGTATTGAGCAACACGCTGAGGAAACGATGAATACAATAGAAGCATTATTGTAAGGAGCCTGGATTACACAGAAACAGAGATGCATGGTGGTAAGAATTTTGTGATATGTACAATGTGTCAAAGACTCAAAAGGACCACACTTACAACTGTGTTTAGTGACTTGAACAACAGGAACATCTCTCTTAACTGGTACTAAGTATTAGACCCACCTTGGCTAGCTATGAATCCATCTCTGAAACTCAGCAAGGACAGAACTGGTGCACCTGACCTGTGGATGACCTGCACGGGAGTCCTAGAAGTCAGAGGGAGAGGGGCAGTTTTAGGGTTTTTCTTCCAAAATAATACTTGATCATCTTCAACATACAGTACCAACCACATGAAAGCAAACAGGACAAATAGGACCAAGTCACCCCAAATCACCTTGAAGTGAATCTAAACGCATTTCTGAACAGGACCTCAGTAACCAACACAATCTAGATTTTATTTAACATATTTTTATTGGAAAATTAGATATACAGAGAGGAGAGACACAGAGAAAGATCTTCTGCCTGCTGATTCACTCCCCAAGTGGCCCCAACAGCTGGAGCTAAGCTGATCCAAAACTAGGAGCCAGGAGCCTCCTCTGTGTCTCCCACATGGGTGTAGGGTTCCAAGACTTTGGGCTGTCTTTGACTGCTTTCTCAGGCCACAAGCAGGAGCTGGAAATGAAGTGGGGCCTTTGGAATTAGAACTGGCACCCTATGGGATCCTGGCATGTGTGATGCAATGACTTTAGCCACTAGGCTACCACACTGGGCTCAAAATCTAGATTTTTATGGGAGGCATGGTATGGCTGAAGATAAAGTTGCCAATAAGCTTTTCATCAAGGATAGAATTAAGATCAGGGGCCCAGAGCAACAGCCTAGCGGCTAAAGTCCTTGATTTAAATGCACTGGGATCTCATATGGGCACCAGTTCTAATCCTGGCAGCCCCGCTTCCCATTCAGCTCCCTGTTTGTGGCCTGGGAAGGCAGTCAAGGATGGTCCAAAGCCTTGGGATCCTGGACCTATGTGGGAGACCTGGAAGAGCTCCGAGCTCCTGGCTTCGGACTGGCTCAGATCCAGTAGTTGCAGCTACTTGGGGAGTGAATCAACGGATGGAAGCATCTTGATGTGAGTCATCCTAAGCTAGGCTAAGTCAATGTTAAAGTCAAGAAAAAATTCCACTCTGAAAAAATCTGCATCTTGCAAACAAATGGTGACTCACCTTGGGTTCCTTGCGTCCAGCTGATAAATGTTTCCATCTTGTGTCCCAGCCAACAGGGAGAAACCAGAGAGGAAAGTACAGCAGTTGAAGGCGTCTGAGCCATTGAAGAGGAAAATCTGGGAAAAAGCAGAAGGCAAAAATGCTATTTAAAGAATAATTTATTTTCAAGAATAGACACCAGGAAAGGGAAAATTTTTTGTTTTTACTGTTTTCAGAGATATTATTTTCTTTCTTCTTTTTAAAACACACCTGAATAATAAATAAAACACTCACACTAATGAGGGCGCACTCTTCAGATTTCAGGAATCTGAGGTTGGCTGAGGATTTGAGTAGTTTATATAATACCATATTCTGAGGTTGCAATTTCCAAACTCCTAACCTTCAAACACACTGACTCCTAAGATCGTCATGACCAAAACTTTTATCATAACCCTCCCTTTGAGAAATACTTGTTATTCCTACATTTAAGTTTTGCTTCAGGACAATTCCAAGCAGCTTTTTACCCCAAAGTATTTTCAAAGAAGAGAAAGTGCAATACAAAGAATCACAATTCCCTCCAAGTATCTGAAAAGAGTGATAATTAGATTTGTAATTATTCTCTATGATCTTATATCCTGCTAATGTTCTAAAAAGGAAAGAAAAAAAAAAGCCTCTAAATTTCCTTTAGAAACAAAAGGCAGCATAAAAACTAAGGCAAAATTCATTATGTCAAAGACATTTGGCATAGTGATCAAGATGGTGCTTGGGACACCACAGTCCCATATGCACACACATGATCTGAATTCATGTTCTGGTTCTGCTCCCAAGTTCAGCTTCCCATCAATGTGATTCCTGGGAGATAGCAGGTGATGGCTCAAGCAGGTGGGTCCCTGGCACCCATGGAGAAAACTGATTTGAGTTCTCGGCCCCTGGCTTCAGCCCTGCACAGCCCCAGCTGGCCACTGCGGGCATTTGGGGAAGGAAATCAGCAAAGGGAAACTCTGTCTCTCTTTCTCTTTTTACTTTCTGTCTCTTCCTGCCTCTCAAGCAGATGCATTGTTTTATTTTTTAATGGTGATGTTCCTGGTACAAATTATGAAAGCATCCTCAGACAATGGAGTGAGCAGCAAGAAAAACAAAAATATAAAACCTATGATCATGTACAAAACCTGGGGCTGGGGCAAGCCTATTAGGGGAACATCAGGGAATCACTTGCTAAGCTACTGTTCCCGTTGGTAAGCATGAAAGCTGGGACTAGGGCCCTAGTACGTCATGTCAGGCTGGACTGCAGTACTCCCTGGAAGAGCAAAATCTGGAGCTGGGAGTGGGCTTAGTAGGCAGACCCAGCTGGATAAGGCAATACCTATCGGCATATTGGTGGGCTGGGTCCAGGAGTGGGTTGGGCTGAACTAAGCTACAGCACCAATGGATCTATATAAGAGCTAGATGAGATGCTAGCTCAATGAGACTAGACTGCTGCACACACTGGCATTTGCAAGAACTAGGGCTGAGGGCAGGCCTAGTGGTGGTTATTAGAGGTCATCCAAACTAGACTGCAGTTCCTGCTGGTGTACATAAGGGCTGGGTTTGTAGCAGGTTGGGTTGGGCCAGGCTGAAGCATCATTTGGCAGGCAAATGACTGTTCCCCCATCCCCAGGTGCTGATGTTGTTTGGCAACAAGGAGCAGTCCCCTCCCCTTTCCCAACATCTCTGTGGATACAGGAGAAAAAGAAAAAATTGGAAAGATTTGTCCTTCTGTCCTTCCACCATACACTGACCATCCCACCCTAACTCGCAGCCCACATGGGTATATATCCTTCTCAACTATGTAAACAACATGAAGGAAAAAAAAAACATGGTCAAAACCGTATCATTAGAATTGTTTTGGATGTGGTGGGGAACTGAAAGAAAATTTTACAAATCTAATCTCAAGCAAGATCAGATTTAAAGAGTACAGTTTGCCCAGCAAAACCTTAGGGGATAAAGGAAGAAAATTCAGCTAATTCTTAAAGATTCTTCTAGAAAGTAGCTACAGAAGGTTAGATGAATCTATATCCTTCAGCAACCCTAAGTAACAACGGCCAGAAATCCAAGGGGAAAATGAGCTATTCATGAATTGGAAGCCATACCTCCCCTGCCTAAGTAATAACCCCCTTCCCAAGATGCACTCCTCCTCATTCAGGATTTGGGGAGGGTATCACGTAACCACTGCTCTCCAGGCAGTGGGTAGGGGTACTTCCCAAGAACACAAGATGAAAACAGAAATCTCTCTCCCACCTTTCCTCTCCTTGCCCCACTCTCTCTGACTTTGGCCTATGTGTGTCTGTGATTTCCTCACCTTTTAAAAAAACTTTAAAATATTCTATTCACTAATTGTAATTTAGAGCTCTGAATACATGAGTGTTTTACTCAGAATTTCTTCACATTACCTTAGAGTAGAAAGCCCCATAGGAAGAAATCTACAAACCTCATCATTTCGTAGAGGGTACAGAGGGGACCAGAGGGAAGTAAGGTCTTACCACATAACCCAGTGAGGTTTGACCCGGCATGCCCAGTTTAGTGATAGGAAATGTGCTCAGAAAGGCTAAGCAACCTACCCAACATCACAACCATGCAGCAGATGAGCTAGGATTGAAATGTTGTGCCCACTTCAAATCCTATGCTCCTCAGTCCTACACTATATTGCCCTTTACTCCTGCAGTGAACAGCAGGACAAAGTAGAAACATTTCCAAAACAGGTTTTCAAGAATCTTAGTGGCCCAGGTAGCCCTTGAATTCAGACTTCTTATAGGATCCACTTGCCTGCTGCCTGCTCTGTAGTCCCAAGCACTGAAGCGTCTTATCTTCCTGGGCCAACAGCAGCATCTTCGCCTCTGTTCCTACCTCTCGTTCACCTGCATAACAAATGCATTGTGTTAGTAACTGTGGGTCAGCTGACAGTGCCCCCAAACCACAAATTCCAATGGATGCTGACTGAATATCCTCTGTCCATGATTTATTTATTAAAACGATTGTGTTCCATATCTTACCATGGTATTTATACAACTGTATCTATCTGTACAACCCACAATCATACAATGAAAATAATGACTGAATATATGTAAGATACACTCCACAAACAAACTCAACTTAAAAAACACTGTAATGTAGTGAGATACAACATGAGGGGTTCAACATTGACAAAGATAGTCTCTGCCTCAAGGCTCTTAAAATTTGGAGGAAATGAAATTTTTCTAAATGTTTTACTGAGGGTTGACTGTGTTTCCAACACCACTATAGGGCTAAGTAATGGTAATGAGAGGCAAGGCCCTTACTCCTCATGGATTTCCATGGAAAGAGACTACAGGTAAATAAACAAGTAGGATGCTATCTGAGTCTAGTGGGTTCTAAAGAGCAAATAAAACAAGGAAAATACATCAAAGTGAGTAAGTGTGGGAGAGTGGGGAAAGGATAACTTTTTAAAATTTGAAACAAGAGAGAGTGGTACTCTCTGCTGCTTCACTCCCTGAGTGTCTGCAACAGACAGAGGTGTGAGCACAAAACTCAATCTGGGTCTCCCACATGGGTGGCAGAACCCACTGAGCCAACACCTTCAGCCTACCAGGGTGTACGCTAACAAAGTGCTGGAATTGAAAGCAAAGCCAGGAATTGGACAACAGCACTGACAGATGATGCAGGTGTCCTAAGCAGCATCTTCACTGCTGAGCCAAATGCCCACCTTCAAAGTGTAAACTTCAACTTTGAAATGGCTCCGTGGAGGACAGGGATTGTAGCACACTATAGTAAGCCAATGCTTGAGAAGCCAGTTTAGGTTACAGTTACAGCACTTTGAACTTAGCTTCCTGCTAATATGTCTGGAAAAGCAGTGGAAGTAACACAAGTACTTGGGCCTCTGCCACCCAGGGGAAACCTGGATGAAGCTCCAGGACTGCGGCTTTGGCCTGGAACAGCTCTGGCTGTTGTTGCAGGTAGTTGGAAAGCGAACAAGTGCCGAGAACATCTGTCACTCTACCTTTCAAACAAATAAATATTTAAATAACAAATCGAAACGTTCCACGGGTCACTTTTCAGCTAAGACGTAAATGGCAAACGGGCACCAGGCTTGTGAATAGATGTGTGAAGGGCATTCTAGACTAAGGGAAGAAGGTGGGGACTACTGTACTAGAAGAATAAACCAAAGGCTTGGGAAGAACAAGATCAGAAAGTAGGGCTTGGGACTAGTACAGTGGTGTAGCCAGCTAATGCTCCACCTGTGGCAAACCTCTTCCAATGTGGCCATTGATTCATATTCCTGCTCCTCTTCCATACCAGCTCCCTGCTAATGGCCTAGAGATCCTGCATCCATGTGGGAGGCCCAGAAGAGGCTCCTGGCTCCTGGCTTCAGATCAGCACAGCTTCAGCTGATATGGCTGCTTAATGTTTTACAGGTATTAGTTCCATCTTCTAGAATACACTATAGTCAAATACAATGACCATGACACAGGCCTCCTTGGTCAATTCCAAAGCAACAGCAACATAAGAGATAACAATAAACACTAATCTCACAGTGAAGACAGAATTGTATAAAACAGAAATACCAGCAGGAAAGGATGAGGGGAAAAACGACATAAACCCCAAGAAGGTTTTCTTAAACAAAACTGGTTCCTGTATCACGTATTGACTTACTGGGCACCTGCTCTGGGGAGCCGAGGTTTATGGAGTTGTCTGCAGCACCCACTGCCACTCCGTTGATGGAAGAACCGCAGTCTGCAAGGACTCCCAAGCAGGCAGAGCGCCCACAATCCCAAAGTCGCGCTGTTCCATCTCTAGAAGCAGATACCACATTCCTCCCCCGCTCAACAATAGCTGTATCCAAGATACCTAAAAAGAGAGGGGGAAAAACACCTGAAATGGAGGAAATAGTACAGGAAGTCCAAGTGAAGAGAGGATGGTGCTATACAAATGACTTCACCGAGGAGTGGGTGTCAGGAACAGCAGTTAAGGTGTGCTCAGGAGCCTAAAGCCATGTGCGTGACTGGGTTTAATTCCCAGCTCCACTCCCAATACCAGTTTCTGGCTTGAGTACACCATGGGAGGGAAGCAGGCACTGGCTCAAGCAGTTGGGTGTTCACCACAGACATAGGAAATCTGTATCATGTTCCCACCTTCAGCCCAGCCCAGGTCTTAAATGTGAGGAGTGAACCAACAGATTAGAGTTCTGTTTTTTCTCAAATAAAATCAAATAAATATTTTAAAATAGGGGGCTGTGGTTGTAGCACAGGTTAAGCTGCTAGTTACAGTATCTGCATCCATTTTAGAATGCCAGTTGGAGGCCTGGCTACTCTGCTTCCAATTCAGCTTCTTGCTAACAAGCCTAGAATGGCAGAAGTTGGCCCATGTACTTAGATCCCTGCCACCCAAATGAGAGACTCAGAATTCTTGGCTTCCAGGTCCAGTATGATGGCTCAATTGGCTAATCCTTCCCTCACAAGCACCAGGATCCCATGTGGGCACCAGTTATTGTCCCGGCTGCTCCACTTCCCATTCAACTCCATGCTTGTGGCCTGGGAAAACACTGGAAAATAGCCCAAAGGCTTGGTACCCTGCACCTCCATGGGAGAGACCCAGAAGAAACTTCAGGCATATGGTTTAGCTGGCTGTTTTGAGAGTGAACTGGTGGATGGAAGATCTTTTCTTCTCGCTATAAATGTGCATCTCCATTAAAAATAAACCAATTTTTAAAAAAGAAAAGAAAGGGCATGGCACAGTAGCCTAGGGGCTAAAGTTGTTGCCTTGCACACACTAGGATCTCATATGGGGACCAGTTTCTCTCCTGGTGGCCCCACTTCCTATCCTGTTCCCTGCCTGTGGCCTGGGAAAGCAGTCGAGGACGGCCCAAAGCCTTGTGAGCCTGCATCCATATGGGAGACCTGGAAGAGGTTTCTGGCTCCTGGCTTCAGATTGGCTCAGCTCTGGCCATTGTGGCCATTTGGGAAGTGAATCAGCTTATGGAAGATCTTTCTTTCTCTTCTTATCTTTGTAAATCTGTCTTTCCAATAAAAATAAGTAAGTCTTTAAAAAATATATCGTGTGCCCAGTGCCATAGTCTACTGGCTAAAGTCCTCACTTTGCATACCCAGGATTCCATATGGGCACCAGTTCATAAATGGGCTGCTCCACTTCCCATCCAGCTCCCTGCTGTGGCCTGGGAAAGAAATAGAGAATGGCCCAAAGCCTTAGAACCCTGCACCCGCATGGGAGATCCAGAAGAAGCTCCTGGCTCCCAGCTTCAAATTGGCTCAGGACCAACTGTTGTAGCTACTTGGGGAGTGAACCAGCTGATGGAAGATCTTCCTCTCTGTCTCTCCTTCTCTCTGCATATCTGACTTTCCAATAAAAAATCAATAAATCTTAAAATATATACATAAATATATTTATAATATATAATTATATATTTTATTAATATATATATATATGAGTAGTATAGACATTATTAACATGGTTCCTAATGAGGAAGCGATGTAAAAAACTATTTGGGGATAGTATTTATTTATTTATTTATTTAGTTTTTAATATCAAAACTTATAAAGAAAGAACATAATTTTATTATTTTTGATATTCAAATTAAAGAGAAATGTCTTCACATTTTTCCCCCAAAAATTCAACTAAGGGAAGATGTTCTCATTCTGTCTCTATAGATATTAACTGGTTATATGGCTAATCCATTCTGTAAATATGAATTGTGGCATAAATCTATGAGAATCGGTCAGTTGTATTTGAATCTCTGATGCCATCCATTTCCTGGATTTCACCATCATTTCAGCTCAATGTCTAATAATGACAAAATGCAGGTACCTTTTTCTCCCTCTTCTGTTACTCTCAGCACACAAATGGATTGCCTCTTGGTGAAGATTTTTTCCCTTATAAATTGTAGAAAATGACAATTTCAGTAAGACTGTTAGTTCTAGGTAGTAATTGTGACTGACTAGCAAACGAATTCTAGTCCTTGAAGAAACAACAGCTCATCTTAAATCATCAGTTGCCTGAATCACCCATGTGTGTGAATAACTAGTTTGGTTTTCCCTTTTCAGTCATTCACCACTGGGGCTCATCAGTGAAGCCTTTTGGAGAAGCCATCCTTCCTACCTCCTTTGTGACCTTTGAAGGTCACCACACAGTTAGCATCTTCTGCAGACCAGATCTTGAGCTGGGCATCCATTCCCCCACTCAGAACCACAAGGCCTGATGGGAAAAACCTGCAACAATTCACATCAAACACATGTCCTTCCAACACTCTCTGGAAAAACAAAAGAAAATTCCAAGCTAGTTCTCTTGTCCCTTGATGCCCTTTTCCCTCCCATATCTTTGGTTCCTTGTGACATGCCTAACCTACTACAATCACATGGTGGGTTTTAACACAAAGGATGTCCAAAAGCTATCTTAAGTTCATTTGTCTACCACATAGCACTGTAAGAGATGCTGGCTCGCTAGGATTTAGCTACAGCATTACAGAACTGAATTCCCTCACTCTCAGACATCCCTAAGACTAATGTTAAGAATAAGGAGCTGAGGAGGCTTGGTAACTTTTACTTATCTCTTCTTAAAATCTACACAGTGCAGGCTGAGTTACATATTCAGTCTAACAGCCCAGTCCCTTAGTCTTGGAAATCAATCATGGAAGGCTGTTTGGTCAAAGACCCCCACACTTGGCCATGTACTGCTCCAGCCCAACTCTAATCTAGAAAATCACTACGCTGGAGAATGGTTTTCCAATGCAGAAATGGGAGAACACATCAGCAGATGTACAGTGACCCTACATTTTTAGAATGGGTCACTCTTCCTTCCATGATCCAGTCATATGTAAGACCCTAAATAGCCAAATCCTTTACTCTGGATTCTCCATTGGAAGCCTGCCAGATCTTCATGTTTCCATCCGTACTAGAAGACACACCGAGGCCTCCTCCACTGGAAATGTCCAGGCATGTTATCTATTCCAAAGACAAAACAATCCATGTTAAAAATCATGAAATGTTCTCATTTCCGTGACATAGGTTATAAACCTCCCTGGTTCCACACTCCCAAAAGACATCTTCAAGCCCATGACTCTCAACACAAAGGACACACTGATGGGAAGGCTGGGTTACAGTCACCTACTGCCAACAAAGCTCAAGACATTACCTTTTACTTCTCCAAATAAGATGCTCCCTTAAAGATCTGCTGTCTCCTGCTTCAACTAGAACAGTTTCCATGCTCCCATTTTGTATTTACAGTTTCCCTCCGTCATTAATTTTTTAGTAGTAGCTCTCTTACTTCTTAGAAACCCACTTACAAAGAAAACAAAAGTTTTCACTACATATCTGAAGGATTCAGGAACAGCAGAAATACCTTCATATATCCTCCAAATATACCTGTGCACAAGGATGTAGATACAGATTTTTCAAACAGAGTTCTCAGATTCACTTTTGTAGTTTCATTATCGGTAATCTCTTCGTCATACATACCCTTTTTATTAAATGTCATTAAAAGAAAAACATCTAGTTGTAAGTATTTCAGAAATGTGGGATACATGCAGTCTGACACATTCCCAGCAACACTGACTTCCACATGGCTTACATTAAGGAAAAATAGACTTTGAACTTTATCTGATCTCCCAATTTTACTTTATATGTCAATTAAACCATAATGAAGAGATTAGGCAAGAACAACCAGAACATTTGGGCAAACCTGTAACATTTTAAGATTTTTCTTCTATATTTTGTCTCTCCTTCTCTCTGTAACTCTTTTAAGTAAAAATAAATCTTTAAAAAATATGTAATAAAAAATATCATGTAATATAATATAAAAATCTGTTTTGGGAAAATATTTAAACAAAAGACTGATGGGATTAACTAAGATGGTGATAGGAGTTTTACTTTCTGTTTCTAAACTGCAATCATTAAATACATAATTGTTTGCAATAAAAGTAACAAACCGCTCTTTTAAAAAACATGCCACACTGTTGAACTATCAAAACCACTTGAGCAAGACCCTCGGAGCATGCCTCACATCAGGGACATGGATGGGTGGGAGGCTGGGTGGGGCTTCTTTCTTTATCTCCCCCTTTACCCCAGATACAGGAAAAAAAAAAAAGAGAGAGAGAGAATGTGGAAATAATAGTCTTACCCACTTTTCTGTAACCTTTGAACGTTTGTGCCCTAATTAACCATGTGAAAATTGTCCAAAATAAAGGAATATTAAAAACTGAAAACAAACAAAAAAACATACACACAGGAATGGGCCCAGCCTAGTAGCCTATCCTCACTTTGCACACACTGGGATCTCATATGGGCACCAATTCTAATCCTATCAGCCCTGCTTCCCATCCAGCTCCCTGCTTGTGACCTGGGAGAGCAGTCAAGGACGGCCCAAAGCCTTGGGACCCTGCACTTGCATGGGAGACCAGGAAGAGGCTATGGGCTGCTGGCTTCAGATCAGCTCAGCTCCGGCCGTTGTGGTCACTTGGGAGTGAACCATCAGATGGAAGATCTCTCTCTCCTCCTCTCTCTAAATCTGCCTTTCCAATAAAAATAAATAAATCTTTTAAAAATACAAGGTAGTACAAAGGATTTTATTATAAGGATCTCTGAAAACTATTCCTCAATGTGGTTTTTTGGACATTTTCAGAACACTTCATTTCACTGAAGACAAAGGGTAAAATATGAGCAGGGGCATACCACCCAAGTATCAGCTATTACATCATTATGTAAAATTTACCATGTAGCTGCTAAAACATGTAAGAAAATTTCATACATCTCTAAGATTACCAAAAAACATACTTTGCACACATATTCTATGTGGACCTAACTACAAGTTTTGTCAAACATGACACATTCAATTTCTTGTATCACCATGCAATGTAAAATGAATGAAAGATATATTAATTATGAGTGTATTTAAAGCATTAGACAAGTAGATAAAATTTAAAAACATGCCATTATATTTTTCTCTTAATTTACCAAAATACTTACACTCTTTGTATGAATTCTGGAAAAAGAAGTATATGGCGCCAAAAACTTAGAAGATGCATTTTCCTTTGGACATGAAATATGAATGCTTTTCTAGAGAGAAAAAGATAAACTCTATCAATAATGCTACTCCAATGTAATTAAAGACTTTTAAAACACATCAGGATTATAGGCAATCCTCATCTTCTACAGCATAGTTTCTCCAAAACTCCTTTCCCAGGAAATAAAACTATCCCTCCCCCATAGCTTTACAGTTTTTTCAAAGCAGAGTGCTGCAAAATTAATTTGGGATCACAGAAATCCCAATATTTCTTTACAGAGACATAAGTTGTCTTATAGCAAACAGATCAGTGCAAATACAACTGATAAGAATGATGGTATTAATTTTAGACAAAAACCAATTTTCTAACATTCTTAACTAGCAGTGGGAAAGGGAGTAGGATCTTCAGAAAAGTGCATAAAGAGATGTGAGGAAAGTCAGCTCCAGTACTTAATTAAGTCAGAGTCTAAAAGACAAGGTTAAAAGTGAACCTTGGGGTTAGTGCTGTGACGCAGCAGGTTAAACTGATGCCAATAGCCCATATCAAAGTGCTAGTTTAAGTCATGGCTGATAATATGTCTGGGAAGGAAACAGAAAACGGCTCATGTACCTGGGCCTCTGCCACTCACGTGGAAGACACAGATATTCTCCTTGTTTTGGTCTGGCCCAGACCTGGCTGTTGCTGACATTTGGAGAATGAAATAGCAAAATGGAAGACTTCTTTCTATTCTCATAACTTTCTCCCTGTCACTCTGCCTTTCAAATAAAATGAAAAGGTTTTTCAACAAATAAGGTTATTTTGGTGTAATATTTTGAGTCCATGTATAATTTCAACATCTTATGTATTTCCCATGAACTTTTAAGACCCTTGGATTTCAATTTTTTGCACCAAAATCTTTTTTTTTAAAGACTTATCTTTTTGTTTGAAAGGCAGAGAGAGAGAGAGAAGGAGAGACAGAGAGAGGACTTCCTATTCACTGGTTGACCCCACAAGTGGCTGCAATGGCCAGAGCTAAGTTAATCTGAAGCTAGTAGCTAGGAGCTTCCTCTATGTCTCCCATGAAGGTGTAGGGGCCCAAGGATCCAAGCCATCCACCATTGTTCTCCCAGGCCACAAACAGGCAGGTGGAGCCAGAAGTGGAGCAGCAGGGACACAAACTAGCACGCAGATGGGACTCTGACACCATAGGCGGAGGCACTGGCCCCTTTCTATCTTATTTTTTTCTACCAACCTTTTTGAAGAACCTTTATATTAGCTGGCATCTCAAAGTGGCATGCATAGATGTAAAAAGCTTGACAAACTTTTTCAGATTGATTCTTACACTTGTCCCCTACTCTGCCAGCTGAACACCAGTATCTACACTTACAGGTTTATCTTCTGTGAAGAGCTGAGGAGTGGTTCTCCCCAAGAGACCCCAAGCTATGACATCTCTGCTACAGCACAACTTCAGAGTCTCTGGAAGTTTTGCAGGACAATGGAAATGTCTTCAATAATCAAGATTTTCTGAGCCTCTTTATAGTCAACAAGCCCAGATCCTCATAATTCACTAGAAAGAATAGTTTCAATGTCCTAATTCTCTCGTCATTGTGAATGAATATCTTGCATCTCAGGTGACCTGTGGCCTTTCTATACACATGGTACTGTCCACCCAGCATATCTATGCCTGGCTGCCTGCAGGCCTTTCACTCAGTGAGTGTTTGCTTCTTAGCGCGTGATAAAGGCCAGATTGCTACAAGAGAGCTGACCTGGATCTGGAACTGCTTACTGTACCAGAAACTAAAGAGTCAGCTAAACTCTCTCGGCTGAATATTCACACCAGCAAGAATGCAAAGAGTTCCCAACCTAGTGCACAGGCCTCTGTATGAATCTGCCTCAGAGGACTTCACTGCTTTAGGACTAATTACACGACAATGTTCAAGAATCAGTGCTTTTCTCCTGCTATGAATCCTGCTAATTAACCTTTAATTTGAAGAAGATAAATGATGAACAACCTCACAATGTACACAATAGACAATCATGCTGTTAATCGAAGTATTATAACAAAACAGACAAAATCCAAGGCGGAAAGTGTGAGCATACCATACTAAGACAAAACTCCAACTTTTTTTTCATTCTCCAGAGTTAGGTATTAAGCATGACAGCTCTACTGTTTAATAGAACAATGCAGCAACATCCAATGGCAATGAGAACGTTCGACCACTAAGCACTTACTGTCTGAACCTACCTAGCAAGTTCATGAAGTAACTAGCAATGGTGTTTGAAGAGATAAGGATTGTAGTCAGGCCTGAGCATGAAGGGAAGAAATACAAATCAAGTACATCCAATTAAAAAAACTGGAGTTAGGAACTGAGATGTAGTATTAAGTCTACAAAGGATTTTCAGGACTCAAGGAGAAAGTGATGTAAAGTCAGCACCCAGGCTGTAGATGGCAACTGAGAAAAATACAAGCTTGCAAGGTGGATTTCAACTTGGCATCATTAGAGCTGGGTTTCAATTCCAACATACAGTTTAACTGTTTTTGATTTATAGGGATTAATTAACTTCTTAGTCTGTTTATTTGCGTAGTGGAAAGTTAAAATGTCAATTCCAGGGGATTGTTACAATAAACAATAACTAACTTTTCTAACTTTTTATTTCATACAAACTAGTCTGATTCCCTTTTCACCACTCTCTTAGAGTCAAAATTTTGTTTTTACGGATAAGGAAACTAAACCTCAGAAATGTTATTTGTCTAAAACACAGCTAATACATGCCAGAATTACCTAAAACTTGGGCTCAGATCTGACATTTTATACAAGAGCTGCTTGTGAAAAACAAACATAAAATATATAACACTCTGGTCTGGCACAGTGGCTCAATAGGATAATCCTCCCCCTTCAAGTACCAGGATTCCATATGGGTGCCAGTTCATGTCCTGGCTGTGCCACTTCCCATTCAGCTTCCTGCTTATGGCCTGGGAAAGCAGCAAAGGATAGCCCAAAGCCTGAGACTCTGCATCTGTATGGGAGACCTGGAAAAAGATCCTTGCTCCTTACATCAGAGGATTGGCTCAGCTCAGGCCACTGTGAACATCTGGGCAGTGAACCAGTGGATGAAAGATCTTTCTTTCTTTCAATATGCCTTTCTTTCTTTCTTTCAAAACTAAGTCTTTAAAAAGATATATAATATAATGTACATATACACACACACATAAAAAATTCAGCCTATATCCTTGTAAACAAGTTATGAACATTTGCTAAAAGTTTTGTGTAAAAGCAAAGTATTCTTTATTATTTTTTTTCATATTTACCTAATTTAAAGGCAGGATTACAAAGACAGAGAGGGAGAGAGTATGGGAGAGTCTTTCAGCTTCTTGTTTACTCCTCAGATGGCTGCAACAGCCAAGGTTGGACCAGGCTGAAGCCAGAAACCAGGAGCGTCTTCCATGTCTCCCACATGGGTACCCCAAGAACTGTGGTCATCTCCCACTGATTTCCCAGGCTCATTAACAGGGAGCTAGAGTGGAAGTGGAGTAGCTAGGACCCCATTTGGTGCCAATACGGGATACCTTACTCAGCACGCTACAATGCCAGCCCCTATTTTTGTTAGTAAACTCAAAATACTTTTCAACTGAGCCAATGTGGTAGTTAAATGAGTTAAGCCACCAACTATGTTGCAGGCATCTCATATGAGCACTGGTTTAAGTCCTGGGTGCTCCACATCCAATTCAGTTCCTTGTTCATGTACCTGGGAGAGGAGTGGAAGATACCCCTATTGCTTGAACCCCCACATCCATTTGGGAAACCAGATGGAGTTAAAGGCTCCTGCTTTACCCTGGCCTAGCACTGTCTGTTGTGCTCATTTGGGGAAAGAACCGACAGATGGAAGATGTCTCTGTCTATCTCTCATTTTTCCCCTGCAACTCTGCCTTTCAAATAAATAAATACATCTTAAAGAAAGAAAAAAAAAACCTTTACAATTAAAAATCACAAGGAAAAAAAAAACAAAACAAAGTGTGGTTCACCCTTTGTGAAACATCTCACCAATGCAAACTGACTTGAGCAGTCAGAGTGAACAGACAGGCAGATCATGGGCTCTAACAACATGTAGTATAGCCATCAATTTCACTTAAATGAGAAAACTGATATGTACTATTAGCGCAAGCTTTTCACTAATATCTAGCCAGACACAGACTAACAGACAATACTGTCCCATAGCCTACAGAACATCTGAAATGCAGCAACTACAAAGTAACTGAATTTTTAATTTTTAAAAGATGTATTTGTTTTTATTTGAATGGCAGATTTACAGAGTGAAGAAGAGCAAGAGATTCTTCATCTGCTGTTCATTCCCCAGATGGCTGCAATGACCTCAGATGAGTTGATCTGAAGCCAGGAGCCCCAGCTGGGTCTCCCATGTGAGTGGAGGGGTCGAAGGCCCTGAGCCATCCTCCACTGCTTTCCCAGGCCATTAGCATGGAGCTGGATGAGAAACGAAGAAAACAGGACAAAAACCAGTGTCCATACAGGATACCAGTGCTAGCAGGAAGTTGATCAACCTGTTGAGCCACAGTGCCAGTCCCTGAATTTTTTATTTTATTTAACCCTAAAGTTTAATTTAAACACTGATACTTTGTTCAATTAACGCAAAAACTTTAGGCATGTTTGGAACTATTTAGATATGTGAATCCATGCTTTTGATTATAAATTTAACATAGATCAAGTATTTCCAATAAAATATTACAGTTTGAATTGAGACATGCTTCAAGTACAAATTAAACTAGGAATCTGAAGACTTAATGAGAAAAAAAATCTTATTAATTATCTTCGTGACAAATTGAAATAACATTTTAGATACACTTTTTTTTTAAGATTTATTTATTTATTGGAAAGTCAGATATATATAGAGGAGGAGGGACAGAGAGGAAGATCTTCCATCCGATGATTCACTCCCCAAGTGAGGGCAACGGCCAATGCTATGCCGATCCGAAGCCAGGATCCAGGAACCCCCTCGGGGTCTCCCACGTGGGTGCTGGGTCCCAAAGCATTGGGCCATCCTTGACTGCTTTCCCAGGCCACAAGCAAGGAGCTGGATGGGAAATGGGGCTACCGGGATTAGAACTGGCGCCCATATGGGATCCCGTCGTGTGTTCAAGGCGAGGACTTTGGCCACTAGGCCATGCTGCCGGGCCCGATACACTGGTTTTAGTAAGATATGCTATTAAAACAAATCTCAGGGGCCCAGTGCAGTAACCTAGCAGCTAAAGTCCTTGCCTTGAACACACGATGGGATCTCATATGGGTGCTGGTTCTAATTCCGGCAGCTCCACTTCCCATCCAGTTCCCTGCTTCTGGCATGGGAAAGCAGTCAAGGATGGCCTAAAACCTTGGGACCCTGCACCCGTGTGAGAGACTTAGAAGAAGCTCCTGGCTCCTGGGTTAAGACCGACTCAGCTCCGGCTGTTGCGGCCACTTGGGGAGTGAATCATCGGACGGAAGATCTTCCTCTCTGTCTCTCCTCCTCTCTGCAATACAAATAAATAAATCTTAAAAACCAAACAAAACAAAACAAAAAAATCTCAGTATTTTGGCCTCACTTCCAAGAGGAAAAAGAAATGGAACAACAACCACAACAAAAAAATGCTGCAAGCCTGTGCAGCCTGCTCACCGCATGAACTGTGCTCAATGACTAAAGGTGTGACCAAGGATAAGGTCATCAAGAAACTGGTCATCCGAAACACAGTAGAGGCCACTGTCATTAGGGACATCCCCAAAGTATCTATATGGCCTACATGCCTCCCAGACTGTATGTGAAGCCATGTTATGCTGTGAGATATGACACTCACTGCAAAGTTGCCAGAAATCCATCTCCTGCAGCCCAGGAGCAAATACCACCACCCCGATTTAGATCTGCTGGTGCTACCTTATGGCCTCCACCAAGGTCCACGTCAGGAGCTTAGACTGTGAGGGCTGAAGAGAAACCATCCCCCAGGAAAATAAAGGGGAAATTAGTATTTTATTAAAACAATAAGTTCTTGGGGCCAACATGGTGGCACACTGGGCTAATCCTCAGCCCTGTGGTGCTGGCATCCTGTATGGGCACCAGTTTGTGTCCTAGCTCTTCTGTCTCTGATCCATATGGAGATGGATGGCCCAAGTTCCACCCATGTGGGAGACCCAGCAGAAGCTTCTTGTTCCTAGCTTTGGATCAGTTCAGTTCTAGCTGTTATAGACATTTGGGGAATGAAATAGTGGATGGAAGATCTTATGTATCTTTCCCTCTCTCTATAAAATCTGCCTTTCAGATTAAAATAAATAAAACTTGAAAAATTTAATCTACTACTAGAAAAGTTAAAATTACATATGCAGTTCAAATTATCAGTACTTGCATATGTAAGTAGAAGTCTGGATTTAAAAGTTCATCTGTCTGGAGTGGCAAGATTGGCAGCAATGCATAACTGGTGAACTACGGGAACCACTTGAGCAGGGATCTTGGGGCGTGCCCTGCATCCGGGACCTGGGGTGGGTGGGAGACTGGGTGGGGCTTCTCCTCTGTTCCTTTTAACCCTTGTAACTTTTTACCCTTATCAGCAATGTAAAGATTGCCCAAATGAAAAAGTTAAAAAAAAAAAAAGGTCATCTAACTGTAATAGAAAAAAACTTAACATTCAAAGGCAGCAAGAACTATGATTGTACAAACGAACTGGTAATAAAACAGATGGAAAATAACAGTATAAATGTCTAAAGCAGGTACATGGTTCATCATGTATTTAGAAGACATTAAGAACATACCTTATTGATTTCATTCACAATAAACCCTTCTGAAGCTGTAACCTCTGGGATGCCATCCAGGCCAACTCCTTGGCAAGTCAGGCTTCCGTACAAAGATGGCTTCCCTATAGCACATAAAGAACCATACTTTAGAAAAACAATAGAAATTTAAGATTTTTCTCCTTAAAGATACAATTTAGGCATGAAATGCTCAGTTAGGAACCCACCCAACTCCACAAAAATAACTATCTATGTTAAAAAACTATCTATGTTCAAAACTTGCATGTTCCACTTTCTTTTTTTTCGTTCTATTTTATTTTTAATTTTATGATACAATTCTATAGTTTCTGGGATCTCCCTTACACCCTCCGCCAAATTCCTTCCACCAACATATTTTCCCTTTATTATTACATTAGTAATCCTTCATAAACAGTCATAAGTCTATCATTCTGCTATTAAAGTGTATCCTGACATTGCCAGTCATACAACAGCAGATAGTACAGCATCCTATTGTTAAGATATATCCAACATGTTCATTGGGAGTTCATCTTTGATACATACTGCATTGTATCTTCATATCTGGATATGATAGTTTCTACTACACAGTTATTAGACAATCCCTTAAATGAGAAGCCATAAAATAAAATCAACTGCCTGTTCCATTTTTTTTAAGATTTATTTTATTTTTATTGGAAATTCAAATTTTTAGAGAGAAGGAGACACAGAGAGGAAGATCTTCCATCCGCTGGTTCACTCCCCAAGTGGCCACAATGGCCGGAGCTGATCCAATCTGAAACCAGGAGCCAGGAACCTCCTGAGTTCCCCACACAGGTGCAGGGTCCCCAGACTTTGGGCCATTCTCAACTGCTTTCTCAGGGAGTAGCAGTAGAGCAGCATCCAAGTCATGCCCCTGACATTGCCCTGGGAGACTTGGATGAACTGGAACTCCATGCTCCTGGCTACAGCCTGGGCTAGCCCCAGCTCTTGTGAGCATTGGGGTGTGAACTAGCAAATGGAACATCTTTATTTTAGTCTTTTTCTTTCTCTCTGCCACCTTGTCTTTCAAATAAATCTTTAAAAAAAAAAAAAACATAATAAGTAAGAAAATAAGAGTAGGCTAATTAAGTCTCAGCTCCTATCTTTGGCCTAGCCCAGCCCTGGCCACTGTACTCATTTGGAAAGTGAACCAGTGGCTGGGAGCTCTGTCTATTTCTATATAAGTAGATAGAATCTATAAAAAGTATATTTATTTTGGTGTTAAAATTCTATGATCCAAGCATAATTTTGTCATAATCTACATTTTTCCATGATCTTTTAAGACTCCTTCCTATATGTAGATTTCAAACAGGTTTTCTATAAAGGTACAGTGATCATATAACCCACCCCGACCCTTTCTTCTTAAGAATCAGAGACTGCCAGAGAGCTTCCATCTGCTGGTTCACTTATTAAGGTCTATGCAATAGCCAGGACTGGTCCAGGCTGAAGCCCAGAGCTAAGAACTTAACTCAGCTGTACCAAATGGGTGTCAAGGATCCAACTACGTGTGACATCACCTACTGTTTCCCAAGGTCTGCACTGGCAGGAAGCTGGAATTAGGAGCCAAAGCCAGGAATCAAACCCAGGCATTCTAATACGGGACACAGAATCCCAAATGCTGGGCCAAACACTCACCCCCTCCTGGCTTTGTGAGGTGCATTTCTTCAGCAGTGACAACTGAAATGAAAACTAATCACTGAAACAAAAACTAAAGTTTAGGTGGAAGGTTGACTTTATTTTGGAATGGGCCCATGCTGTTTACAAAGTGAACAGTCAGGAATGACACAGGAGTGTCACTCTAAGGAGAAAGTAGGAATATGTGGGAGTATCCTGATGTGGCAGGGTGAAACAACCAGGCTTCTCACTCTGATGCCTAAAAGAATGACAGTAAATTAAGAGATGAGGAAAACCAGGAAGAGAAATCTATTTGCCATGTTGCAAGCTTGGTTCCAGGCTTTAGTAAATCATGTAATTCAAGAGATAACAAGATCTTTTAAGGAGTAGAGTCTATTAGACAACTCATCAGTCTGAAAGTAAAGTAAGGGCTAGAGCTATAGATCTAGGAATCATCATAAGAAAGGTCACAACTGAAATTGTAGAAATTTTAGAAGACAACAATGTGTGATTAAGAGGATGCAGCAATATCTCCATGAAACATTTTCCAATCGAAAAGCAACCAGGGGCCCAGCGCGATGGCGCAGTGGGTAAGGTCCTTGCCTTGCATGCCCGGATCCCATATGGGCACCAGTTCTAATCCCGGCAGCCCCACTTCCCATCCAGCTCCCTGCCTGTGGCCTGGGAAAGCAGTTGAGGATGGCCCAGTGCTTTGGGACCCTGCACCCACGTGGGAGACTCGGAAGAGGCTCCTGGCTTCGGATTGGCTCAGCTCCAGCCGTTGGGTGATGTCAGGATAGCATAGCTGGTCAATCAAGTTTACCACGGGCACTGGGCCATGAGAAAGCAGAGCACTTTGTTGTAGGGGAACTACATATTTCTTCTTTAAAAGGAAAACAAATAAGACTGTGCACGTCACCTTACCTGGAGGATGACAGCTCAGCCAGGCCTCTCCTTCATCCTTCCTATAAGACACACAAATTCCAATTAGGCTAACACAAAGCTGAACAGGATGCCTCTGGCATAACGAGACGGAGGTCATCTAACCTCCAATTTGGCCATAATGAGATGTGACATCCTGCCATCCAGGTATAGATGATTCTAAGAGAGTCAAACTTTGCTGGAGAAAAACTTACACTTCAAGGATTCAGTGCATAGATATTTTCTGGTTACATCAGGTGCCTGAATATTTTTAGCACTAGTGAGTTTACTTCAAAAAACTGGAGTTTTTTATATTCAGATATTTTTGTGGATGATTTTTTTTTAAAGATTTATTTTTATTATTTTTTCATTGGAAAGGCAGATATACAGAGAGGAGAGACAGAGAGGAAGATCTTCCATCCGATGATTCACTCCCCAAGTGAGCGCAACGGCCAATACTATGCCGATCCGAAGCCAGGAGCCTCTTCCGGGTCTCCCACGCGGGTGCAGGGTCCCAAAGCTTTGGGAAGCGGGGCTGCTGGGATTAGAACCGGCGCCCATATGGGATCCCGGGCGTGCAAGGTGAGGACCTTTAACCACTTGCGCCACTGCGCCGGGCCCTTGTGGACGATTTTAAACCAAGGCCTGTAGTGGTCAGTTTTCACATGGTATCATTAATTCCCCAAACCACCAAATAAGATGCCATTTGGTATCTCCACAGTAAGGATTAAAAACAGGGCTCAGTGGTGGGCATACAAGCTACAAGTTGCCAGTCAGGACACCCACATCTGGTATCACAACACCTGGGGTCAATGCCTGCCTCGGGATCCTGACTAGCTTCCGGCCCTGAGAGGCAGCCGTGATACCTCAAGAAACTGGGTTTCATCTTACTCTTAGAGGAGACTTGGTTGGTCCCAGGCTCTCAGCTTGGGTTCTAGCCTACAGGTACTTGGTAATGAATTAACATGTGCGAGCTCCTTCTCTCCCAAGAAATACACAAAATTTGAAAGAGAGAAGTGACTTCCAGAGCCATGCAGTAGGATGATACCTTTGACTGGTATACAACTAGGGCTATGGTCTTCCTGATACCACAATTTTTTTTTCTTATGTTATAATGCATCTCCCCAGTCATCCAAATCCTGCTCTCACAGTCAGGATATGATGCTAAGTTTCTAGGCTTTGAAGATAGAAAGAATGAGGCTGACAGCAACCCTCTACCCTAAGATCTTGGATGAATTACACCCTGATTCTGATCCTGCAAAATTCACAGGTAACTGGCAGCATTTCATCAATGTGACTATTCCTCCTTTTTTTTTAAAAAAAAAAAAACTACACTCTTTGCTCTAGTAAATAACTTGCTTTTTATTTTAGTCCACCTAGACAGGTGTAGATTTCTTAAATGCTGGAGTTGTTCCATTTATTGCCATCATCATTACTGTTTGCAAAACTTTTGTTAGCAGTAAAAGTCACGTATGGTAATGTTATACTCATCCTGACCGCCTAGTGGATAACTGGCACAGCAAATGATGGTAAAACAAATGCTACAAGACGACTTGGGGCGTAAATGCTTGTAAATACCTGGCGTTCAGTCAGTATTTACTGTAAAGGAACTACTATAGCTAGTGTTGCCGACTTCCAATTTTCTCCAGCTTAAGGAACCCAGCTCTGTTGCAGGGGTCACACAAAGCTTGTGTCCCCTCGGCCTTGGGAAATCTGTCCAGGAAATGAGAATCATCGATCCTACGGGGAGGAGACTTCTGGACTCTGTGCCCTCTAGCTCACGTGATGATGCAATCCCTACAGATATCCTGGACGGGGCATGACTCTACTGGACGCAAGGACAACATCCACTCCCCGCCTCGTGTGCCCCTGTCCTAGGCTCGAATTCACCTGAGGGCTTGAGCCCAGTCGCTCTGAATCCTCAAAGGCACCGCCATCTTGACCCCCGCCTCCACCAAGCCCGCCTCTTCCGCTCCCTCCGGAAGTCCTGACCCCCAAAGGGTGGGGTGACGGCGGTGGGCGGATTCTACGCCGGAGACGCCACCAATGAAAGTGTGCTGTGCGTCCTCCCCGGCCCTTCCGGGCGCGCGCGCGCCTCACGATGAGGGCTGGCCCGAGGAGCAGGAAGGACGCTCGGCGCGTGTGCCGTTCTGACGTGTTCGGTGAGCTCTGCATACCGCGTACCGGCGCGGGAGGCTCTGCGGCGCCTCCTGAGCCCAGGCTGCCGTGAAGCCTTAGCTTTCTCTGGCCTGGCCGTGCCGACTTACCCCCTTCACCCGCCAACTGTTTAACTCCGCACTCATCTCTTAAGTGGGAGTCCTCATTTCTTTCCAAGGGAAACTGAAGCGAGGATGGGGTCGGGAGAACATTTCTGGAATCTTCTTAAAACCCAAGTAGTTTTCTTTGGTTATACTCTTAAGCTCTGATGTTGAGATTTAAATGCTTGGAAAGACCTCTCAGATCTTTGGAGTTAGGTACCAGGGCACTTTCCGCCGTTGTGGCTCTTTAAGAAAACTTGGGCCAAACGTTGAAAGATGAGAAGAGCTCACAGCAAATTGAGGAAAAGGCAACAAATACACTGACAAGAACAGTGATTTAATGATTATTTTGGACGAACCATTGTGCTCACCAGAGATTAGAAATTACTTGGCACTGGGTGAGCCAGTGACACAGCATAACATGGCCTGCCAAGCACCTATGGTCACTCGCCAGTGTGACACAGCGCCAGTGTCTGTTACAGGTTTGTTTATTTGAAAGACAATGTGACAGAGATGTCATCCACTGCGTCACTCCCCAGATACCCCCGGCACCTGGGGCTGACCCGGGCTGAAACCAGGAGCCCAGAAAGCTCCACTGAGGTCTGCACAGGCAGGGACACAAGTACTTGAGCTTCTGCTGTCTGCTGCCTCCCAGGTTGCAGGTTAGCCGGAAGCAATGGCAGGACGCAGACCTGCGGGCATTTCAAGCAGAAGCTTCATCCACGGCCATAACACCTGCCCCACCAGTTTCTGGTGCTGGCATGTTTTATGTGTGTGGGGGGGATGTATATACACACATACTATATACATATATAGTATATACTTATACACTAGTATACATATATACTATATATGTATATAGTATGTGTGTGTTTAGTATATATATATATGTATATAATATTTGTGTGTGCATATATATATATAACACAAATCTTGAGCAAGAAGACAAAGATCTTTGGTCTTCCATTTTCTGGCTTCACTACCCAGAAACCCACAGCATCCATAGCTGGGCTAGTCCGAAGCCAGGAGTCTCGAACTCCATGCTGATCTCCCACATGAGTGACAGGGGTCCACATACTTGAGCCATCTTCCATTGCTTTCTCAGGCTCATTAGCAGGGAGCTGCATCAAAAATGGAGCAGCCAGGACTTGAACTGGCACTCCCATGAGATGCCACTGTCATGGATAGTGGCTTAACCCTGCTGTGCCACAGTGTTGACCCCCATTTTTTTTGTTCTTATTCTTCTGTAATCATTTTTTATTTGTGATGTGAGTAGTCCATTTATTTTAGGATTATTTATTTGAAAGGCAGAACATGAGAGAGAAATCTTCAATCTGCTACTACATTCTTTAAATAGACACAACAGCTGGGCCTGAGCTTGGCTGAACCCAGAAGTTCCATCTTGGTCTCTCAAGTGGGTGACTGAGATTCAAGTATTTGGACCATCATCCATTGCCTTTCCTAGAACAAGCAGGAAGGTGGATGAGAAGCAGTCAGGACTCAGCGCTGGCACTCCAATGTGGGATGTCAGTCATGCCAGCATCTGCTGTGCTACAATGCTGATAGTTCATGGCCATAAGTAGTTTTTCCATTTTCCATTTCTGGCAAATTTCTATTTATCTTTCTAGTTTCAGCTTAAAAATCACTGCTTCTAGGAAGTTCTCCTTGACTATTTCTGCTATTAATCTAGATTAAATAACTTTCACTGTACGGTGCATTTTTGCTGTCTGTGTCCAGTGTGTAGTAAACTGCCTGTTTGCTTGTTTATGTGGTAACCTCTATGCCGGCAGAAAGTCTTATCAGTCGTGGCCACCCCTGCAACCTCAGCTCTGATTATCATGATAGGTGCTCATTGGTTGTTTGTTCTTAAAGATTTAATCAATTGGCAGAGAGTTCTTCCATCTACTATTTATTTTAAAGATTTATTTATTGTTATTAGGCAAATTCACAGAGAGAAGGAGAGACAGAACTTGCCTCCAATGGTTTACCACAACAGTTGAAGCTGAGCTGATCCAAAGACAACCTGGAGCTTCTTCCAGGTCTCCCATATGGATACAGTATCCCAAGGACCTGGGCCATCCTCCACTGCCTTCCCAAGTCACAAACAGGAAGCTGGATTAGAATTGGAGAGGCCAAGACCTGAGCTGTTGCCTAAATAGGCTGCCACACTTGGAGGTAGAAAATTAACCAGTTAAGCCATTGCACGTGCCACCATCCACTGTTTCACTTCCACAAATGGCTGCAAGGGCCAGGCAGAGGCCAGGAGTCAGGAACTTCATGTGGATCTCTTGTGGGTAGTAGGGATTCAATTACTGGGAGCTGGACATGGGGAAAGCCAGAACTTGCGATCATATGGGATGTCAGTGTTGCAAGTGGCAGCTTAACACACTGTACCACAATGCCAGTCCAGGTCATCTGTTGAACGAAAGAGACACAGGAAAGGCACAAAAGAATTTTGGGGATTGGCCTTGTGACACCATAGGTTAAGCTGCCAACCCCCCCCCAACTCCCACAGTGCCAGCATCCCATATGGGTGCTGCTTTGGGACCCAGCTGCTCCGCTTCTCATCCAACTCCATGCTGATGGCCTGGTAAAGCAGTGCAAAATGGCCCAAGTGCTTGGGCCCTTGCATCCTTGCTCAACACCCAGAAGCAGCTCTGGACTCCTGGCTTTGGATTGGCACAGCAGTGGCCATTGTGGCCATTTGGGGAGTTAACCAGCAAATGGAAGATTTCTATTTCTGTCTTTCTCTCCCACTCTCCTTGTAACTTTTACCTTTCAAATAAATGAATACATCTTTTTTTTTTTTTTTATTATTATTTTTTCATTGGAAAGGCGGATATACAGAGAGGAGAGACAGAGAGGAAGATCTTCCATCCGATGATTCACTCCCCAAGTGAGCGCAACGGGCCGATACTATGCCGATCCGAAGCCAGGAGCCTCTTCCGGGTCTCCCACGCGGGTGCAGGTTCCCAAAGCCTTGGGCCGTCCTCAACTGCTTTCCCAGGCCACAAGCAGGGAGCTGGAAGGGAAGCGGGGCTGCCGGGATTAGAACCGGCGCCCATATGGGATCCCGGGCGTGCAAGGCGAGGACTTAACCACTTGCGCCACCGCGCCGGGCCCAAATGAATACATCTTTAAAGAAAATTCTTTTTAGTTCCTTTATAGTCTGTCATGGTAAAATGTATACAAACTGAAGTTACTTCTGTACAAATTTCTTAACTTGCTTTCGTATGTTTCCTCCTGCTGGGTACTCTGAAGCAAGCGATCTTGGAAAGACAGTCTAGGCAGCTCACAGTTCCGTGTGATTGACAAAGCCATTTCACTTTGACCCTGGCCTCACACACTGCCTACAGCCTCATTGAAGTCTTTCTTGTCCTCCCGTGTGTCAAAACCTACCACTATGTGGGTACTCTCCCAAGTATTAAATCTTATCCCCTCAGGACAGAATCAAGCCAGTAGAAGAAAATTAATCCCTTTGAAGAATTATTCATGTATTTGAAAGGCATATTGTTAGAGACAGGGAGAGGAAGAGATCATTCACTGATTTACTCCCCAAATGATTACAATATCTGGGATGGGCCTTGTTAAAGCCAGAAACCAGGAATTCCATGCAGGTCACCCATGTGGCTGGCAGGGGGCGCAAGCCCGCAGGCTGTGATATGGTACCTTCCCTGGAACAAAAGCTGGGTCCGAAGCAGAATAACTGGGGTTTGTGGTTGTTGTTATTTTTTGTTTGTTTGTTTTTTGTATTTGGTTTTTTGTTTTTGTTTTGTGTAGAAGCGGAATAACTAGGACCTAAACCAGCACACTAACAGGGGTTTCTGGCACCAGGAATGGCAGCTTAGCCCACTGCAGCACAAAGGCAGCCCCCCCCTCCCAATTTTTTTTTTTTAAGATTTTTTACAGGAAAGGCAGATATAAGAATAGAAGGAGATAGAAACAGATCTGTCTGCTGGTTCATTCCCCAAGTGCCCGCAATGGCTGGAGCTGAGCTCATGCAAAGCTAGGAGCCAGGAGCATCTTCCAGGTCTCCCGCATGAGTGCAGGGTCCCAAGGCTTTAGTCCACTCTCGACTACTTTCCCAGGCCACAAGCAGGGAGCTGGAAGGGAAGTGTAGCAGCCAGGACACAAACCGTCGCCCATATGGGATCCGGGCAGATGCAAGGCAAGGATTTACCCACTAGGCTATTGCACTAGGCCCCAAAATCTTTTGAGGTATGTGAAACATGGTTTCACCAAAAAGATGACCTTTTGCTTAATTCAGAGTGCATTAGCAAAATCTATTGAGCTCATCGAGTACTATGTTAAAAAGCATTCATACATACTTTATCTCATTCACTTCAAACTGTGTTTCAAAGCCTGCTGTCTGCCCTGCTTAGAGCTGGGGGTAACAAGATAAATCAAGCTCAGTATTTGTCCTGCTGGAGCTTACAGTGTGCTGGAGAGAACACACATCCACAAGCAATGACAGTCACTCTGCAGCAGTCTTATGTGTAATCATAACTTCATGTTTGTGGATGTTCTGTAGACTCCCTGAGATGTCATCGTCAGTGCCTCAGGGCCACACCTGGGCCCGCCAGGTGAAGAAGAAGGATGAGGAAGAGGACCTGCTGGACCTGATGATCTCCAGCTCTGGCTGTGCTGCCTCCCACTTTGCAGTGCAGGAGTGCATGGCCCAGCACCAGGATTGGCGGCAGTGCCAGGCTCAGGTGCAGGCCTTCCGGGATTGCATGACTGAACAGCAGGCAAGACGGCAGGAGGAGCTGCAGAAGAAGAAAAAGCAGGCCAGTGCTGACCACTGAGACCGCAAGCCACCTGTCCCCAGAGGAAGAAGTCCTGAATGGTGGAAGTGTGGACCAGGAGCTGTGAAACTTGGGGATGGTCTTTGGGACTGGGGTTGACAGCATGAGACCGTGGAGTTGGGCATGTCTGCCACAAAGAGCTGTCATAGTTCTGTGCAGGTCAGATCCTGCACATCCTTGCCCTTCTTGTTCTACCAGCATTTTTCTTGTATAGCAAGGAGTAAAGTAAGGTATACTTCCAACCCCACATCTTGGGTCAGTATGACACGTTCTGACAAGATTACAGTATCATTTTAATTTTTAAAATTCACAATCTAAGAATTAGTTGGTAACCTTATCAGATCTTCCATTACTGAGTGACAAACTCAGTGACAGCACATATTTCTGAGCCGTTGTGTTGGACATACATGTGCTGAATAATGTGACCTTTGACCTCAGGTAATTTAGAGTAATTTGGAGTAATGAAAATAAAAGAGCGTTGTCCCAACTAATTCCTGTCGATGATAAGAGTTTGCTTTCTTCCCTTGTTCTGGATGTTTCATGCACATTAATGGAAAAGAAGAAAGAAGAAAAAAAGAAGAAAGCCAGTAGTGAATTTTTATTCAACAGCTATTGAATACCTGTTCCATGCCAGAATACTGACTTCAACCTGCTCTCCACCTAGCAAACATAAAAATCTATTTAACTTTATTGGAGGGCCCAGCGCAGTGCCTAGTGGCTAAAGTCCTTTCCTTGCATGTGTCGGCATCCCATATTATTAATCCAGTCTACTAATCTATGACGTTTGATTGAGCTTAAGCCATTTACATTCAGAGTTTAATATGTATGGATGGTACTTTGATCCTGTCATTTTAGGAATGGGTTGTTCATTGGTTTAGTCTTTTGTTCTCATTTTACTGGGATGTTCTTCCCGTTTGCCTTTGGTTTTGGTAGGTGCTATTCCTCTTCTCTGTCAAGAGAACATCTTGAAGTATCATTTGTAGGGCAGGTTTGGAAGAGGCAAATTCTTTTAGCTTTTCTTTACTGTGGAAGAATTTTATTTCATTTTCAAAGATGAAAGAAAGCTTTGCTGGATATGTTATCCTAGGCTGACAATTTTTTTCTTTTAGATTATGGCATATGTCACTCCATTCTCTTCTTGCCTGTAGAGTTTCCTGTGAGAGATCTCCTGTGAGCTTAATGGCATTCCTTTATATGTCAGTTGATTTTTTTCACATGCACATTTAAGGATCTTTTCCTTATGTTCAATTGAAGAAAGCTTGATGATCATGTGTCTTGGTGAAGATTGCTTTTGATCAAGCCTGTTGGGAGTTCTGTACCCCTCATGGATGTTTCCCAATTCTTTCTCTAAATTAGGGAAAATTTCCTATTTTTCATTAAATATATCTGTAAAACAAGTTTCTCTTTCTGTACCTTCTGGGACTCCCATAACTCTTATATTTGGTCTCTTAATAGTGTCTTTGAATTCTTGAATACTTTTTTGGCCTGATCCAGCTCTGCTTCCAGCTTTTTGTTTGCTTCCCCTTGATGACAGGAAATATCTTCCAATTCTGAGATTCTTTCTTCTGCGTCCTTCATTCTATTTTGGAGACTCTTGATTGTACTTTTAATTTGCTGTACTGTGTTCTTAATTTCTGATATATCAGCCTTGATTTGCTTTATTGCTTCCTTAAGTTCTTTGAACTCTTGTATGTGCTTCTCATTTTTTATCAGAAGCTTTAAAATAAGTTTTATGAATTCTGTGTGCTCTTTTTTCTCGATGTCTTCCTCAGTTAACTCTGAGGTTGGCATAGGGTTTTGCTCCTTTGCAGGGGAGTTTTCAGTAATATTCATTGTGCCTTTGTCTCTTCTTTTGCTCTTTGTCATTGTACTTCTGGTTAGCAGAGTCTTCTTCTTGGGGCAGGTTTCTAAGCTGTGTGACCCACAGGTCTACAATGCGATTTTACTTACTGCAGTTGGTACACAACTTTTTGTTTGCAGCCACTTGTGCCACAACCTCCAGCAAGTTCCAGGTATGGCTTCTTATCTCAGTTTTCCACCGTGGTCTCCACAGCCCCAGCTCCTGGCTCACCACTCTCCACCTCCTGTGATACCATGCTGAGGCTGCACCATTGTCTCTGCAACCTTTCTCCCACGTCTGGTTGGAGCAGGTCCCAGGATTAGAGAGACACCAAGTGTCCTATATAATTAGGTTGTTGGTGGCGCTGATCTTGTTGGAACCTGTTGGATGTTAGGTCTGGGTGCCACACGGACCTATTTTGACCAGTATGATGCCACAGTCGGTATTATTTTCCTGTGGGACCAGTGCAATCCACAGAACTCAGTGAGTTCTCACGAACTCAGCCCATGCGCAGTTCACTGTTGTCCCCTGCAGTTCTAAAGCTTTTGCCACAGTGTGGAAAATGGCGCTTGACGTACCACTATTAGAATTCTTGATCTGCTGGCCGTCAGATCTGAGGGCTACCCAGACCTATCTTGGGTGGAACCTGTAGAATGCCACATTGATGCAGTCCACTGAGTCAGAAGTGAGTTCACTCCCAGCTCTGTGTATGCTCAGTCCTTTCCCTTACCTTTATCTCCTTACACAAAATGGTGCCCAATTTGGCTCTAGGGAGCTGACTGGGCTGTGAAATTCACCCTGTTCTCGCACTCTCTGGGATCTGCTGCTCTGTCTTTGCTCCTGGTCAAATCAAACAGACCAGCAGGATGGACCGTTCTTTGTCCTGGTTTACCTCCCAAGCTCCCAGTGAAAGTCCCTTCCTACCTGGTTGCTGGTGGAGTTCCGGCTGCTGGTGGAGTTCAGATTGCTGTTAGCTGAATGCCACTGGGGTATCAGTCACTGCAACACCACACCATTGTTTTTGCTGCTTTCCTGTGTCTGTCAGTCTCCAGGTACCCCTCTGTTGTTGTTCTGTCCTCTCCTATTTCCTGGAATGTGTCTTCTCTGCTTCATCCTGATTAAATGTTTTTCCATCTGTTTAAACGTGTCCTTACCCTATACCGACATCTTGATTCTCCGGAATCCCATATTCTTAATTCAGAGTGGATTAGCAAAATCTATTGAGCTCATCGAGTACTATGTTAATAAGATTTCACACGCACTTTATCTCATTCACTTCACTTCAAACCGTGTTTCAAAACCTGCTGTCTGCCCTGCTTAGAGCTGTGGGTACCAAGATAAATCAGGCTCAGTATTTGTCCTGCTGGAGCTTACAGTATGCTAGAGAGAACACAAATCCAGTTCGTGTCCTGGCTGCTCCAGTTTCCTTCCAGCTCCCTGTTTGTGGCCTGGGAAAGCAGTTGAGAACAGCCAAAGCCTTGGGAACCTGCACCTACACAAGAGACCTGGAAGAGGCTCCTGGCTCCTGGCTTCGGATTGGCTCAGCTCCAGCCATTGTAGCCACTTGTGGAGTGAACCAGCAGATAGAACATTTTCCTGTTTCTCCTCTTTGGAAATCTGCCTTTCCAATAAAAATAAATACATCTTTTATTTATTTTTAAAGATGTATTTGTTTTTATTGTAAAGTGAGATATAGAGAGCAAGGCAAGGACTTTAGCCACTAAGCTACCACATAGGACCCCAAAAATAAATAAATCTTTAAAAAAAAAGATTTTGAAGGCAGGCATTTTGCACAGTGGTTAAGACTCTAAGTGGGAGCACCGCATTCCATATTGGAGTCCCAGCTCTACTTCCAATTCTGGCTTGTTGCTGATACGTGCCCTGAGAGGCAGGGGCTGACACCCAGGTCATTGGGTGCTTGCATCCACACAGGAGACCCAAAGGAGCTCCAGACTTCTGGCTTCAGCCTGGCTTAGCCCTGGGTGTTGCAGGCAATTGGGAAGTGGATTAATGGATGGAAGACTCATATCTGTGTGTTTCTCTTTCAAATTAAAAAAAGTTTGCAGAAAATTGGGTTAGAAGTTTGTCAAATACATACAACGTTCACCTATGAAAACAGAAGCTGTCGGCATGCAGCTCATTTTCCCTCCTGACCACAGTTTTCCAGAACTGAATGATACTGCCTGTTTTAAAGAGGTTATGTTCTTCATGACCATTGTCATCATTTCTCATTTTCCTTCAGTGAAACTACCCTTTCCATTCCTAAGCACTTTTCAGGAGGTTGGTCGGTTGCCATAGAAACTGAAGTGGAAGGGTTCACATGTTCCTCATCAGTGACAAACTTTTTGAAGATGTACTTTTTTTTTTTTTAAAGATTTGTTTTATTGTTATTGGAAAGGCAGATATACAGAGAGGAGAGACAGAGAGGAAGATCTTCCGTCCGATGATTCACTCCCCAAGTGAGCGCAACGGCTGGGGCTGAGCCAATCCGAAGCCTGGAGCCTCCTCCGGGTCTCCCATGTGGGTGCAGGGTCCCAAAGCTTTGGGCCGTCCACAACTGCTTTCCCAGGCCACAAGCAGGATCTGGATGGGAAGTGGGGCTGTTGGGATTAGAACCGGCGCCCATATGGGATCGTGGCATGTGCAAGGCGAGGACCTTAACCACTGCACCATCGTGCCAGGCCCCAGATGTACTTATTTGAACATCTGAGTTACATTGAGATCTTTCTGCTGGTTCACTCCCCAAATGTCCACAGCACCCGGGGATGCAGCCAGGCACTTCTTCTGTGTCTCCTGCGTGGGTAGCTGGGGCCAGTCATTTGTGCCATCTGTTACTGCTTTTCCAGGCCAAAGTGGAGCATTCAGGACACAAACCAGCATACATATGGAATGCCAACATCACCACAACAACTGCCATACCACAAAACCCACCCTGACAGATTTCTTGAGTCCACGTCCAAAGTATAGGAGCCTTAAAATCTAGTTTGAATGTTTGTGCTGGCATTTGGGAAGAGAAAACAGAAGATAAGAGAAGTTTAGAAGTGAGCGTTTTTCCTGGTTCTTCCATACCAGAATATTGGGGCTAAGTGCCAGGCTCCTGCTCTTAATTCCAGCTTCCGGTTACCACAGACCTTGGGGAAAAAAATCAATGACAATGACTCAAGTCTGGATTCTTATCAACCACATGGGAGAACTGGATTTAGTGACTGGCTCCCTGGCCTTTACAGGCATTTAGGAAATGAACCAGCTGACAGGAGCCTTCTGTCTGCCTCTCAAAAATTAAAAAAAAAAAAAAAAAGTTGCAGTGACATCCTATTTCAGATGAAGAAGATGACATAAAGGTGAATATGAGCCCAGGGGTTCTCAGTACTTTGAGGTCATGAGTGTGAGCAAGCTGTGTGCCCAGAAGCTGTCAGCAAGAGGCTCAAAGCAAAGAGGAATAGTTGAGTTAAACCTTGAAAAACGAAGTAGGCATCACTTACATGTAAGATACAACAAAAAGGATCTGCAGCAAAAGTACTCAACTTTTTTTAAGGTTTTCAAAAAACTTTTTTTTTAGTATCTTCTGTTTAATTGAAAGGCAGAATTACACAGAGAAGGAAGGACAGAGAATTTCCAACATGGTTCACTCACCAAATGGCCACAACTGCTGAAGCTGGGCTGGTTGAAGTCAGGAGTCTGGTGCCTGGAACCAACCTCCATAGCTTTCCCAGGCCGTAAGCAGGGAGCTAGATTAGAAGTGCAGCAGCCTGGTTTATGTCCTGTCTTTCCTTCTCTATTAAGCCTGACTTCCCAATAAAATGAATAAATCTTAAAAAAAAAAAAAAAAGAAGAAGATGGAGGAGCTTGGACTTGAACCAGCACGTGTATTAGATGCCAGTACTGCAGTTGGACGCTTAACCTAGTATGACACAGCACTGTCATTGAATTAAGAAGCACATAATTCAATAGGAAAGTAATATACACCCCAAACTGGAAAAATGCAATAATGTTCCATTTAACAGATGACTAAAGGAATGTGACTTTTAAAAACCAAGAACTCTGGCTCAGTGCAGTAGCCTAGTGACTAAAGTCCTTGCCTTGTAAGTGCCAAGGTCCAATATGGGTGTTAGTTTGTATCCCAGCTGCTCCACTTTCCTTCCAGCTCCCTGCTTATAGCTTGGGAAAGCAACTGAGGATGGCTCAAGGCCTTGGAACCTTCACCCACATGGGAGACTTTGAACAAGCTCCTGACTTCTGGCTTTGGATCGGCTCTGCTTCAGCCATTGTGGACACTCGGTGAGTGAACCAGCAGGTGGAAGATATTTCTGTCTCTCCTTCTCTCTGTAAATCTGCCTTTCTAATAAGATAAATAAATATTTAAAGAAAGATTATAAATAAAAACAAGGACTAGCTGATTCAACTGATACAAATTGAAGACAAAATAACTTGGCGGAAGGGAAAAGCAGGCATATACATTTTAATGAAGTGATTGTAGTTAGTAAAATTTTGGAAACAATTTGGTGGGGTCTACATATATTGTATTTTTTAAACTTGCTTTTTAGGAATTATTTGAAAGAGAGAGATGGAGAGACAGAGAAAGAGATAGTAGTTCACTCCCCAAATGCCCATAATGGCCAGCCCGAAGTCAGGAGATGGGTGACTCTGGATCTCCTATGTGGATACAGAGGCCCAAGCACCTGGGCCATCCTGCTCTTTCCCAGGTGTGTTAGCAGGGAGCTGAATCCAAAGTGAATCAGCCTGGAACCCAGCCAGTGCCCACATTGTATGCTAGCATTGCAGGCTGTGGCTTAATAGCACTGTCCCCAAAACTTACTTTCATCTACTTGAAAGAGAGGGAGGAAAAGAGATCTGTTTGCTGGTTTACTTCCCATGTGTCTGCAAGAGTCAGAATTAGGCCAGGCCACAGTCAGGAGCCTAGAACTTTGGTTGAGTTTCTAACATGTGGCAGGAATCCAAGCACTTGCACCATGCACTGATTCCCAGGGCAGCATTAGTAGGAAGCTGGATCAGAAGCAGGGTAGCTGGGAGTTGAACTGCCACTTGATTATGGGATGAGGTGATTGTCCCCAGTGATAGGCTTGTCCCACTGAGTGCAATGCCTATTTCTGTAAATATCTTAAGTATTAAAACAATAATTCCTTTAATTTTTTAAAAAGATTTTTTTAAGGAGTCACACAGAGATGGGGAGACACAGAGATCTTGTGTTCGCTGGTTCATTCCCCAAATGGCTGCAGTGGCTAGGGCTAGGCCATATTGAAGCCAGGAACCATGAACTTCACTCAGGTCTCCCACATGGGTACAGGGACCTAAATATGTGGGCCATCTTCCCCTGCTTTGCCAGTCCCTTTGGCAAGGAGCTAGATTGGAAGTGGAGCAGTCAGGACTTCAACCGGCAAACATTTGAGATGCCAGTGTCACAAGTGGTGACTGCACATGCTATACCACAATATTAGCCCCTAGTAATTCCTTACTTAGATATTGTCTCAGGTCTATTTTTACAAAATGTCTATACTGTTATGTTCCTTGTAGCGTTTTTTTGTAACAGCATGTAAATATATAATTGCTTATTCAAATCTTTTACAGTAGGAATATTCTGTGTATGGATGCTCTTTGATGTATGATTGCTTTACGTCTTCACACACCATTCTAAGTTGGAAGTATCACAAGTCAAGGATGGATTTGAAATAGCTAACCAAACGTTGTAGCTTAGCAACGTGGCACCCTGTGGAGGATCCGTTCTCTTGAGAACACATGGTTGGCAGATTGGCAGCTTATTGCTGCTGTCCAGCATGTGGAGAGTAGTATCTGCCCAGAAAAGAACAAAAATCAAACATTAGGGTGGAGGGAATAGGCGTTTGTGTTTAGGAGTTGTGGTTAGGATGCTGCTTGGACTGCCCTTATCCCATATTGGAGAGCTTTGAGTTCTAGTCCCAGCTTTACTTCCTATGCCAGCTTCCTGCTGATGAGCACCCTGAGAGGCAGCAGGTGGTGGCTCAGGTACTCTGGTCCCTGCCAGCCACATGAGAGAGCCAGATTGAGTTTCTGGTTCCTGGCATTGGAGTGGTACAAGCCTAGATATTACAAGCGTTTACCTGTTGCAAGCAGATAGGTAGATCTGCCCCACCTTTCAAATAAGTAAACTATTAAAATAAGTCAAAGTATGGTTTCTTCTGAATGCTGTCATACCATCACTAAGTAGAAACACTGTATATTAAACCATTGTAGATCAGACACCATCTGTATTAATTTGTGCAATTAAAAATGACAGACTAGGGGCCCAGCACAGTAGCCTAGTGGCTAAAGTCCTCACCTTGCACTCACCAGGATCCCATATGGGCCCCAGTTCTAATCCCAGTAGCCCTGCTTCCCAACCAGCTTCCTGCTTGTGGCCTGCCTGGGAAGGCAGTCGAGGATGGCTGTGTGGGAGACTCAGAAGAGACTCCTGGCTCCTGGCTTCAGATCAGCACAGCTCCAGCTGTTGTGGCCACTTGTGGGGTGAATCATTGGACAGAGATCTTCCTCTCTGTCTCTCATCCTCTCTGTATACCTGACTTTCCAATAAAATAAAAAATTAAATCTAAAAAAAAAAAAGTGACAGCCCAGTGTGATGGCTCAGTAGCTAAATGCTTGCCTTGTAGCCACCAGGATCCTACATGGTGCTGTTCATGTCCTCGCTGTTCCACTTCCCATCCAGCTCTCTGCTTGTGGCCTGGGAAAGCAGTCAAGAATGGCCCAAGGCCTTGGGACCCTGCACCCACGTGGGAGACCTGGAATAAGCTCCTGGCTCTTGGCTTTGGATTGGTTTGACTCCGGCCATTGCGGCCACGTGGGGAGTAAACCAGCAGGTGAAAAATGAATGAATGAATGAATGAATGAATGAATGAAACTGACAGACTAATGGCTGCTTGGGGAGTGAATCAATCTCTGTTTCTCTTTCTCTCAAAATCTGTCATTTCAATAACTAAATAAATGAATGAAAGCCACAAACCAGGGTCAGTGTTTTGGCATAGCTGACTAATCTTCCAACTGTGGCACTAACGTCCCATATGGATGCTGGTTCAAGTCCTGGTGGCTCCATTTCCAATCTAACTCCCTGGTAATGGCCTGGGAAGGCAGCAGCAGCGAAGGGCTGAAATCTTTGGGCCCCTGCACCCATGTGGAAGAAGCTACCCTCCTGTCTTTGGACCAGCCTAGCGATGGCCATTGTGCTCATATTGGGAGTGAACCAGCAGATGGGAGATACTTTCTCCTTCTCTTCCTGTAACTCTACCTTTCAAATAAAAATAAAATAAAGCAGCTGACATGGTGGCATAACAATCTAATCCACCTGTGATGCCAGCATCACATATGGGCACTGGTTTATTTCCTGGCTGTTCCACTCTGCCTTTCAGATAAAATTAAATGAAATAAATAAGTATTTTACAAAGTGACACTCCATGGGAGAGGATAAGCGATACTAGCAGAGGGCAGGAATGAAAGGACACTCGTATGGTCGGGAATGGCTCACAGACCAGCCAAGCAAAGCAAGCATATTTCAGAGGACTCCTGTTCCAGCACAGAGCCATGCTTGGCTGCATCACAGAATGGAATGTGTTTGATGGGCCAAAAAAGTTTCTGCTACCCAATCAAAGAAATGAAGATAATTCCTCATTCATAGGTTTAGTAAGAGATTTAAATAAGGAAATGACAAACAGCTAAAGCAAACTTGATCATTTATTTAAGTGCTTTCACTTAATACTTATTGATTATTTAATTCAGGAAGTCCAATTAAAGAACCTGTGTCCAAAGCCTTATGACAAGCTGCCTTGAAATCCCAGTCATGCCACTTGCTAGCCATGCTACTTTAAACGTCTCAGGATCTGTTTTCTCATCTGTAAAAATGCATAAATAGTACCTCTCAGGCCTCTAAACTAAGATAGACCCTCCTCACAGGGCTGTGCAAAGAATGGGTTCACATTGGTGATGAGCTTAGAAACTGGCACATATCAAGTGACCATTAGCTGTTGTTGTCATCTGAGTGTGTGAGACAGTGCTGTGTAAGGTAGTTATCTAAGAGTACCCCCACAACACTGCAGATGACACTAAAGTCAAACTGGGCATCAAATGCCAAGCATTTCCGGTCCTAAACATGGGCTGTTGTTTGCTCAGTGCTTTCTTGCGAGTGTTCTGTGCCTGGCATGGTGTTTAATACCCAGGGAGTGACTACCTGATTGTGTAACACATCCCTCAGCCCTCGACAGGAAATTAGCAAGTGCAAGATGCTCCTGTGATTTGGATTGCTCTGTTTTCTTTCCATCTCAGCTCTACCACCATAGCCATGGAGCTCAAGTTGAAGGTGGTCAGGTGGCTTGTGCATATCCCCAGAAATCTGCACCTGCCTCTGTGCAGCTCTGCATTGCTCTGCAGAGAGACTTGGTGCCAGGGACACGTGGCAGCCTCTTGGCTCAGGGCTTTGCTCCTCCTGCCAGTCCGTGGCAGGGTCCTTGGGTTCGTGCTTGGTACAAAGGTGCATTGTGGAGGTGTGCTGGATGAGGAAGAAGATATTCTTTTTTTATTATTATTATTTCATTTTATGACACAGTTTCATAGGCTCTGGGATTCTGCCAACCCCTCCCCATGTCCGTCCCCCCCCCCCCCGCCCATGTTGGATTCCTCCACATTGTTGCAGTAGTACAGTTCCTATCCAGTCATGATTCAGAAGAAGATATTCTTTCCACCTTCTGTTGGGTAAGTTGGCAAATGCTTGGGCTGCTGACGTTAGAAATCCAGAGAGAACTGGCAGTGGTCCACGTTGAAACCTTGTGCTCATCCTCTCGAGAATGCTGGGGCTCTCTTTGCTCCAACAAGGACTTGAAGCAGGCAGAGGAAGTGAGAGATTCCTCCTTACTCAGCAGCTGTTTCTGAAGGGGTTTCAGAGCCCAGGCATTCTGTCTAAATGACAAGCTGCTTTCTGGACCTGAGCAGCAGTGTCTAAGAATGAGAGTTATTTGGAGGGGGTGGAGTGGATTATGACAGCTGAATCAATCATTTCAGATTCTGTAGAGGGATCAGACACTTAAGGACAAAACATGGCAGAGACTAGAGCAGAGCATGGTGGCACAGCAGCAGCTCTTGGGATATTTGCAACCCATTATCAGGGTGCCAGCCCAAGTCCTACTTTATCTGCTTCCAGTCCAGCTTCCTGCTAGTGCAGCTGGGAGGCAGTCCAAGAATTTGGAACCCTACCACCCACATGGGGAGCTCAGATGGAGTTCCTGGCTTGTAGCTTCAATGTGGCCCAGCCCTGCCTGATGTGTGTGTGGGGGGGAGGGAGGGAATAGGTGAATAAGATGTATCTCCTCTGTGTGTCTCCCCAACTCTCTGACATTCTGCATTTTAAAATAAACCTTTTTTTTTCTTCAATCATAAAGATCAACATATGGAATTAAAGAAGCACAAGGGGTGGGCATTTGGTGTAATGATTGAAATGCTGCTTGGAACCCCTGCTTCCCATTAGCAGAATGCCTGTGTGCTAGTCCTGTCTCCGCTCGCAAGTTTAGCTGCTTGCTAATCTGCACCCTGGGAGAGAGCAGTGATGGCTCAAGTTCTTAGTTCCCTATTGTCCACCTGGGATACTTAGATTGAATTCCTGGCTACCACAGCTGTTACAAGGATTTGGAGAGTGAACTCACTTATAGAAGTTTGCCTAATAAGTGTTTTGTAAATAAAAACAAGAATAAGGGGTCAGTGTATGGCTTAGAAGATAGAGCTGACACCTGTATTGCTTGCATCCCATATGGGTACTGATTTGAGTCCCAGGTGCTCCACTTTAAATACATCTCCCTGCTAATGGCCTGGGAAAGCAATAGAAAATGGCCCAAATCTTGGGTCCCTGCACCCATGTGGGAGACTTGAATGAAGTTCCTGGCTCCTGGATTCAGTCTGACCGAACCCTGGCCATTGCAGCCATCTTGGAAGTGAACCAACAAATGGAGGCTCTCTCTTTCACTGTAGCTCTTGCTTTCAATTAAGTAATTAAAAAAAAAAAAAGAAAGAAAGGACAAACCCTAGCCAAATTGGCCACCTCTGTCTGCAGTGCCTCCAGCTAGTCTAGTTGCAAACATGTCTGGTACACGTTCAGAGAGCTTTCTTTCCTTTGGAATACTTGACAACAAGGAAGCAGAGATCTCAAGATCTCATGCAAGTGTTTGAATGGCTTGGTTGCCCAGCTGTCACCTTCTTCTTTGTGTCGGGCAAAACATGAAGCTGCTGATGTAAACTGGGAAAACTGCCCATTCTGACCCCCCTGGAAGCCACTGACCCACACAAAAATCCACTACTAAAATCTCAGTCCTATGTGCTAAACCAGGAATTGGATGACCTGGAATCATTCCTGGTTCTGCCAATGGCAAAAGCCATTCCCTGGAGATGGTGAATTAGTCTATCAAATACAGAGTAAAGTAGATTATCTGAAAGGTGACAAGACCCAGCTATCTGGTCCCAGTGTACCAACCTTCCCTGTCCTCTCCTGCCTGCCCCTCCCTAGGCGTTAACTCTAACTAGGACATTTCAAGTCATGGATACATGCAACCAAATGGATACCAAAGGAATGAAGGCAGACCAGAAAAACAGAGTACCTACTGAATGATATTTCTTTTGTGTACTGTACCAGACAGGCAAAAATATTCTATGGCAATAGTATGGAGACCTGTGCTTGCTTCTGAACATGACAGAACTAGATTCTGGGGTAAAGGAAGTACTCTTTTGAGAGAAGCACAGGTTTTATGGATAGATACATTTGCAAAACTCATAAGCTTCAAAGTGATCAAATATACTTTAAGAGCAGTGTATTTTGTTACACTGAAATTATACCTTCATTTAAAAATATTTTTAGAGTATACTGAAGCAGTTTAGTGGGGGAAGGAAGTCTGCCATTTACTGAATACTTCCTAACCTTGTACATATTTCTATATATTATTTGATTATCTCCAGCTCCATTTCCAACCTTTAGGGGCAATTATCCTGATTTTACAAATTAGAGAACAGGTTCAGTGAGAACAAAATGCCTCAAAACTAGTACCTACAGAAGTCAGACACAATCCAGATTGGTTTGCCTCTTTTTTTATAATGAGCTGCTTCAGAGGGAGAGAAGGGTATTGTGAAGACTGGTGTTCCATTTGAGTTCACCGCCATAGGACTCCCTCTTCCTCTGTGAGGCCCCACCCTCAGTCAGAAGATGTCATAACTGCTTTATATCTTCAGCTCCAGCAATCAGAATGTCTCCTGTCCCTACTGGCAGGATAAGGCATTAGGAGCAATGTCCATTTGTCCCAGGGCAGAGTATCAGAAGCAACAGAAGCTCTCTGATTGTGGTGAGAGGATAAATTACGAACAAGGTCAGTGACACAGCACTCTGAACAGACAATGCAACTGCCTCCTGTTTTAGAGATAAGCCTGACCCAATCCTCAAAGCCAGGATGGGAAGTGACAGGCTGGGAATGAGGATTTCGGAGTCCTGCTGCTGTTCTGCCAGGGAGATGCATTGTGGCCCTGGGTAAACCCTGCCCTCTCTGGGCTCCTAACTTGCACCTGCTTAAAGAGAGGACTCAGCTGGCTGGGTCCCAGGGTCCTTCGGCTGCAGTATCCTACCCATTTGTGCAATCCTGCTGCTCCATCCACATAGCTCTAATAAGGAAAAGAAAAGACTTAGGTGTTCTTAAGAAGGGTCACGAGACATTGCCTGTTGCCCTTGTAATGAGGAGTTGATGTACTTGTGTGTGCGTACCCACATATGTATTCACTTTATCCTCACCTCACTAGAATTCCCCCAGCTTTACATCCATCCATTAGCTGCTTTCCTTTTATCTTCCCAAAAGCAGACTCAGCAACAGACAGTTGAACAGCCAGGTAATACTTCTCCCCTGAAAAGTTCTCCCTACAGGGTTCTCCTAGGAGTCCTGAGCTGATGGGCCCTTTCTTTCTTTCTTCCTTTCTTTCTTTATAAATTTTCTTTCTTTCTTTCTTTCTTTCTTTTCCTCCATGTCTCCCACACAGGTGCAGGGTCCCAAGGCTTTGGGCCGTCCTCCATTGCTTTCCCAGGCCACAAGCAGGGAGCCGGATGGGAAGCAGGTCTGCCAGGATTAGAACTGGCATATTGGATCCTGGCGTGTTCAAGGCAAGGACTTTAGCTGCTAGGCATTGCGCTGGGCTCCCTCTATTTTCATAGAAGCATATTTAATCCAAGACATACCCATCACCTGGACAGCTCTTCTTGACTGCCATACCTCAGGAAGACGCCTGAGATCTTCTGGTTGTCTTTGGAGACCAGACAAAACACCAAAGTAACATCAAGATGGAAGCCAAGGTATTTCAGAAAAACAGTGCAATGCTGAGAATACTTGGCTGCCAGAGAGCTCTATGTGGGGGTACTCCAGAGAACCAGGGTGTAGGTAGAAAAATAGCCTCTTACTAGTGTGACCCAGGAACCTGTTTCTTCATCTGTAAAGTTGGGAAAATACCAAAACCTCCGAGACAATCCATATGAAGTAGAGCCTAGTAAAAGCTCAGTAATGTTAGATACAAAACCTCGCTGACCCGTGCACAGCTACTCCCACGTATGCACAGGTGCCTGTCCACATACACACACCCTGACAGACGGATGTGAGAACAACAATGAACACATCCCTAGCACAGGCTCTACCCCAATGAACAAGAGTTATTTTGCATGAGTATGGATGTGCTGATTCTCAAAATGGGAATGTTAGAAGTCACCTGTACTAGCAGTCCTCAGGGTAAACCTGCACCAGCACCGTCAGCATCGCTGACATGTAAGAAACACAAAAACCAAACCTTCATTGAACCTCACTGTTTATTCTCATTAAACCTCAGTTTTCTTTGTACAGTTGGAATAGTCTCTTCTAGGGATTTCTGTTAAAATAGTTAATTGTTCAGTATATAAAGTTTACCTCAAAACACAGGCAGTGGTTGGAATTTGGCTCTTGGGCAGCTGTGTGCTTACCCCTGACCAGGGTCAATTCTCATTTGCCTAAGTTTATTGCTGACACTCTGTAACCTTGACCCAAATACCTAGGACAAACCATTCACTATTCCAACAAAGCTTGTGTTTTTACTGAGGTGGACAAAGCTGATTCCATTTGGAGAGTTTTTCCATTTACTAATCCAAAACTTCAGTGACTTCTCTGTGGAGCTTTTGCTTATGTCATGAGCAGCTATCTTCTGCAGGACTCCATGGCAGGGTTTTTTAATGGGGAGTGCATGCTAATGGGAGAAAAAGAAAAGGAGAAGGTTCTTCAGAGAACTAGAATCATCTGACTTTATTCTTGATGTTTACATAGCAGAGAAGGATGCCTGCCCATGTGTAACGCTGATTAGGATGGGAAGGGTCAAGGAATGGCGGGAAATGGATGAGACCAGTTTCCAATTTTCTTTTTCTTCAACCTCTATCTGGGGGAAAGATGGGAGAGACTAGGAGAAGCCACACCCAGCATCCTAACTGCATCAGTACCCAGGGATGGGGGACAGCTACCCGATGCCAACCGTGGAGCATGCTTGGAGGGTATTGCTCAAGTGGTTTTGATAGTTCTGGAATGCTGTTGATTTCAATGCTCCAAGAATAAGGAACTCATTCCAAGGTCCATTGGCTGACATAGTCCACCTTATAGTGTCAATTTGCTCAGATACTTGCTGTCACCACTTGGCTGGGAAAGTTGTCCAATTTGTTCTGGCATCCATGGTACTAGATGTTCTCTGCAGGTCTCGATTATTTTTCATGTCCCCTATGTGCATCTGGGCATGACATCCACTGCACAGGCTTCAGCACCAAGGAGGCCCAGTTCTACAATCTGACCACAGATGCTGTGATTCCCCCCATGATTGGAGTTTTGAATCTTGCAGTTCAGTTGGGAGGGTTCTGAAAGAAACCTCATCTGAGGTGACCCCATACGTGATTCTTGTGTGTGCCAGCCAGTACAGGATCCTGCTCAGTATGTCAATGTCACCCACATCAGCCTACACAACACTGGTGGTTGCAATTGGTGGGTCAGTCCTATCTCTTGTCCCATCTCTTAGCAAACCAATGGATGTTGTGGCCCAGCCCAACCCTGCCCACACACTTGGGCTTCATGTGCACTAGCAAGAACTGCAGTTTAATCTGAGCGACCCTTGATAATCCCCACTAGGTCTACCTCAAGCCCTGGTTCCTGCACATGATTGTGTGCAAGACTGGTACAATCTGTCCTGTATCCCTTTCGGCTTTTGTACACACCGGTGGGTGCTGGATTCTAGCTCAGCCCGACCAACCCCACTATCCAGCCCACACTTATGCTGGTGGGTGCTATCACCTATCCAGCTAGGTCCACCTCTAGCCCTAGTTCTCATGTCACCTGTGGGAGCTGCAGTCTGTCAGAGAGGTGCCTAAAGTTTCTCTATTGGGCCTAATTCCATTCCTGAATTTTGTATTTACCAGGTTGTTCTAAAGTCTAGTTTGACAGGATTTGTTCCCAGTCCCAGCACTTGCCAGCTGATGCTGTGTCAAAGCCTGACCAGCCTGCATTTACTCTGGGTCATGCATACACCAATGGATATGGTCACTTAGTGCAGCCTGACTCTTCCCCCAATCCAGTTCACATGCAAGCCAATGTGTGTTGTAGCCCTGCTCAGCCTGGTCTTCCCTGGTCCCAGTTATGCTTACCAGCAGGAGCACTAGCCCAGGAGTCTGTGCTGCCTCACTATCAGGCTCATTCCCCACCCAAGCCGGTGGGTGGTATGGCCCGATTCATCTCAGCATTCTTCAGGGGATTCTACAGCCTGGCCCAGCCCTAATGTGAAATGGCTGATGTTGTGGCCTGTCCTGCACTCTGTCCTGGTTTTCACAGTTTTCACATCTGCCAACGGGTGCTGTGAAATGGTTCAGCCTGGGATGTTCCCAGACCCAAGCTACACATAGGCCAGCAGGTACTGTAACCTGGTTTGGTCTGATCTGCTCCCAGCCTTATTTCTTGTGCTCACTTGCAGAGTTCTCCATGCTCCTCCATCAGGCCACCTCCCAGTGGCAGATCTCGGGCACACTGGTGGGTGCTTGGACCACCCTGACTTGGCTCACCTCCTGTCCTGGCAGGTACAGTGGCCTTGCCCAACTGGCCCAGACCCATTCTGGCTCTTACTGTTGGGTGCCACAGCCCAACCCTGCCTGGTCCACCCAAGACCCAGCTTTCACATAGTTCCACCAGTGCTGAGACCTAGCCAAGCCTGTCCTATACCTACTCTGGCTCCTGGGAGCACCAGTGGGTGCTGGAGCCTAGCACAATTTGGCATACTCCAGACCCAGCGCATACCCTTGCTGAGGCATACTGTAGTCATATCCAGCCCATTCTAGTTCTTGTGCTCACCAGTGTGAACCATAACCTAGCCAGATGTCTCCTTAGCTCCTTGATCAGGCCTGCTCACAGCCACAGATCTTGCTCGTGCCTGGCATACCGTCCCCCATCTTGTCCTTTGCCATTGGATGTTGTGGCTTCGCCTGGTCTGTCTCAGCCTGCTCCTAGTTCCAACTGTCACTGGTGGGTGCTGCAGCCCAGCCCTACCCAGCTTTCCTCCATCCTTGGTTTTCATATAAACCAGTAGGTATGATAGCCCAGCCTAGCCCACACCCCATCCTGGCTCCTACACATGCTGGTTTGCTATGGTTTGGCTCATCCTTGCCCGGTTCACCCCCGACCCCAGCCCATAACCAGCCCACAAACTTGCCGACAAGTGTAGCAGCCCTGCCTGGCCTGCCCAACAACCAGGCCTGAATCATATGCTTAGCAGTGGGAGCTACAGCCCACCAGGGATGTTCCCCACCAAACCCTCTCCCAGACCCAGATGGCACATGTACCAGTGGGTAGCAAGCCCATGCCTGAAATAGTCTGCCCCTGTGTCTTGGCCTCTGTGTGTACTGGTGGATGTTGCAGCCTGGCCTGCCCCACACTTTATTCTTGGGTGCGCCTATAGGTGCTGCACCCTGGGCCAACCCAGCTTGTTTCCAACCCCAGTACCCATGAGTGATGGGGTTTCATGGTCATGCCTAGCTGAGCCCGTCACCCCCTCAGCTGTTGAGGAAACTAGCTGGTAGTCCCACAGGGGTGAGCCCACAATCCCCCACAGAATCTGCCTCCAGACCTGGCTCTCTTATGCTCTGGTTAGTGCCATGGCCCAGCCTAACGTTACTCATCCCCTGTTCCAAACTCACTAGCAGGTACTGTGATCTAGCCCTGCCAAGTCGGCCCCCAGCCCTAACTTTAGTTTGCACTGGTGAATAGTGATCGGTGGTGGTAGATGCTAACTAGCCCAGCTCAAGTCTCCCATGTGGGCAGGTGCATTAGTCTTGACTCAGGAAGGTACTCTAGCTTCCCTCCTCCAAATTGCTTTGTCTTATCCCTCTTGCTTACCTGAACATATAGTGCCTTTGTGACGGAAGTCCCCAAGCAAGAAGTCATTCCTCATCTGTAATGTACTTCCTCAGCAGTCCCCCTCCCATACATCCTATACCCCCTTCCCTGATCAATCTACAGCCTTGCACCCACAAGCACATTGACTCACCAGCCTAATCTTCTGGCAAGATGGCATGCTGGCCTGAAGCCCTGCCCACCCACCCACGACCCCAGATCCAGTCCTCCAGCACACAAGCCAGCCTTGGACCCTACCCCTCTGCCTAGCCAGGACTCAAGTATGATAATGAGTCCTCAAGCCCAGTCTACCAGCACACCACACCAGCATTCCAGCCTGAGACTCTAGAATTCCTCCCCACCACAATGCCTTGGACCCAAACATGTGTAGGATTCCCCAGGACCCCACTACTCCACAGGTCCCCAGCATGAGCTCCCAAGTGCCTGGAGGCTGCCTAGGCACCAAACAAAAGCAAGGTGCCTCTAGAATCTTCTATAGATCAGGATGGACTGTCTCTACTCTCTGCCCGCTACCCCCACACCAGCAATAGCACCAGTGATGACAGACTTTTATTAAATGAAGGACATTGAGGGTTAGCTTGGCAATAAGTGGTGAGAACTGGCAACACACCCATGGGAGAGGAGATACTCCTGGCTACAGGAATGGGTAGTTAGGGATCAGGTGCTCCTGCCTCCTGCCTGACTCTGATGCTCAGGAAGCTCCTCTCCTTGGCACTTGCCATCATGTGCTGGCATGGATGCATGCACAATAGCTAGTTCAATTTGGCCAGTAATTCTTCCAGTTCTGGCCGAGCTTTGAACCGTCCCTTGAAGTCTTCTTCGGTATGCTGGAGAAGAGAAGAGAAATGGGTAGGGATTACTGCAGAGCTTCTAATTATCCAAATATGCAAACATTTAAGAAGGCCCATCATCCTCTGTGAAGAATGACTCAGATAAGACTAACTTTTACTGAGTATCTAATGTGTGCCAGACTCATGTTAGGTACCAGGGATTCAAAGCTGAATCAGGCTTACTGATTCAACTGGCCTTAAACTCACCATCTGGTGAAAGAAGCTAGACATATATTAAGTAATATAAAAATGCTGTGAGTACCACAACAGAGGCATTTAAAAGAGAGAATGTCAAAACTATCCCTTTATTATAGGAAATTTTTAATGACTGAATATTACAAGTCTGCCTGACCAGTTCATTCTCTTTCTGCTCACAGATCTGTGGGAAATTCAAACAGCAGTAGCAGCGACAAGCATACACTGGGAACCAGGGACGCTGGATGAAGCAGAGGACAGCCGACTGAGACAACCCAAAGTATCTGAGTCACAGGAAGGATCATTCTTGCAAGCGGACCCTAACATTCAGTCCTCAAGCTGATGTTCTCAGCATCCTGCCGTTTTCCATACCTGACCACACGTCCTTCTGACTGGCCTTTACCAAACATGCCAGTCAGGTGATAGGGAAGCCTTGAAGGACATTCAGATTTTAAATCTGTGTTCAGATTTAAAGCTGTGCCAAGTTCTTTCTGCTACCCAACTGCCTGGAAGGAGAGAATTGGGAGTGCCAAGGGGTCACTCATGATACCAGGACACTGTGGCAGCGTCCAGCTCCTGATGTCCACAAAGCATCATTCTTGAGGCCTCAGAAGGGCCAGTACACTGCCCATGGTACCACCAGCCTGCACCTTTCACCTGGTCACTATGTAGGCTTAATTATCCACATTTCTGTTATTCCCAAAGCCAGGTAGCCCAGATGTTTTCAGCTTAATTTTGAGCACAAGCAGGTGGTCACCAGTGGGCTGCTTTTCAAGCTGGCACCTACCTCCCTCACGGATAATCTGACTCCTTCAGGAAGATTACCCTGGATTATTTCCAAGAAGATGCCTGCAAACGTGGCACTCAGACCGCTGATCTGCAGAATAAAAGGAGAGGCTCTCAGAAAGGGCTCCACAAGGCAGGAGGTCAGGCAGGCAAGCACAGACTCCAGTGCTGCTCAAGCCCTGTGCGTGGAGGGCGGACACCCAGCGCTTGCCTGCTAAGCCTGGCCTTTGCAGGTCTTCTCTGGCTGTTTGTTTGACAACATCTGCATCTGTAGGCAGAGGATGTCACAGCTGAACCAAGAGACTCTCAGGTTCAGGCTGAACTCCCGATTTACCTCAGCGCCCATCCCCAGAGACCAGAGCCTGACTGGCATCAAGTACTGTCCTGAGAGGCCTGAAGGGAGTCCAGTAATGTGGTAGATGCGGGTACAGGAGGATTTCAGCACTTGCAAGAGAAGAATCTATGCAATTCAATCAGGTGAGAACAAAGAAAACCCAGAAGTAACATCTGGGTGGAGTCCTAGAGAAAACTGGATTATACTAGAAGCATTCAACATAAATGTAGAAAGTTTTAAGGTAGAGAAAACAGCATTCAGTAAAATGGGGGAGGAGGAAGTGAGTAGTGTGGTGTAGTGAGTTAAGCCACCACCTGAGATGCCTGCATCCAATACTAGAGTGTTTAATTCAGGTTCCTTCTGATCAGCATCCTGATAATGCACCTGAGAGCAGCAGATAATGGCCAAGTGCTTGGGCTCCTGCACTCACATGGGAGACCTAGATGGAGTTATTAGGTCTTGGCCTCAGTCCCGACATTGTAGGCATCTGAGGAGTGAGTAATCCAAAAGATGAATGGTCTCTTCCCATCTCTTCCTGTCACTCTGCCTTAAATAAACCTTAAAGATTTTTTTCTTAAGATTTGCTTATTTATTTGAAAGTAAGTTTATATATATACATACATATCTATGTTATATATATATATGGAGAGAGAGAGGTCTTTGGTTGCTGAGTTCACTCTTCAGATGGCCACAATGGCCAGGGCTGGGTAAAGCCAAAGCCAGAAGCCAGGACCTTCCTCTGGGTTTTCCACATGGGTGATAGGTACTGAACCACTGGGCCATGTTCTGCTGTATTTCCCAGGCCATTAGCAGGGAGCTGGATTGGAAATACAGCAGCCAGGACATGATTCAGCACCCACAGGGGATGCCAGTGCCATAGGTGGTAGCTTTACTTACTATGCCACAGTGCTGGCCCCTAAATTTTTAAAGAAATAATAATAATAAAATGCAGATGCATAACAACTTTAGAGAATTAAGACTAGTTCCATCTATGGCCAGAGTGAACCTATAGTTCAAACTGTCCTATATGTCTCAAATCCATCGTAAAACCTGTCATATAATACATGCCTGATAAAGTTAAAGCAGCAAAGATTGTAAGTAATTTAGTTGTTTTTAAAATTAACATACTTAGATTTAAGGTGTTACTAGCGTAACATTCTTCTCATTACATTGCTGATACACATTTTTTAAAGATTTTTTTAAATTGGAAAGTCAGAGGTACTGAGAGAACACAGAAAGGAAGATCCATCCATTCATTCACTCCCCAAATGGCCACAATGGCCGGAGCTGTGCCAATATGAAGCCAGGAGCCTGGCCTCTTCCAGGTCTCCCACGCCGGGGGAAGTGAACCAGCAGGTGGAAAATCTTTGTCCCTCTTTGTAACTCTGATCTCAAATCAATCAGCAAAATTTTTTTTAAAAATCCAAAAAGATATGCAAGATTGTATAAAAAAAAGAGGAATGCCAATGCCTTGATAATAAGCTGTCTGAACTGATGTAGCCCAGCTACCTGTGGGTCATCAGGTGAAATCCAGCAGACTGGACTGTTGTGACTGGGTGTTGGGTTTGAAGCTCTCAGCCAACAGGTGAGGGCTGCTGTTACCCCTGTCTGAGGGTTAGGTACATAATGATGCTTTAAGACCAGAGGAATGAATGAGATTGCTCCAGTGGAAGGTGATGTAAAAGGAAAAATGGAGGGGTCAAAAACTGCACCCTGGAGAACAGCAGTATTCCAGGGGCAGGAGAAAGGAAGAAAGGGGTATAGCAGAAGGGGTGGGGTGGGTGTGAAGGGGAGTAGACAAAAAAACTAGAAGAAGCAAATAGATTTCTGTTCTCCCAGGGTGCCTACCTGAACCACTCGCTCATGTGTAGTAAGGACTGAGTCCAGGAACATTTTGTTGCCTTGATCCTGCAGCTGCAGTATCTCCATGGTTTTGGTTGGCATTGCGTAGCTGTGGGAAGGAAGAGCCGGGAGGGTTCATTTGAGCCAGCAGCCCCACTTTTACCTGGGCAGTGCATGAGCACAGCCACCATGGCACGCTGTAGCTCCTGGAATCTGCTGTCAGAAGCAAAGTAACCATGTCCCTCTTCCTCCTCCTGACGTCTCTAGACCTGCTGAAGGAGCAGGCCATGCTGAACACCTGTCTGCATCTCCAGCCATGCTTAATACATTACTCAGAACGAAGTCTACCGATTCTAAAACATTTGCTGTGAAGAATAGCTACTCCTGAAAGAAAGCAGCTCTCATTAGGTGTACTTGGGAGGCCTGCCCTAGTGTCTCCTCTGTCCTGAAGAAATAGGGTATGAATCCCTGTTCTCCCCAGGTTGAGGAGTCTTTGTTTGTTGTAATCAGCTTAGCAGATCTACTCTCATACTGCAGTGAGAACACTGGGCTTGGAGTCAAGTTTGTCCTTGCCACTTGGCAGCAGTATCTACTTTGGTAAATTGCTTCCCTTCACATACTGACAGGATTACTATCGGGGATTTTATCAGCAGATGAGAGTGAGGACCAGGTGTCATGAGAAGAGGACTGGACTAATGGCTACACAGAAATGTATCATCATGTCATGCTCATCATAGCAAAAGTCCATCACACTGAAAATAACATGAAATATTAATAATGATATTAGGACTGAATTTTCAAGTTTCACAAAGTTTCATCATTGAATAGCAAGAATCATGGCCTTCTACAGATGACATTTTACCAAAGCAAGTTTAATGTCACAGAAAGTGGATTAGAAACAGAGTAGTCTTGGACTTAAATACTGGCTCTGTCATTTGGCACTTCTTGAATTTGGATAAAGCAGTGCTTTGTGTCAGTGTTAAAGCTGAGCTTTAATGAGAATCCTAATCTTCTTTGTAGTTCATAATGGTGACACACTGATTGTTTTTTTTTTTTTTTTAAGATTTATTTTTATTATTTTTTCATTGGAAAGGCAGATATACAGAGAGGAGAGACAGAGAGGAAGATCTTCCGTCCGATGATTCACTCCCCAAGTGAGCGCAACGGGCCGATACTATGCCGATCCGAAGCCAGGAGCCTCTTCCGGGTCTCCCACGCGGGTGCAGGTTCCCAAAGCTTTGGGCCGTCCTCTGCTGCTTTCCCAGGCCACAGGCAGGGAGCTGGAAGGGAAGCGGGGCTGCCGGGATTAGAACCGGCGCCCATATGGGATCCCGGGCGGCAAGGGGAGGACCTTTAACCACTTGCGCCACCGCGCCGGGCCCGACACACTGATTGTTTAAAGGAGCTCATATAAGTGGTCTGCCTGCCATGGTATACCTTGCTCCCATAAACAATCGGTAGATGCTAATTTTGCAGTCTCTCTCACATAGCCACTAAAGCATCCCCTCCCACTTTTCAGCACACTCTCTGATATCTTCTTCCAAGTCCCATATAATAATAATTTCCTGATTAAAAAAAACGAACACAATCAAAGACTTCTTGTGGCAAATTAAATGAATAAAGTAGTTAGGTAAAAGCTTTCATGAAAGCAAAAAGCACTCTAAAATGTTGTTTTCCTCTAAATGTGAAAAAGCAGATGTTGCAGATGGGACTGAATGAGTAAATCGGCATGCTCTATCTCATGATTAATCATGTGTTTTATTCCTCTATACTGTGGCAAGATTGCATGGTTATTTATCCAACTCACACTGATGAGCAGACTCTCCTGTCCCCAGCACCACAGCCTATACCTTCAGGATGCTCACTAGGAGAGAGCACCTTGGAGAGACAGGGAAATACATAAACATCCGCCCCATGGCAAGACAGACACACTCATTGGTGTGCGCACATATTTAAGGATGAGAGGGGGAGAACAGCAGGCCTCCATGGTGAGGGAGAAACTTACCAAGATGTGAAGAATGAGTGGAGACATCTGCCTGGAGGGCATTCTGAACAAATACACTGGTAGCAACACAGGCAAGGAGGCTTGAGAGGCCTTCACAGAAAGAACCAACCAGACACAGACTGATCAAGAAACACCAGGACTCTGGTTATGGTATCAAGATGAGGCCCCAAGGGGTCAACAGGAAGGTCAACATCACCACACCAGCCAAGTGACCCAAGGAGACAGTATGTTTATGAGGATGGACACCGGGGTCTCAGATACTCTCTTCCCCCCATATATATGCTAGCAGGATGGCTTTTTTTTTTTTTAAAGATTTATTTTTATTATTTTTTTATTGGAAAGGCAGATATACAGAGAGGAGAGACAGAGAGGAAGATCTTCCGTCCGATCATTCACTCCCCAAGTGAGCGCAACAGCCGATGCTATGCCGATCCGAAGCCAGGAGCCTCTTCTGGGTCTCCCACGCGGGTGCAGGTTCCCAAAACTTTGGGCCGTCCTCGACTGCCTTCCCGGGCCACAGGCAGGGAGCTGGAAGGGAAGCAGGGCTGCCGGGACTAGAACCGGCGCCCATATGGGATCCCGGGTGTGCAAGGCGAGGACCTTAACCACTTGCGCCACCGCGCTGGGCCCAGGATGGCTTTTTTAAAAAAAGATTAATTTCACTTGGTCCAGCATTGTGATACAGTGAGTTAAGATGCACATATGATATTGGCATCCCAATTCCAATGCAGTACCCTGCTAATGAACCTGGAAAAGTGGCAGAAGCTGGCCCAAGTGCTTGGGCCCCAGCACCCATGTGACACAGATGAAGCTCTTAGCTTCCACCTGGTCCAGGCCAGGCTTTTATGGCCATTTAGGGAGTGAAGCCAGGATGGAAGGTTAATAGAATTTCTCTGTAGAGAGAGAGAGATAATCTTCCATCCACTGGTTTACTACCCATATGGCCCCAATGGCCTGGACTGGGCCAAGTTCAAGTCAGGAGCCTGGAATTCCCTGAAAAACAAAAATTTTTTTTTTAATAATTTATTAAAAAGTAGAGAGATGAGGAGAGGAAGAAGTCTTTCATCTTCGGGTTTACTCCACAGATGCTTGCCCAAGCCCAGGATCGAGCAGACTCACATCCTGAGCCAGGAGTTCCATCGGGTTCTCCCATGTGGGTTACAGGGGGTAAACATCTGGGCCATCTTCACTGCTTTTCCTAGGCCATAATCAGGGCACCTGTGTCCCCTTTTCTTAAGGTTTACTTATTTTTCTTTTTTTTTTAAAGATTTATTTTTACTTTTATTGGAAAGGCAGATACACAGAGAGGAGGAGAGACAAGAGAGGAAAATCTTCTGTCTGATAGTTCACTCCACAAGAGGCCACACCGGCTGGAGCTGAGCCAATCTGAAGCTAGGAGCCAGGAGCTTCTTCCTGGACTCCCACGCGGGTGCAGGGTCCCAAAGCTTTGGGCCGTCCTCCACTGTTTTCCTAGGCCACAAGCAGCGAGCTGGATGGGAAGCGGGGCTGCCAGGATTAGAACTGGTGCCCATATGGGATCCCTGCGCCGATTCAAGGCGAGGACCTTAACTGCTACGTTATCACGCTGGGCTCTAAGCTTTACTTACTTTTTGGGGTTACTGGGGGAGACAGATTTACAGAGAGAAGGAGAAACAGAGAGAAAGAACTTTTGTCTGCTGCTTCACTCCCCAAGTGGCCACACAGCTGGAGCTGAGTTGATCTAAAGCCAGGAGCCTAGAGCCTTTTCCATGTTCCCCATGCAGGTGCAGGGCCCCAAGGCTCTACTGCTTTCTCAGGCCACAAGCAGGGAGCTGGATGGGAAGCAGAGCAGATGTGATATGAACTGGCACTCACATGGGATCCCAGCACATGCAAGGCAGGAATTTAGCCACTAGGCTATTGCTCCAGGTCCCACTTGTGTTGTTCTTGCCAAACTGACACTCTGCAGCATGTCGGGCTAATTTTTGATGTAAAATGGTGGGAAAAAAATCTTAGGCAAACAGTTTAAACCACAAGTCTTGTCACAGGTAAGTCATGAGATCAGTTGTTTGTATTTGCTAAAATGTGAAAAGAAGGGGAGGGAGGATGCTTTAGTTCTGGCTGTACTCTGATCACGTCAAAGTAGAAAGGGCCTTTTAAGTAGTAAGAGTACAGGTGATTTTTCTTAAGTGTCTGTGCTTTTCTGTACTTTACAAAAATTCTGTGCCATAAATTTTACTTGAACAGTAAAAAACAGAAGAGAAGAAACAATTGAATTTTGGAGGCAAATCACCTGGCAAGGGACAAAGGGGTCCTGGAGGACTTGGAATCTATAGATTTCACTTTGTGTGAGTTATACCTCAATTTTAAAATTTTAAGTAGGTTAAAAGTGCAGCCTCACAGGGCCCAGAGCTGGGTCAGCTCCAGGCTCAGCTCCAACCAGAAGCTGCTGCCTGATGATTAGGTTCTCCCCAGGCAGCTGCACAGCAAGGGGCGCAGGCGAATGTAGGAGCTGCAGCAGAGGGCTCCTCCTCTGCTCTCCCGGCGGGGGGCCGCAGCTGCAGCAAAGCAGACTGATTCCAGAACAAAAGCCAACACCCTGCTTTATAGCCCGGGTCCAACACAATGTGGCTTGTCCCTACCACCACCACCACCATTGCTCCTAGAAGAAAATAGATCAAGGTGAAATAAAAACCAGAAGGAAAGAATGTCATGCCTGAAAAGCTGGGCAGTGAGAATGCCTAAGAATACCCTAGTCTGGAAATTGTGCATGGAGGTGAGCTGCTTAAAAACAAACAACTTTTGGGCCCAGCGCAGTGGCCTAGCAGCTAAAGTCCTCACCTTGAACACACTGGGTTCCCATATGGATGGCAGTTCTAACCCCTGCAGCCCCACTTCCCATCCAGCTCGCTGCTTGTGGCCTGAGAAAGCAATTGAGGACGGCCCAAAGCCTTGGGACCCTGTACCTGCATGGGAGACTCGGAAGAGGTTCTGGGCTCTTGGCTTCAGATTGGTGCAGCTCCAGCCTATGCAGCTACTTGGGGAGTGAATCATAAGATGGGAGATTTTCCTCTCTGTCTCTCATCCTCTCTGTATATCTGACTTTCCAATAAAAATAAATAAGTCTTTAGGAAAAAAAACCCAGCTTTTTATGCTCTGAGCTATCTGAAGCAAAGAACCAGCAAAGAGACACAATGCAATGTGTCTCCTATTCATTCTGCTACTCTAGGAAACACAGCCATGCCTGTCAGAACTCCAGCCATGTAGCATGCTTTTGGTGTTGTCAGACATAATAGGAACACCTGCATCACAGTTTAGCATGCCTGGTTTTGAGTCTTTGCTTTGCTTTCTTTTTTTTTTTTTAATTTATTTATTTTTATTACAAAGTCAGATATACAAAGAGGAGAGATAGAGAGGAAGATCTTTTGTCTGATGATTCACTCCCCAAGTGAGCGCAATGGCCACTGCTGGTCCGATCTGAAGCCAGGAGCTCTTCCAGTTTCCCACACAGGTTGCAGGGTCCCAAGGCTTTGGGCCATCCTCGACTGCTTTCCCAGGCCACAAGCAGGGAGCTGGATGGGAAGTGGGGCTGCTGGGGTTAGAACTGGTGCCCATATGGGATCCCGGGCGCCCATATGGGATCCGTGCACATTCAAGGTGAGGGCTTTAGCGTCTAGGCACGCCAACGGGCCCTGATTTGCTTTTGATACCAGTTTCCTGCAAATGATTACTCTCAGAGCAGTTAATGGTGCAAGCACATCGGTCCCTACCACCCCCCCTGGGGAGAACGGGATTGATTTCTGGGCTCCTGGCTTTGTCCTGGCCAGTGCACAGCTACTGTGAGCATTTGGGGAGTGAACCAGTGAGTGGGAAATGTCTCTCTGCTTCAAATAAATTAAAAACAAATCAACAAGGACTGTATTCAGGATTTATTATAATTTTTTTGAAAGTCAGATTTATAGAGAGAAGAGACAGAGGGAAAGATCTTCTGTCTGCAGAAAGATCCCCAAGTGGCTGCAACAGCTGAGGCTGAGCGGGTCCAAAGCTAGGAGACAGGAGCTTCCTCTGGTTCTCCTGCGCTCTAGATGCAGGGTTCTAAGGCTTTGGGCTGTTCTCTACTGCTTCCCAGGCTACGAGCAGGGAGCTGGATGGGAAGTGGAGCAGCCAATATACAAACCAGCGCCCTTATGGAATCCTGATGTGTTCAATCTGAGAACTTTAGCCACTAGGCTATGGCTCTGGGCCCCAATAAAAAATTTTTTAAAAGACCTCAGTCCAAATCAGTAAACATATACTCAGTGCCTACAACATATCAGATACTAGACCAGGTCTTATGGTCAATCCACCAATGAAGACAGACATATTCCTTTCCTTGAGGAGCTTCATGACTATTAGGAAAGAACAGTAAGACTCAGATGATTACCAAGGTAAAGAATGCATACTCAAGGGGCCAGCATGATGGCACAACTGGCTAATCCCTCACCTGCAAGTGCCACTATCCCATAAGAGCACCAGTTCGTGTCCCTGCTGCTCCACTTCCCATGCAGATCCCTGTTCATTATCTGGAAAAGCAATGGTGGATGAACCAAACCCTTAGGACCTTGCACTTGCATGGGAGACCCAGAAGTTCCTAGTACCTGGCTTCAGATTGGCTCAGTTCTGGCCATTGTAGCCATTTGAAGAGTAAACAGTGGCTGGAAGATCTTTCTCCCTTTCTTTCCTTCTCTCTGTAAACCTGCCTTTCCAATAAAAATAAATAAATGTTATTAAAAAAGAATGAATATTTGAAAGGGAAGTTATAGGCCTTATATTTTTCTTACATAAATAACATCAGAACCCACTGTAAGGAAAGTCTCATTCAATATGATGCAGTAGTGGTTAGGTGAAGGGAGGGAGAATATAAGCTTTAGGGAGCATATGCAAAGGTTCTGAAGTGAAACACAACAAAAATAAAGCAAATGCAATTGGAAAGAGAGAGGTGATGAGAAGTGTGAGTGAAGGCGAGAGGCAAGCCCAGGCTGTGGTGCACCTAGCACCATGATCCTAAGAGTGGGCAGCCATGGAAAGGTCTTAAGCAGAGGAGTGACACAATCCCATTTCCATCCTAGAAAGATCACTGCTTAATGGAGAAACACTTAGAAGAACTGAAAGTTGGAAGAAAGAAGAGTGGGTTCAAATCTAGACCTAGCCACTTAGTAGGTACACAACTATAGGAAACCTTCCATTGTATTCATAAGAGTGGCAGCCAATAACTGTGTGTAATCTGAGCCCTTTAAACACATTTGGACTGGAGCCTTTTTAGATGGGTACTTTTAGTATCGCTGTTGTGTAGAGGAGCAGCCAGGGCACAAGGAGGCTAGCTGAACTGCCCAGGATCGAAAGGCAGGCAGCCAGGCTCAAGGGCTGATGCTAATTAAAGTGAGAATTGTATACAGGGAAAGTCAAAAAGGACTTTCTCAGAGTGCCTCGCTGACAGCAGTGTTCAGCAAGTGTTACCGCCTTGCTGCCTTCACTCAAATGCAGCCAGGGCATCTTGGTTGGGTTTAAAAACAGCCTCTTTAAAAGGAGTCCTTCTGAAAAGTTAAACCACCCTTCCAGGGAAGAGATCTCCTGCAGGGTAACAGGAACAGTCTGAGTGACCTGTAATGTGTCTTTGCCTCCACATCCTCTGAAAAGCTATCCTGCCAGCTGGAAAAAAAGTCCTCATTTATTGTTAATGACAAATAATACTATTCAGAGTGTTTTCTAGACAGTAGGCATGTGTGCTAAATGCTGTCTTAATTGTTGTTTGGAATGCTCAGAAGTAAAAATACTGTCATCCTTGTGATGCAGGTGAAGAAACAAGTTCAGAATTTCCCCAAAGTCATACACCTAAGCTCTGGTAGAGCTGGAACCTGAATGCTGGCAGTCTGAGCCTGCACTCTGAATTTTTGGCTTCTTGTGATTGCAAGTGTGGGTCACAGACCAGCTGCCAGTGAGCAAACTGCCAGGAGCCCAGGATGCGGCAAAAAGCAGGCAACAATCACTAACCACACTGCTTAGTTTAGCAACTTCTCTTCTGGGAGCAAGACTGAGTTGCCACAGGAAGTGAGGCATTAATCCTGCTGTTCTCAGAGTGGCACTCTGAGAAGCTCTGCCTTCTTGTACCACAGTCCACTTTATGTGATAATCACAGCTATCACTGCATGTGTGTGTGCACTGTGCATATGGGTATACTTCCTGAAATCAGGGAGACTTCTAGTGCGGACTATCTCATGCATATCTGTCACACAGGAAGCAAAAAAGACTCAAGCAACATTTCTAGATTGATTAACTAAAAGCACTTGGGTTACATTTTAGGAAATGCATCCCACCTAACAATTCTATAGTCATATTCAGTAACCTCATACTCTTTCAATAATGACTGAATGTCTCCCATTGGCAGGCCTTGTGTTAGGCGTGAAAGAAACAAAGCTGCAGAGGCTGGCATGTGGAGCAGTGGGTCAAGCCAAGACTGTGATGCCAGCATTCCATATGGGCACCCACGTGGGAGACCTGCAAGAAGCTCCTGGATTTGGCCTGGCTCAGCCATAGCTGTTGTAGCCATTTGGGGAAGTGAGCAGCCAGAATTAGAACTGGTATGCATATTGGATGCTGGCGCTGCAGGCGGAGGATTAACCTTGAGCCCCAAAGAGGACCATTTCTATTTTTTTTTAAGATTTATTTATCTTATTGGAAAGGCAGATGAACAGGGAGGAGGAGAGACAGAGAGTAAGATCTTCCGTCCAATGATTCACTCCCCAAGTGGCCACAACGGCCACTGCTGTGCCGATCTGAAGCTAGGAGCCAGGAGCTCTTCCAAGTCTCCCATCTGGGCCGTCCTCGACTGCCTTCCCAGGCCACAAGCAGGGAGCTGGATGGGAAGTGGAGCTGCCGGGATTAGAACCAGCATCCATATGGGATCCTGGCACGTTCAAGGTGAGGACCTTAACCATTACGCTATCGCGCCAGGCCCAAAGAGGAGCATTTCTAATACACATCACCAGATTTCTCATCTGTTTGTTCTTGGTTAACAGATATATTTTTCGCTACAGCTGAACAATGGCAAACAACTGCCATTCTATGAATATATAATTGTAAAAAAAAAAAAAAAACCTCAGTAGGAATGAAGATGGCAAAAATACATCTGCCAATATGTTTTATACTAAAAAATTTTAAAAAGAGGTATCAGTGCCAAAAGGCATGTAAGTGAAAGACATACCAGCTAAATTATAGACTAGAAAATTGCTAGGAGCCAGCTCTTCCCTTGATTGATACGTGTGTACACACACATATATTACTGCTCTCTGATGATGTCACCTGTCAGTTACAAACAGCTGATGCATTGGATTTCAAACACTGTAAGATATATGTGTACTATGTTAAATTTTGTATTAATATTTTAAAAAACAAGATAAGTTATAGGTTAGGAGAAAGTATTTACAAAGCACATATCTAAAAAGGAACTGCTATTTAAAAATACATGAAGAGTGGTTAGGGCCACACCCCATATTAGAGTGCCTGGGTTCAGTTCGCAGCCCCTTGATTTCAGCTTACTGTTAGTATAGACCCTGGAACACAGAATGGAACTAGAGTTCCTGGCTGATGGCTGCAGCCTGCACTAGCCAGGCTGATGGAGACATTTGGAGAATAAACCAGAGAATGAGAGCTGTGTTAGCCTGTCTTTGTAGTAATTAAGTACATGAATTAAATAAAGTCAAACAGAGATGTTATCAAAGAAGATATACAGATGTCAAAAAAAGCACAAGATGTTCATCATCATTATTTATCAAAGAAGTAAAAATTCAAACCACTATGAGAGACCACTATGTACCTATTAAATAGCTCTAAAAAATTAACAATACCAAATACTGACCAGGATTAGGAGTTACTGCAACTCTTAGATATTGAGGGTGGAAAATAATAAAATATGGAAAATAGTTTGGCAGTTTCCTATAAGGCTAAACATAAACTGACAACACAATCTAGAAATCCCGGGCCTATGCAATTATCCATGAGAGATGCACAGGAGATTGTTATGGAAATGCTCACTGTGCAGCTTTATTCACAATCACTAATACTGAAACTAGCCCTAACACATACGAACAGATAAGCCAACTAAGGTCTCGTCATTCACTGGATTACTACCCAGCAATAATATGCTTAGAAAAACGTGTAAACCCATATCCATGGCAGTGTTCTTCACAGTAGCTAAAATGTAGAAGCATCCATTAGTTATGGATAAACAGATAACCAAAATGGATGTTGTACATATGATAGAGTATTATTTAGCCTTAAAAAAGAAGGAAATTCTAGCACGTGCTGCAACACCAGAACACAGGGGCCAGGGCCAGGGAGAATGGGAAGTTACTATTGTACAATGGGTTCAGAATTTCAGTTTTTAAAAAAAGTTATGGAGATGGATGATGGTTATACAATATTGTGAATGTATTTGATATCACTGAACTGTACCTGTATTTATTTTTATTTATTATTTATTTCAAGGGAAAAGAGGAATATTCCATTTGCTGCTTCAGTCCCCAAATCCCTATAATAGCTGTGAGCCAGGCTGAAGGTAAGAACCCGGAACTTAATGTAGGTTTTCTACGTGGGTGTAGGGAACCAAGTACTTGGATCATCACCTGGGAGACAGATGCACACTAACAAGAAGACAGATTCAGAAGTGGAGCCAGAACTGGAACACAGGTACTTGTAACAGCACACAAGTGCCCGAAGGAGCAGCTCAGCCTGCATGCCAAACACCTGGCTGAACCTTACCTTTTGTTTGTTTTGAAAGATGTTTTTAGTAGAATTTTGCAAAAAGACTTATTTGTTTTAAAAGTCAGAGTTACAGACTCGGTGCAGTAGCCTAGCAGCTAAAGGCCTCACCTTGCACAAGCTGGGATCCCATATGGGCCAGTTCTAATCTCGGTGGCCCTGCCTCCCATCCAGCTGCCCTGGGAAAGCAATCAAGGAGGACCCAAAGGCTGGGGACCCCATACCCACATGGGAGACCAGGAAGAGGCTCCTAGCTCCTGGCTTCGGATCAACTCAGCTCCGGCCATTGCGGCTGCTTGGGGAGTGAATCATTGGACGGAAGATCTTCTTCTCTTTCCTCTTCTCTGTATATCTGACTTTCCAATAAAAAATAAAATAAAATGAATCTTTTTAAAAAAGAGAGTTATACAGAGAGAGGGAGACAGAGGGAGAAAAAGATCTTCCATCTACTGATTCACTCTCCAAATGGCCCCAACAGCCAGAGCTGGGTCAGGCCAAAACAGCACTTCTACATGGGTGGTAGGGGCCCAAAAACTTGGGCCATCTCTGCTGCTTTTTCCCAAGCCATTAGCAGACAGCTGGATTGGAAGTGAAGTATCCAAGACAGGAATTACTGCCCATATGGGATGTCAGTGTTGCAGGCAGTGGCTTCTCCTGATACCCTTTGACAGCTGGCCCCATTTTTTTTTTCTTACATTAACAATAACTATACATATTTATGGGCTACCCTGTAATAATCCACTACATGTTTCTATTATGCACTGGTTAAACCAGGGTAACCAACATTACCCCTGCTTCAACATTACCTTATGATTGGAGCCTGGGAGCTTCTGTCTTCTGTTTGCTTTTAAAGAATATAACATCCTTTTGTGAACTACTGTAACCCCACTGCGCTGACACTGGGAACTCACTCCTTCAATCGTACTCTAATTTGGTAGCCAATATTTAAACTCCTTCTATCTCCCCTCTTCCTCTCCCAACCTCTAGTAATGACTATTTTGTGTTCAGAACGAATTTTATTTTTTTCTTCAACATATGAGAACATGTACTTGTCTTCCTGAATCTGGCTTATTTCACTTAACATGGACGTCCAGTTCATCCATTCTGCTGTAAATGATAGGATTTTATCCTTTCTTATGGCTGAATAGCATTCCACTATGTACATTTACCACATTTTCTTTATCAGTCCATTTGATGTTAGACATCTTGGTTGATTCCATATCAGGAATACTGTGAACAGTGTGTTATATAACAAACATGGCAGAACAGCTATCTCTTTGATACAATGACGTCATATCTTGGACCTATACCCAGTAATGGAATTGCTGGATCATATAGCGGTCCTATTTCTAGCTCTCTTTTTCAAAAAAAATATTTATTTTTATTGCAAGTCAGATACACAGAGAGAAGGAGAGACAGAGGAACACGGGTGCAGGGTCCCAAGGCTTTGGGCCATCCTCGACTGCCTTCCCAGGCAACAAGCAGGGAGCTGAATGGGAAGCAAGGCCACCGGGATTAGAACCAGTGACCATATAGGATCCCGGCGTGTGCAAGGCGAGGACTTTAACCACTATGCTATTGCACCAGGTCCTTATTTCTAGTTCTTAAAGCAATCTTTGAACTGTTTTATGGTTCTACCAACAATGTGTAAGTGTCCACTTTTCTCCACATCTTCATCAGCACTTACTCCTTCTTGTCTGTTATAGCTAGATAGTCTATCCAAAAAATGTAATGAAAAAATTGGAGATTATATGTGGAAAAAAGTGAAATTAGAGTCCTACTTTTTAATCATATCAAAGTCAATTCAAGATGGATCAAAGACCTAAAAGTTTAAGACTTGAAACTACTATAATTGCTAGAAAAAAAAAAAGAGAAGCACTTTAAAACATTGGAAAAGAACTCAAAAGAACAGACAACCAAAGAAAAACTAGACAAATGTGGTTTTATCAGACTAAGACAATTTTCCATGGCAAAGGAAACAATCAACAGATTGAAGAAACATCTAACAAAATGGCAGAAATATTTTACAAGCTACACATACAACAAAGCATTAATATCCAGATTATACAAGAAATTTAAAAATCTCAACACAAAACTAACCAGTTCAATTAAGAAACTGGTAAAGGATCTAAATAGACATTTTTCAAAAGAGAAAAAACTAAATGGCAAAAAAATATGTGAAATATTGCTTGGTATAACTGACAGAAAAATGCAAAATAAAATCACGATGAACTGTACCTTTTAATGATTAATTTATTTATTTTGAAAGATGGAGTTATAAGGAAAGAAGGAGCGATATAGAGAGGGAGAGAAATCTATTTGCTGCTTTACTCCCCAGATGGCTACAGTGGCCAGCACTGGACAAGACTGAAGCCAGGAGTCAGGAGCTTTAGCCAGGTCTCCCACATGTGTGTGGCAGGGACCCAAACACTTGAGCCATCTTCCACTGCTTTCCCCAGGCAATTAGCAGGGAACTGGAAGTAGGGCAGCTAGAATACAAACTGGTGCCAACATGTGGGGCCAGCATAATAGGTAGCAGTTTTACCAGTTCTACCACAATATCAGCCCCTTTTATAATGGTTAAGGGAGCAGGCTTTTTTTTTTTTTTAAGACTTATTTATTTTTATTGGAAAGACAGATATACAGACAGGAAGATCTCCCGTCTGATGATTCACTCCGCAAGCAGCTGCAATGACCAGAGCTGCACCAACCCAAAGTCAGGAGCTTCTTCTGGGTCTCCCACACAGGTGCAGGGTCCCAAGACTTTGGGCCATCCTTGACTGCTTTCCCAGGACACAAGCAGGCAGCAGGGTGGGAAGGAGGGCTGCCAGGATTAGAACTGGCACCCATATAGGATCTTGGTTTGTGCAAAGTGAGGAGGACTTTAGCCGCTAGGTCACCGTGCCAGGCCCCAGGCTTGTTTTTTGCTTTTTTTTTTTTTTTTTCTTGAAAGGCAGATTTACAGAGAGGAGAGACAGAAAATGGCTGCCCTAGCCCAGAGCTAAACCAATCCGAAGCTTGGACCAGGAGCTTCTTCCAGGTCTGCCACATGGTGCAGGGTCCCAAGGACTTGAGGCATCCTCTATCTCTTTTTCTTGCCATATATCCAGGGAGCTTGATTCAAAGTGGAGCAGCCAGAACTGAAACTGGCACGCATACTGGAAGCCACAGCACTAACCCCACTAGTTCTCTTATGGCTGAGTGTGGAGGCATTGGGCTCTGAGCCCTGAGTGTTGTGGGCATCTGGAAAGTGGACCAGCAGGTAGGAGCTTCTCTGTCTCTATATTTCTACTTCTTTGTGTTCTAATAAATTAATTAACTTTTGAAGTCAGTTAAAATGACAAACTTTAAGTAATATGTATTTTGTTACAATAAAAAATAATAACTTTTAAAAGCATTAATGAATCTCAAATGTGTGGTACCAAAGGAAAAGAAGGAAGACACAGAGAGTTATATACTGTGTGATTCCATTTGCATGTTATTCCAGAGGTGAAAACATAGGAAATTAAAACATACCTTTCTTCGACCTTAATAGAGAGATGGTTGCAGAGGTTGTGAATGTACTGGGCGTAGCTCTCTGCCAGGGTCATGTCATAGGCAGTCAGGTGAATGTTTAAAACCCCATACTCATAATCTGTCCCCAGATTAATGGGTCTCACTTCTACTTTTCCCCTTTTCTTCTTGGGCTAAAAAGAAAAAAGAGAGAGAGAGAGAGAGAGAGAGAGAAAGTAAACCAAAACACCATACAAGAGATTCTAATTATACCATCTTTATATTTTTCAAATAAGCTGATTTAACATTTTTTCTCTCAGATTACCTCATCTACAAGCTGAAGTTTTCCAGGAAAGGAATGGGTCATTTCTTCTTGCCAGTCTGGACTGTGACATCAGCCAGTGCAAGGACAGAATGATTCTGTCACAACATCAGTCAATGGTCTTTTGTATCCTGGCTACTCTATTCCCATTCTAACTCTCTGCCAGTGGCTTGGGAAAGCAGAGAAAGAAGGTCTAAGTACAGGCCTCTGCCACCCACAAGGGAGACGTGGAAGAAGCTCCTGGCTCCTGGCTCCTGCCTTGGGCCTGACCCAGCCCTGGCTGTGGTTGTGACTTGGGGAGTAAACCAGCAGTTGGAAGATTTCCTCCCTCTTCTTCTGTAACTCTGCCTTCTGAATAAATAAATAAATCTTTAAATGAGAAGAAATGAGGAACATATTTATGTAGTGATATGCTAAGGTCTTTTTGCTGCTGGAAGCTTTTATTCAGGTCTTTTTGCTTTTAAACATTTACTTGAAAGGCAGTTACAGAGATGAAGAGACGGAGATTTTCCCATTCACTGAGTCACTCTCCAAATGGCTGCAAGAAGCCGAGAGGCAGGATCATCTGCATCTCCCATGTGGGTGCAGCCACCCAAGTACTTGGGCCATCTCCCACAGCTTTCCCCAGAGCATTAGCACAGAGCTGAATCAGAAGTGGAGCTGCCAGGACATGAACTGGCACCTACAAAGGATGCCAGCCTATAACAGGCAGCTTAATTCACTACCTCACAGTGTTGTTCCCTCCTTTCCACATTTTATTTTTAAAGACTTATTTTATTCTTATTTGAAACAGTCACTGCTGGCTCACTCCCAAAATGGGTGCAACAGCTGGAGCTGAGCTGATCCAAAACCAGGAACCTTCTGGATCTAGCACATAGATGCAGGGGCTTAAGAACTTGAGCCATCCTCTGCTGCTTTCCCAGGCCTAAAGCTAGGAGCTGGATGGGAAGGGGAGCAGCCAAGACTCAAACTGGTGCTCAGTGGGATGCCAGCACCAAAGCCAGAAAGTTAGCTCACTGTACCATGGCACTGGCCCCTCTTCTTCAGTTTTTAAAGACGTAGTCTGGTGAGCTGTTTTTTCTAGTGCAGTCCATTTTGTTCACTTTTTTCTCTATTAGGAGTATAGTGATTTTTGTGTTCTGTTTAAATAATCTTTGTCCAGCTTTCGATTATGAAGATTTTCATTTAGTTGATCTTCTAGCAATTTTGTAAACATTTACATTAAGATCTCTCATCCATTTTAAGTGATTTTTATGTATAGCATGAAATGAGTCACCTTTTTTTCTCCACATGATCATTCAGCCAAAATGGCTCAAACACCACTGCACTGCAGAGTTACTGCTATAGAGTGAGCATGCACACATGATCTGTCTGCACCCCTCTGTGTCCCACGGGGCGCTCTGTCTATTCCTGAGACAATACCACACTGTGCTAATCACTGGAGAATTATAGAACCAATCTTGCTCTAGGCAAGAATCATTTTTACAAGGGAAAAAACCTCCTTTTTCCACATATTAAGTCACCACTATCTAAAGCCAACAGGCTAGGTGTTGTGCCATGGTAGAGTTGGTCCTGACAGAGCACCTGGAACAGTTCCCTCTACCTGCTGCTCTCCAGGTCTGCCTGAGAAAGCAGGAACCCAGTTTGGGGAAGCAGATGGAGGATAAACAAACAGTCCTTTCACAAGGTCAGTCATACTGATGCCAGACCTGCTGTCGCAGCGACACTCTGAGAACTGAGCAGAATCCTGCAGGTAAAGTGGTTTGATATGATCTGTGGCACACATATAGTAATGCTTATTATCATTTTCATTTTTTATTTCTCATGTTTGGCACAGGGCCAGGAAGAGTGAAACCATTCAAAGAATTACTATTTTAGAAATTTTGAATCAAAAAGGAATGTAGAAATTGTGTCCTGGTTCTTCATCCTTGTAGGGAGAAAGAATATGAAAACCCAAGAGAGAAAATATGTCACTTAGAGTCCCAGGACAGATGTGAGGACTAAAGTGTAATCCTCCTGCTCCCCAGTACAGGGACTTCTCACTACAGCTTCTGCATTATTCAAGTTATTTTTTAAAAGTCATTTATTTGTTTGTTTGAAAGGCAGAATTACAGAGGAAAAGAAACAAATTTCCCATCCACTTACTGACCACTCAAATGGCCTCAACCACCAGGGTTGGGCTAGGCCAAAGCCAGGAGCTTCTTCTGACTCTCCCATATTGGGACAAAAGGGCCCATGCATTTGAGCCATTGTCTGCTGCTTTCCTAGGTGAATTACCAGGTAGCTGGATTGGGAGTGTAGCGCTGGGACTTGAAGAACCAGTACCCATATGGGATGCTGGCATTGCAGACATAAGACACAATTCTGGGGCCCGGCGCCGTGGCACAGTGGGTAAGGTCCTCGCCTTGCACGCCCGGGATCCCATATGGGCGCCAGTTCTAATTCCAGCAGCCCCACTTCCCATCCAGCTCCCTGCCTGTGGCCTGGGAAAGCAGTCGAGGAGAGCCCAAAGCTTTGGGACCCTGCACCAACTTCAGAGTCCCGGAAGAGGCTACTGGCTTCGGATTGGCTCAGCCCCAGCCGTTGTGGCCGCCTGGGGAGTGAATCATTGGACGGAAGATCTTCTTCTCTGTATATCCGCCTTTCCAATAAAAATAAAATAAATCTTAAAAAAAAAAAAGACACAATTCTGGCACTGCTAAAGTTCTTTTTTTTTTTTTTTTAAAGATTTATTTTTATTATTTTTTATTGGAAAGGCGGATATACAGAGAGGAGATACAGAGAGGAAGATCTTCCATCCGATGATTCACCCCCCAAGTGAGCCGCAACGGGTCGATACTATGCCGATCCGAAGCCAGGAGCCTCCTCCGGGTCTCTCACGCGGGTGCAGGGTCCCAAAGCTATGGGCCGTCCTCGACTGCTTTCCCAGGCCACAGGCAGGGAGCTGGAAGGGAAGCGGGGCTGCCGGGATTAGAACCGGCGCCCACATGGGATCCCGGGCGTGCAAGGCGAGGACTCAACCACTTGCGCCACCGCGCCGGGCCCTGCTAAAGTTCTTAATATGGTTGGCCACCTCAGAGGACTGGACCTGGCTACAGATGAGAAACCAACTGCTGGAATCAATCACCAAGATGCAGGAGCGTGCCTCTTTCTGCTTCACAGCCCACTGCACCCGTGGCCCAACACAGCTGTCAAGACATCTCTCATGAGAGGCAGCACTGCAGTCAGAGCTGTGAAGAATTCTAAAATCATAATGCAATGCAGAGCAGCTAAAATTTTCCAGCAGAGGGGTTTCTCTAAAGAAAGGAAGAGTTTATTAACCAAGTAAAATGCCAAATGTTCTTCAGAGGTATTGCTTTAGGGGAACAAAGGAAGAAAACTGATTCCAGCATCCTTCTTGGCACTTCACATGCTTTTCCATGTTGGCCTAGATCTGCCTGGATCAATCCACATCATCAGGAGCCCATTGTGATATTATATTTCAGATCTGAACCAGGACACAGCACAGCCAGTAAAACTTAACTGCACAGAAGAGCAGACTCTGTAATTTCACCTGCACAGTTGTGCTCAAATCCATCCTCTTCTCTCTATTCCTACTAACTGGATTCAGGCCTTCATGAATGGCATGAGAGGTTACTCAGGACTTTTGTACAAAGGGTGTTCTGAAACAGGGCTGTGTTTTGGGGCGCTCACCCTAACACACTTGGAGGACAGCCTGTCAGGAAAGGGAGAGCCTAGGAGAAAGGTGGCAGGGAAGATGGTCTGTGGTTGAACATCACACCTTACCGTGCCTGTAACTGGCCTGTTTTGACAATGGGATGGCTTAGGACAATCATTCTTAGGCTCCTGTTGGATGGTACTATGATCCCCCACAAATAAACTGCTTCTAAACATACATGTCCTTATTACTACCCTGATTTTACAGACAGAAGACTGTCTTCAGACAGAAGACTGAATTCTCTGAAGGCAAATTATTTGTCCAAGATTATTGGGTTACTACTAGGGGATCAAAAATGACAGCCAAAAATGCAACCCATGTCTCCTTCATGGGTGCAGGGATACATTTACTTGAGTCATCACCTGCTTCCTTCTAGGGCCTGTATTAGCAGAAGAGGCTAGAATAAGGAGCAGAGCTGGGACTTGAATTTAGGGACTTTGATGTGGGACTAAGGCACCCCAAGCTGCATCGTAATTGCAGTACCAAATGCCCACTGCGCATGTCTTCATGAGCTACAAGAGGTGGAACTGAGGGTGCTAGTATAAAAAAAGGTGTCCCAGGCCCAGCACCATGGCCTAGGAACTAAAATCCTCGCCTTGAACACGCCAGGATCCCATATGGACGCTGGTTCTAATCCAGGCGGCTCCACTTCCCATCCAGCTCTCTTGTGGTGCTTGTGGCCTGGGAAGGCAGTCGGGGATGGCCCAAAGCCTTGGGACCCTGCACCCGCAAGGGAGACCTGGAGGAGGTTCCTGGCTCCTGGCTTCAGATTGGCACAGCAGTAGCTGTTGTGGTCTCTTGGGGGTGAATCATCAGATGGAAGATCTTCCTCTCTGCCTCTCCTTCTCTCTGTATATCTGACTTTCCAATAAAACTAAATAAATCTTAAAAAAAACAAACAGGTGTCCCTAAGCCAGAGTTATCCTCCATGCCTCACCCAAAGTCAAGGGACAAGCAAAATCAATTCCTTCTTCCTGGGAAACTAGGAATGTAAAGTCAGTCTGACCTGCTGATTTTTCTAGAATTGATTCCAGTCACCTTCTAGACTTCTGCTGTGAGAGCTCATCTACATATAGGTACGGTACAAAACAAACAGATGCCTCCTCTAGGGCAGCAGTAAAAACAGCATGAAGTTTCCAAAAGCAAAGGCCTTTTATTCCCTAGGGGCCATTCTATAAAGAGGAAGGAAATTACCCATGATACACCAGACCTTCCCCCTCCCTCCTCAGGACCTGGAAATGAGAACATATGACAGCTACAAACTGATAGCAATTTAGGTTGCCTCCATTTTATCCTCCCACATCTTCCCTCACAGCAATTTTTTGATCACTGAGTTCCTATTACTGCAAGACTGGAAGCTAAACAACAGCTAAGAGCAAGTCGGTGATCTTGGTAGAAATGACCTAGTGAAGTTTTTACGTTTATTTCTGTCAAATAGGAATCATGCTCAAATGTCTGAATCCTTTTAAATGCGACACAAGGAAGCAGGGCCTCTGAAGGAATCATGAGAAACACGTAACATGACACAGTCCAGAGTGTGGAGAAGTTTCTCTCTGATGTGTTTCCTCACTGCCACAAGTCAAGCTGTGTCTGACAGGATGAACAGCAGGATGGAAAAAGAACCTGATCATCTTCTGTCGGGGCAGAGCATGTGAGAGCACACGGCAGGAGAAAGCATGGTCGTAGGAGAGAATATGTGTGAATCCCAGGATGCAGAAGGGCAGTCACTGTGGAGGGTGGATGTCACTTGGGCCACCAGCATGCCCTGATGGAGCGTCTGGGTTCCCAGTACCGCCTCCACTCCACTTCTGATTCCAATCTCCCTGGGAGGCAGGAAGTCAAGGCTTAAGGAGCTGGCTTCCAGCTACCCACGTGGGCGGAGATCCAGATCCCATTTGGGCTTCTGATTTTGGCTGGCCCCAGCCCCTAGCTGTGGCGGGTGTTTTTTTTTTTCCTTAAAGGGAAATCACTGAAAAGAAGGTTTGGTCTGTACTGTGAGAGCCCTTTAACAGCACAGCTGTTGTCATCCTCCTGCTGCCACTCAAGAGGAAGCTGCATTTCCATCTGTCCTCCCAGTTGCTCCTCAAAGAACATCAAAGGCACAGGATGAAGGGATGGATATAGTCATAAACCAGGCCATGCAAGAAAGAGGTAAAACCAGTACTGACAGAGGAAGCGAAGACAAGTGGATGCTTACTTCCTCCTCAAAGATCAGAAGTCATGATACTGGGTGTGGAACCTTTGGATGGAGAAATAAATGAATGACACCAGCAGGAATGGGAGAAGTATTCAGTAGGGTGTTCTGTTTAAGAGTGTGAGAGTTACTCTTACCTTAGGGATGTTGGGCTCAACAGAGTAGAGGAAACAAACTGAGACCCAGAGACGGTGGAGAAGGTAGGCAGGGATGGGAATCTGACTAATCATCATTTTGCTAGGCTCTAGGCTTAGGGAGAGAAAGGAGGGAGGCCACACAAGATTTCCTGGGGCCAGCACCATGGCTCATCAGGCTAATCCTCCACCCTGTGGCACCAGCATCCCATATAGAATCTAGTTCATATCCCAGCTGCTCCACTTCTTCCCAGCTCCCTGCTTGTGGCCTGGGAAGCAGCAGAGGATGGTCCGAGTCTTTAGGACCCTGCACTGATGTGGGAGAGCCGGAAGAGCCTCTTGGCTCAAAGTTTCCTTTCAGCTCAGCTATAGCCATTATAGTCATCTGCACAGTGAACCAGCAGATGGAAGACCTTTTCTCTTCCTTTCCCTCTTTCAATCCGCCTTTCAAATAAAAATAAAGAAATCTTTATTGGAAAGGAGGATATTCTGAGAGGAGGAGAGACAGAGAGAAAAATCTTCCTTCTGATGGTTCACTCCCCAAGTGACTGCAACAGCCGGAGCTGCGCAGATCCGAAGCCAGGAGCCAGGAGCACTTCCGGGTCTCCCACATGGGCGCAGGGTCCCAAGGCCTTGGACCATCCTCAACTGCTGTCCCAGGCCACAAGCAGGGAGCTGGATGGGAAGCAGGGCTGCTGGGATTAGAACCGGCGCCTATATGGAAACCTGGTTAGTTCAAGGCGAGGACTTTAACCACTATGCTATCGCGCCAGGCCCAGATGCTTAATATCTTAAAGCATCACGAAGCTTCATGATATCTTAATCCAGAGTTTCTCAAGCTTTATAAAAAGATAAATAAAAAGTAGAGCTTCTCAGGGCAAATATTGAGCCTGGTAGTTAAGATGCCCATGTTCTACAACAGAGTACCTAAGTCTGAAACCCTGCCCCAGCTTCTGACTTCAGCTTCCTGCTTTTCTGGCCCCTGGGATGTAGCGGTGATGGCTCAAGCTGTGGGGTCCCTGCTAGGGAGACCTGCATTGATCTCCCAGCTCCTGGCTTTGTCCCAGGGAGCCCTGTCTGTTGCCAGCCTTTAGGGAGTGAACCAGCAGATGAGAATTCTTTCTCTCTGCTGTCTCATAAATAAATACATTTCAAAAAGCTATGGACTCTCCTTGAAGAAAAATATACATACAGGGCCCGGCGCAGTGGCGCAAGTGGTTATGGTCCTCCCCTTGCACACCCGGGATTCCATGTGGGCGCTGGTTCTAGTCCCGGCAGCCCCGCTTCCCTTCCAGCTCCCTGCCTGTGGCCCGGGAGGGCGGTTGAGGACGGCCCAGGGCTTTGGGACCCTGCACCCGCGTGGGAGACCCGGAAGAGGCTCCTGGCTTCGGATCGGCATAGTATTGGCCGTTGCGCTCACTTGGGGAGTGAATCATTGGATGGAGGATCTTCCTGTCTGTCTCTCCTCTCTGTATAAATGCCTTTCCAATAAAAAAAATAATAAAAATAAATCTTAAAAAAAAAAGAAAAATATACATACAGGACATATTTTGTGTGTCATTTCAGGCCCCCTTTCTCCCTGCCTAGAGTGATAGGGTTAACTGATGCAAATGCTGCCAAGTGCAGAAGCAAGCCTCAGAACACAGGTTATTGGTTTCTAATTTAGATACTCTTTCCGTTGTAGAGGAACAGCTATAGCTGGGCATCTTTTCTGTCGCAGCCTGGTAAGTCTCAGGTGTGGCTATGCTAGTCTTGTCAAAGCCCTTCACATACAGCTGATACTCGAGAGAGCACGGCCAGCTTAGTGACTTCTGAAGCCCAAATGCAGGGGTTTGGACCTCAGCCAAGGAGAGAAAGGCAGTAAGATACACGCATCGCTCTGTGGGAGAGTGGAAATAAGCCAAAGAACCTAAAGATATTGAAATCCAACCCCCTGCAAAAGAACACAGCCAAGTTTTCCCAAATGTCTAAAAGAAGTGATGACGTTGAGACTCTAAGTCAAATCTTCTAACTTTCAGGCCAGTGTTAGTTCTACCACAAAATCCATGCATAGGCAAAAAAAATCTAACCACCAAGGCTAGCACTGTCGCATAATGGCCAAAGCTGCCACCTGGCATCCCATATGAGTGCCAGTTCTGAGTCCTCGCTGCTCCACTTCCAATCCAGTTTCCCACCAATACACCTGAGAAAGTAATGGAAGATGGCCAGAGTGCTTAGGCCCCTACCCACATGGGCGACTCAGAAGAAGCTCCTAGCTCCTAACTGGCCCAGCTATCTGAGGAGTGAACAGCAGATGAAAATACTCTCCTCCTCTCTTTCAAATAAGCAAATAAATCTGAAAAGACAAAAAAAGAAATCTAACCACCACAGAAGCAATCACCTACCTGAAGGCAAAGCAATGGGCTAAATGATGTTATAATGCTTAGCACCAGCTCCCAGGTATTCATGATATTGGAGTCAGGAGACACTGAAATATTTTAGGTCTGCGAATACTATAAAGCTCAGCTATGTGACTGAAAATATTAATCCAGCTCTATTGGCCCCAATCATTCAAATAAACTAAGTTTTGCATTTCCACTCAGAGATCCATACTTAAATAAGTACTAATAGGGATAGCTTTTAAAAAGTATCACAAATAACCTAACCAAGCCATTTGTTTTTCACTGTGAAATCTGGTCTAGGGACAGGCTAGGAAGCTAATAGAAATAGCTCCAGGCTGGATAATTCCCAAGTGAGAGGCAATCCCCTAACTTTCCTAATGTTACTCTACATGTGCATATCTGACCTTCAGGTCTTTGCAAAAGCTGCACCTTAATCCCTTCTGAAGGACTCCCTCCACCTCTTACCTCCTGAGCTTTTATTAGGTGCTTGTATCGTCCAATGCCATGGGTGGGTTTTGTCTTGTAGTGTCGATTGATGCTCAGTAGAATGCCACCTAAAGGAAAAAAAAAAAAAAAGAAGTCAAATCTGTTTCTAGGCTCCTCCAGGGTCAGACAGATTATGAGGTGACAAATCCCCTATGGCAGGATTGGGGATGTTTGGGGAGAAAGGCCTCTTGTTGGTCTAAAGAACCACAGACATTTCTTGCTCTGAACCAATTCTCTGCTCCCTTTTCTCTCCTCTTGGTCCTGAGATATATCTACTTCTCACTACCCATCTTTGAGATTTTTTTTCTCCTGTTAACACCATGAATAGCAGGGAACAAAATACACTCTCACAGGCCACTCATCTCCTCTTGGTCCTCAACAGGAAATAACACTTTTGAAGTTTTCTAACAGTGCCTGTACAGAGGGAGAGGCAGCCAAAAGAATCAGCAAGGGGGAGGATCACAGAGTTCCATAAAGCTTTAAAAAGCATCTAATTTGATTGGTTTGAGCTGGTATGCAACAACCTCCAATATACACTGTTAAGTGAACTGCAACAAAACCAAAATCCTAAGGTACATAACAGCACATACAAACATCACCACCAGACAACACTGGGCATCTGTGTACTCACACTTTGTGGTGGGACAGACAGTGCAGCTAGATCCCCTTCAAGGAGGGCTACACTGTCCCTATTTTGCTTTCACCCACACATATCTATACACTCACTCTCTCCTCTATCCTTCATTTCCAAATAAAGAAATGCTAACCCAACAAGAGATGGGACTGTTCCTTAAACTCAAGTCTATCTGAAAAGTCTGACTAGAACCACTTAGCTCATAACGCTTGAGTTTCTTTTAAACTCTTTGCTTTTTTTCGAAAGATGTGTTTATTTGAAAAGCAGAGTTACAAAGAGAGGGAGTGAGAGAGAATATTCTGTCTGCTGATTCACTCTCAAAATGGCCACAGATAGCTGGGGCTGGATCAGCGGGGAAGTGACAACTTTACCCACTGTGCACAGTGCCAACCCCCATTTGAATTCCTAGAACACAAAATCTAGCCAAACCTGCTATTCCCTATAACTGGTTGATGTTCCGTATCCCCTCCCTGTCGCTGGCGCTGGCCCTGCACAGATCTGCTGTCTGTCTCGCCTGTTGTCTGCCATCGGGAGAAGCACCAATCTTAGGTTCTGCTCCCTTTCTTCCTGGCTCCTGTGGTCCAAGGTCACTCCTCAGGGGAGAGTGAACTTAAGGTGATGTGGATACCAATCACACGCAGTCCTGGCTTTAGAGATCTGCCCTGAATTTAAGTCCAGCTATAACATCATAACCCAGGGAAAGCACGGATCCTACTCATGACATGGATAAGTCCACATTTATGACTCCATTTCCAGAACTATATAAATATTAAGATGGTTCTCAAGATGAATAAAATACACTACTCTCCCTTGAGACTTTCATAAAATACTAAAGGAGGATGATGGGTGAGCAGGTGATTTACCTCCCTGTGTGGTAAGTGCTTTAATGGAAATGTGAGGCTGCGAGCGCCCTGAGGAAGGGAAATTTGCTTTTGTGGCAGGGATGCAGGGTTTGCAAGAATGGGTTCAGAAGAGCATTTAAAAGTTTTCCACACGAGGAACGCTGGTATATTTCAGTTCCCTCCCCACCCCCCCCCCCCAAAATCACAGAAAGTAGCTATTTTTTTTGGCTGCTGCCCCAATTCTGGCTCTAACTTGAAGCTTTTGCTCCAGACTACAACATGGGGACCCAGCCAGGCAGCTGATATGCAGTTCTTGATGGGACACAAATATCATCAAAACCAGAGTCTGGCAAATGAATCACATCCAGTAAGACTTTTATTTTTATTTTTAAATAAGATTTATTTATTGGGAAGGCAGAGTTATAAAAAGGAAAGACAGAGAGAGACCTTGCATACACTACTTCACTCTACAAATGTCAGCAACAACAGGGGCTGGGCTGGACTGAGGCCAGGAGTCTGCAATTCCATGCAGGTCTCCCAATGTGAGTGGCAGAAGGCCAAGCACTTGGGCCATTTTATACTGTTTTCCCAAGTGCATTAGCAGGGAGCTGGATTGGAAGTAGAGCAGCTGGGACACAAACTGAAGCCCACATGGAATGCTGGTGTCACGAGTAGCAGCTCAATGCTCCCCCCAAGCCCCACATAAGATCTTATTATGGGACCCAGCATGGGAGCCTAGTGGCTAAATCCTTGCCTTGCATGTGCCAGAATCCCATATGGGTGCCAGTTTGTGTCCCTTCTACTCCACTTCCCTTCCAGCTCTCTAGTTCTGGCCTGGGAAAGCAGTGGAGCATGACCTAAAGCCTTGGGACTCTGCACCTATGTAGGAGACCCGGAAGAAACTCCTGACTCCTGGCTTCGGATTGGTTCAGCTCTGGCCGTTGCGGCTACTGAAGAACTGAACAAGCAGACAGAAGATCTGTCTCTCCTTCTACCTGTAAATCTAACTTTCCAATAAAAATAAAATAAATAAGATCTTTAAAGAAAAAGGAAAAAACCAGGGGTCAGCACACTGGCTAAACAATCTAATCCTCCACCTTGCAGTGACAGCATTCCATATGATTACTACTTTCTGTCCTGTCTGCTGTACTTCCTGTCCAGCTCCCTGCTTACGGGCTGGGAAAGCAGCAAAGGATGGCTGAAGCCTTTGGGCCCCTGCACCCACATGGGAGACCAGGAAAAAGCTCCTGGCTCCAGCTTTGGTCCGGTCCAGCTCTGGCTATGGCAGGCATGTGGAAAGTGAATCAGTGGACAGAAGATCTTTCTCTTCTATCTTTCCTCTCTCTATAAATCTGCCTTTCAAAAAATAAATAAATAAACTAAAAAAGAAAAATCCAAATCCTTAATTTAAAGAAAAGAAAAATGCGGAAGCCAACTGCACCTTTGCAATGATTTCACACCCTAGGTGAGAATGCTGCAGATGCTTGCAGGGGCTTTTAACTGCAGGCATTCCCTGACAAAAGGTACTTTCAAAAACAGTTTGGGGGCCCAGCAGTGTGGCCTAGCAGCTAAAATCCTCTCCTTGCACACACCAGGATCCCATATGGGTGCTGGTTCTAATCCCGGCAGCTCCAATTTCCATCCAGCTCCCTGCTTGTGGCCTGGGACAGCAGACGAGGACAGCCCAAAGCTTTGGGATCCTGCACCCGCGTGGGAGAACTGGAAGAGGTTCCAGGCTCCTGGTTTTGGATTGGCACAACACTGGCCATTGCGCACACTTGGGGAGTGAATCACCGGACGGAGGATCTTCCTCTCTGTCTCTCCTCCTCTCTGTAAATCTGACTTTGTAATATAAATAAATAAATCTTAAAAAAAAACAGTTTGGGGTAGTTCCTATAATTACAACAGTGGTTAATTAAGAAGCTGGTTCAAGACACTGTTAAATGAACCATCTTCCCCCTTAAATGAATGGTTTTGGTCAAATTACCAGTAGTTAAACTGCTTAATTAGCCAGTTTTAATTATAAAATGTCTAAGTTTGAAAGCCTCTGATTTCCAGTTAAGTCTGGCTGGATCTCTTTATCCCTACTTTGTGTCATTAAGCTGGGTTCCCTGCTGTCATAGTAAGACTGCAACCTCCATGGAGAAAAGGGGAACTCTACTGAAAAGCCACACAAATCCCCAGGGTGACACAAAAGCAGCTTTGAAAATGTGTTGACTACAGTTGGAGATGGAGGGTATGCTGACTTCTCCGCCATCAGACCCCTCCCCATCACAGATGTCAGAGACAACTGTCCTTCCGTGCCCTTGTTTACTAAAGAGGGAACTGAACCCATCCGTCCGGGAGGGGAGTAAACAGCTTCACTTAAATTATTTTTTCTTCCAAACGAGAAGAAGCATTTGTAGCAAGGCTGTGCAGGTGGGGAAGCAGAAAGAATTGGGATAATCCCAGCCAAGAACTTGATTACAAGAGATTCTCTTTGTTCCATTGATTTAGAAGTCCTTCAAGGGCAGACACAATGCCAGCATCTAAGAAATCTTATGTGTTCTCTCAGTATCCATCTAAAAGTAAAATAAAACAAAGCAAAAACTGTTCTTTAAATATTTTTACCAACATACCCTACAATGACTTGTGCCTGGAAATTGGCTTAGTCTTTTTCCAGAATTTCTGTTCATACTACTTTCAATTCTAATTACAACTAACTGCATGGATGAACCTGAACGCACCACATTTCCATGACTGTCTTTTTGCTCTAGCTCTAATTGTGACTTTCTGAGTTCCCTTCATATAGCCTTGTTAGGCCTCTTTTTATAGATGTGCATGTCTGGTCATATACAAATCAGTGAGAAAAAGATGGTCACCAGCCAGGCCCAGCCCTAGACAGAACAGCTAGGATGGCATGCAGCACACTCAAGCACAAAAGGATGGGTCCAGCTAGGAATTGAGCACTGTATCTTTTTTCTTTTCTTTCTTTCTTTTTCTTAAGATTTATTTATTTTACAGATTTGTTGTTTTTTTTTTTTTAATGGAAAGTCAGATATACAGAGAGGAGGAGAGACAGGGAGGAAGATCTTCCATCTGATGATTCACTCCCCAAGTGACCAGGTGGAGCTGAGCCACCCAAGAGCCAGGAGCTCTTCCAGGTCTCCACAGGGTGCAGGGTCCCAAGGCTTTGGGCCATCCTCAACTGTTTTCCCAGGACACAAGCAGGGAGCTGGATGGGAAGCAGGGTTGCTGGGATTAGAACTGGCACCCATATGGAATCCTGGTTAGTTCAAGACTAGGACTTTAACCACTAGGCTATTGTGCCAGGCCCAAGATTAATTTATTTTTATCACAAAGTCAGATATACAGAGAGGAGGAGAGACAGAGAGGAAGATTTTCCGTCCGATGATTCACTCCCCAAGTGACCGCTACGATCAATGCTACTCCGATCCAATGACAGGAGCCAGGAACTTCTTCCAGGACTCCCACACAGGTACAGGTCCCCAAGGCTTTGGGCCGCCCTCAACTGCTTTCCCAAGCCACTATTGGAAAGCTGGAAGGGAAGTGGGGCCGCTGGCATTAGAAACAATGCAATATGCGATCCTGGCATGTTCAAGGTGAGGACTTCAGCCGCTAGATCATGGCACCAGGCCCAGGGCACTGTATCTTACTAATCTTTTCTGAACATAATGATAATTTTGTTTCAAAATTTCTGACTTTAAGATTCATTTGGGCCTGGTGCGGTGGCGCAGTGGTTAAGGTCCTCGCCTTGCACGCCCGGGATCCCATATGTGCGCCGGTTCTAATCCCAGCAGCCCCGCTTCCCATCCAGCTCCCTGCCTGTGGCCCGGGAAAGCAGCGGAGGACGGCCCAAGGCTTTGGGACCATGCACCCGCGTGGGAGACCCAGAAGAGGCTCCTGGCTTCGGATCGGCATAGTATCGGCCCGTTGCGCTCACTTGGGGAGTGAATGATCGGATGGAAGATCTTCCTCTCTGTCTCTCCTCTCTGTATATCCGCCTTGCCAATAAAAAAATAATCAAAAAATAAATCTTTAAAAAAAAAAAAAGATATCTTGAGGCCTGGCATGGTGGTCTAGTGGCTAAAGTCCTCGCTGGAAATGCACCGGGATCCCATATGGGTGGCAGTTCTAACCCCAGCAGCCCCACTTCCCATCCAGCTCCCTGCTTGTGGCCTAGAAAAGCAGTCAAGGACAGCCCAAAGCCATGGGTTCCTGCACCAACGTGAAGGACCTGGAGGAAGTTCCTGTCTCCTGGCTTCGGATCATCTCAGCTCTGGCCACTGCAGTAACTTGGGGAGTGAATCATTGGACGGAAGATCTTCCTCTCTGTCTCTCCTCCTCTCTGTATATCTGACTTTGTGATAAAAATAAATAAATCTTTTAAAAAAAGATATCGTGAACTAGGCACAATAGCTTAGTGGCTAAATCCTCACCTTACATCTGCTGGGATCCCATATGAGTGCCAGTTAGTATCCCAGCTGCTCTGCTTCTCATATGGCATGTGAAAGCATCAGGGACGAGCTGAGGCCTTAGGACCCTGCACCCATGTGGGAAACCCTAAAGAAGTTCCTGTCTCCTGGCTTTAGATTGCCTCAGCTCTGGCAATTGTGACCTTTTGGGGAGTGAACCAGTGGATGGAAGATCTTTCTCTCTATGAATGTACCCACAAAGCAGGCAATCTCTTCTGAAGCACAATTATCTTGGCAAGTCACCATGGTGAAATACTCTGGGCCTTAGAGTCTTCCATGGAACTGAGATTTCCTGACCACAACTGAAAAGGTGCAGAGGGAAAATGGTCATAAAATGGATCTACATATGTTCAGTCATACCAGTAATCACAGACATGCAAACTGCTAATACAAGAAGTAGCATTTGGGCCACCCTCCACTGTCCTCCCAGGCCACAAGCAGGAAGCTGGAAGGGAAACAGCAGCAGGGACACAAACTGGTGCCCACATGGGATCCCAGCACAAGCAAGGTGAGGGACCTTAGCCATTAGGCTTTAGCACTGCGCCCACACTATTAGCTTTAAAAATGGGTGCTTCCAGAACAGGCATTTGGCATAGCAGGAAAGGCATCACTTGGGATGCCAGCTTTCATACAGCAATGTCTGAGTTCACCTCTACTCTTCATACCACCTTCCTGCTAATGCACACACTGGGAGGCAACAGGTGATGGCCGGGAACTGGGTTCCTGCCCCCGGGTGAGAGAACCAGGTTGAATCCCACCTGTGGGCCTTGGCTTGGCCTAGCTCTGGATGTTACAGGCAATCAGTGAGGGAACTAGTGACTGGGAAATCTCTACCTCTCAAATAAATGTGCACTTGTTTTGACCCAATACTCTCTAAAATGTTCCGTAACCAGTCATCAGACAATTATATAGATAGCAGTGTAGAGGATATTCATCATACAGTTGTTCTTGTTGCAAAAATCCTGAAGAAAAATTTATCCAAATAGAAACTTTAAATAAATTATGTACTATCGTCCACCTTTCTTTAAAAAAAGGATCTTGGGCCCAGCACAGTAGCCTAATGGCTAGGATCCTTGAACCCACATGGGAGACCCAGAGGAACTTCGGGCTCCTGGCTTCGAATCAGCTCAGCTCCAGCCATTGCAGCCACTTGGGGAGTCAATTGTCAGACAGGGGATCTTCCTCTCTGTGTCTCCTCCTTTATGTATATCTGATTTTCCAATAAATATAAATAAATCTTTAAAAAAATTATACTTCATGGACCTGGCACCATAGCCTAGTGGCTAAAGTCATTGCCTTGAACACACCGGGTGTTCTATGGGTGCTGGTTCTAATCCCGGCAGCTCTACTTCCCATCCAGCTCCCTGCTTATGGCCTGGGAAGGCAGTCGAGGACGGCCCAAAGCCTTGGGACCCTGCACCCATGTGGGAGACCTGGAAGAGGCTCCTGGCTCCTGGCTTTGGATCAGCTCAGCTCCAGCTGTTGCAGCCACTTGGGGAGTGAATCATTGGATGGAAAATCTTCCTCTCTGTCTCTCCTCCTCTCTATATATTTGACTTTGCAATAAAATAAAATAAAATAAATCTTTGAAAAATTATACTTCAGTTTACAAAAATACAAAAACAAAGTCAAAATATCCTAACTAGAAAGAGTACAAAGCATATATGCTAACCTAAATGTTAAAACCTTTAATAAACTAGAAAATTTACATCTCAAAAATAAAAAAGCAACCTATCCAATAGCAAAACAAAGAAAAAATTTAAATTAGTTCACAAGAGTCATAGTTAGCCAATAAATACATCAAAGCATGCAAACTCTCCCAAGATAAACAAAATCAAACAATGAGATAGAATTTTCTACTAGTAAAAATAATGAAATTCCTCAGAGAATCCAGCTTTGTTAAGGAAAAAAATAGGTAAATTAATATGACTTATCTGAAGGGCAATCTTGGAGTATCTGCCAAAAGTGCCAAATTAGAATCCATCAACTCAGCAATTCCAGTTCCAGGAATTGATCTTGTAAGCAACAATTCTACAAAGCTATGTAAAGACTATTTCTGCAGCATTTATTTTTGAAACAGCCAAAGACTAAAACAAAACCTAGGTGTTTAGTATTAAACACATCCATACACACATAGGCACACAACATTCGTGAAAGTTGAAGAAGAAACTGCTCTCAGGGAATATCCTAGAGAGTAAGACCATGGAAAAAAGAAAAATTGAAGCTTCTTGCATATATCATTTTTATTATTTACCATTATGATTTGTTATTTTGAAATTCTCTCACAAGCCTACTTATACAAACTGCTCTCCTTAAAGGTGACCAGTGAGTCAATGTGGCTAAAATCCAAGGAATATCTGTAAGTTCCTATACTTCCTGATCTCTCAGCAGCAGAGTTGAAGCTACAACCCGGTGGACCACTCCTTTCTTCTTTAAACATCTTCCTCTTTCCTGCCAGGAAACTGTACTATGTAAGTGTTAGCCATCTCTTTCACTCTCTACCTAACAATTATTAAGATTAATTCATAAATTAGTAAATTATACATTGATCAATAATCAATCTGAAAGGCAAAGAGTCACAGAGACAGAAAGATCATCTATCCATTGGTTCACTCCCCAAATGGCCACAATGACCAAGATTGAGCCAAGCCATAGCCAGGATTCCATCCAGATTCCCATATGGGTATCAAGTGCCCAAGGACTTGGACCATTATCCCCTGCCTTCCCAACCACTTTAATAGGGAGCTGGATCTGAAGTGGAATAGCTGGGATTTGAACTGGTGCTCTGATATAAAAAACCAGCATTGCAAGCAGAGGTCTAACCTACAAACCCTATTTACCCTACTTTTTAATGTTGGTTCCAAAGGGTCTGATTCTTGGGTCTCTTCTCTATCCTTTATCCTGGGTAGTCTCATTCCTTCCATGGCTTCAATTAAATCTATAAAATGATAACTTCCAAATTGAGAGTCTCACCTAGTTCTCTTTCCTCAGCTCAATAGCAGATTTTCCAATGTTGTACCTGATAGATCCTCCGCACAGGCACCCAGTCAATACTTTTAATCTCAGAATCATCCTTCAAAACTGTTCCACTTAATATAGTACTATGCAGCCATTCAAAATCATGGCAGAGATATTTATTTTAGTATAAACAGATTACAAAACATTATATGAGTATCATCTGTTCCCATTACTCTAATACTATACATAATCACATAACTATAGAATTAGAAAATATATATGTAAATTTTCTTTGAAGGACAAAGAACAACCTGGTAGGATACATACCAAAATGTTAAGGAATAATCTTATTATTTTCTTTCAGTTTTGTCTGTATTTATTTCTAATTTTGTTAAAATGAATGCTTTTCACATTTATAATTAAATATTCATATTTTTAAATCTGTTATTATGCAATATGAAATCTGAATATCACCTCTGAAGTTTTTTTGCTTAAACTATTAAGCTTTTAGATCTCATATTCTGTAGGAAAGGGACAGAAGAACAGGTTGCATTGCACTATAAGGAGACAGACAAACCAAACAATCTGACCTTATCAAAAACCACTGTAGTAGGGGACAAAAGATGGCAGATTTGAGGCAGGTTAAAGGTGATGAATCATGAAATGTAAAGCATGAAGTTTCATAAAAGGCATTCTAGGAACAACAAAGAAAACTGATGCAATATAGTCATATTTGAGCATTCTTCTACATTATTTGGGGAGAAGGAGAAACAGAGAGAAGAACCTTTTGTCTGCTGGTTCACTCCCCAGTGTCCCAATGGCCGGAGCTGAGCTGAGCCAAAGCCAGCAGCCTGGTGCCCCCTCCAGGTCTCCCACTTGGGTGCAGGGTCCCAAGGCTTTGGGCCATCCCCCACTGCTTTCCCAGACCACAAGCAGGGAGCTGGATGGGAAATGGAGCAGCAAGCTACGAACTGGTGCCCATTTGGGATGCTGGGCAAGGCAAGGATTGAGCCTCTGAGTCATCCCGCCGGGCCCTCCATTTTTTTTTTTTTTTTTTAAGATTTATTTACTTTTATTGGAAAGGCAGATCTGATTTATGGAGTGAAAAAGAGACAAAAAGAATGATCTTCCATCGACTGGTTCACTCCCCAAATGGCTGCAATAATTGAAGCTGAGGCTGATCTAAAGCCAGGAGCAAGGAGCTTTCTCTAGATCTCCCACATGAGTACAGGATCCCAAAGCTGTGGGCCAACCTGTGCTGCTTTCCTAGGCCATAGATAGGTAGCTGGATGGGAAGTGAAGCAGCCAGGACACAAACCAGCACCCATATGAGATCCAGATGCTTGCAACATGAGGATTTAGCATTTAGCTATTGCACCAGGCCCTTTACTACATTTCTTAAATGAGATAAGCTAAAGTACTTAGTGGTTTAGAAAATCTAATAAAGACAGCTAACATGAGAAAATGTTAACAGCTGAATCTAAATGGTAGACTCAGAAGTATTCATTAGATGCTTCTTGGTGAAAAATTCTTACATGACTCCCAGTACATTGTTGTCATCACACAGCCTTGTTGTCTACACAGCCTTGCACATAGTAAGCCCTGATTAGTGTTAATTCCCTTCCTTATTCCTTGTTAACGGACTCCTTTATCTCTGATAATTTTTAGTTACATGACAGATGTCATTAAAATCTAGCAACAGGAAAAGCAAAAGTGGTATGTAATTGTGATGAAACAGATTGGAATCCATTGAGAGGTAGGTGTTTGGCAGAGGATGTTTGGTGTAGTAGTTACGTTGCCAGTTTGGACACCCACAAACTGTGTGGGGGTGTCTGTTGTGAGTCCCCATTTCTCCGCTTCTGATCCGGCTTCCTGCTAATATACACCCTGAGAGGCAGCAGATGGGCTCTAGGACTGAGCTCGTGTTGAGGGCCCAGACTGAGTTGCAGGCTCCTGGGTTCTGCCTGGCTCAGCACTGGCTGTTACAAGTATCTGGAGAATAAGCATTGGTTGGATGATCTCTTTGTCTGTCTCCCATACCCCCTCTCTGTCTTGCAAATAAAATAAAAATAAATAAAAATCTAAAAGAAAAAAAGAAATACATTGAGCTAATCGGGTTGAATGGACATTCTTTTTGGATAAAACATTATTTGAGCCCTTGTTTAGTGGGTATGCGCAGGAAAGATCTGGAAAGGCAGATATATAAGTAACAATATAAGTAACATATAGGTAACATACATATAAGTATGTAACATACATATAAGTAACAATAGCAGCTAACTTTTTTTGAGTACTTTTGTGTTTTATTGAATCTTTTTTAAGTGTTTCTTTAATTATATGATTATTAGGCAAAATTATTTAGTCAATAAATTTTAATTTAAGGAGCTTTACTCATTGTAATTCCTTCCACTGCCCATCAAGGTCACCTTAGTTCCTCTAGACATTGAGTCATATCTACTGAATCTTCAAATAGTTCCCTGCAGTTTGCACTATAATTATCCCTGCTTTTTAAAGTGAGGAAACCAAGCAACAGAGAAGTAGCCAAGGAGGGGAGAATGAAAAATGTAATAGAGTTGAAATCCAACTTCCCCAAGAGCTCTTCCTCTAAATCTCTACTGTTCTCACCCATGGTTGTATTCCATGTGAGGGGACAGGATTTGATTCTATATTAGGCATCTCTCTAGACAAGATTATTACAGACAGGTAGAGGGTACTTACATGAGCATACCGTATTAGGAAATAACTGCTTACCTGCAGAATGAATGGGATTCTCTCCTAAAGTGCTGACTCTGAAGAGAGAAAGAATGATAACTTAGAAACCCCATTTTATTTGTAGTTGTCAAAATCTGTGTGCTTCTCATTTAGGACATATCAGTGATAGCTATTTCCCTATACCCTCCTTCCACAAACACTAGATCATGAGGATGCAAATATAATATGTCTCTACCTGTAGTCCAGTTGTGAGATATACACGTAAACTCCGAATCCCATATAGTACTTCTTCAGAAGAGAAACCCGGGCCCGGCACCATGGCCTAGCGGCTAAAGTCCTCGCCTTGAACACCCTGGGATCCCATATGGGTGCCAGTTCTAATCCAGGCAGCTCCACTTCCCATCCAGCTCCCTGCTTGTGGCCTGGGAAGGCAGTCGAGGATGGCCAAAAGCCTTGGGACCCTGCAACCGTGTGGGAGACCTGGAAGAGGTTCCTGTTCCTGGTTCTTGGCTTCAGATTGGCACAGCACCAGCAGTTGCGCACACTTGGGGAGTGAATCATTGGACAGAAGATCTTCCTCTCTGTCCCTCCTCCTCTCTGTATATCTGACTTTGTAATAAAATAAATCTTTTAAAAAAAAAAAAAAAGGGCCCAGCGCGGTGGCGCAAGTGGTTAAGGTCCTCGCCTTGCACGCCCGGGGTCCCATATGGGCGCCAGTTCTATCCCAGCAGCTCCGCTTCCCATCCAGCTCCCTGCCTGTGGCCCGGGAAAGCAGTTGAGGATGGCCCAAAGTTTTGGGACCCTGCACCCGCGTGGGAGACCCGAAAGAGGCTCCTGGCTTCGGATCGGCATAGCATCGGCTGTTGCGCTCACTTGGGGAGTGAATCATCGGACAGAAGATCTTCCCGTCTGTCTCTCCTCTCTGTATATCCGCCTTTCCAATAAAAAAAAAACAATAATAATAAAAATAAATCTTTAAAAAAAAAAAAAAAGAAGAAGAAGAAAAACCCATACAAGAAAGGGAGGCACTGTGGTGTAGTAGGTAAAGCGCAGCTTGGGGGCCCGGCCCGGTGGCGCAAGTGGTTAAAGGTCCTCGCCTTGCACGCCCGGGATCCCATATGGGCGCCGGTTCTTATCCCGGCAGCCCCGCTTCCCTTCCAGCTCCCTGCCCGTGGCCTGGGAAAGCAGTCGAGGACGGCCCAAAGCTTTGGGACCCTGCACCCGCGTGGGAGACCTGGAAGAGGCTCCTGGCTTCGGATGGGCATAGTATCAGCCCGTTGCGGCTCACTTGGGGAGTGAATCATCGGACGGAAGATCTTCCTCTCTGTCTCTCCTCTCTGTATATCCGCCTTTCCAATAAAAAAATAATAAAAATAAATCTTTAAAAAAAAAAAAAAGCGCAGCTTGGGACACCTGCACTGCACGGAATTTTGAATTGGGGCCAAGATCCTCCACTGCTGATCCAGCATCCTGCTGATGCATCCTGGCAGGTGGCAACAAATGATGGCTCAAATGCTAGGGTCCCTGCTACCTGTGAAAGAAACCTGGACGGGCTCCAGGCTCTCAGGCCTGGCATGGCCCAGCAGAGAATGATGCAGTCTCTGTCTCTTTCACTCTTGGTCTGCCTTTCAAGTAGATTTAAAAAAAAAAAAAAGAAAGAAGAAGAACATTAAAGGGTGTAGGGAGGGACAGGCACAGAAACTGTAGGATACAAAGGAAACTATAGTCACTTTTTTTTAAGTATAGTCATGTAGAGAAAATACAACTGTTTGAATTATGTTTTTAAAAATGAGATGGGCTCAAGCCAACACAGTGGCTCAACAGGCTATTATTTAAAAGGCTACTCCTTTCACCTGCAGAAACCATTCTGTGTCTTGGATGCTCCACTTACCATCCCGCTCCCTGCCTATGGTCTGGGAAAGCAGCAGCAGATTACCCGTCATCATGGCCCTGCACCCACGTGGGAGACTAGGAACAAGCCCTTGGTTTCTAGTGTGGAGAGCGGAGCTGCGCCTCAAAGATGGCGCTTGTTGACCATTGCTTCGTGGCACAAAGGTGGTAAACAGGTTTTGGGAAGTTACTGAGGATTGGGCCGAGCACGCAGGGAAGCTACGTGACCTAAGTCATGATTGGTGTGCTTACCACATGATGTGAGGAACTGTGTATGGATTGGTTTGTGTAATGTAAAAAGGTCTGGGTGAAAAATAGTTAATGGAGGAGATTCCACCAGGCGCGCTTCAAGGCTATGCTAGAGCTAGAGCTATCGCTATCACTTCAAGGCTATTGCTAGCTAGCACTAGGCTGCTTTTGCTTTACTGTAATAAATCTTACAAGTGCTGTAACTGCTTTCACTTTGACACAACGCTTGAAGTCTTATCCAATAAACCTTTTTAAGAATCTTTACCGCATCGGGGTCTTGCTCGCGGGACGAGGGACCCTGATATTTGGTGCCGTGACTCGAATAGAAGATATTTGGTGCTGTGACTTGGATAGAAGATATTTGGTGCCGTGGCTCGGTGGAAGATATTTGGTGCCGTGACTCAGTGGCCCGATATTCTAGTTTCTGATTAGCTCAACTGCAGCCATTACAGCCACTTGGGAAGTGAACCAGCAGATGGAAGACTTTATGTCTCTCCTTTTGGTAACTCTGCCTTGCCAATAAAAATAAATCTTAAAAAAAAAAAAAAAGAAAAATGGGCCTGGCACTATGGCGTAGTGGTTAAAGTCCTTGCCTTGCATGCCCGGGATCCCATATGGGAACTGGTTCTAATCTCGGCAGCCCCGCTTCCCATCTAGCTCCCTGCTTGTGGCCTCGGGGAGCAGTCAAGGACAGCCCAAAGCCTTGGGACCCTGCACCCGCTTGGGAGACCTAAAAGAAGTTCCTGGCTCCTGGCTGCAGATTGGCTCAGCTTCAGCTGTTGCAGCCACTTGGGGAGTGAATCATCAGATGCAAGATCTCCTTCTCTATCTCTCCTCTTGTCTGTATATCTGGCTTTTCAATAAAAATAAATAAAAATCTAAAACAGAAAAGAAAAATGGGCCTGGCATTATGGCCAAGCAGCTAAAGTTCTCACCTTGAACACACCCAGATCCCATATGGGCACTGGTTCTAATCCCGGCGGCCCCACCTCCCATCCAGCTCCCTGCTTGTGGCCAGGGAAAGCAGTCGAGGACGGCCCAAAGCCTTGGGACCCTGCATCCGTGTGGGACTCGGAAGAGCTCCTGGATCCTGGCTTCGGATCAGCACAGCACTGGCCATAGCCATCATTTGGGGAGTGAATCATTGGATGGAGGATCTTCCTCTCTATCTTTCTTCCTCTCTTTATATCTTTTATTTTTGCAATAAAAATAAATAAATGTTTTTTTAAAAAATGGACTGTGGCTCATTAAACCATCACTTGGACTCCCACAACCCCTATCCGAGAGCTGATGCATCCTGGGAGAAAGCTAGCAGATGGAAGAGCTCTCCGATTATCACTTTGTTATTCTGTCTTCCAAGTAGATGAAAATAAACAATTTTTTTAAAGTGAGGAACTATTGACAATTGCAGTAAAAGCATTTTGTATTTTAGTATGATCACTTCTCGGCCTTTTGGCTAAGATCAAGTGTTGTATTTTAGTATGAAAAAGTATGTTTGGGCATGCAACAGAATATAGTTAAGCAGCAGGGAAGGGACAGGATAAAACATGAAGCTGGAGAGGTCATCGGGGTCATAAGGGACCCATTGGCCTAAGGAGTGCGGTCTTCACCTTGCGGAGTCCCTGGGACACTGTGGGAAGATTTCAAGCACAGGGTGATGATGAAGTCAACATTTGGAAAGGGTAATTCTGAGAGCAGGTACGTGATGAATGGGAAGTGAGTCTGTTCTTGAAGTAGCCCAAGAGAAAAAGTAGAGATGTCAGTACTGTAAGAACAGGCTCAGGGAGATGGAGAGAGATGCCGCTGAGGACAAGGCTGGATGCGAAAGCCGAGAAACACAAAGGAGAACTGCTTGCTCAGCTGCCAGGCAGAGTGTTCCAGTTCTGAAGCCTGGGAATCTTTGAGCCTGAACTGTGACAAGCAGACCTGTGACTGAATGCTGAGCCAAACATCTCCAGACAGTGCCCCTAGACAAGCTGCTTGGTGTCACTACAACTTGGTTGTCTCATCTTTTTTTTTTTTAAGATTTATTTTTATTATTTTTTTCATTGGAAAGGCGGATATACAGAGAGAAGAGACAGAGAGGAAGATCTTCCGTCTGATGATTCACTCCCCAAGTGAGCACAACGGCCGATGCTATGCCGATCCGAAGCCAGGAGCCTCTTTCGGGTCTCCCACCCGGGTGCAGGGTCCCAAAGCTTTGGGCCATCCTCAACTGCTTTCCCAGGCCACAGGCAGGGAGCTGGAAGGGAAGCAGGGCTGCTGGGATTAGAACCGGCACCCATATGGGATCCCGGGCGTGCAAGGCGAGGACCTTACCCACTGTGCCACCGCGTCGGGCCCGGTTGTCTCATCTTTAAAGTATAACCTCACGAAACTAAAGATCTCTTGTAAAATGCCAATATCTGAGATAAACCCTCCCATGCAGTGCTGGCATTCAATATGGGTCACAGTTAAGTCCTAGTTGTTCCACTTCTAATCCAAGTTCCTGCTAATGTGCCTAGAAAAGCAACAGAGGATGGCCCAAGTACTTGTGCCCCTGCCACCTCATGGGAGAACTGAATGGAGTTCCAGGAGCTGGCTATTATAGCCATTTGGGGAGTGAACCAATGGATGGAATATCTTTCTCTCTGTCTCTTCTTTCTTTCATTCTTTCTTTTATTCTTTTTTAAGATTAACTTATTTTTACTGGAAGGGTAAATCAGATTTATGGGAAAATACGAGCAAGATTCAGCTCCCAAACTCCTGTAGATGTTTAAACCCGAAAGAGATGAATGAATAGTACTAGGAGGGTAGAAACTTGATCTAACTCTGGTATTTGGGAGGTAAGCTCTCCAGGAAGTCCTCAGTCACTGGGGACACACCCTCACCTTTCACCACAGGGCTGGTTATAAAAGCCCTAGTTGGGCCCAACAGCTCGCTCTGTTTCCTGGCTCACCATGCGAGCTATTTGCCACTGGTGCTCCCCTGCTCTCATCAGCCAAGCCAGGGAAGCCACCACCCAATCGTGGGCTGTCAATCTCCAAAACCATGGGATAAACCCAAAATAAACCTGTTCTGTTCATAACTTAAGAAAGACTAGCCAATATGCAGTGGCCAGGGTAGCTCCCAGAGTTCCCAACGAGATGAACCGAGTGGAGTTGCATTTTCCTGAGAACAGAAAAGGAGCCAGGTGGCGGCAGGGGTAGAGCTTGAGACACCATACGGTCACTCAGTCATATTATTAATGTCCTTACCTGAAGAGGGAAAACGCTGGCTTAAAAACAATACTGCTCCTCAGGCACAGCACCTACAGCGAAACAGATACAGTCACGTCAGGATGCTCTTAGGCATTCACAGAACTCGACAGGCCTCTACCTAGAAACCACAGCACACAAACTGGAAAGGGCTAAAGGCTCCCATCTAGGGAAGAAGCTGATCCACAGTGCGTGACAGACATGCAAGCAAACCACGTCGTCTTCCTTCCTCTTCCTCCCACTATACACAGCAGCCCCTGCCCCACACTGCTTGCTCCATTTTTTTCTTTCCCCCTTCACCTGTCTTTCCTAATACCAATCAGTAGCTGTTATGAGCATTTTGCAAATGAGAAGTTATATTCTGAAAAATTCTAGCTAATAGTAGATAAGAGAACTGTTACTTCAAAGGCTTTGCCTCCCATCTAGCTTATTGTTTTCCTTCAGTCATAATAATAATTCCAACGCTGACAAACAATAATAATGAGGGGAGGCTTCCCTTCTCCCAGTTATGTTAAATCCCACTCTGTCCTGCTGCCACCCCCCCCCAAAAAAAGGATCAGTAGTATAACTTTATTAAGTGTGTGGTCCAGAATAGATCTCTTCATAAACTGTACAATGAATACTAAATGTCTGTCCTTAAGCTCCCGTAACATGAAAGAGAAAATTCCACTCACTGTGGGGAATGATTTCAATCTCTTCTATATGTCATGAAAAGTCTGTTTCACCAAAAAAAAAAAAAAAAAAAAAAAAGGCTAATCTGAGAGTGGTCACAGCCAAAAGGAAGCTGACAAGATCTGCCAACTACCTGCTGTGTGCTATCTATCCTGGGACAGAAAAAAGAAATTTGATAAAAACTAAAGAAATCCAGGTAAAGTAGGTGCTTTAGCTAGCAATAATATGCCAATAGTAGTTCTTAATTATAAAAACGTACCTATGAAAGATGATCATTGGGCCTGGCGCGGTGGCCTAGTGGCTAAAGTCCTCACCTTGAATGCACCAGGATCCCATGTGGGCACCAGTTCTAATCCTGGCAGCCCTGCTTCCCATCCAGCTCCCTGCTTGTGGCCTGGGAAAGCAGCCAAGGACGGCCCAAAGCTTTGGGACCCTGCACTCATGTGGGAGACCCGGAAGAAGCTCCTGGCTCCTGACTTTCGATTGGCTCAGCTCGAGCTGTTGCAGATGCTGATCTTCTCTGTCTCTCCTCCTCTCTGTATATCCACCTTTCCAATGGAAATAAATAAATCTTACAAAAAAAAAAGAAAGAAAGAAAGATGGTCGTCGTAGGGAAAACTGGTATACATGGAATTTTCTATTTATAATTTTTCTGCAAATATAAAGCTATTCTGAAACATTTTTAGAGATTACTATGTGTCAACCACTATGCCAGTTTCAGAGGAAACACGGGGCCAGCGTTATGGTACCGCAGACTGCATCACTATCTGAGACTTTAGCATCCTAGATGAGTCACAGTTTGAGTCCCAGCTGCTCTTGCCCAGCTCCCTGCTAGTGCTCCTCGGAAAGCAGCAGGAGATGGCTCAAGTGCTTGGGCCCTGGCAGCCAGATGAGAGAAGACCTAGACCCAGTTCCAGGCTCCTGGCTTCAGTCTGGCGTACCCCAGATGCTGGAACCCACTGGGGTGTGAACCAGCAAATAGACAGTTCCCCTGCTTCCCGCACTCCCCCTAATCCTGCCTTTCAAATAAATCTAGGAAGGGAGGAAGAAAGCAAGCAAGCTTATCTAGCTAGTTAGGAACTTGGATACAAAAATAATTATTTCAATTTTAAAAAGCTAGGTCATACTATAGGCATTATAATTCCAAAGTTAAAATAGGTGGAGTAGTGGCAATGGGGATGAGCTGCCACCCCCACTGGCCTGAAGTTAGAACAAATGATTCCAGAGTCCTCCAGGTCCAACAGACATTAACCATGACACACACAACAGAAAGCAAAGTGAACAGAATATATTTTTAAGTGGGTCACCTCCTGGAGAGGAGGTATTAGATGGGAAGCTAGACTTAAGTGTTGATAACCTTCTGGAAGATATTCAAGCTGTGGTGTGAACTCTCCAGCTCTGGGAGATGCGCTGCCTCTCCACTGCAAAATTCAGCATCATTTCTCAGGACGAAAATAGTCTATTTTGGGATTACAATCACAGATGCCACCCTAGCCCTTCCCCCACGAGACAGCAAGTGCAGGAGGAAGGCAATGACGCCCATGAATGAATGAATGAGGACACAGCTGCCGCAGTAGGCTATAAAAATACTTGTCCCATGAGCTCCAGAGCCCAGAACCGAGAAAGGACCGCCACAGCTGCTACTGAGGATCACAGCCTGTGTGGGGGCAGGGCCTGGAAGGAAGCACCCAGAAGCTGTTTTCTCAATAGCCACAGAACATAAGGGGGATTATGTAAAAGGCCACTGCTGCCACTATTTATTTATTTAGCACATCCTTTGTGTTAATCACATTACATGCACTATTTCAATTAATCTTTACCCCAGTCCTCCACCAGAGGCATTTCTGAGATAACACTTTTTATTTCACAGATGAAATAAACAGGTTTCTGTAAACTGCCCAAAGTTACAGGTTTAGTAAGAGGTGCCAGGAATTCAAACCAGGCCTGTCTGAATCCAAAGTCCGTGCTTCCCACCCAGCCACACCAGGTTTCAAAAGAAGCACACTGACTTATACAGCGACATTCAGGTGCCGAGAAAGAGAGCCTTGATAATCTTTTTTTGAGCACCTGGTATATACCAAACACCTCCTCGGTTCCTCGCAGCCATTCAATGAGGATGCTGCTGCCCAGACAGGTGACTAAATATGCCCGAACGCACACAGCAGCCGAGTGCTGAGCTCGGGAACCAGGTGGTCGGGGCTCTTCCCCGGTCCTGCACTTCTGATGCAAACAAGCTGTGCTCTTACACAACACGCCTGCTTTCCTCACTGACCTGACTCACACCTGTGAACTGTGTAACAATTCTTACAGCAGAGGTCACTTTCACCTAAGGCATTGTGGTTTTCAAGTGTGTGTTTTGAATCATCTGTCAGAAGTTTCCAGTTCTCCTAAGGCAGTGGCTACCACTACTCTTCTCACACAGAGGGCCAATGGCTCCTGACTCCTGGCTGCTGGCTTCGGATTGGCTCAGCTCCAGCCTTTGCGGCCTCTTGGGGAGTGAATCACTAGGCTACTGCACTGGGCCCCAAAATAAGTAAATCTTTTTTTTTAAAGATTTACTTTTATTATTTTTTTCATTGGAAAGGCGGATATACAGAGAGGAGAGACAGACAGGAAGATCTTCCGTCCGATGATTCACTCCCCAAGTGAACGCAACGGCCGATGCTATGCCGAACTGAAGCCAGGAGTCTCTTCTGGGTCTCCCACGCGGGTGCAGGGTCCCAGAGCCTTGGGCCATCCTCGACTGCTTTCCCGGGCCACAGGCAGGGAGCTGGATGGGAAGCGGGGTCATATGGGATCCCGGGCGTGCAAGGCGAGGACCTCAACCACTTGCACCACTGCGCCAGGCCTGCCAAAATAAGTAAATCTTAAAAAAAAAAGGGGGGGGGACATCTAGGACATGCCGGCACTGCAGGTAGAAGATTAGCCTGATATATCACCATGCCAGCCCCTACACATCACTTCTTAAAATAAGATAAACACCCACTGCAACTGTCAGATGGTGGTTCTAGGCCAGCTGACCTAGACTGAACACAACTTGATGACTTACTCCAGGACTAAACTAAGTTTGGTAATCCCTCTCGTCACCTACTGAAATGTAAACTAACCTGTTAACCACCCCACTTTTTACCTCAGGCTCCTTCTCTGCACACTTTCCCTGAGACACACCGCACTGCTCCCCTCCTCTCCATCCTGGCTTCCTCTGGACCCTCTGTAGCTCTTAGTATGTTCTCATTTCAGGGCCTTTGCACATGCTCTTCTTTCCTGGAATATGTTTTCCCTGTCGTAAAGCCTGCTTGTTCAAGTCTTAGTCATGTGATGGTCTCAAGCACATTTTCTTGAGTGCTCAGACTTGCTGGGCTCTTTCTTTGTGACATTCATCATGATTGGTTAAGTCTGGAGGCAGGTGGTGTGGTGTGAAGGTTAGGCTGCCACTTGGGAGGCTGCATCCCATCTCTGAGTATCAGGGTTCAAGTCCAGCCTCTGCTTCCCATCCAGTTTCAGTTGCCTGTTAGTGGACACCTTGGGAAGCAGTAGATGATGGTTCAAATACAGAGGCCCCTGCTGCTCACATGAAAGACTCACATGGTGTTCTAAGCACCTGACTTTGGCCTGGCACAACACCAGCTGTTGTAGGCATTTGGGGAGTGAATTGGCAAAGGGAAGATATTTCTCTCTCTCTCTCTCTCTCTCTGCCTTTCAAATAATTAGAAGAAAAACCAGTTCATCTCTTAATAAGTCCCATAAAGACAAGAACTTGCTATATCCCAGTATCTGCCATACGCTGTGGCACATCTCAGCTGCTCAACAAATGTTTTCTGATCAAATTAATCTGTTGAAGCCTGATTTCCTTATCTCTAAAGAAATTATAAAAACAATTACCCCACAGAATTACTGATGTGGTTAAATTGGACAATATAGAAGAATGGTTTCCAAGTACAATGCATGTTGTTAATGTTTAATTTGATAACAGTTGGGCCCAGCATGGTAGCCTACTGGCTAAAGTTCTCGCTTTGCATGTACGTGTATCCCATAAGGCCACCGGTTTGTATCCTGGCAGGCCTGCTGCTCATCCAGCTCTCTGCTTGTGGCCTGGGAAAGCAGTCAAGGATGGCCCTGGGACCCTGCACCTGTGTGGGAGACCCAGAAGCTTCTGGCTCCTGATTTTGGAATCGACTCGGCTCCGGCTGTTGCAGCTACTTGGGGAGTGAATCAGTAGAAAGAAGAGCTTCCTCTCTGTCTCTCCTCTCTCTGTAAATCTGACTTTCCAATACAAATAAATAAATCTTTAAAATATTGACAGCAGTCATGATAAGGGTAGGGATGACTATTCAATTCCTCAACTGTTAAATAATATATATCTTGGGATGTGACAGGTGCTTTTGACAAAACTGAATAAAACACCACTGTGCCCTTGTTCTCCGGGGCTTGCGGTCTAGTGCAATGAAAGGAAGTCCATCTTCTTGGGGCTTGGGATTCTGCCCTCCCAGACCCTCTGACATGTGTACTCTTTCACATCTTTCCATGTCCTCCTGAGTCATGCCTGCTTGTCTTTTGCTTCAGGCTTCACTGCTTTTTAATCACATAGACTGTTCCACTTAAACCTTCAACGTTTCCATCGGAAAATATCCTCTTATCTCTGAGATGAGTCTCCAAGGCTTCAGCTTCCAGGCTGCTACCTTAGTCACAACCTGGCTTGCCTTTAGGGATCCCCTCCCCTTCTTTGTGGTTCAGGGCCATGGTAATCCCTGAGAAAATCATAGTGATCTCATCCAGGGAAGGAGGTCATAGCATTTCCTGTGCAAAACAACCATTCCTCATTCCTGGATGCATTCTGATTTCCCCAGAGAACATCCTGCCATCCTGATCCATTGGTACAATTTTTGGAGGCTTCCTAAGTACCACCATTAGTGTCTTAACCACATGCACCCTGCTGTACCACCTGTTAGCCCAAAGAGGTACTGGCTTCATCCAGCTTTACTCTAGCAAAGGTGGGCCTCTCACACATGAGAAATTTTATATGAGTTGCAGGCAAAATTCCTTAGGGTCCTAAGACAAGAGCCCTGGGTTATGAGTTTGAAGTTCAAGTCCTAGCTCCACTGTGTACTTACCATGAAATGTCAACATTTGTTGATTCACTTATTCATTCAGCACTTAACAAGTGCCTACGTTGGCCAAATACACTGTAGAGTAAGTGCATATAGACAGAAAGAAAACAGCTGCTTAGCCTCAATTTTTTAAGCACATGTGCAAATTATTTACTGCACTGCAATGTGAAATCTATGTGTTGGGTCCCCAAGAAAGGAAGGATATCTAGGAAGGTCAGGAAAGATTTTCATTCCTCTTTTCACAGATGAGGAAAATCAATATTCTTATTAAATTGCAGAATTACGAAGTAGAGCCAAGGCACGGCTTCATCCATTCAAGACGCTCAGCAGAATGTTTGAGGCCCTATAATAAACCAGACTCCGAGCCGGTGGCTTCTACTTGCTCACCTCATGTCGGCCAGCATTATCTCCTTCATTGTGAGGATCAAGTGAAATCATACAGAAGCATCCTTCCCATCTTACAGAATTCTGACATTTACATTATCATTTATAGTCTCTGTGACAGCTCCACGTGGCAGGCGTCATTTTACAAACAGAACTGAAGCACAAAGGTTAGCAATCAAGAGCCAGGATCTTGGGTGCAAATGCCATGATGTTCCCTACCAATGTAAAGTATTAACTAACACCTCCAGCCAGGCTGAGGCAAGAACCACTCCAAGACTTCACATAATTAGGTGCCAGGAGATAATACAGGTAAAAGTTCAGGAAATAAACAGGCTCATTAACCAACAACCCGGGGCTTGGGGCTCGACTACTTTCCAGGCTGTAAGAAGAGTTGGATCAGAAGTGGAGCAGTACCCAATCAAACCCTGGCCACTTCACTCCTGATCCAGTTTCCAGCTCATGTATCCTAGGGGACAGCATATGATGGTTCAGGTGTTTGGGCCCTTGTCCCAGTCCTGGGAAACCTGGATGGAGTTCTGGGCTCCTGGCTTCAATATGACCCAGTCCTGGATGTTGCCAGCATTTGGGGAGTGAACCAGCAGTTGAAAGATACCTATTTTCTTTCTATCTTTCTTGGTTTCTTTGTTTCTTCTTTTCTTTTTTCTCCTTCTCTATCTCCCTCCCCCCACTGCTCCCCGACTCCCTGCCTCTCTCTCCTTCCAATGCTCTGCTTTTCAAGTAAATGAAAATAAACTTGAAGCCAGCATTGCAGCTTAGTGGCTAAAGCTGCTGCCTGCAGAGTCAGCAGCCTGTGCGGACAGTGGTTCATGTACCCACAGCTCCACTTTCGATCCAGTTCCCTGCCTATGGCCTGGGAGAACAGTGGCCCAATGCCTTGCAATCCTGTGCTCACCTGAGGGACCCCAGGGGAAGCTCATGGTTGCAGATTGGCTCGGCTCTGGCCATTTCAACCATTTGGGAAGTGAAGCAGCACAGGGAAGATTTCTCTTTCTCTCCCTCTCTAACTCTGCTTTTGAAATAAATAAAAAGACTGATTGGTTCAAGTCTAGAGGCATTCGGGGACATCCCCAGACAATGGCAGGTAAATCTATGAACACCAGTGACCATGCTGACCTGATGTATCATGGAGATCTTCCTCTACAATTAATGTCTGAAGTTTTTTAATGGAAATTGCTAAAACTTCATCATTAATCTATGTAGCTGGTTACAACTGAAATCTGTTCCACCTGCCAGAACCATGAAGCCCAAGAAATGCATTTGCTCTGGTCGGTCATACAGCTTTTGCAGTCACTTTAACACGGCTTTGTTAACGGAGCCGTGAAACCCTATTCCCCCTTTCACCACCAAAGGAGCTCCCCGTGCCAATCAAGTCAAAACGGGATATTTCGGGAAAAAAAAATCGGAAGTTGGTACGTAACCTGCCCAAGATCATGCTATCTATCGGGACATCGTGAAGCGGTCTCCTGCTCCCAAGCGCAGGAAGGCCAGGGTTGCAAGCGGAGTGGGCGTGGCCTGGGCCAGGCAGCCCAGGACGCACAGGGTTAACCGGAAGCAGCACTGCCCCTTCCACGCCGGGCGCCGCACGGGCTGCTGGGAAGGGCCTTGTTCTCCCCGGCGTCTCAGACCCGGATGTCGGCGCGCCGCCACCTCCCCGCCGAGAGCCGCCTGCCTCCCTCTCGCCCTGCGTGCGCGGAATCCACGCTACCTTTCCCAGGCTTCCGCTCATCCTTTCCTGCTGCGGCCTCTTGGCTGTGGAACCCGACGATCGCGCCCCAGCAGCCGCGGTCCGGGCGTGTGTAACCACCGACGCCCTTGAACAGGTCCGGGAACAAAACGCGACCGACACTCACTGGACTCCCGCAGCGCCTTGGTTCCGGGCTGCGCCGGCGACTCTAGCCAGCCTGGCGGACCCGCCCTCGCCGTGCAAATGTCACCTTGACCGCCGAGCTCCTGGCGTGGCTGCAGTTACCCCAGCTCTTTGCTCACAGTCCAGCTGTTTCACCTGCCATGCCACCTGTTATCTGTTACGGTCTCTTCCCCACACTTGACTGAGATCCTAAAGGATCCTGTTTGAGAAACGCATCCCAGTATGTATATAGCAAAAGGAACTCTAACTCCTAATGAATCTTTCTTGATATGTAATCGCCTCATAGTAACTGAGTGACTGCTATGTGCGAAACACAGAAAACCTGGAGGAGGCTAGGGTTGTTATTTTTTTAAGATTTATTTTTATTGCCAAATCAGATACATACCGAGGAGACACAGAGAGGAAGATCTTCCCCCCAAGTCACCGCAGTGGCCAGTGCTGTGCTAATCCGAAACCAGAAGCCAGGAACTACTTCCAGGTCTCCCACGCGGGTGCAGGGTCCCAAGGCTTTGTGCCATCCTTCACTGCTTTCCCAGGCTACAAGCAGGGAGCTGGATGGGAAGTGAAGCTTCTGGGATTAAAACTGATGCCAGTATGGGATCCCGGCATGTTCAAGGGGAGGACTTTAGCCGCTAGGCCACCGCGCTGGGCCGTGAGGCCCTGAGGTTTTAAACAATCCATTATAAAGCAGCAAGGAGTTAGAGATGGATAACGCATAAACTCCAATATAACAAAAAATACATGAGCATATAAAGTCAACATCAAACAAAAAAGGCAGTAATGTTTCTGCTGCCCTTTTTGTTGGCAAAGAAAAAATGAAAACTGGTAAATATGAGCAAGATTTCAATGATGTATTGTCAGAATTCCCACCAACTTCCCTATCCTGATGTTTTACCAATGCTTCTTATGATGTAATTCCAAGGCACTACCAAGAACTATGTGAGTAAAATCTACCCCCATCCCAAAGTTAGCCCTTCTCCCATCTGGGGCAGTTACCAGGAGAGCATGATGCTAATGTAACATGTCAACTTCAGCAGAATGCAAAAGGGTGTCAGATGCCAAGACAGACAGTCTGGGAGTTTCTGTCAGGGCCTCTCAGCATGAGATGGACATACAAACAGCAATCCAAGTGAAGCAGACTGCCTGCCCTCGTGTGTTGATCCTGACCAGTACCAAGTCACTGCCTTGAATGCTGCTGTCCCACATCTGCTCAAAGACTTGGATGGAGTTCCAAGTTTCTGCCTTCAGCCTGGACCAGTCCTGGCTACCCCCTCCCTCTCTGTAATGCTGCCTTTCTTTTTTTTTTTTTAAGATTTATTTTTATTATTTTTTTTATTGGAAAGGCAGATATACAGAGAGGAGAGACAGAGAGGAAGATCTTCCATCCAATGATTCACTCGCTAAGTGAGCACAACGGCCGATGCTATGCCGATCCAAAGCCAGGAGCCTCTTCCGGGTCTCTCACACGGGTGCAGGGTCCCAAAGCTTTGGGCCGTCCTCTGCTGCTTTCCCGGGCCACAGGCAGGGAGCTGGAAGGGAAGCGGGGCCGCCTGGATTAGAACCGGCACCCATATGGGATCCCGGGCGTGCAAGGCGAGGACCTTTAACCACTTGTGCCACCGCGCCAGGCCCAATGCTGCCTTTCAAATAACTAAGTCTTTATTTAAGAAAGTTCCTACCTGGAACCATGGATTTTAGATTTTTCCAGGATTTTACATTCCCCCAAAAAAGCATGGAGGTACCTTGCCTTTTTGGGTTTATTTTTACAATCTAGCCTTCTTTGAAAACCTTAAAAAAAAAAAGTTCCAGTCCTCTATACAACCACATCAGAGAAAGCCTGGGAGAACAAGAGAATAAAGGAAGGCCCTTTATAAAACTACATTTGATCTCAAGCTGAACTTTCTTTAGAGTAATAATTCTGTGATCTCCTATTATAAAGTTTCCCAATGATGTCAAAAGGTACTGATTTATGACCCAAGTAAAAGTGTATAAATTAAGCTCCCACAAACGGGAAAGTATTTTAGCTACAGTCAGACTTTGCTGCTTCTATTTTTTTGGTGTGGTTTTGGTATTTTAAAAGTCACACTTGAAAGGAAAATCTATAAAATGGGGCAGAGGTGTAAAAGCGCTGGCTAGCTAGGAAAAGCCAGAAAGAGACTCCCAGCAGATAGTTCACCTGGAATTTTCTGCCCTTGCAGGGCTGGGCTGAGTGGGTAGGGATTACCTAACCCCCCGAGGGAGGGCAAAAGGCTGATGAAAGAGGCAGCAAGAAGCAGGCTGGTGGTTCCTGAGATCCTAGGAGCTCCTAAGAAGGGAGGGAGAGCATACCGAGCACCTCACACCAGGCTGGTAGATATGCCCAAACCTGCGTTCTAGTTGGCCCAACTCAGCCTCTGCCCTCCAGGACAGGAGTCCACTGGAAAAGATGGAAGGACAGCAACAAATTGATCTGTTGTTTCACTCCCAGGACTGGGAGAGGCAGAAGCCGGGAGCCCAGGGTTCCTGCCAGGTCTCCCACTCACATGGTGGCAGCGGCTCAAGCACTGGCCCATCATCCTGTGCCTACTGTGATGCTTCAGCAGGAAGCTGGAGGGGAGTGGCGTGGCTGCGACTCCAAGGCACACTCAAATAAGGGAGGCCACGTCCAAAGGGGCAGTGCAACCCCCACACCACAACACTCACCCCATTACCGAATTAGTCTGACTGAAAAATAGTGTTGGAATCCTCAGGCTTTCATTAGGAAGAATGCTAAGACCTGCAGCTCCAATACGCTACCTGTGTTTTAATCCCCAGAAGGCTTTTCCCAAAAATGAAAAAAAAAAGGGGGGGGGATGGGAGCATACTTAACTGTCAGACCACCAGATTACAAAAAGTCAGTTATATCACATAACAAAAGCCAATACGTTAACATTTCATTAAATTTCTCTGTCTTTTGAAAACAGTTTTAATACACTCTGCGTGTGATTTTAGGGAGTTTTGCTCCTAGTGTTTTATAATATAAGCTATTATATTTTAAAATAGGTAACACTACATTTAGTTGATGAAAAACACATTGCAGGCCCAGCGTGTTAGCCTAGTGGCTGAAGTCCCGCCCTTGTGTATACCAGCATCCCATATGGGCACCAGTTCTTATCCCAGTGACCCCACATCCCATCCGGCTCCCTACTTGTGGCCTAAGAAATCAGTGGAGGACAGCCCAAAGCATTGGGACTCTGCACCCACAAGGGAGATCCAGAAGAGGCTGCAGTCTCCTGGCCTCAGACCAGCTCAGTTCTGGCCATAGTGGCCACTTGGGGAATGAATCATTGGACAGAGATCTTGTCGCTCCTCCTCCTTGCATAACTGACTTTCCAATAAAAATAAATAAAAAGACCCGGCGCCATGGCTTAGCAGCTAAAGTCCTTGCCTTGAACGCCACTGGAATCCCATAGGGGCACCATTTCTAATCCCAGCTGCTCCACTTCCCATCCAGCTCCCTGCTTGTGGCCTGGGAAAGGAGTCAAGGACGGCCCAAAGCTTTGGGACCCTGCACCTGTGTGGGAGACCTGGAAGTAGTTCCTGGATCCTGGCTTTGGATCGACGCAGCACTGGCCATTGCGCTCACTTGGGGAGTGAATAATCAGAGGATCTTCCTCTCTGTCTCTCCACCTCTCAGTATATCTGACTTTGTAATAAAAATAAATAAATAAGTCTTTAAAAATAAATAAATGAAAGGGGAAAACACATTACAAATATCATTGTGTGGTTATATATTTGCTCTTTTGAATCACTGAGCTCTAAGTTGCTTGCTTTTGATATTATAGATTATACCAAAATTTCATATTAAATATTACTTTGTTATGATAACTATTGCAAGAAGCAAAACTAATCTGAGATAGATTCATTTTGAGGTTTTTTATATACTTTGATTTATCTTTCTATCTCCTGTTTTATGATGCTTTCATACACATTGTATAGAAATCTTGGGGTCCAGCACGGTAGCCTAGCAGCTAAAGTCTTCGCCTTACACACCCCGGGATCCCCTATGGGCACCAATTCTAATCACAGCAGCCACACTTCCCATCTAGCTCCCTGTTTATGGCCTGGGAAAGCAGTTGAGGACAGCCCAAAACCTTGAGATCCTGCACCTGCATAGGAGACCCGGAAGTTGTGCCGGGCTCCTAGCTTCAGATCTGCTCAGCTCTGGCCATTTCAGTCACTTGGGGAGTGAATCAGCAGATAGAAGATTTTCCTGTCTTTCCTCCTATCTATATATCTGTCTTTCCAGTCAAAGTAAATAATTAAAAAAAAAAAAAAAACTTCTGGGCCTGATGCAGTGGCCTAGAGGCTAAACTCCTCACCGTGAAAGCACCAGGATCCCATATGGGCGCCAGTTCTAATTCCAGCAGCTCCACTTCCCATCCAGCTCCCTGCCTGTGGCCTGGGAAAGCAGTCAAGGACGGCCCAAGGCCTTTGGACCCTGCACCCATGTGGAAGACCTGGAGGAAGTTTGTGGCTCCTGGATTCGGATCGGTGCAGCACTGGCCATTGTGGTCACTTGGGGAGTGAATCATTGGATGGAAGATCTTTCTCTCTGTCTCTCCTCCTCTCTGTATATGACTTTGCGATAAAAATAAATAAATAAAAATAAATACATCTTTTAAAAAACAGAATTCTATGATCCATTGTGGCATTGTTGTTTCCCTTAAAAAAATAAAGGAAATAAAAATGTAAATAAAAATAATTGTTCAACATAGGCATTTGGCCTCATAATTAAAATTCCAGTTGAGTCATCTGCATCCCATATCAGAGTGAGCATGTGTCCCTTCTCTTCCTCTCCCTGCTTCCTGCTAATGCATCGCCAGGAAGTGGTAGCTCCAACAGTTGGGTTTCTGCCACCCACAAGGGAGAGCTTAGCTGAGTTCTTGGCTGCTGGCTGCAGCCAGTCTCATCACTTCCTGTTGTAGGCTTCGGGGAGTGAATTCACAGATGGAAACTGTGCCTTTCTCCTTCTGTCTCTACTCCTCTTTAAAAAATTCATGTTGAAAAAAAAAAATTAATGTTAAAAAGAAACTTTTCTGGGAATGGTGTGGTAGCTTTCAGGCTAATGTTCCAACTGTGGTGGCAGCATCCTCTATGGACACCAGTTCTAGTCCTGGCTCCTCCACTTCCTGTCCAGTTCCCTGCTAATGGCCTGGGAAGGAGCAGCAGAGGCTGCGCCATGTGTCTGGGATCCTGCACCCGGGTGGAGACCTGGATGAGGCTCCTAGTTCCTGGCTTCGGCATGGCCCAGCGCTGGCCATTGTGCCTACCTGGGGAGTGAACCAGCAGATGGCAGATCTCCTTTTCTGTCTCTAATATTTTAAATATGAACAAAATTTTAAAAAATTCACAAAGAAGGGCCCGGAACCATAGCCTGGTGGCTAAAGTCTTCACCTTGCATGCGCTGGGATACCATGTGGGCATCGGTTCATATCCCAGATGCTCCACTTCCCTTCCATATTCGTGCTTCTGGCATGGAAAAGCAGTAGAATACATCCTAAAGTCTGTGACCCTGCACCCACGTGGAAGACCCAGAACAAGCTCCCAGCTCCTGGCTTTGGATTAGTTCAGCTCTGGTCACTGATGGTCACTTGGGGAGTGAACCAACGGATTGTCCTGCCTCAACTTTGGCCATTATGGCCATCTTGAGGGGTGAACCAGCAAGTGGAAGATCTTTCTTTGTCTGTCTCTTCCTCTTTCTCTGTAACTCAAATTTCACACAAATAAGTCAGAGGAAAGGAAAGAAAGAAAAGGGGAAAAAAGAAATGAATAAAAAGAGAAGAGAGGACAAAGAAACCCAACGTAAGGCAATCTATGTTCTGGTGCGTAGGCGTCTCCTGGCTGGAAGGTTGGTTAGAGCCGCTTTGAGGGTGACTGAGCGTGGCTGGTGAGAGGCAACCTGCGTGTAAAGCTCTTGGCTCCGAGAAGGCTCGGGTTGTTAATATTCCTGTTTTCAGGAACCTTTGGACTTGTTTCTTCAGAGCTTCTTCCAAGATATTATGACTCAAAATTTAACTGCACTAAAGCCTGGGAATCATAAAGTGTGCAAAGGCTCTACCATCTTGTAATTCCTGTGGAACAACTTTATAGAAGGCAAGCTCAATGTAGAATAGCCAGTTCTTCCTTCTCCTTGCCTACTTGCACCTCCTCCAGTTGGCAACTACGAATCTCCAGTGCTGTGTTTCAGTGCTCAATGGGAAAACAGAAAATGGAAAAATCCAAAACTTCCATGGCACATTCATCTATGGCACAGTCTATCTGATATGCATTCGGTTAAAATGACAAGCCCACCGAATCTGAAAGAACAAAATATAATTTATGCATTGCCGTCCCAATTAATTCGGATTAGATAGACACATACAAAAACAGGAAGAAGGACAATGGGCAATCACAGTTTCTGGGGACTGAACTCCTGGCAGTATGTCAAGGGTCTATGGGCCCTGTGAGACCTAGAAGGAACACTGAGCCAGGCCGTTGTGGCATTTTGGGGAAGGATCCAGCAGATAGATAAAAGCTATCTTTCTTCCTCTGTTACCCTTTCAAATAAATAAATATATATATTTTTAAATCATGATTGTTTATGGGGATAACATCACTTTTATTCCTATGCTTTTCTTAATTTCCCCAAAGATACACGATTTGTATAATCAGAAAATAAAATGTCTTGAGTTTAAACCTGTCGGCCAATTTACCAGCTGGGTGGGACACAGATGAGTCACCTCGCAAGCCAGGGAGAGGCCGGAGGCTGGAGGAGCACCCGGGGTGGGGTCTCGGCCCAGCTGGAGTTCAGGCCGGAAGCGCTGACGGTGGCAAAGCACCGGGCAAAATCCAGGAGGCCGAGCCGGGCGGACGTGGCAGGAACCCCACGCCACCGGCACCCGCCGGGGCGGGCCACGCCCACGCTCCGCGCCACGCCCACGCTCCGCCCCGGCCTCGCCCCATTGGCCCTCCGGAGTGCGGTCGTGTCTCCCAGGGCCCGCCCCGCCGGGGTGGCCATGCTGAGTGTGGCGGGGGAGGTGGGTGGCGGGGAGACGAGTGTGGCGGCCATGCTGAATGTGGCGCGGCGGGGAGACGAGTCTGACGGCCATGCTGAGTGTGGCACGGCAGGGGAGGGTGTGTCCACTGTGCGCGGCTGGGCTCTCTGGACCTGATGGCCAGCGGTGGGTTGCCCGAGGGGAACCTCGTTTGGACGCAGGCCGTGTGTGTGTGTGTGTGTGTGTGTGAGTGTGTGCGCGCGCGCGCGCGCTCGTGGGTGTGTGAAATGCACATCCCGCCTGCATTCCTCCAGTTCCCCGGAGGCCGGTTTTTTTTTTTTCAATGTTCCAGAGATGATGTCATCACAAAACCTTGTCAAGGTCCTAGTGCACCAGGTTAGGATCTCAGAACCACTCAACATCAAAGCTCCCTAAAGAATGGGACCATATCCTTTGTTGAGTTATTGATTATTTATATGTCTTCTCTGAAGAAAGATCTATTCCAGGGGCCAGTGTCGTGGTGCTGTGAGTTAAGCCACCACTTGGGAGAGGGCTGCATCCCACAAGTGTGGCAGTAGAGGTTTCTACTACACGCCTGTTGCAGTCCAAACTATTGATAAATGCCACTACTTGGGAATTTATAATACTCTTACTTAGCACTAGTCCTAGCCTTCACTCCCCCACTTTTGGTTTTGGCAAAATATTTTAACTTTTTAAAAAAAAGATTTACTTTTATTGCAAAGTCAGATATACAGAGAGGAAGATCTTTGTTCGTTGATTCACTCCCCAAGTGACCGCAATGGTGGGTGCTGCACCGATCTGAAGCCAGGAACCCAGAGCTTGGCAGTCCCAGTCTGGTACCAGTGACTCTGGGGTCCCCTGCAGCAGGGGCAGGGTGGCCATTGTGTAGACTGGGCCAGAAGAGAGGATCTGGGCAGGAACTTAGTGAGTGGTGCCAAGCAGATTTCACTGGGCTTCATTTGGACTGGGGCAGCTTCCCAGGTTGGGGACAGGAGGAAGAGAACAGAGTCACCAAGCGGGGAGGGGAAAGCACAGCCCATCATCCGACAAGGGCCAACCCCCTCCTCCCAGCCCACAGGCACTAGAAGACCTGTGGTACCATGTTCCGGCCAGCAGAGCCAGTAGCTTGGACGCAGCAGGCGTCTGAGGGGTGAGGCACTGACAGGAGACCAGTGATAGTGGAAGTCTCTCCCAGGCCTCCCTTTATTGCCTCCTCTCTTGACCTTTCACCTACTTCTTGTTTACTCTTTCCCCCACTCCCTCATTAGCGCGTATTAGATACAGCTGAGACCAGGTGCTTCTCGCCCCAAGCCCACTCCCTGTAGTGCTCGGCTTAAGGAGTGCTAGTCAACTCCTTAACCCACAACAGTCCCATGGTGGGCCTCGGACAGTGTCCCCAGAGGGATCCAGCTGTGCTGTACCAGGAGAGCAGGAGGTGGGAGGTGGGGACAACCCCTACTGCCCCCCCCCAGGCCACCAGCAGGGAGCTGGATGGGAAGCAGGACCAACAGAATTAAAAACGGCTGGCAACCATTCAAGGCAACGACTTTAGCTGCTAGGCCACTGTGCCGTACCCCCCCCCCCCCTTTTTTTTTTAAAGAAGAGCTCACTGAGAGCCCAGCATGAAGCCTAGCAGCCAAAGTCCTGGCCTTGAATGAGCCAGGATCCCATATATGGGTGCTGATTCTAATTCCAGCAGCCCTGCTTCCCATCCAGCTCCCTGCTTGTGGCCTGGGAAAGCAGTCACAGATGGCCCAAAGCCTTGAGATCCTGTACCCGCATAGGAGACCTGGGAAAAGCTCCTGGTTCCTGGCTTCAGGTGAGCTCAGCTCTGGCCATTGCAGTGACTTGGGGAATGAATCAATAGATGGAGGGTCTTCTTCTCTGTCTCTCCTTTTCTCTGTGTATCTGACTTTCCAATAAAAATAAATAAAACTTTAAAAAAAAGAATTCTCTGAAAACTGGTATGTCTGTTGATATGGTGAAAGAGAGAGAGGAAGAGGAATATCTCCCAACCCATGATTGATGCCCCCCATATGCCTGAAGCTGGGCCGGGCAGAAGGATGGAGTTCAATTCCAAGTGCCCCAGGTAGGTGGCACAGGCCTGCTATGTGGCAGAGCCATCACCAGCTGCCTCCTGGAATGTGCTTTAGGCTGGAATTAAGAGTGGAGGCAGCACTCAAACCCGCAGCACTATACTGACGCATGGGAGGCAGGCATTTTCATTGCTAAGCCAATCCCCTGCCCCGGTTTTAACCATTTCTAAGTGTACAGTTCAGTGATGGGACTATAACGCTACAGCCATCACCATGATCTATTTCCAGAATTTTTCATGATCCCTAAGAGGACTTCTGGAACTCATTAAGAATAATTCCCCCTCTAACTCTTCAGATCACGTCCTTAATTGGCAGACATGTATCTCTGTGAATTTGCTTATTCTAGATATTTTGCATTAAGTGGACTCATCTAATACTTGTCCAGTTTTATCTTAGCATCGTATTTTCAAGGTTCATTGATGTTATAGCACATATCAACACTTCATTCTATTTCATGGCTGAAAAAATACTTTTTTGTGTGGCTATATGACTATTTGCTTATCCATTTGTTTGCTAATGGACACGAGAGCTGTTTCTATGGGTTAGCTGCTGTGAGCAACTTGCCTATTAATATTTGCTTGCAAATGTTTGTTCAGGGTCCAGTTTCTTCAAATCCTTGTCAATACTTTTTCTTTATAAGACTGACTTATTTTTATCGAAACATTTGATTTTACAGAGAGGAGACAAAGATGTTGCATCTGCTGGTTCACTCCCCAAGTAGCCACAACTACTAGAGCTGAGCCAGTCTAAAGCCAGGAACCAGGAACTTCCGGGTTTCCCATGTGGATGCAGGGAGCCAAGAACCTGTACTGTGCTCCACTGCTTTCCCAGGCCACGAGCAGGGAGCTGGATGGGAAGTAGAGCAGCTGGGACAAAGAAGTGGCGCATGCAAATCAAAGACTTTAGCCACTAGGCTACCACACTGGGCCCAACATTTCATTTTTAATTTTAATCCTTTGAGACCATCCTACTCTTGAAAAAATGTCTTTTTTAAAAAAGATTTATTTATTTATTTTTATTGCAAAGACAGATAAACAGAGAGGAGGAGAGGCAGAGAGAAAGAGAAAGATCTTCCATCCGATGATTCACTCCCCAGGCGTATGCAACGGCTGGTTCTGTGCCAATCCGAATCCAGGAACCAGGAATTTCTTCCAGGTCTCCCACACACGGGTGCAGGGTACCAAGGCTTTGGGCCATCCTCAACTACTTTCCCAGGCTACAAGCAGGGAGCTGGATGGGAAGTGGAGCTGCCGGGATTAGAACTGGCGCCCTTGTGGGATGCCAGGTGTACAAGGAGAGGAATTTAGCTGGTACGCCACTGCACCGGGCCAGAAAAAAATCTGTTATTGTGTTCTTGGGTTTGCATTTCTCTATGCCAACCATCTTTGCCTAAATTTACTGATGATTTATATGTCTTCTCTGGAGAAATAGCTATTCCAGGGACAACATCATGGCGCAATGAGGTAAGTAACCACTTGTGATGCCTGTAAATGCTTCTTCAAGTCCATTTTGAATTGTAGCTTTTTTTGGAATTTGTTTATCTTTATTGCAAAGTCAGACATACAGGGAGCAGGAGAGGTAGAAAGAAATATCTTCTGTCTGATGGTTCACTCCCCAAGTGGCCGCAGCAGCTGGAGCTGAGCCGATCTAAAGCTTGGAGCCAGGAGCTCTTCCGGGTCTCCCACGCAGGTGCAGGGTCCCAAGGCTATGGGCCGTCCTCAACTGCTTTCCCAGGCTAGAGGAAGGGAGCTGGATGGGAAATGGTGCTGCTGGGATTAGAAACAGCGCCCATATGGGATCCCAGCGCATTGAAGGCGAGGACTTTAATCATTAGGGTACTGCACTGGGCCTGAATTGTATTCTTTATCATTTTTGTTGAGTTGGAAAAGGCACATGTACAAATACGTATCTGTGGATATCTTAGAACGTTCCTAAAATAGAATGATAAGTTGATTCTGGTGCAAAATCTCTTGAACTTTATGGATAATTTTAACATGTATTGCTCATCAATTGGAAACCCTAGGTACAGATTTGAAAGCTTTACACAACCAAAGAAACTTCTGTTCACTCTGTTTTCCCACAAGCTTTTTCAAGCACCTCTGTTGATTCTGGGAATGAAATCTGTTTCCTACATCTGATTAGAAGGTATTTCCTCCTAATATTGTCTTTTGACTTCATTGATAATGTCCTTTGATACACAAAAGCTTTCCATTTGGCTGACATTCAATTTGTCTATTATTTAGCTGCCTAGGCTTATGGTGTCATATTTTAAAAAACCATTGTCAAATCCAAGGTCATGCAGCCCATCTCATTTTACGGATGTAGAAATTGAAGCCTGTAGGGGAGAGGCCTGAGCACACAGGGTTGCTGAAAGCTAATCACAATGACCCAAAGTTTTCTTCTCAGTCAGTGTTAAAAAAAAACACACACACACAAAGAAACAACAACAACAACAAAATACTTATTTTTTTCTGTAAAGAAAATCATTGAGTGGAGTTTTCTTTGCAATAATAAACATTGTGATTTAAAAAAAAAAAATCTGGGGCCCGGTGCGGTGGCGCAAGTGGTTAAGGTCCTAGCCTTGCACGCCCGGGATCCCATATGGGCACCGGTTCTAATCCCAGCAGCCCCGCTTCCCTTCCAGCTCCCTGCCTGTGGCCCGGGAAAGCAGTCGGGGATGGCCCAAAGCTTTGGGACCCTGCACCCGCATGGGAGACCCAGAAGAGGCTCCTGGCTTCGGATTGGCATAGCATCGGCCCGTTGCGCTCACTTGGGGAGTGAATCATCGGACGGAAGATCTTCCTGTCTGTCTCTCCTCTCTGTATATCCGCCTTGCCAATGAAAAAATAATAAAAATAAATCTTTAAAAAAAAAAAATCTGGGCCGGTGCAGTGGCATAGCACACTGATCCTCCAATCCCTGGTGGCAGTATCTCATGTGGGATATTATTCTTAGCTAGCATCTTTTTTTTTTCCCTTAAAGGTTTATTTTTATTGCAAATTCAGATATACAGAGAGGAGGAGAGACAGAGAGGAAGATACTCCATTCAATGATTCACTCCCCAAATGACCACAATGGCCAGAGCTGAGCCAATCCTCCAAGTCTCCCACATGGGTGCAGGGTTCCAAGGCTTTAGGTTGTCCTCGACTGCTTTCCCAGGCCACAGGCAGGGAGTTGTTTGGGAAGTGGGGCTGCCGGGACCATAACCGGCATCCTTGTGGGATCCTGGCACAAATTGATCACCTCAGCCACTAGGCCACCGCACCTAGTCCCTTGGCTAACATCTTATGCTAGATGTTGCCCAACTCTCGGAAATGTTGTAATATTCCTGGCCCAAAGAGAGGCTCCAAAATTTGCCTTCATTGAAAACATTTAATTTTATGAACAGAGAATTCCCCATTTTATCTCCTTCTATCACGCTTTTCCACTCTCTCTCCCACCCCTAATCCAGTCTTCTATCAGAATCTGCCCTGATAGCTAATAGAAGAAGGAGGAGAAAGACAGTGGGGAGAGAATAATCTCCTCTGAAACAAACTTAAAAAACATTGAAAATAATTATAAGTTTTGAAGCCTGTGAAGCATATTTCATCTTTTTTTTTTGAAGATTTATTTATTTATTGGAAAGTCAGATATACAGAGAGGAGGAGAGACAGAGAGGAAGAGCTTCCATCCGATGATTCGCTTCCATCCAATGATTCACTCCCCAAATGAGTGCAACGGCCGATGCTATGCCGATCCGAAGCCAGGACCCAGGAACTTCTCCCGGGTCTCCCACACAGGTGCAGGGTCCCAAAGCCTTGGGCCGTCCTCAACTGCTTTCCTAGGCCACAAGCAGGGAGCTGGATGGGAAGTGGAGCTGCCAGGATTAGAACCAGCGCCTGTATGGGATCCTGGTGTGTACAAGGTGAGGAGTTTAGCCGCTAGGCCATGCCGCCAGACTAGCATATTTCATCTTAGGAACAGAAAAAGGCAATATAATAATCTCCTTTGTTTTTCCCCAAGATTTCTGCAAAGAATGGTAGTAGGGAAAAATAGACCGTTCCTGTATAGCATGCTTTCTGGTTCAATTACTCTGTTGAACATATGAGACTACTTGATTGGGAAGACTTTTTTTTTTTAAGGTTTATTTACTTTTATTTGAAAATCAAATCTACAGAGAGAAGGAGAAAGAAAGAGAGAGGTCTTTCATTTCCTGGTTCATTCCCCAAATGGTTACAGTGTCCAATACTTAGCTGATTGGAAGCTGGGAGTCTCTTTCAGGTCTCCCACATGGGTGCAGAGTCCCAAGGCCTCTGCTGATTTCCCAGGTGCCCATATGTGATACTGGCGCTTTTAGGTGGAAAATTAGCCTTTTGAACCATTGTGCTGGCCCCATTTAATCTTTCTTTCTTTCTTTCTCTTTCCTGCTTTTTAAAAGATTTACTTATTTTTTATTACAAAGTGAGATATACAGAGAGGAGGAGGAGACAGAGAGGATCTTCCATCCAATGATTCACTCCCCAGGTGAGTGCAACGACCGGTGCTGCACCCATCCAAAGCCAGGAGCCAGGAACTTTCATGTCTCCCAAGCAGGCGTAGGGTCCCAAGACTTTGGGCCATCCTTGATTGCTTTCCCAGGCCACATGCAGGGAGCTGGATAGGAAGCAGGTCACTGGAATTAGAACTGGCACCCATATGGGATTCCGGTGCATTCAAGGTGAGGACTTTAGCCGCTAGGTCACGGCGCCAGGCCCCCATTTAATCTTAAGTTAGAGCAATCTTACTGCTAAGAGAGAAGTGAAACCCTTCCCCAGTCAGTGGGTGCTGCAAGCTCTGATTTCCAGTAATTCCTAATTAGACTGAACAGCTTTTTTTCTTTTTAATTTTTTTTTTTAAGACAGAGGTGAGAGAGATGGAGAGAAAGAGAATCTTTCACGTGCTGGTTTGCCTTCCATTATGGCTGCAAAGACCAGACCTGGTCTAGGCCGACACCTCAAGCCAGGAGCTCCTGTTGGGTGTCTCCTGCAGGTGCAGGGGTCCAGGCACTTGGACCACCTTGGCTGCTTTCCCAGGCACTTTAACAGAGAGTAGGACCAGAAGAAGTCAAGCAGTGGAAACCTGAGCTAGTGCCCGTATAGGATGCTAGGGATATGTATCCTATTAAATGTTAATGTGAATTTTGACATTCATGTTTGACATTGTGTACTTTATTTGGGTACCCATTCCATCTTACACTAATATTATTCATTCACTAATTGAACATGCACAATATTTATTGAACATCACTAATTTAAAACATTAGGCTAGGTTAAATTAATTATAAATTTTATGTTCTTTAGGAATGTATCCTTGCTGGAAGTATAGGGAAGCATACTGAGATAAGGAAGCACACAGAAATAGCGTATGTAGTCATTACCATGTAGGGTGATTGTTGACGTTTGTATAACTTGCTTCTTTGGGTCCTCTGGCTGCTTGCAAGGACAGAGACCTTCCCTAGGGAAGCTCTGTCTTGGATCCAGCACTGCTCTGCCCGGTCAGGACTAGCACAGCAACAAAAGCAATTTTTGAACAGGTTTCTCTAGCATTTTAATGCCACACAAGGAAGTGAGAAATTGGAAAATTCAACACCTAAATGCTCTTTTTTCATTGTAATTTAAAATATATTTTATCTTGTGATTGATGTTTAATCAATAGCGGTTTGTTAGTGTTTGGCTTAGCTTTCTGTTAAGAAGTTAATGGGATTTAGTGATTCCCTAAGTAAACCCTTGGCAAGACAATGCTTGAGGAAACCCTGTGACCCCTGTGCAACTCAAGAATCATTTTGCAATGTGATGAATCTCTTCTCTAGTTTGTAAGTAAAACAGGTGAGTAGTGGAGATATTAATGTTATGCTTCTAGAAAATGATGGTTTCCCAAGATGGGAGGACAACACCCTTACAGAAACATTTTTGCCCATTTGCAGCCACAAAATTTTTGAAATCACATTCAATGGATAATTTTCTTTTTTTAAACATTAACTTGCTTTATTTTAAGTTTTAATTTTACTTTAATATTGTTTACATAATTGAGAGGGATGGCCACCCATGTAGGCCTCAGATCAATGTGAGAAGGGTCAGATGTGGAGGAAGGTGGCTGGGACAAATGTTTCAATTTTTTTTCTCCTGTGTCTGCAGGGAAAAAAAAAAAGGGTGAGGGCGCCACTCCTTGCTGTCAAACCACATCAGTACTAGGGATAGGGGATGTCCAATTGATGACACCTTAGAGACCCCATGGGGGAAGAGATTTCTGAGGGTGCCACTTGAGTGGTTTTGATATTTCTGAGAAGTTATTAGTTTCGTGGCTCCAGGGCTGAAAATATCTTTCCAAGGTCTATTGATTGATACAGTCCACCTTAGTGCATCCACAGACCCAAGAACATGCTACAAAGTTTGGCCAGGGGAATTGTCCATTCTGTTCTGTTTTCCATCTTCCCATGAGGCAGTTTCTCCTGCTGGCCTAGATGATCTGGCCCATATCTCACGTTAGCTGATAAGTATGAGGGCCGACCCAGCCAGCCCACCACAGACCTGGTCCTCATACATAGCAGCGGATGGTGCTGCTTAGTCAGGGCAACCCCTAATAACCTCCACCGGGGCTGCCTCTAGCCCCAAGTTTTGCATGTACCAGACTCTGATGTGGCCTAGCCCAACCCAGAGCACATCCATTCCATCTGCCTGACCCAACCCCAGACTTGGCCCTCATGTATGCCAATAGGTTCCTCTACCTTTTCTAGCTTGCCCTCCCTCAGTCCTGGTGCTCACCAGCAGTAGGTACAGCCTAGCAGGACAGTGCCCATAATTTCCCTTGTGCCTGATAGTGGGCATTGCAATTAAGCCTGACATGACACATACACAGTCCCGGCACTTGCCAACTAGTGCTGTGGCCTAGCCTGGCTGGCCCACACACATTCTGGCTCTTGTGTACAGCAGTGCACACCAACCCAGCCTAGCCTGCTCCCACCCTCAGCCCTCATGTGAACTGGCAGGTGTTGCTATCCAACCAGGTTTGGCCTGCATGCCATCCTGGCTCTGGCTCATGCCAGTGTGTGCTGTGGACTGGCCCAGCCTAACCTGGGACACACATACGTTGATGGGTGCTTTAGTCTAGCCTGGTCTGGCCTGGACCCAGCCCTGACTTTTGCACTCACTAGTAGAAGCTGTAGCCTAGCAGGGCAGTTCCCCGAGTTCCCCTACCAGGCCCGCTGCCAGCAATGAATCTCACCTGTGACAGCAAGTTTTACTGCCCAGACTGACATGCTGACTCCAGGTCCTGGCACTCACTGGCCTGGCCTAACCCAGCCAGGCATGCCTCCCAGCTTCAGCTTTGGCATGCACCATTGAGCAGTGGGCAATACTATTTTTTTTTATTTTTTTAAACTTTAATCATTATGTATGGTCATCCTTTCATGAAAGATCAAGTTCTATCACATTTCTTTTTTGGGGGCAATACTATTTAGCCAAGCTCAGGTCTCCAATATGGGCGGGTGCCTTAGCCTGACCCAAACATGCTGTCAGTACCTTCCTTCTCCCTCCCATCTCCACCCCCCTCCCACCCTCCACCGCAACCATTCTGTCTCAGTTCCCTCGCCTACCTGTGAATGCAGGGCAATCTGCAGCCCCCATACCTGGGGGCTGGATGGTGTGTCCTGGACCGGTATTCCCCGCCTTTCCCACATGACTTTTTTTTTTTTAATTAAAATTTTAAAATGAATAATGAAAGAATAAGTAGCTGTGCTGACAAAGTGGTATGGTTAACATAAATTTGGCATTAATCAGGCCCCAAATGGCCCGGATCACACATCAAACCAGCTGTGCCTGTTTTTTTCATAGGAACACAGCAGTATGGATGAAGAGCACGCGTCACTTGTGTTGCAATCTGTGCTGCCTGTATTGAACCATGGGTTCTCGTGAGCCTCCCTTGGAAAGACTGCTCAGAGACCTGGAAAGTCTCAAATCTGGACAACAGAAATAACAGTTGGCATGTCAGGGGAGGTCAGGAAGGCAGATGGTAGGATCCATGATATGGAAATTTCTTGATTTGTTCGTGAAAACACTGAGAATTTTGAATAAGACTCCTAATCCTGGAATTTTTTATCCTAAAGGTCAGGCTGAGATACACATTGAACTAATGCTCTGCTGTGATTATAGTTTTTTATGCAAGTTACAGTCTGTTTTTTTCTCCTATTCTCTGCAAATTCTGCTAGTGTGCCAATATGCAACTGAGGTTTCACCTCTGTTGTAAACTGTCTCCTCGAATCTCTTGCAGAGGCCTTTGTACCTTATTCTGCAATTTGTCATGCAATCCTCTTGTAGATATCTGTTTCGTATTTTGAAATGCTATTCGAATATTCATTACTTATCATTTAATGTATTTTTTCCTCTTCAACTAGATTGTAAGCTTTCAAGTGCTGAATTTTTAAAATTTAGTTTTTATTAATTTTACTTATTTTTATTATTATTATTTTATGATACAGTTCCATAGGCCCCTGGGATTTCCATTATCCCCTCCCCAACGCCCTCCCCCTCACTGAGTTCCCCTATATCATTACTGTAATATAGTTCTTCATACACAGTCCTATGTCCATCATTGCAGGCATGGACAGTGGCAGAGAGTCCAGCATCCTATTGTCAAGATATAGTAAATAGTTTCATTGGGAGTCCATCTTTGTCTGGAAGTAGAGATGCATACTGCATTGTAGCCTCACATCTGGGTTTGTTAGTCTCCATTACACAGTTACTGTATTATCCCCTTAAATGAAAAGCCACAAAACAAAACCAACAACAGGAATAAAAATAGAAATTTACAATGCCATGAAGTTAAATAACATGCTACTGAATGATGTGTTGCTGAAGAAATGAAAAAGAAAATCAAGAACCTTTTTGAAGAAAATGATGCTTCTGTATGATCTATGAGTCACTGAAGAATTTATTCAGAAAAAAAATGTTTTGAAGAGATGAAACTAACAAAAAATAAATCCATGAGATACAGTTTCTATTGATCTTCGCTGGTGAAATGTGTCTCCTGTAGGCAACAAATAGATGTATATTTTTAAAATCTAGTCTACTAATCTATGACATTTGATTGATGAATTTAAGCTGTTTACATTCAGGGTTGATACAAATAGGTGGTAATTTGATTCTGCCATTTTAGGAATGGGTTGTTCATTAGTCTTCTGTTGTCATTTTACTGAGATGTTTTTCGCATTTGCCTTTGGTTTGGTGGGTGCTATTCCTCTTTGTTAAGAGAACATTTTATTTTCATTTTTAAAAAAGATTTATTTATTTATTGGAAAGTCAGATATACAGAGAGGAGGAGAGACAGAGAGGAACATCTTCCATCCAATGACTCACTCCCCAAGTGAGCGCAACGGCCGATGCTATGCCGATCCGAAGCCAGGATCCAGGAACCTCTTCCAGGTCTCCCATATGGGTGCAGGGTCCCAAAGCTTTGGGCCATCCTCGACTGCTTTCCCAGGCCACAAGCAGGGATCTGGATGGGAAGTGGAGCTGCCAGGATTAGAACCGGCGCCCATATGGGATTCCAGCGGCACGTTCAAGGCGAGGACTTTAGCTGCTAGGCCATGCTGCTGGGCCCAAGAGAACATTTTTAAATATCCTTTGCAGGGCAGGTTTGGAAGAGGCATATTTTAACTTTTCTTTACTGTGGAAGAATTTTATTTCATTTTCAAAGACAAAAGAAAGTTTTGCTGGGTACGACAATTTTTTGCTTTTGCAATCTGAAGTATGTCACTCCATTTGCTTCTGGCCTGTAGAGTTTCCTGTGAGTTTAATTGACATTCCTTTATATGTAAATTTTTTTTTTCACGAGCAAATTTAAGGATCTTTTCCTTATGTTCAAATGAAGAGAGCTTGATGATCATGTGTCTTGGTGAAGATCACTTTTGATCAAGCCTGATTGGGAGTTCTGTACCCCTCCTGGATGTTGTTTGCCAACTCTTTCTCTAGATTAGGGAAATTTTCTCTTATTATTTCATTAAATATATCTGTAAAACCAGTTTTTCTTTCTGCACCTTCTGGGACTCCCATAACTCTTATATTAGGCCTCTTAATAGTGTCTTCCAACTCCTGAATACTTTTTTTGTGGCTTAATCCAGCTGTGCTTCCAGCTTTTTGCTTCTGGTGACAGGAAATATCTTCCAATTCTGAGATTCTTTCTTCTGTGTCCTTCATTCTACTTTGCAGACTGTCTGTACTTTTAATTTGCTCCACTGTATTCTTTATTTCTGATAATTTGATTCATTTCCAGTGTGACATATTGCTTGAATTCCTTGAATGCCTTGTTTTACGTGCTTCTCGTTGTTGAGAAGAAGCTTTATAACAAGTGTTTTGAATTCTCGATGTCTTCCTTAGTTAACTCTGACGTTGGCAAAGGGTTTTGCTCCTTTGCAGGGGAGACTTCATTAATATTCATTGTGCCTCTGTCTCTTCTTTTGCTCTTGGTCATTGTACTTCTGGTTATCAGATTCTTCTTCTTGGGGCAGGTTTCTAAGCTGTGTCTCCCACAGTCTACAGTTTGTTTTAATTATTGCAGTTGGTACATGGCTTTTTTAAAAAAAAACATTTATTTTTATTTTTATTGAAAGGCAGATATACAGAGAGGAGGAGAGACAGAGGAAGATCTTCTATCTGATGTGAGTTCCCAAGTGAGCACAATGGCTAGAGCTGAGCCAATCCAAAGACAGGAGCCACAAACTTCTTTCTAGTCTCCCATGCAGGTGCTGAGTCCCAAGGCTTTGGACCGTCCTCCGCTGCTTTCCCAGGCTACAAGAAGGGAGCTGGATGGGAAGCAGGGCTACCGGGATTAGAACCGGAGCCCATATGGAATCCCGGGCATGTAAGGCGAGGTCTTTAACCACTATGTTATCATGCCGGACCTGGTACATGGCTTTTTGCTTGCAGCCAATTGTGCCAATCTCTCCAGCTAGTTCCAGGTCTGGGTTCTTATGTTAAATTTCCAGCATGGTCTCTGTAGCCCAGCTCCTGGCTCACCACCCTCCACCTCCTGTGATACTGTGCTGAGGCTGCACCGTTGTTTGTACAACCTTTCCCCCACTTCCGGTTGGAGGAGACCCCAGGATTAGGGAGATACCAGGTGTCCTATATAATTAGGTTTTTGGTGATGCTGAGCTTGCCAAAACCTGTTGGCCGTTAGGTCTGAGGGCCACATAGATTTTTCGACCCGTACAATGCCATAGTTGGTATAATTTTCCTGTGGGAGCAGTGCAATGGACTGAGCTCGGTGAGTTCTTGCTCAGCTCTGTGCTGGATTAGGCTGAAGCCAGGGATTTGGGTGAAGTGATAGCTCATCTTTGTATTCTTTTTCCTTTTATTTGAGAATTAGATAGAGGCAGAGAGAGAGGGAGAGAGATCTTCCATTTCCTGTTTCACTTTCTAAATGTCCACAATAGCTATGTCTTGGTCAGACTGAAGCTGGAAACCCAGAATACAATCTAGGTCTCCTACACGTGTGTCATGAAACCAGCTTTTTGGGTAATTAGCTGTTGCCTTTCATTGTGTGCATTAGCACGTGGCACCGGACCACTGTGCAAAATGCCTACTTCTTAGGCCTGGTAATGGCTCCATGGCTAAATTTTCACCTTGCAAATACCAGCATCCCATATTGGCACTGGTTTATGTCCCAAGTGCTCCATTTCCTATCCAGCTCCCTGCTTGTGGTCTAGGAAGGCTGTAGAAGGTAGCCCAAAGCTTGGAAAATTTGCACCTGCATGGGAGACTCAGAAGAACCTTGCAGCTCCTGGCTTCGGGTTGGCTCATCTCTGGATGTTGTGGCCATTTGGGGAATGAACCAGTGAATGGTCGTTCTTTGTGTCGTTCCTTCTCTCTGCAAATCTGATCAGCTCTTCCAATAATAAAATAAATAGATAAAATAAAATAAATCAGGTTTGGCACGATGACTCAAAGGCTAAATCCTTATCTTGCAAGCACCGGGATCCTATACAGATGATGGTTCATATTCTGGCTGCTCCATGTCCCATTTAGCTCCCTGCTTGTGGCCTGGGCAAGCAGAGGAGGAAGGTGAAAGTCTTGGGCCCCTGCACCCATGTGGAAGACACAGAAGAAGCTCCTGAGTCCTGGCTTTGGATTGGGTCAGCTCTAGCCATTGCGGTCAATTAGGGAACAGCAGATGAAAATTCTTTCTATCTCACCTTCTCTCCATAAATCTGATCTACCTTTCTAATAAAAAAAAAACCTTTAAAAAATTAATATGATCATTAAGAAATAAATCTTTAAAAAATTTTTAAATGCCCACTCCTCACTATGACTTTGATTTTCTTTATCTAGTTATCAATGGTGTTGTCAATGCTTGTGTGTATACACATAGAGCCATTGGAGAAATGCAATCAAGACCTTTGCCCACTTTTAAAGTTTTATTTATTTTTATCAGAAAGTAGGATTTACAGAGAGAATCCTATCTGCTGCTTTACTCCCTGTGGGTTCTCAATGCCCTGAACTGAACCAATCCTAAGCCAGGAGCCAGCAGATTTTTTAGGGTCTCCCACATGGGTACAGGGTCTCCAGGCCTTGGGCCATCCTTGACTGATTTCCCAGGCCACAAGCAGGCAACTGGATGGGAAGTGGAGCACTTGGGATACAAACTGGCACCCATTTCGGATCCTGGTACATGGAAGGCGAGGACTTTAGCCACTAGGCTACCACGCCAGTCCCCTTTGCCTACTTTTTTTTTTAGGATTTATTTTTTTAATTTATTTTAAAGATTTATTTATTTATTGGAAAGTCAGATATACAGAGAGGAGGAGAGACAGAGAGGAAGATCTTCCGTCCAATGATTCACTCCCCAAGTGAGTGCAATGGTCGATGCTATGCCGATCCAAAGCCAGGATCCAGGAACTTCTTCCGGGTCTCCCACACAGGTGCAGGGTCCCAAGGCTCTGGGGCAGGGAGCTCGATGGGAAGCGGGGTCACCAGGATTAGAACCAGCGTCCATATGGGATACCGGCAAATTCAAGGCAAGGACTTTAGCTTCTAGGCCACAGCTCTGGGCCCCCCTTTGTCTATTTTAAATAAAATTTTTGATCATTTGTAAGGCAGAGAGACGTGTTGAAATCTTCCATCTCCTGATTCATTCTGGATATGCCCATAAAGGCCAGAGGTAGGTCAGGCCAAAGCGAGCCAAGTATTTGATCTAGATGGCTCACTTTGTTGACAGGGACCCAAGCACTTGAGCCATTCTCACTGCCTCCCAGGATGTAGGAAGCTCGAGTCAGAAACAGAGTTGGGGAATTTGCTGTGGAATGAAGATACTCCAGTTGATGTCCTAAAAACTTTTTATTTCTTTGTGAGACAGCATGTGAGAAAGAGCTCTTCCACCCACAGGTTTATTATTGAAAAAAAAAATGGGACTAGGGCTGTATTAGCTGGAATCCAGAAACTGTGGAATCCAATCCATACGTCCCAGGTGAGCAGCAGACTTGAGTCTTCACCACTTCCTGCCAGCAGAAAGCTGGAATTAGAAGTAGGACCAAGACTTGAACATTGGACGGGCATTGAACTGCTGAGCTTAACTCCCTGAGCCTTTAGATTTTTATATAAAGCAACAGCACAACAGACTTTGTGCTATTAAAAATATGGAGGAAATGTTCCCAGAAAGGTATGGTTCCCTTACTTTCTTAGACAACGCATGCTTGGGTTGTGCGGTCTGTTGGGTTTTCACTGCAGTGTTGGCCTCACTTTGCTGGACTGAGATGCTCTATATACAAACAGCAGGAGAAAGTTGTTCTCTTCCATTTAGTGATTATCTCTTAGTGGCAGGTGGAGTGATTCATTCTCCTGCACCTCTTAGAGGAGCTTTTATGACTTGTGTGGGATAGAGTGCGGGGAGAGGTATTATACATTCTGGACTAGCATAAAAAAGAAGCAACTTCTGCCTCCAATGCAATTTCAAAGCTTGGAAGCAACACCCCATTTATAAGGCTCTGAAGAACCCCATGATTCATAAGAGGGACCATGATTCATATGAATGGAACAAACGAAATGATCAAAAATAGAATCTGTAAATCAATCTGTAGAAAAAAAAATCCTTCTGACTTAGCTATGAATCGGCTAGAATCACAGGAAGAGCCATTACTTCTAAGCTCTGGCACAACATTCCTCTTGTCTTAAACTGAATAATTTTATTCTATTCTGTGGCACATCCTTACCTGTCACGGTATTTGGAACTCAGGTTTTGAAGTGAGGCTCCATACGCTTACCCCTGTGGTCTTTGCATGATGAAACTTCCTTGAATATGCCCTGTGTTAATTATGCTCCTGTAATTGCTCACCTTGAATTATTGAGCACTTGTCATCTTTATGGTTTATATATTGACCCACAATCTTAGTCACAATGATTACAGTAACCTGCAGGGTGGGTTAGAAGGGCCTCGAATTTGAAGGAATTTGAATTTTTGCCAGAGCTGTTATTTGTTTCAGATATGAGCAATAGGATTTCAGTCCTTTTACCTGGACAGTTTTTCTCCTTCTATTGATTTCCTGCTTCTCCAAGAGTAATACATCCTTTTTAAGGAGTAGTAAACAGAACAAGGCAGTTTCTGCTTGATAACTACTGCTATATTACACACACACACACACACACACATGCATAATTTTGTGCCTAATGTTCAAGGTACTGTGGTGTTTGAAGGCATTTTTAAAAGATTTATTTATCTTTATTGGAAAGGCAGATATACAGAGAAAAAGAGAGACAGAGAGCAAGATCTTCCATCCGCTGGCATACTTCCCAAATGACCACAATGGCCGGAGCCTATCAGACGCCAGGAGCCAGAAGCTTTTGGGTCTTTTTGTGCAGGTGCAGGGTCCCAAGGACTTTGGCCAGCATCTGTTGCTTTCAGAAGTCAAAAGCAAGGAACTGGATGGGAAGTGGCGCAGCTAGGGTACAAACCGGCACCCGTATGGAATCCTGGTGCTTGACGAAGGAGGGTTAGCGATTGGACCATTGTAAATATAGGCCCATCTACTAGTTTTCTAAAAAGCAAATGTAAATGCAGAGAAAGGCTTGTTCCAGGGCTGATACAAAGGCTCAATGATGCTTTCTGCTCAGATACAATCCATGTGTTACTTTTTTCTGTTTGTATTCACAATAGTTTAATTGGCTCTGAGTATTGCATCCTACACCACCACGCCTCATGGCAGGAAAGCCTGATCTGTCTGCTTTCATTAAGGAAGAAAATTTATCTCAGAAGTCTCTAGAACATTTCTTTCATGTCTAACCAGCTTAGGTAGAATCATGTGCCTACCTTAGCTGAAGGCAAGCTGGAAACATCTCTTACCCCAGTAAATGTTGTGGAACATGCATATGTATTCTTACTGCTGGATAGGCAACTAATAGTGTCTATCACTGAAAAAAATACAAATCTTGCTTCCTTCAGGCCAAAAGGCAACCTATGATTTAATTACAATTTCTGTGTAGTGGATTCCTGGACACCCTCATGGGTTTCAAATTAAAGATATTCTTTAAGTTGATCAAAGAGAACTTCTTCAGTTACTTTGAATTTGGAGCTGCCAAGCCTGTGACCTTTCATTATTCTTAATTTTAGTTGCTAAATCTGCCCTGGGCAATTTTTTCTTGAAGTTATGTTTAGAGATGAAGTATCAATTTATATAGCATGTTTGCCAGTGACAGTCTTTCTCCAAAATGTTCTTACTTTTCTTTCTATGCGTGTCCAAATCCCATTTATCCTTTAAAGATAGTGAAAAATACTTCCTTCCATTTCAGCATCAAATATCCATGACATGCTAACTAAGTAGCAACAATTCCTTAAGAATTGGGGAAGAAAGGCATGAGCTCTGACTGCATGGAGTGTGCAGTCAGGCCGGGCAGGTGGACAATTTACAGTAAAAATGAAATGATGGAGAAGAATAGGGTCCAGTGGGAGGACAGGCAGAGGTACTTAAAACATTGTTGGGGGGATGGGAGAAGACAGGCCTGCAGCGCCCTACACTGGGGCTGGTATGATGGCTCAATTGACTAATCCTCCACCTGTAAGTGACCGCATTTCATTTGGGTGCCGGTTTGTGTCACAGCTGCTTCACTTCCCATCCAGGTCCCTGTTTATGGTCTGTGAAGGCAGTGGAGGATGTCCAAATACTTGGGACTCTGTGCCCATGTGGGAGACCTTGGAAGAACCTCCTGGCTCCTGGCTTTAGATTGGCTCAGCTCTCGCCATTGTGACTCTTGGAAACATAAGACAACCTGGAATTCATCAGGAAAAACAAAAAACAAAAGCAAAGACACACTGCAGGTATTCACTCTTTATTATTATAATAATAATAATTATTTTATTGGAAGGTCAGATATACAGAGAGGAGGAGAGACAGAGAGGAAGTTCTTCCACCCGCTGATTCACTCCCCAAGCGACCGTAACAGTGGAAGCTGAGCCAATCTGAAGCCAAGATCCAGGAGCTTCTTCCAGGTCTCCCACACAGGTGCAGGGTCCCAAGGCTTTGGGCCGTCCTCGACTGCTTTCCCAGGCCACAGCAGGGAGCTGGATGGGAAGCGGGTTGCTGGAATTAGAACCAGCACCCATATCATATCCTGGTGTGTCTAAAGGCAAGGACTTTAGACACCAGTCTATCGTACTGGGCCCGTTATTCACTCTTGTTTGCAAGAATTCTGGTTTTTTGTTTGTTTGTTTGTTTTGGTTTGGTTTTAAAACAGTTTCCTTAGGGAAGACATTTGGCCAAATAGTTAACATGCTACCCTCCTTATCCCATATGCAGCATCTATGTTTGAGTCCACACTGCACTCCTGCCTCAAAGTGCACCCTGGGAGACAGCAATGATGGCGCAGGGCGCTGGGCTCTTGCCCTTCCTTTGGGAGACCTGCACAGACTTCCTGGAGTTAGCCTGGCTCAGCCCTACCTGCTGTGGGCTTTTGGGGTAGAAGCCACTGGATGGAAAATTTGTGCCTCCTTCTCTAGCACTCTGCCTCTCTACTAAGTAACGATTTTTTAAAAGTCTTACATTGCCTTGTTGTAGTGTTGGTATTATGGTAGTTTCCAATATTATACTGAGCTGCTTTAAGATTCTTTTTGGTTGAGGGCCCAGTGCCATGGCCTAGCAGCTAAAGTCCCCACCTTCAATGCGCCAGGATCCCATATAGGCACTGTTCTAATCTTGGCAGCCCCGCTTCCCATCCAGCTCCTTGCTTGTGACCTCGGAAAGCAGTGGACTTGGGACCCTGCACCCATGTGGGAGACCCAGAAGAAGCATCTGGCTCCTGGCTTCAGATCGGCACAGCTCCAGCCATTGCAGCCTCTTGGGGAGTGAATCATTGAACAGAAGATCTTCCTCTCTGTCTCTCCTACCCTTTGTACATCTGACTTTGCAATAAAAATAAATGAATCTTTTTTTAAAAAAGATTTATTTTTATTTTTTTATTGGAAAGGCGGATATACAAAGAGGAGAGACAGAGAGGAAGATCTTCCGTCCGATCATTCACTCCCCAAGTGAGCGCAACGGCCAATGCTATGCCGATCCTAAGACAGGAGCCTCTTCCGGGTCTCCCACGCGGGTGCAGGGTCCCAAAGCTTTGGGCCGTCCTCGACTGCTTTCCCGGGCCACAGGCAGGGAGCTGGAAGGGAAGCGGGGCTGCCAGGATAGAACCGGCGCCCATATGGGATCCTGGGCGTGCAAGGCGAGGACCTTAACCACTGCGCCACTGCACCAGGCCCAAATGAATCTTTTTAAAAAAAGAATATTTTTGGTTGTGCCATCAATCTTCTGTTTGAAAGTTTATTTATGTGAAAGGGTGATGGGGGCAGACTGTCTATTTGCTGGTTCACTCCCCAAACACATGTAATAGCTGGCTCGGGATGGGCCGAAGCCAGGAGGCAGGAATTCCATCTGGGTTTCCCACCTGCGTGACAGAAACTTGAGTACTTGGGCCATTATCAGCTGCCTCCCCGGCACACTGACAGGAAGCTGGATGGGAAAGTGAGTCAGGGCTCTATTCCAGGTACTTCAGTGTAGGATTTTGGCCTCGCAAGCAGTATCATAACCTCTTGTGCCACTACTACTGCCTCAACCCTTGCTTCTTTCAGATTGCTGCTGGAAGTCATGCATCCTCTCCACAGAAACATGCATAAGCTTCAAATGCTAATGTAAGGGAACTTCTCTGCGCAAGCCCTCAGGTAAGTAGCATACTGGAAAGGCAGATATACAGAGAGGAGAACAGTCAGAAAGGAAGATCTGATGATTCACTCCCCAAGTGGTTGAACGGCCAGAGTTGAGCCAATCCGAAGCCAGGAGCCTAGAGTTTCCTCCGGGTCTCCCACATGGGTGCAGGGTCCCAAAGCTTTGGGCCGTCCTTGACTGCTTTCCCAGGTCACAAGCAGGGAGCTGGATGGGAAGTGGGGCTGTTGGGATTAGAACCAGCGCCCATTCTGGTATCCTGGTACGTGGGCTATCGCTCTGAGCCCAGCAGTTCTGATTTGCAATCTTCCAGAAAGTTTCCTAGAGTGTCCTCTGTCTCAGCATCTGTGAGAAGGGGTTGAAGTGATCTGCCAACTCTTGTGTGGTAAGGTGGGCATCATGTAGCATATGTAGGGTTAGCAATACGCGAGGCACAAGCAAGGCAGTGTTAGGTTTAGGGAAACCATGGGTTTACCGAAAAAGAGGTCCCAGAGGTTCTGGTGTGGGAAATGAGCCTGGGCCCTACCTGAAGACTTGTGGATTTTGCAAGTCATTTCCTCCCTCTGGGTTTCCGTTTCCTTCTGCGCAAAAATAAGGAGGTTCTGATTGTGGCAGTTACAAAACCCTTGGGGCAACGGCATCTAGGGACTGAATCTAGCAAGATGACGTGAGAGGAACTGAGATGAGAAAGATGCAGGTGGGCGGGCGGGTGCAGGGGCGAAAGGCGGACCCGAAGGATGAAAGGCAGGGCTGCACCTATTTCGCACCGCGAGGCTGTCGGACCCCACCCACACACTGCTGCGCTCATTCCACCTCCGTCCCGGACCCGCCTCCTGCAGCCCCACCTTCTTTTTTTTTCCCTCCCGCCGCAGAACGCGGTCACCCGCCACACTCGGCATGGCCGCCCCCACGCTCCGCTTTCCCTTTCTCCACGGCCGCGCGCGCGCTCTCGACCTTCCTCTTCACTGCCCTCGCTGCCCGCCCTCGGCCTCTTTCGATTGGCCCTTCCCGTAAGTGACGTAAGCGCTCTGCGTTTTTCACCGCCCCCATCCTCTCCTGGCCCCGCCTCGCCCTCGGTTCGCTCTGCCCTGGCGTGGGGCGGGGAAGGCGCGGGTGGCGCGCGCGCGCACGCACGCACACGCACGGCGGCGGCCGGAGGGGCGGCAGGCTCGCGCCCGGGCTCGCCCCGCGCCGCGCCAGAGGCTCGCGCACTCAGCAGGTTGGGCTGCGGCGGCGGCGGCGGCGGTGGGCGCCGAGGAGCCGGTGTGCGAGGACCCAGACGCTCCGCCACCTTCCGCCTCTCCCCGCCGGGTGTCAGTGCTGCGTGTCGAGGCAGGGAAAGGCGCTCGCCTTGGCAGCCCCGGTCGTCTCGACACCGCCCTCCATCTCGTCCCCAAGCCGCGGGCCTCGCTCGGGGTTGGGCGACTCTGCGGGGAGGCGGCGGCGGCTGCTGCCCTCCAGCCCTGCTCCTCCCGGGCCCCCGCGCCCGCCGCTCCGCTCGCCCCCCGCTGGCTTTTTTCTTTTCCCTTCTTCCCGGTCAGCCGGTGGGAGCAGGCGTCGACCCGGGAGGTCTTCTGGGCTGAGGCGGCAGCAGCTCCTCCGGCTCCATCATGTCCGCGGGCGGAGACTTCGGGAATCCGCTGAGGAAATTCAAGCTGGTGTTCCTGGGGGAGCAGAGCGGTGAGTGTCCTGGCAGCCGCCCCCGGTGCGGGCCTGCGGTCCGCCGAGGCGCCCTGGCGTCCAGCCCCTTGCCAGTGCTGCAGCCCCCACCCCGTCCAGCCCCTTCCCAGTCCTGTAGCCCCCTCCCTCCCCGTCCAGCCCCAACCCCGTCCAATCCTGCAGCCCCCTCCCCGTCCAGCCCCTTCCCAGTCCTGCAGCCCCCTCCCCGTCCAGCCCCCACCCCGTCCAGTCCTGCAGCCCCCTCCCCGTCCAGCCCCCACCCCGTCCAGCCCCTTCCCAGTCCTGTAGCCCCCTCCCCGTCCAGCCCCCACCCCGTCCAGTCCTGCAGCCCCCTCCCCGTCCAGCCCCCACCCCGTCCAGCCCCTTCCCAGTCCTGCAGCCCCCTCCCCGTCCAGCCCCCACCCCGTCCAGCCCCTTCCCAGTTCTGCAGCCCCCTCCCCGTCCAGCCCCCACCCCGTCCAGTCCTGCAGCCCCCACCCCGTCCAGCCCCTTCCCAGTCCTGTAGCCCCCTCCCCGTCCAGCCCCCACTCCGTCCAGCCCCCACTCCGTCCAGCCCCTTCCCAGTCCTGCAGCCCCCACCCCGGCTGCCGGCGCCTGCTTCCGAGGGTGGGTGTCGGGCTAGAATGCCGAGCCTGCCTGCTGGGGTCCCCGTGGATCGGGCCTGCCTGGCATGTCCTTACCCCACCCCAGCCTGCTGTCCATTCCTTTCTTCCTGCGGGCTCCGCGACCCCGTCAGCCCGTCTTGGACCCCACCCTTGTTTTCTTGTTCTTTCCCTTCATTTCGTTCAGCTAGGTGAGGCCCCGGCTCCGGGAAGCACCCCCCACCCCCAGGCCTGGGGACGGGCCGTCTGCACCCTTGGGCAGAGGAGGGTGGGATCTGGGCGTTGTTTTCCCCGGAGGCCCTGGAAGTGGTGAGCTCCTGGAGGGGAGTGGTGGTCCCGGTTGGAGGTAGAATAGCGGCAGGTTTCCACCTGCCTGGGGGATTTGTCTGGCTTCGGAAATGTTTTTGAATGGGGGCGACTTGGTTGGGGGTAAGAAGGGGTGGCGATTTTTTTGCCCCGTAGGTTGGGCTGTGGCTCGTCTGAAAAGCCGTGTTTTCTTCTCTTGACTTTGATCACTGACGATTCTTTTGGCATTGTCGCTGCTTTCTCGATCGCCGCCAGATGCTATGTCATGATCATTTTACTTGGGATTTGAAATCTCACCTCCCCTTTCTTCATCTGGGAGCGTCTGATTCTCCTCATGGTGGTGCAGGCAGGAATTCCTGAGCAGTGTTAAATATTCATTTCTTCTGGAGTGTTTTCCAGTTTGATATTTAGGATTGAGAAGCCTTAGAATGGGTATCTTCCTTTTGTAGGATTTCCTTTGGATAATGGAATGGAGTAGGAATAGATTCATCATCTAGTTACATAAATTAGATTTAAATGCCATTTAGGCTGACTTTTTCTTTTCTCTAATGCTCAGCATAACGTTTCCTGGTCTCTGATGAAATTGTTCAGTCATTGACCTGGTCAAGATTCTTGCTTGATACAACATCCTGATTTTGAAATGGTTGTCTCTAAGAGGGCCGCTTTATGGTAATAATAGTTTTATATTATGTTATACAAACGACTCTGGGTAGTTCAAGGAGTCACCCTCCTTTGTTTTTCTCACAGTTTCATGACCATCTTTCATTCTAGATACTGAAGGATTAGTACCAAGTCACCAAGTTTTTGAAGTCTAGGTATCTTAGATGAGGTTATAGAAAACATTAGTTATTTGTTTTGACTGGAAGACATACAGTGACATGAATCCATGGCATTGACTGTTAGCTTAAACTATCCTGCTTTATATGGTTTGTGCTTGTTGCAAAATTGCCTCCAGTTGGACCTGGAAAATAATGTTTGTCCTTTCATACGTGCATTATCTTCTTTTTACCATGGAAAGAATAAGATCCTCCTCTCTTTGCATGTGGATTTTCTTGAAGTATAAACATGTTCTGGTGAGTGACTAGGTAGAGCCCTTGGAGCTGGTTCAGCTGTTATCATACGGCAGTTTCAAGAAAGTGCTGCGTGTGAAATGCAGTACTGTGGTCATTATTGATAAGTAGACCCTAATGGCTTGTTGTACACTATAGAGGTATTATTGCCTGCTGAGATGCAGAGCCATTTAGTTGGCATAAAGACGTATTAATCTTTGTGGAAAGATTTCTGCAGGATTCCTTTGAATTTTTTAGGTATTTATGTTCTAGTTCTCATTGCAAACTTTTATGACTTCTTGTTTACCTTCGTTAAAGGATTGATGATTAATTCTGCACTCTACTGTAATTCTTGAAGCCTTGTTAGATTTAAAATATATATATATATGTATATTTAGACTTTTTTTAGAACAGTTTCTGGTTTAGTGTGGAGGATTTCCATGTATTCCAGCATCTGATTTCCCCCTATTAGTAACATATTAGATTTATCAATAGTAAACTGATACTGAATGTTATTAACTAAACTTGATAGTTTAGATTTTCTTTGCTTTTACCTTGTGTTCTTTGGTTCAACATTCGCTTCAGCATGCCACGTTATGGTGGGTTGCCTCCTTGGGTTCCACCTAGATGTTTCTCAGGGTTGTGTTTACCTGCTTCTTGTGGAGTTGTGAGGCTAGCTCTCCTTTGAGGCACTGCCCTGGCTGAGCAGTGTCAGCCAGTAGCTTCGACAGTGCAAGATTGAACTCACCTTCTGTGGTTGGTGTCTAGTTTTCTTATACATTAGCAGAGGTCTGTAGAATCTGTCATCTTGATATAGTTCTTCATAAATTATTTATTTTTTGGTCTGTTAGAATTCTGCAGCTCAACTCTTAAAGCCTGTACTCTGATAGCATTTACCACATGTATAATTATCTTATTTTTCTGTGTGTTGTTTTTGTCTGTTTCCCAGGGCAGGATGCAAGTCTCATTTTTATTCTTAGTTATTATATCGCCTTGGAGTGTGAATATTTCTGAGCAGCTTAGTAGCTGCTCAGAAATATTCAATAAATGATGGTTGAATCCAGCAGTAACCAAAGGTCATTGCCTATATTAGCTTTCTGTTAGGGTGAAATTTACTTTTTTTTAAGATTTATTTTGAAAGTTAGAAATGGGCCTGGCGCAGTAGCCTAATGGCTGAAGTTCTCTCCTGGAGCTCCCTGCTTGTGGCCTGGGAAAGCAGTTGAGGACAGCCCAAACCCTTGGAACTCTGCACCCGCATGGGAGACCTGGAGTAAGTTCCTGGCTCCTGGCTTCAGATCAGCGCAACACCAGCCATTGCGGCCTCTTGGGGAGTGAATCATTGGATGGAGGATCTTCCTCTCTGGTTCTCTTCCTGTCTGTATATCTGCCTCTCCAATAAAAATAAATAAATATTTATAGCAAATTTGAGACACACACACACACACACACACACACACACAGAGTTCTTTCATTCTCTGATTTATTCTCCAGAGGGCAGAAATCACCTGTGCTGGGTCAGTCGTAGGCCAGGACCTTTCCTGCATGAGTGTCACGGGCCCAAGTACTGGAGTCTTCTGCTGTTTTTTCCAGGCTACTTAGCAGGGAGCTGAATCTGGTACATGCAAAGCTTCACCCTCTATGCCACAACACAGGCCCTGGTTGCTTTTATTTATATTTATATATCATCTGGTTGTTTGCAGAGGTACTCCAGATGTTCAGAGGGATGGAGAAATCAATAATCTGAAAGCCTTCAACATGTCCCTGAAAAACAACTAAAACACTTGTGTATTTGTTTTTGGAATTAAAATCTTACTTTGTTGAAGTTGTTACTTTTTTTTTTAAGATTCATTTATTTTATTGGAAAAGCAGATGTACAGAGAGGAGGAGAGACAGAGAGGAAGATCTTCCATCCGATGATTCACTCCCCAAGTGACCACAATGGCCGGTGCTGCGTATCTGAAGCCAGGAGCCAGAAACTTCTTTCTGGGTCTCCCACGTGGGTGCAGAGTTCCAAGGCTTTAGGCCATCCTTGACTGCTTTCCCAGGCCACAAGCAGAGAGCTGGATGGGAAATGGAGCTGCCGGGATTAGAACCGGCGCTCATATGAGATCCCAGTGTGTTCAAGGCGAGGACCTTAACCATTACATTATCGCACCTGGCCCAAAAGCTGTTAGCGTCAAATACAACACAATGATATGAAAAGTAATATTAAAATTGTGTATAAGGAATTGATTTGGAATTAGGCTGTTTGTGAAACACTGAGTTAATGCCATTGGTCTTGGAGATATTAAGTATAAACTTTCTATGGTTTCTCTAATTTGATAGTGTATGTGTATAATGTTGAAATACACAATTCCCAAACAGGAATACCTTTGTTGAAATATCAAGATTTAAATTTTTTTTTTTACTTGTTTTATTTGAAAGAGTGACAGATTTTCCGTTCATTGGTTCTCAGCTGAAGCTGGACCAGGCTGCAGTCAGGAGTCTCCATCCAGGTCTCCACATGGTGGCAGGAACCCATGTTCTTGGAATATCGTTTATTGTCTCCAAGTGTATTTTAGGAGGCTATATCAGAAGAAGAGGATTCCTGCTTCCAAACATGCCTCTTTTTGTTGTTGTCTTGTTTTGTTTTAATTATGTATTTACTTATTGGAAAGACAGTTATGCAGAGAAAGAACTCTGCTCTCCACTGGTTCCCTTCCAGGTGGCTATGGTGGCCAGGGCTGGGCCAGGCAGAAGCAGGGGGCAGGGGCCCAAGCGCTTGGACTGTCCTCTGTTGTCTTCCCAAGCCTCTAGCAGGGAGATGGATTGGCTAGAACAGCTCAGACTCAAACTGAGAAGGCCAGCATTGCAGGAGGTAGCTTAATCCTGTCCCCAGTGGTTAGTTTTAACTAAAGGTTTCTAGAAGAAGTGCATTTGCTGTTTTTTTAAAAGCACATTTTTAAATTAGAAGATAATTATATATGTTAAAGAAAAGCAGGACCCAGCGCAGTGGCTCAGTGGCTAAATTCTAAACTTGTACACACTGGGATCCCATATGGGCACCAGTTCCTGTCCCTGCTGCTCCACTTCCCATCCAGCTCCCTGCTTGTGGCCTGGGAAAACATTAGAGGATGACCCAAAGCCTTGGGACCCTGCAACCACATGGGAGACCCAGAAGAGCTCCTGACTCTGGGCTCCTAGGTTTGGATTGACCTAGTTATGGCTGTTACGGCCACTTGGGGAGTGAACCAGTGGACAGAAAATCTTTCTGTCCTCTAAAATCTGCCTTTGCAATTGAAAGATAAATGTGTCTATGTGCCCGGTACAATGGCTTAGTGGCAAAAGTCCTCACCTGGAACGCTCCGGGATCCCATATGGGCGCTGGTTCTAATCCCAGCAGCCCTGTTTCCCAACCAGCTCCCTGCTTATGGCTTAGGAAAGCAGTGGAGGACAGCCCAAAGCTTTGGGGCTCTGCACCCACGTGGGACACCCAGAAGAGGCTCCTGGCTCCTGGCTTTGAATTGACTTAGCTCTGGCCATTGTGACCACTTGGGGAGTGAATCATTGAATAGAAGATCTTTTGCTCTGTCTCTCCTTCTCTATATATATCTGACTTTGCAATTAAAAAAAAAAAAGTAAAAAAAAAAAGCGCTGTGAAGATGATACATAAGAATTTCCTTGAAATCCACACACCTTGTGACTGTTCACATTACTCTGGTATATTTGTCACAAACTGTGATCAATATTTGTGCATTAGTATTGGACCAAAGTCCTAGTTTTATTCAGCTTTCCCAGGATTGTTCAGGCTTCCATCCAGAACACCATATTGGATTCTCCCTAGGACACCAAACATGCTTAATGTGCTGTGCCACAATACCCACCCTAAGGAAAGTCTGTTTTTGTTTGTTTGTTTGTTTGTTTTACCTTGTCTTGAAATGCAGAGAAATCTTTAGGAATGTCAGTGTTTTATAGAAAAAAAATTTTGATATATTCAAATGCTGCTGACTGTTAAATTAGGTAATATAATGGTAGAAAAGCATGTAGCTGATCTGCTATCCCCTTTCCCCCCGTTTTTATCACACTTGTTTTGTTCCTACCCTTTGGGATTCTGTGTGCTAGGTAGGGGAAGGTTTCCAGCAGGAGAGTAGCGGTGCAGAACGACTTACAATGTCTGGAGCATTACTGCTTAAACTTTTCTTCTCAAGTTTTCTTTAGGATCTTATAAATTGTTGAGGACCCTAAAGAGTTCTGTTGGTGTATTGAAAGTTGAGAAAATGTTTAAAAGAATAACTACGTAAGTGTAAACCACATACTTAAAGCTAAAAGTAGTAAATCCATTGTGTTCAATATCATTTTTATGAACTATTTTCCAAACAAAAATTTAGTGATAGTGGCATTGTTTTATATTTTTTTAAGATTTACTTTTTTTTAAATTGTAAAATCAGATATACAGAAAGGAGGAGAGACAGAGAAGATCTTTTTTTCCATTGATTCACTCCCCAAGTGGCCACAACTGCTGGAGCTGAGTCAGTCCAAAGCCAGGAGCCAAGAGCCTCTTCTGGGTCTCCCACATGGGTACAGGGTCCCAAGGCTTTGGGCCATCCACGACTGCTTTCCCAGGTCACAAGTAGGGAGCTGGATGGGAAGCGGGGTTGCCAGAATCAGAACCAGCGCCCATATGCAATCCCAGAGCATTCCAGGTGAGGACTTTAGCCATTAGGCTACCATGCCGGGCCCCAACATTTTTTAAGATTTTATTTAAATAATGCAGATATCCAGAGAGAAGGAAATGTGTAGAACAAGATCTCTATTTGCTGGTCCACTCCCCAAGTGACTGCAGTGGCCGGAGCCAAGCTGATCTGAAGCCTTGAGCAGGGAACGACTTCTGGGTCTCCCACACGGGTGCAGGGTCCCAGGCTTTGGGCTGTTTTAGACTGCTTTCCCAGATCACAAGCAGGGAGCTGGATGGGAAGTGGAGCAGCTGGGGCACAAACTGGTTCCCATATGGGATCCTGACATGCAAGGCGAGGATTTAACAACTTGGCTATTGTGCCAGGTGCCCCCACTTAACATCTTAATATTATGAAAGTTCTTTGATACCTACCCCTGTCTTCCTCCTCCATCACGTGTTGGAGGTCCTTAGGTTAGGGGTCCATGGATCACTCTAGGCTTAGATAGTATCAGAATGTGTATGCCTTCTTTTTTTTTTTTTTAAGATTTATTTTTATTATTTTTCATTGGAAAGGCGGATATACAGAGAGGAGAGACAGAGAGGAAGATCTTCCGTCCGATCTTTCACTCCCCAAGTGAGCGCAACGGGCCAATACTACGCCGACCCGAAGCCAGGAGCCTCTTTCGGGTCTCCCACGCGGGTGCAGGGTCCCAAAGCTTTGGGCCGTCCTCGACTGCTTTCCTAGGCCACAGGCAGGGAGCTGGAAGGGAAGCGGGGCTGCCGGGATTAGAACTGGCGCCCATATGGGATCCCGGGCGTGCAAGGCGAGGACCTTTAACCACTTGCGCCACCGGGCCGGGCCCTGTGTATGCCTTCTTGCAGTTACCTTCTGCAAGTTAGGACCCTACGAGAGAATGTTTTCCGTATCTAGTAGTAAAGCATTATAACTCAGCAGTAGAGCTTGTGCATAGTCTGGGTTTCTTATGTTAGCCTTGGTGCTGACCTTTGGCAAATTACCCCAATATCTTTATGCTTCAGCTTCTTTATCCATAAAATAAACATAATAGGGCCAATCATGCATTGTTATCATGAAGATTAGTTAATAAATACAGTATTTGAATGCCTGGTCCATGAGACATGATCATTGAAGGGGCCAGTGTTTTACTCTAAGTTAAGCCTCTACCTGCAGCCACATTCTTTGTGAGTGCTAGTTTGTATATTGGTTGCTACACTTCTGATTCAGCTCCTTGCTAATATGCCCGACTAAGCAGCTGAAGATGGCCTGGGTACTTGGGCCTCTAGCATTGACAAGGTTTCAGCCTGCCCCAACCCCGCTTGTGTGGGCATTTGGGAAGTGTACCGATCCACATTTCAGATAAATCTTCTTTTTTTTTTTTTAATTGGAAACATATATATAGAGAGAAAAGGCAAATCAGAGAGGAAGATCTGTTCGCTGATTCACTCCTCAGTGGCTGCAACAGCCAGAGCTGAGCTGATTGAACTCGGGAGCCAGGAGCTTCTTCCAGGTCTCCCATACATGTTCATGGCCCCAAGGCTTTGGGCTATCCTTGACTGCTTTCCCAGGAATAAGCAGGGAGCTGGATAGGAAGTGGGGCTGCTGCCGGGATTAGAACTTGCACCCATATGGGGTCCTGCACTTTCAAGGCACGGACTTTAGCCACTTGGCCACTGTGCCGGGCACTAATTTTTTTTAAGTTTTATTTATTTTAATGGGAAAGGCAGAACTCTAGAAGAGACAGAAAGATCTTCCATCCACTGAATTACTCCCCAGGTGTCCATAATAGTAGGAGCTGAGCTGATCTAAAAGGCAGGAGGAAGGAGCTTTCTCCTGGTTTCTCATGCAGATGCAGGGTTCCGGGGTCTTGGGTCATCCTCTATTGCTTTTCCAAGTCACAAATAGGGAGCTGGACGGGAAATGAAGCAGCTGGGACAAAACTGGCAGTGACATGAGTTTATGGCACTTGCAAGGGTAGGATTTGCCAGTTGAGGCATCACACTGGGCCCCAAACATTCTGTTTTAATTTATCCAATGTTAAATAATTTGGTAGAGCCATTCTTAGGGAATTTATTGTTTCTATTTGAGGATTAGATAATTTTTATTTTCATTACAAAGTCACACATATAGAGAAGGGGAGAGACAGATAGGAAAATCATCCGTCCGATGAATCACTCCCCAAGTGACTACAGTGGCCAGAGCTGAGCTGATCTGAAGCCAGGAGCCAGGAACTTCTAGGTCTGTCACGTGGGGCAGGGTCCCAAGGTTTTGGGCTGTCCTTGACTGCTTTCCCAGGCCACAAGCAGGGAGCTGGATGGGAAGTGGAGCTGCCTGGCTTAGAACCAATGCCCATGTGAGATCCCAGCCGTACATTTAAGGCAAGAACTTTAGCCACTAGGCCACCACGCTGGGCTCAGATTACACAATTATTTTTTTAAAAAGATTTATTTATTTTTATTGGAAAGTCCAGCCAATATACAGAGAGGAGGAGAGATAGAGGGGAAGATCTTGCCTCCAATGGTTCACTCCCCAAGTGTCCACAATGACCAGAGCTGAGCCGATCAGGAGCCAGGAGCTTATTCCCGGTCTTCCACATGGGTGCAGGATCCCAAGGCTTTGGTCCGTCCTCGACTGCTTTCCCGGGCCACAAGGAGACAGCTGGGTGGGAAGTAGAGCTGCTGGGATTAGAATCGGCACCCTTATGGGATTCCAGTGCGTTGAAGGCAAGGACTTTAGCCACTAAGCTATTGCGCTCGGCTCAGATTACATAATTCTTAAAACAATACAGTGTGATGTATGCAGCTGTCTTTAAGAGATAAAATTGGATAAACGTTTCATTGAATTTCGTCATCAGTGTAGCAGTAGTTTTAACCATCTTTCATTTGACGTTCTTCTGAGTTAATAGGATTCTAAAGTTGAAGGTGACTGTGAGGTCATCTCATCAGTCTTAGGGCTTTAAAGTGACTTTTTTTTTTTTTTTAAGATTTATTTTTATTGTGTTTTTATTGGAAAGGCAGATATACAGAGAGGAGAGACAGAGAGGAAGATCTTCCGTCCGATCTTTCACTCCCCAAGTGAGCGCAACGGCCAGTACTATGCCGATCCAAAGCCAGGAGCCTCTACCGGGTATCCCACGCGGGTGCAGGGTCCCAAAGCTTTGAGCCATCCTCGACTGCCTTCCCAGGCCGCAGGCAGGGAGCTGGAAGGGAAGCGGGGCTGCCGGGATTAGAACTGGCGCCCACGTGGGATCCCGGGCGTGCAAGGCGAGGACCCCAACCACTGCGCCACTGCGCTGGGCCCTTAAGTGACATTTTAATCTTTATATTACATAAGTAATATAATCAATTCACTAATCAAAATTATATATAAAGGCATACTTTGAGAAAGTTTACTCCCAGCTTTGTTCCTGCGACCCTATTCCCCGTCCCATGCCGCCCTTCAGTGATTAGAATAATAAACCATGTACGTTCCTTGTGTCTATTGCAGGATTTCTTCAGGCAGATACAAGGAAATTTGAATATGATTTATTTCGTATATTTACTTACAGAAAATGTATTTCTATTCTGTGAGGGTTTTTTTTTTTACTTGATGAGATTTTTTTCATATTGGTACAGAGGTTTCCTATCATTTAAAAAACTTCTGTTTTTTTAATCTGTTTGAAAAGCAGAGGGACTGAAAGTTTCCATCTGCTAACTCACTGCTCAGATGCCTACGACCCGAACTGGCGCTGTGGTCCTTGTGTTGATGTGCTGCTGGTCACCCTGCTGTCCTGTATCAGCTCGCTGGTTCGTGGTCCAGCTGCTGCTGTTCTGACCCAGATTCCTGCTAGTGTACCTGGGAAGTACATAAACAAGAAAGGGTACATTTTACCCAGTGAGTCAGTAGAGCTACATCAGCATTAAGTAAGTTCCATATTTTATTAAGATTTGTTTTGTTTTTATTTCTTTGGGTTTGTTTATTTATTTGGAATGCAGAGAAGCAGGGTGAGCCAGGAAGAGATCTCATCTTTTGCAGGTTAATTCCCCAGATGATGGTGATTGTCAGATCTGGGCCAGGCCAAAGCCAGAAACCAGGAACTCTGTCCTTGTCTCCCACATCGATCCAAGGACCAAGCACTTTGGCCGCCATCTGCTGTTTTCCCAGGTGCGTTGGCAGGGAGCTGGATCAGAAGTGTACACGCTCAGCAGCTTAACTGAATGACAGCAGCCCTTTGGCTTTTATCGACTATCATTTTCCCAAGCAACAGATCTTTCATCTGCTGACTTAACTCCCTAAAGGGAGCACTGGATCATGGTGAAGCTAGAAGCCTGGAACTCCCCTAGGTCTCTATTGTGAGTGGCAGGTGCCCAAGCACTTGAACTGTCTTTTGCTGCCTTCCCAGGCACATTTGTAGGGAACTGAATTGAAAAATTGAGTATCTGATGCTTAAACTGGTACTCCAGTATGTGATGTCAGCGTTGGAAGTGGCAGATTAATCTGCAGAATGCTGGTCTGTAATAATTACTTTTCAGTTCCAGGGACCCATCCAGGATACTGTCATTAGTCATTAGGTCACATTAGAGATTTTCATGACTGCAATACTCAAGTATGCCACTCTATGCTATTAATATAAGTAACTGTAGCCTATTCTTAAAGAGTTCCAGAAAAGCAAAGTATAATTTTTAACACAAATTTCCTTGTTCTGAAAAAAAAATTATTTGTGAGGAAGAAATACCAAAAAATAGAGATATAGTACTCTTTCAGTTCCCAGATACCTGGGGGTGGGGGATGGAAAATCAGTCCAGGTGTCGCACATGAGAGGCAGGGACCCAATTACTGTAGCCGCCACCTGCTGCCTCCCTTGGTGCCCATTAGCAAGAAGCTGGAATTAGAAGCAGAGCCAGGACTCAGACTCACTCTCAATTGGATGTCGGCATCCCTAGTGGTGTCTTACCCCTGCACCAGATGCCCTCACCCATGCTTGCTTTTTTTTTAGTTTATTTCCTCATTACATTGGACATATATGTTGCATAACTTTCTAATAAGGGGAATCATAGACTGGCCTGTCAGAGTAGCGTAGCAGTTAAAGTCCTTGCCTTATATATGCCTGGATCCCATATGGGCGCGGGTGCTAATCCTGGCAGCCCTGCTTCCCATCCAGCTCCCTGTTTGTGGCCTGGGAAAGCAGCTGAGGAGGGCACAAGGCCTTGGGACCCTGCACCCGTGTGGGAGACCTGGAAGATGCTCCTGGCTTTTGGCTTCAGATCAGCTCAGCTCTAGCCATTGCTGTCACTTGGGAGTGAACTAGCAGACAGAATATTTTCCTTTTTGTATCTCCTCTTTGCGTATCTGCCTTCCCATTAAAAAAGGTCAATACATAAATCTTTTTTTTTCCCCAAGATTTATTTATTTATTGGAAAGTCAGATATGCAGAGAGGAGGAGAGACAGAGGAAGAGCTTCCGTCCGATGATTCACTCCCCAAATGAACGGCCGATGCTATGCCAATCCGAAGCCAGGAGCCAGGAGCCTCTTCCGGGTCTCCCACGTGGGTGCAGGGTCCCAAAGCTTTGGGCCATCCTTGATTGCTTTCCCAGGCCACAGGCAGGAAGCTGGATGGGAAGTGGAGCTGCCGGCGCTCATTTGGGATCCTGGAGCATTCAGGGCAAGGACTTTAGCCACTAGGCCACGTTGCTGGACCTCATAAATCTTTTTTTTAAAAGATTAATTTATTTTGGGCCCGGCGCGGTGGCGCAAGTGGTTAAGTCCTCGCCTTGCACGCCCGGGATCCCATATGGGCGCCGGTTCTAATCCCGGCAGCCCCGCTTCCCTTCCAGCTCCCTGCTTGTGGCCTGGGAAAGCAGTCGAGGACGGCCCAAAGCTTTGGGAACCTGCACCCGCGTGGGAGACCCGGAAGAGGCTCCTGGCTTCGGATCGGCATAGTATCGGCCCGTTGCGCTCACTTGGGGAGTGAATCATCGGATGGAAGATCTTCCTCTCTGTCTCTCCTCTCTGTATATCCGCCTTTCCAATGAAAAAATAATAAAAATAAATCTTTAAAAAAAAAAGATTAATTTATTTTAATAAGAAAGTCAGATATACAGAGATGAGGAGAGACAGAGAGGAAGATCTTCCATCTGCTGATTCACTCCCCAAGTGAACGCAGTGGCTGGAGCTGTGCCAATCTGAAGCCAGGAGCCAGGAACTCTTCTGGGTCTCCCTCGCGGGTGCAGGGTCCCAAGGCTCTGAACCATCCTCAACTGCTGTCCCAGGCCACAAGCAGGGAGCTGTATGGGAAGTGAGGCCACCAGGATTAGAACCAGCGACCATGTGGGATCCAGGTGCTTGCAAAGGGGAGGACTTTAACCACTACACTATCGCGCCAGGCCCAAAAAATAAATCTTAAAAAAGAAAAAGATGCTGGTTGGGACACCCATGTCCTGTATCACAGTACTAGGTTTCAGTTCTCAGCCCCAGTTCCTGATTCTAATATCCCCTGGTAATGTCCAGTAGTTGAATATCTCCCACCCATGTGGGAGATACAAATTGGCTTCCTGGTTCTCCACTTTGAACAAATGATTGTTCCTGGTCATTGTGAATGTTTGGGAAATGAATCAGTAGATGGGAGATCTTTCTCTGCTTCTGAAGTAAATAGTTTAAATAGCTTTAAAAAGAAGGAAAATTCATTTTAATCTTTTTTCCTTAGTTTCTCTTTAAATAAATTTATTTGAAAGGCAGCGTCTCTCTGCCTCTTGGTCTCTTTGTCACACACACACACACACAGGTGGCAAGGATCCAGCTACTTCCTGTCTTCTGCCTTCCAAAGTTTTAAATTGTAGCAGTTGGGATTCATACTGGCTCTCTGGTATGGGATTCTGACAAACCCGTTGTACCACAGCACCAGCCTCAAGACAAATCTTCCATACAGCGTTGCCTACAGAGATGGTCTTGTGTAGGCTCCCAGCCAGGGACTTACTGTCACCATCCCTTCCTATATTCATTACCTGTTTAGTGCTCACTAAGTTTCTAGCAATTGAAAGAAGTTCCTGTACATAAAAAAAAGATTGAATACCTCCAGGCTTCTTTTTTTGAACTTGTCCAAAATTGTTTAGTTGGATTTATTTTCCTCTTATTTGTGTTCAAAATCTATGAGATTTCAATAATTATAGTTTATTTTTAAACGTTTTTATTTATTACACAGTCAGTTATACAGAGAGGAAGATTTTCCGTCCAATGATTCACTCCCCAAGTGAGTGCAATGGCTGGTGCTGTGCCAATCCGGGGCCAGGAGCCAGGAACTTCCTCCAGGTCTCCCACATGGGTGCAGGATCCCAAAGCTTTGGGCCTTCCTCGACTGCTTTCCCAGGCCACAAGCAGGGAGCTGGATGGGCAGTGGAGCTGCCGGGATTAGAACCGGCGCCCATATGGAATCCTGGCGTGTTCAAGATGAGGACCTTAACCGGTAGGCCACACATCCCCCTGCCCTTTTTTTCTTTTTTAACATTTATTTATCCAAAGAGAGTTATAAAGAGAAAGAATCCATTGCTGATTTACTGCCCCTGTGGCTGCTTCAGGCAGGGGTATGCCAAGCTGAAGCAAGGAGTTTCTTCTGGATCTTCCATGTGGGGGCAGGGGCCCGAGGATTTGGGCTGTCTTCAGCTGCTTTCCTTGGCATGTTAACAGGGAGTTGAATCAGGTCGAGCAGAGAGTGGTCTTACAGATGCTGGCATCGTGAGCATTAGCTTTATTCACTGCGCCACAGCACAGACCACAACTGTAGTTTTATATAAAACAATCTAAATAGTTATTTCAGTTTCAGTTTGGTAAATCTTCAAATTTTTTTTATTTCAAAAATTTGTATTTGAAAGAGTGGCAGAGAAAGGAAGAGAAAGACACACACACTGAGTTCCTCATCCACTAGTTTGTTCCCCAAATGGCCATAACAGCCAGTGCCAAGCTGAAGCCAGGAGCCTGAACTCCATTCAGGTCTCTCCCGTGGGTGGCAGAAGCCCAAGTACTTGCGCTGTCTTCCACTGCCTTCGCAGGTGCATTAGCATTGTGGAGAAGTAGAGCAGCTGACTTGAACCAGCTTTCTGATATGGGATGCCAGCATCGTAGGTGGGAGCTTAATCCACTGTGCCGGTCAAGTAAAAATAAAAATTTATAAAATACAGTCAAAAAGCTTAGTTACTTTTCTTCTTCCACCTCCTAATTTTTAAAGTACTTATTTGGAAAACAGAGTTAGCGTGAGCTCTTTTTCTGGTGGTTCACTCCCCAAATGGCTGCAACGGCTGGGGCTCTGCCCGGCTAAAGTTAGGATACTGCAGTTTTTTCTGGGTCTCCTACTGGATGCAGGGACCCAAATACTTGCACCATCTGCTGTTGCTTTCCCAGGTGTATTAGCAGAAAACTGGATGGGAACTGAAGCAGCCAGGTCTAGAGCCAGCATGCATGAGGGATGCTGATGTCACAGACAATGGCTTAACCTATCCAGAGGCTGGCCCCTCACCCTCCCTCCCTCCTTCCTTCCGTGGTAGATTAATCTTCACAACTCCCACCCCCACTGATTTCTTACTCTTTTTTAAAAATTAGAAAAAATTTTACGGGAAAGGCAAATTGGATTTATAGAGAAAAGGAGAGACAGAAAGATTTTCCAGCCGCTGGTTCATTCCCAAATGGCTGCGATGGCCAGAGCTGAAGCCAGGAGCTTCTTCCAGGTCTTCCACGCAGATACAGAGTCCCAAGGCCTTAGGCCATCCTCTAGTGCTTTCTCAAGCCACAAGCAGGGAGCTTGGATGAGCAGAGAAGCAGCTGAGACATGAACTGGTGCCCATATGGTATCCTGGAACCTGCAAGATGAGGATTTAGCCATTGAGACATGGCATTGGACCTGATTTCTTCATTTTTGACAGCGAAAGTGTAGGTGATTTTTAACATCCCAGGCAGTTTTGCAGTTTTTGGAAGGCATTGGCTGAATGTCCTATAGGTATGTTACAGTTCGTGTGCACTCTTCAGCTCAAGAATACAGTCTCTTAATGCTGTAAGTAATAAGATCCTGGACCAGTCAGTATTTCTGTCTGGCTTAGTTACACATCCATAGTTCCAGGATTCCTTCTGTTCAGTCATTTGTACCCATGTATGTGAGAGAGTCTTTAATGAATTTGTGACTTCTCCCAGCTGTAGCAGTGCTGGGCCTGGCGGTCTGTTTCGAAGTGCAGACACCAGTCTCTACTGCAAAGGATGGAGCTAAAGTTAGCATGAATAAAGCCTGTGCTAAGATACAGCAAGTGAAATTTAGATGATAAGATAAAACTGATTATCATGCTTAGAGATGTTTGGGGGTCCAGTACAGCATGCCCAAATATAGGATGCTAATTTGTATAACATATGTTGTTTGTCAGATTGTTTATGCTTGTGAAGAAGGGAATATAATAGTCTGCCACTTGTGCATGTGAACGACCAAAATATGACATAAAAGTTAACCTGGCCAACACTGCAGCTTACTGTGCTGGCCTGCTGCTGACACTCAGACGTCTGTATCGGTTTGGCATGGATCAGAACTGTGAAGGCCAAGTGGAGGTGACTGCAGATGATACAGTGTGGAGAACACTGATGATTAAACCTGTGACCTCACCTACTATCTGAATGCAGACATTTCCAGGATTACTAATGGAAATAAAGTCTGTGGAACCCTTAAGGAAATTGTGGATGGAGTATTCTCTTTCCAGACAGCTAATTATGATTCTGGAAGGAATTTAATGGAATATATCAAAAGCAGATTAGATGTGTTTCCTAATGGAGGAATATGGAGATACTTCTAAGGAACGGTTTTCAGTCTAGAAAGAAGAATATAACTGGAGACATGATTGAGAAGATGTATAAAGAAATTTGTTGTAGGAGAGAATTCAGTCTATGGGGAAAAAAACCCAATGGGAAAGTTAAAAGGAAGCAGTAGAACCTTCTCAAAATGTTCCTGATGATCATGTAGCTAAAAGGAAGACAAGCTTCCTCACAGCTTGGAAATAGGCTGCCAAGAGCTAAACCAAATGGGCCAATGTTGTAGCATGGTCATGTTATTTCCTCTGCTTATCCCCCTCCCCTCTCCCAAAGATTATTTCTTTGAAAGCCATGGTTACAGATAGAGAGGGAGATATCTTCCTTTTGCTTGTTCACTCTTTAGATGGTTGCAATGACCTGGACTAGGTCAGACCAAAGCCTCCAGGATTCTCCTACCTGGGTCTAATGGCCCAAGTAGTTGAGCCATCAACTCCAACAAGGAGTTGGATTGGAAGAAGCTGGGACTTGTCCACCATATGGGATACCAGTACTGTAGATGGCAGCTTAACTTGCTGCACCATACTGCCAGTGGTTTAATGTTTTTGTTTTGCTTTTCATATTTAGATTGCAATCTAACTGGTAATTGATTTTTAAGACTGATTTATTTATTTTTACTGGAAACGCAGATTAACAAAGAAATGTTCTGTCCACTGGTTCACTCCCCAAGTGGCCGCAGTGGTTGGAGCTGAGCTGATCTGAAGCCAGGAGCCAGGTGTGTCTTCTAGGTCTCCTACACAGGTGCAGGGACCCAAGACTTTTGGCCATCCTCTACTGTTTTCCCAGGCCACAAGCAGGGAGCTGGATGGGAAGTGGAGCGGCTGGGATATGAACTGATACCTGTATTGGATCCTGTTATATGCAAGGCGAGGATTAGCCATTGGACCATTGTGCCAGGCCCTGTAATTCATTTTTATGTTTGTGATTTTAGGTTTCTTTGTTTTCCGATATGATTTGTAATTATCCTCCTATAATGTGTTTAAATAGTGATACATTTCCCCATTATTTCTGTGTGTGAGTTTAGTAATAATCGTGTGTGTGTGTGTATATATATATATATATATATATATATGTATATATGTGAGAGCAAATTGTACCACTGTGTTTCCATTCAGTAGTGCCTTAGTACTTTGATTTTTTCTCCCCCCTTAAAAATAAAGCAACAAGGGCCTGACACGGTGGCCTAATGGCCAAACCCCTGCTCGCCTTGAATGCGCCAGGATCCCATATGGGCACCAGTTCCTGTCCCTGCTGCTCCACTTCCCATCTAGCTCCCTGCTTTGGGCCTGGGAAAACAGTCAAGGACGGCCCAAAGCAGTGGGACCCTGCACCCATCTGGGAGACCCAGAGGAAGTTCCTGGCTCCTGGCTCTGGATCAGCTCGGCACCAGCTGTTGTGGTCACTTGGGGAATGAATCATCGGATGGAAGATCTTCCTCTCTGTCTCTTCTCCTCTCTGTATATCTGACTTTGCAAATTAAAAGAAAAGAAAAGAAAAGAAAGCCACAAGAGCAAGGGAGTGGGAATGGAAGGAGAAAAGCTTGGGAGAGAGAGGTCCTTCCATGTGACAGATTACTTCCCAATTGGCTGCCAGAGCCTTATTGGCCCAAGCCGAAGTCAGGAACCAGGAGCTCCTTCGTAGTCTCCGAGTCCTTGACCTTTAGAAACCATCAGGAGTTTAAGAAGCAAAGAGAGCAAATGAAAGAACCTGCATTTGTTCATTTCCCAAGTACTTACAACTGCCAGGACTGGGCTGTGGCAAAGGCAGGGGGTGGGAACTCAGCACGATGTGACACTTAGGTGGCAGGGACTCAGGCACTTGCACTGGCATTGGGAACAGAAGCTGGTACTAGAACCCAGAGACGAATATGGGACATAGGTGGATCAGGCACCCGTCACTCTGCATGTCTGGATCTCTGATCATGTCTGCATGAATTTGAACTACTAATCACTTTTTTCTTCTTGATCATATTTGGTAGTTTTATCAATTTAATGGTTTCCCAAGAAGTGTTGATTGGCCTTCTTAGTATCATTTCTGTTTATTTTTTTTCTTATTTCTTTGAGTCTGTCTGTCTGTCTCTCTCTCTCTCTCTATATATATATATATATATACACATATATATACACACACACACACACATATTTTAAAGAGAGGAGGAGAGACAGAAAGGAAGATCTTTCCGTCTGATGCTTCATTCCCCAAGTGGCCACACCGGCTGGAGCTGAGCCAATCTGAAGCCAGGAGCCAGGAGCTCTTCCGGGTCTCCCACGTGGGTGCAGGGTCCCAAGGCTTAGGGCTGTCCTCGACTGCTTTCCCAGGCCACAGGCAGGCAAACTGGATTGGAAGTGGAGCTGCCGGAATTAGAACCAGGGTCCATATGGGATCCTGGTGCATTCAAGGTGAGGACTTTAACCACTACGCTGTCACACTGGGCCCTGAGTTTATGTATTTTAAAATTTTCACTTGTTAATTCAAAAGGTAGAGATACAGGACTTGGACTTGCTGTCTCACTCTGCAAATGCCCACAGTAGTTGGAGCTAAACTAGATGCTTAGAACTCAACTGATCTCCCCGTGGGAGGCAGGGGCCCAACTGCTTGAATCATCTCTAGTGGGAAGTTGCAATTGGAGGTAGAATTGTGACTGGAATCTAGGCACTCTGAGATGTGGGGATTCCAAGTGACATCAAGATATGCCAGATTGCTGCTTACTGCCCCTCTTTGGGTTTATCTTGCTGATCTTTTCCAACTTCTTCCATATTAGTTGTCATTATTGTTATCTTTTAAAAAAAATTTTCCAAGATGCATTTATCATTTATTTGGAAGGCAGACAGGGAAGTCTTTGATCTGTTGGTTAACTCCCAGAATAGCCAGAATAGGTGGAGTTAGACCAGGCTGGAGCCAGGAGCTCCCAGGACTCCCATGTGGGTCCTGGGGCCCAGGGACTTAAGCCATCCTCGCTGCTTTCCCAGGCCACAGCAGGCAGCTGGATTGGAAGTGGAGCAACCAGAAAGAAAGAACTGACATGGCATGCTGGCACTGCAGGCAGATTAGCTTGCTAAGCCACTGTCCCAGCCCCAATACCTCATTCCGAATTTGGTTTTATAAGTATATTCCTGTATACCATGGCCATTCCCATTTTCTAAGCCTACCTGGCTGGTCTAGGCAAGACTTTACCACATTGACTGCCTTAAGGCAGCGAATGCTGGCTGCACTAATTGGGTGTAATTGTAGCTCTAAACAAGATTAAGTTGCTATTTCTCATACTCACTCGAGGAAAATTAGTAATGTGTGAACAAGATCATTTGAAATAATGTTCAATATTTCTTTTATTGCTAGGGTTTTTTTTCTCCATAAAAAGTAATTCATGATTTACTTTGTGTTTCTACACTTAATTGAAGTTTCAAAATAGAGTAATGATACTGAAGTTGGTCTTGGGCTAGTACTAGTGCTGAGCTTTCCATTGAACTGTTCTCTTAATGTAAGATTATTTTGATTCATCTTTTTAACCTTCTGATACATTCATAAAATTATGTTGGTTTTGTTAAATGAATTGGAGAAAACCCCCATGTCATCTAAAATATAGAGATACGATCATAGGTTGAGTGAAATTTTAAAGGTAATTTAGTTTTTTTCCCCCTTCAGCTAGAACTATATCTAATACTCAGTTTCTAAGAATATAAATTTTTAATCAGGAAAGAAAAGTTACATAATACAGCATTACGTGGGGCTGGCGTGATAGCCTAGTGGCTAAAGTGCTCACCTTATATATGCTGGGACCCCTTTATGGCTGCCGGTTCATATCTTGGCTGCTCTACTTCTCATTCAGTTTCCTGTTTGTGGCCTGGGAAAGCAGTCGAGGTTGGCCCCAAACCTAGGGACTCGGCAACCATGTGAGGACACAGAAAGCTGCAGGCTTCAAATCAGTTCAGCTCTGCCCATTGCGGGCACTTGGGGAGTGAACCAGCAGATGGAAGATCTTTCTCTCTGTCTCTGCTTCTCTCTGTAAATCTGACTTTCCAATAAAAATACATTAATGCTTTTAAAAAACAGTGTTACATGAACAAAAGATCAGGCTCCAAAGCATGTGGCAGGCTTGGAGAATAAGTAGGAGTTCTCTCTGGTAGGTTAAGCATTGGAGATGAACTAAAGGCTAGCATCAAGCTTGATTGTTATTTTGTTTGAAAGGCAAAGTTAGGGCCTGGCTCAGTGTTCCAGAGGCTAAAGTCCTTGGCTTGAATACACAGGGATCCCATATGGGCACCGATTCTAATCCCAGCAGTCTTGCCTCCCATCCGGCTCCCTGCTTGCGGCCTGGGAAAGCAGTAGAGGACGGCCCAATGGCTTGCAACCCTGCACCAACATGGGAGACTTGGAGGAGGCTCCTGGCCTTGGAACGGCGCAGCACTAGCCGTTGTAGTCACTTGGGGAGTGAAACATCGGACGGAAGATCTTCCTCTCTTTTTCCTCCCCTCTGTGTTTCTGATTTTGCAATAAAAATAAATCTAAAAAAAATTTTTAAAAAAAGGGAAAGGCAAAGTTACAGAGACAGAGGTTCCAATCACTGGTTAACACCCCAAACAACCACAAAGGCCAATAATAGACCAATCTGAATACTGGAGCTTCTGTTGCTGCTTCCCCAGGTGCTTCAGCAGGGCACAGGATCAGAAGTAGAGCACGGGGACTCCAGCTGATGCCTGTATGGGATATAAGCGTCACAGATAATGAAAAAACTTGCTACACCACAATGTCTGTCCCCTTTCCCCCTTAATTAAAGCCTTTTAAAATGTTTCTCGCTATTCATTTATTTGAGAGGTGAAGGGAAAAGCTTCTATCTATTGCCATATTCCTAAAATGCTCCTAAGTCAGGATCTGGAACTTGGGGACTTAATCCACGTCTTTCGTATAGATGGCAGATGGTTGTTTTTGTTTTTGTTTTTTTTAATCACTTATTCTTTTGAAAGGCATAGTGAGAAAAATAGAAATGTTGCATCTGCTGGGTCACCTGCTAAATTGCCACAATGGTTAAAAACCAGGAGCCCAGAGCTCCTGTAGGTGGCAGGGGCCCAAGCACCGTGGGCCAGAATCTGCTGCTTTCCCAGGTGCGTTAGCATGAAGTTCTACTGGAGCAAGCTGGACTCAGCAGTTTGGTGCGATGGCAGCATCTCAGGTGGCCACTTAACCCACCAAGCCACAGATTAGGCCCCTAGGAGCTTGAGCTCTAACTCCTGCCTTTCCGGGTCTGTGGCAGCAGGACGCTGGAGGAAGAAAACAGTGTTGCGTATTGAACACAGTTGTTGCCTGGCTCAATTCCTATCCTCTTTCCATCACTTTCCTGTATATGTACCATGGTTGTTTCCTTCAGTGGATTGTCAGCTCTTTTTAGGTTTATATAATAATTAATTTTATATTCTCATTTCACGAGCCACTTTTTTTTTCACCAAAATATAGTAGTTTTGGAATGAAGTAGGAAGGAAATAGTTAGTTACCATTCAAGCACTGAAAGATTTGTTTACATTTTTTGTCAGATAATGTGTCAACGTAACAAGGTTGTAAGGTAACAAGGTCGTATGGTCACACATGTCACACAGACGTGTGTAAACCCAATCATCACGCTTATGAACCACAAAAGGATCAAGATTTGTTTACATTTTATGTATCTTTAAGCAGTTTACTTGGTGAATCTGTACTTTCAGGTGTCTTTCTTATTTTTAACTTTTACTTAGATAATTGTTTTGATTGAGTTTTAATTTTTTTTTACGTTTAATTTTATAGCAAAACCAAGAGGAAGGAAATTTTGTTTTCCTAATAGTGCCTTGCCTCTCCTCCCCCCATCAGAACATTGTTATAGTTGATTAGCTGGTGAATTATTACCATGGTGACTCCACCGTTTATGTTTGTGTTTATTCTTGGTGGTGGTCTGTGGATTGGGACAGTTGTAGAACTGTATGTGTGCGCTATCATAGAGTATTTTCATTGCCTAAGCATCATCTCTGCCAACCTCTGGCCACTATTTTTTTTACTGACTCTTTAATTTTGATTTTTCTAGAATATCCTGTAGTTGGAATTACTATAGTATGTGAAATATAAGTTTTTGGATTGATGTACTTTATAGTATACAAGTTAGTTCCTTCATTTCTGTGACTTGATAATTTAGTCATATTTAGTGTTGAATAGCATTTCATTATCACCATCCAAGTTTTTATTCCCCTGCCTTAGGATTTATTTCATTTGAAAGGCAGAGTAGCAGAGAGAAACAGAATTATCTGGTTACTACTGAAAAACATATTGATTACTCTCAAGTTTTGGTAACTATGAATAAAGTAGCCATAAGCATCTTTATACAGATTTTTATGTGAACATTTTCTGCTGCTTTGGATAAACACTAGGATATGTTGTTGCTGGATCCTGTGATAATGACTTTTTTTTTTTCTATCTACGCTTTATCACCCTGAAAACTTAAGATGTAATAAATACCATTATTTTAATAAAATACCTGCATTAAAAACATACATGTGAAAATACTTATTTCAATACATTTTCTATACAACTAGACTATCCTCTCTATTTTTAAATAGAATTGCGTAAGTGTACTTATTGTTTGTTTAAGAGAAACAAAATACTCAGTTTACAGCTTTAAAGAAAGGTTATTGGGTTTTGTTTAGAACTTCAGCATTAGTGACTAGGTTAGCAGCATTGAAATAACATGAGCTTGGTTTAATTGATTTTCTGTTTTGCTGCAGAATTGCATCACCTAGGTGAGCGACCTTGAATAGAACACTGCAATAGGATTTGCTTGCCGCTGGGCTTTTCTTGCTGTGATCCCTAGGTACTATTCTCTGATGCGTTTGTCACCTTGACAGAGTGATGACTGTAGACAACAAATAGTGATTCTTTGGTATTTCTGATTTTTTTAAAAAATCGTATTTTGATGATCAAAAACAGCAAATGCTTTCAGCTATTATTTATTTTCATGTTTTATAGTGGCTTTTTTTTTTTTCTTACTTTTTCTTTTTTTGGAAAGGCAAATATACAGAGAGGAATATCATCCGTCTGTCAGTTCATTCCCCAAGTGGCCACAGCGCTGGAGCTGAGGTGATCTGAAGCCAGGAGCCAGGAGCCTCTTTTGGGTCTCCCACATGGGTGCAGGGTCCCAAGGCTTTGGGCCATCTTTTACTGCTTTCCCAGGGCACAATCAAGAAGCGGAAGGGAAGTGGAGCAGCTGTGATATGAACTGGTGCCCATATAGGAACCTCAGGCATGCAAGTCAAGGAATTTAGCCACTAGGATACTGTGCTGGACCCTCACCTTGCAGTTTTTACATTTCATAACATTTGTTGCACCACTGTAGGCATGTAAGGTTGCTCCCGTATAATCTCCAAGCACCAGAATTACCTTTATGGTAATTAATGCAATGAATAATAGCTCTTTGCTGAAAGCTGAAGGCTTCTCAAAACTGTAAGCATAGTTGTCCCAAAGAAGAGACTCCTTTAAATTCATAACAACCCCCAATGTAGTTCCTGACCTTTAATAAACATTTTTTTAAATCTAAAGATTTATTTGTTTTTATATGAAAAGCAGAGTTGTGGAGAGCAATTTCCATTGCTAGTTCATTCCCCAAATAGCTGGCAGAACTGGGTCAATCCCAAGCCAGGAGCCAGGGTCATCTTTTATTACTTTCCCAGGCACATTAGCAGGAAATTTAATCAGAAGTGAAACAGCTGGGATTCTAACTGGTGCCCATATGGAATGTTGGCAGAGGCTAAACTGCTGGCCAAGGCTTAGCCGCCTTTATTTTTTTTTTAAGGTTGATTTATTTTTATTGGAAAGGCAGATATACAGAGAGGAGGAAAGACAGAAAGAAAGATCTCCGATCTGCTGATTCACTCCCCAAGTAGCCACAACAGCTGGAGCTGAGACAGTCTGAAGCCAGGAGCCAGGAACTTCTTCCAGGTCTCCCATGCGGGTGCAGGGTCCTAAGGCTTAGGACTGTCCTCGACTGCTTTCCCAGGCTACAAGCACGGAGCTGGATGCGAAGTGGGGCTGCTGGGTTAGAACTGGTGCCCATATGGGATCCCAGTTCTTGCAAGATGAGGACTTTAGCCAATCGTGTGGAGCCTGAGGCTTAGCCTTCTAAGACACGGTACCAGCCTTTGCCCAACCCCCCACTCCCAGTTGCTCCACTTAGATCCAGTTCCCTATTATGGTGCCCTGCTAATGTGCAGATTAGTTCCATACTCCTGGCTTTGGCCTGGCTAAGCCCAAGTATTGTGGCTATTCAAGAGGAAACTGGCAAGTGGAAGGCAAATTCCAGTATTAGATTTCTTTTTTTAAAAAACCTTATCTTTTTTACTAGAAGGATTTGAACATTTTTATTTTAAAAAATTTATTTATTTTTATTACAAAGTCTGATACAGAGAGGAGGAGAGACAGAGAGGAAGATCTTCCATCCGATGATTCACTCCCCAAGTGACCACAATGGCCGGTGCTGTGCCGATCTGAAGCCAGGAACCAGGAACTTGCTCTAGGTCTCCCACGCAGGTGCAGGGTCCCAAGGCTTTGGGCCGTCCTCAACTGCTTTCCCAGGCCACAGGCAGGGAGCTGGAAGGGAAGTGGAGCTGCCAGGATTAGAATCGATGCCCATATGGGATCCCAGCGTGATCAAGGTGAGGACTTTAGCCGGTAGGGCACACCGCTGGGCCCAGATTTTAAAAATTATGTCATTGGGCAGATATTGGCTCAGCGATTAAGTTACTACTTCTTTTACCCACGTTCCACACTGAAGTATGTGATTCGGGTCCCAGCTCCACTTCCATAAAGCATCCAACTAATAATGTGCCTCCTGGGAGGCAGCGGGTGATGGCTGCAGTCCTCAAGTCCTTGTATCCATGAAGCAGACCCAAATTGAGTCTTTTCAAATTAAAAAAATGTAAAATACATAGATTTTACCATTTTAAGCATTTTAAGTGTGTAATTTTATGCATTTAAAGTGCATCCAGGTACAAGTACCTGTATATAGAGTTATCTTTTCTAGTGAAGAGAGGTAGAAATCTTTATCACTGATTCACTCCCTTCAGTAGCTGTCCTCGACTGCTTTCCTAGGCAAAAGCAGGGAGCTGGATGGGAAGTGGAGCATCCAGGGCAGAAACTGGTGCCCATATGGGATTCTGGTGTGTGCAAGGTGAGGACTTTAGCCAGTAGGCTACCGTGCCTGGCCTACTTTCTGTATCCTTTTAGCTAACCTCTCCTTAGAGTTGAGTTTTAAAGTAATTTGCATCTGGAAGTAGTTTCTTTATTATTAAAGGTTTTATTTATTTTTATTGGAAAATCAGATATACAGAGAGGAGAAGGGATAGAAAGGAAGATCTTCCATCCAATAATTCATTCCCCATGTGACCGCAATGGCTGGAACTGAGCCAACTGAAGCCAGGAGCTCTTCCAGGTCTGCTACGTGGGTGCAGGGTCCCCAGGGTTTGGCCCGTCCTCTATCGCTTTCCCAGGCTACAAGCAAGGAGCTGGATGGGAAGCAGGGCCGCCGGGATTAGAACCGGTGCCCGTATGGGATTCTGGCAAGTTCAAGGCGATGACTTTAACCACTATGCTATCACGCTAGGCCCAGAAAGTCGTTTCTTACCTTCCATCATCAATATAGCAGACTATCCTATACAATATAGTAGAACATACTTCTGTACTTTTTATCTCAAATTAGTTTTTCTGTCCCTCACTTAACCTTTATCAGGAACTATGTTCTACTTTTTTCTGCCTTTCCAGCATTAGTTCTTGCATCCAGCAAGTACTCATTAAGGAAATAGGGGCGTGCGATCGTTTTTGTGTTAGTATTAGCTTTGGACTACAATACTTTGAAGGGTATGCTTTGAAAGTTGGGTTAGAATTCATACCCATATTGTTAGCTGGTAGAAGCTTATGTTAAAGTGGAATAAACTTACCAAGATTATTGACATGACTGATTTAATGGAATTACAAGAGTATATAGTTGGCATAGTTGGCATGTCTCATGCAGTCTGAATGCAGAAATGTGAGAAATGCTGAAAGTTGGTTGGAATGTTTTATTTCTGAAGATACTATTACGGCAGTGTTTCAGCTGCAGTTCAGTATGTTCACGGTTCACTGCTTTTCCTGTGCAAATATCTACTTGTTCCATTTCTTCCCCAACAAATTCTGTTGCTATCATTTTATCAATTAAATCCTTATGTGTGTAGGTCCATATATGTGTTTGCACTGTGTTCTATTCAGTGGGCCTATTAGTAATATATTTTCTTATTGTGACTTATAAACTTGCAACTTACGTACGTTCCCTAGCTAAAAATGTCTTTGCTATCCTATTTGTTTTAAATTTTGAGAGACAATAAGAGCTCCCACCTACTGGCTTATTTTCCACATACCTGAAATGGCCAGAGCTGAGTGCTGAAGCCATTCAGATTTCTCAGGGTGGGAGGACCATAATCACTACAGCCAGCCCCATTGCCTCCAAGGGCACTGGAGTCAGGTCAGAGTCAAACTTGGGAACTCCTGGACAAAATGCCTACCTTTAATTTCCTTTTTTTTTTTTTTTTTTTCCAGATTCTGTCATATATCTCTGTAGTCATCATATCTCCTTAGTTTCCTCTTCGCTGTGATTATTTCTCAGATTTTTCTCAGTTTTGATGATATCAACAATTTTGAAGAGTTGTGGTCAGCTCCTTTGTGTGATACATCTCATTGAAATTTGTCTCACAGTTTTCTTATGATTTGCCTAGGGTTGTGGGTTTTGGATCTGATCTGCTCTCTAAGGAAGCATACTGTAAATTTGGTATAAATTTCAGTGACTATCATATAAAAAAATTAGTCCTCACAATCTATTGTGCGAAGTCTGATACAGCATTAAAAAGAAAGGGCTCTGAACTAAATATAACTGCCACTAAATAATAGGAACAGGGGCCCAGCTTAATGTCCTAGTGGCTAAAGTCCTTGCCTTGCACGCACTGGTTAGTATCCTTGCTGCTCCACTTCCCATGCAGCTCTCTGCTTGTGGCCTGGGAAAGCAGTCAAGGTTGGCTAAAGGCCTTAAGACACTGCACCCTTGTGGGAGACCCAGAACAAACTCCTGGTTCTTGGCTTCGGATAAACTCAGCTCCAGCCATTGCAGCCACTTGGTGAGTGAACAAGTGAACAGATCTTTCTCTGTTTCCTCCTCTCTGTAAAGTTGCTTTTCCAATAAAAATAAATAAATCTTAATAGTAGAAACAGTATTTTTGAAGCACTTTTAGATTTGTGCATGCTTCATCAGTATTCCTCTTTAAAAACTTTTTAATTTCACTTTTTTTTTTTTTTTAAAGATTTATTTTTATCATTTTTTATTGGAAAGGCGGATATACAGAGAGGAGATACAGAGAGGAAGATCTTCCGTCCGATGATTCACCCCCCAAGTGAGCCGCAACGGTCGATGCTATGCCGATCCGAAGCCAGGAGCCTCTTCCGGGTCTCCCACGCGGGTGCAGGGTCCCAAAGCTTTGGGCCGTCCTCGACTGCCTTCCCAGGCCACAGGCAGGGAGCTGGAAGGGAAGCGGGGCTGCCGGGATTAGAACCGGTGCCCATATGGGATCCCGGGCGTGCTAGGTGAGGACTTAACCACTTGCGCCACCGCGCCGGGCCCTAATTTCACTTTTTTGTAAAGACATTTTATCAGCACTTTAGTAAACTGTTATTAAGCATTTGCATAAAATAAAACTTACACAGGGTTTAGATCTTAGAAACTTCCTACAATTAGGATATGACCTTTAATTGTAGATGTCTTTTATCAGTAAAGAGAATACTTTTTGGAGCCTGGCACAGTACCCTAGCGGCTAAAGTCCTCGCCCTGCATGTGGAGAGATACCTTGTGCAATGACCGAACCAATCCAAAGCCAGGAGTGGGTGTAGGGTCCCAAGGGATTGGACCATCCTCCACCACCCTCCCAGGCTGAAGGCAGGGAACTGGATGGGAAGTAGAGCAGCCAAGACATGAACTGGCACATATATAGGATCTTGTTGCATGCAAGGCCCTGAGCTTTTGTTTTTTAGGATTTATTTATTTTTATTTGGAAAGGAGAGTTACAGAGAGAGAAGGAGAAACAAAAAAATCCATTATTCACTGGTTCACTCTCTAAATGGCCACAACCAGAGCTGGGCTGGTCTGAAACCAAGAGCCAGGAGCTTCTTTGTCTCCCATGGGAATGCTGGGGCCCAAAGACTTGAGCCATCCCATGCTGCTTTCCCAGGTTATAAATGTTAGATTCGCTGACCACCAAATGTTAGATTTGCTGAGCACCAGGAAAGGAATATGGCAGCCAAATATAGAAAAAAAATTTAGATGGCTTTATTTCAGGAATTGTGTTACTTTCCTGCGTGGCAGAAAGGCAGCAGGAGCTACAAAGAGAAGAAAAAGCCAGGAAAAGCAGTGCAAGGGGATTTTAAACACCCCTTAACATGGAAGCTTGAGTGGGGTTCACTTAGGCCCTTCATTGGTGCAGTGATCTCACTGCCTCAGGGGCCTTCCAGAATTTCTTTGTCAGATCCAGTTGCAACCTGGGACCTGGCTGGAAGCAAGCTCCACCCTCCTCCGGTTACCATGGCACCCATGGATAAGCAGGAAGCTGGGTCCCAAGTGGAGCAGCTAGAATTCCAAGCAGTAACCATGTGGGATGCTGGCACCACAGGCTTATCCTGTAACATGGCCCCAGTCCTGGCCCCATCCCCAGACTGTTCTCATTTTAAGATGATTTATCAGGAGGTATCCAAGCTAAGTTGAAGAGCACCTGGATAGCTGAATTTGATCTAATACTTTTAAATGAAGTTTGAGACTGTTTATGAGGAACTAGACTGTAATTATTTAAAATTGCATTATGTTTATTAAGTTTTGATTATTAAGATTATACTAATCCCATGTCTTGAGCCAGAAATTTTTAATTTTTAATTTTTATTGGAAAGTCAGATATACAGAGAGGATGAGAGACAGAAAGGAAGATCTTCCATCTGATGATTCACTCCCCAAGCAGCAGCAACGGCCAGAGTGGCACTGATCCGAAGCCAGGAGCCAGAGCCTCTTCTGGGTCTCTCATGCGGGTCCAGGGTCCCAAGGCTTTGGCCTGTCCTTAACAACCCATCCAAGCCATGGGGCAGGGAGCTGGATGGGAAGCAGGACTGCTGGGATTAGATCCGGTGTCCATATGGGATCCCAGCATATTCACTGCTTAAAAGCAAAATAAAAATTATATGTATTCTTCTCTAGAGAAGAAGTCCATAGATTAACTCTATAAAGAAGTTTCTTGCCAAATATCAATTTCTTTTGATCAGTGTCTATGGAAGATAGTTATGTCTCCTTTTTTTCCCCTTTGGAAGTCAGTAATTTTTGTAGGAGTCTTCTCTGGCTCAATGTTTTCTTCAGATTTTCCTATAGTGTATGAAAAGAGTTAGAGAAGAAATAGAAAAATTAATTAGATATAGTTCTTTCTGTTGAGGACATTGCTCATTGATAACAAAAACCAAATATTACTAGCATAGCTTAATGGTACTTTTTGTCAAAATACGTGAAAATACTACTACTAGGAAGAGGAATTGTGGGTCTTTGGGATCTCTGCCAGAGAATTGATGCGATCTCTATTCCTGGGATTAATCCAGGCAACTTTTTATGTCACATTGTTTTTACTCATTTCTAGTAGCACTCATACTCCTTGTAAGACACTGCATTTTCAGTGTTTGTGCATTAAATGAACCAAACCTCCAGTTCTTTTTGTGAGAGCCGAAGTAAATACCCATTTGATCTGTTGTACATTAGGAATGTTACTGTAATTGTTGTTCTGCATCCTATCTCTAATTTTTTCTCAACTTTTCATGCTCTTCAGTTGTCTTCTAGTTTGGAGAAATTGTTAAAGAAAATCATACTGACAAACTTGGGTTTTTTAATTGTTACTAGAAGAATCATTACAATTATGTTCCATTCTCTACAATTTTCTGAGAACTCAGTGTAATTTGTACACTAAACAATTTTCTCTCTCTTTCTAATTTCAGTTGGAAAGACATCCTTGATCACCAGATTCATGTATGACAGTTTTGACAACACCTATCAGGTATCTTGCTTTTACTGATTTATTAGTGGTCTGTTTTGTGTGAAAGTAATATTTGAAGTATTTTTTAAAAGGCATTTACATGGGTCAGTGTTGTGGTGTGGCATGTAAAGCCACTGCTTGTGTTACCAGCATCCCATATGGGTGCTGGTTCAAGTCCCAGCTGCTCCAGAGAGGAGGAGAGACAGAGATGAAGATCTTCCATCCATTGATTCATTCTCCAAGTGACCACAATGGCTGGAGCTGAGCCAATCCGAAGCCAAGAAGGCTGGAACCTCTTCCGCGTCTCCCATGTGGGTGCAGGGTCCCAAGGCTTTGAGGCATTTTCAGCTGCTTTCACAGGCCACAAGCAAGGAGCTGGAAGGGAAGCACAGTCGCCAGGGTTAGAACTGGTGCCCATATGGGATCCTAGCACAAGGCGAGGACTTTAGCTGCGAGGCTACCACGCCGGACCCAGTAATTCATTTTTTAAAATCCAAAAATTGCTTGCCTAGTTTCTGTCCTAAATATAACACAAAAATGTTTAGGAGAAGAGCACATCTTTGTGTATATGTACAATGTGATCATAAACATTTATGAGTGGGATTATTATTCTTTCATGATAGAACCTATTCTTGATGTCCTTGCTTTTTTCATTATTTTTCCCCCTTAACTCAAGTCTTTGCATTTTTTTCCAGTCACTTATTTCTGTAGTTTTCTTTGGGTAGGGATAGGTAGCAGAAATTCACATGGGTTTGAACTTCACACTCAAGCCTATTTTCATTGCTTGGTATAAAGGGAAACCTTTCTCTAATTAGTTTCCTTTTACATTGAAAAAATTCTAGTCCTTGTGCAAAATCATGTTTGTGTATTTCTGACATCTGTGGTTGGGCACAAGTAGCAAACCTTTGTCTGTTTGTAGCCGCAGGATTTTATGAAGTTACTGGCGAACTAGCTTACAGCATCCTGCATTGGCAGATGCCTAGTCCTAGGTTCAAATACAGGTAGTCAAACTGCAGTTTCAATAATTCATGATGTAAATGATTGTTTAGTGTATGAATGCTAGCATTGAACATTTGTTTCTGCCTGACTGTGGTGTTTCTTCTGCTGTCATACATCCCATTTGAATGCTACATTCCTACTCACCTTCAAACTATTGTTACTTGTTAACATCGTTGTTTTTTGTTTTGTTTTGTAGGCAACAATTGGCATTGACTTTTTATCAAAAACAATGTATTTGGAGGATCGAACAGTGAGTAATTTTTTCAGTGTGCAGCTTTTTGCAATATTCCAGGTTAGAATACTATGAGCAAGTGTGTAATTAATGATTATACTCACTAAAGTTAATATATAGACCTTGAGAAAAATTGTTGGTACTTAGCACTCTGTATTCTGATTTCTAGGTGAGATCCAAAGGAAGAGAGAAAGCCAGTTATTTGTGAAAACCTGAAATTCTTTGGCTTATGAGACAAAATTTGTCATCATGACTTGGAAAAATAAAAGAAAGATAAAGCTAAATTTTTTGAAAAAAGCTTATAACCTTTGAATGCTGTTTTTTAAGATTAATTTTTATTGGAAAGGCAATAGAGAAAAAAAGAGAGAAAGATCTTCCATCCACTGGTTCACTCCCTAAGTGGCCACAGCAGCCAGAGCTGAGCCAATCTGAAGCCAGGAGCTTTTTCCAGGTCTCCCATGTGTGCAGGATCCCAAGGCACTGGGATTTCCTCCAGTACCCTCTCAGGCCCCAGGCAGGGAGTTGAATGGGAAGTGGAACATCCAGGATATGAATTGGCACCCATATGGGATCATAGTACATGTAACGCAAGCACTTTGGCCACTAGGCTATTGCACCAGGTCTGAATGCGGTTTTTTTTTTTAAGGTTATTTATTTTACTTGAAAGAGTTACAGAGATAAAGAGAGGGAGAGACAGAACGATCTTCCATCTGCTGCTTCATTCCCCAAATTATTATGATGGCTAGAGCTGGCCGATTCCAAACCCAAGAGCTTCTCTGGGCCTCCCGTGTGGTTGTAGGGGCCGAAGGACTTGGGCCATTTTCTTCTACTTTCTCAGGCCATAAACGAAGAGCTGAATCAGAAGTGGGGCAGCAAGGACACATATCAGTGTGTATATGGAATGGTGGTGTCACAGCTGGAAGATTAGCCTGATACGCCACTGTGCTAACCCAGAAAGTTATTTTTAAGGCGTTTGGAAAGATTGCATTTGAATATCACACAATTTATTACCTTAAGATTTTGTTTATTGAAATAGAATGTATACCAAGATGGCAAAATAGAGCAAGTAGCATGTATTTGATGGATTTTTATATTGTTTAGAGCATGCTTTTTAAACACAGTGTAAATCTTATACTCTAGTCTACCTACCCTTTGAAGATGTTTATACACAATATCTCACATGCAGTCTGTGGGACCTCCATCTCAAAGAATTGTGTTTTATCTCTGTGTGAGGTTTGTTTTTTTTTTTTTTTTCCTCCTTTATGTTTTCATATATAACATGCTATTTCTTAAAATTTTAAAGCCTGGAACTGCTTTATAATGGTAAGAAAATGTAATGATTTTTTTCAGGCTTTTCTTCCTGTAGTGTGAATGTGAGAAAAGTAAGTGAAAGATCTTATATAGGATTGCCAAAAAGTATTTCTCCTCTTTTGTTATGTTACATACAATGTTCTTGGGAGAAACATGAGCACAGTGTTAAAGGCTCAATTCCAAACTACTTCAGACTAATCTGGACGCAGTAAAAAGAGACATTTTAGCTTCAGAAAGGCTTTCAAAAAAGCATTTAATATTTTACTCTGGCAGACCACATGCAATTTACTGATACTTATCTCATGTTTTTTCAATATTCAAAAAAATTAGCAGTCAACTTATTATCTGAAAGGGACAGGTTTTAGAGAGGTCAAATGGAGATACCATATTTCAGTTGTGCAAATCTTTCACGATGATGTTTTTCAGTCTACCTTCAGATCAAGCGTATTTTAGTATTATTGATTCCTGAAGGAATCTTTTGTTACTTTCATTTCTCATTCAACCTCTTGTATGAATATCCTTTCTAGTCCCTTCTCACTGTTCTCCTTTAAAAAATTTTCTTTTTAGTGTTAGCTTGGATTTTTTTTTTTTTTATTTGTTTTCTCCCATCCCACAGATAAGGCTGCAGCTGTGGGATACTGCGGGTCAGGAACGTTTCCGTAGCCTCATTCCCAGTTACATCCGTGATTCTGCTGCAGCCGTAGTAGTTTACGATATTACAAGTAGGTATATTGCAACGGGTTGACCTTTCTTATTTTTCTTGCTTGTTTGACTGATTTTGTTGTTAGGTACGATTGCAATTATGGGACACAGCAGGTCAAGAGCGGTTCAGGAGCTTGATTCCTAGCTACATTCGTGACTCCACTGTGGCAGTTGTTGTTTATGATATCACAAGTGAGTGGGGGGAATTATGCATTTCTAATCTTTCAACCTTTAGCTTAGCTGCATGCATGTTTTTTTGTCTTGTGCTTGTTTTCCCTCCTGGCATGTGAAAGTATGTTGTATCACAGCAAACATAGACAGACCAGTTAGGTCAGAAATATTTGCTTTGGTGTTTATATCAGTATGCTTCGTTTCTACTGTCCTAGGTCATTCACTCAAGAAATTGTTTCTTTTTCGTCCTTTTATACTCCTCCTCAAAGCTTTCTTACTATCCTGTTATCCATAAGCCATACCATAATTACAGTTGAAGAAATCTCTTCTTTTGCATTAAAATCAATCTGCAGATTTCTCTACAATAGAATAACCTGCATTAAAGGCTCTTGCGAAGTTTTCTAAGTCTTCCATGGCTTCTGTTGAGGCTATTAAAACTTGCGTTGGCCAGCCTTTCTCTGCTTTCTGCTTCCAGCCATTCTCTTTCTACAGAGGAAGACAGAGAAAATGTGATGTGCAGTTTTTCTTTATCATTTTTGCTTGGATCATATGACTGACTTTTTGATGAATTACAATAGGAGATGAAATAATTAATGGTCTTCTCATACTGGGTATTGTCTTTGGCCTTTCAAATGATTGTAAATATGCACAGAGCATTTCAAGTGACTAAGAGAAAATACCCTCTGCTTGAAATTTTCTCTGTAAATTGGTTTATAACATAATGGCAGCATTTAGCATTATTCTATGCAGTAATCCCAAATTTGTAGGGTTGTACAGCATCTTGGACTTCTTCAGAAGCATATAAATAAATTTGATTTGAGCCAGTAGTACCATTACTATACATCTTTTCATACCTACTCAGCCACAAGTCATACTGCTAAATAATAATGGTAATGACAGAATTAGAAATCATAGGATTGTGTTGGGAACTTTATGGCTAGAGGCTATATGCAGTCCTTCTCTTGCAGCTTTACTTTGGGTTGCTACTTGTTTTAAATAGAATGTATGTTGGTTATTGTGCATTGACAAGTTTTGTAGCTTTAAAATGTTTGTGCTCACTTTAACCAAATCAACTGAAACCTGGTATATTTTCTTTTAAAATTTCACAAATGTGGTTAAATTATTAATAAAGTATTTTCCTTAGCTAGTGTAAGTGAATTGAAGCACTGAATTCAGTACTTGAAAAGGTGAATTTTTTATGTGATTCCAATGTGTTAAGTTAATAAACTTCGGGTTAAAGTGATCAAAAACTGAGTAAGCAATGCAAAACAGGTATTGAAAACTGTTTAAAGGCTTTACAAATTTTCTGGATGTGTTGGGACTTATTGGCTGACATACTTTTGGAAATGCTTTCTTTGTCATGTTTGATATGTGTAAGTGATCAAAAAAAGCACTGTGGCAATATGACACCATATTATCTGCCTTAGCTGTCTGTGTATTTCAAAAAGTTTTTTTTTAATTGCTTAGTAAGTCACATTCATTTGGTTATTGTCAAATTTTTTTAAGCTACTCTGAAAAGAATCCTGAGAATTTTATTCTTAATATTTGCTTAAATCACTGACAGTTGTAACCAGATAAAATGGAATTATGTTGCAGGCACATTAAAGGTGGGTTCCTAATGTGCCAGCCCCCTTCCAGCTTCCAGGGCATGTGGGCAGGAGGGTATCCATCTGTTGGAGAGGCATTTTTAGTAACATTGATCTCTTTATCCACTGTCCTATACCAGATGTTAATTCATTCCAGCAAACTACAAAATGGATTGATGATGTCAGAACAGAAAGAGGAAGTGATGTTATCATCATGCTAGTAGGAAATAAAACAGATCTTGCTGACAAGAGGTATGAAGTGATTTTTGTATGTACAGAATGTTTGATTTTCATGTTAAGTAGTCTGTTAGCTTTGTTCACTAAAAATTTGAGAGGAGATTGATTAATCCTTAAGTTTATACCTGCTTTCCCTCCATTTTTTGAAAATATTTATTGGACCTGGCACGGTGGCGCAAGTGGTTAAGGTCCTCGCCTTGCACGCCCGGGATCCCATATGGGCGCCAGTTCTAATCCCGGCAGCCCCGCTTCCCTTCCAGCTCCCTGCCTGTGGCCTGGGAAAGCAGCGGAGGACGGCCCAAAGCTTTGGGAACCTGCACCCACGTGGGAGACCCGGAAGAGGCTCCTGGCTTCGGATGGGCATAGTATCGGCCCGTTGCGCTCACTTGGGGAGTGAATCACTGGACGGAAGATCTTCCACTCTGTCTCTCCTCTCCGCCTTTCCAATGAAAAAAATAATAAAAAATAAATCTTTAAAAAAAAAAAGAAAATATTTATTTATTCTTATTTGATAGGCAGAGTTAAAGGGAGAGAAAGAAAAGAGAGAAAAAATATCTTCCAACTGCTGATTAATTCTCCACATGGTCTTAATTGCTGGAACTGGGTTGGTCCAAAGCCAACTCCAAGCCTGGAGTTTCCTCATAGTCTCCCATGTGGGTGCAAAAGCCTAGGGACATTGGTCATGTTTTAATGCTTTCCCAGGCACATTAGCAGGGAGCTGGATCAAAAGTGGAGCAGCTGGGACTCAATCTGGGGTTCATATGGGATGCCAGTATCACAGGTAGAGGCCTAACCTACTGTGCTAAGTGCCTGCCCCATTCTTTAGTGTTGAAATCTGAATAGAAATCCAGTCCTTAAGGGAAGTTGAGTTTTGTTTAAGTTTGTGTGGGTAAACCAATAGGTATTTTGCATTTTTAAAGCCTTATAAGCCAGGTAATATATTTTTTAAAGCAAACCATTTCTGAAGTATCTTGTCCTCAAAAATTATTCATACTTAATGCACAATCTTTGCTTAATAGTCTTCTTTAAACATTCACTATAATTCAATGGTGTGGGTTTTTTGTTTTGGGAGGATTTTTTAATTGTATGGTTGAGCCAGGCTTTGCAGTTTAACTGAATAGCTTGATTGTGATACCTTAATCAAATGAGCAAAGCCATATTCACATCACAGGATGCTGAATGTATTAACATTCACTGTGGAAACCATGGCTTGGAATTTTGCTTTCAGCAGTCTAAAACAAATCTATATATTCTTTTCTAAAGTAAGTTTAACCATACTACTTAACATTTGGAGCTTTCACTTATTATTGTTTTTCATTCATTAATTGGATATTGAAATTCAGATAATACACTTGTGATATTAATTGAAATGTTACAGAGAAATGCCAGTTCAAAGATTTGTGGAAATCTTAAGCTTGTCTTTGTCTGTGACAGTTCCATTAGAATTGGTAGTATAGTTGAAAAAAAAAAAACCAACACTTTTTGTTTTGTTTTGAAAGTACATTCAGAATTGAGTGCTTATTGGTTAAGATGCCAGCAGTTCCCCATTGAAATACCTAAATTCACTTCCCAGCTCCAGCTCCTGATTCCAGCTTGTTGCTAATGCAGACTTGGGAGATTCAATGACAGCTCAGGTCATTGATTTTCTGCTCCTCATGGGATTCTCCGACTGAGATCTGGCTCGTGCTTCAGCTGGCTCAGTCCCAGCTGTGTGGCATTTGGGGAGTAAAGCAGCCTATAGGCTTTGTCTCCCTTCCATTTTTTCTGTCTCTCAAATAAATATTTTTAAGTGAATTTGAAGTATGATTCCATCTTTCCTTTCGAAGAAGCATTTTGTTGCATGTGTTGCTGTGTTATAAATTTTCACTATCGTATTTATCTTCAACATGAGAATTAGAAGATTGTGTTAAAAACTGGAGTCAGGAGCCAGAGTTAACTATTAAACCTATGTAATTTTGATGTGGTATGCAGGCATCTTAACCACTAGAATAAATGTTCACACCTGAGTCTATATATTTTTAACGTTTTAGAACATTAATTTTGAGAGATGGGAAGAGAGAGATCCTAAGCATTGCTTCATTGCAGAGAAGCCTGCAGATGGAGTCAGGAAGTCAATTCTAGATCTCCATTTGAATAGCAGGAATCTAGTTGTTTGAGGTGTCGCAATGCTTCCCAGCATCAGCATCACCTGGAAGCTGGAGTCAGGACCTGGACAGCTAATCTAGCCTCTTCAGCGTAGGATATGGGCATTTGAACTACTAAACTAAATGCCTTCCCCTGAATCCATGAAGTATCTTGCCTGATGATTCTGACAGTCAAAGTAAAATTGGGATACTTCCCGTAGCTAGCCTTTAGCCATTTTTATTAGGATAACAATAGTAAATATACTCAGGTTTGTTTTCTTCTTCTTTTTTTCATTTTAAGAATTATTTTAGGGCGTGGCGCGGTGGCGCAGTGGTTAAGGTCCTCGCCTTGCACGCCCAGGATCCCATATGGGCGCCGGTTCTATCCCTGCAGCCCCGCTTCCCTTCCAGCTCCCTGCCTGTGGCCCGGGAAAAGCAGTTGAGGACGGCCCAAAGCTTTGGGACCCTGCACCCGTGTGGGAGACCCGGAAGAGGCTCCTGGCTCCTGATCGGCATAGCATCAGCTGTTGCGCTCACTTGGGGAGTGAATCACTGGACGGAAGATCTTCCTCTCTGTCTCTCCTCTCTGTATATCCGCCTTTCCAATAAAAAAAATAATAAAAATAAATCTTTTTAAAAAAAAGAATTATTTTATTTTTATTACAAAATCAGATGTACAAAGAGGAGGAGAGACAGAGAAAAAGATCTTGTGTTCAGTGATTCACTCCCCAAGTGAACACAATGGCCGATTCTGCACTGATCCAAAGCCAGGAGCCAGGAACTTGCTCCAGGTCTCCCACATGGGTGCAGGATACCAAAGCTTTGGGCCGTCATTGACTGCTTTTCTAAGACACAAGCAGGGAGCTAGAAAGGAAGCAGAGGTTCCGGGCTTAAAACCGGCACCCATATGGGATTTTGGCTGTTCAATGTGAGGACTTCAGCTGCTAGGCCACCACACTGGGCCCTATACTCAGGTTTCTAAAACCAGGAAAGATTTCTGCTCGAAAGCTTTAAACTTATAGACCATGCATTCAAGAAATATGTGAGAGCCCAGTGCAACAGCCTAATGGTTGAATTCCTTGCTTTGTACATGCTGGGTTCCCATGTGGACACTGGTTCTAATCCCAGCAGCTACGCTTCCCATCCAGCTCCCTGCTTGTGGCTTAGAAAAGCAGTCAAAGATGGCCCAAAGCTTTGAGACCCTGCACCCATGTGGAAGACCCAGAGGAGGTTCCTGGCTCTTGGCTTCGGATCGCTGTAGCTCTGGTCTCTTGGAGTGAATCATTTCCTCTGTCTCTCCTCCTGTCTGTATATTTGACTTTACAATAAAAATAAAATAATTTTAAAAAGAAGAGAGAGAAGTTCATTGTGTATGACTGGTATTGAGATGCACACACAGTGAGTGTAGGCAGCTTAGTTTCAGAATAAAAAAATTGTTTTTGAGTGTAATATATCCAGGATCCTGTTATTCTAAGTGCAGAAAAATGAAAAGCAAAGTTTTAAGAAGCTTTTATTCCAGAGAGTGATCTAAGTAATATGTATTGATTAGCCATCTATTTATTAATATTTTTTCTTGAAAATAGATAGTATGATAGATAAAGGGAATTGTTAAAGAGACATTAAATCAATGAAAATAAATAAAAGAAGTTAGGGAGATGTGAAATATCTAAAAGGGTAAGAATGCAGAAGAAGATACTGCACATGACAGCACTTTCAAATATATCTTTTTTCTTTTTAAAGATCTATTTATTTTTATTACAAAGTCAGATATACAGAGAGGAGGAGAGATAGAGAGGAAGATCTTCTGTCCGATGACTCACGCCCCAAGTGACTGCAACGGCCGGTGCTGTGCCGGTCCGAAGCTGGGTACCAGGAACTTCCTTCAGGTCTCCCATGCGGGTACAGGGTCCCAAAGCATCGGGCCGTCCTCAACCACCTTCCCAGGCCACAAGCAGGGAGCTGGATGGGATGTGGAGCTACCGGGACCAGAATCGGCACCCATATGGGAACCTGTCGTGTACAAGGCAAGGACTTTAGCCACTAGGCCATGCCGCTGGACCCTCAAATATATCTTTAGAAAAATTTTTAAGGATGAGCCTGGAAGAATGACTCAATTGGCTAATCCTTCACCTGCAAGCACTGGGATCCCATGTGGTGCCAGTTCATGTTCTAGCTACTCCACTTTCCATCTGCTTGTGGCCTAGGAAAGTAGTAGAAGGTGGCCCAAAGCATTGGGACCCTGCACCTGCGTGGGAGACCCAGAGGAATACCCTGGTTTTGGATTTGAAGATTTTTCTCTCTCTCTTTCTCTCTTTTTTTTTTTCTTTAAATATGCCTTTCCAATGTAAAAATGAATATTTTCTTTTTAAAAGGAATAATACCTGGCCTTTGGCCTGAATAACTCATTAGTTGAGATGAAAAATAAACTGCCCAGATTTAGGAGAGAACAACATGATTTCAGTTTTGTTCTTGTTACGTTGAGAATGGCCGTTAAATGTTCAAATGATGTCCACTAGGATATAAACCTCAAGTTCAGAGCAGGAGTCCAGGCTAGAATAAGTTTGGGAGTCATGAGCATTACTGATGTTTTAAGGTATGAGACTGCTTGAGATTGCCAAGGAAGTGATTGCAGCAGATAGAAAAGAGGTCCAAATACTGAAGTTTCCATTTTTTATAACAGTATATCTCAGCCTTGGCACTGTTGACATTTTGAGTCAAAGGTAAGAACTGATTTTCATCTTCCGCCTACATATGTGCAGTTTTGCCATGTCATTTATTGAAAAGACTGTCCTTTCTCTAGTGTTTTTTTTTTTTTAGCTCTTTTGCCAAAAATTAGTTGGCTTAGGTATGTGGCTTAATGTTTGGACTTTCTAATCTGGTCCATTGAACTCTTAAGCTAGTATCAAGTTACTGTAATTACTGTAGCTTTGTAGTATACATTTTAAAAAAGATTTGCTTATTTATATTGCTAAGATGTATAGAGAGAGGGGAGACAGACATATCCTCTGTCCAATGATTTACTCTTCAAGTGACCACAACGGCCAGAGCTACGCTAATCCGAAGCCAGGAGCCTGTTCTGGGTCTCCCATCCATGTGCAGGGTCCCAAGGCTTTCAGCTGTCCTCAACTGCTTTCCCAGGCCATGGGACAGGGAGCTGGAAGGCAAGCAGGGCTGCTGGGATTAGAACCGGTGCTCATATGGGATCTCGGTGCGTGCAAGGTGAGGACTTTGCCGATAGACCACCATGCCGGGCTCTACTTTCTTTTTCTTTTTTTTTTTTTTTTTTTTTAAGATTATTTTTATTCTTGGGACCCTGCACCCACATGAAAGACCTGGAGGAGGCTTGTGGCTCCTGGCTTCAGATTGGCTCAGTTCCAGCTGTTGCGGCTGCTTGGGGAGTATTATCATCAGACGGCAGATCTGCCTCTCTTGAGTCTTTTCTCTATAGCTGACTTTGCAATAAAATAAATAAATCTTTAAAAAGAAAGATTATTTTTATTCTAAAAGAGTTGACGAGGTACAAAGAGATCTTCCATTTGCTGGTTCTCTCCCCAAATGGCCACAACATCCAGTACTGGGCCAGGCTGAAGCTAGAATCTGAGGAGCTTCTTCCAGGTCTCTTATATGGATGGCAGGAGTCCAAGTACTTAGGCTGTGTTCTGCTGCTTTTCTTAGGCCATTAGCAGGGAGCTGCATTGGAATTGGAGTGGCCAGAACAAAAGCAGTGCCTGAAAGGGATGTTGGTATCACAGGTGACAGCTTAACTGTTTCAACATGAGCCCCTGTAGCTTACTTTTAGATCAGATATTGTGATACCCTGTTTGGTTGCTTGATTGATTGCTCTTCCACCCCAGCAGCTTCCCTCCCATCTCCCCACTTGGCTGTTCTGATCTTTGTAGTTCTACATAAACTGTAGGACTATTTTTCCTATTCCTTTAAGGAAGGTCACTGGTATTTTGATAGGGATTACATTGAATTTGCACGTTGCTTTAGTAAGGCCATTTTAAAATTTTTAATTCTTAAAAACCAGGAGCAAGGAATATCTTTTGTTATTATTATTACAAAGTCAGATATACAGAGAGGAGGAGAGACAGAGAGGAAGATCCTCCATCCACTCACTCCACAAATGACAACAATGGCTGCTGCTGCGCTGATCTGAAGCCAGGAGCCAGGAACCTCTCCCAGGTCTCCCACACAGGCACAGTATCCCAAGGCTTTGGGCCATCCTCAACTGCTTTCTCAGGCCACAAGCAGGGAGCTGGATGGCAAGCAAGTCTGCCAGGATCAGAACTGGCATATTGGATCCTGGCGTGTTCAAGGCGAGGACTTTAGCCACTAGGCCACCACGCTGTGCCCAGGAATATCTTAATGAATTCCTTCATCCGTGTTTTATATATGTATGTATATATTTTTAAAATTATCTTTTATGGCCCTGAGTGGTAGGTAGCTTAGTGGCTAAAGTTCTCACTTTGCACACTTGGGATCCCATATGGTTTCTGGTTTGTGTTTCAGCTGCTCCATTTCCCATCCAGCTCCCTGCTTGTGACCTGGGAAAGCAGTGGAGGATGGCCCAAAACCTTGGGACCTTGTACCTGCATGGGAAACCCCGATGAAATTCCTGGCTCTTGGCTTTGGTTCGGCTCAGCTCTAGCAGTTCAGGCCACTTGGGGAATGAACCAGTCCATGGAAAATGTCTCTCTCTTTCTCTGTATAAAATCTGCCTTTCCAGTTAAAACAAAATAAATGTTAAAAAGTTTTTTTCTTTTTATTGGAAAGGCAGATTTTACAGAGAGAAGAACCAGCAAGAGAGGTCTTCCATCTTTTTGTTCACTCTACAAGCATCCACTGCTTTCACAGGTCATGAGTGGAGAGACCTTGATTGGAAGTGGAATGGCCAGGACACAGGTCAGCACCTATCGGGTTGCTGACACCAGCAAGGGGAGGATTAACCTGATATGGCACCACTCTGGCCACATGTTTTGTAATTTTTATAGAATTTTTCACTTTCTTTTTGGCTAATTTGTTTTCTAAGTATTTTATTTTTAAATAGCTATTGTCAATGGGATTTCTTTGTTACCTTCAGCAAGCTTCTTATTGGTATTTAAAAATTGTGCTTTTATATATTGATTCTTGTATCTTGTGACTTTAATAAATTGATTTTTTTAGTTTCAACTTTTGGTAGAGTGTTTAGATTTTTCCGTGTATATATATTCTTTAAAAATGTTATATGTGAGCAAAGATATTTTTATTTCCTCATTTCCAATTTTGATGCCCATATTTCTTTTACTTCCCTGTTCTTGCTCATATTTCCAGTACTGTATTGAACAAGTAGTGAGAGTGGACATGATTATCTTGTGCTGCATCAAAGGAGTATTGGTTTCAACTTTTCCCTGTTCAAGATGATATTGGCTGTTGAGTTGTCATATGTAACCTTTTTTGTTTTGAGGTATTTTTCTTCTAGTTCTAATTTGTTCAAGAGTTTTTATCATCATGGGAGTCTTACCCATATATATGGGATGCTGGTGTTACAGGCAACAGTGTTAACTCACTATGCCACAACACCATTCCCTCATGAGTCTTTTTAGCCTTAAAAATTTTAGCATTTTCTAGTTCAGTTTACTGAAAGGACCTAAAGCAAGAGAAGTGAGCCCAAACCCTCATCTATCATTTCTCCTTTGAAGGAATCAAAAACTATGTAAAAATAGGTATCAGTCTGAGGCATAATGTGTTGGGGAAATGGGCAGGAAATACCTTCTCAAGAGAGCCGTTAAGGGCTGTTGGGTCATGTCAGGCCTACAAGCCAGCTCAGAGAAACTCTACTCATTAAAGGTAGGGAATTTTGAGAGTGAATGATTACTATATTTAAATTCGTAAACCATAATAATACTACAGGTTATGATTGAAGCTCATTGATCACATTCAGAAGATGCTAAAGATTGCCTTCCAACCCCCTTCCCCACCCCTTGTTCTGTCAGAGTACCTAAGGATACTATACAGTTAAAGGTTTATTTTTAGTGAAGTATTTTTGCAGCAAGCATTGACTCAGCAATTACAAAACTCATGTCCTGTATGTAATACTTGTCTCTGGGACTTATTTTAATGTGCACAGGGAAGACAGTGATATTTCTCAAGGACTTCAGCCTAATGGAAGACACAGATTGAATTTCCAGCTCCTGCTGCAGCCTTCTCCAAGAGTTAGTCATCACATTATTTGGAGAGTAAACCAGCAGATGGTAGTGCAAACATGCTGTCTTTCTCTCTCCCTCTCAAAGAAATAGCAGTTACCTTTGTTTTAATTTACTATAAAGGACATTATTGGGATAATTGGCAGAACTTGAATTTTTGGACTGCTCTCACCTGTGCAGCCATCAGTATTAGGAATAGTTATTTTCAATTTTTTTTTTTATAATTTTATAATATTGTCTTTCAAAGTAATAATTTGTTTATCTCTATTTTTTTACAGGCAAGTGTCAATTGAGGAGGGAGAGAGGAAAGCCAAAGAGCTGAATGTCATGTTTATTGAAACTAGTGCGAAAGCAGGATATAATGTAAAGCAGGTAAGTTTTCTTTGAGTTAGGATCAAGTTTGTCAGATTGAGGAAAGCATATTGAATAACTGTGGGAACATTCAATTGTATTGTGTGTGTGTGTTTTTTTTTTCCAGTGAGCAATAGCAGGCCCTTGAAGTAGCAGCATATTTTCAAACAATGAATAAATACAAAATGAAACATAGGTTTTAGAAAAAGAAAAAATTGGCCAAATGTTTTACTTTGTGTACAGGACAGCTATTTCATTCTGATTGCAAAAATTATGATTGGAAAGTAAATTTATCATACTCTAGTTAACGTCCTTACTATAGCTTCTCAGGTAAATTTGCTTTATTTAATAGTGTAAATTGTGGAAATAATAGTCTTGCCCACTTTCCTGTATCCTTTGATCCTTTGTGCCCTAATTAACTATGTAAAAATTGTCAAAGGAAAAAAAAAATGTAATTGTAAGACTAATAAAGCAAGCAAATTTTTAATGTTAGTAGTAATGTTTGTTTCTTATAGAGAATGTATTTTCAGATTAGTTTAATAATAAACTATTAACACTGTTGTTGAGCAGTGTTTATAATAGAAGTATTTAGTAGCACAGGAAGATAGTGAGTATGGAGAGAACTCACATATCATCAAGTTATTATCTTTTTTAAAAAGATTTATTTATTTTTATTACAAAGTCAGATATACAGAGAGGAGGAGAGATAGAGAGGAAGATCTTCTGTCCGATGACTCACGCCCCAACTGAGTGCAACGGCCAATGCACTGCCGATCCGAAGCCGGGTACCAGTAACTTCCTTCAGGTCTCCCATGCGGGTACAAGGTCCCAAAGCCTTGAGCTGTCCTCGACTGCTTTCCCAGGCCATAAGCAGGGAGCTGGATGGGAAGTGGAGCTGCCGGGATTAGAACCAGCGCCCATATGGGATCCCGGCACGTTCAAGGCGAGGACATTAGCCACTAGACCACTCTGCTGGACCCCATCATCAAGTTATTTTCTTCAAGATTGAACACCTTAGGGCCCAATGCAGTGGCCTAGCAGCTAAAAGTACTCACCTTGTATGCACTAGGATCCTATGTGGGCGCCGAATCTAATCCCAGATCCCTGCCTGTAGCCTGGGAAAGCAGTCAAGGACAGCCCAAAGCCTTGGGACCCTGCACCTGCATACGAGACCCAGAAGAAGCTCCTGGCTTCAGATCAGCTCAGCTCTGGCCGTTGCTGTCACTTCGGGAGTGAATCAATGGAGGGAAGATCTTCCTCTCTGTCTCTCCTCCTATCTGTATATAAAGATAAATTTTTTAAAAAAAAGATTGGATAGCTTAAAACCACCCACTGAATTCTTCATTTCTACATAATATAGAATAGGAGTCCCATATTTGTAAGATTTATGTAATTAATTTTTAAAATTATTATATTATTAATTTATTATTTTAAAGGCACAAACAGGCATGGGATAAAAAGTCTGAGATCCTTGCCAGGTCTTGCACCATGGGAATTGCCATTCAGTGAATACACACCAAGTTCTAGACCTCAGTATATTTGCTAGTCCTTTAATATATTTTATTTGTGGAGGTTAATTTGTTTATTTGAAAGGTAGAGTTACAGAGAGAAGGAGAGACAGAGAGAGAGAGATCTTCCATTGACTGATTCACTCCTTAAAATGGCTGCATTGGATCAGAGTCATGAGCCATGAGCTTTTTCCAGATCTCACAAGAGTGCAAGGGACCAAGCACTTGGGCCATTCTTTGCTGCTTTCTCAGGCACATTAGCAGGGAGATAGATCAAACATGGAGTAGCTGGAACTCAGCACCCGTTAGGGATGCAAGTGTCACGAGTTGGGGCTTTACACACTCATACTGCTCCTATATATTTCTCTTTTATTTTACCAAAATTAAGTAATTGAGCCTGGCTTGATGGCCTAATGGCTAAATCCTTGCCTTGCATGTGCATCAATAAATAAATAAATGAATCTTTAAAAAATAGAAGTCAAATACTTTATTTTACTCACTTGAAAGAGTAGTAGGTGAGGCAGGGAGAAAAAGACAGAGAGAGATCCCATGTGCTAATTCACTCCTGAAATACTGCAATGCTGGGGACCAGGCCAGACCACACCTGGAACCTAAAACTCCTTCTGGGTTTCTCACACGGATGGCAAGGATCCAAGCGTTTGAGCCATAGCCATCATCTGCTGCCACCCATAGTGTCCATTAGCAGGAAGCTGGAGTTGGAATTGGACCCAGAACTCAAACCAAGGTACTGCAGTATGGGTGAGGGCAAGATTTTTTTTTTAATTGGAAAGGCATATTTATAGAGAAAAGGAGACAGAAAGAACTTTCTTCTACTGGTTCACTCCCTAAATGGCCACAATGGCTAGAACTGAGCTGATCCAAAGCCAGGAGCCAGAAGCTTCTCCAGGTCTCCCACATGGGTTTAGGGTCCTATTCTCTGCTTCTTTCCCAGGCCAGAAGCAGGGGTGGAAAGTGGAGTGGTTGGGACATGAACCAGTGCCCTTGTGGGATCCTGATGCTTGGAGGTGAAGAATTAGGCTATTTTGCCATTGCACCATTCCCCAAGTGGTCTTTTAACCATTGCACCAAATGTATACCCTAATATGTATATTTTTATATTAAAGATGGCCTACAGAGGATCAAATCTGATTAAATTAAATAAGCAGTTTTCTTAAGACCTCTACTGTTTTCACTTTACCATTCTCCTCTTACCTTACACTAATTGAATAATGTTAAATTATCACTAACTTTTTCCTCATAACATTTCACAGTTTCTTCTCTGTGCTGTGGTGCTATTCTCTTTGCTTAGCATACTCATTTTTTTTCCTTTGCTAATTTCAGTTCCTCCTTTAAGTTCTAGTTTAGATCAGTCAGCTCTCCAGCAACATTTTCTCTGTTTTTCCCACCACACCTCATGGCTGTAATAAGTAATGGGTTTTCATTCCTGTTATTCCTGTTAAACAAATTATTGAATGTAGTATGTTATGTTATGTTTAAATTGTGTGTCTTAGAGCCAACATTGTGTAAAATAGATTTAAGCCACCTGTGTTATGCCAGCACCCCATACAGAAGTGCTGATTGAAGTCTTGGCTGTATCCATTTTGCTGCTAATGTACCTAGTAAGGCAATGGAGAATGGCCCAAGTATTTGAGCCCCTGTCTTTCTTCTGGGAGATTAGAATAAAGTTCCTGGGCCTGGTGCAGTGGCCTAGCACCTAAAGTCCTTGCCTTGAACACACTGGGATCCCATATGGGTGCTGGTTCTAATCCCAGTGGCCCCACTTCCTATCCAGTTTCCTGCTTGTGGCCTGAGGAAGCAGTCGAGGATGATCCAAAGCCTTGGGACCCTGCACCCATGTGGGAGATCTGGAGGAGGTTCCTGGCTCCTGGGTTCAGATCGGCGTAGCAGTGGCCGCTGCGGTCACTTGGGAAGTGAATCATTGGATGGAGGATCTTCCTCTCTGTCTCTCCTCCTCTTCGTATATCTGACTATGCAATTAAAAAATAAATAAATCTTTAAAAAAAAAAAAAAAGAATAGAGTTCCTGGTTCCTTGCTTTGACCTGGCCTAGACCTGGCTGCTGCAACCATTTGAACTAGTCGGTGAGATCTGAATTGAGTTTCTAGGTCTTGAGCTTGGTCTTTACTTGGCTCAGCTTTGGCTGTTGTAAATAAGATTTATTTTATTATTTGAAAGGCATAATTAGATAGGGAGAGACACAGAAAAGGAGGTCTTATCTCCCATCCCCTGGTTTGCTCCTTAAATGGCCACAACAACAGCCCAGGCTGGGTCTTGCTGAAGCTGGGAGACAGGAGCTTCTTCCAGGTCTCCCACGTGGGTGCAGGGATTCAAGCACTTGGGCCATCTTCTGCTTTCCCAGGCCAGAAGCAGGAAGCTGGAACAGAAGTAGAGAAGCCAGTACTGGAACTGATGCCCATATTGGATATTAGTGTCACAGGTGGCAGCTTTATTCACTATACCACAGCATTGACCCCCAACAATAACATCTTATGTTAATAAATATATTTAAATAATAATAAGTTATAATGTCTCTGCATCTGGAATATACAGTGTGTTTCTGTCATGTGGAAAAAATGACTTGTTGATTATAAGTATTAGCAAAGAAAAGCATTTTTGTTTTTTCTATTTTTGTAAGTCTTTTATAAAAAGTTACTGTTTTTTTCTTGCCCACCATTTCTCCTAAACTTGGATATTTTCTGGATATTCATACAAACCACATGACAAAAATGGAACATCACCAGTATAGAATGAATTAGTGAGATAACAAAAAACAGATCTGAAAGTTTATCCCCCAGACACAATTTTTAAAAGTTTCTAAAATTTAATTTTTGATGTGTTTACATAGTTGGGAGGTCCCCATGAGGACCACTGATTGAGGTGGGATGGCCAAAGCATGGGGGATGGTGAGTGTGACATGTGTTTCCAGTTTTCCTTTTTTCTCTTGCATGGGGCGGAGAATGGGGAAACTCCCAGCTGCCAAACTACATCAGCACCCAGGGATGGGGGATGTCCACTTCATGTTGTCTTACAAACCCCAATGTGGAGAAGAATGTTCCCTGGGTATTGCTTGAGTGGTTTTGACAGTTTCAAGACACTGTTGGTTTTGTTTCTTCAAGGTTGAGAAAATCTTTCCAAAGTCCACTGACTGACTAAGTCCATCCTAGTGCATCCACTGACCCAGACACTTGCTACCAAAGCTTGGCCAGGAGAGTTGTCCAACCTTTTCTGTTCTTCATTCTCTGACATGGCACTCGGTGTCCTCTGCAGGCCTTAATGAGCTGGCTGTCATGTCCACCATGACATGCTAGTCACTGCACAGGCATCAGCAACCAAGGAGGCCCAGTGCTTATATATGCATTCCAAAGTTGGGCCCCAAATCCTGTGATTTTCCCTGTAGCCATAGTTTTGAGTCCAGTGGTGCAGTTGGGAGATCCCACAAGATACCTCGCTTGAGGTAACCTCAGATCTGCCCTTATATATGCCAGCCAGTGTGGAGTCTGGCTCAGTCCAGAATCAGCTCAGTCTGTTACATCAGCCTATGCGTGCACCTGGTGATTACAGTTGTCTGATCAGTTCTGGCCCCAGCCCCATGTCCTTTGCAAACCTACAGGTGCTGCGTCCCAGCCCAACCCAGTGTGCCTCAGACCTGTCCCTTGCCCACACCAGTAGGGACTGCAGCCTATTTGGGATGACCCTCAGTAAACCCTCATCAGGCCCACCCTAAGTCCCAGCTTCTGCACATGCCAGTATATACAGCAGACTAGTCTGGTCTGTCCCATATCCCATACAGCTTTCGTATACAGCTATGGGTATAGCCTCAGCACCCATAACTTACCCACAACCCAGTCCACACATATGCCAATGGGTGCTGCCACCTTATCCAGCCTAATATGCTTCCAGCCCTGGCTTTCATGCTCTCTAGTGGGAGCTGCAGCCCAGCAGAGGAGTTCCCACAGTTCCCTGCTAGGCCCATTCCCAGCTCCGGATCCTGCACTTCCTAGAGGATGCTGCAGCAAAGTCAGCCAACCAGCAGTTATCCTGGCTCTTACTTGAGCCAGCAGCCTGACCCTTCCCCAAACCCAGCTCATTTGCGGGCCAACGGTTGTTGCAGCCCTGCCCAGCCCAGTCTACCCCTAGTCGCAGTTCCTATGCTCATCCATGGGAACAGTGACCTAGAAAGGGAGCTTCTACAGCACCCCCAGCCAGACTCACTCCTAGCCCAGGATCTTGAGTATACTGGTAGATGCTGCAGCTCAGTCTAGCATGGTCCATCTCACCTTGGTGTTCCCTGGTGGGTGCTACAGACTTGTTACACTTGGCCTTTCTCCAGTCCCAACTTGTGCTGGGGGGTGACACAGCTTAACCAAGCCCGTCAGCCCCCAGTCCTAGCCCTAATGTGAACTGGCAGGTGTAGTGTCCCAATCTAGCCTGGCCTGCACCCTATCCTGGCTCTCACACCTGCCAGGGAATACTGTAGCTGAGCCTGGACTGGACTGTCCTTAGCCTAGGATTTTGTTGCTCACCAGCTGGGGCTGCATCATAATGGATGTTCCCCAAGCTTCCCTATCAGAACAGCTCCCAGTTACAGATCTGAAGTGCACCTATGGGTACTTGACTTAAACCTGACTTGACCCACTTCCAGTCCCAACATTAAATGGCAAGTATTGCACCCTTGCCGGACTGGCCCATATCCATTGTACCTCTCTGGTGGGTGCGACAGGCCACACCCACATTGGCCCTTGCCATTGAATGCTGCAGTGAATGCAAACCTGCCCCCATCTTGGCTCCTGTGTGTGCCAGTGTTCTACAGTTTGGCCTAGGCTTACCTGGTTAGCCCTTGAGCCAGTCCACACTCACTTACCAACAAGTGGAACTGCTTTGTCTGGCCTGGCCTATATCCAGCCCAAACTAATGCTTACCAGTAGGAGCTACAGCTCAGTAGGGGAGTTCCCAAAATTCTTCCACCAGGGCCACTCCCAGACCTGGATTTTCATGCATGCCAGTGAGTGTTAGGCCACTACTTGGCAAAAATCTGTCCCCCAATCTTGGCCTTTGTGTGTGCTGGTGGATATTATGACCCAGCTCACCCCACACCTGCGAATGCTGCAGCCTGGACCATGCCAGCCGGCTCCCAACCCTAGTTCTTATGAGTGTTGTTGAGTTCTGTGGTCATACCTAGCTCAGCCCATCACTATCCCAAGCCCTTACTCAAACCACAGGTATTACAGTCTCACAGGGGTGAGCCCACAAATCTTCCACACAGTCTTTGTCCAGACCTGGTTCTCGTGCGCCAGTTAGTGTCATGGTGAGGTCTGTCATGGCCTACCCTCTGTCCTGATACTGCTAGGCAGGTCCCTGAGCCCTAGCTTTCATGTGTGCATGTGGGCAGTAGTTGATGCTAACTAGTCCAGCTCAGGTCTCCCATGTGGGTGGATGCATTGGTCTGACCCAGAGAGATCCTGCAGTTTCTCTCCTCCAAACCACTTGGTCTTAGCCTCCTCATTTACCTGTGATTACAGTGGCTCAGTCACTGGAAGTCTCCAAGAAGTCATTTCTTACTTGTAATACACTCCCTCAGTGATGCCCCTACCTATACACATCTCCAAAGCCCCTTCCCTGGGCAATCCATGGCTACCACCCCCGTGAATACATGTGGGTCCCTGGAGCTGGTCTTCCAGCAGGGTGGTGTTGACACTATCAAAAATTTTTTAGAGTGCTACATGTCAACCACTTGGTTGTTTGTGCGGTCAACTATACTTGCTGCTTATTGATAGTACTAAATACATGGTTGTTTTTAGCTGATTCTAGTGAGAATACATTACAAGCAGTTTTCCTTCATAACCAAAATTCTTTTAAGTCTGGATCAAAGTGTTGAAACTATTTACTAATGCATGGAATTTTAAGCTCATTAAGATAGTATTTTAATTTATTGTGTAACGCTAATACACTGAACTTCAAAGAGATTGTGTTTATATTCAGATTTTATCAGCACTTAGGTTTAAAAAGGGTAAGGTTTAACAAAGGACACCTCCTAATGTTATCCTATTACTACTAAATGCCATCAGTCTAATAATTTAACTTTTGTTAAGTTTTTAAGGCTTTTTTACTCATCTATTAGTAGCTTTCACAAATATAACAGCATCTGGTTTCTTTCTGAATGTTTATCCACATATGAAACTGAAGTGTATATATAAACCCACGTAGAACCACCTGATACAATTATTATTACATTGATGTTACGCGTTGGTGCTTTATACATCAGAAATAATGTTAACATAAGCAGATCACATATTGAAGTTAAGGGATAGGCGCTTGGCACAGTAGTGAAGATTCCTCTTGGAATGCCTACATCCCTTATTGAAATGACAGGGTGAGTCCTGGCTCCACTCCCAATTCCAGATTCCTGCTAATGCAGACACTGGGAAGCAGCAAATGATGAGCTCAAGTAATTTCATCTCTGCTATTCACATGGAAGACTTGCATTGAGTTCCTGGCTCCTGGCTTCAGCCTGGCCAAGCCCATCCATTTCTGTCATTTGGAGAGGAGATGAAAAAAAAAGTAAGAATCTGTTGCTCCTTCTGTCACTGTCTTCTCACTCCCTCAGTTTGAACAGACTGATCTCAGTGTTTGCTCCTTTGCTCCTCACACACAGTCTAACCACTTTTGCCAGCACTCATTCCAGTCATGAAGGAAGAGCCAGCTGTGTTGGATTTGAGTAATCTTGTGTTGAACTCTATTAATAGTGCTTTTCAAAGGAATTAGGAAGAGTATTAACATTAGACTGCCTTTTCGCTGACTTTAGAACCTAACCCTTTATGAAAAAAAAAAAAGAATGCCACTATGCATTCTAGTAATTTAAAAAAAAAAAAAAAAACCACCTCCCCCCTACCCCTAGATACAGGAAGGAAAAAAGAGAATGTGAAAACAATGATCTCATCTTTCTTCTAGCCCTTGACCCTTTGCACCCTGATCAAATATATGAAATTATCAAATAAAATTTATAAAATTAAAACAAAGAGCACCACTATACATTCTGCTAAATGAATGATCTTTTCTGAGTTTCTGTAGAACTTGATGACTCAACTGACATTTTCACTGCTTATTTTGAAGCTGTCTGGTCAGAAAGCAGAGATCATGTCTCTATTCACCTATTGTATTTGTACAGTGCTTCTTTTTATGTATTATTGGAATGAATGGATATGTGGCAATATGCATTCTTGACAGTAAAGACTAGATAAAGAATAGCCCAGAAGACACAGCCTTAAGTTGCCACCTTGCAGGACTAAGCCCTTCTGTTCAATGAATTTTTCCTCCAGTTGTCACATTTCTCTTTCCTACAGCTCTTCCGACGTGTGGCAGCAGCTTTGCCTGGAATGGAAAGCACGCAGGACAGAAGCAGAGAAGACAGTATCCTTTTTTGTTTCATCAGAAGATTTTATTGTCAATGCTGGTTTTCCAGCCCCTCATGGTTGGCTAAGGAATATTATGCCATTGCCTTTTATAGCCAGGAAATTGATCAGGCTTAAGAGCACAGAAAACCAGGTTGTCTGTTGCAGGTAGGGCATAGATCTATCCAATTGTACACTTTGTAGCCTGCTGCTCACTATAATTAGTGCAAGGGGTGTGTATGTGTGTGTGTGTGTGTTGCATTTTTAATGAAGAGACTCTTAGAATCCTTATCTCCTGCTTTTTTTTTTTTTTTGGAGGAGTCCTGGCCTTTCCCCTATAGCATATCATGTCTCCAGTTTTCTTCTGACATTTAAGCTGCTTGGGACAAGCAAGAAATAACAGAATGAGCTCTTTTGTGGCCACTCCTTTCAGAAATAGGACGTAGTAAAGTACATGCAATTGGTTATTTCTAAGGATTTTGAATTTTGCTATTTTACGTTTGCCTTTTTATGTTTTCCATGTGCAAAAGTTTTAAAAAGTGATAAAGTTCATAACACAAGTCGGTCAGCTCTTCTCACTTCTGAATGTTTTATGTTTTCAAGCCCTTATTATCTGTAGTGACATAGTGTGTTCTACCAAGTTAAAGTCCTATCATTTATTAAATTATCCCCATTATTAGAACTCTTGTGGGCTGTTTCCAGGTTTTGTTACATAAAATTCTATAAAGTATATCACCTTCATAAGGTTTCTTACTCCTGTAGAATAATTTCTTTAGGACAGATTCCCACAACTAGGTCCTGTCCCTCATTCCTTACCCTTGCTTTATATAGTAAACATAGTAAGCTCTCCCTGTGGTGAAGTAGCTATTTGGAGTATATAAGGAGCTTGCCAGGAATGTCAGTATTTAGAAGAATTTAAATTGTACTTTTCCACTTACAGCTCCTTAACTTCTGTTTCAGTGATTGACATAAAACTGGAAAAGCCTCAGGAGCAGCCAGTCAGCGAAGGAGGCTGTTCCTGCTAATGCGCCGCGGCACCTTCACCCTGCTCCGGAAGCCCACTGCTTTGGCCCTCTTCCTCTCATTGACTGCAGTGTGAATATTGGCTTGAACCTTTCCCCTCCAGTAATAACGTATGGCAACTCATCATTGCTGCCTGTCTCGTGGAGATGATCTGTTAGCTTCACAAGCACAAAAAAGTCAGTGTCTTCATTATTTGTATTTTACAAAAAGCCAAAAGATTCAGCATATTCCAGTGATAACTTTAAAAATTAGATACATTTTTCTTAACATTTTTCCTTTTTTAATGTTATGATAATGTACTTCAAAATGATGGAAATTTCAGCAGTAGTATCAGTGTGGCTTGGTTAAGAAGCAGCGTGCTCACAGCAGCGCTTGGCCAACCTCCTTGATCCCTCCATGTTTTCCTCACCTTCACTTAGTCGCCACTCCCTATTCTTACCCCTTCACGTTCCTTCAAAAGAGATAGGAGGTAGCAAAGCACCAGTCTGTCCAGGCTCATTGAACTATCCTTAAATTTCATAGACTCCTTCTGCTCTAGGCAAAGGGCCAAGAGATCCAGCATTATTATTGAGCACTGATAGGAATTACTTGAAGTCAGACACAGCTGTCTTGGTAGGCAGTGCTTGAATGAGGGAAGGTTCTGGTGCATCTTCAGACGAGTCCTGAGGAACATCCTGAGTAATTACAAGTAGGACATAGATTTCCCACCAAAACCAAATAACCCTTTCACACATGTTTTCTTAGACTTTTGGAGAGAAAAGTAACAGTGCTTCAGAACAAACTTTTTTAATATTCAATTCTAAATAGTAAATCATAAAATTCTAATAAATTGATTTCTCTCAAGATTTTAAAGTACTCAAGGTAGCGTTATTCTGTTTGGGAAAAAAAAAAGCCTTTCTGAGCAATAGAGTTTGCATTTTTTTTTTTTAATGCTATGCAGGTGAGGCACTATAAATCAAATTCCTTTTAGAAGGACAATGGAAGAATTTAAATTTGGAACTGTGACCAAAACCACTACACTAAGTAGAGATAACAATATCAACAAAATAACCCTCACGGAATAGCAAAGACTGCTCAGGACATTTGAGGTCAAATAAAGATAGAAACAGCTTTCTTTGATAAGCCTTTAGAGGCAGATTAGAAAAATGTACATCAAAGAGGGAAAGGAGAGAATGCAAATAAAACTTAATATTATGCAGATTTATGCCTTATTTTTTAGCATTTTTAAAATGTTGGGTCTTTCAGGTTGGTTTTGCTTTTTATTAGATCTGTATAGTTTGGTTAATTGACTAGTGATTTAGTTTTATATTTAAGCTGCAATTAATCCTTTCTTCGGTGATATTTATTTCTTTGCCTTTTTTTTTTTTAACTTCAATATTTAGATATTTTGTTGGGTCTATTTAGAGCTTCATCACCATGGCAATATGTATTCCCTTAAAACACTGCAAACAAATATACTAGGAGTGCACCCTTTTAATCTTTACTAGTTATTGTGAGATTGCTGTGTAAGTTAATAAACACATTTGTAAATACATTGTTTGCAGGAAGAAAATTTCTGAGTTGTAACTCAGAAAAAGCCTGCTGAATTTATGTTGTAAGCATTACTTAACACAGTATAAAGATGAAAAGACAACAAAAATATCTTCATAATTCCTTATCTCCTCATTGCAACAAAACCCTTAACAGGGAAACCTTATTTCCCTGTTCTCATCCTCCTCCACTCCTCACTTCTTGTCACCTTGTACTATTCAAAGAGCACTCACTCGGATTATGGTCTGGATAGAGAAATGTTTTCACATAATCATTAGCCCACTTAGCCGTAACTCATACTCAAAGATGGGATGGAGTTGTAAAGTGCTTTTATAAGACAATATTATTGTTAAAGGCAAGGATTGACTCTTTTGTTTTATTTTGACATGGCATGTCCTGAAATAAATATCAATTCAATATGGCAGATGGGTCATATTCTTTATTTGGAAAAAGTTGTGAATTCTGAGAAGGAGGTAATTATCTTCCTATACTGCTGCATTTGATTCTTTATACGTAATTTTAAGAAAGTAACCGGTTATTCTACTTTTAATATTAGTCTTTTTATTTGGCGTAGGGTTCTTCAGCTGAAACAGTGAAGTGTGTTCATAGTTTAGATTTTTTCTTTAAATAAATACAGTTTTGCTGCCAAAATTATATAAATAAAACACTGACTTGGTTTCCCATTCCTGACTTGGTTTCCCATTCCTGCCAAGGTGGTGTTAGTAGATGCTTCTTTATTCCCTCTATAGAAGAACATAACATTCTTTGTTTAGGGAACATAAAACTTGAAGAGCAGCAAATTCAAGTAGTGGGAGAGCCCCTGGGAAGTCAGAGGCCACTTTTCAGTCATTAGAGGCAAGGCAGCGTGACTGAAGCTTGACAGACATGGCCCTCCCTTGTGGATGGACCAGTTTGGTGTGCCATACACATTATATAATGACATTCTGATCAAAACCAGACTGTATGTGTGATGGCGGTCCCCTGGGATTATAATAAATCATTGATTTCTTATTAGCAAGTAAAGTAGCCAGTGTAAAATAATTCATTACTCCTGTCTTTCTGGTAATGTTGGTGTAAATCAACATGTTGTGCTGCCAGTTTTATAAAGTATAGTACGTACAATTGTGTTAGCAGCTAATAGTTGAGAATTACAATAAACAACTATGTCACTGGCTTATTGTTCATTTACAATTTTTTTAAAAGTGTTTTTATTTTATTCAAAAGTGGAGGAGCAAGAAAATCAGAGTTCTGCAGTACTGGTTCACTCTTTAAATGTCTAGTATCTGGGAATTCAGTCCAGGTCCCTTCACGGGTGGCCGGGATCCAGCTACACAGGCTGTCACTGCTGCCTCTCAAAGTCTGTCATAGCAGAAAACTGGCCTCTGGAGCCAGGATTCAAACCCAGGCGCTCAACCCAGGGTGCAGGCAGTCCCTAAAGCCCCCACGCCTACATTTTGAATCATTGTAAAACAATATGCTGTGCCATGCTAGCAGTGCTCTGACAAGCCTCATCCTTCCTGTATGGTTTCCTCTTGGGCTTCGTTTACGCTCCTGTTGTCAGATGACCCACGGACTACACCATCTAGGTTGTGTTGAGTACACTCTGGGATGTTTCTGGGGAGGAAATCTGTTAACAGCACATTTCTTACAGCATGTCTCCATCTTTCTAGATGGTAAGTGACTGTTCTAAGTTCTTTTACCTCGTTACTCTTAACCATACTTTTGCTTCAGGATTGAGGCCAGTCAACTATAACCCTCCCACCAAATCCACCCTGCCATGAGCTGTTTTTGACATTTGATTGGAACTCAGTCATGCTTTCTTATTACAAAGGCAGCTTTTAGTACTTAAAACAAACCTATGACCTGAAAAGCTAAAAATATTCACTATCTTAACAGAGTAAATGGAAAGCCTGCTATTAAGTCAACCATAGCTGACATCCCCCTGCGTTAGCTTCTAGGCAGCTCACTTCACAAACAGTTGTTCTGTTGGTTTCCGAGGTTTAAAGTCCATCTGGGGAGGAGTGCATTGGTTTGGCCTCTGGTGAAGGTGGTAGATGGCAGCACATCATGGCTGGAGGGCAGTAGATGGAGTATATCATGTGGAAGAGATTTTATTACTGAACAGGAAACCGGAGACAGAGATAAGCATGCCCCATGACTTTAAAGCCTTCCTCCAGACTCCACTAACCAGAGCTTCCACCTGACTTACTAGTAGTTCCACTATGGGAACTGAGTCCCCAATTAATCATGGGCCTTTTGGAGACACCTAAACCAATATCTAAGCCGTAGCACTCTCTTATTTAGAAGTGAAGGCCAGGCCCGGCACAATGGCGCAAGTGGTTAAGGTCCTCGCCTTGCACGCCCCGGATCCCATATGGGCACCGGTTCTATCCTGGCAGCCCCACTTCCCATCCAGCTCCCTGCCTGTGGCCCGGGAAAGCAGTCGAGGACGGCCCAAAGCTTTGGGACCCTGCACCCATGCGGGAGACCCGGAAGAGGCTCCTGGCTTCGGATTGGCATAGCATCGGCCGTTGCGCTCACTTGGGGAGTGAATCACTGGACGGAAGATCTTCCTCTCTGTCTCTCCTCTCTGTATATCTGCCTTTCCAATGAAAAAAATAATAAAAATAAATAATAAATAAATAAATAATAAAAATAAATCTTTTTTTAAAAAAGAAATGAAGGCCACAGGCCAGAATACTGGTAGGGGTGAACCATAGATCAATATCGAAAGAGTGAAAAAACCCTCCCAGTTGAGGAGGTTACTGCAAATGAAGAGAAAATGCTAGAGTATGTTGCAGCCTGAAGAGGTGATTTTGAATGAGACAGGCACAATGCTTTTTGGTTCCTGAAACTTTGCACCCCGTAGTGTGGCCGTTGACTCTCAACTCTGTAAACCTCTAAAACTAGTAGTATATACTACAAAGGGGATTTAAACTTACAACCCAATGTAGTGGGGTATGAGAAAACTGCCTTAAAAGGAAAAGCAAGTACTTTCTGAAGCAGAACTTTGAGAAGGGCAATAGTAATTTAAGGGTAATATAATAGGAGCAAGTGTATGGCACAATGGGAGGGATGGCTCTTGGGATGCTGCATCCATAACAGGATGCCTGGGATTAAGTTCTTCAATCCAGCTTCCTGCTAAAGAGTGCCCTGGGAGGGAACAGATAATACTTCAGCACTTGAGTCCTTGCAAACCATATCAGAATCCCAGGCACAGGTCCTGGTTCCTGAATTCAACTACCCAACCATGGCTGATGGATTCCTCATGTGACCGCTACAGCCAGCACTGGGCCCTGTAGGTGGCAGGGGCCCAAACACTTAGGTGACTTTGCCCAGGTTAAGCAAGAAGCTGGATCAGAAATGGAGCAGCCAGGATTCAACACCGGTACCTATATGGTATACTAGCAGGCTTTACTTACTATATTCCACAGTATTGGCCCCAGTATAAATAACTTAAATGAATTTTTTTTTTAGTATATATTTTGTACACAACATAATGTTGAATCTTGTTCCTTAGGTAATTCTGAAAATTTCTTTAAAAACTTGCTTGTTGGGACTAGCAGTAGGATAGCATACTAAACCTCTGCCTACTATGCCAGCATCCCATATAGGTGCTGTTTCCTGTCCTGGCTGTTCCACTTCCAGTTCAGCTCCCTGCTGGGGTCATGGGAAAGTAGTGGTGGATAGCTCTAGTCTTTGGGTCGATGTAGGAGTTACAGAGAGTCTCCTGGCTCCTGGTGTTAGACTGGCTCAGCCTTGGTCTTTGAGGCCATTTGGGGAGTGAACCAGCAGATGAAAGATCTCTTGTCTCTCTCTCTAACTCTGTCTTTCAAATGAAAATAAATCTTGCACCAAAATATATATATTTGAAAAGCAAATGGAGAGAAAGCGCCCTTCCAAGTGCCTGCAACAAGCAGAGGGGCTGGAGTGGAACCATTCCCGGGTCTTCTTGAGAAGGGCAGGAACCTCAGCATTTGGCCGTCTTCACTGCTTCCCAACACGCGCTTGGCAGGAAACGAATCTGGTCCAGGGCCAGGCGAGCCAGGGGCTCTAACATGGGATGTGGGCGTCTTAACTGATAGAACAAACACCTGCCCCAGTCTGTCAAAATCTGTGCTTCTAGTCTACACACACTTGTGCTCGCTTCGGCAGCACATATACTAAAATTGGAATGATACACACACTTAATGTCATTATTAATATGTATGAATTTAGGCCTGGGTTTTGGTATTTGTTCTTTTAAAATCTTCTGTTGGTATTTAAAAAATTAATCTCTGGTTATACTTTCTGTGGTTGCTCTAAGTATTCAAATTTGCATCTTATCACATGTACTATTTTAGAAAACAGTATAATTCTAGTTTGCACACCCATCCCTGACCTATTTTCTTTGTGGTCCATCTGAAATTTGCACATATCTATGGGTATTTACTTCCTCAATATTGTGTGTTTTCATGAATACACCCGTGGATCCAGCTTCTAAAATGTGAGTTCTTCTCAGTAAACTATGAAGTTTCGTGAACATAAGCACATTTCTATTGGGTATGCCTTGGTGTAGGATTGGCTCTAAGGCATATGTGTGTTTGGTTTACCAATTCAGCTCCAAAACAAATGCCCCAGTTTGTTTCAGTGACTTTTAAGATTTCCAGTTGGTTCATAACAGTATTGTCTGGGTTTTTTATTTATTTACATCTTTAGCTATTTAGGGGTGTGTGTGTGTGTAGTGCTATAACATGTCAACTCATTTTTTTTTTTTTTTACACAAAACTACTGTGTTGACTGAAGTGGGCCATAGATGTGTGGTTCAGGGGACTGTGTTATCCAAGGGGTCTTCATACTTGTGGGTAAAGCTGGGAGACTAGAACATTCGTGTTGCCGTCCTGCCAGTGATATAGTTGGAGCACACCGTCACTGCACACACAGCTCCATCCAGTTCACCGAGACAGCACCCCGGCAGAAGTGGAGAGCCTTGTTCTGTAGGGGAAGGCCAGGACAGAGAAGGGGAGGACCAGGGACTTTTTTCATTTCCTTCCTTGTCCTTTGGTCACTCAACCATTTCTGTGAAGTCGGTGTGACATGAGGAGCTGCAGCAGTCAGGGGAAACCTTCATTTACATCAATACCTTTCCAGTGCCCAGAGGGAGAGCAGTTTCCACACGGTGGCCTGTGGGTCCAGGCAGCCCAGGTGTGTGCAGCGGGGAGAGAGGGGGACGGGGGAAGGCAGCCTCATCCTAGCAGCAGGTGAACTCCTGAAGAGAACATGCTCTCGTGGGCTTTGTGGTTGGAACCAAAGCTATATTTAACTTTGTCTTGGTGTATTCTGGCCTCAGCTGGCCACCTCTCTTTCTCTGTCCCCCAAGGCTAGTGACCATCCCAGAAAGGATGGAACTTCAAGGTTCGGAGAAGACAGACTGAGTGACATGTGACTATAAAGTCTCCTCCCAGGGGCATCCTAAGGCTGGGGATCAATTCCTGCATCCAGAAAGGGGACCTGGCAGGTTGAGGCGTCCCACCCGGGAAGCGAGTTCCCTGTGGGAGGCCAATACAATGGTCCCATCCGCAAGGGCGGCCTCTGTCTGATAGGGCTCCTGTCACACACTGATGTGTGTGAGGATTCATATTTGTGGTCTCCTCATGTCCTTTGCTTCAGATCTCCCCAAGCCTGCCAGTGGCCCTGGGAGTATTTAGCTCAAGCTCACCCCAGCATTGTAGGCACAAGGTGGTCTCACAGGACTGACTCTTGCACTCTTGCTGCTCTCCAAGTTCCCTCTGCTGCCAATCATCTTGCAGGTGTGGCCTCGGTAAACTCCCAGCACTGGGAAAAGTTTACTTCAGTTATTGTTCCTCTTCCCCAAAGTCCACAGTGCCACCAGTCCACATTCCTTAGAGTGTTAACTTCGGCCCTCTGTACCTCACTTCCTTCTGCAGCTGCACCAAAGGCTGCTTGCTCTGTGCCCTGAGACCTCAGCCTCAGGGGGACCCCTGGCCCCAGCCCTGTACCATGCTGGTAGAGTTTGTGTGTGCATGTTTGGAACACATAGGGCTACACACACACCCCTGCTTTTTACATTTATATACAGAGGAGAAGAGAAAGATCTATCCGATGATTCACTCCCCAAGCAGCCACAATGGAGGGAGCTGAGTCAATCTGAAGCCAGGAGCCCGTAGCCTCCTCCGGGTCTCCCACACAGGTGCAGGGTCCCAAGGCTCTGGGGCATCCTTGACTGCCTTCCCAGGCCACAAGCAGGGAGCTGGATGGGAAATAGGGCTGACAGGTTTAGGAACCAGTGCCCATATGAGATCCCAACGTGTTCACAGGGAGGACTTTATCATCTAGGCTACGGTTCCGGGCCGCCAGATGGTCACAACAGCCAGAGCTGGGCCTGTCCAGAGTCTTTTCCAGGTCTCCCACATGGGTACAGTGGCCCAAGTGCTTAAGCCATCTTCAGGCATGGTAGCAGGAGGGAAGCTGGAGCTAAAGTGGAGCAGCCAGGACTCGAACTGGCACTCCAACTTGAAGTGCCAACATCACAGGCTGCAGCTTAACCCTTCATACCAGGAGGCTGGTCCCAGACTAGCTCCCCTGAATGGGAGGCTGGGAAGTGGTTCCAATCCCTGTTTTTGTAATGTGCAAGCGGATAAAGTCGGGAACAGAGTTGAGTGGCCACTGTAAGTTCTGGTGCTGACACAGCACGTGTGTGGCATGGGACACCTCACTGTCCCTCTCCGTCTAGGTTTCTAGGTGTTCAAGGGCTCATGGGGTTTTCTGCTTAGTAAAGAAAGGGAAGCTGTGGGTGATGAATGCCCTGGCCAGCTGGCTTCCTGACCCCTGATCACCCCATGTTCCCGGGAAGGCCTGTGGCTGTCTCGGACTTTTCCTACGTAGTGTAGTTACCCTAAATGCCTCAAGACTAGGGCAGGTGTCTGCTGTGGTTCACTGCTGCCTAAGATGCCCACACCCACAGTGGAGTGCCTGGGCTCCACCATTCCCACTAATGTGCACCCTGGGAGGCTGCAGGTGAGGGCTCAAGAAACTGTAGCCCTGTCACCCACCTGAGGAGCACAGATGGAGTTTGAGCTCCTGGCTTCCACCTGGCACAGGAACAACTGGAGGGAATGACCCAGCAGATGGAAGATACCTTTTTGTCTTTCAAATAAGATGAAAATGAATAGATGAAATCTAGGGGTCAGGCTTTCAGACGGAACCTAAAGAGTAGGTTCTAAATGGAGCCAAACTCAAAAGAGTATGCAGAACACCCACCCTCCCATGAGATGGCTTCCTGGGAATGCTGTGAAATGGTGGAGGGTAACTGGGCGCCTGTTGGAAATAAACGCCCAGATTGCAGATCTAAGTGACTGACTGACATGGGGAGGGGTCCCCAGAGCACAGCCTGTGTGCCCACCACCAGCTGAGCCAATGCCTATTCCTCCTTGAGTCTGCCAGTTCTTTGCATTTGCCAGTTCTTCCAGCTGTCCTTGCTGTGAGCAAAGCTATTCTTCCTCACTCAACCTGGGAAACGCCCTGTGATCCCCTCCTCCTTCCAGCTGGATCGTCACTGCTTTGCCCTGTGTGTGGGTACCTTGCAGGATGGAATCTTCCAGAACAGACCTCAATACCACCGGACTCTAACAAGACAGGCAGGGCCATCAGACAGCAAGACCCTGATGTGCAGCCTCCCTTCCTGAGGCCTCTGGGATGGCCAACTCCAATGGCCACTTATCGTGGGTGGGGAGAAGGCAGGGTGACGGCCCCCCCAATGCCTGGGCTGATATGCTGTCCCCAGTTCTCTCCCACACTACGAGAACCCACACTCTGCTCACTATCCCTCAGGAGGCACCTGCTGGGTCCTGGAGAGAGGACCATGAGAGAGGGGCAGGCAGGGCAGGGAGACAAAGCCAGCCAAAGCCAGGGCGAGAGCCAGCCACACTTTTATTAATGTCTGCAGCAGAGCCAGTGGGGGTCCCCCGCTGTCTGGGGGGACATTCAGGGGCCACTCTGGCTACTGGGCAGGAATGTTAGCCTTTCTATTGGTGATGGGGGCAGGGTTGGAACAGGACCAAGGGCAGCCATCTGTAGGCAGGCACACAAGCTTCCCAGGCTGGAGCAGACCCCAGAGGAGAGGAAGAGGAGCCTAGGTGGCCACAGCCACCACTCCAGGTTCACAGCTGAGCTCTTGGATCCAGGAACCACAAAGGCATTTCCTGACAGAGGCAGCTTCCAGGGCAGGAGGTCCCAAGCAGGGCTTGGCCCCCAACCAGGAGCAGCTCAGTTGTTATCTTGGGGAACAGGACACCCTGGAAGCTGGTCGCAGGAAGATAGGGGTATTGGGACCTGGATATGTGTCATTGTTAACAAAGCAGGCAGTAAATCCACAAAAGGTGCCGTCCATTAGCTTTCCTCCACCACAAACTAACTTCTCCCCTGTTAACCATCTTGGGCTGACCCTGCCTCCCTCCAGCCCGACGTACTTCCTTGCGACTCCTTGGACACACAGTACGGTTCCCAGCCTACCTGCCTGGCCCCAAGACCTAGGCAAAGAACTGAGAGTTCCGTAGCTTTCTAAAGTGTGTACCCCTTATCTTCCACCCATCAGGCCTGAAGCTCCTCAGGGAGTGAGGGCAGAAGCCGCCAGGGGCCTCAGGGAACTCAGTTGTGGTTGTGGCCCAGTGTGGGGCCTGCACCTGTGTCTGGGAGGGACTTCCTTGTGTCCGGCAGTAGATAGGAGGAGCTTCCAGAGCTACTAGTGAGGCAGCAGGGATGGTCCAAGCCTAGGAGGAGCTAGGTGAGGAAGGGGCTGTGGTGGGTGGTATGCAGAGCAGGGGGGTCCCCGAGGAGGCCAGAGCTGGCAGGCTACACGCTCAGAACCAGCACGGGGACCACATGAGCGAGCCAAGCGCAGCCCCCGTCGCAGCGCCAGCCAGCATGCCCATGGCCAGTGGCGCGCCCGAGCTGTAGCAGGGGTCCTCCCGCACTATCACGTGTGTCACGCCGGGGCCTGTGGAGAGAGAACTCTGGGTTGGGGATTTGGAGCAAACAAGGAGACTGCACGACACCAGTCCAACCCAATGCTGAGCTCACTCTCCAGCTTTCCCTCAGTAGGGGACACTGCGACCTTGTCCAGACCCAGTCGGCTCCAAGCCTCGGACATGCTACGTGCGTGCGTTCTGGGCCAGCGGCGAGGGTGAGGGTGAAGGGCAGCGCGGCAAGGAAACCTCGGGATCCGCGAGCACCTGCACCTGAGGGTGGGCGTGACCCACCGCTAGACCCCGGAGCGGAAAGCAGACTGCGGTTCCCACAAACACCGCCAGAGGTCGCCACTAGCCAAGGGATGGGCGGAGCAGCCGCGCTCCTGGAGAGGTAAGATCAGCTATGGGACGGCAGAGCGGAGGCTGGTTCTGGGACCACATCTGAGGGAGGGAACAGTTGGCAGGGTCCTGCCTGGATAAATCTGAAAATAAAGGGCAGGGAGGGTGGCCTGGTCCTGACTGATGCACGTGCATGGGGACTTACCTGCATAGGGCGGGCCATAGTAGCTGCGGACATAAGTGGCCTCGTGTGCGTTGGGAGGCACCACCTCGTAGTAATCCTGGTACGGGCTGTAGACACGCACCTGGGGAAGCCTGCTAGATGAGCTCCCAGGCCGGGCTTTGGTCCCTTCCCCCCAAACCCCGCGTCTTCCCTCTGAGCCACAAGAAGCCTGTCCTTCCTCCACCACACACCAGGACACCAGTAAAAGGTCATGGCTCTTGTCCTCTGGCACTTTGGCCCTGACATCCACCTCTGGATGGCACACATTCTCCCATCCTGACCTCTACCTGGCTCTAAAAAGCTCTCTGTGCTTCCTAGCAGCTTCTCAGCCTGGTCTGCCACCTGCTAGCACACCCCAGTAACCCCAACTGGAAAAATCTCAATCTACCCACCGGGAGGGGTACCTGGCCAAGCCCCCAGAGCTGGGGAAGCAGCAGAAGGAACAGCCAGGAAGGGAGGTAACTACAGCAGCTGTTATTGAGCATCTACTAGGTGCCAGGTCCCAAGGGAGACATTTCCTGTCTCAGTGTCTGTGTTTTCTTGGAGATTCTGATGCCCCCAGCCCCAGGAAGCCCGTGTGGTCGCTGAATTCTCACATCTGTGCATTCTGCTTGTGCCTCTTGTTGCTGTCCTTTCTCCTGGGCTGCCCTTGCCTGCACCTCCAGGAGTGAGCTGCTCATAGGCAAGGATTCTGATTTACTGGAGGTGCCTGCAGGGCTGGTGCAGGGCACGTGCTGGTGAATACAGGCCAAGTCCTCTTTTGCCCTCGGGGGGAGCTGATGTGAGGAGCTGACAAGATTTCCCCCCTCTCCTAGATGCTTCCTGCAGATCCCTGCTCTGCTTGCTCTTGCATCCCTACCCACCCTCCCCCTCCTCTCTGCAGTACCAGCCAAGAGGCCCAACTCCCCTTAGCAGCACGGGCATCTCAACAGTAGCCCATCTTCAGGGGACTGTGACATCTCTCCATCCCCAAACTTCCCCCTCTTCCCATGGATGCTTCCACTGCAAGGGTCACCACCCTGCACCCTGGCTCTGTGGTCAGGTTGGCACCTCTGCCTTCACACATGCGCACCTTCCGTGGCACATCAGCTGCCAGCCCCCTCACTTTTCTTTGTCGACTGTCCAAGGCATCTGTTGTAGTACCCAGGAAGTGGTAGGTGGAGTGAGTGGGTTCCAAGGAGGGTTGGGAGGAGGGGCTGAGAACTAGGGTCAGCATCTTTAGGACTCTCTCAAGACCTAGCCTGTGCAGGGGCTCCCCCAACCTCATCTGTGATCTCAAGTGTACACGCAGGTTCTCCTGGCTCCCCCCCACCCCCGCCACCTGGGGCTCCCCTGTACTTCTAGTGTTGGAAGGGGCAGTGGGCAGGATCTGGGCTTCAGGCCCAAAGCAGGCTGCAGGGGGCTAAGCACTCAGATCCAATTCCACTGGTCAGAATGTTGAAGGCCAGAGCTTTCACCTGTGCAGTGGCTGCCCTCCAAGTGCAAGGCTCTGGGAGGCTCAGGAGAGAGTGGAAAACACCAGCTTGTGTCCCTCTGGGCCACCTGTTTGCACATCCTGGGTTTGGGCGGCCCCAAAGTAAACTCATGTAGGCCACCTGGCAACGGGCAGCATCACCCCCAAGGCCTCAGGGCCAAAACCTGAGGACTGCTGTCCCCATCCCCTCCCTCTCTGGAGGCCCAGCACCCCTCCTGTGATGCAGAGGATGTTGGCCAATCAGGACATCACATGCAAATGACTCCCCTAGGAGGCGCTGATACCCACTCAAGTGTGTGTTGTCAGGCACAGGTGATGTAAACAGACTCGCATCTCCTTGCCACCCAAGGGAATGCTGGGAGTCCCAGGCTAAGCAAATTGGCTATGCCTTCAGAGTGTCACCTTTCTGCTTGCCCACAGACTTTCCTCCATTACATCTCACAGAGTCACATCCGTGCAAGGCCACAGCTAAGCATGGCTGGACACGGCTGGGCTACTCAGCAGCTTGCATAGCAGAATCACAGGGGTGGGGGGTAACTTCTAAACTGCAGCTGTCCTGGCCTCACCCCAGGACTACAGGCATCCAGAGGCAGGGTTTGAGCACCCACTGATGGTGCTAAAGAGTCCTCATTGCACACCACCCTGCAAGATCCCAAGGTGACCCCCACAGACCACAGACCCTCATCCAAGCCCCTGCTGCCACCTGTCCCATGTCAGACCCCGTGCAGAACACTGGAGACAAAAAAAAAGTATTCAGACATGAACCCCACCTACGTGCAACATGCTGGATCAGGAGAGACCCAGACTGAGTGGTTCAATACTCATTCAGATTCATTCACTCTGCAAGCATCTCCTGAGGGCAACGTGTGCCGGTGAGCTCAAAACAGACTGGTCCCATCATTGAGCACATATTGAGGCCCTGCTGGGTACCCAGCTCTGTTCCAGGCTCCACACGGAGCAGCTCTGGCCAGACCTGGTCCCTGCTTTAAAGGAAGTCCCCGTGCCGGACATGGGCAAATATGATGAGCCTCACTCAGAAGCCAGGGAGGATAATGCATCACACAGCACAGGGGACTGAGGACTGGGCCTCCCATGACTTGGGGAAGTGAGGACCCGTTTTACTTCAGCCCTTAGGGGACAGTGGCACAGAACGGCTGGAGAAGGAGGGATGGGTCTGTGTGGCTGGGGCAGAGGGAGCTACACAGCAGTTAGAGCCCAAGGCTGAAGGCTGACCCCAGGCCAAGAAGGCTGAATGGAGAAGGGATGGCTGAGGCAGTGGGGGGTAGCACTACAGGCCCATTCTGATGGCCAGAATGGAGGCAGGGGTGCGTGCGCTGAGCCAGCACTTACCCAGATCCGCCTCTCAACCTGACAGGGGCTCCATGAGCGGGTCACACACCGGACCTTGGGACAAGCCCGGCGGCTCCTGGGAGGAACGGTGGCTCCAGCCGGGGCCTGCTCAAGCCAGAGGGACCCAAGAAGGGGAAGGGAGTGAGTGAAGGTGGCGTGTGTCAGTGGTCCTGCATGCCTGTAGAGGCCCAGAGCTCTCACCAGGCCCTCCCAGAGTCCTCTGCTGCCCCGGGTAGAGGCAAAGGGGTCCCCGTCCTCCTCAGCTCATGGTACAGTGGGGACTCACAGCAGGGTGTGCAGGTGGCACAGTTATACAATCAAGACCTCCCAGCCCTTGGCCTGTGCCATGCAGCTGTTCCAGGAAGGACAGGGCAGTCGGGGTCTGACCCCGTACACACATCCCACCCAGGCCATGCTTTGGGTCATGCCCACCCCTCACCTCCAGGCTCCATGTTCCTAGGGATCTGGGCTTCCCCCTGGAATCTCCAATGGAAGGAGACATGGACTTGCAGCATGTGAGGGACAGAGGCACAGGGACACAGAGCTGAACACAGAGGGACAGGCACACACACACCTGCTGGGGAAGCCTTGGGTCCGGAGGAGGGGAGTGGAGGCCAGGGTGGGGTGTGGGGAAGGCGGAGAGGCAGGCTGAGGAGAGACAGGTCAGCTTCATAGAGTCACAGAGCGCAGAGCGGTCAGCCCTCCCTCCTTCCTGCTTTGCCCAGCTTGTAACAGGCACTTTAGAGTCAGAGCCAACCCAGATCCCTCTACACTGATGACCAAGCTCCCCCTACTTTCTCCTGGCTCCCAGCTTCCTGAAGGTAATACTCCACCCCCTGTGACTTTAGCCAAGTCATCCCCTCTTCCAGAGACCTCAGCCTCGCTGTCTTTAATACGGGACTAACTATAGCAATTCTACCCCACAAGCACCTGCCAGGGTGTTCGGCCCAGTACCTGCCTGTCAACAAGGGGTTCCCAACCACACTCTAGGCTCCCTGTCTCCTCCCAGGGACTTTCTCCCTGGGTAAGGACTCTGCTGTGTATGCCACAGACAGAAGGAGCAGGCACAGGATGTGGAGCCAGGCTGCTGGGGTGCTCAGATCAGACAGGGCTCTGGGTACCCCCTCCCTTCTACAAACTCACACCTTGAATCACTCGGCCCAGTTCCTAAACCAGAGACCAGCCTGTTGTGCCAGTCCCGCTCTGGCCTCAGCCTCCAACCACCTCACCATTTCAGCCCTCCCCTCTTGCTCTTACAGCCCCTGCTTCCTTTCCAGCTGTGCTGTATTTAAAAGCACAAACCTTGGCCCAGCGGTGTGGCCTAGTGGCTAAAGTCATCACCTTGAATGCTCCAGGATCCCATATGGGCGCCAGTTCTAATCCCTGTGGCCCCGCTTCCCATTCAGCTCCCTGCTTGTGGCCTGGGAAAGCAGTCAAGGATGGCCCATAGCTTTGGGACCCTGCACCCACGAGGGAGACCTGGAAAAGGCTCCTGGCTCCTGGCTTCAGATTACCTCAGCTCTGGCCATTGCAGCTATTTGGGGAGCGAATCAATGGATGGAAGATCTTCTGTGTCTCCTCCTCTCTGAATGTCTGACTTTCCAATAAAAATAAAATAAATCTTTAAAAAAAAGCATAAACCTGGGGACCCAGCACTATGGTGCAGCAAGTTCATCCACCACCTGCAATGTCGGCATCCCATATGGGCGCTGATTCAAGTCCTCACTCCTCCACTCCTGATCCAGCTCCTTGCTAATGCACCTGAGAAAGCAGTGGAGGATGGCTCAGGGCTTGGAACCCTGAACCTGCATGGGAGATCTGAATAAAGCTCCTGGCTTGAACTTGGCTCAGCCCTGGCTATTGTGGCCATGTGGGGAGTGAACCAGTGAATGAAAGATCTCTCTCTCTCCTCTATAACTCTGCCTTTCAAGATATCAATCTCAAAACACACACCTGACCTGATCATGCATCATTTTGTTGAAAGACTTTCCAGACCCCTGCTCCCACCTGCCACCCCAACCTGCCTTCTCTTCCCCAATTTGTCTTAACCTTTCTCAGGGCCTCTGCAGCCTGCCCCATGCCTTTTACCCAATTTCTGCTTATCCTTCAAGTCTCCACGTAAGCCTCAGCTGGACTCCCTACTGGGCCGGACCACAGCGGGGCCACACAGGGTCTCAGGCATGGTGTTGCCGCCATGAGCAACCTGATGTCGGGCACTAATGCCTCAGATCCTCACGAGGGCAGGTCCCACCCATGTTGCCTTGATACATCCTGGATCCTCAGCACCTCGCACAGGGGGATAACTGAACCTCAGTGTCATCATCTGCAGGCTGGGAGCAAAAAGCCACCCCTCTGGGGACTGTGGTGGGATGAGCCCCACACCACCATGCAGACACATAATAGTTGCTCAATAAAAGTTACTTCCGCCCTCCTCCTCTTCCTCCCATCCGCTGGCCATCTCCTGTCCTTTCCCATGTGGCAGCCAGGACATCTGAGTCTACACAAGCCTGCACAAGCTAGACTGAGAACTCTGGGCAAGTGGAGACCATGTCTGTGCCCCACGTGATTCCATGGCATGTGAGGGTGGTGGTGGGGAGGGAGGTGGGGGCTCACCGGGGTGGAGTTGGCCTCCATCAGCGCCGTCTTCCATGCTCTGTGAAGTAAAACCCATTAGAATATGAAGGAGTCTGTGGGCCCCCCAAAGCAGTCTTCCCTCAACTGGGAGATTGCCTTGCCTCCCTGGTCTGGTCATATAGTTCGAGCCCCACAGTCAGGCTCCTTCCTTCCTAGTCCCTGGCCTCTTTTCGCATCTGGGTGGTGCCCTGCTGGGCTCAAGTGGTCTCCCAGGGAGTCCTTCAGGTTCTGATGGGCCTGGGAATGCTCTGGCTGAAGCCCCTCATGCATCCCATACCTGCCAACCCGGTACCCAAAGCCTCTGGCCCTAGAGCCTGGGCCAGGGCCCACGGAGCACCAACAAGAAGGCCTTTGTGGGTTGTTATGGTTCCTGCTAGGGAGGACAAGGCCGCTCTGTGCTGTGTCAGCCAGCTCAGCTTTCTCCACTCCCACACCCATCTCTCTCTCTCCCCCTCCCTCCCCTCTCCTTTAGGCAAGGGTCTGGGCCCTGGATGGAGAGTAGGAAGAGAAGGAATGTAAGGGAACTGCCTGGGGCACCACCACCTTCCTCATAGGCCAGTGCCCGTCTGCACTTGGGACCAGAGCCCACCCCCCACACCTGCTCTGAGAATGTCCATCGGCTTGTCTGCTCCCGTGGCTCACCCCCAGACTAGGGCTGACCTCAGAGATGGTAAGATACTTGATTCTGAACAGCTGGAGGACCCACAAGCAAGCCAGGTATGCATACACGCTCTCACTACTCCTAAGTTCATGATGGGCACAGCCAGGAGTTCCCTAAGCCATGCCAACCCTTTCTGCCTGGTCTCTGATGGCACGGCTTTGCTCCCTCTTCTAATGGCCAGCTAGCAGGGTGTCTGGTTGCAGCCCTTCTCCACCGCACCCCCCACTACAAAATCCCAGCCCACCCCTGTGCTGTAACAACTTACATGGCGTCATCCTGGGTCTCAGCACACAGGTGCAGGCGGCCGCCCTCGCGCAGGCTCACAGTCAACAGTCCGTCTCGGCTCCGGCCCTCTGGGGGCTGCACGTCTGGAAGCAGACACATGTCTGTTGGGACCCCCAGGTTCCCCCTGGGAGAGCAGGACAGAGCAGGGACTGTCTCCTCAGAGTGCTGTGTCACCTTGCTGGCTCCCCTGTCCCCACCTCCCAGGTGCCTCATTATAACCATGGCCTTGGTGCAGGAATTGGGATCTTTGCTGTAGGCTGGCCGCTTGACTTCTCTGAGCCTTCTTGTTTCATTTCCTGTGTGTCCAGGAAAATGAGGGCCAGAACTGTATCTGATTCACCCCTGGGCCTAGCATAGAGCCCAGGCCAAGCACACAGGAGAGAAACCCAAGACAGTAGAGATCTCTTATGTCACACCTGACTCACTTGGGGGTCGTCAAAGGCCCAGCAGCAACAGCTGCAGAAGCCCCTGAACGTGGAAACTACCTTGCAAATAGCAGGTGTTCCCAAATACCAAGGGCGGAGGTCCCCTGGGGTTGCCATGCCATGGTGGAGGGGAGGGGTTGCTGCTTACCGTGGCACTCCTGGCCAACCTTTATGTCACGGACATTGAAGTGGATGAGCACGCGGTCCTCTTCGTCCTGGGCCGTCTCATCGTGGTAGTAGCCCAGGGTCCCATCCAGCCACAGGGCAAACCAGTTGCGTTTCCAACGGCGCAGGATGGAGCCTGTGTAACATTTCAAACCTCACAGGCAGGCTGACCCCCAAAGCCCCAGATGGGCTCCCACCATATTCTCAGCCCCAGGCGTCAGGGTTATAACCTCCTCTGCTTGTCGGCTGCCTAATCTCCCGGGGAGGGGAAGGGTCATTTCTTGTCCTGCTGCCCCCCACTCCACTGCACCCCATCACCTAGTGGAAGCTCAGTATGGTGAGCAGTGAATGAGTGGCCAGGCTGAGGCTTGGGAGCCTCCAAGATCAAGCCCCAGGTGTCTTCAGGGACAGAGGCCTGTCCTGGCCCTGAGCGTCCACCTCACCTCCTAGCTGTGACCCATGCAATAGTCACAGATAGAGTGTCTCCTTGGCCTGCCCATCACCCAGGTCCTGGCATTCATAAGACCTGCTTTGCTCAATGAAAGAAAGGAAAAATGGACAGGGGGTGTGGGGCTAGGGGCATCTAGCTCCAGGAGTCCTCAGGAATGCTCCTGCTCCCTTGTAACCCCTGCCAGAGAAGGTTCTAGAAGCCTTGCACCCAGCTTCAGACATGTTGCAACTGGAAAGTGTGAAAGGACAGGGCAGAGGGCACTTTCTGGGGTCTATTTTTCACTTGCTCCGTGCTGCGTTCTGCGTTCAGCCCGGGACTAGGGTGCCACGGACTCCCCTAGCACCTACCCTGGGGGACCTCACAGCCTGGGGGACAGTGGCGGGGTGGTACAAGAGGAAGAAGACCTTAGGGACAAAAGCATCTGAGCCAGCCTGGCCAAGGGACCGGCTGGGTGAGCTGAGCAGGTGACCAAGCAGGAGGGACAGCAAGGACATCAAGCAGAGAGGAGGGGGGCACCAGGAGGTCCTGATTTTGGGGGAGAAGACTTCACCCTTGCCCCAGAGCTTCTCCCAGGTTCACTCACTCTGTCTCCACAGCCAGCCGCCCCTCACCAGGGCCATTTCTTCGAAACGACTTTCCAGGGTGGAGTCGGGTGGGACCTGTCAGAGGAACCCAGGACACACAGCCCTCACCAGCTGCCCCCAGAACAGTGCCCCCAACAGAGGCTCCCAGCCCCCCCCCATCTTCCCTGGGGTTGGGGATGCGGAAGTGTGGCAGGGAGGATCAGACAACAAAGGGCCCAGGCGGCCTCAGGCCCCTCCCCGTCCTCTGCCCCGGGCAGAGAAAGCGGGCACTGTGCTGTGGGGTCAGCTGGGCAGCCCTTGCTGGAGACAGGCTAGCGGGTTGGGGCTCAGGAGCCTGCATGCCACAGGCAGCTCTGGGATCTCGGCCAAGTGCCTTCGGCTGGCTCCTCGGTTTCTAGGTCTGCAAGAGCATGTTTCTGTCCCTACTCGTAAGAAAACTTTGGCTCCTGTCTCTCTCCTCCCCCTTTCTCTCTCTCTCTCTCTCTCTCTCTCTCTCCTTCTCTTTCTCTCTCTCTTTCTGTGTGTGTGTGTATGTGTGTTTTAAGTGTGTCTATGAGACAGGTAGAGCCTGCAGGGAAAAAGTCTTAAAATGTTAGAATCCCGGACTTTTGCCGTGCCAGCAGTACAGAATCCTAAGCTTCACAAAGGGTCATCAATGAACGAGGGATTTCCACAGGGAAGCCTCCTCACGCTGGGACCCTAGGGAGGCTGTTTACAAAGTGTGGAAAATAACAGTGGAACAGCAGCCAGGACCCACAGCACGCTAGGGGGCCAGGTGCTCCCTGGAGCCCTTCAAGTCTGTCACCCGTTAGGCCTTCCAGCAATCTGTTTTTAATCCCATTTTGGAGATGAGATGATTGAGGCCTCAGCATTGACTCATAAGCAGCAGAACCAAGACCAGCACGCTGGAGCAGCCCTGGCTTCTCAGCATCAGAGCAGCCAGGGCTGGCTCACACCTGATCCCAGTAATATCCCAGCACTTCCAGTCTGGAAAGAGCCCCAGGTGGGTCCCAGGTGCTGCGGGGACTGGGAGCCACAGCATCTTCTAGATGACCTCCCCTGGGTAAAATAGGCTTTTTTTACTTCTGTTTTGCAGATGGGCAACCCCAGGGACAGAAAAGGACTTGTCCAGGTGTGTGATGGGGCTCTGGTTGGAATCCAGGTGCCCTCTGTTTCCGAGGGCAACCTATTCATGGGCAGAGGCCCTTCCCCCACTGGCTCACACCTGGTGCTGCGTAACTGGAGCTGGCACACCTGCCTGGGTCTGCCTCCCTCCCCTTTTCAAGTTCTGACACAAGTCAGACACGAGGGCCAGGTGCAAACTCCTTCTCCGGTTCCCACAAATGCACCCACCTGCCTCCACCTGTTGCTGATGCTTCTGTCAAAAACGGCCGGCCGCTACTCGATGCTGCTGCCACCCAACCCGCCGCGCGCCTGCGCCGTGTGAGCCCCGCAGTTCTTGGGGCATTTACTCCCCCGGCTGTGCCCCGGGGCGGGCTTTGCCCTCTCTGGGCCCCAGGGACGGGGCGTGGCAAGGAGAGGGGCGGCTCTGAGGAATGCTGGGACTTGTAGTCCACAGCCCTACCGCTGTGGTCTGGGGTAGCCCTTTGTTGACCCCGGGTTGTCTCACCCCCGCTGCACTTGCGATTTTATCTTTCTATTAAGACATTTGTTCAGCAGTTTACTGCTATTTCTGAAGAACCCGTGAACTAATTTTCTAGGAAAAAAGTTACAAGAAGGTAGGTTCCTAAATTATGCATATCTTTTTTTTTTCTGAGTTTGCACCAAATGCTGTGCCAGGCTTTAGAGCAGCGCCAGACCCAGCCCACCCCCTTTGCATCCCCAGCTCCCAGTTTGTAGGAGAGGATACATGTAAACACAGATTGAGCACAAGGGGTGGCTTCGCAAGGGGAAAGCAAACTGGGACTCAGCCAAAGCTGTCCCAGGTCCATCCACGAGCCTCTATTCATATTGGTTGGGAAATCGAGGAGTTTCCAGGAGATACCTGGGAAGTAGACCTGGAGGGCGTGGTAGGTGGCAAAGCCTGGGACTGGCAAAGGAAGGAACAGGGAAACGCCAAGTTCCCTAGGTGGTGGCAATAACGCCTGGAGCCTGGAGGTAAGGGGTTCAAGGTAGGGGTGTCATGGGGATTGGGCTCCCTAGAGCCCAGTGGGAAATGGATTGGAGGGAACTCAACTGAAAGTCTCTCTCTATATGCAGCCCCTTCAGCCCTATGACCCTCCCTCCCAACCCGCAGCAGAGGCAGGGTGTTGGGAACAGGGGCCGCAGAGGACCCCAAGGCTTTCGGTTCGGGAAAGGCATCTACCCTTGGTTACATCCCCGCGGTCGCTGCCTTACCGGGGTTGCGGGACTCATGGTTCCCGGGCGGCCAGGACAGCATTTCCGAGCAGGCTGCAGCTGCACACGTTTTGCTGAGCGCCTTAGAGATAAGGGGATCAGGGAGGTGCTACCAAGTGCCAGTCTGACAGGGAAGGGGGTGGGCGACGGTGCATGGCTCCTGGGGCACGCAGGGCTGTTTCTCCACAACCATCTCCGATCATACCCCATGAATCTTTGGGCTTGGGACCCCTCAACTTGCTGCTCAGGTCATCCTCGATTCCAAAGTGGTCTTGGCCTGGCACAGCCAAGATCCCCGGGGTGGGGGAGTTGGGGTTGGGGTTGCCAGGAGGTCAGGGGGCGGGGCTGAACCTTCATTCTCACCGGGTGCTGGCTGCACAGCCAGGCTCCTTAATTCTCCCTCCCTCCCTTTCCCCGTAATCCTGTCCTCAAGTCACCCCATCGCTTCAGGCTTCAGTCCTTCGTGCAGTGCGTGCGGGGCTGGGGGATTCACCATGGCCGATCCTATTAGGCTCTGAGCTTATCCCCTTAGCGGGTTCAGGAACCAGCTCTCCTGGACCGTGCTGTGCCTTTAACTCCCCGGCTGTTCCATTGGCCAGGCTGCGTTAACCGGCTCCATCGCAGAAATGGGAGTGGGGGAATGGGGAAGCAGGACAGGGAGGCAAGGCAGAGAGGGAGCTGGCTTGGAGGTCCTGCCAGTGAGGGGTGCTGGGTGGGTAGGGAGCTTGCCCACAGCTCATGCATCATACAATGGAGACTGCAGCAACCCAACCCAGATTGGTGAGTCCCCAGCAGCCTGTGCAGGACTGAGGGTCAGGGCAAGAGTGCTTGCACGCGCCAGAGTGGCATCCAGGGCCAGGCATCTGACCTGCTGGTGAGGATGCCCGGTGGCATCATTGTGGTGGGCTGGCTTTGTGACCAGCGGGCCTCAGTGGTGACTGCTGATGCTGAATGTGGAGGAAGAGCGTGTTCCTGACTCCATCCCGAAAGCAGGGAGCCTGGGCCTCACAGTCAGGTGCTCCTGCATGGGACCCACGGGGTCCCGTGGGACAGAAGCAGCCCGCTGTGCCAGGGGGTGGTCACCACGTACCTTGGACAGCACCATGCAAGGTTCCTGGCTCCCAGACCAAGCTGAACCTGGCAATTGTGCAGACTGGGAGTGCAGGCGGGATGAGGGGTGCTTGACCTTGCAGAGGACCCACAGACCTTCATCCTTGATTTTCTTCCTCTGGCGCTGTCAGACGCTTCCTTTCACTGCTGTGGTCGGACACAAGTTTCTTCCAATGAGTGCTTCCAGTGCCCAGGGCGAGACGTGCAAGGCAGGGGAGGGGGATGCACAGGAGGGAGGGGGTTAGGGCTGCATATATTTGTGTGGAGAAATTGAATGAGTGAGAGGAGAGCCAAAGCCGTCCTCCGGTTGAAGATCCAGGGATAGCGCTCTTAGCAGAAGGGCCTTCAGGCCCCTGGGGAGAGTGACGGAGAGGAAAGGCAGGCCTGAATGTACTTTGGGTAATGAAGCAGTGAATGGGACATCATTCTGTGTATCTCTGGCTTCTGAATGAGTAAAAATAATTTAAAATTTTTTATTTTTTATGATGTTTACACAGTTGGTTAGGGTGGGAAGGGTGGAGGACGAGGGGAAAGCAGGTGAGACCACTATTTCCACACCTTCCTATATCTGGGGAAAAAGAAGGCAAGGGGAGAAATCATAGCCAGGCTTCTCACCATCCCAGCCACCCGATGTCAGCCCAGAGTCCCTGATGTGGACGGGGCTTGCTCTGAGGGCTCTGGTCAAGTGATTTCCATAGCTCAGACATGCTGTTGATCTCGCAGATCCAAGGATGAGGAAATTCTTCAAGGTCCATTAGCTGACACAGTCCACCCCAGAAATTTGGTGTCAAGTTTGGCTGGGGTGGTTGTTCAATTTATTCTGCCCTTTCCCCCCCGCTCTGGTACCAGATGTCCTCTGCAGGCTCCAATGGACAGCCATATCCTCCATGTGCATCTGGGTATGCTGTCCACTGCACCATTCTCAGGGACTGAGGATGCACTGTTCACATATATGCACTTCACTGTCACATCACAGCTCCTGCCATTCCCCCCACGGGTGGAGTTCTGAGTCCAGGGCTTCGTTGGGGGACCCTCAAAGAAATTCCGAGTGAAGCGAATAAAAATACATCTTTTAAAAGAGAAAGCAGATAGAGTTCCCATTTCCTGGTGTATTTATTTATTTATTTAAATTCCCATGACAGCTGGCCAAAGCTGGGAGCTGGGAACTTAATCCAGATCTCCCACGTGGGCGGCAACACCGCAGCTATGTGAGTCATCCCTCCTGCCTGCCAGGCTGTGCATTAGCCCGAAGCTGGAGCTAGATGTCAAGCCCAGGTAATTTGATGTGACATGGGCATTGTAACCAGCGTCTTAACTGCTAGACCAAATGTTTGCTCCTGAAGTGCTGTCCCAGCACCTGCACAGTCGCAGAAGACAATCGTGTATAATACATTACAGTCAACCACATCTGTTACTGGCCGTGTGTTGGCTAGGCTATGCTTTTATCGTCCGCATCTCCACTCCTGAACAAATCCCCTGGGCAGCAGGCCGGCAGCAGCCTCACGCACCTGGCGCTCCTTGCATCGCCTGTTTGCATTTTCTCTCCTGCTTCATTTAACCTCACGTTGTTTTGCTCATGGTGGCCTGGGAGTCTCAGGCTAGCCTGTGTGTTGACCTAACAGCCTGGGTGTGTGGTTCTCTGTGACACTCACACAGCATTGCATTGCCAGAGCGCATCCACTTGTTAAAACACGGCTGGTCCAGGCGTAGATTCCTGTATGTTGCTGTGTGCACGGTCCTTTGCTGTGTGACGTTGGCTCTGCTCTCTAAGAGTTGGAGGAGTCTGTTTCTCCCCAGTCTTTTTTTTTTAAGATTTATTTTATTTTATTTTATTTTATTTTATTGCAAAGTCAGATATAGAGGGGAAGATCTTCCATCCAATGATTCACTCCCCAAGTGAGTGCAATGGCCGATGCTGTGCTGGTCTGAAGCTAGGAGATTCTTCCAGGTCTCCCATGCAGGTACAGTGTCCCAAAGCTTTGGGCTGTCTTCAACTGCTTTCCCAGGGCACAAGCAGGGAGCTGGATGGGAAGTGGAGCTGCTGGGATTAGAACCGGCGTCCATATGGGATCCCGGGGCGTTCGAGGTGAGGACTTTAACTGCTATGTTATCACGCCAGACCCTCTCCCTAGTCTTGAATTGGGCTGGCCTTGCCAGTGACCAACAGAAGCCAACTAGAGTGATATCAGAAGTCTGAACCAGGGACCTGTGTAGTAGGCTAATCCTTTGCCTATGGTGCTGGCATCTCATGGGTAATGGTTCAAGTCCCAGTTGTTCCACTTCTGACCCAGTTCCCTGCTAATGTGCCTGGAAAAGCAGTGGAATATGGCCCAAGACTTTGGGCCTCTGCACCCACATGTGAGACATGGAAAAAGTTCCTGACTCTTGGCTTCTTACAAGTTTGCTCCAGCCATTGCCGCCATTTGGGGAATGAATCAGCAGATGGAAGATCTCTCTGTGGCTCTCCTTCTCTCTCTGCAACTTTGCCTTTCAAATAAAAATAAACTAAAAAAAAAAAAAAAAGTAGAAGTCTGAGCTGAGGCCTAGAGAGACCCTGCCGCATCCACCAAGGCACCGCCACGTTCAGACATGCAGGCCAGGCCCCACGGGGATGGAAGGCCTCCAGGAGAGGGAGCAGCCCCGCACAGCAGCTCCTTCCGCCCCACGTGGGAGTGAGGCCAGAGGACTAGAGCAGCCTGGTTCACCCCAGCTGAGACCGGCATAACCTCCCACACAACCCTGAAGTGACTGCTCTTGGCTGCAGCTGAAGCCTCATTTTAGCAACTGGGCTACAGACTTTCCAGAAAACCTGGACTTCAATCTGGAGGGTGGCTTCAGCCACATCAACGCCCTCTCAGAAACAAAAAGTGGCTCCAGGTGACACATGGTGGGGAACTGGGCAGAACCGGCAGCCGGTGTGCGCACTGTAATCGTGGCCAGAATACGATCCATGTGGTCACCCTGGGCCGTTGCCAGAGGAGGTCGGCTTCCGCTCACTCCTGTCCGTGGGGCTGGTTAGTCCAGAGAATGGGTCTCTCACTGAAAATGAAATTCCCCTGGGTGAGGAAATGCATCCGGGGGCTCCAGTGCAGGCAGCTGCTTGGGCAGCATCTCTAGCTGAGAAAGCAGTGCTGGAAGGCCTGCTCGCTGACCTGGTTTAGGTTCAGCTGTCTTGGTCCAGCAGGTGGCAGCAGTTGAAGCAAGGATGCGGAAGGCATCCCTGCAGGGCCTTTTCCTGCCGGCTGCTGAGTAGGATCTAGGAGTTGTCACAGAAACCAGATCCCGGGTCAGGAGTGGTGGGTGGCATTTGAATCATGCAACAAAGGGGCTATACTTCTGAAGAACCAACAACCCTGACTGTGCTTTAAACCACACCATTCTTTCCTTGGAGCAGCTCCTCCACAGTAGGTAACTTAAGTGAGTGGCTGGAGGACACAAACAGGAGAGAACTTTAGTTCATTCTTAGAATCATATACAGCTTGAACTGTGTGAATGCCTTACCTATTTATTCTCCTTTAAAACCCATATTGGGCCTAGTGCAATAGCCTGGTGGCTAAATTCTCACCTTGCTTGTGCTGGACTCCCATTTGGGCTCTGGATCATTCCTGGCTGCTCCTCTTACCATCTAGCTCCAAGTTTGTGGCCTGAGAAAGCAGTTGAGGACAGCACAAGGCCTTGAGATCCTGAACCCGCGTGGGAGACTAGGAAGAAGTCTGTGGCTCCTGGCTTCGGATCATCTCAGCTTTGGCCATCGTGGTCACTTGGGCAATGAACCAGCAGATGGGAGATTCTTCTCTCTGTCTCTCCTGCTCTCTGCATATTTGTATTTCCAGTAAGAATAAGTAAATCCTAAAAAAAAAAAATGCTAGTTGACACAGTGTTACAGTAGGCTAATCCTCCACGTTGTGGCACTGGCATCCCATATGGGTGCCAATGTGTGTCCCAGCTGCTCCACTTCCCATCCAGCTCTCTGCTGATAGCCTGGGAAAACTGTGGAGGATGCCCAAGCCCTTGGGCCTCTGCACCCACATGGGGGACCTGGAAGAAGCCCCTGGCTTCTGGTTTCAGATTGCCTCAGCTCTGGCCATTGCGACCGCTTGGGGAGTGAACCAATTGATGGAAGATCTTCCTCTCTGTCTCTCCTCCTCTCTATATATCTCACTTTGCAATAAAAATAAGTAAATCTTTTTTTTTTTTTTTAATCTTTAAAAAAATATTTCTTAGGATAGTTCTGGCTGAAACCATCTGTATCACTAGTGAGAGATATGCCTGCTCCCCCTGGTGGCTGTATTTGTTACTGCACACAGGCCAGGCAGCCTGCATCTTGGGACCAGATTTCCCAAGACTTTGGCCAAGGTGAGGAACTAGACAAATGAGGTGACATTCTGGGCTGGCATTTACAGCCAGGCGGCCAGCCGAGGTGACCTGTCAGCTCCCAGCTGGGGCAGCATCTATGAAGCTCCATCCTTGGCTGCTAGGACTTAAGCCCTGTGTGCCCTGATTTTATCCCCTTCCTTCGCTGAAATTATTAGTTGTTGTCACAAAATGCAACCTCAAAAATCTCAGTGCGTGTTTATTTCACTTCTCACAGTGCAGGTGAACTACCACGTGGCTGAGGAGGCGGGGTGGAGGCAGCTCTGCCTCAGGCTGTGGACTGGCTGGGTTAGCTCGTAGTTTTGGGCTGGATCCAGGTCTGTCTAAAGTCTGCCTGTCTGTCTTTCTTTTTTATCTTTCTAAAAAAGATTTATTTATTCTTATTGCAAAGTCAGATATACAGGGAGGAAAAGAAACAGCAAGGAAGATCTTCTGTCTGATGATTCACTCCCCAAGTAACCACAACGGTCAGTGCTGTGCCGACCCGAAGCCAGGAGCCAGGAACCTCCTCCAGGTCTCCCACATGGGTGCAGGATCCCAAGGCTTTGAGCCATCCTCAACTGCTTTCCCAGGCCACAAGCAGGGAGCTAGATGGGAAGTGGCACTGCCAGGATTAGAACCGGCACCCATATGGGATACTGGCGCGTTCAAGGTGAGGACTTTAACCACTATGCTATTGTGCCGGGCCCCTCACATATTTCTTATCCGAGGAGTGTGAGAGTTGAGTCAAACAGCACAAGCATACCTCAGGCCTCTGTTCATGTCAAGTCCTCTAAGCAGCCAAAGCCAGTCACATGGCCAGACAAGTTCGATCCCAAGGGCTCAGGATGCCCCCTTAGCAGTGAGGGGGTGCAGTGGATATTGAGAAAGCCATTCAGAGTTGCTGAAATACCCTTGGTGGTTTTTTTTTGTTTTGTTTTTGTTAACCCAGTGTGGATTCTTTTTCCGGAACAGCACCTCAGCTTTTCCCTTTCATTTGTGAATTGATGTGATTGGATCCAGAGTGGACATGCGCTCTCTGAGTTACTCTCGTGCCATCTGCTCACTGGCTCTCTCCCTGTCTCTGCTCTCTGGATGCTTGCTTGTGAACATGAACACCGGGTCCAGCTCCCATGAACAAAGCAGGCGTGTGTTGGCAGGGGGTGCTGGATGGCCAACAGAACCAATGGGAAGCTTGGAGAAGTAGGTTGATGAGGCGGACCCAACAGACATCGTTGGTTGGCAGTAGAAGGGGTCTTCACCATAGAGGGCCTCAAGAACACATTTTGGAGTGATGGAAATACTTTTTTACAAATTTTATGTATTTTATGGCACGACACATGGCTCAATCCTCACCTTGCAAGCACCAGGATCCCATTTGGGAATTGCTTTGTGTCCTAGCTGCTTCATTTCTCATCCAGTTCTCTGCTTATGATCTGGGAAAGCAGTAGAGGACAGCCCAAAGCCTTGGGACCTTGCACCCGTGTGGGAGACCTGGAAGAGGCTCCCGGTTCTTGGCTTCAGATAAATAAATCTTTTTATTTATAAAAATAAAATAAGTATTTATAAATCTTCATAAATATTATAAATGAATCTTCACACATATTTATAAAATAAATCTTTCATTTATTTTTATCTAAAAAGCAGTTTACAGAGAGAAGGAGAGACAAAGAGAAAGATTTTCCAACTACTGGTTCACTTCCCAAATGGCCTCAGTGGCTAGAGCTGAGCCGATCTGAAGCCAGGGACCCAGGAGCTTCTTCTGGATCTCCTACAGGGATGCCGATCCCAAGACTTTGGACCATCCTTTCCTGCTTTCCCAGGCCATAAGCAGGGAACTGGATCAAAAGTGAAGCAGCTGGGATACAAACCAGTTCCTATATGGGATTCTAGAACCACAGGATGGAGGATTATGCTGTTGGGCCACGGTGCCAGCCCTCAGAAATATTTTGATTGTGCAGTGGCTACTTGGGGGTTAAATGCTTTGTTAATCAGGCTCTGCTTGTTGACTCAGTGCTATTTATTGCATGCAGATTATTTACCGAGTTGACATAAAAAGATCTTCTTTATTTAGTAAAAAAAAATAATAATAATAAACAAAAGTTTGCCTGAGTTGATGTTTGCCATAGCAGCTGTGGGGTTCTCCCCAAACCAGTTTTACATGGCTTAAGCTGATGTTCTTGGCTCCGATCCAGGTTCTCTGGATCTCATGTGGATTCTGTGAGCTCCCCAGCAGCCCTTTTCATTTTTTGCATGTATCAGGTTTATTGATATCTAGTTCCTATACCACCAAATATTGAGCATCATTATTACCAACATAGAATTTGGCATCAGGGCAGACAAAATCCCCTCCCTCTCAGCAGCCACTTCCCACCTGTTCTATGTCCCATTCCCAGACCACTTCCTGAGGGCTACAAGGACGCCTGGGAGCTCTTACAGGAGAGACTTGGTCTCTCCCAGTCCTGGAGCCCACAGTCAAGGCATCCCTGGAGTGGTGCTCCCTGCAAGTCCCTCCCAAACCCCCAGAACACCTGCCCGTGGCTTCCTGACGAACTGCTGACATTCCTTGGTGTCCTGATGGCAGACTCAGTACTCCAGGTGCCACCCTTGTCAGTGCAGGGCCCTCTCTCCACCTTTTTGTCTCTATGTTTCCTGTGGAATCCTCTCCCTGCATGCAGGTCTGTGTCCGTCTCCATGAGGACATCCGTCAGGTCAAAGATGTGCCCTATTCTCCACGCTCGCCTCTGGATCTGTATCCTACACAGTCCTCACCGCCAAAGACCCTATTTCCAGACACAGTTGCCCTCCCAGGTGCCAGGGGTTAGGATATCAGCGTCTTTTGTTTTGACTGAGTGAGGGGAATATAATTCAAGCTATACCCCCAGTGTCCACAGGCAACTGCACATCTTCTGTAGTCACGGCTCCACCTATCATGGCACCTGAGTAGTGGGCATCCAATCAAAATGACTCACTGTGAGGTCCTCCGTGATTGGTTCTTTCTACATACCACGGCATGGTCAAGGGTCACCCACGTTGTGGCACCTGTTGGCACCCCACTTCTTTTCTCACCCAAGGAAATTGCACTGTAAGGGCATTGCACTGTTCCTTTACGTGTGGCTGGATGGATATTTAGGTTGTTGGCTGTTACTAGTAGTAGGCTTTGAACACTCACGTGTAAGCTTTTGTGTAGTCATGTCTTCATTTCTCTAGTAGAGCTGCTGGGTTAAACAGTAACATTATGTTTAAATTTGAGGAAATAATTAGACTTTTTTCCAAAGTGGTTGTACCATTTTTACATTCCTATCAGTAATGTATCAGGGATCCATTTTTCTTAAAATTTAAGGGTACTTTTGTTAGAAAGATTTACTTATTTTACTTGAAAATCAGAGTTACAATGAGAGAGGGAGACAGAGAGCGAGCTCTTTCATCTGCTTGGTTACTCCCCCTATGACCACAACAGACAGAGCTGAGTCATTCTAAAGCCAGGCGCCTGGAGCTTCTTCCAGATCTCCCTCATGGGTGCAGGGATCCAAGGACTTGGGCCACCCTCTGCTGCTTTCCCAAGCCATTAGCAGGGAGCTGGATCAGAAGTAGAGCAGCCAAGACTAGAATCAGTGCCTATATGGAATTCTGGAGCTGCAAGTAGAGTGTTATCTTGCCATGCCACTGCGTTGGCCACGAGTATTTATTATTATATATGTGATAGGCAGAGAAAGAGAGGACAGGAGAGGTCTTCCATTCACTCCTCAAATGTCCACAGCAGCCAGGACTGGGCCAAACAAAAGCCAGGAGCCTGGAATTCCACCCAGGGGTTCCACATGGATGGAAAGGACCCACACAGTTGAACCGTCAAACAACAGCTTAACTTGTTGCACCAACATGCCAGTCCCTAAATTATTATTTTATCTTTTTAAAAAAGATTTATTTATTTTTACTTGAAAGAGCTACACACACCCCAAATTATATGTTAATTCTGTTTTCCATAAACCATTTGGAGTGCCCTCATGTGTTTTTTATTATTGCTTGTTATCCTAGTACAGGAACATCCACTGGTGCCCTGCCTGCTCTGTGCCTGGCAGCTCCATGCCCGGATTCCACCTGCCAGGCATTTGTGTTCTGGTCTGCTGATGACTGCAGACACAGACGCCTTGGGCGCTCAGTGGGGCCAGTGACACTACACGGGGAATGCGGGTCGCTCCCCTGCCCCTGGGTGGAGACAGCTGAGTTAAGCCCGGCAGGTAAGCAGGAGGCGACCTGCGGAGGGAGTGCAGTGGGGAGTGGCAAGGGAGGGCACCGCCAGCAGAGGAACAGCTCTGCGTTAGCAGTGGCCTGGGCTCAGTGCTGCCCCAGTTGGTCTTATGGGACAGAATCTCTTGTTTCCATTTACATAGTCCGGGTGGAACTGTATACTCATGGATGGATGCAGGAGAAATTATCCCCAAGTCTGGTGGCTTCAGACTATACTTGTGCAGTTTCTGGGTCATGAATTTGGATATGTCTTAGCTCAGTTGTCTGTGGCTTGGATTTGTAGTCCAGACCTTGGCCAGGGCTGCTGTCACCTGGAATGTTGGCAGGAAGCTTGGGCGTTGGCAGGAATTTCAAGTCCTCCTCGTGACATGGCCAACCTCCCCAAGGGCCACAGACAACAAGACAGAAGCCGCAGTACTTTCTGGAAGTCACACTCTGTAAAGGGTGTGAACACACCAGGAAACAAGAATTCATTTTTTAAATTTTAATTTAATTTTATTTTTTTCTATTTTATTGGAAAGTCAGATATACATAGAGGAGAAGAAACAGAGAGGAAGATCTTCCATCCAATGATTCACTCCCCAAGTGACTGCAATGGCCGGTGCTATGCCGATCCGAAGCCAGGAGCCACAGGTCTCCCACGTAGGTGCAGGGTCTCAAGGCTTTGGGCCATCCTCCACTGCTTTCCCAAGCCACAAGCAGGGAGCTGGATGGGAAGTGGAGCTGCTGGGATTAGAACCGGCGCCCATATGGGATTCTAGCATGTTCAGGGCGAGGATTTAGCTGCTAGGCCACGCCGCTGGGCCCAACAAGAATTCTTAGTCCATGTCTTGGAGCCTGGCTGACATGACCTGCATCCACTTGAGCTCTAGAATTTCTTCTTGGTCACGTTCCGGTGCAAATAAGACTCCTATAGAATATGCTTGTCAGATATAGTTCTGCTTTATGAGAATATCTGCAAACGAAGCTGTTGCTCTCTGCACCGTGTCTGCTCCTCCTGCCTGAGTCAGTGGAACAGACACAGAATCACCCCTGAGGGCACTCCTGCTCAGAGAGGAGCAGGACACCAGAGGAGGCCCCAGCCCGCAGCGATCAGAAAGTCAATCAGGGCACACACTGAGGTGGAAATCGGACAGTTCCGTGATTCAGACACACTTTAGAATAATTCTTTCCTCTGAGTTATATTTTCTTTTTCTCATTTGCAGCTAAATATTTTCCTCAGCCTGCTTCTTTAAAAAAAAAAAAAAGATTCATTTTTTTTTTTAAATTGCAAAGTCAGATATACAGAGAGAAGGAGAGATGATTTATTCCCCAAGTGACCACAATGGCCGAAGCCAGGAGCCAGGAGCTTCTTCCGGGTCTACCACATGGGTACAGGATCCCAAGGCTTTGGCCTGTCCTCCACTCCTTTCTCAGGCCACAAGCAGGGAGATAGATGGGAAGTGGGGCTGCCGGGATTAGAACTGGCGCTTATATGGGATCCTGGCGGGTTCAAGGTGAGGACCTTAACTGCTAGGCCGCTCCTCTCCATGCCGAACCCTCAGCCTGCTTCTTGATTGGTCAAGTTTAGGATCTAATTTCTCCTCCTCCTTCTTCTTCTTTTAAGATTTACGTTTTGTTTTTAATTGGAAAGGCAGATTTACAGAGACAAGGAGGGACAGAGAGAAGGATCTCCCATCCAATGGTTCACTCCCCAAGTGGCCACAAACAGCTGGAACTTAGCCGATCCGAAGCCAGGAACTTGGAGCTTCTTCTGGGTTTCCCAGGCAGGTGCAGGGTCCCAAGGCTTTGGGCCGTCTTTGACTGCTTTCCCAGGCCACAGGCAGGGAGCTGGATGGGAAGCGGGGCAGATGGTACATGAACTGGTGCCCACATGGGATCCTGGCAGTGTGTGCAAGGTGAGGACTTTAGCCACTGGTCTATTGTGCCAGGCCCTAATATCTTCTTTTAATTTTACATTATTTCTGTACCTCTTGAAATACAAGCATTTGAGTCTGTGACACCTGGTTTGTGTTAACCAGGGTTCTCCAGGGAAGCAGAACTAAGATGGTGGTGATGATGGTGATGATGGTGATGATGGTGATGATGGTGATGGTGTGTCTTTCCTTATTCATGTTTTCACTTTTTGCCATTTCATTTACCTGTGGTCAACAATGCCCTAACATATTTTTTAAGATTATTATTATTATTTTAATTTGAGAGACAGAGGTGAGAAATAAGTATCTTCTATCTGCTGGTTCACTTTCCAAAGTGTCTCACTGGCTAGAGCTGTGTGTGACCAAACCAGAAACCAGGATCTTCCTCTGGGTCTTCCACATTGATATGGGGTCCAAGCACTTGGGCTGTTTTCCAGTTCTTTCTCAGGCACAATGGATGGGAAGTGGAGCAGCCAGGTCTTGAACCAATACTGAAATGGGATGCCAGCACTGTAAGTAGCAGCCTAACTTACTACACCACAACACTGGCCCCAACGGGCCAACATATTACACGGAAAATTCTAGAATGTGGAGTGAGACCATACTTAGACCAAACTTTAACATAGCTGTATGCAGAAAGGAAGCAGTGTCTAAAGGATTAAGTGCTGTCCACCAGTTCAGAACAGGTTTTAGGTATTAGGTGGTATGCACTGGGGGTCTTGAAACATTCCCTGTTCAGGGGAGGGGGGATTTATTCATGGTGTAGGAGAAATGGGATCATGTGATTAGGGAGGCAGAAGAGCCCCAAGACCCACAGTAAGCCAGCCAGAGCCCCAAGATAAGCTGATGTGCCGATCCATTGATCGGGGCTGCGTCCAAGGGCCTCCCATCCTGCACAGCTACAGAGTACGTTCAGTCTGAATTGCTTCGAGACCTGGAAAAGCTGAGGTTTCAGTCTGAGCCCAAAGGTGAGAAAAACCCACCCCTAACTCAAACTGTCTGGCGGAAGTTGTCTTCTACTCAGCCTCCACACCTGGTCCAGAGCTTGGATGGGTTGGACAAGCCCCTCCCACAGGGCGAGGATCAGCTGCCTTGCCCAGGCCTGTGCATCCCAGTGTTAATCTCACCCAGAAATACCCTCCCAGGCCGGGTTCACCAAGCCTCTGGGCATTCTGCTGCCCAGTCAAGCGGGAGGTAAGAGGAACCTCCCCACAAGGAAAAACAAAGTTTGCCTTCAGAGAACTCCTTGGAGTTGAGCATAGCCACAGCTCGGGGAGTTCCCCAGGCTGGTCTGCCACCCTCCACCCCCAGCAACAGGAACCTCTAGGACAGGGTATGTGTCTCGGAGAGAAACAGACAGATCTGTAACTGTGGTGGAAGATGTCAACACAACTCTCCAGGAACTGGAAGAACGTGCAAGTGAACATATTAGGAAAGAGAAAGATCTGAGTCATAGTTAAGAGAAAGGACCTGGTTGACACAAATGGAACACTGTGTCCAGCAACTATAGAACACAGCTTTTTGTCTGGTGCATATGGAATATTTATTGATAGGCCAGGCCATAATATAAGTCTTACCCAATGACAAAGAAATTATATGGTGTATGATCAAATCCCTAGCTGGGTTATGCTGGTAATCAAATACACAAAGAAAAGCAGACTACCACTCAAGATCCTATAGATCAAAAAGTAAACTTGAATGGAAAATTAAAAGAGGATCAACAGAACCAGAGGCCGATTCTCTAATAAAACTAATAAAGTTCATATTTATTTATTTATATTGAAAAGGCAGATCTACAGAGAGAAGGAGAAACAGAAAGAAAGATCTTCCCTCTACTGGTTCACTCCCCAAGTAGCCATAATGGTCTGAGCTGAGTTGATCCAAAGCCAGGAGCCAGGAGCTTCTTCTGGACCTCCCACGCAGGCGCAGGGACCCAAGGTTTTGGGCCGTCCTTGGCTGCTTTCCCAGGCCACAATCAGGGAGCTGGATGAGAAGTGGGGTAGCCAGAGCATGAACCAGCACCCATATGGAATTGCAGTGGATGCGAGGCAAGGACTTTAGCCACTTAGGCTATTGTGTCAAACCCAAATTAATTTTTTTAAGAAAAAAAAATTAGTACTTCTCAAAGAATTTTTTGTGATCAGCATTTTCTGACAAGGATATAAGAACCAATATGGGAAATACCAGCAAAGCAAAGATCTATGAATAAGATAATGTGATGTAACAAAAGCACATGTATTTGAGAGCAGAGTGTCAAGGCCTGAGTCTCCGGTCAGGACCTGGCAGTAAATCAGCGACTGCTGAGCACCTGCTGGGCGGCTGGAAGGAGAACGGTTCTGGGTAGTGCTAATGTATAAGCCTCAGTGCAATGGCCTTTGCCAGATTGGCTCTGGCTAATTCATAATCCATAGAGACAATACATGCTTAAAAAAATATCAAAAGGGCCCGGCGGCGTGGCCTAGCAGCTAAAGTCCTTGCCTTGAATGCGCCAGTATCCCATATGGGCACCAGTTCTAATTCTGGCAGCTCCACTTCCCATCCAGCCCCCTGCTTGTGGCCTGGGAAAGCAGTCGAGGATGGCCCAAAGCCTTGGGACCCTGCACCTGCGTGGGAGATCCAGAAGAAGCTACTGCTTCCTGGTTTTGGATTGGCACAGCACCGGCTGTTGCGCTCACTTGGGGAGTGAAGCAGTGGATGGAGGATCCTTTTCTCTGTCTCTCCTTCTCTCTGTAAATCTGATCTACCTTTCCAATACAAATATAAATAAGTAAATAAACAAATAAGAGAATACATGCAAGAATGAAATTGCGCATAAGGGTTTTTTTTTTAATTGATGAAAAATTGATGCAAAAATCAGTGATTCGATTCCAGGAAGCACTGTCTCTGTTTCCGCTTGCCCTTTGATCGTTTGGCGAGGAGCGCCGGGAGGCGCAGCCCCTGCTTTGCTCCTCAGTGTTTTGGCCTTGTGTTGATAAGCACTCGAGATTATGTCACATGGACTGGTTTTCACTATGAATCCCTACTAAGATGGATGCCATGAGAGCAGTTCAATACCTTTGATTTTTCTTTACAGCCTGTTAAACCCATTTCCTATTGTTTTCACTCAAATTAAACTGCAATTATCTTCATCTGAAAAATAATTTTCCATATAAAATTCTAGAATGAGGACTTGAGTCATCCATCAATCTTTCAAAAATCCGTATCATGGTTTAGGTGAGAGTGTCTGCCCTTGTAAATTATCCTTTGTGGTCATTTTTATATATTGGACAAGTCCACTTCTCAGGGATACATCCTGTCGATCCGTGCTTTGTGAAGGAAATCTATCGATCATCCACCATTTCTGTTGTTGTTATCAATAGTAATTACCCTTTGCGCAATACCCCTGCTCTCAGTTTCCTGTTGATCACATGGTGGGACTGAGTCTTATGCCACAAATTTGGGAGAATAAGAAATCATGAATTACTTTTTTCACTTTTTTACATTGCAAAGTCAGATATACAGAGAGGAGAGACAGAGAGGAAGATCTTCCTTCCGATGATTCACTCCCCAAGTGAGCACAATGGCTGGTGCTGTGCCGATCCGAAGCCAGGAGCCAGAAACTTCTTCCGGGTCTCCCACATGGGTGCAGGGTCTCAAGGCTTTGGGCCATCCTCGACTGCTTTCCCAGGTTACAAGCAGGGAGCTGGATGGGAAGTCGAGCTGCCAGAATTAGAACTGGTGCCCATATGGGATACTGGCGCTTTCAAGGCGAGGACTTTAGCCGTTAGGCCATCACACTGGTCCCTTGTTTAGCTCATCTTAGCTTTGCTGGCTGGAATCTGGAGATGAGGTGACTGCATCTGCTGTGAGTCAGGCTGCAACACAACAGGACAGAAACGCAGCAGGGCGAGGGCATGTGTATGGAGGAGGCGCTGCTCGCTCCATCACAGGGCGCTGTCACAGTGGCCAGGACAGTCCTCTGAGAAAGGCATGGATTTACCCGCCAGAGCCTCATCAACTCCCGGAGATCCTGCTGCCTCCAGCACTGACACCATGGAGAATAATTCTCTACCGTGTGAGTGACAGGGCATGGATGCCAATCACTCTGGCCCCCAGCAGCTACATTCTGGGAAATGTATCCCAGAGAAATGGAAGTGTGTGATGACCCCAAAGCCTGTGCATGAAGCTGCTTTTGTATTCATCATAACACAAAACTGGAAACATCCCAGCTATGCTTCCATGAACACATAAGCCAACATCCACAGGCCAGAATACTATTCAGCAATCAGAAGGGGTGATATCCAGCTTTATGTAACTTTATGTAGGGGTGACTCTGCTTAGTGCAAAGAGCCAACCTCAAGAGGTTCCATTCTCTAAAGGACAGAGCTTAAGAGGGGGACATAGCCATGGCCAGGGACGAAGAGGGACAGAGAGCACAAAAGAATGGTATTGTAGTGGTAAAACTGCTTTGTGTCTTTTTGTTTCCATCTAGAGATAGACACACATGCACACGTAGAGCACCCATTTGTTTAAAGATTTACTTACTTTTATTGGAAGGTAGATTTACAAAGCAAAGGAGAGACAGGCCAAGGACTTTTTCCAGGTCTGCCTTGTGGGTGCAGGATCTCAAGGCTAACTATTTCTTAGTGTCTTAATGTTCTGTTATCAATTAAGGAAGTGTCATTTTGTCTTATGTTTACAGTTTTGTACTAGGTATTTGCATACGTAGTCTAGGATTTTAAAGAATTGTCTGGATGTTGAGATAGGTACTAAACAGATGTTAACTTGTTGAACTTTCTCATTCACAAAATAAAAAGAAAAACTGAGCTGAAGCTACCCGAAGCCAGGAGCTTCTGCGTCTCCCATGTGGGGGCAGAATGCCAAGGCCTTCAGCCATCCTCCACTGCTTTCCCAGGTCATAAGCAGGGAGCTGGATGGGAAGTGGGGGTAGCTGGGACACAAACTAGCTCCCATATGGGATGCTGACACTCACAAGAGGAAGATTAGCCAATTGATCCATCGTACCAGCCCCTCCATCTTCAAGTTCACTCCCTAAATGCCCAGAATGATCAGGCCTAGGCTCATGCCAGAGCCAGGAGCTGAGAACAGTCCAGGTCTCCCACACAGGTGGCAGGAAGTAGGAGTCCTAAGTTAGAGCCAGGAATCAAACCCTGCATTCCAACATGGAAGGCTGCCATCTCATTATTATTATTTTTAAAAAAATATTTATTTATTTATTACAAAGTCAGATATACAGAGAGGAGGAAAGACGGAGAGGAAGATCTTCCGTCAAATGATGATTCACTCCTTAAGTGAGCACAATGGCCGGTACTGTGCCAATCCGCAGCCTGGAGCCAGGAAACTCTTCCGAGTCTCCCACATGGGTACAGGATCCCAAAGCTTTGGTCCATCCTCGACTGCTTTCCCAGGCCACAAGCAGGGAGCTGGATGGGAAGTGGACATGCTGGGATTGGAACTGGTGCCCATATGGGATACTGGCGTTCAAAGCGAGGATTTTAGCTGCTAGGCTACTGCGCCAGGCCCATGCATCTTTTTATTATTAAGATTTAAGATTTTTATTGGAAAGGCAGATCTATAGAGAGAAGAAGAGACAGAGAAAAAGATCTTTCGTCTGCTGGTTCACTCCCCAAGTGGTTGCAATGTTGAGCCGATCTGAAGCCAGGAGTCAGGAATTTGTTCCAGGTTTCCCATGCGAGTGCAAGGTCCCAAGGCTTTGAACCATCCTCTACTGCTCTCCTAGGCCACAAGCAGGGAGCTGGAAGGGAAGTGGGGGAGCTGGAAGGGAAGTGGAGCAGCTGGGGCACAAACTGTCATCCATATGGGATGCTGGCACTTGAAGGCAAGGATTTAGCCACTAGGCTGTTGTGCTGGGCCCAAAAGCTGGCATCTTAACCAATAAATTCCCACATTTAGTTTTATCATAGTGGTAGACAGGAATCTGTACAGAAGATGAAAGTTCATAAAAACATGAATACGTGTAAAAAACAATGCTGAAAACTCTACCAAAGCAAGCATTTGCTTTCAGGGTTAAGATGCTACTTGGGATACTGGCATCTCCATGTCTGAGTGCCAAGATTTGAGCTCCAACTCTGCTTCCAATTCCAGCTTCCTGCGAATGCGCACACCCTGGCAGATAGCAGATAACAGTTCAAGTGTCATCCCACACGGATGACACTGACTGAGTTCCTGGCTCCTATTTTGAGCTAACTAATCACTGGCCATTGTGGAATGAAGATGTATAATCTCTTGGTATACCTGTCTCTCTGCCTTTCAAAAATCAATTAATGGATCAGTCTTGTACCAATGTGAACTTCCTGGTTTGGATGCTATAGTACCATTATACACATGTCATCATTACGGAACATTGGGTGAACAGTACTGGAGTTGCTATGCACATCTTTGCAACCTTGTGCAAATGTTGAATTATTCCAAAATGAAACATTTGAAAAAGAGAACGCTTTAGAAAAATAAGTCAAACTGCAGAGCGTTTAAGGAGAAGGAAAGGCAATTAAGCTTTAAACTTACAAAAAGATGGTCATTAAAAAAAGATTTGCTCATTATAAGAGAAATGTGAATGTATGCTGAGAGGGCCCAACACTAACATTCCATATGGGCACAAATTTGTATCTTGGATGGTTCGCTTTCTACCCACCTCCCTTTTAACCACCTGGGAAAGCAGCAAAAGATGGTCCCAGTGCTTGGGCTTCAGCCATCCACATGGCAGACCCAGAAGAAGCTCCAGGGTTCTGGTTTTTGCCTGGCCATTGTGGTCATTTGGGGATGGTCTCTCCTCTCTCTGTAACTTTTATAAATAAAATAAGTATTTCTTAAAAGAATAGAGGGCTATTATTTGTCTATTTAAGGTATAATTATTTATTTGAACACCAGAGTTACAGAGAGGAAGAGAGAGACAGAGCCAAAGATCTTCCATGTACTAGTTTACTCCCCAGATGGTCAAAACGGCCGAGCGTGTACCAGAGGGAAGCAGGAACCAGGAGCTTCTTCCAGGTCTCTCATGTAGGAGGCAGGGGCTCAAACACGCGGACCATCTTCCATTGCTTTCCCAAGCTGTCAACAGGGAGATGGATCAGAAATGGAGAAGCTGGGACATAGACTGGCACCCACACGGGATGTTGGCACTGCAGGTGGCAACCCTAACTACCACGTCACTTCCTGTGCCCACTCGGGCCTCTCTGTAAGTCAGACAAACTCCTTTGCATCCTCCAAGAGCTAATTCTGCTCCAGGAAACGCTCCTGAAGGAGCTTGGTCTGGGAAGGGATTTGATGACTCCAGGCCAGGGTGCCCTCTGTCGCTCCCCATCCCCTTCCCTGTCCTCTGGTTGCCATGGCACATATCGCTGGGCATAGTGGCACAGGAGGCCCAGGCTTGCCTTGTTGGGCATCATGGACAAAGAAAGTCAGCAGGGCCAAGTCAGAGGCTGCAGGATGGCCTCAGTGAGGCCCCAGGCTGTGCACTGAACACTACTGTGCCCACTGAGGCCCAGTGACTGTGGACTGAAGGGAGCAGAAGGCTGGGGAGAGAACCTGTGCTCCCCTGCTGACTGGATTCTACGGCTGTTGTGCGGTCTGAGGCTGGGTTGTGGGGATATCACATAGGACACAGGGGAACACAGGGATTACTCTGGTAACTTTTCTGTTTTCTAGAACAAGGGGGTTTGTGAAACGTCTGTCTTGGCTCATCACCCACAACCCAGAATTCAGCAGGGCATCTGGTTAATTCATGGGGATACTCAGAAGAAAAAAAAGAAGTTGATAAATGAATGAATGTGAAGCCATACCTGTGGAGCTAGCAAGGGCTTGGTAAGGCTGGGAATTCTGTGCAACATGACTTATTTGATTTTCATTCATTTAACTAATGTGATTTAGTGACTACTGGCTAGGTTTTAAAAAACATTTATTTATTTGAAAGAGAGAGAGAAAATAATATCTTCCATTTGCTGGTTCACTCTCCAGATGGCCACTACAGTTAGGACTGAGCCAGGAGCCAGGAGCTTCCTCTGGGTCTCCCATGTGGGTGCAGGGACCCAAACACTTAGGCCAAACACTTCCATGGATTTCCCAGGCCATTACCAGGGAGTTGGATGGGAAGTGGAGCAGCCCAGACATGAATCAGTGCCCATATGGGATGGTAACACTGCGGGCAACAGTGTTACCTGCCATGTCACAATGCTAGCCCTCTGGCAATGTTCTTGTGCTGCGGCGGAGCAGTGGACAAAAGAGACAAAGAGCCTGGCCCCTAGGAGCACTCCGTGTCTTCAGAGAATATATAGGTGGGAGCATTACATTTGTAGCTACCCCTTGGCCCAGGTGCTCCCCCAAGCTTGCCCAAAACCTTGCTTTCCTCCCCCATGGCACAGTTCACACTTGAATCCTGTCTACTGAGGGCATGATTTACTCTTGGCACATTGGCACCAACAAGGACCTGGTACAAAACAAGAATGAGTACCTGAAGTCCAGTGAATAAACATCAACCCTGGGGCCAAGGCTGTGGCACAATGGGGTAAGCCAGTAGCTGCAGGCCTGCATCAGTTCCAACCCAGCTTCCTGCTAATGTGCCTGGGAGAGTTGTGGAAGATGGTTCAAGTGTTTGGACCCCTGTACCCATGTGGAAGACCCAGAGGAAGGTCCTGGTTCCTGGCTTTGACCTGACCCAGCCCTGCTTATTGCAGTCATCTGGGCATGTTAACCAGTGAGTGGAAGATCTTGCTCCCGCCATTTCCCTCTCCTTCTCTGTAAGTCTGCCTTTCAAATAAATAAATAATTTAAAAAAAAAGATTAGCTACTTTTATGGGTGTGTACACTCTGACTAGAGGAAATCCAGTGCTGGAAATGAAAGTCCTAGTGCTCATACAAAATGCTGGCATGGCAGGTGCTGCCATGCACCCACTGCACCCAAATGCCAGCCTCCAAACCACTATTCTTAACATTTTTCTGGAAAACTTTCCCACCTCTGGTTGAAACACAAATTGGTGGCACCCTCCTGTCTTCCTCCCCCGCTGCCCTCCTTACATCCATTCTACCAAATGGTGGGGGAGGGACACTTGAGCTCTAGCTGACACTCCCAGGTCAGACCCTGGATTTTCCATGAATTAACACATTTCCCCCGGGAGGGCCATAATGTCAGTCACATCTTACAACTGAGGACACAGAGACCCAGGAAGGAGAAATTGTTCCCCGTGCACCACAGCCCGTCTGCTACCGAGCTGGGATGTGGTCCAAGCCCCTTGGGTGACATTACACTCAGTCACTTGCTGCTTATCCCAAGAAGCAAGGCGAGAACCGAGGGAAGAGGCTTGGGTTCCGAGGGAGGGATGCTCAGCTCACATCCTTCCCACAGAGCTGCTGTCAGAGATGACAGATGCAGCGGAGCTGATGAACACTCACCAAAATAGGCTCCTCGGAAGCTATTTAGACTTAAGCTATTTGCTAATTACTTGATTACATGGGTTTCCCACTTAATTGGTGTATGAGTTTCCTAAGGCTGCCGTAACAAATTACCATAAACTGGGTGGCTTACAACAACAGAAGCTTATTCTCTCCCAGTGGCGGAGGCCACAAGTCCGAGGCCAAGGTGGCGACAGAGGTGGTTCCTTCTGAAAGCTCGGTAAGGAATGGGGAAGAGTCTTTCTCAAGTCCTTCTTGCTGCTGAGCTCCAGGACACACAGCCTCCAATCCTCACGCAGCTACACCCCTCCTGACCCTCCCACCATGTCTTCTGGGAAGTGCTAGGGTTTAGATACCAGTGTGGCTAGGTCCCAGAGGCCTGGGATCTGAGGGCGAGGCTTTAGGGTGGTGATGGCACCATCTGGCAGTGCAGCTTAGGGCAAGGTCCTACGTCACTGGGACATATCCTGGGAAGGCAGGTCTTGAGCATAAACTCTTGAGCTGAGCCTAGTCAATTCTGTTTTGTGGTTTTCCATGGGACAATCTTTCTTCACAAATGTTCTGTTATCCTCATCAGACATCCAAGCAATGGGGTACCCTGTCTATTACATGAGTCTTTAAAACTGTGAGCTAGGAGCTGGCATGATGGCCCAATTTGCCAATCATCTGCCTGCATGTGCTGGCATCCCATATAGGCACTGGTTTGTATCCCGACTGCTTCACTTGCCATCCATCTCCCAGCTTATGGGAAATCCAGTGCTGGGAATACAGCAGAGGATGGTCCAAAGCCTTGGCACCCTGGATTGGCATGTGATCGACTCCTGTGCAGGGACAACTCATCACAAATGGTATACTTTTATAAAGTTCATGAGCTTGAACAGTTTTATGTGAAGAATCCTGCTAAGCTTAAGTTCTAATAACTTTCCTCCAGTTACTTTTAGCCTTTGCAAATTAGCTTCACATGCTGTACCAAGCATCTGTTACCATGGGTAGCTCTTTTGTCTGCCTCAGGAGGTTGGTAAGGTTGGCCATGTTATGGATGAGGTGACAGGTGCAGACATGCAGTGGCCTGACAGGGGACACCCTGCTAGGAAGTGGATGAGGCAGAACTCTGACCTGAACTTCAAGGACCTTTCCTCGTTTCATTGCATAGCAGTTTCAGTGACTGTAACTTATTCACACAAATGGATTTTTGGGGGGCCCAGTGCGGTAGCCCAGTGGCTAAAGTCCTTGCTTTGCACATGCTGGGATCCCATATGGGCACCAGTTTGTGTCCCGGCAGCCCTGCTTGCCATCCAGCTCCCTGCTTGTGGCCCAAGAGCAGTCAAGGACGGTCCAAAACCTTGGGATTCTGCACTACGTGGGAAACCTGGAGGAGGTTCCTGCCTCCTAGCTTTGGATTGGCTCAGCTCTGGTTGTTGTGGCCACTTGGGGAGTGAACCAGCAGATGGGGATCTCTCTTTCTGTCTCTCCTACTCTCAGTCAATCTCATCTGCCTTTCCAATAAAAATAAATAAATCTTAAAAGAAAATAGTGAGAGAGCTTCTGTCTTGTAGTTTAATTCTTAAATCCCCCCTGTGAACAAGGCTGAGCGAAGCCAGATCCAGGAGACTGGAATTCAATCTAGGTCTCCCACATGGGGAGTAGGGACCTAAGTGCTTGAACCATCATCTGCTGTCTCCCGGGTCTGCGTTGGCAGGAAGCTGGAGACAGAAAGCAAATCCAGGCGCTCTGAACTGAGATGATGAGCATCTTAGCTGCGGGGCTGAACGCCTTCTCACACAGATCCATTTGTCACTTACTTTTGTTCTTTGTATACTTAGTGTGTACTTTACCCCTTGTCATTCTGATGATCTTTTTGTTAAGATTTATTTTATTTTTTTAATTGGAAAGGCAGATATACAGAGAGGAGAGACAGAGAGGAAGATCTTCTGTCCAATGATTCACTCCCCAAGTGAGCCGCAATGGCCGATACTATGCCGATCTGAAACCAGGAGCCTCTTCCGGGTCTCCCACACGGGTGCAGGGTCCCAAAGCTGTGGGCCGTCCTCGACTGCTTTCCCGGCCACAGGCAGGGAGCTGGATGGGAAGCAGGGCTGCCAGGATTAGAACTGGTGCCCATATGGGATCCCGGGCGTGCAAGGCGAGGACCTTAACCACTTGCGCCATTGCGCCGGGCCCTCTGATGATCTTTATAGCATATATACTTGTCATGTTAATTGATTGCTTCATTAATTCAACCACCATTTATTGAAGCTTCATCCTGTAAAAAGCCCTGAACTGCAGTGAACTCATTGCTACACAAGTGAACAAGACGACCTTGGACTATGTCCTTGAGGGCCGAGATGCCTAGTAAACACAGAGTGGGGTGGGTCTGTGGGAGCCCAGAGTCGGGGAGGCCAGGGGGAGGCTTCGTGATATCAGAATCAGGTCTTCAAAGACAGTTACGATATAATTTTTTTTGCCTTAATTTTAGCTATTAGACTTTAGTATGAGGGTGGGCATTTGATACTGATCTTTTGAGTGTTAATGTGTTATTAGTCTTCTAATACTCTGGCAAGCTGCTACAGCAGGTTCATGTAACAGCCTTCAGCACAAAGGGCAGTCTCTTCCATTTGCCTTGCATAGGGCCATTTACAAATTATTTTTCACACTTCTTGCTGCATTTGGTGTCACAAAAAGCTATTGGAGAATGCTTTGTGTATATGCCTGAGCATTCTCTTGCATTCTCTTGTCTTCTCTTTTAACTAAACCCAAAAACTGTGTTTCATTTGCTCGCAAGATCATAGCAAAAGTTTGTCACATGAGACTAAGTTGGAACTTCATCATTCAGAGTTCCCTGAGAATTAAACCAAGGCCTGACTCTAACCCTAGCTCAGCCAATCCTTTCCTCTCCCTGGGTCTTAATTTTCACTACTGTAAAATGGGCAGGTGAAAGAAGTTTAAGCTGAACCATCTAATGAGATCATGGAGTTTGGACACCAGCACAGTGAAGATCAGGTCCCTCAGCAGGATGGCCAGTGTCCATCTCTCTGTAGTCCTAGAACTATCTTGGATCCCTCCTAGGTATGCCAAGGTGCCCAGGGAGACGCCTTGGGAGGGAGTGCAACAAAGATGGTCCACATAGCTGAGATGACACCACTTCCAAGCACAGGTTAGTTGGAGAGTAACAGGTGCAACACAGTGTTTCACACTGTCATTGTTCTTCTCCGTTTGTTTTGACGTGTTGCAGAAATTAGATATGGTAGAAGCAATCAGTACAAAGTCACTCTGACAATGGCTGAAACTACACACAGCAAAAACTGATTATGGATGGGATGTTCCCGTCATTGCTTGTAACATCGGACACCACAATGTTGACCCCAACAGCATGAAATAATCAACACAAAATAAAGCTGACAAGGGCTTAAATTGCTCCCAGGAAAAGGTGGATTTGGTGGAAATAATGCCTCACAAAGAGACTTCATAATGAATAAGGCAATAATCAGTAAAAACTCATAAAGATATAAGATAACTGGGCTCCAGGGTAACAGCTCAATTCTCATCCTGCACATGCTATCAGGATCCCCTGTGGGTGCCGGCTTGTGTTCTGGCTGCTCCACTTCCATCGACCATCTGTGGGTGGCTTGGGAAAACAATGGAGGATGGCCCAAAGCCTTGGGACCCTGCACCCACGTGAGAGACCTAGAAGAAGCTACTAGCTCCTGACTTCAGATTGGCTCTGTTCTAGACTTTGTAGTCATTTGGGGAGTGAACCAGTGGATAGAAGATCTCTCCTTCTTTCTCCATAAATCTATCCTTCCAATAAAAATAAATATATCTTTAAGGAAATATTTATTTATATTTCAAAGTCAGATATACAGAGAGAAGGAAAGATAGAGAGGAAGATTTTCTATCTGTTGATTCACTCCTCAAGCAGCCTCAATGGTTGAAGCTGAGCCAATCCAAAACCAAGAACCAGGATCCTCTTCTGGGTCTTCCACGTGGGTGTAGGGTACCAAGGCTTTGGGCCGTCCGCGACTGCTTTCCCAGGCTACAAGCAGAGAGCTGGATGGGAAGTGGAGCTGCTGGGATTAGAACCGGTGCCCATATGGGATCTGAACTGAGATGATGAGCATCTTGAAGCTGTGGGGCTGAACGCCTTCTCACACAGATCCATTTGCCACTTTTGTTCTATTCTTAGTGTGTACTTTCCCCCTCGTCATTCTGATTGATCTATATAGCATATACACTTATTATATTAATTGGCACTTTCAAGGTGAGCACTTTAGCTGCTATGCAATCACTCTGTGCCTAAAATAAATAAATCTTAAAAAACAAAACAAAACCAGATAACAGAGCAGATGAATCAGGTGCTGGTGCTGTGGCACAGTCGACCATTGCTACCTGCCATGTGGATTCCAATCTGGGTGCTGGCATGAGTCTGGGATGTACCACTTCCCTTTTAGCTCCCTGATCATGTAAATGGGAATGCAGTGGAAGATAACCCAATCAGAAAACTAGAATGAATATCCTGGCTTCTGCCTGGTCAAGCCCAGGCCATTGCGGCCATTGAGGAGTGAACCACCTCTCTGTCTTTCCTCTCTGTAATTGTTTCAAGTAAATCTTCTGTAAAAAAGACAAATCTTTATTATAAATTTTTTGAAAAGATTATTTATTTGAAAGAATTACAGTAAAAAATGTAACAAAAAATTAAAACACACACATACACATGGTGTGGGGGTAATGATTTTGAATCTATTGATGGTCACAATGGCCAGCACTGTACCAAGCTGAAGCTAGAAGCCAGGAGCCTCATCTGCATCTCCCATATTGGTGAAAAGGCCCCAAACACTTGGACCATCTTTGGCTGCTTTTCTTGGGCTGTTTCTAAGGAGCTGGATCTGAAATGGAGCAGCTGGGATACCAACAAGCGCTCATATGGGATATGGGCATCACAGAACACAACAGGGGCAACTATATACAATGCTCTTGAACAGAACATATCTCGATGAAGATACAATATGAAAAAAGAAGGAAAAGTTAAATTTCTAACAGCACAGTTAAAATATTGACTTATTGAGGGATTAAATTGGCTAAATGGAGTTAAGTCCTTAGAACACTTTCCTAACATCATTAGTGTTGATGTAATTAACAGTAAAGTTTGCCATGGCTTTGGCAGGAATCTGGTGACAGAATTCTCAACTTAGAAGAAGGGTTTGGAGTGTTAGTGGCAGCTTGCAGTCTTCAAACAGTGTTACCCCCAGTGTGTTTTTTGATTTTCCTAATAACGTTGTAAGGTGGCAGGAATCATTCCTTCCAGCTTACTGATGTAGAAACCAAAGGTCTCGCACCCTCTTCAGGGCAAGATCTAATTTAGGATCAGATTCCCAGATCCCAGGAGACTTCCTTGTACCTACTTATTTTGTTGCATATGATGTTGCTCTTGCTAGATACACCAGAAGCAGTCAGTCTGACCATGCTCATCCCACTTTCTGTCCCTAGGAGAAGTGGAGAAGACAGGATCACATTTGTTGTCCCGTAGCCAACATGTCTAGATACTTCTCTCACTACTCTCAGAACAGGGAGCAGTGTGGGTCAACAGGACGAGCAAGGAGATAAGCAGAGTGAAAACAGCCAGTACCTGGTGCCTTTGGGTAAAAGGGAATCCTGTAGGATGAGGTGGGGTCAAGTTGAAGATTAAAACTTAACTGTGAACAAAAGTTGTCCTTGGAGCTAACCAAGCTGGGCTTTCTTCTGGAACCCTGCAGGTCTCCCAAGAACTGGGATCCAGAGCTTAATGATCTAGAATGCTTTTTTTTTTTTTTTAAGATTTATTTATTTTTATTGAAAAGTCAGACATACAGGTAGGAGTACAAAGTGAGAGGAAGATCCTCTGTCTGCTGATTCACTCCCCAAGCCATGTGGCAGCTGGAGATGAGCCAATCTGAAGCCAGTAGCCTGGAGCTTCTTCCGGGTCTCCCACGTGGGTGCAGGGTCCCAAGGTGTTGGGCTGTCCTTGACTGCTTTCCCAGGCCACAAGCAGGGAGCTAGATGGGAAACAGGACCGCCGGACTGGAACTGGTGTCCTTATAGGATCCTGGTGGCACATTCAAGGCAAGGACTTAAGCTGCTAAGCTACTGCGCCCAATCTAGTGTGTCATACAATACTATGGAATAATGGGGGCTGATATTGTGGTGCAGTGGAAGAATACGTAGCTTGCAGTGTGGGCAAACCATACAAACGCTGGTTCAAGTCCTGGCTGCTCCACTTCAAATCCAGTTTCCAGCAAATATACCTGGGAAAGCAGCAGAGGGTGTCCCAAATGTTTGGGCTCCTGAAACTCTGTGGGAGGCTTCAAAGAAACTCCTGGCTCCCGCTTGGCCCAGCCTGGCTGCTGTGGCCATCCAGCGAGTGAACCAATGCATGGAAAACGTCTCGCTCTGTTTGCTCCCACTTTCTCCATGTAACTCTGCCTTTCAAGTAAATAAAAAACAAAACAAAAAATCACCTGAAGTGTCATGTAATTGAATACATGATGTATTAAATTAATATGATCTGAGATCATATTCCGTATTTTAGAAATTAGACACAGGTGTCAGGAATAAAACTTTTTTCAGTGTAAGACTAACTCATTTTAGGCAATCTTTTGTGTAGGAATAGCTTTGTGGGTCTTTTACAATGATTCTGCTCCTTTCTCCTCACTCCATTACTGTAAGAATACAACCGTCAGGAAAATTAGCATGTTTAAAATATCTTTTGGGAAGGTAGGTCTTTGGCCTGAGTTTTGAAGAATGAAAGAGAGAAAGGAAGAAAATGTGTGTGGAAAGATTAGAAAGATGAAAATTGGGACCATGCACTGAGATTTGAGAGCATTTTTCCTGTTAACCTCACGCCTTTTAGGAGCTGTACCTGGATTTTGGAACTACTGAGCTCACAGAAAAAGCAGAGTGTCTTTGCCCTGAGGTGTTGCTGAGGCACTGGGGAGCCACAGAACGTTTCCAGGTAGCAGAAAGGTTGTCATATTTGGGAACCTTGCTTTTTGGAAATAGTCTGATCACTTGAAAAAGTAAAGTGCTCCTACACAACTCGGGTGTTACAAAAACAAAAATGATTTTTTTCTTTTTTAACCAGAAGGATTTTCAACCTGACATTCTATTCTCAAAAAAAAAAAAAAAAAATCACAAATCAACAATTGGGACACTTCTTTCCTGCAATCTCTCTACAGTTATAGAATCAAGCTTTACATAATCTGAATTCTTCTGAACACGCTTGGCTGTAATCAGTTATTTCCCCTTGTGAATAGCATTTCATTGCAATAAACCTATATCATTTTAATGGCTGCTTAGTACTGCAATGCATGCTTCTGTCACACTTCACTTAACCATCCCTCTAGACATTTAACTTGTGTGTCCTCCTCCCCCTCCTCGGAATCAACCTGTGCATTCATCGTCTCTAATTATTCGATGATCATCCTTTTTAGGTAAATTAAAAGTCATGGGGGGCTGGGTCAAGAAACGTGTCCTTTTGCTTTTGGATTCAAGATGCCCACTTGCTCTCAAGTCGGCTGGGAGACCAATCAGGAAGCGGTAGCACTAATTCTGGTCTAACAGTGCCGAAGGAGACGGCTGGGAGACTACACATCTCTGGTGACCCAGCCTCTGTAGGCCGCCGCCCGGTCGGCTGGCAAATCCCTTCCCTTTTCCCTCGCTTTCACTTCTTTTTCTTAATATGGTGGAAGAACCAGAACTGCATCTCCCAGGAACTGTAGTACCGAGTCTGAGATGGGCCCGGAAAGAGTGTACGGCTGAAAGGCCATGCTGGGAGTTGTAGTCCGGCGGGTAGCTCGCGCGCAACCGTGTTGGTAAAGACTGGGAGAATTCCGAGATTCGCCACTTGGGCTGTGGCACAACCTGACTTCCCTGCCGTGCGCCCTTGGAGTCTGCAGACGCCTCCCGCGGACGACGGGCTCGACTCCATTGTCCGTAACCGGAGAGGGCGCGGCCTCTCGCTCTCGAGCACTCGGCGGAAGGCGCCGGCCGACCGCGGCCGGAGCAGTGCATGCCGGGAGTTGTGGTCCGGGCGCGCTGAAGCCGGGGGACGTGTCGCGACGGCGCGCCGGCTCCTCCTTCCCCTCCCGGCTCAGCGGTCCCCCGCCCCCCGCCCGCAGCCGGGCGTCCCCTCCCCCACCGGCGGCTCCTCGGCGGCGACTGCGGAGGATTCAGAGCCGAGTCGCTGAGGAGGAGGCTCTCCAGCCGCTGCGCGCCATCCGCCACCCCGCTGGATACGGGCGAGGGAGCGAGAGCGTCGCCGCCGTAGCCTCCCGGGAAGACAAGGGCATCGCTCGCCGCCTCAGCCGCCGCCGCCGTTCTCGCCTGCAGTCGCTCGCCGGTAAGGAGACCCCCCCCCGCGGCCGCCCGGTCCGCTCGTCTGCAGCCCGGGATGGCCGTGCCCGGGAGAAGGGAGAGTGGCGGCTGCCCAGCTCCCCGCGCGGCCGGGGGAGGGGGCCAGGTGGCAAGGGAACGGCGGGCTGGGGGTGGGGTGAGGGTGGGACCCGCGCAGGTGGGGGTGGGCGACGGGGAGCAGCTGGACCTGGGATGGGAGCTGGGGCTCGGGGGGAGGTCGAGGCAGGATTGCGGGATGGTTTTGGAGCGAGGTGCAAGATAAGACTGGTCTGGGATGGCTTTTCATGGGGGAGGGGACCGCAGAAGGGTAGTGATTTGGGGTTGGCCGGAAAGCAGTTGACAGCTTGTATCCTGAACCAGGGTGGCAGGTAGAGAATAGGACCCTGGGGAGTGGAGGAATTTGGGGTGGATTTGGGGCAGGCTGATGGAGGTGGTAGGAGCTGGGGGGCTGAGAGGGCAGGGATTGAGCCCCGAGCTTGGAGTGGGCGTTTGTCATCTGAGGATGATGGAATGTGTAGAGCTATATGGAACAGCATGGGTCAGGGTAGGGCATGGGAGCCGGAATTGGGGGTTTACCTGGGGTAGGCTGATGGGGGTTGGTGTCGCTGGTGGAAGTGTGCGGGTGAGCTGGCAGGAAGGGGGGCTTAATTGGAAGTTAGGCCCTGAATGGATATTGAAATTGGGGGTGGGACACAGTGGGATAGGACTTAGGGTGATTCTGGAAAGGGCATAGTGGTTTCTTGGGTTCAGGGTCGAAGTGGAGGGCACCTAAGACTCAGCTGGGTAGGACTCACCAAAGCACGGTGGCAGGTGGTGAGCGCGGTTGGGGGATGGTGTCTGGGAGAAAATATCCCTTCGCCAAGGTGGCAGAGGGAATGTTGGAGAAGGAGGGTACCAGGGGAGCCGGCAGCCCCGGCTTTTGCCGCTGGTGAGGGGCAGAGGGGTCATTGGAGGAATGGGAGCCCTGGAGTTGTGGCTGTGGATGGGGCAGGAAGGATGGAGCAGTGCTGGGAAGGGGTGCATTGGACCTTTTTGGAGAGGAAGGGTTAGGACACTAGGGGCACGGTGGGCAGCGTTGGTGGCTGGTGCTGGAGGAGGAGCAGACCTCCGAGGGGCGCTGCTAGAGGACATCTTAGGGGCCGTTTGACCTTTTTGTTTGTTGCTTTCCTTTGTGTCAGTATTCTTCGGAAGTGATGTCCGGGCTTAGGAGGGTGAAGTTGAGAGGGGCCTCCGTTAAGGTAGAGCTAAGAAGGCAAAGATATTTCTTATTTTTTATGTTAATAAAAAGAAAGTTGAAGGGGGGCGAATCCACTCCCACACCAAAGGTGGAAGCAGGTGGAGCTGGAATGCCCTTCTCTAGGACGTCTGTGCTTCTCCCTCGCGTGAAGGGCTCACAGCTGGCCCTTGCATTGGAAATTGAAATGTGGTTGGATTAGCCTCAGGTAGTTAAGGATATATTCCTTGTTTGAGAGCTGATGAGAGGGAAAATTAGGAGGCGCAGTTCATTTTCTAGGCAAGGTGAAAGAGCTTTAGCCTCTCCCCCACTCCAAACCCTTTAAAATTGATTGCTTGAAGACTCCTTTTATTGGTGTCCTGGTTTGCAAGGCAATTAGGCCCATCATTGTATTGCAGGCCAATAATCCCGAGATGAGTCTTGGCACCACTGCTTTATGTAAACAGAGAGAAGACAGGAAATAGGGAAATGTCATAAATATTCATTGGGGAGATGGTTCGCTATTGATGGAGTTTTCCATTTAATTCTCTTTTTGACGTTGCCTGATAAGATTGAAGATAATTGGACTGTATTTCTGTAGATTGAATTTTCTTCTGAAGGAATTCAGGTGGTCAGAATTCTGTCAGATGTGGATAAAGAATCCAAGAGGCTTCAGAACTATCCAAACCACTCAGACAGAACCCTCGGAATATGTACACAGTGAGACTCTGCGTTGATGTGAGGTGGCAGTTCCTCATCCCTGGGTACTGGGATGTGTGGAAAGTCATGAATGGTTTCTCCCTTTGTCCTCCTCCCCCCCGAAACAAGAAGAAATAGCAAAATTTGGAAGTAATAAGTACACCCAATTTCCCCTAAACCTTGATCCTTCCAACCTTCCATGTAATCAGTATAAAAAATAAAATTTACATTAAAAAAAAAAGAATTCAAGAGGCATTATATTTTCAGGAGATGATGTTGATGCAGGCACATTGCCTTACCTGCAGACACTATGTCTTCGCGGTTGCTTCAGAAATTCCAGGTAGTGCTTAGTGCTGTGCTTGCTCTGGGGCAGATGGGGGGTGGGGGGGAGGGATTGCAGGGTAAGTGGAAGGAAGATCGTTAAGGAAAGAGTTTTTGGACTTAATGGCATTAGTATGATATGTTAAACACCAGGTGGCTCTCAATTGGAGCTCAGACTGAGGAAAAAGGAAGAAGGATGTAAAGAGGATAAAATTGGCACCAATTGGATCAAAATAAATCCTTTTGTTTTTGTTCAAGCTTCAGAGTTCAGCTTGCAAACAAACCGTTTTTTCCTTGGCTTTCACAGTTAAGCCTATCAAAATGCCCAATTAAATTTTTTTTCCTTCCCCCCCTTTTTTTTTTTTTTTGTACTTCCAAACTGAGAAGAATGATGGAATGTTTAGCGCTGTCCTTAAAATTGAAAGTGTTTTTTCCTCCAGGGCCTTTCTGTATTATGATAAAGGCCAGGTTTGAGCAGTTACCTGTAACTCAGTGCGGGTGTGCTCTAGAATGTGAGCGTTTTTCCTCATAACTTTCCTCTGGGGCTCAGACATGGCTTTTGTGACTCTGCACTCTTGGTGTAGAGGTGAGATGTTTATATTAAAGTCCTAGCTTTGAAAAACTCCAAATGAAAGCAATCACCCAGGAGAAACGTGCTGGCGGGTTTGCTGCCCTCCTGGCAGTCGTGGTCGCCTGTGCAGTAGGGTGTGTATAAAGCCCATTGGAATCTACCTCGGTGTGCTCACCAGGTGTTTTCTGAGGAGAAAGCTGATGGAGTTCTTGGTAGATGCACACCTGTGTAGAATGAGTAACCCGCAAATTTAGGAGTCCTGGCTTTAAACCTACAATCTCCCACTTGAAAACTGAGCGAGTTGAATAAAGTCATCAGAGTCCTGTCATGCTCAGGACTCCTGGTTGTCCATCATTGTGAATGTACTTAATGCTGCTGAACTGTATGTTTACATCCAGTTAAAGTGGGAAAAATCAAAATCAAAAGGCTTCATACTCTGTAAGGGGAACAGATCAGTCTGTGACCTTCAAGCACTGCACAAACCCGAAATGACTTTTCACTTAATGCCTGCCAAGTATCAAGGGAAATGAAAGGGAGCAAAAAGGAATAGTCAGGGTGCTCCCAGTGTCATGGGAGAGAGAGACAGTATACGTGTCTGAGAACTGAGCTAAACTAAATGAGAGGCTAAGTGTGGCTTGTGAGGTGCATCTGCTTTGGACCCCTGTGCTGTTTCCTGGGACAGCATGGGCTCATCTGTCAAGGGGGTAGTAGAACCGATCTCTCCGGGTTCTTGTCAGGATTACAGCAAATAGTCCGTGGAAAGCCTTTAGTGCAGTGTGGTGTGTGGTACACAGTAGGGAATGTTAGTCATGCCATTGCTGTTACAGAGGTAGGCAGAGGCTTGGATGCCCTGCAGTAGCTCTTAGCATACTAGTGTTCTGCTGATTAAGGGAGTGTTACATTATGTTTACAGTTTTGTATTGCCTATTTGCATGTTTGTAGTATAGACTTTTTTTTTTAAGATTTATTTTATTGGAAAGTCAGATTTACAGAGAGGAGAGACAAAGATCTTCCATCTACTGGTTCACTCCACAAGTGACCACAGTGGAGCTTAGTTAATCTGAAACCAGGAACCAGGAGCGTCTTCCGGGTCTCCCACATGGGTGCAGGGTCCCAAGGCTTTGGGCCATCCTTGACTGCTTTCCCAGGCCGCAAGCAGGGAGCTGGGTGGGAAGTGGAGCAGCCAGGGCATGAACCGACGCCCATGTGGAATCCTGGTGCATGCAAGGTGAGGACTTTAGCTATTAGGCTACTGTGCCGGAACTGGCTTTTTTTAAAAAAAAATTCATTTATTCTTATTGGAAAGGCAGATTTATTTATTTATTTATTTATTTATTTAATTTATAGAGAGAAGGAGAGACAAAGATTTTCTGTTCACTAGTTCAATTCCCAAATGGCTGTGATCTGTGATGGCTGGAGCTGAGCTGATCCGAGGACAGGAGGCAGGAGGCAGGAGCTTCTTCTGGATCTCTCACATGGGTGCAGGTTCCCAAGGCTTTGGGCCGTCCTCTGGTGCTTTCGCAGGCCACAGCCAGGGAGTTGGATGGGAAGTGGAGCAGCAGAGACACAAACCACTTACCTACATGGGATCCTGGCTCTAGGATGAAAATTAGCCTGAGAAGTCACCTTGCCAGATTCTGTTTGTTCTTTTTAAATTTTGAAAAAAGTCATCTGGGTAAAAGTATGTTAGCATAAATCCACAATTTAAAGAATAAGAGCAGATTGCAGGCCCGTATACATTGCCAGTCTTTATGAAGAGCTTCCTCGCACCTCTGAGACCTCTTGTGGGACACTGTGTGGTTGTCCCTGCAGCCTTCCCTGTGCCTCAAAACAAATCCCTGTCCTAAGTTTTATGGGAACCATTCTCTTCCTTTTTTTTTTTTTTTTTTACTTTTATCAAACACATGCATAACCTCAATCCATATTTTTCATTTTTGCAACTGGTAAAAAATATGTTATTAGAGATAGATAAAGACAGAATTCCCATCTGCTACTTCACTGCCCAAATGTTTGCCAGTAGCCAGAGCCAGAGCCATAAGCTGGAAATTTCATCCAGATACCCGGCTGTGTGGCAGGGACCCAGTTCTTTGCCATCACCCACTTTCTCCCCAGGCAAGCATTGGTGGGAAGCTAGAATTGGGAGCCCCGGGCAGGAATCTAGCCCAGGCACTTTGATCTGGGAGGGATGTGGGCATCTTTCTTGTAAAGTGAATATACTATTTATTTGTTATTGAAACTTCATAAAGACATGTACAAACAGCCATTTTACTGTGGGTTTAACCCTACCTAGGATTTGATTATTTGCTAGGGCTAACTACAAGGTCCAATACAATTCATATTCACTAATAAATACTTTTTTAAAAAAGATTTATTTATTGGTTTAAAGATTTATTTATTTTTTATTGCAAAGTCAGATATACGGAGAGGAGGAGAGACAGAGAGGAAGATCTTCCATCTGATGTTTCATTCCCCAAGTGACTGTAACAGCCAGTGCTGTGCCGATCCAAAGCTAGGAGCCAGGAACCTCCAGGTCTCCCACGCGGGTGCAGTGTCCCAAGGCTTTGGGCTGTCCTCGACTGTTTTCACAGGCCACAAGCAGGGAGCTGGAAGGGAGGCAGGGCAGCTGGGACTAGAACCAACACTCATATGGGATTCTGGCATGTTCAAGGAGAGGACTTTAGCCGCTAGACCATCGTGCCGGGCCCAGATTTATTTTTATTGCAAAGTCAGATATACAGAGAGGAGGAAAGACAGAGAAGAAGCTCTTGCATCCGATGATTCACTCCCTAAGTGACCACGAGGCTGGAACTGAGCCGCCCCGAAGCCAGGAGCCAGGAACCTCTTCCAGGTCTCCCAAGCAGGTGCAGGGTCCTAAAGCTTTGGGCTGTCAAGCAGGGAGCTGGAAGGGTAGTGGAGCTGCCTGGATTAGAACTGGGGCCCATATGGGATTTTGGCACATTTAGGATGATCCCTTTAGCCGCTAGGCCACTGCACTGGGCCATAATGACTTTTGAAATTTGTAATGGGCTATTCATGTAAATGTTAGCTGACTTCCCTCCTTGTATCTAGTACAAAACTGACATCAGGACACCCTATGCATGAATAAAGAGCTTGATATTTTGGCTTGATATTTGGTGGCTTTAGGAAGGGTTTTTTCCCTGGTGCAGGTGTTGTCTATGAAGGTCAGTTTGCAGCTTGACCTTGAAACTTGGAGTTTGCTGGATATAGTGCAGTGGAGAAGGTGTTAGCCAGCTTTCTTCTGGAGGCTATAAGGGACCTGGCTCCACATTGTTAGTGCTGGTTGGCCAAAGTGAAGCAGTCGAGGCTGTGGTGGGGAATGTACCATATACATTGTCCTCCATTATCCTCACAGCTATAGTTATTTCTATCTTAATTTCATACCTGTAACTTACTTTAGAGTTAGTGGATAAGTGAGAAAAAGTATATGTCTGTAAGAAAAGCAATTTTTATAATAAAAGCAGCATAATACTCCTCTGATGGATAAATACATGGATTAAGTGAGATAAGGAGGCCAGAGTACTTGAGATACTGACTGCACATGCCAGTTGGTATCCAATAAGGTAGCTATTACTATGATTTCTGTATTTATTTTACTTGTGGATTGTTTAAGACTGACTTTTCCTTTAGGCTATTGTTATTTTTTTCAATTATTTTTAAATTTTATTTATGTTTTTAAAGACTTATTATTATTTTTTTTAATTGGAAAGGCAGGTAATCAGAGAGAATGAGATGCAGAAAGACCATCCATCTGCTGGTTCACTCCGCAAGTGGCCACAGATTTCATGTGTATAAGTTTAGGAGCATAGCATGCTATTTACCTTACCCTGCCTTCCTCTCGCTTTCCCTCCCTCCCTCCCTAGCTATTACCCTCCCTTTTTCCTTTCTTATTTTTCTTTTAATTTTTTGCAGTGACATATTTTCGGTTTACTTTATAGTGGCCACAGCAGGACACTTTTTTGTTTTAACTAATTTTTCTTTTTAAAAGTTATTTAAATAAATTTTATCTTTTGTAATGACTACATTTTTAAACTTTTGTTTTATTAATTTATTTATTTTAATAAATTTATTTTTTATAGTCGTTACAGGGTGGATCAGGGTGGGAAGGATTGAGGTTTAGGGAAAATTGGGTGTACTCAATGCTTCCAAATTTTGCTATTTCTTCTTGTTTCTGGAGTGAGGGGAGAAACAAAGGGGAAACCACTCATGATTTTCCACATGTCCCAGTACCCAGGGATGAAAAACCACCACCTCACATCAACCCAGAGTCTCACTGTATACATATTCCGAGGGTTCTGCCCAAGTGGTTTGGATAGTTCTGAAATGCTGCCTATTTCACCAATCTGAGGATGTCACACTCCCAATATCCATTGGTTCCATTCACCGAGAGTTTTTGCTGTCATCGTTTGTTTGGGATGATTGTCCAATTAGTTTTGTCCTTTTTCTGCTACAGTATCAAATGAGCTGCCATATTCTCCTTTTACAACAGGGCCTGTGTTCACTGCTCGGCCTTTTTCATTAAGTAGGACATATTCTTCAGGCAGGTCCAACAATCCAGGCAAGGCATCCTAAGCATTGCCAGATCCCCCACGTTACTCAGTTTTTTTCCTGGGTTGTATCTCCCCTCACCTAATTTACTTCTGGAATGTAAATTTATTTTACTGCTTTCACATGTGAAGCTAAATGAAGAACACATCCATCATGGCAGCACATCCCAAGGTACAGGACCTAGCATTCTTGTTCATGACAAGCAGATTTAAGATATCTGTCAGCAAATATCTATTGAGTGCTAAGATGCAGACAGTGAGGAAGTACTGGAGTCTGTCCTTAATTGTTACTTCTTTTCTTGTAGAAAGTCTTAATGTGAATCTCTTTATCAATTCTTTCTAGCTTGTGTATCTTCTGTAAAATCAGATGAGCCAATCTCTAGTGTGCTGCTGTGTTTCTGTTCTTTGTATGTGGAAAGGCCTGTCCCTACTGAATTCCTTATTTTTTTTTAATTCCTTATTCTTTATTTGTCTACCAGATGACCTGTGCTGCTGAACAGAGTTCATGGTTTTTTCTCTTCCCGGTTTAGTAGAAAGAGACATTTGAAAAAGAGCTGATGCTTACAAGGTGTCTTCAGAATTCGTAGAAAATATATTGTTTTACACCTAAGTAAACTCTTAATGTCTTACAAAGTTTCTGAATAAAATCTAGTTTGGGACACTGAGAAGGATAAGACATCTGTTTAAAAAGAACAACATGAATTCTGCTAAAATTGAAGCAAGAACAAACATCACATCTGTTGTAAAACTTGTGTGGAAGAATAGTGAAGTCATTGATGCTTTGCAGAAAACTTGTGAGACGGCTTCAAAGCAGTCAGCAGCTTACAAATAAATAGCTTGTTTTTAGGAGGGCAAGATCATGTTGGAGATGAAGCAGCACAGCGTCCACGTCAGCCAGTGAGGAGAACTTTAATCATGTTTGTGCCCTGATTGAGCATGACCAGTGATGACCAATTTTAGCAGTAGTTAAGCTGTAGACATCTCAATTGGTTCAACATACACAATCCTGATTAAAAAATTAAAGATGAGCAAACTCTGTTCTGAGTACCAGAACAGTTGGGCTCACATTAGATACCAACACAAGAAAAGAGTTCCCAACTGAAATTTTGAACAGGTGGGACTAAGATCCTGAAGCATTTCTTCAAAGAAGCTAAGTGGAGATAAAACATGGCTTTGTCAGTACCATCAAAGTACAATCAAAGCAGTGGTTATTATAAAGTGTGAGTGGCTGGGTGAAAGTTCTGCTGAACTGGTTAAGAGCAACGATCATAGCAGCAGCTTTAATTCAATTGAGTTGTTAAGGGGTTTACTGATGATGTATATTGTGGCAAGATAGTGATTCAGGAATGGGCAAACGCTTTCTGTAGAAAGTGTCTTAGGCTTTGTGAGCCGTCTGTGATCTCTGTAATTATTCCTGCTTTCATTTGAAAATGTAAAAAGCATTTGTAGCTCATAGATCACAGAAAATACACAGAACATGAGCAGGTCATAGTTTGCCCATCTCTTATTTTGTAAATCAAATTCAGGTTTTTTGTTGTAGGATGTCAAAGAGCAGAAAGTCTATTAAGGTTCGTATTAATTTATTTTCATAAAAATAAGTTTCTTGGGTTGCTTTGAATATCTTTAGTATAGAAAAGAATTATGCCATATTTTTTGTCAAGCTGTGTTTGTCTTGAAGTTTAATATTGTGCTTAATAGGGTCTTTGATCTCTGTATGAAGCTGCTCCAAGAACATAGTGACTTGTAAAGGTCCAATGATTTCTTCTCCTGCCACGTAGGCAGGCATTTTGGTCTTATCTAGTCTTTATGACTAAATAGGATGTGCTTTCTCTCAGATATGGAAATATTAAAGAGATCCTGGACTGATAGACTTCACAGTAAGCTGCAGTTCCTGGCTGATTTAAGATTATGCTCTTGATTTGCATTCTGATTATGTCTTTTAAACTTGACAATTTCTGCTAATATCTTTATTTCTTTTCTAGCCACAGTTCTGTGTTTTTTCTTTATATATTAGTTTTCTGTTGTATTTTCTTTCTTCTATTGAGTTGGTAGTAAAATTCCCTATCTATAATATAGTTTATATGTGCAAATGTAAATACATTTAGGTGTACTATTCATGATTCTTCAAATACAATTAAACCATTTTATTTGATTTGTAGTGTATAGGTTGCTCATGACCTGTTATTTTAAGTGGATGATGAAATCATGACCCAAGAGTAGTTTTTCTCAGGCTTTGAGACAAGTATGGGATGAAAATAGAAATATGAATGGGAACTTATTTAGGTTCTTTCCTAGGCAATGTGCTGGGTACTTCTCCATTATATAATTTCTACTACTGAATGGTGCTTATCTTATAAAAGAAACTTAGGCAGTTTGGGGCTTCTGTACCTACTACTAAGAGAAGAAAGAGTAATATTAAAAGTCTAACCTGGGGGCCAGCGTGGTGGTGGGCTAGTCCTTTCCTTGTGGCACCAGCATCCCATATGGGTGTTGGTTTGAGTCCTACCTGCTCTGCTTCTGATCAGCTCCCTGCTAGTGGCCTGGGAAAGCACAGAGGCTGACCCGTCACTGGGTCCCTGCACCCACTGAAAGCTACTGGCTCCCAGCTTGACTTTCTGTAGCAGTCATTTGGGGAATTAGCCAGCAGATAGAAAATCTCTGTCTCTGTTCCTCCACCTCCCTGCCTCCACTTCTGCCCCCAGTCTGTGATTCTTTCAAGTAAAATAAGGAAATTTTCTTTTTTTCTTTAAGGATTTATTTATTTTTTATTGGAAAGGCACATATATATAGCGAGGAGGAGGAGACAGAGAGAAATATCTTCTGTCTGATGATTCACTCCCCAAGTGACTGCAACAACCGGTGCTGAGCTGATCTGAAGCCAGGAGCTCTTCTGGGTCTCCCACACGGGTGCAGGGTCCCAAGGCTTTGGGCCATCCTTGATTGCTTTCCCAGGCCACAAGCAAGGAGCTGGATGGGAAGTGGAGCTGCCAGGATTAGAACCGGCGCCCATATGGGATCCTGGTGTGTTCAAGGTGAGGACTTAAGCTGCTAGGCCACCGCGCTGGGCTGATAAGGAAATTTTCAAAATGAAACCAAACAACCCAACCTGGCATGGGCTTTTGGCACAGGTTAGGATGCTGTTTGGGATGCCTATATCCCATATTGGAGTGCTTCTTGGGGGCATTTGAAAAGTGAACCAGCAGGTGAAAATTTATGTCTGTCTTTCTCTTTCAAATAAATGAATATAATGATTTTGTCTTGTTCCAAAGTCCCTTTACTGTTTGCTTTGTTGTATATAAAATTCCCTGGTTTTCAACTGTTATATTAGTAGTCTTTTTTTTTCCCTTAAGATTTATTTATTTGAAAGACTAAGTTAGAAGACAAATAGAGAAATCTTCCATCCCCTGGTTCACTCCCCAAATGACCCCAGTGTCCGGGGCTGGACCAGAGTGAAGCTGGGAGAGTGGAATTCCATCATGATCTCCCACGATGAAAGGGGCTTATGCACTTGGTGCATCTTCCTTTGCTTTCCCAGATGCATTAGCAAGGAGCTGGATCTGAAGTGGAGTAGTAGGGACTTGAACTGGTATCCATTTGGGATTCCAACATTGCAGGCAGCAGCTTAACCTACTGTGCCACAGCACTGACCCCTAGACCAGTAGTCTTAAATTTACTTGAACAGGTTGTGCCTTAGCTTCTCATTAGAGTCACTCAAAGAGCTGTTTCTGTTAAAAAAAAAATCTGGTCCATTTATTTCCTGGATCAGTGCTAATGGAACTTCTGCAAATGAACCTGAGCAGGTATGTGTGTATAGGTGTCTTATTTCCTTCCTATTGATATAACAAAATATCTTAGACTGGGTAATTTATTTCTGATGGTTTTAGAGGCTTGGAAGTGCAAGATCAAGGCACAGCCAGATTTCATGTTATGTTGTATATGTTAGCATGTTATATGAAAATATATATAATAACCCAAGCAAAAAAACATCAGAATATTATTTTATGTTTTCACAGATCTGATTAGATTCATATATTCTATATTCAGTCTGCTGCAATTGGTTGTTTTGCTTGGGAGTCCATAGGAAACTCATGTGTAAATAGTGTATGGTTAGAAAATGAAACAGTGTTTTAATTGCTTTTTTGTATATGAATTTTCTTTGATGTCATGCCAAAATTGGCAACTAGTGGTTTTATAAGATCACGTAGCTTTCTGGAATCTGTGTTATCTATGAACTTTTTTTTTTTTAAGATTTATTTTTATTATTTTTTTATTGGAAAGGCGGATATACTGAGAGGAGAGACAGAGGAACATCTTCCGTCTGATGATTCACTCCCTACGTGAGCGCAACGGCCGATGCTATGCCGATCCAAAACCAGGAGCCTCTTCCGGGTCTCCCACGCGGGTGCAGGTTCCCAAAGCTTTGGGCCGTCCTCGACTGCTTTCCCAGGCCACAGGCAGGGAGCTGGACAGGAAGCGGGGCTGCTGGGATTAGAACCAGTGTCCATATGGGATCCCGGGCGTGCAAGGCGAGGACCTTAACCACTGCGCCACCGCGCTGGGCCCTCTATGAACTTTTCATACTCTGTTGTAGTAAAATCTATTGGTCTGTTTTGTATTTTCAGTTTATCTTTTGTCCATGGATGATTTGTAGCATCCTGTATTGGTCATTTGAAAAACATTGGTTCACTGAGTGTCTCAGTGTGCTTACACTGCCACAACTAATGTATCAGCCAGTGGGTCAACAGAAATTCATTTCATACAGTTTTGAAGGCTAACAGTCTGAGATCAGAGTTTCAGGATGGTCAGTTTCTGGTGAATGTTCTCTTTTTTTTTTTATTATTATTATTATTATTATTTTTTTTTTTTAAAGATTTATTTTTATTATTTTTTTTACTGGAAAGGCGGATATACAGAGAGGAGAGACAGAGAGGGAGATCTTCCATCCAATGATTCATTCCCCAAGTGAGCGTATCGGCCGGTACTATGCCGATCCAAAGCCAGGAGCCTCTTCCGGGTCTCCCACATGGGTGCAGGGTCCCAAAGCTTTGGGCCATCCTTGACTGCTTTCCCGGGCCACAGGCAGGGAGCTGGAAGGGAAGTGGGGCTGCCGGGATTAGAACCGGCGCCCATATGGGATTCCTGGCGTGCAAGGCAAGGACCTTAACCACTTGCGCCACTGTGCCGGGCCCGAATGTTCTCTTTTGACTTTAGCTGGCCACCCTGTGGCTAGGTCCTCACATGGTGGGGCAGGTGGACAGAGGAGTGGGAGTAAACCAGAGCAGGAGAGCAGGTGTACTTTTCTCAGGTAGCTTTGAGTAAAAGCCATGGAACTCATTGTGGCTCTCCACCCCCCCCTCCCGACCCCAAACCTGTCTCATGACCTCATCTAAACTAGATTATAAGTAACATGAATGTATGTTTATAATTACAAAGAGTATGAGTAAATGTCCACAATAAGTTACAGATACTCAAAGGTTCATCTCCAAATACTATCACATTGGGGCTAGGATTTTGCCATATGAATTTTTGAAGAATACAGTTAGTCTGTAGCACTCAGTTATGCAAATTTTAAAAAATGCTGATGTGTTCTATTGTATAATGTCAGAAAACCACACTTGTTAATCTCACCGCTGATCTCATCAGACAAGTCTTTTCTAATTGTCGTTTGAAAGTTCAAATTTTATCACTGGCAACAAATACTGACAGTTGTTTTGCTTGAAGTGACATTTTCGCATTGTTCATTTTTGAAAAAAATGTCTGCCAAACATCGAAGTCTGAATCATCAGCATGTCTACCAGTCATTCTTTCAAGTAAAAATGTTTTACCAAAACAAACAAGAAAGCTGGTTCAGCCTGCAGCTCAGTAACACAGTGCTTCCTGCTTTTCCTGAGACATTTCAGGTACTTTAATAGTTAGCAAAATTTCTTCTGTGAGCATCCCATTTCATGACACAGATTATTAAAAAGAGGTATGGTTAAGGATTGAGGTTTTATCGAAAATGATATTTACTGAAAATGAAACTGCCTCTTTGGTCTGGCATGACCATGAAGATTATAATAATGCTAATCAAAATTTAGTGTCATAGGTTTGATTCCATACCAGTTGATGCGTTTTATTTGTTAATGTGATTATCTTCTAGGATTTACTTATTTCTTATTGGGGAGTAGGTGATTTTGTCAGACCTCTACTAAAAATATTGTTTCAAAGCCAGTATGAATATAATTGTTTTTCCCTTGACTAACGGAACCGAAAAATTAATCTTTTACAACCCTTATCACTTGTGAGACCTTGAATACTTTGCTTTGATTTCTGTTTCTGATTCTCAGCACAGATGCCTGCAACAGCTAACGCCAGGATCTAGGAATTCAATCCGAGTCTCCCATGAGGGTGGCAGCCATCTGAGTACTTGGGCCATCAAGCACAGCTTCCCAGTATGACATTAGCAGAAAGCTAGAATTAGAAGTGGAGCTGGGACTTGAACCCAGAGATTTTGATATGGAATGTCAGCATTCCAAGAGGCTATGTCCAGTGCCCACCATGGCTTCTCATTAAAAAGTGAGAGAATATTTAGGAGAGGGAGGGGAAGATATACAGTGTCTCACACACACACACACACACACACACACACACACACACACACACACAATTATCTTCTGCTTACTCCCCAGATGCCTGCAGTAGTCAGGGCTAGACTAGCCTGGAGCTGGTATCTGTAAACCCAGTTCAGGGTTTTTAGGTGGGTGACAGAAACCCAACCACTTGAGTCATTATTTGCTGTCTCCCAGGGTCTACAGGTGTAATATGTAATCAGGAATGGAGCCAGCAGTCAACCTCAAGCCCTCCAAAGTAAGACATGGGTGTCCTAAGCTGTGGCATAACTGCTAGCCCAAACAAGCTCCTCTTCTCATTTTTTAGTTTTTAAAAAGGAAAGGACAGTGATAATCATATGTAATTCGTAGGTAGTGTGAAGATTGGATAAGATCATTTGTATTTCCACTGTGTTTTTTACCAATAAAAGGTAGCTGTTACTCATGTTTAGAATGAGAGTGAGATTTAGTATGACTTTCAGTATGCAAAAAGGGGAACAATGTTTTAGAAAAAAATTATTTTGGAGACAGGAGAGAGTTCCCATTTGCTGCTTTACTCCCCCAAAGCCCACAGTGACTGGGGCTGAGCCAGGTCAGAACGAGCTTGGATTTAATCCAAACCTCCAGAAAGGTGGCCAGAACCCAGTCACCTAAGCTGTCATCGCTGCCTCTCAGGGTCTACATTATAAGGAATTAGCAGTCAGGAGCCGGAACTGGGAATTGAATCCAGGTACTCCAGCATGAGGTGTGGCTTAACTTTTTGCTAAATGCCTATTTTGTTTTGGATTTTGAAAAACTGTTTATTTGAGAAACAAAGGATTTAATTTGTAGGCATTCATAATTTAGGATTTATTTTTGCTTATTTATTTTGCCATTTTTTGAAGATTTACTTACTTGAAAGGGAGAGTCACAGAGAGAGAGAGAGAGAAAGAGAAAGGAAGGACGGAAGGGAAAGAAAGAAAGAGTTCACTCCCTGAAAGACCATGTTGGCTGGAGCTGGGCCAGGCTAAAGTGAGGAACTAGGAACTTCTTCTGGGTCTCCCACATGAGTGTGAGAATCAAAGGACTTGGGCCATCTTCTGCTGCTTTGCTGGACGTGTTAGGAGGGAGCTTGGTTGGAAGTGGAGCAACAGGATTTGAACATGTGGAATGCTGGCACCACAGGTAGTGGCTTAAAGTGCTACAGCACAGTGCTGGCTGTACTGGGTGTTGATTGCAGAGCTAACATACTGGCTGTATGCCTGAAATTTTTCGTGAACTAATGCAAGTATGGAATAACCTTTTTTTCTTAAGATGTATTTATTTATTTATTTTTTGAAAGAGAGAAAGAGAGACAGAGAGGAAGATCTTCTGTGCACTGATTTACTCCCCAAGTGACCACAATGGCCGAAGCTTAACTGATTTGAAGCCAGGAGCCAGGAACTTCTTCTGGGTTTCCCAAAGGGGCACAGAGTCCCAAGGCTTTGGGCCATCCTGGACTGCTTTCCCAGGCCACAAGCAGAGAGCTGGATGGGAAGCGGGGCTGCCAGGATTAGAACTGATGCCCATATGGGATCCCGACACGTTTAAGGTGAGGGCTTTAGCTGCTAGGCCATCGTGCCAGGCTCAGGAATGATCTTTGACTGTCAGATTTTTGTACATGTTGTCTGGCTTCTGGTTGAAATAGATGGATTGTTTTGGAAAGTTCACCACCGAGGCTGATAATTCTTTCTCACTTAAAAATGTCAGTGAATGTTAGAAACGCCCTTTATAAGCTCTTCTGTCCATAGCAGCTGTTGCTGAGGACTCCTGTATTTGCCATAGCAACCTGCTCCACAGCAAAGGAAGAATGTTGTTTTTTCTCCTGTGCTTATTTATGTTAGTGGTAATATCCTTATTTTTGAGATTTATTGATTGATGACTCTGGGTATGCTTTTTTTTTCAAAAAAAATTATTTATTTTTTATTGGAAAGTCAGAATATACAGAAAGGAGGAGAGAGAGAGAGAAACATCTTCTGTTTGCTGATTCACTCCCCAACTGGCCGTGACGATTGGAGCTGTGCCGATCTGAGGCCAGGAGTCCAGAGTCTCCTCTGGGTTTTTATACCAAGTGTTTGGGCTGTCCTCAACTGCTTTCCTAGTCTGTAAGCAGGGAACTGGATGGGAATTGAGGCCCCTGGGACATGAACTGACACCCGGCATGTGCAAGGGGAGGACTTTAACCACTAGGTTACTGCAGCAGGCCCTCTGAATATGCCTTTGATTAAGGCATATTAATGGAATAATGGAGGAGAAAGCCAACTCCATTTCAGTTATTTCATTGATTTGAGTGACAGGCAGACAGACAGATCAAGAGATCTCAGTCTGCTGGTTCTCTCCCAAGTGCCTACAGCAGTGTTGGCTGTGCTAGGACGAAGCTGAGACCTGGCCTGTGTCTCCTACACAGAAAACAGGGACCCTATTTCCTGAGCTGTAGCCCTTGCGTCCGGGGTCTTGTAATCGGGGAGTAGGCATCATGCAGGCATCTCAGCAGTTGCCTTAACCCTAAGCTAAATGCCTATTCCCCTCATTCTGTTTGCTTATTATTTAAAATAAAAGTTAAAAATGTTTATTTTTCTTGGAAAGGCAGATTTTTAGAAGGAGAGACAAAGATCTTCCATCGTTGGTTTATTCCCCAAATGGCAGCAGTGGCTGGAGCTAAACCAATCTGAAGCCAGGGGCCTGGAGCCTCCTCTGGTTCTACCTCTTGGGTGTAGGGACCCAAGTCTTTGGACCATCCTCTATTGCTTTGCTAGGCCAAAGGCAGGGAACTGGATGGGAAATGGGGCAGCTGGGGCATGAACTGGCACCCGTATGGGATGCCAGCGCTTGGGGGTAAAGGATTAGATATTGAGTCAATGTGCTGCCCCCCTTTTTTTGGTTAAAGATTTCTTTATTTCTTTATTTTATTGGAAAATCATATATACAGACAGGAGGAAAGACGGGAGAAGACAGGAGGAAAGACAGGAAGAGAGAAAGATCTTCTGTCCGATGATTCACTCCCAAGCAGCGGCAACAGCAGGATCTGAGCCAGTCTGAAACCAGGAGTCAGGAATCTCCTCCAGGTCCAACACTTGCGTGCAGGATCCCAGGTCTTCACACCGCCCTCGACTCTAGGCCACAAGCAAGGAGCTGGATGGGAAGTGGAGCAGCAAGCATACGAACTGGCACCCACATGGGATTCTGGCATGTTCAAGGCGAGGACTTTAGCTGCTAGGCTACGATGCAGGACCCATATTTGATTATTTTTAAACCAGTAAATTGGATTTCATTTACCTGGATGATGGAATAACTGAGATTTTACTAAAAGTGTATATATGTGTGATGCTGGTTCTTAGGTTCTAACAGGCTATTTACATTATTTTAAAAAATATTTTAATTTTATTTGGAAGGCAAAGAGTCAAGCAAGCAATGGAGAAGTGTATCTTCTACCTGCTTACTTGTTTACTCCCCAAATGCCTGCAACTGTCATTGTTGGGCCCGGCCAAGCTAATGCAGGAGTCTAGAATTCATTCTGGATTTTCCAGGTGGGTGGCAGGGACCTAAGTACTTGAGCCATCATCTGTTGCCTCCCAGGGTGTGTTAGCAGGAAGTTGAATTGGAAGCAAAGTAGCCAGGACTGAATCCAGAACTCTAAACTGGTATCTAGGCATGTCAAGGGACAATGTAACTACCATGGCAAACATTCATCAAGGCAGAGAATTTAAATTACAATTTTAAAAAAGATTTATTTTAATTGCAAAGTCAGATATACAGAGAGGAGAGAGACAGAGAGGAAGATCTTCCATCTGACGATTCACTCCACAAGCAGCTGCAACGTCTGGAGCTAATCCGATCCGAAGCCAGGAGCTTCTTTCGGGTCTCCCACATGGGTGCATGGTCCCAATGCTTTAGGTTGACCTCAACTGCTTTCCTAGGGCACAGCAGAGCACTGGATGGGAAGCAGGGCTGCCGATTTAGAACCAGCACCCACGTGGGATGCCGCCACAGGCTACTGCACTGTGCCCTGGAATTATAATTTAAAACTTGTTTTGTTGATGAGATTCTTGGTAGAATTTTGCATGTCATTCATCTAGTCAGTTTGAATGTCAGGCTTTGTGTCAGGTTGAGCCTAATGATACACACAGAAATAAGATAGTGATGCTATCTTCAAGGATTTCCTTGGTGCAAGGGAGATAAGATCTAAATGGGGATATTGCAGTGGTGATATAAAATGAGTAACCGAGAACTGGCATTAAAACCTTATTCCAAGGCTGGACTTGCGGCTCAGTATACTGGTAAAGCCACACCTGAGAAACCGGCATTCCCAATGTTGTCAGTTCGTGTCTTTCCTGCTTCACTGTAGTTCAGTTCTGTTCTAATATCCTGGGAAAAGCTGTAGAAGTTGTTCCAAGTTTTTGGACCTCTTTTCTCCTACAAGAGCTGCATGAAGCTCCTGGCTTCTGTGTGGTGCAGTGCTGACCCTTGTGGCCATCTGGGGAGTGAGCCAGCAGTAAAGGCTGGCCCAAAACCTTGGGACCCTATACCCCTGTGGGAGACCTGGAGAAAGCTCCTGGCCCCTGGCTTCGGACTGGCTCAGCTCCGGCCCAACCCACAGCTATTGCAGTCGATAGGCAGTGACCCAGTGGATTGAAGATCTTTCTCTCTGTCTCTTCTTCTCTCTGTAAATCTGTTTCCAATAACAATAAATTTTTTAAAAGTCTGTGAACTTAGGATAAATTGGCTAAATTGTATACTGCTTGCCTTAATTAGTTGTTTTTTTTTTTTAATTTCATTTATTTTTATTGGTAAGTTAGATACACAGAGAGGAAGATCTTCCATCCAATGATTCATTCCCCAAGTGACTCAACAGCCCGAGCTGTACCGATCCAAAACCAGGAGCCAGGAGCTTCTTCTGGGTCTCCCGCATCGGTGCAGGGTCCCAAGGCTTTGGGCCATCCTTCACTGCTTTTCCAGGCCACAAGCAGGGAGCTGGATGGGAAGTGGAGCTGCCGGGATTAGAACCGGCGCCCATATGGGATCCCGGCGTGTTCAAGGCAAGGACTTTAGCCACTAGGCTACTACACTGGGCTTTGCTTGTCTTAATTAGTAAGAAGTTTAACCTATGAGAGTAAAAAAATGTTTTTCTTTTTTTTTTTTTTTAATTACTGCAGCCATTCTCTAGCAGCTTTTCTTTTCTTTTTTTTTTTTTTTAAGATTTTTTATTTATTTATTGGAAAGTCAGATATACAGAGAGGAAGAGAGACAGTGAGGAAGATCTTGCTTCCGATGATTTACTCCCCAAGTGAGCGCAACAGCCGGTGCTGAGCTGATCTGAAGCCAGAATTCAGGAACTTCTTCCGGGTCTCCCACGTGGGTGCAGGGTCCCAAAGCTGTGGGCCGTCCTCGACTGCCTTCCCAGGCCACAAGCAGGGTGCTGGATGGGAAGTGGAGCTGCTGGGATTAGAACTGGCGCCCATATGGGATCCCGGTACGTTCAAGGCAAGGACTTTAGCTGCTAGGCCACGCCGCTGGGCCCAAAAATGTTTTTCTTTTATGCACTAGGCATCTTTGGAGGCTATTGCTTTGATGAAGGGTGGAAGGTATACTGCCATATATACTCCACTGATTTTGTAGAATTTTACGTCCTTCTTCAAGTTTATTCCTAATAATAATTTTGTAAGGTAAGCTTAAATCCCAGCTGTTAGATTTAATAATTGTGTGACTGATGGAAAGTTAATTAATCTTTCTATCATTTACTTTTCAATCTGTTAGTTGGAACATAATGGAGTTTATATTATGTGGTTGTTGAGAAGATGGCATGAAATATAGCACTTAGTTTGGTGTGATTTGAATAAGTTATTACTGTTTGAGTTGTTTGTGTTCCCTCCTCCCCAATCATATGTTGAAACTGTGATCTCCAGTGTGATGACATTTGGAGATGGAAACTATTGGAGGTCATTAGCCCATGAGGTTTGAACCTCCAAAATGGGATTAGTCCCCTTGTTAGACACCAGAGACCTTGTACCCTCTCTTTGCCCTCCATCTTGTGAGGATACATTGAGAAGAGGGCCATCAAGCCAGGAAGGACTGGCCCTGCTGACAGCTTCATCTTGGACTTCTCAGCCCCTGGACCTGAGAGAAATAAGCGTGGTATTTTGTTGTGTACATATCGCCTGAGCTAAGATCAGTAGCATCACTGTTATTTCATTTTGTAATACAACTAGACAGATTTAGAAACCTGAGTTGGGGCTGCACAGTGGCTCAACTGGCTATTCTGCCTGCCTGCAAGAGCCACTATGTCATGAAAGCACTTGCTTGTGTCCCAGCTGCTCCATTTCTCATCTAGCTTTCTGATTGCTGACCAGAGAAAGCAGCGGAGGGTGGCAGAAAGCCTTGGGACACTGTAGTGGTATGGAAGACTTGGAAGAGGCTCCTGACTTTGGATTGGCTCTGCTCTGTCCATTTTGGCCAGCTGGGGAGTAAAGCAGCAGGTGGAAGATCTTTTGAGTCTGTTGTCTATAAAATCTTCCTTTCCAATAAAAATAAATACATTTTAAAATTAAAAAAAACTGGGTTGATGGGGAGGAGGGAGGATAATTTTCCTAATTTATTTATTTTAAAGATGTGTTTAATTTTTATTGGAAAGGCAGATTTACAGAGAGGAGAGACAGAAAGATCTGTCTGTTGATTCACTCCCCAAGTGGCTCCAAAGGCCAGAGCGAATCTGAAGCCAGAAGCCAGGAGCTTCTTCCGGGTCTCCCACATGGTTGCAGCGTCCTCAGGATTTGGACCATCCTCGACTGCTTTCCCAGGCCACAAATGGGGAGCTGGATGGGAAGTGGAGCATCTAGGATAGAATGGTGCCTATGTGGGATTCCAGCATGTGCAAGGTGAGGATTTAGCCCCTAGACCACTGTGCCAGACTTTATTTACTTTATTAATTATTGACATTGACTCCTAGGATGACACAAACTTAAAGTGTGTATATTTACTGTGTTTTGACTTATGTGTACAGCCATAAAACTATCATCACAACTCAGATAGTGAACCTGTGCACCCTTCCCACAAGTGTCCTTGTCCTGTGGGAATCCTCCTTCTCTCCTTGCATCCCCAGCCATAGAACCACGTTTGGCCTTCTGTCATTATGAACTATAATTTCGAGTCAGGTTTTTGTCATTTTAGCTCATAGCCGTAGTTTATTCAATTGTAAGATAGAGATTCTATCCCAAAGGACAGTGGGGGAAGATAAGCAGCTGGCATAGTTCCCAGTTCCTTGAAACCACTGTTACAAGCCATTCTTTCTGCTGGTCATCCAGGATATAGTTAGGAGTCCTGAGCTCCAAAATCCCTTTTCTGCCATCTGAGCTTGTGTTTTCTGCTGAGTGTATTGCTAGTGGCTCAGAAGCAGGAAGGTTTAGACGCAGGCAACTTGAGGCCCCAAGGGGTTTTCTGGTGCTCCTTCCTTCCCACTGCCATTCCCAGTGTTCCACATGCTATTAATTATGAACAGATGTTCTTCATAAATAAGCAAAGAACTCCCCAGCAGATTTTTGAGTTCTTCATGCCTATGTTTAAATCTGGCATTATGGTAAAATGGCATAAGCATCGATTTTGCAGTCAGAATTCTGGATTTTGTTTTTTTCTTCTGCCTTGGCAGTAAATTATAAAATTTTAATGAGTCTATGTTTGTTCACATATCAAGTGAGGGAGAATCATACTTCAGAAATTTTGTTGAGAATATTAAAGGTGAATTTTGCAAGTTAATTGTAGCAGCTGAGATCATAGTTTATCCTCATGATCTCATTCCTGTTTCAAACTGTTAGAACCTTGTGGAAGTTAGATAACATTTAAATTTGGTATCTTAGAGTTTTTAAATTTCACTATGCAAAATAGGAGGAAATAATTTTATTTCTGATTTACTCATGAAAGTCAAAATAATATATATTTTAAAATTTTCCTAAAATTTAAGACACATGCATTCATATGATATGCTATGACTATCCCTCTAGTTTGTTATTATAAGTTTTTATAGAACACTAAGTTTTTACAAGTGCAGAAAGCATGATTAGCACTGTAAGTTCATTAATGTTATTATCAGCTTTTATTCAAATGATCTAATAAAGTTTCATAAATATGAAGGAAAATATAATTGGGTTTGTGGAGCTTGGGTGTGGGCATTTAAATTTGGTATCTTAAAAGTTTTTTTTAATTCTATTGTATTATGTTAACGGAATAAAAAGCAAAACCACAAGTTTAAAGTGCTTAGGTTTTCTTTTCTGACTTTATTTATAATGCCATTTATTTGAAAGGGTGACAGAGTGAGAAATCTTTCTTCTACTTGTTTACTTCTCAAGTGCCCCATGATAGATGAGACCTAAGCAAGGCATCAGGAACTCCTGGGTCTCCCATGTTGGTGACAGGAATCCAAGCACGTGGGCCAAAATCTGCTGCTTCTTAGGTACGTTAGTAGGAAGCTGGATCAGAAAGTGAGGTGGGACTTCATCCTGTGCACTCTGCTACTGAATGGAGATGTGTCCCACTGTCCTCTAAAGTTTCTTAAAGTCAGAGAAATTTTAATTTACATATTTAGTAGTTATATATGACCTGGGGAAGCTTGCTTCATTTCTCTGAACCTTATCTGTCAAAAAGGGATGATATGTCTTGTCTTAGAGAATTGTTGTGAAAATTAGGGATAATGTATGTACAGTGGTTGGTAGAGGCCGTGGTGCTGGTTTCATTCCTTCCATTTTTGAAACTGAATAGATTTGAGAATTCTTTGTTAGTGAGGGTCCTGGTTTCACTGTGCCCACTCTGTGATGCTGTTCAACATGGAATAGTTTTTGGGTGGGGTGTCTTAGGTTTTCCCTTTGTCTGAAAATGAGTTTCAGGGTTTATGATGCTAACATCTGTGATAGTAGGATTTTGTTTCCCCCTTGAAAGAGCCTGTGTTATGCTTTTAGCCTTTCTCCTTGCTCTGGCTGGAGATATTTTGTATTGTAGGGGCTGAGGGAAACAAGGGCTATCCTGTGTCTTCTGTTTATTTGGGTTGGAGGATTGTCCCAAGACTTACTGGTGAATAAAGTAGATTTGCTGGGTTCAGATTCTTCCTCCTAGGCTTGCTCAGGAACAAACTGTTGTGGAAAAACAAATAGGAAAATGTGGGGGGAAGCTGGTGAATTCTGCTTGTAAACTTGTCAGGATCTTGGAGTTTTGAGGGCAGGTGGGGAACAGTTGATTCTCCATTTCCCACTTCCGCTCCAGGGCCTATACACTTCAGCACAAAGGGAGCTTTGGGATGGAGGTCTGCATTGTAATTTCCTAGTAATTACAGCTTCTGGTAACTGCTCATTCAGTGTGCACCTCCTTGCTACAGTGGTGAAACAATGGGGACAATAATGCCATTTATGTGATAGCTGTAGACTCAATGGGATGTTTGTTTTAATAATGGTATAATTTGCAGGGCTCATAAATTGTGACTTTATTCTCATGGAAATAACTGCCCAGTGGTATTAGGATTCTCAGGTCTCCTGTTGTGGATAATTTCACTAACATTCTGGTTGACAATTCTATTTATTCCAGACTTCTTTTTAGATTGTTCAGGCGGGTTGGATAATTAGCTTGGTGCACAGCCAATTTTTTTGTTTTTGTTTTTGTTTTTTTTAGTTTGGGGTTGGCAAGTGGTTGGGTACTAGGTAGCTAGAGGATCTTCTGAAGGGGTTGACATTCTGCTTAGAGAATCAAAACAAATACTCAGGTTTGTTTTGATTTTTTAAAAATTATGCAGTGCTAAAATATCCTATAGAACTTAAACATTTAGGTCACCTGAACATTTTATTTTCTGTGGTGTCAAATAGTTCATAATGTTTGGAACCTCATAGATTTATATTTTGAATTTCCATCTATATTCTTTGGCTTGGAATAGCCTCTCTGGACAAAGGATGCTAATAGCAACCATTGCTAAACATTGCCCTGGGTGTTTCACATGCACCTCTAAATCGTAATGAGAATTCTGAGAAAGATAGGTGTTTTCCATTTTACCAATAAAAACTTAAATTTGAGGAAGTTAAAGTAATTAAGTTACATTATTGTATCATGGTGGTGGTGGTCAGTTTACCAGATTCATAACTAAGACTAGGTGTTTAACAACAGCATAAGACATTCTAGAGATAAATTTAAAAGACCCAACAACTGCTCTATAATATACATGAATTAGTAGATATCAGCAGATGTGTATATTTTTTGTTCTTCCCACATTTATACTAGTATTGTAGCATTAAGTACATAGAGTATGTTTAACCAAAATAAAAGAGCTTGCAGACATAATGTTGTTTTTAGAATTCTGTAAAAGCATCAATAATAAAAAAAGGTTCTGCAAAATCATGCTTCAACGCTATAAACTGCTAAATACTAAAATTAAAATAGACATGAGACAGCTGAATAGTAATCTATAGCTGTTTTAAGGTGTATAGAACCTAGCTGTATATAAACTAATAATTGTAATGTCAATGTAGAAGTCATAGGATGTGGTTCAGAACTTGCTCTCTTTTTTTTTTCTTTCTCTCTCTCTCTTTGAACATGCTGGTTACACAATACCATGTCAAGTAATTCCATTACGTTATAAATTGTTATTAATGTAATGTCGGGGCTTTTAATTGATTGGGATGATACTCTGTCGGCTCTCCCTTCAGACCAGAGACGGTCTCCCCATGAAACTGTTGAACTTATCTGGACAGTAAGATGCTGGACTCTATGCTTTGTAGATGCTTGCAAGGAAAGAATTTCAACTGAATTTGAACTGTGGTAATGCAACAAGATGGAAGAATCCACCATGGCGGGGAGCAGGTTTTGGGGAGGGGAGGAGGGAATCCCAGTGCCTGTAAAACTGTGTCACATAGTGCGGTGTAATCAATTTAAAAAAAAAAAGAATTCTGTAAAAGCTTCAGAACTGTGATACAGTCCAATAGCCTCAGACTCAAAAGTTTTGGATAAAATTGTGTGGGAGACGAAGAGGAAGCTCCTGGCTTCAGATCAGCTCAGGTCTGGCTGTTGCAGCCCCTTGGGGAGTGAACCAGTGGATGGAAGATCTTCCTGTTTTCTGTAAATCTGCCTTTCTAATTAAAAAAAAAATCTTTAAACCAATAAGGTTAAACTTTTGCTAGGAACTTGCTGCTCTAGTTAGATGTTTTGTTTAAGGAATGTTTAACCAGCTGCTTTATTGTCTGTGCTCTCCTGGTCAAGAGAGTAAGTGGTGATGTAGAAGGGACATTGGTTTTGTGATCATACACATTGTAGTCTTGCTGTTTGTGGGCTGAGTTTCCTGGGACAACTGACTTTCTGTCTGGGGCTTGGGATAGTGATGATAATGGCTGACTTTGTCATATGTTGTGAAGATTAAATGGATATGAGATGGCTGTAAAATTGAAAAATGCTTGTCATGGTACTGGTTACTATGGAACTTTTCTACTTTAAGTGGGGTGCAATGAGAGTTTGCTACCAGATTTTGCTTGAACTGCATGAAGGAGTTGTTTTGATGAGTTAAATGATGGTCTCCGGGGACAGTTGAAAGGTGCAATCAAAGAGAGATGCTGATAAAATATTGAGTAAATTAAACTGCATTGTGAAAAATGAGAATGAAATTAAGGTGAATATACAACTTAGAGCTTAGATTTGAGGTTTGGATTTTGATCAAATGTTGACCCATTGAACAAGGAAGAAGTCTCCTTGATGAGAAAAATTTAGGACACTGGGCAGTAATGGAGAATTAGCTGAAGGAACAGGGATTGAGATAACAACTGCAGTTTCTTTCCTAGGAACACTCCAGTTGACATCTGCTTTAAATCTTCCGGGAGTATGTGCAGAATCTGAAACAGATTTTGTTTTATTCCTAACTTCCTATCTCTCAAAACCTTTATTTAGTATGTCTGTACTTTGGGGGAAGAAGTTCCAAATACATCCTTGTTTTTTTTTTTTAAAGATTTATTTATTTTTATTGCAAAGTCAGATATACAGAGAGAAGAGGAGACAGAGGGAGATCTTCTGTCTGCCGATTAACTCCCCAGATGGTTGCGACGGCAAGAGCTGAGCTGATGTAAAGCCAGGAACTTCTTCTGGGTCTCCCATGTAGGTGCACCGTCCCAAGGCTTTTGGCCATCCTTCACTGCTTTCCCAGGCCACAGATGGGAGCTGGAAGGGCAGTGGAACCACTGGGATTAGAACTGGTGACCATATGGAATCCCATTGCATGCAAGGCAGGGACTTCAGCTGCTAGGCCATCGTGCCAGTTCCACATCTTTGGTTTTTACACAGGAATGCATTGGTGACTCTGAGGTGAATATGTTGGAAGATATTTATTTAAAGAGGTGTCAGTGGCTGGCATGTAGGCGATCTATTTCTACAGACTTACAGGTTTCATTTTATGCAGTCAGATTCAGTTTATCCCTTCTCTGAAAATTGATTCTGTTGACAGTGTTTCGGTAATGCAGAGAATATTTTTTTCCTAAGTGGAACATCATCCCAAATTTTCAGTATGTTTAATTAGTGATGCTACCTAAATGCTGCAGTGAATTGGTTAATAATGTTTCCAAAAGAAGAAAGACTTGTGACTCTGGATTTTGGTGTCATGCCAGTTTAATTATTTTTTTTTTCCTTTCAGGGGAATACCAGTTTTTCATTGCAATAAACTGTGTTATGTTGCCTGGATCCCTGCCTTCCTGGTGGATTATTAGGATAAAATAGATGTTGTGAGGAACATCTGAAAGTCTGCTTTTTATTTATTGTACAGCATGGTTAGGGGTCTTCCCCTAACCTGTTTGCCTGCTTGTGGTAATGTGCTACAGTGATTGAGGAGATGGTTTTCTATAGCCCCTGTTAGAGTCAATCTGAGCTACTTAATCATTTAACTTCACAAATAATAATGTTGACTGATGTCTGCATAATTGTTTCTTGTAAAGTATTTTTATATTATTAAAAAATTTTTTTGTTTGTTTTACTAATCTGTTTCTTAAGTTGCAGCTCTTAGGGAACACAGGTTTTATTTCATTTTTGTAGTAACTATTCAGCAGAGCTAAGAATGATGATGGTGCTGGCTAACACTTTGCTGTGTGCCGGATATTATGACATGAGCCATATTTATTTCAATCGTTATTATCCCCATTTTATAGAAGGGAACGCTAAGTTTTGGGGGAAGGAAGGAATTTACTCCATTCTACAGCTAAAAAAGGAATAGATATGTGATTAGATAGAAACATTCTAATTTCAGAGCCCCATATCCTTAGCTCCTACAGATGTAACTGAAATATTTTATTTGAACCTCTGAACTCTGTGAAGAGATATTATGTGTTCTGTATAGTGTTAGTTCATTTTTCATTGCTATAACAAAATACATATGTAGAGGAAAGAGGTCTATTTAGCTCACAGTTTAGGAGTAAATCTGCAAAAAGCATAGTGCTAATTCTTACACGGCATCCCCTCGTTATATTATGTCGTAGTGAATGGCTTCCTGGTAGGAGGAGTGTGTTGGAGAGGGAGAGAGCACATGGCAAGACAGGAAGCCAGAGTGTGTCTGGCGTCCCATGAGAACCTACATTAATCCTTTCTTAGGGTGTGTACTGAATGACCTAACTTTCAGTAGGCCTAACTTTTTAAAGTCTCATCATTTCTTAACATTGTCACACTGGAGACCCACCTTGTAACACACATGCATTTGGTGGACAAACTTAACCCATATCCAGTTCATAACAGAATCCCATGGATAAGGAACCAGGGTGTGATTTAAATTACAAATCATCACATTTGGGACTGGTGTTGTGGCGTAGTGGTAGAGCTGCTGCCTGTGATGTTAGTGTCTGTATGGGTGTCTGTTCATCCCGTGGCTGCTCCACTTCCTATCCAGTTCCCTGCTGGTGTGCCTGGGAGTGTAGCAGAGGATGATTCAGGTGTTTGGATCCCTGACACCCACATGGGAGACCTGGTAGAAGCTCCTAGCTCCTGGCTCTGACCCAGCTCATTTGGCCATTGCAGTCATCTAGGGAATGAGTCAGTGCCTAGATTCTGCTCTTCCTTTCTCTGTAACCCTGAGTCTCGAAATATGTAAATAACTCTTTTAAAAAAGAAAACATTTATCCCAGATTCTTGATTCAAAATCTCCTATTTTTTTGCTCTTCCTTATTGTTAGCTGTTGTCTATTTTATCAGGGATGTACAATAATATATTTGGGATGGAAAAGAGATTCTTTTGTCTAGACTAGCTGAAGACAAGGTAGCTTTGAACAAGTCTTTCTGTGGTCCCCTGTTTTTCAAATCAGAGGAGCAAGATTTCCCTGTTGCATAAACTTGAGGTATTTAAGGATGTTACATTCTGTGGCTTTTCTTTTTCACATTTGTTTTTGTGTATGCCTGGATGCAGTGTTTGTGTGGGAGTGATTTCTGTTTTCCTTGTAGCTTGCAGAGTGTTTTCTGTAAAAAAGATCAGTTAAGAACACATGATTGAATAGTTTGATGCTGAGTCTAGTATGTTAGAGGGAAATGATAGTAAAATTGCTGGATTCCTTTTATAGTCTATACTTTCTTCTGATTGCTTGGGTCACTACTTAATTATGTTTGAAAATTAGAGGAACACTAATTATAGGTGGTGTTTAATACAGTTGAGCTAGTATGTAGTAACTGAGCCTTCAGAAAAGAGTGAGAATCCACTTGTGTATTTGTAATACTTAAAGTGATTTTTCTGATATCTGTGTGAACTTAATTATATTGGACTCTTTGATTGCCTTGTCAGATTTTTTTTCATATTTCTTTTAAGAAGATATGAGAGTGGCAAATGAGTGTCCCCCCCTTTTTTTTTGGCTTAAATTTGCATCTTAAATAAACTGGAGTGATGCTCTATTTTGTGGCTTTTTTATTTTGAAATATTAGTGTTAATTTAGCAAGATTGCTATTTTATCTTTAGAAGAATTTACAAACTTTAGAATTTCAGAACTGGAAGAAATCATTTGTTATGCTTTCTTTTTATTTGGACAGATAAGAATTACAAACTTGGAGAAGACAGATTTTTTAAATTATTATTTATTTGGAGGGCAGGTTACATAGAGAGAGGGAGAGGCAGAGATCTTCCATCAACTAGTTTACTTTCCAGATGGCCACAATGACCAGGGATGGACCAGGTCTCCCATGCGGATACAGAGGCCCAAGCACTTGGACTGTCTTCTGCCTTCCCAGGCAGATTAGCAGGAATGGGATCAGAAATACAGTACTGGGACTCAAAATGGTGCCTGCATGGGATGTGTGAGAAGTGGTGGCTTAGCCCACTCACTTCCTCACAGCGTCAGCCTCAGAAATTGGCTGTTTTGTTCAAAGTCATACAGTTGAAAAGTGGAGTCCCTGGGACTAGAATTTAAATTAAAATCTGCGTACCAAATCATTTTTCTTTGATAGTTTCAACACTAGGTATTGCTCTGAAGGTTGTCATTTAGTTGTTACACTTTTTAAGATTTATTTTTATTGGACAATCAGATACACAGTGGAGAGACAGAGGAGGATCTTCCGTCTGCTGATTAACTCCCCAAGCAGCTGTACCAGCTGGAGCTGAGCCAGTCTGAAACCAGGAGCCAGGCCTCTTCCAGGTCTCCCACGTGGGTGCAGGGTCCCAAGGTGTTGGGCTGTCCTTGACTGCTTTCCCAGGCTACAAGCAGGGAGCTGGATGGGAAGTGGGGTTGCTGGGATCCATAAAGGATCCTGGCACATACGAGGTGAGGACTTTATCCACTAGGCTATCAAGCCAGGCCCAGTTTTGTCATTTAGTTGAAGTCATAAGCTCAAATGTTTTGGCCCATCTGTCCTGCAAAGCATACCCTTTTTATTTCAAAAAGAAATTATGTGATTTTGATAGAAGCATCTCTACATTACCGAACGTGTCAAAGGTTTATTTCCATGATTAGCCTTTTCCTTAGTTAGTACTTGAGTAGAAACCAGTTTCAGTTCACATACCTTCTAGTCAACATTACTTCCAAACAGTAGGCATGTCATCACTTACCAACTTGGGTTTCCAGATGCCTTGTGTATGATTATTGTATCAAATACTTGGGTATTTCTAAGATCCTCTATTTTAATTTGTCATGATTATTTTCTGGTAAATTACCCCTAACTGAGAATGTCATAGTTGATTGCATTGTGTCAAGTTACAGGTTTGAATATTAGTTATTAATCTCATTTTACTGGATCTTTTAAGAGATAGTTGTTTTAATGTGGAAACTGCTTTGAAATTGAAAATTGTAATTTCCAACCTTGAGTAGCTTGTTGCAGTCCAGACCCAACTCTGACAGTTGGCACACAGCAGCCCCCATTCTGTGAATGTACGTGTTTGTGCTCATGAAGGTCCCCCTCTCCAGTGTTGAAGGAACTTGCCAGTATCTAGTGTTTTTTTGGCCCTTCAATTGAAATAAATTTCCCCATATTTTTTGCAGATTTCACAATCGTGGCAGTGGGGTAATATACAGGAAGAGTGCTGGGTAACTGCTGAAAGAGAGACCTAAACATTCAGGGACTCAAATAATCCCAGCATTTATATTTTATAAAATATTTCAATCTGTTGTGACCATAATAACCGAAGGTTCTGCTGCATAATATAACCCAAGTTTCCTTCTGCGTTGTTGCTGTCCTGGAATGATGACTGAAGACAGCTTGTCAACTTTGTAGTCCAAGAGAAGGAGAGTAGAGAGTATATAGTTACCTTTAAAAAAGCTGGAAGTTGGGCCTGGGGTGGTAGCCTAGTGGCTGAAAAATCTCACCTTGCAAATGGCTGGGATCCCTTATGGGAACCGGTTACATCAGCTCCCTGCTTGTGGCCTGGGAAAGCAGCTCAAGGATGGCCTAAAGCCTTGAGACCCTGCTCCTGCATGGGACACCCGGGAGAGGCTCTGTGCTCCTGGCTTCAGATTGGCATAGCTCCCTCCGGCCATTGCCGTGACATACATAGTGAATCAAAGGATGGAAGTTCCCCTCTCTGTCTCTCCTCCTCTCTCTGTGTAGCTGCCATTCTAATAAAAATAATAAATTTTTAAAAAGGCTCAAAGTTGTATCCATCAGTTTTTCTGCATCTCATTCATTGTATGTAGCAACATGGCACACCCACTTGTAAATAATACAGGGAAATGTGGTTTCCAGGAGATTGCTTATACCCAGTCAAATCTTGGCAGAGAGCACAGGATGGCTGTGTCTGTGTTGGGAGGGAAAATGGATTTTTTTATTATTATTTTTAAATTTTTAAGCAGTTCTCATAGCCCTTCCCTCATCCACCATCTTCCATATTGTCAACATAGCGTTCCAGGTAGATGGTGTTTCAACCATCTTGTTAATTAGGAAGCTGATTTTGGAGAATTAAGTAACTGGTTTGAAATTATGAAATTACCTCATAATAGAATTCATTGTCTTCTTTAAACCTTTCTGTTCAGGTTTCTTATCTCAGTGAATGGCACCATCATTTTCTCAGTCATCCAAGTCGGAATTTTTTTTTTTTTCACCTTCCCATGCTTCTTCAGTCACCAACCTGTGTGGATGTTACGAGTAACAGTTCTCACATCTACATCCTACTTTCAGTGCTCACAACTGTGGCCTTAGCTTAGATTAAGCCCGTCTGAAGAGCAGGTTCTATTCTTTCCTCTGCCCAGGTCACGTTCAAGGATTCAAATTCACCCTGCCACATCACTTGCAATCCTTAGGTCTTACCAGGTATTATCATGCTGCCAAAGTTTTACTGTTTCCTTTGCTCAAATACTCCTTAAAATCTAGCACAAACACGACCTATTCTCTAAAGCTGTTGCTGTCTTGGTAAAACTGTTTTCGTGCTTTTCTTGTGCTAATGGCTCTATGAAGTGGTAACATTTTGTTGTGCTAATTTGTAATGTGTTTTCCTTCCCGTAGCACACAATACTCAATAATTGCTTGAATGGAGTGTGTGACAAACTGGTACTGGAATCCGAATCCTGGGGTTTTCTGATAAGGACTCATCCTGTGTAAGCATGTACATTATTTCTCATGTGCTGCTCTCTAGCTCTGAATTTGGAGATCTAGCCTTCTGGGACCCCTTTCCTTTGGGAGTCAGGAGTGGCCTTGCTTGAAAAGAGCTGTCTCAACAAATGAGTGCTTCTGTGGCATCATCATTGTGTGTTTAAAGTTCACATAATTAATTTAATTGATGTTTGTGAGAGTCCATATCTTTGAAAGATCAAACTTTAGAATAATGAACCTTGTGGGAAAATTATTTTCCTTTGAATTTTGCAGGTGTGCTTTTTCATTGGCTTTGTATGCAGGTATAGCTAAAATAATCACAGTATATAATCTCCAAAATGAAGGTATGTTGGATGTTTGGCTTTCATTTGTATTGATTACATCCAGGGTCAGAAGAGGTCTGCCTTACATTTTGGAGGAAAGGAGGATAAATTAGAAAAAGATGCACCCCATTGAGGCTTTTTTTTTAATTAAAAAATTTTTAATGTTGTTTACATAGTTGAGACTTGAATCTTGTGTGCAACAGTTAGTTCTGGATCAGGTTAGGTGTGTCACTTGCACCAGCCAACACACATACCAGTAGATACAGCTGCTTGTTTGGGTCCACACCAGCCTCGTCTCTCTTACAAACCCATGGGTGCTGTAGCGTAGACCAGTCCAGCCCCACACAAGCCCAGTAATCACACACATTAATGGGCTGTGATCTAGTCTAGTTATGACAACCCCAAATAACTCCCACCAGACCTGTCCCCAGACCCGATTTTTTGTATTGTCATATGCTGTAGCCTAGCCTGGTCCAACTCACAGAAGATGCTTTATTCTTAAGGCTAACTACAAAATATCACAAAATGAGAAAAGGTAACTTCAATTTACAACAGGCATCATTTAGGGAAGCATGATAATGTCTCCATGATGAATATAAATTCAGTCAGGCCATTATTGTTTCTGATCACCAGAGCTCACTCATTATGGGTTTAAACCGTCTGTTTTGGTGTTAATCCTTTAGAACTCAACTGGTGTATGTTAACGTGATAAAAGGTAATAAAGCTTGAAATATGGCAGTCATTTGGTCTGGTTTACTTTTCAACTAATTGCATACAAACTTGAATGTCTGGAGAAAGGAAAGAGGAGAATTAATGCTGTAGTTAACTATTTTGATCTCAGCTTGAGCTCTGCACACCTGTCACTGGCTTGTGGAAGTTTTCCCTCGTAATTAAGAGCTCCTCTCATGTTATTACTTAATTGGATGCTGCCAGAGCCTGGTGGAACAGTGGAATCCTCTTAATTGCATACCAGCTTTTAAAACAAATCACTAATGCCCAATGTAGTAATTTTTTTTTTTTTGCAGGTCTATACTATACTCTTTAAAAATAATTTTGTTACATTTATCAGAATAGAAAAACAAATTTTCATTTTACAATATTTGTAAAAATTATTATCATTTTATGATACAGTTCCATAGGCCTTGGGATTCCCATTATCTCCACCTCAAGTCCGATCCCCCCACTGAGTTCCCCTATATTATTAATATAGTATAGTTCTTTTTTTTTTATTATTATTATTTTATTACATTGCATCATGAGACACAGTTTTACAGGCACTGGGATTCCCCCCTCCCCTCCCCAAAACCCGCTCCCCCCCCCATGGTGGATTCTTCCATCTTTTTTTTTTTTTTTTTTTTTTTAAAGATTTATTTTTATTATTTTTTCATTGGAAAGGCAGATATACAGAGAGGAGAGACAGAGAGGAAGATCTTCCGTCCGATGATTCACTCCCCAAGTGAGCGCAACGGGCCGATACCATGCCGATCCGAAGCCAGGAGCCTCCTCCGGGTCTCCCACACGGGTACAGGTTCCCAAAGCTTTGGGCTGTCCTCGACTGCTTTCCCAGGCCACAGGCAGGGAGCTGGAAGGGAAGCGGGGCTGCCGGGATTAGAACCGGCGCCCATATGGGATCCCGGGCGTGCAAGGCGAGGACCTTTAACCACTTGCGCCACCGCGCCGGGCCCGGATTCTTCCATCTTGTTTAGAGCCTTACAATTTTACAATTCTTTGATGTAGATCAGAAGCAGTCTACTCATATTGATTATTGATTCCTTGATTACTTCACAATTTCTTATTGCATGAGATACAGGTTGTTTGGGGTTGAAATAATATTACTGTTTCAGATTGACATCAGTTCATAACAACCACATCAACAACAACACCAACAACATCGACAACAAAGTATATCACCCTGAAAAAAAGTAACACCACTGAATAGCCAACACATGCATGACAAAAAGGAAACACAGAAGTCTCTCGGGAAAAATGGTGCCATTATATACTTCATAAGCACATGATGAATTCTACTAGAGAATAGAGATTATTTGGAAGCAACCAAACTGAAGTAAAAACATCAAAAAACCAGCATAGATTGGACTGTTGGAGTTACCCTTTCCATGTTGGCTTCCTTATATGAGAGAGAATATATGGTATTTGTTCTTTTGTGATTGACTCATTTCACTCAGCATAATGGTTTCTAGTTGGGACCACCTGGTTGTAAATAGAATAATTTTGTTTTTCTTAATAGCTGCATAATATTCCATGGAGTAGATATACCACAGTTTCTTTAACCACTCTTCCTTGGACGCACATCTGGTTTGCTTCCACGTCTTTGCAATTGTAGATTGTGCTGCTATAAATATAGAATTACAGATCCCCTTCTCACAGGCAGATTTCACTCCTTTTGGGAATATTCCTAGGAGCGGGATAGCTTGGTCATATGGCAGGTTTATTTGCACTTTTCCCAGCACTCTCCATACTAATTTCCATAGTGGTTGTACTAGCCTACACTCCCACCAGCAGTGAAGGAGGGTACCTTTCTCCCCACATCCACGCCAGCAGGTGTTGTTATTCGAGTTCTGGGTGTAGGCCAGCCTCACTGGAGTTAGGTGGTACCTCAACGTGGTTTTCATTTGTATCTCTCTGATGGCTAGGGAGCCTGAGCATCTTTTCATATGCCTGTTAGCCATTTGAACCTGTTCTTCTGAGAAATGTCTGTTCATTTCTTTTGCCCATTTTGTTACAGGGTTGTTGTTTTTGCTGTCCCTGGGTTTCTGAAGCTCTTTGTAGATCTTGGATATTAGTCCCCTATCACTTGTGTAGTATGCAAAAATTTTCTCCCATTCTGTTGGTTGCTTCTTCACTTTATTAATTGTTTCCTTTGCTGTACAGAAGCTTTTTAGTTTGATGTAGTCCCATTTGTTCATTTTGGATTTAATTGCCTTTGCTTTGGGTGTCTTTTCTAAGAAGTCTTTCCCTGTTCCAATATCTTGGAGTGTGTTTCCTATATTTTCCTTTAATAGTTTGATGGTTTCTGCGTGTAAATTTAGGTCCTTGAGCCAGTTAGAGCTGATTTTTGTATAATGCGACAGGTGTGGGTCTTGCTTCTTTATTCTGCAAGCTGCTATCCAGTTGTCCCAACAGCATTTGTTGAATAAACCAGGTATTTTACCTGGATTGTTTTCCGTTTTCTTGTCAAAGATTAGGTGAGTATACATGTGTGGATTTCCTTCTGGTGTTTCTATTCTGTTCCACTGATCTTCTTCTCTGTTTCTGTACCAGTACCAGACTGTTTTGATAACCACTGCTCTGTAGTATGTCTTGAGGTCTGGAATTGTGAGTCCTCCAGTTTGATTTCTATTTTTCAGGATAGCTTTAGCTATTCGTGGTCTTTTGTGATTCCAAATGAACTTTTGTATCATCTTTTCTATTTCCGAGAAGAATGTTGTTGGGATTTTGATTGGGATTGCATTGAATCTGTATATTGCTTTTGGTAATATGGTCATTTTGATAATGTTGATCCTGCCAATCCAAGAACATGGTAATGTTCTCCATTTTTCAAGGTCTGCTTCTATTTCCTTCCTAAATGATTTATAGTTTTCATCATAGAGGTCTTTCACATCTTTAGTTAGCTTAATTCCTAGGTATTTAAGATTCCTCTCCTCTATTTTAAAGGGGACAGTACTTACAATTTCCTGCTCAGCCGTGGAATTATTTGCGTACACTAGCGCCATCGATTTGTGTTCATTAATTTTGTATCCTGCCACTCTGCCAAAGTCTCTTATGAGAATATAGTATAGTTCTTCATGAACAGTCCTATTTCCATCATTTCAGGCGTGGACAGTGGCAGAGTCTAGTATCTTATTGTCAAGATATAATTAATAGTTTCATTGGGAGTCCGTCTTTGATCTGGAAGTAGAGATGCATGTTGCTTTGTATCCTCATATCTGGATATGATGGTATCCATTACACAGTTACCGTACATCCCCTTAAATGAAAAGCCACAATACAATATCAACAAGAAGAAAAATGGAAATTTACAATGCCATGAAGTTCTCAAGAGGTTTTGATACTTTAGCAGTCCTGAATTGCTGTCGATCCCACCACTGCAATTGGGATGAAATCTCTCCAGAATCCACTGGCTGCTACAGTCTACCTTAGAGTCTCCATCTGCCTGATATTCACTGCCAACACTTGGTTGGAATAATTGATCAATTTGCTTTGTCCTCTGTACTCTGCCGTGGTACCAGGCATCCTCTGGAGGCTCCAATGTGCTGCCATATCCTCCATGTGCATTTGGATATGCTGTCCACTGCTCTGTATGAGCCACTGAGGAGGCCCAGCTCTGACACGTGCATTCCACCCTCAGACAATGGAACCTGCAATTCTCTCCAGGTTGGGGTTCAGAGTCCAGTGGTTCAGTTGGCAGGGAATGACCAGAGAAACCTCATCTGAGGCCGTCCCAGACCTGATTCTTGTGCGTTTGTCAATACAAGGTTTGGCACAGTCTGTCACCCAAATCAGCCTGTGCACACACTGGTAGTTGCAATTGCTGGATCAGTTCTGTCTCCAGCTCCATGTTTTACATAAACCTATGGGTGTTGGAGTCCATCCGATCCTGTCCACTACATACTCGGCCTTCCTGCAAACCTGTAGAAGCTGCGGCATAGTTGGAGCGACCCACAATAACCCTGTCCGGGCCCGCTACCTACCCTGCTGCCCCTGCTTTCCAGTATGTACAGCTGACTGGTCCCGTCTGTCCCTCATCCCATTTGGCTCTTGTACATGATAATGTGCATTGAAGCCCAATTTATACCAACCAGCCCCACTATCCAGTCCACACTGGTGCCAGCGGGTGCCACCATCTGTTTAGCTATGCCTGCGCCTGACAGAATTTGCCCCCCATGCCAGCATCTGCCAGCTGATTCTGCGGCAAAGCCCAACCCACCCACCACTGACTTATGCATGTACCAGAAGGTACAGTCAGCCCAGCCTGGCTTTTCCCAATCCAACTCACGTGTAGGCTGTTAGATGTTGTGGCCCTGCCTGGCCTGGTCTGCCCCTATGCCAGCTCTCATGCTCATCCTAGGGGGGTAGTGGCCCACTAGGGGGCCCCCACACCCACCCCACTGGGTCCGTTCCTCCCCCTCCCTGCTTCCGGTTTCACATGTGCTGTTTGGGTGCTACAGCCAGTCTGGCACAGCCTACCTCACCTCAGCATTTGCCAGTGGGTGCTATAGCCTGGCTGGACCTGGCCCACCTCTAATTCCAACTCACGCTGATGGGGTCTACAGCCTAGCCCAGCCCTGCCACCCCCCATTCCTGGCCCTAATGTGGACTGGCAGGCTGGGCCACCCCCCCACCCCCAGCCAGAAGTGATTGATGGGGTGAGGGTGTTGTATTGTTTTTTATAAGCCTTTCCTGGAAGCAGTGTTGAGCATGTCAAGTCTGAAAAGGAATGTAGTCGCTCTGTTTTGGTGCATTGAAGAGTCCACTTTATGTAAAAGAGGAAGTCATAGGATACTTTGACATATCTCTCCTCAAAAAGTAAGGAAGCGAAATAAGGTTTTACAGTTTGACCTAGTGCTTTCCCTGACTTTATCTATTTTAATTCCTATAATAATTCCAGTCATGCCTCGCAGTCATGTCTTGCATTTTATAGAAAGAGAAACTGAGAGTTATAAAAGTGACTTCCTGAGGGTTACTTACTTAGTAAGCCAGTAGAGACCAGTGCAAACCCCAAACACTGCTTCCTTTTTTGTCATTCTGTCTTTATGCGGCATATGGAAATGAACGGTGAATTTTTCCTTTGTTTTGTCACAGTGTCATCTCAGTTTAGTTTGTTGTGTCATACCTTTTTTGCTTGCTGTCAGTCCTTACATATATAGGTGAATAGTAGCATGTGAAAAAAATAAAATGCTGGGAAGTGGCAGCATTGCCACTTTATGTAAAAGTGGCACTTTATTATTGAGAGGCAGAATCAGAGTCAGCGTGGGATAGGGAGACAGAATGAGAGACACAGAGAGAAAAATCTTCCATCCTCTGGTTTACTGCCCATGTGACCACAATAGCTGGATCTTGGTCAGGCCAAAGCTAGGTGTTCCATCTGGGTTTCCCACATAGGTGGCAAAAGCCCAAGTGCTTGGATCATCTTGAATTGTTTTCCCCATTATACTAGCAGGGAGTTAGATTCAGAAGTGGAGCAGCCAGGATGTGAAGTGCTGCCCTGATGGGATGCTGGCACCATAGGCTGTGGCTTAATTTGTTATGCTACAACACCAACCCCAGCAATTAATCAAATGTACTCTACATTCTGAAGGCTTATGAAACTATTGAAAACTTTCCTCCGTGTTTTAGTTTGCTCTTTGATCTTACGTCCTAGAAATAGTTCTCACGGATGTGCCTTAGTGACAGTGCCTTCGTTGGACTGTGCTGAAGTGAGGCTGGTTGGATTGGCGTAGCTGTCTGGAATTACTTTGTGCTACAGAAGTGATAACTGATGGTTCTGTTTATGTCTTGTTGTTTTCTATCCTGCTGAGGACCAAGGACTGCATTGTATTGGTTGTGGTTATAGTTTGGACAGTGGCAAGAAGAAGTAATCAATCAGTTTAGGAATATGTTCATTTGAATGATTGAATGAAGTGAAATTCACATGACATTATTGAAATTAACCACTTCAAAGTGAACAATCCAGTTATGCTAGGTACTTTCAGTTGTATAACTGCCACTTCTGTCTAGTTCCCAGGCTGGTTTGTCTACTACTGTATGACATTTGATTGAGCTTAAGCCAATTGCTTTCAGAGTTAATATGCATGGGTGGTAATTTGATCCTGTTATTTTAGGAATGGGTTGTTCATTGGCTTTTAGTCTTCTGTTGTCATTTTACTGGGATGTTCTTCCCGTTTGCCTTTGGTTTCATTGGGTGCTTTTTCTCTTCTCTGTCAAGAGAACATCTTGAAGTATCATTTGTAGGGCAGGTTTGAAAGAGGCAAATTCTTTTAACTTTTCTTTACTGTGGAAGAATTTTATTTCATTTTCAAAGACAAAACAAAGCTTTGCTGGGTACGTTAACATGGGCTCACAATTTTTTCCTTTTAGAATTTGGAATATGTCACTCCATTCTCTTCTTGCCTGTAGAGTTTCCTGTGAGAGATCTCCTGTGAGCTTAATGGCATTCCTTTATATGTCAGTTGATTTTTTTCACGAGCATATTTAAGGATCTTTTCCTTATTTTCAATTGAAGAGAGCTTGATGATCATGTGTCGTGGTGAAGATTGGTTTTGATCAAGCCTGTTGGGAGTTCTGTGCCCCTCCTGATGTTATTTCCCAATTCTTTCTCTAGATTAGGGAAGTTTTCCCTTATTATTTCATTAAACATATCTGTGAAACCAGTTTCTCTTTCTGTACCTTCTGGGACTCTGATAACTCTTATATTAGGTCTCATAGTGTTTTTGAATTCTTGAATACTTTTTTTGGCCTGATCCAGCTCTGCTTCCAGGTTTTTGTTTACTTCCCCCTGGTGACAGGAAATATCTTCTAATTCTGAGATTCTTTCTTCTACCTCCTTCATTCTATTTTGGAGACTCTTGATTGTACTTTTAATTTGCTGTACTGTGTTCTTAATTTCTGATATATCAGCCTTGATTTGCTTTATTGCTGCTATTTCTTGTGTAACATAGTCCTTAAATTCTTTGAACTCCTGTATTTGCTTCTCATTGTTGATCAGAATCTTTAAAATGAGTCTTATGGATTCTTTGTCCCCCATTTTCTCGATGTCTTCCTCAGTTAACTCTGAGGTTGGCATAGGGTTTTGCTCCTTTGCAGGGGAGTTTTCAGTAATATTCATTGTGCTTTTGTCTCTTCTTTTGCTCTTTGTCATTGTACTTCTGGTTATCAGAGTCCTCTCCTTGGGGCAGGTTTCTAAGCTGTGTCACGCACAGGTCTACAGTTTGATTTTACTTATTGCAGTTGGTATACAACTCTTTGCTTGCAGCCACTTGAGCCACTCCCTCCAGCAAGTTCCAGGTCTGGGTTCTTATGTCAGATTTCCACCATGGTCCATAGACCCCAGCTCCTGGCTCACTACTCTCCACCTCCTGTGTTATTATGCTGAGGTTGCACTGTTGTCTGTACAACCTTTCTCCCACTTCCATTTACAGCAGGCCCAGGATTAGGGAGACACCAGGTATTCTATGTAGCTAGGCTGTTGGTGGTGCTGATCTTGTCAGAACCTGTTGGCTGTTAGGTCTGAGTGCCACATGGACCTATTTTGACCAGTATGATGCCACAGTCGGTATTATTTTCCTGCAGGACCAGTGCAAACCACGGACCTCAGCAAGTCTCTTGCGAGCTTAGCACATGCTCAGTTCATTGTTGTCCCCTGCAGTCCTAAACTTTTGCCACACTGTACAAAATGGCGCCCGAGGTACCACCACCACAGTTCTCGATCTGCTGGCCGTCATATCGGAGGGGGCTACCCAGACCTGCCCCGGGTGGAACCCATAGAATGCCATGTCGTTGCAGTTCGTTGAGTCAGAATTGAGTTCACTCCCCACTCAGAGCATGCTCAGTCCTTTCCCTTGCCTTTGCCTCCTTACCCAAAATGGCTCCCAATTCAGCTCTAGGGAGCTGACTGGGTTAGAAATCCACTCTGTTTTCGCACTGTCTGTCTGAGATCTGCTGCTCTGTCTCTGTTCCTGGTCAAATCAGACAGACCAGCAGGATGGACCGTTCTTTGTCTAGGTTCACCTCCCAAGCTTCCAGTGAAAGTCCCTTCCCACCTGATTGCTGGTGGAGTTCAGATCACCATTAGCTGAATGCTTCTGGATTATCAGTCACTGCGACATCACACCTTTGTTTTTGCTGCTTTCCTGTGTCTGACAGTCTCCAGCTACCTCTCTCTTGTTCTGTTCTTTCCTATTTCCTGGAGTGTGTCCTCTCTCCTTCATCCTGATTAAATGTTTCTCTGTCCGTTGAAATGTGTCCTTGCCCTATTCTGGCATCTTGATTCTCCTACATCATTCCTTTTTAATAGTTGAGTAGTGATAGATTCTTTGAATATGCTATAGATTATATACTATGAATATGAGTCATTTCTACCCTTGTTATTGTGAGTAATGCTGAAGGGGACATGTGGGCAGATTTATTTGGTTAAGTGCTTACTTTCAGTTTCAACTTCAGACTAGAATTCCTGGGTGATAGGTTCTTTGTGTAACTTGTTGAGAAGCTTCCAATCTGATTTCCTTAGTGACTGCTACATTTCAGATATTCCTACCAGCATTGTATGAGAGTTCCCGTCTTTCAATATCTTTATTATTGCGTGTTTCCTTTTTAAGCTAACGTTTTTGTGGGTGTGGCATGATATCTAATACAATTTTGATATGCATTTCTCTAATGATCAGTGCTATTGAGCAACTTTTCACATATTTGTTGCCTACACCTGTAACTGGAGAAAAATCTATTCAAATTTTTTGCCCACTTGAATATATTATTTCAAGGAGCTGGTGTTATAGCATAGCAAACCAAGCCTCTGATAGTAGTGCCAGCATCCTGTGAGTGCTCCAGTTCAACTCCCAGCTGCTCCATTTCTGATCTAGATCCCTGCTAGTGCTCCTGGGTGAAAAAAGTGGAAGAAGACATAAGTGCTTGGGTCCTTACAGCCACATGGCTTTGGAATGGCTCAGCCCCAGCCATTGCAGTCATTTGAGGAGTGACAGTAGATGGAAGATACCTCTTTCTGTCTCTCACTCTCTGTAACTTTAAGTACATAAAATAAATCTTAAAAATAGATCGCTGTAGGCCAGCTCCAGCCAAATTCAGAGCTTGAGAAGGGTGTGTGGAGTTGTGTTTTAACAAAGGTAAAGAGATAAAGATGGACCACTGTAATTTCGTGATCACAATGGACAATGCAAGAAAGCTGTTCCACTTATACAGAAGTCACAAGCTTTCCAACAGACTTCACCTCATGGTCAGGTGGGTGTTTCCAAAGATAATTCTGCAAATTGTTTTACCTTAAGGCAGGGCATTATCCGTTCTGACCTTGCAGGCAAGAATTCCTCAGTTGGCAGCACATGTTAATCAGTGATACACTCCTACTACATTTTTCATTCTACTACTTATCAGTTAAAGGTCATCACTCACAGGTGAAGGGACCAACAATAGCCTGGGCAGGTCCAAGCTGCAGCATCCTAAAACAGGGTGTGGGATGGGCTGGGCTGCAACTGTGCACTAGCTCCTATGAGGCTAAGATGGAAGGGCAGGCTATGCTAGGCACTGGCCTAACGCCTGCTGGCAACTATGAGATCTGGGTCTGGGAGTGGATCAAGTCGGGGAACTTGGGAAACTGCCCTAATTAGTCATAACTCCACTGACGATCACATGCTCCAGGCCTTGGGGTCAGGCAAGCTGAGCAAAGTATCTCCAACTGTTGGTTAATGTGTGGGTTGGTTATGGAAGGGGGTGGACCAGGCAGGGCTGAGCAAACCTTGGCTCATGAGCGAGAACAGAAATCAGGCAGGAGTGCAGGTCATGCCAAGCTAGGCAATTACACCTAGTGGTTTACATGAGCCAGGAATGGAAATAGACCAAGCAGGACCAGGTTCTATCACCCTGCAGTGAGAATCGGGACTGGGGGCAGGCCGGGTCAGGCCAGGTTTCAGCATCTAAGGCAAAGACCAAGAAAGGTGAGGGGCTATGCCAGGCTGTATCAGAGCAACCACTGGCACACACACGATCTTTGGCTGGGAACAGGTCTGGTTGGGGAGCAAGGGGACACTGTGATTGGGTTGGAGTTCCCGCTGGTGAATGTGGGTGCTAGAATGTGAGCTGTATTCTGGTATGGTTATGACTGCAGTGTTCCTCAGCACAAGTGTGAACGGGGGCTGGGTGCACTGAGCTGGGATAGACTCCATCACCAACTGGTACCCTGGAGGACCTGGGTGGGTGTAGGATGGGCTAGGTTAGGTTAGAGTCATGTGTAAGCTGTGTGTATCTGGATGTGGACCAGCCTAGGCTGGGCTGAAAAATCCAACAGTAAGAACTGGAATGGGATGAAGGCCTGTCAGGAAAGGCCACTCTCCCTGCTAGAACAGGAGGTAGACTAAGTAGGGCTGGCCCATGGACCCACCAGCGTGCACGAGACCTGACATTAGGCGAGGTTCTGATGGAGGAGCATGGGAAACTCCTGTATCGGGACAGAGTCACAGCAGGTGAACGTAAGAACCACGATAGGGAGCAGCCCAGACCAGATCAGGGAATGGTACTCACCAGCATACATTTGGCACAGGTTGGGGGCAGACCAGGTTGAACCAGTTTACAGTACCACTGGCGAAACTGAGAACCAGAATAGAGTGTGGGTTGAGCCAGGCTGTGTCGCAACACATAGTAGTACACATTACGGTTGGGACTGGGTGCTGGCTGGGCTCGACTAAGTTAGGTTATAACTCCCGCAAGCAGGAGCTGGAATTGGGGGTGGGCCGGGTTGGGCCAAGCCACAGCACCCATTGGCAAATGCCAAGGTGAGGTGGGCCAGGACATACTGGGCTGCAGCACCCAGCCAGCACATGTGAGAACCGGTGGGAGGTAGCAAAGCCGGTAGGGGAAATGTGGGGGGTCTCCTCTGTTGGACCACCACTCCCACTAGAGAGTGTTTGTTGGGATGTGGGCAAACCAAACCGGGCAGAGCTACAATACCTGTGGCCTCGTGTGAGCTAGATCAGGGAAAAGCCAGGCTGGGCTGACTGTTCCTACTGGTACAAGCATAAATTAGAGTGGATAAGGGTTGTGGGGTTTTGCCGCAGCATCAGCTGGGAGGTGCTGGCACAGAGGGCTAATTCTGTGAAGTTAAACTGCAGAACCACCGGGAGATGGAGTGGGCCCTGTAGGGAAATAGTGGGTACCTCCTTTTTGGGTTACCACTCCTACTGGAGAGCATGAAAACCAGGACTGGGGCAGACATGGCTGGACAGAACGGCACCCACCAGCACCTGAAAACCAGGAGCCTCTTCCAGGTCTCCCATGCAGGTGCAAGATCACAAGACCTTGGGCCATCCTCTATTGCTTTCCCAGGCCACAAGCAGGGAGCTGGATTAGAGATGGCACACATATGGGATCCCGGCACATGCAAGGCGAGGACTTTAGTCACTAGGTTATCATGCTGGATCCACAATTGAAGAATTTTAACTGCTTTAACTACAAAGGGGCGTATGTTTGGTATCTCGTGAGTGTCCATCTTCAAGACTCCAGAAGGTGAATTCACATTTTCAGGTTTTTTTTTCACTGAAATAAATGTGACTTTTAATCCCACTTTGATCCCATTTTTATTAACTTTTTGAGGTATCTCTGTGTGTGTATTTATATTTATTTTGGGAAAAGAAAAGTATATATAGGGCTGTTATCCTTGGTTTTTGGCATTCACTAGGGGTCTTAAGAAAATAATTCGTAGATACAGTCCATGTGATACACAAGATAGTGGATTGGACGAAGAAGATGGTGAGTGGAGGTGAAAAGAGATGTTATGAGAAATTTGGTGTATTGAATTGATAGGACTGAGTGATGGATGGTGTGTAGGACTATGTGCTTGGCGGGGGAAGTGGTAAGGGAGAAGAAAATGGTAAGGTGTTTCTGGGTTAATGGTTAGTAGGTAGATGGTGGTGCCTTTCCCTGAAAAGTGATCACTGGAAGTGGACCAGTTTGGAGATGGGATACTTTGAGTTCATTTTGGGACATGTTGAATTTGAAGTGATTTTAATGTATGTGGTGCTGAAGCAAGTACAAATTTGAAATGAATTCAAAACATCCAAGAGGTGATGTTGACCATGCAGTTAAGTAAACATATCTGGAACTTTGAGAAAGATAGGGAATAGAAAATATATATTTGGCATTTAGAATGAATCCACAGATGTGGATCAGATTGTTTCAGGAGAGAATAGGATATAACACGGTCTTGAAACATTTAATTACTGGGTGGAAGGAAAGCCTGGAATATAGACAAGAAGGGGTAGACATAGAGGTTCTAGGAAAACTAGGAGGATGTGGTTAGTATACAGATGCCAGAGATAAGGAGAACGTGACAAGTATAGCTAAATGAGGCTAAGAAATAGATATACACATTTAATGTCCATTGGATTTAGCATTGCGAATGTCATTCATGCTTTAATGAAATACAGTGTAGTGAATAATGTAGACTTGTTTAGTTGTTATCTTTATCATTGAAAAATAGAATATTGGGGCATAGTGGTTAGGATGTTACTTGAGGGGGCTGGTATTGTGGCATAATGGGTTAAGTTATTTATGATGCTGGCTGTAGAAAATGACTCAAACTCTTGGGTCCCTGTACCCATGTGCAAGACCTGGAAGAAGCTCCTGGCCTCAGACTGGCTCAGCCCTAACTATTGTAGCCATTTGGGAGAGTGAGCCAATGGATGAAAGATTTCTCTGTGTCTGTCTTTCTCTGTAACTCTGCTTTTCAAATAAAAATAAATAAATCTGGGAAAAAGAGTTATTGCTTTGAAAGGTAGAGTGACAGAGATCTTCTAACTGCTAGTTCACTGCCCAAGGCTTTAGCAGCTTGGTGGGTTGGGCCAGCCTGAAGCCAGGATCCAAGAACTTAGGTGCTTGAACTATCTTCTGCCATTTCCCCAGGCTCATTAACAGGGAGCTGGATTGGAACTCATGACCAGGACTCGAAGCAGCACCCTAACATATGATACAGGTATTCCACATACTAACTTAACGTGCAAAACACAATGCCTGCCTTCTTTATTAGTGCTTTGGTTTGGTAGTTCTTTCATGTGGCAAGGCCACGTGAGGGAAAGGGTCTCGGGATTGGAATTTTAGGAGAGGTAAAAAAGAAAGATATTCGTTTATCTGTGGTAATACGGGTAATAGAGAAGGGAACAAGAGAAAGCCTGAGGGAAAATGAGCTAGGAAGAGCCCAGACTTGGTAATGATTTCTAGGGTTGGATTGGGCGTTCCTTCAGCCCTTTGATACCTGTCATTTGTCTTTACCGTAATGCTGCCCAGCTGTCTCTCCTGCTGGAGTGAGCTCCCTCTGGCTGGTGTTGTTTTTGGTTTACTCTTGTGTAGTTGCTTGGCTCATAGTAGACCAGACATTCAGGTTCTCCAGGGCAGGCCCCAGTGCCTTTTTCCACCACTGCTTTAACCATTGTTTGCCTTGCACCTTGTGCTCCAGCAACACTGAAATAAAAGCCTTTTCCCCAGGCATGTTAAGTGTTTTAATTCTCTGGCTTGTTCTGTTGTCCTGGAAAATTTCTCCAGGTTAATGCCTTTGTCTTTTGAATCAGTCCTCTCAACTCTCCAGATTGGCCACTTTCCTCCTGCTGTCTCCCATCATGACCTTTAGCAAACTGTGTGGTAATTGGCAGTTCCATGTTCTTAAAGAACTTGCAGATTTTAGCTAGGTTGTTACTGTCCTTACCCATCAAGCTCCATTGCTTACTGAACTCATCCATCTTGGCTTTGCTGATGACAGATATTCTGAAATGAGAGTGACTTCCTGGAAATTGGTTGGCATTTCCTCTTTATGGTCCTCTGGTTTTATGTCATCTTTGCTTTTGTGTCAGTTCTCAGCAGTTCCCTAGCATAATCCGTTAATATTGAAATATAGCTTTTTTATTCTTCCCACTTACCAGAGACTCACAGGATTTTTATCCCTGATAATTTTAAAATATATTTTTCTGTTTAAATTTCTACCCTTGGGCCAGGCGGCGTGGCCTAGCAGCTAAAGTCCTCGCTTTGTACACACCGAGATCCCATATGGGCGATGGTTCTAGTCCTGGCAGCCCCGCTTCCCATCCAGCTCCCTGCTTGTGGCCTGGGAAAGCAGTTGGGGACGAGCCAAATTTTGGGACCCTGCATCTGCATGGGAGACTTGGAGAAAGTTCCTGACTCCTGGCTTCGGGTCGGCTTGGCTCTGGCTGTTACAGTCACTTAGGCAGTAAGTCATTGGACAGAAGATCGTCTTCTCTATATATCTGACTTTGCAATAAAAATAAATAAAATCTTAAAAAAAAATCTCTACCCTTGTAGATTTTTGGAAAATGTCCATTAAGGAAAAATTGGGAAGTTATGGCAAATAATATCTCCCTGTATGCACAGAGGCTAACTTTTAAAATTTTTAATATTTAGGCCTTGAATTTTTTTCCTACTTATTCAGGTAAGATCATATTGTAAATAGTTTTATGGAATGCTTTATTTATTTATTTTGAAAGTCAGAATTTTAGGGGCCCGGCAGCATGGCCTAGCAGCTAAGGTCCTCACCTTGAACGCCCTGGGATCCCATATGGGCACTGGTTCTAATCCCGGCAGCTCCACTTCCCATCCAGCTCCCTGCTTGTGGCCTGGGAAAGCAGTCGAGGACGGCTCAAAGCTTTGGGACCCTGCACCTGCATGGGAGACCTGGAAGGAAGTTCCTGGTTCCTGGCTTTGGATCAGCGTAGTACCAGCCATTGTGCTCACTTGAGGAGTGAATCATTGGATGGAAGATCTTCCTCTCTATCTCTCCTCTTCTCTGTATATCTGACTTTGTAATATAAATAAATTATTTATAAAAAATTATTTATAATTATAAAAATTATAATTATAAAAATTTTTTATAAAAAAAGAAAGAATTTTAGAACCTGTGAGAGACAGATCTTCCATCTATTGGTCCAATCCCCAGATGCCCCTTATGACCAGAACAGCCAGTGAGGGACCAAGGTTAAGGGGTGAGAGAAGCTGGGAATATTACCTGGTGGGTGGCAGGGATCCAGTCACTTGGACCATTTTCTGCTGCTTCTCCCAGGCTGTTAGTAGGGAGCCGAACTGAAGTGGGCTAGTTGGAAGAATTCTCATTAGGGACGACAGCATTGCAGGCAGTGGTATTACCCTTACACTAAACTACATTGCTGGCCCCAGGGGTGCTTTGTTTTTTTTTTAATGCGTTTATTTGATATAGAGAGGAACATTCAGACAAGAGATCCACATGCTGGTTTACTCCTCACACATGCCCAGTTGGCAGCCTGGGAAGGGAGCTGGGAACCTCTGATCCAGGCCCTCTGTGGATTCAGGGACCTAACTCCCGGAGCTGTTTACCTACTGCTTCCCAGAGTACACATTAGCAGCAAGGTGGACTCAGGCATGGAGCCAGGCACACCAGTGTGGGATGCAGACATCCTAATTGATGTCTCAATTGCCAGGCTGTCTGCCCCATATAGTTCTTTTTTAATTGGAAAGGCAGATGTACAGAAAGGAGGAGAGACAGAGAGGAAGATCTTCTGTCTGATGATTCACTCCCCACGTGGCCACAACAGCTGGTGCTGCGCTGATCTGAAGCCAGGAACCAGGAACTTCTTTCTGGGTCTCCCACGCAGGTACAGGGTCCCAATGCTCTGGGCCGTCCTTGACTGCTTTCCAAGGCCACAAGCAGGGAGCTGGATGGAAAGTGGAGCTGCTGGGATTAGAACAAGCACCCATATGGGATCCCGGGCATTCAAGACAAGGACCTTAACCACTACGCTATCATGCGGGGCCCCCCATAAAGTTCTTTTTAATTTAAAACTGTATCATAAGCATTTTCCAGTGTCATTAAAATTTGTATTAAGCATCAGTGTTAACGACTGTATGCTGTTGTGTTGCATGACATGATTTTATTTGTTTATTTAGTTTAGTTAGTCCTTATTAGATATTTAGGCCACTTTTCTTTTTTTTGTATATTAAAATTGAGATAACCATTTTTAGTTATAAATTGCAGTGTGTTTTTTGATAATTTTTAAAGAATATTTATGAATAGGGTAATTGGAATAAAGTATGTATTTGTTTTAAGCTTTTGGTTCACACTATTGCATTGTTTTCATAGTTCATTGCAGGGTCTGAGTAATGGTTTATTGAGGGAACAAGCATTCCCCACAAAGACTGCATCCCTGGGGGGGAGTGGTATGAGCTGAAACTCCAGTTCTGCCTTTCATCTTTGACCTGCAGTGTCCTCTGTCCTCATTCCTTCAAAGTTACAGCTTCATCTTCTGGCTACTTTCAGAGTTAATTGCTTTTTCTAGCACAGGCCAGATGGAATCAGGTCCGTTCTTTCTCTGCCAAAAAAGAAATCCTGCATTTGTCCTCATTTGGTCATGTTCCTTCTTCACCTTCCATCAGTGTCTGACTCAGAGGGCCCTTGCTGAGAACCACCAAGATCTGTCAAGCTTGACTGGTCTCATGGGTAGCATTCAAAATACGGACAGAAAATACATCTAGCTGAAGGAAACAATGTTTCTGAGAGAGCAAAGGGGACCTCCTTCCCCGAGTGATCCTAACCTTCTGTCTTTCTGGGACTCTGTTATCTGTAAAACAGGCTGACAAGAATACCTTCTATTACCAGTACAGGTGTGACAGGAATAATCAGTTCTTCAAACAATAAACTTTTTAATTAGTGTATTTTTTTTTTTTTTAATTTTAAAAGGTATAGACAGAGAAGGAGAGAGAAAATTCCGAGGTGTTGGCTGTCTCTCTAAATTCATGGACACTGGGCCTGGGAACTCAATCAGGGTCTCTCAGTAGGTTATAGGAATGTGTTCTTAAGCTGTGCTGTGGCCTGTTGCCTCCATTCCCAGATATGTATCAGCAGGAACATGGAATTAAGAGCAGAGTCAGGACTCAAACTCAGTCACTTCACTGTGGAACGTGGGCATCCCAACTGGTGCTGAAGCACGAGGCTAAGTGCCTAACCCACTAACAATGCATTCTCTGTGAGTGGCTGCTGTGAAGATGGTGTGATAAACCAGGTATCTTCACTTTATTCAGAACATTGTTCATTCAGTATTGATTTCCTTGAGTCCCAAAGAGGAGCATTTCTATTTTTTTTTTTAAGATTTATTTATTTATTTTATTGGGCCTGGCGGCATGGCCTAGTGGCTAAAGTCCTCTCCTTGAACGCGCCGGGATCCCATATGGGCGCCAGTTCTAATCCCAGCAGCTCCACTTCCCATCCAGCTCCCTGCTTGTGGCCTTGAAAAGCAGTCGAGAATGGCCCAATGCTTTGAGACCCTGCACCCGTGTGGGAGACCTGGAGGAGGTTGCTGGTTCCTGGCTTTGGATCAGGATAGCATCAGCCGTTGCGCTCACTTGGAGATTGAATCATCGGACAGAAGATCTTCCTCTCTGTCTCTCCTGCATCTGTATATCTGACTTTCCAATAAATAAATAAATCTAAAAAAAAAAAGATTTATTTATTTTATTGGAAAGGCAGATGAACAGAGAGGAGGAGAGAGGGAGAGGAAGATCTTCCGTCTGATGATTGACCCCCAAGTGGCCACATCGTCCACTGCTGTGCCAATCTGAAGCTAGGAACCAGGATCTCTTTCAAGTCTTCCACGCAGGTGCAGGGTCCCAAAGCTTTGGGCCATCCTTTACTGTTTTCCCAGGTCACAAGCAGGGAGCTGGTTGGGAAGTAGAGCTGCCGGGAATAGAACTGGCACCCATATGGGATCCTGGTGCATTCAAAGCAAGGACCTTAACCATTACACTATCGTGCCGGGCCCAATTTCCTGTTTTTGTTTTTTTTTTTTTTAATTGCTTATTTGAGGGAGAAGAAGTAAGACAAACATTCAGAGAGAGGAAAAGATAAATAGCTCCGATTTGTTTGTTCATTCCTAAAATGTCCACAACAGTCTGGCTGGATGGGGTTGAAGCCAGGAAGTGGAAGTTCTAGGTTTCCCACATGAGTATTTTTATTTAAGGTTTTCTACCTCAGTGGGTTGTTTTCTCTTCTTTTCTTTATTAAAGATTTATTTTTATTGGAAAGTTAGGTATACAAAGATGACAAGGTGCAGAGGAAGAGCTTCCATCTGATGGTTCACTCCCCAAGTGGCCACAATGGCCGGAGCTGCACTGATCTGAAGCCAGGAACCTGGAGCCTCTTCTGGATCTCCCACGTGGGTGCATGGTCCCAAGGCCTTGGGCCATTCTCGATTGATTTCTTAGGCCACAAGCAGGGAGCTGGATGGGAAGTGGGACTGCCAGGACACGAACTGGCACCCATATGGAATCCCGGTGCTTGCAAGGCAAGGACTTTAGCCACTATGCTATCGCAATTGCACGGGACCCTGCATGAATATTAGGAACTCAGTTATGAAAACCATCAGTGCAGCCTCACAGGGTCTGCTCTGGCAGGAGCTTGGGGTCAGGAGCCAGAGCTAAGTACCCAACGTGGAATGCAAGTTTCTTTTTTTTTCAATATATCTTTTTTATTATTATTATGTTTTATTATTCCTATCATTTTATGATACAGTTACGTATTCTCTGATCCCTTCTCCAATTCCCTTCCCCCCCACCTAGTTCCTCTATGTCATTACTAAAGTATAGTTCTTCATACTCAGTCATATGTCCATCATTGTGGGCGTGGACAATGGCAGAGAGTCCAGAATCCTATGGGCAGGGTATAGCAAACAGTTTCATTGTAAGTCCATCTTTGTCTGGAAGGAGAAATGCATACCACACTGCATCCTCATATCTGGATGTTAGTCTCCATTTCACAGCTACTGTACTTCCCCTTAAATGAAAAGTCATGATACAAAATCAACAACAGAAAGAAAAATAGAAATTTACAATGCCATGAAGTTAAATGACATGTTACTAGATATGACAGTCTGCATTACACAGCTACTATATATCCCTCTAAATAAAAAGTCACAATACAAAATCAACATCAGGGAGAAAAAATAAATTACCACCACCACGAAGTTAAATAGCTTGCTACTAAATGTCTAACGTATAGCTGAAGAAATGAAAATCAAGAACCTTCTTGAAGAAAATGATGCTACTGTATGATGTATGAGTCATTGAATGATTGAATCAGAAGAAAGTGTTTTGAAGAGATGAAACTAACAAAAGCATCAAAATCCGTGAGATATAGGCTCCACTGATTTTTGTTGGTGAAATGTGTGTCTTCTAGACAACAAACAGATGTGTTTTATTTTTTAATCCAGTCTACTACTGTATGACATTTGATTGAGCTTAAGCCAATTACTTTCAGGGTTAATATACATGGGCGGTAATTTGATCCTGTCATTTTAGGAATGGGTTGTTCATTGGCTTAGTCTTCTGTTGTCATTTTACTGGGATGTTCTTCCCGTTTGCCTTTGGTTTCATTGGGTGCTATTCCTCTTCTCTGTCAAGAGAACATCTTGAAGTATCATTTGTAGGGCAGGTTTGAAAGAGGCAAATTCTTTTAACTTTTCTTTACTGTGGAAGAATTTTATTTCATTTTCAAAGACGAAACAAAGCTTTGCTGGGTACGTTAACATGGGCTCACAATTTTTTCCTTTTAGAATTTGGAATATGTCACTCCATTCTCTTCTTGCCTGTAGAGTTTCCTGTGAGAGATCTCCTGTGAGCTTAATGGCATTCCTTTATATGTCAGTTGATTTTTTTTCACGAGCACATTTAAGGATCTTTTCCTTATTTTCAATTGAAGAGAGCTTGATGATCATGATCAAAAGATTGCTTTTGATCAAGCCTGTTGGGAGTTCTGTGCCCCTCCTGATGTTATTTCCCAATTCTTTCTCTAGATTAGGGAAGTTTTCCCTTATTATTTCATTAAACATATCTGTCAAATCAGTTTCTCTTTCTGTACCTTCTGGGACTCTGATAACTCTTATATTAGGTCTCATAGTGTCTTTGAATTCTTGAATACTTTTTTTGGCCTGATCCAGCTCTGCTTCCAGGTTTTTGTTTACTTCCCCCTGGTGACAGGAAATATCTTCTAATTCTGAGATTCTTCCTTCTGCCTCCTTGATTCTATTTTGGAGACTCTTGATTGTACTTTTAATTTGCTGTACTGTGTTCTTAATTTCTGATATATCAGCCTTGATTTGCTTTATTGCTTCCATAAATTCTTTGAGCTCTTTTTTTTAAAAGATTTATTTATTTTTATTACAAAGTCAGATATACAGAGAGGAGGAGAGACAGAGAGGAAAATCTTCTGTCCGATGATTCACTCCCCAAGTGAGCGCCGATAGCCCCATAGCCGATGCTATGCTGATCCAAAGCCAGGATCCAGGAGCTTCTTCCAGTTCTCCCACACGGGTGCAGGGTCTCAAAGCATTGGGCCATCCTCGACTGCTTTTCCAGGTTACAAGCAGGGAGCTGGATGGGAAGTGGAGCTGTCGGGATTAGAACTGGCGCCCATATGGGATCCTGGTGGCGTTCAAGGCGAGGACTTTAGCCGCCAGGCCACGCCGCCAGGTCCAAATTCTTTGAACTCTTGCATGAGCTTCTCATTGTTGATCAGATTGTTTAAAATGAGTCTTATGGATTCTGTGTCTCCCATTTTCTCAGTGTCTTCCTCAGTTAACTCTGAGGTTGGCATAGGGTTTTGCTCCTTTGCAGGGGAGTTTCAGTAATATTCATTGTGCTTTTGTCTCTTCTTTTGCTCTTTGTCATTGTATTTCGGGTAGCAGATCCTTCTCCTTGGGGCAGGTTTCTAAGCTGCGTCACGCACAAGTCTACAGTTTGATTTTACTTATTGCAGTTGGTGTACAACTTTTTGTTTGCAGCCACTTGTGCTTCCACCTCCAGCGAGTTCCAGCTCTGGGTTCTTATGTTAGGTTTTCACTGTGGTCTCCACAGCCACAGCAGGTCCCAGGATTAGAGACACCAAGTGTCCTATACAGTTAGGTTGATGGTAATGCTGATCTTGTTGGGACCTGTTGGCTGTTAGGTTTGGGTGCCACACGGACCTATTTTGACTCATATGATGCCACAGTCGGTATTATTTTTTTTTAATGCAGGACCAGTGCAAACCACGGACCTCAGCAAGTTCTCTCGAGCTCAGCCCATGCACAGTTCACTGTTGTCCCCTGTAGTCCTAAACTTTTGCCACACTGTACAAAATGGCGCCTTAAGGTACCACCACCACAGTTCTTGATCTGCTGGCCGTCATATCGGAGGGGGCTACCCAGACCTGTCTTGGGTGGAACCCATAGAATGCCCCGTCATTGCAGTTCACCCAGTCAGAAATGAGCTCACTCCCAGCTCTGTTTATGCTCAGTCCTTTCCCTTGCCTTTGCCTCCTTACACAAAATGGTGCCCAATTCAGCTCTAGGGGGCTGACTGGGCTATGAAATCCACTCTGTTCTCGCACTGCCTATCTGAGATCTGCTCTGTCTCTGCTCCTGGTCAAATCAAACGGACCAGCAGGATGGACCGTTCTTTGTCTGGGTTCACCTCCCAAGCTTCCAGTGAAAGCTGGTTGCTGGTGGAGTTCTGATCACCGTGCTGGAGTACCATTCACTGCAACAGCACAGTGCTGTGCCCGCTGCTTTCCTGTGTCTGTCAGTCTCCAGCTACCCCTCTGCTGTTGTTTTGTCCTTTCCTATTTCCTGAAATATATCCTCTCTGCTTCATCCTGATTAAATGTTTTTCCATTCATTTAAACGTGTCCTTGCCCTATTCTGCCATCTTGATTCTCCGAATGCAAGTTTCTTAACCACTGGGTTAAAAGCCACTCTTCTTAAATACCTGTTTTGTGCAGGAGTTTTGGCTAAGTACTAGATGGTGAAGGAAAATTGCCCATAAAGGACTTGCAATTCACTATGCGCTATGGTTTGTACAGGATTTGTTTCCCCAGGGGCTAGTGTTGTGGCACAGTGCATTGAGCTCGTAACACCAGCATTCTGTATAGAAGTGCCAGTTCAAGTCCTGGCTGTTCCATTTGTGAAGCTGCTCTCTGATTATGTGCTTGGAAAGGCAGAAAATGGTCCCAGGTGCTAGCACTCCTGCCACTATGTGGCCTCAGATGTGGTGGCCACTTCGATAGTGAAACATTTGGTGGAATATTTGCTTCTCTTTGTCCATGTTACTCTTTCAAATAATTTTTTTTTTTAAAGTAAGGAACATCACTCCCCTGTCACAGCAATTTGCGCCTCATAGTCTCAAGTTGATAGTTAATGGATTGTTAGTAGGTTAAGGGTAAGATCCTGATCCAGTGTTGGTGTCTGAAGATAAGGCCTTTGGGAAGTACCTGCATTGTGTTATGTTGCCAGGTAGTAGCCCCAGGACCAAATATTGATGGTTTGTGGAGACATCTGGACATGGAGGAAGAGTGCTCTCAGTGTGTCTCTGCTTCCTGGTTTGCCCTGTGTTCCTAGTCTTGGTTTCTGCCATTGATCATCTTTATCAGATGTTAAACTAATGGTGCCTCCCGGTAGTGGATTATGACTCTCCAGATTATCACCAAAATAAACCTTTCTTCCAGAGACAACTTCTGTTAGGGTATTTTAGTTGTAGCTATGAAAAGACTAATAGGTATGGAGCATGCTGTGACACCAGTATGTAATAGTAGCAGTAGCAACAGTGGGAGCTAACACTTAATGCACCAAATACTGCTTAAAGTGCTTTGCCTGAATTAATTAATTTAACCTTTAAAACTTTTAAGGTAGATGCATGATTAGTGTAAAATACAAATTATAGTGGGATTCAAAGGAGAGTTTAAGCATAGTTATTATTTATTGAGTACCCATGTGAATTCTGTAGTATTTTTTATGTGTATGCACATATGTGTGTATGCATGTGTTTATCATCCGTACCGCAACTCTGTGAGGTTAAGTGAAATCGTTTTACACGTGAAGAAAGATTAAGAAATGCACTGAAATTTACAGATTTATAAGATGTAGAGTTGTGATTGAGCTAATTTTTATTCCAGTTCCAAAGCCATGATTCTTAAGATTTTGTAATTGTAAGTAGGAAGATAGTTGAAACTCTTGAAATTAAGGAACTTGTAGGATCAAGCATAAGAAGCATCATTGCCTTTTAAGAGAACATGTGTACTTTCCTCTAAGTGTGGGATATTTCCGTTTCCCCATACTTGCCTGTCCTTTCCTCTCCAGGATAGACTAAGAAATCCTCTCCTCTCAGCCTGGAATGTGAGTGCTTCCTGAGCATTATACTTGAGGCTGTTGTTGCTGATGGCACATGGCAGTTCTGAATGCTTTAACCAAGTGCCTAATAACTGAAAATTCAATTTGGGCAGCTGCACCATGCAACCAGATGGGATTTAAAATTGGCATGCTCAAAAAAAGGGGAAAAACTCAGTGATTTAAAAATGTCAATTTGCAACCTGATGTTACCATTGCTAGAATTTTCTAATTTTTCTCTAGTGAAGAATAGGAAATGTTTCATTAAATTCCTGTTAAATTGTTTACACTTGTTGTACACTGCACAGATGTGCTCATCTGGCTGCAATGTCTTTCCAAAATTGTGTGTGATGGAAAAGAGAAAAATGAGCAGTTTCAGTTCAGTCTGGAATGGCTTTTGAATAAAGCAGTGAAGTGAAATTTTTAGAGTTAATGGAATTGACTTTAACAGTTGCTTTTGTAATTGTACCAGGTAATTAAATCATTGTATTACTGCTTTGAGAGGTGTAGACTAATTGTGGGAGATCCATTTAAAATAGGCTGTATTTAAAACTGCATGGGGTGTTTAGCCTAGTGATTAGGATGCCTACGACCCACGCTGGAATATCTGGGTTCCACACCTGGCTCCACTCCTGAGCAGTTTCCAGTGGACGCCTGCCCTGGCAGACAACCATGGTGGCTCAAGTAATTGGGTTCCTGCAACTTGTGTGGGAGACTCAGGTTGAGTTTCTGACTTTGAGCTGCCTCAGCTCAGGCTGCTCCAAGCTTTTGCGGAGCGAATCAGCAGATAAGTAGAACATCTGTCCATCTCTCACTCCCTCTCTCCCTCCCTCACTCCATCTCTGTGTGTCTGTCTCTTTGCCTCTCAAATTAAACAATAACAAAAGCAAAACAAACAAAAAACAGAAGAAGAGACAGCAGAAGCCTGTTTGCATTGCACAAGCTTTGTCTCATCACATTTTGTAGCAACTTCCTGACCTTTCTCTCTGCTGTGTCACCTCTCCAATATCTGTTTTACCTCCTGCTTCTGAGATTTGTTAAATATAGAGTGCATTCCTCTTTCCCGCAGAGGTTTTCCTTAACATTGCGAGTAAAATGTAAATCTCTTAGTTTGGCATGTGAGACTCTAATGTTGTAGCCCCTGCCTGTCTCATTTAGTCTGATTTCCTCTTCTTCTATGTTCTTGCACCCAAACTGAATGACTTGGCATTTAGTGTTCAGGTCCTGTTCCTGTGCCTTCGTTCATGTTGTTGTTTGTGTTTGGGACACCCTCCCACCCTCTTTTCCTGCCCCAGCCTCTTGTTACCTTGAACACTTGCTTCAGGCTTACCTCTGAGCAGCCTCCCAGTGGTTGCTCCTCCCTGCCCCACTTCACCACTGAGTTTTGTCTCTGTTTTGTGCTCCTCATAGCCCTGATGCTTTCCTCTAGGGTAGAGCACGTTCTGTTATTTTAGCATACGTTTCTTTCTGACACTAGGACTTCTCTTTCTTTAGCACTTAGCTCTTAGTAGTTCCTCAGAAAATGTGTGGCAAATGATTGATGTTTTACATAAAAAGCACACTGAAACTGTATTCAATCATGAAGTTACAAAAAGTATGATAGATTTCAACCACTGTCTTTCTGTTTTTCTTTCTGCTGAGTAGAGATATTGTTCCAATGTCTAGAACAAAATCCTTTTAGAATAACTTGCAGTTTAAATTACATCACCAAACCTAAATCAAGAAATAAGCTGTATTCTAATCAAGTCTAACAGTAGTAGTGGAGCTTTGGTTTGGCAAGAGGATCTGAACAAAAGCTTTCTCGTTGCTTTCGGCTATTGTGATACCTGCCTCTTTGCACAAGTTGGAATTCTGGGGGCTTATCAGAGTGTATAGAACCTCCAATATATGGAACAGAGGTCCTGGGTAGTGTATAATAATAAGGTAGAATAAGCTCTCTCTTACTCAATGTCATTTATAAGAAACATTTATCGATGATTTACTAAAGGCTGATGCCAGTCTACAGGAACGAGCCAGACACTGGCTTGCCAAACTTCCTGGTAGACTATGTACGGCTTAGGGAACACACACAATTTAGACTAGCATTGGCCAGTGCAACTTTCTGCAGTGATAGCAATGTTGTATATCCAAGTCACCAGCCCCATGTAGCTCTTTTAAAAAAAAAAAAAAAAGTACTTGATCTTAGTCAAAAGGCCAAGAAGCAGTCTTTTTTTTTTTTTTTAATTGAAAGATCTATTTATTAGAGTGACAAGGTGAGAGCAAGGGTAGGGTAGGGGGCCAGGGAGATCTTCCATCTGCTCTTTATTCCCTGAATGCTTACAATGGCAAAAGACTGCTAGGTTGAAGCCAGAAGCTAGGAACTCCATCAGGGTATCTCCTGTGGGTGGCAGAGACCCAAGTACTTGGGTTATCTGCTGCCTTTCTGGATGCACATAGGCAAGGAGTTAGATTGGAAGTAGAGTAGCCAGAATTTGGTGGCGCTCCAGTATGGGATGAAGGCATCCCAAGTGGTTGCTTAACCTACTGCACTGGAACTCAGACCTAAATGCTTGAAGGACAGGGAGACTAAAGAACTGAAATTTAAATTTTGTTTAATTTTTATATTTGAATTTAAATAGCTGCAGAAATTTAAATTTTGTTTAGTTCTAGGTTTGAATTTAAATAGTTGCAAGTGCCTAATGGCTAATGAAAAATAGTTCTTGAGGGCATGTCACTGAGACAGACATAATAAGGAAGTACAGGAGCTGTGTATAGGTATAGCAAGTGCTATGATGCAAATACGGCTGGTGTTCTCTCTAGGAGTAAATGAGATGTATCTGGAATAATTGAAACTCAAAGGAAAAAGTAGATCTGGACCTGGAGAGAAAGATTTAAAAAATGTATCATAGGGCCCGGCGCGGTGGCGCAAGTGGTTAAGGTCCTCACCTAGCACGCCCGGGATCCCATATGGGCGCCGGTTCTAATCCTGGCAGCCCCGCTTCCCTTCCAGCTCCCTGCCTGTGGCCTGGGAAAGCAGTCGAGGACGGCCCAAAGCTTTGGGAACCTGCACCCGCGTGGGAGACCCGAAAGAGGCTCCTGGTTTTGGATCAGCATAGTATCGGCCCGTTGCGCTCACTTGGGGAGTGAATCATCGGACGGAAGATCTTCCTCTCTGTCTCTCCTCTCTGTATATCCGCCTTTCCAATGAAAAAATAATAAAAATAAATCTTTAAAAAAAAATGTATCATAGATTTATGAGTATTAAAAGATGAATAGAGGGACTGGCATTGTGTTGTAGTGGGTAAAGCTGATGCCTGTGATGCTGGCAATCCCATATGAGCCCCAGTTTACATCCTGGCTGCTCCACTTCCAATCCAGCTCCATACTCATGACTTGAGCGTTCACACCCCTACACTCCCTTGGGGGATCTGGATGAAGCTCCTAGCTTCAGCCTAGTCCAGCCCCAGCTGTTTCAGCAATCTATAGAGTTAACCTGTGGATGGAAGATTCTTTCTGTGTGTGTGTGTGTGTGTCTGTCTGTCTGTGTGTGTGTGTGTCTGTCTGTCTGTCTGTGTGTGTATCTGTGTCTCCCTTTCTTTGTAACTCTTTCAAGTAAATATTTTTTAATAAGTAGTTCCAATTCAAATTGTTACATATGCAATTTAGAGTAACACTGTGTGGGAGTATATATCCATTGCTAGTTTTCGAAGAGTGAGGATTCAGTCTAACTCTTTTACTCCTAAGACCTAATTGTATACAATTTAACCTTTACATTTTTTAGATTTATTTTCTTATGGTTTACTTGCAAGACAGATCTTCTGTCTGCTGGCTTACTCTCCCAATGTCTGTAACAGAGCTTGGCCAGGCCAAACCCAGGCTCCAAGAAATGAATCCAAGTCACCCACGTGGATGGCAAGAATCCAAGTACCTAAACCATTCATTATCTGTTACCTTCCAGGATACGCACTAACAGGAAGCTGGGATTTGAGGAGGCTCCTCAGTGTGAAATGCAGGCATCCTAAGCAGTGTCCCAACTGTTGGGCCAAATGCTTATTCCATGTGTACAATATAGTCTTTGTCTATGAATCTGAAAGGACCACAGGCATTTGTAGGTGGCTTTTGCTATTATGTGAGCAGATATTAGATAAAATTGGTGAGAAAGCTGTTAACTATTTTACTAATTGAAATAATAATAATAGTAGAAAGTGAATGAAATTTGGACTTTAATATGATCAAGTATCATTCGCTATGTATATATATGTATATATATATCAGCTTTTAAGTCACGAGTAATTCACTAATGTTAAATGAATTCTTTCTTTTAAGGTTTATTTTTATTTTTTATTGGAAAGGCAGATTTACAGAGAAGTAGAATAATCTTCCATCTGCAGGTTCACTGTGCAAGTGGCCACAGTGGCTGGAGCTGAACCTTCAGATAGATCTGAAGCCAGGAGCCGGAAGCTTCTTCTTCTGGGTCTCCAGTGCAAGTGCAGGGGCCCAAGGCTTTGGGTCATCCTCTACTGCTTTCCCAGGCCACAGGCAGGGAGGTGGATAGGAAGTGGAGCAGCCAGGACATGAACTGGTGCCCAAACAGGATCCCGGTGCTTGAAGGGGAGAATTAACCAGTCCAGGCCCCATTTAAGTTCTTTAAAAAAAAAAAGATTTATTTTTATTGTACAGTCAGATATATAGAGAGGAGAAGAAACAGGAAGATCTTCCATCCACTGGTTCACCCCAAGAAGTGTGCACAATGGCCATAGTTGAGCTGACCCAAAGCCAGGAGCCAGGAGTCTCTCCTGGGTCTCCCACATGGGTGCAGGATCCTAAGGCTTTGGACTGTCCTTGACTGCTTTCCCAGGCCATAAATAGGGAGCTGGATGGGAAGTGGGGCTGCCAGGACTAGAACCACCACCCATATGGGATCCTGGCATGTGTGAGGCAAGGACTTCAGCCACTAGGCTATCATGCCAGGCCCATCAGTGGGTTCTTAAGAGATTTACTGGTTGAAGAAACACACTATGCCCTGCATTTATTTGCATTTTTCTATGGACCTGTATCTTCTATGTAAGAATAACAATGTAGCATCATCTAATATTGAATGAGTGCTGTGGACATTTCTACCTCAAATTGGGAAAGAAAATGGAAACCAGTCTAGAGTTGCCACAGATTACAACACAGGGGCATACGTTACTCTGTGAAAAATGGGTACAGCCTAGATTTTGATGATGGTGAATCTCATGGGGATTGTCGTAACCAAAGCAGGAGCATGGGGCATGTTTTAGGAACAAGCGTGTTTATATTTAATAGGGTTCTTCTTTTAACTTTTATTTAGGTGTTTGAAAGGTAGCGTGATGGGAGAGATGAAGGTGGATTGTTGGTGGAGATAGAGATCTCCTGTTCACTGGTTCATTCCCCAGAAACCCACAACAGCAGGGGCTCAGTCAGGCCAAAGCCCAGAGCTAAAATCTTCACCCATGTTTCTCACATGGGTGGCAGGAGATTATGTATCAGGATCATCTCCCCCCAGGTGCAGTAGCAGAAAGCTGGATTGGGAGGCCAGACTTGATATTGGGCACCCAGATGAGGAATACAGCTGAACTTTGTTGCGCCACGGAATGCTTGAGGTGTAGGAGTCCTTGATGATTTTATTGGGGATCTGCTGTCGTTATTTCATTCAGAGGCAGTTATGGATTATTTGGAACGCTGGCCCGCAAATGTCCTGTGCTGCTGTCTGGATCTGTGTGTACACGAATCGTGGCAGGTAGCAGGACAGATGATAGGCACCCTCCCTGTAGTATACAGTGGGGAGAGTGGAGAGACTCTGAGTTTGACGTGGTTGACTTATCCATTCATGTTTGTCGTCAGCCAGTACAGTTCTGTGTGAGGTTCTCTGCACTGGCAGTCTGTATGCAAATGATAGCTGCAGCCCTCAAGGAGGTCACAACCAGACCGGCTGATGTCCACCAGGGGGCACTCCACCTGGGGAACAGGGCTGAGGGCTCTGCCGCACAGCTGGGTCCTACGTCCTCCCCCATGCCTGCGGCACCTTTCCCTCCCCAGTGGATGCCTCTTTCTTCCCTCTCAGTGTCAGCCGGAGAATTCTTGCTGCTCCTGTAGCCCGCTGCCTGGTTAGAACCTTGTTGTTTTTCTATTTCTGACACCCTACATTAGTTACATTAATTATAGGTTTTAAAGAGGTGAGTCTATTTGTCTAAGAGAATGGAAGAGCTGAGCTGCCAGCAGAGCCAGAAACACTCCAGGGACAGCTCCGTGCCGGTGCATGTCCTTGTGAGGAGCAAGATGAAACCAGTTAACTAGAAGCTGAGGAAAAGCAAGTGGGAACTTTAAAAGCTGCTATATACATGGAACAAACTGACAAATCAGTTATTAATTTTAAAAATTACTTGTTTGTTAAAAATTACTTGTGCCAGTGATAGAGACATTTTGTTTGTTCATTCACCAAATGGCTGCAGCAGTTAGGGCTGTAGCAGGCCAAATGCAGGATCTTGGAACTCTGAACTCTGGGTCTCCCATGTGCAGAGCTGGGGGCTAAGGACTTGTGCCACCTTGCTGTTTTCCTGTGTATGTTAGCAAGGAGCTGCATTAGAAGCGAAGGAGTTAGAATTCAGGCTGATCCTCTGATACTGGATGCTGCCTTTGTAAGTGACAGCTTAATGTACTGAACAACAACGTTGGCCCCAGCATTCCCTTTTTCTTAAAGGCTAAATAAGTTTTCCTTGTATACATATTCCATGGCTTTCTTGTGAAGTTTTTTATATTATGAATTATTCATTTGAGAAGCAGACAGGAGGAGACACAGACACCAAGCTCTCGGTTTCTGATTCTTGCCCCACATGGCTGCTGAGGGCCAAGCCTGGAGCCAGCATCTCGGCCCATGTGGGTAAGAGGAACCGGACTGCTTGAGCCCTCACTGTGCCTCCCAGGGTCTGCTTAGTTTGAGATTGAAGTCAGGCTCCAAACCCAGCCACTCGGATGTTGTACATGGACATTTTAACTGCTAGGAAATAACCCGTTTTTTTTTTCCCCTCATGTTTTTTGAAATTTGATTTTAGGTATCAGATCTTAAAGTTCTTTTTCTGTTCCAGGACTGTCTCAGGCACTCTGAACTCACTTTATGTCGAAATCAAGAAAGGAATGAACTGAAAAGAAAAAAAATTAGAAATTGATGAGTAAATAGGTATAAAAATAAGAACTTGGGATTGTGGTTATTCAGCCTGTAATACATTCATTTGTTATGGAAAGAAACTGCATGCATGAGCATTTCTGTCATCTTTTCTCATCACCAGATACTAGCTGCACTCAAGCACTTTCCTGCCAGGCTTCCTGCTGGTCTGAACCCGCTTGCCTTAGGAAAATCAGGAGCCAAATCCTCCTTCCTTAGTAGACCATCTGTTTTCACATTCACAGATGCTGCCTTTACAGTTGCAACCCAACACAACTGGAATGATTTATTCATCTCCAGGTAACATTTGTGCACCAGCCTTCCAGTGAAGTGTATAGTATCAGCCTTACACTTAATGAAGCATCCAGCACAGGTGGTGAGCTGCGCTGTAAAGGATGCTGCTGGCTTGGAAATGGCTGGTGGACAGGTGGAGGTGAGCTATTGTTCCAGAGAGTTTAGCTAGAAGCAGCAGTGGAAACCCAGCAATAAGATCTTGTCCAATAGAGTGTGGATTCCTGGAGCTTAGGAGATCACTTAACTCAACCATTCTCTAGGCTAAATGTACCACTATCGAATTAGGTAGGGATATTAAGACATGGAGAAGAGGAGAGACTTCGTTTACATTGCATAGCAGGTTGAAATGCACGGCTGGAGCTGGAATTCAGGTTTTCTAATATCCAGCCAGGTGGATACCCATGTTTTACTTCACATGAAAAACTTCAAAACATCTAAATGTGAGATAGTATTATTATTACTAACTTTTGTTTAGCTGATAATTTGCTCTGATACCTTGAACAAAATCTTTTTTTAATTAAGCAAATTGGCTAATCTTTTTGGCCTGTCTTTTTAGCTATAAAATGAAAATAACTAACACTCATTCTGAATTGTTTGGGGATTATATAAAACAAAAAAATATAAAAACCATTTAGGTCATTTTTGATAATCAAAAGGAACTAAACAAATGCTAATTGCTTCTATTCTTCAATTCAATTGAGCAAATATTAATTAACCACCAACCTTGTGCCAGCTCAATTTCTGGGCTCTTGCATTATTTAAACCTGTAGGTTCCTTTCTGTTTCCTCGTATTTATTTAAGGTCTGGCCGGTGTAATAATACTTGTATGAAAAGATTCCTTTGGTAATCAGGTCTCCGTTCAAAAACAGTTGCTATGAACAAGTGATGCATTCAGAAGAATCTAGAATGTTTGTGTTAAACTGTGGTGATTGATACCTGTGTGTGTGTGTGTACAGCTAGTGCCAGCCAGAGACTTGGGCTTTGAGATTCATTGTTCCTAGGGAAGTCACGACCATAACAGTGTTCTTTGTCGCCTCAGAAAGGTTTGGTTTCCCTTTTGGAATGTTTTAGTAAATTGCTTCCTCTTCACCTTAGGTTTTATGCTTTGACAAACCATCTGCTTCTCAAACTCAATTTCCCTTTACCAGCAAGAGCTTACAGACAGTTCAGATGGAGAACAAAAGATTGCTGCAGTTCCTGTTGATTTTCTAAGAGTAGAAAGGCTACGGGGAAAAATCGCATCTGCTTATTGGAATTCATTTGTGATGAGTGCTTGACTAGGCAGTGTTTTACCAGGAACTCTGCTGGGCTGCCAGAGGAGGAGATCCAATTCTGGAATGGAGGTCCTTGTCCTTCAGTAGGTATTTTGCTCTTTCAGCTCTTGCCCGTATCAGCTAGGGCCCCAGAGAGCTAGTTAGACTTATTGTTGCTGCTCTCTGTTTTTTTTTTTTTCAGGGAGGTAGGGTACCTGCATATATTGTCTTAGTTTTCCAGTTGGGTTTTGTTTTTCTGTTTGGTGACTTATCTTTTCAATGAGATTCTTAGTGCAAAGCAGTTCCAAAGTTTGTATTAAATGGAGATTCAATAATGAATAAAGTATGATCTGGGGAAACCTAATATAAAGTAATGGGAGAGGGTTGGTGAATCCACACACATATGGGTTCATTTTGAACAATAACTTGGGCTCGGCGTTGTGGCCTAGCGGCTGTAGTCCTCACCCTGAACTTGCCGGGTTCCCATATGGGCGCCGGTTCCCATCCAGCTCCACTTCCCATCCAACTCCCTGCTTGTGGCCTGGGAAAGCAGTCGAGGGCGGCCCAACGCCTTGGAACCCTGCACCCGTGTGGAAGACCCGGGAGGAAGTTCCTGGTTCCTGGCTTCGGACTGGCATAGCACCGGCCATTGCGCTTACTTAGGGATGGAAGATCTTCCTCTTTGTCTCTCCTCCTCTCTGTGTATCTGACTTTGTAATAAAAATAAATAAATCTTTAAAAAAAAAAAAAGGAAAAGAAAATTAACTTCTTTAAAAAAAAAATCTACTCGTTGAAGAGACAGAGAGCTCCCATTTGTCGGTTCACTCTCCAGATGTCCATAATAGCCAGGAGGACTGAAGCCAGGAACCAGAACCATGTCATGGAAGAACCTCAGTCACTTGAGCTATCACTGGTGACTCCCAGGGTTTTCATTAGTAGGCAGCTAGAATCAGCAGCTGAAGGCAGGCGTTATACCTGAGCACTCTGCTGGAGATGTAGGCATCCCAGCTCCTCGGCGAAATACCTGTACCAGGCATGAGGCTTCTAATCTGTTTTGCCTTTATTAGCTCTGTGACTTTGGGTAAATGTTTTAGTTTCTTTGGAGCTATGACTTCTTCATATCTGTAAATGGAATGTAATTATCATCTTTCCCAAGGTGGTGGTGAATAGGAAAGGATCAGGTACTGAGTTGATGCTCATTAAATATTCCTTCCCATCTTCTATAGAGTACATGGGGAAACCAGACATTTATACAAGTGACAGCTTGTGTGCGCGCTCTGTCTCTCTCTGCGCATTCATGTTTAGTATAATACTAAGAAAAGCTAGAATTTGCTGCAGTCCTTGAAATTGAGAAGTAAGGGCATGGGCCTCAGACACATCTTGCTTGGAACCAGACTGAGAACTTGGGAAAGAAAAATGTAGAGTCTGGAGGAGTGAAGGCTTTGGAATGCTGGTTTCCTCGGGGGACCCATTAGAGTGTCTATAGTAGCTACTGATCTCTTAGACAGGCAATACTCTTTCATAGAAAGCTGAGAATAGGACTTGGGGTTTGTGTGAATGAGCACTGCCTCTAGGGACAGCTAGCACATAGCATAGAAGACTAGCCATCCATCTTCCCTCATCTACTCCTTGAATCTGTCACATCATGATCAGAATAATGTGACCAGGATATGCATCTGGTCATCTCAGTTTGATGTTAAAACTCTGCATTGATTCCCGGTTGCCATCAGATGAGGGTCCAAGTTCCTTCTCCTGATGTACAAGGTGCTCTTTATCTGATCTCCGCCTGCCCTTTCAGCCTCATTCTGTGCTCTTGTCTGTGCTCCAGGAATACTGCATTTTTTTCAGGTTTTTTTTTAAAAAAGATTTACTTATTTTATTTGAAAGGCAGAGTTACAGAGAGAGAGAAAAAGGAAGAGAGATGGAGGGAGATACCTTCTATCTGCAGGTTCACTCCACAAATGACCGCGATGGCTAGGGCTGTGCCGGGAGCTTGGAACTTCTTCCTGGTCTCCCACATGGTGCAGGTGCCGAAGCACCTGGGCCATCCTCTGCCGCCTTCCCAGGCACACCAGCAGAGAGCTGGATTGGAAATGAAGCAGCTGGGACTTGAACTGGTGTTTGAACCAATGCTCATATGGGATGACAGCATTGTAGGCAGAGGCCTAATATGCTGTGCCACAGTTCTGGCCCCTGTTTGCAGTTTCTTAACTCTTCCATGCTCATTTATGTTACTGCCCCTGATAATATGTCTATGGATTACTTCCCATCTTGGATGCTTCTCTGTTTTACCTGAAAAAAAAAATCTATTTTCAAAAGAGAGAGAAAGCTGCCAAGAAACTTTGTTTGGGTTCCCAAACTTTAATATTCATCAGTATCTGAATCTGATCTTCATGTTGAATCTTTTTATAGCTGTCTGGTAATAAATACTTGGTTGTCTGTTCTTGGTTATAATTAGAGTATTAAATGACTGAGTGAAAATTTTAAGCAAATGGTTTGATCCTACTGGTTATGGACTTTACTGTATGATGATCTACCTGGAATGTATATGGACCTACTGCAGTGTCACAATATCTTTAAGTCTTCAGTACTGCTCAACTTCTTGGAGAATTCCCTGGTCTCCTTTCTAGCTACCAGTGGGAAGCTAAGTGCAAGAGTAAGTCTTCAGGGGCCCTCAGTATTGATCACTGATTCATATTTGCATGTGGAACTGCTGCCCTCCACTGTGGCTGCTGTTCCCTTGTGTGGAGACCCTTTGATGTACTTTTTCCAGAGTAAGAGACAATGGACTCTTTATCTGCTTAGATTTTGCAAGTAGTCAGTTCTAAATTTTAACATCCTTCCTTTTCAGGAGTACATCATGCTGTTGAGGCATCTGCCTGTTAGACTGAGTTGCATTTTGTTTTTTTCCCCTCCCACTGTTGATTTTAGTATTCATTTTTCCTTTCGATTGATAAGTCAGTTACTATTCATTTTTGTTTTCTCACTTTTCAATAGCTATTGTTCTTCTCTGTCTCTCATGGTTTTTAGCTGTATTTAAAAATCCCACAAGTAGGCTCCAACAAGAGGACATTTATTCTATTTATCAGTTTTCTGCTGAAGTTTTTTTTATCAGAATTTCATTCCCTTTTGACAGGTGGAGAAATCATATATTACACATTACAGAGAGAAATACAAACACACATAAAGATAGAGATAGATAGATATATATATAGAGAGAGATAGAGAATATATTCCATCCACTTCCCAATGACTGCAAAAGCTGAAGCCAGAAACCCTGGAATTCCATGTGGATGGCAGGGGTCCAAGTCCTCGGCCGTCTTTTGCTGCTTTCCCTAGCATATTACCAGGGAGCTTGATTGGAAGTGAGTGGAGCAGCTAGGACTCAACTGCCACTCATACGGGATGCAGGCATTGCAGGTGGCAGCTGAATCCTCTGCTCCATAGTGCCTGGCCCAAATGGAATTTTCTTTTTAAGGATTTATTTGCTTATTTATCTGAAAGGCAAAGCAACAGAAGGAAACAGGATTTAGAGAAACAGGTTATTTTATCCACTGGTTTACTTCTCAGGTAACTGTAACAGCCAGGTCTGGGAGAGACTGAAGCCAGGAGCCAGGAATTCTGTCAGTCTCCCATGTGAATGCTAGGAACCCAAGTACTTGGGCCATCTTCCTTTGCTTTCACAGATTTACCAGCAAGAAGCTGGATCAGAAGTGGAGCAGCTGACCCTGCACTTAGCAGTCAGATATGATATGCCAAGGTGTAAGTGGCGGCTTAACTCATAGTTGTGTTATGCCAGTCTCCAGGTGTGATTTTCTTGATTAAGGTCCATTTATAAATTTAGTGTCTGTTAACAGATAACATAGATGCGCCCACCTAAAACCCTTGCTATGTGAGTTTTTTTTTTTTTATTCATGAGAAAAATGCCTGTAATGAAAATAATCAGGGGCTGGTATTGTGGCATAGCAAATTAAACTAGTGTCTGCAAGGCTGACATTTCCATATGGGCACAAGTTCAAGTCATGGCTTCCAGTTCAGCTGCCTGCTAATGTTCCTGGGAAAGAAGTGGAGGATGACCCAGGTTCTTGGTCCCCTCTACCCATGTGGATGGAGTTCCAGATTCCTGGCTTTCGCTTAGCCCAGTCCTGGCCATTATGATTATGACCATTTGAGCAGTGAACTGGTTGATGGATGATTTTTCACCGTCTCTGTTTCTTTCTTTATCCTTCTCTTTCTCTCTGTAACTCTGCCTTTCACATAAATAAATCTTTATTACAGGCTACATCTTAGCTGTAGTCTTGCTAATCCTTCTGAGATCTTATGTAGCATAGTTATATCCTCTAAAGCATTCCAGGATGTTCTGGACCACCTGGTACCTGATGTCCTTTGTGAGCTGGTATATTTTTTCTACCAAGTAGTACTAATGAATGCTCATCCATCGTTTGTTTCTGTGTTGCCTCCTACTCTGGAAGGACTTACCCTTAGTCAAATTTCTGTTTATGTCTACAATGGAAGGCTCAATTTGGTTACCTGTAACTCTTAAGTTCAAATACAGGTTTATTTTGAGGTTGCAGAACCTCCCATTCAGCTCAGGCATCTTTGAGAATTTGAAGTGAAGTGTGATGAAACAAGATCCTCTGGGAAGCCTCTCTGTGCCTCTCAAGCTAGTCATTATTTGTCTAAGGCTTGTCATCTGGTGTCAGAACTCACTTTTTTCCCCTTTCTTTTTTGTTTTAAGATTTATTTATTTTTGTTGAAAAAGCATACTTATAGAGAGGAAAGACAGATCTTCCACTCACTGGTTCACTTCCCAAATGGCTGCAACAGCTGGAGCTAAGCCGATCTGAATCCAGGAGCCAGGAGCTTTTACTTGGTCTCCCACATAGATGAGGGTCCCAAGGCTTTGGCCCATCTACTGCTTTCCCAGGCCACAGGCAGGGAGCTGGATGGAAAGTGGAACAGTGGAACATAAACCAGCATCCTTTTGGAATGCTTGCACTCGCAGGTAGAGGATTAGCCTGTTGAATGACTGTGCCGGCCCCAGAACTCTCGTTTCATAGTCTGTCCCCTACTAGATCATGTGCTTCCGAGGGCAGGGGTTGGTATAGTTCATCTTTTGTTTGTCCTACACTCAGCACAGAATGTGCACATTTAGTATTTGTTACATGTCTGTTATTTATTATTAGTTACACAGTCTCCCACTGTTTGTGTAGGGCAATCCTCTGCTGGTAGTGCCGGCTTCTCTTATGGGCATTGATTCTAGTCCTTGCTGCTCCACTTCTTTATCAGCTCCCTGCTAAAGGAAAAGGAGCAGAGGATGGTCAGAGACCTTATGACCCTTAACCCACATGGGATACCCAGATGAAGCTCCTGACCCCTAGCGTTGGACCATTCCAGCTCTGGCCAATGTGGTCACTTAGGGAATGAGCCACCAGATGGTCTTCTGCTAGACCAATATATCTGTTTCTCTTTCTCTTTCTGTCATTCCCTCTGTAACTCTATGTAGCTCTTCAAGTAAAATAAATAAAATCTTTTTAAAAAATGTTAACTAGGTAAAAAATGGTTTAAGTATTGAAAAAGAGATAAAAGGGAAGTAAAAAACAGTACAGGGCCCAGTGCTGTAGCCTAGTGGCTAAACCCTAACCTTGCATGCATTGGGATCCTACATGGGCACCGGATCGTGTCCTGGCTGCTCCACTTCCCATCCAGCTCCCTGCTAGGATCGGCTCAGCTCTAGCCATTTTGGCCACTTGGGGAATGAACTAGCAGATGAAAGATCTTTGTCTCTCCTCTCTGTAGATCTGCTTTTCTATTAAAAAAAAAAAAAAGGCATAGTATAGGGGACAAGTGCAGAAAACTGCTGCAATCCTTAGCGCCTCGAGCAAAGTAGACAACAGGAAAGGTTGGAATGCCAGAGGAGAAAGCTGCACAGGCTGAGATCAGCCCTCTGCGGGGTGGAGGTAGCTGCAGTGGAAGGGTCTTGCTGGAGAGTAGTAACCCTGATCCGCCAAGCCCTCCCTGCCCCTCACACACTTGCTACTCTGTAGACAGCTGCGTGCTGGAGGAACGTCCCCCTTTCTCCCCTGACTCTGTGTTCCTGCAGCATGCTGCTGGCAGATGGTAACAGCACTCAATTAAGAAGGAGGTCACGTAGTCTGCAATGAGGAACTGATTGGACACTAAATTAATAGCTTGTGTATTTTCATTGTCAGTTTTAATATCTGCCATCCTTGTTGCATTGTGAGCCTTGTAATGACCAGAGCAGTGTCTGATTTATCTCGTCTGCATGGACGTGGTCCCCAAAGGGGCCTGGCGCTAGAGTTACTCAGTAGATACTACTGGATGAAGTTAGATGTTTCTCTAGATAATCTGACCAGGCATCTTCCCTAGTGGCTCAATTATTCTGCTTAGTTAAGGCCTTTTGAACATCATTGTCTTGTGCTTGTCTGGTGCTTAGTGTGTATTAGATGCTGGAGTGAGGATGGGAAGGACCTTCTATTGGTGTTTGTGAGCTCTGTGAGTTTAAGCATATCTTCTTCTCTGAAAGCTGACAGTCTGAAATCTGAGGTCGGCACTTTGCACTTAAGTGCAATCCTCTGAAGGGCAGGGAGACCAGCACATTTTATTTATACAAAGTGTACAATTAATTCATTCTTCCTTTAGCCTGTTTTATCTCTGTGGTAAAACCAGGGCTCGAAAATACTGAGGGATGTGACAAAAGCTGCATAGGTACTAAGTGGCAAAGCTAGAATATGAGCCCAAATTTGACTGTTATAAAACTTAAATAGGGCAACACCCTCTCTCTTTTGTACACAGGCAAGCATACAGTGCTTGTTAGCTGGTGGCAGTAGGAATCTGTGGAATTGATTTCTCATTCTGGCCATTTAGGGCAAACAACAGAGCAAAATAGCAGCATTTGCAAGGCTGTAGTGATAATATTTGCCAATAATGGGCCTTTTGAATGAGCCAGTTTGGGGGCCAACATTGTAACTCGGTGGTTTAAGCCATCACCTGTTAATGTCTATATCCCATGTGAGTGCTAATTTGAGTCCCAGTTTCTCCACTTCAAATCCACCTCCCTGATAATGTTTCTGGGAAAGCAACAGAAAATGGTGCAGGTACTTGGACCCCTGCCACCCATGTGAATGACCTGAATGGGATCCTGGGCTCCTAGCTTCAGCCTCTTCCAGCCTGGGCCTTGTAGCTATTTAGGGGTGTGAACCAAGGGGTGAAAGAGTTCTTTCCCTTCCCCACTTTCCCCTTGTCTGTAACTCGGCCTTTGAAATGTATAAAATAAGTCATAAGAAAAAAAATAAAACCAGTTTGAACTTGAGCTCAGTCAGCAGATTCGTGTCTGACCTGCTGCTCTCTAGCAGTGGGGTGTTCTTTAAATCCTGTACTGGCCGCTCAGGAAAGAATTGTGATGCATTCACTGCAACATTCAGGGTCTCCTCTCTTGTTCCTTTAGGTCTTCATTTGGGCGGAAGGCAGGGGAGGTTAAGCTAGATAGGCCACTTTCATGAATGAAGCAAAGCTTAAGGTGGCGTATTGTGTGCTCCCGGGCAAGGCTGACCCAGGGCTTCGTTGATTATTTAGGTTTGGCCATCAGGACATGCATGATCCAAGCAGAGTTGCAGACTGGTTTCAATGCTTGAAGGGTTGGAGTATTACATGTGGCCTGAGAGAGACACAGAGCTGAAAGAGGCTTTTCATTAAAAGCATTGGTGAGGCTGCTAAAGGTAGAATATTTTAATCCAGTTATTCAGCCTGTTATTGTGGTTGTCTACAGGATGGCCACAGATTGTCATGCCAGGAGTACAATTTCATCGGTTGAGTGAAAAGTCCTTGAACCAATGTCATTTTTCCTGTTACTTTTGGGTCTGTCATTAGGAGGGAGTCTTAGGATACTCTGTTATCCTTTACTTTCCAAGCTGTAAATGCTGCTGTTGTTCCGAAGTGATGACATTTAGTCCTTGGAAGAAACTGAAGGAACGAGCCTGTACATATCCTGTGTTAGCTGCATGCACATTGGAGTTGAAACCTTACTTTGATTTGGTGACTTAGCGTAGAATGGAAAAGATTGTGTACTGGAAATACCATAGACTTTTTTTTTTTTTTTAGATTTTGGAATATTTACATATACATAATGAGAAATCTTGAGCATAGGACCCAAGTCTAAAAAAAACTCATTTATGTTTTAAATATGGGAGTGCTTCAGAAAGTTCGCAGAGGAATGGGTGTTTGGTACAGTGATTAAGACGCTGCTTGGAATGACCACACTCTGTATCGGGATGCCTGGGTTTGAGTCCTGGTTTTTTATTTTGTTTTTTTCATTAAGATTTATTTAAAAGGCAGAGTTTACAGAGAGAGGGAGGTCTTCCATTTACTGGTTTATTACCTGAATGGTAACTTCAGCTGGAACTGGGCGGGTCCAAAGCCAGGAGCCAAGAGCTTCTTCCAAGTTTCCCACATGGGTGCAGGGGCTTAAGCACTTGGAGCGTCTGCTGCTGCTTTTCCAGGTATATTAGCAGGGAGCTGGATTGAAAGTGGAACAGCCGGGACACAAATCAACATCCACATGTGATGCTGGCAACACAGCAGGTTTACCTGCTACATCTCAGTGCGAGCCTCATTAGTATGGACTTTATGAACACAACCACCGGAGGCCTAACTTTACTCTGTCATTTAATAGTTATGAATTCCTTCTGGGTTTTAGCTTCCTCATCATGAAAATGAGAAAAGTATTGGAGTGGTCATTGTGGTGCAGTGGTTAAGCCAGTGCATGAGGTGTCCATATCAGAGGGCCAAAGTCCAAGTGCCACCTCTGCTTCTGACCCATCTTCTGACTGTTGCACACCCTTGGAAGCACTGGGTGATGACTCAAGTACTTGGGTCCCTGCCCATGCTGTGGGAGACCTATATGGAGTTCTAGGCTCCTGACCCAGCCTTCCCGGTGGGGGCATTTGAGAAGTGAACCAGTGATTGAAGATCTCTGTCTCTCCCTGTCTCATCCTTACTCTCATTCTGCCTTTCAAATAAATTAAGAAAAAGTTTTAAAAGGGAATAATGGTAATTAATAGTGACACATGATTGGAAGTGAGGTTCTGAAATCTCAGATTATCTGCAAAGCAGAAGCAGTAATTCCTCAGCAGCAGGTTTGATTTGAAAATGAATTTGTCTAATGAAGTGGAAATATGTAGTACATAGTATTTGCATATGTTAACTAGCCATAAGCAGTTATAATCCCTGGTTTTTAAGAGATCTGAAGGAATAGATAGATCCCTAAGGGTGGGTATTATCTGTGGGATGAGTCAAGGCTTAACCCTTATTCAGTGATAAATCCTTCCAGCAAGAATTGTCATTTCCTTCAGAACAGTTTTATGTGGTCTGCTGGTTTTCATGCATCTAAGCTAAAAAAACAAACAAAACTAAAAACAAAAAGTTTTTTTTTAAATGTTCATCAATTAAAGGCAGGGAGAAAGGGGAAGGGAAGAGAAAAGAGAGATCCTCCATCCACTGACTTGCTCCCCAAATGCTCACAACCACCAGGAATGGGCCTTCCTGAAGCCAGGAGTCCAAAGCTGCATCTGAGTCTTCTGCATGGGTGACAGGGGCCTAAATACTTGAGGCATCATGTACTCTCAGGATGAATTAGTGGGAAGCTTTATGCAAAGTACACCAGCCAGGACTTGAACTGGCACCTGATATGGGATGTGATGGCCTAACATTCTATACAACAACATCCACCCTATTCCTGTATCTAGTCAGAACTGTGAAATTGCTTCTCCCTGCAATTTCCCTTCTTAAGTTGTAGTCCTGTTTCTGCTGCACCAAGTTGCTCAGTGTGCGGAAAGTGTAGTGCAGAGGCCATGTTGTGGCTCAAAATCTCCAATAATTTGCATTTTTGGTCCAGTCTTTGGTATAGAAGACTAAGGAATGTATGTCATAGGACTTTTTAAAAAAGATTTATTTTTATTGCAAAGTCAGATATATAGAACAGAGGACAGACAGAAAGGAAGATCTTCCATCTGATGTTTCACTCCCCAAATGACTGCAATGGCTGGAGCTGAGCTAATCCGAAGCCGGGAGCCAGGAGCCAAGAAGCTTCTTCTGGGTTTCCCACACGGGTGCAGGGTCCCCCAAAGCTTTGGGCTGTCCTCAACTGCTTTCCCAGGGCACAGGCAGGGAGCTGTATGGGAAGCAAGGCCACCGGAATTAGAACCAGCATCCATATGGGATCCTGGCGCATATAATGCAAGCACTTTAGCAGCTAGGCTATTGCACCTTGTAGCTCCTTTTAAGGTGTTGAAACAAAACTACATTGAAGCAAAACTGGTATTCACTCATGAGGGCTCTGAGAATAAGAAGGGAGGTAACAGTAACAGAGCACCGCTTTAGCCGGTGGAAATGAGGCAGGAGGTGACAGGCAGTAGGCAGTCACCTTTTCTCTTTGGATTTTTGAGACACATGGTCCAACTCCCACCTGCCCAGGAGCTTCCCAGTTTCATGTCCCGCCCTGGTGAGTGAGGCAAAAATGGAGAATAATTTAGCAGACTGTGGAAAGCAGAAAAGAAAGTAATTTTAGATCTTCAGTGTTAGAGATTCTTGACATCTTGTGTGGTAGGATGAGAACCGGGGCTGAAAGCAGGAGGGTGAGTGCAAAGGTTAGACAAGGAATAATTAAACCCCAGAAGAACCCTGGAGGGTCATTCTCTGCAAGAAGAAGATGAGGGAGGCCTTGGCCTTGGGGCACCAGGCTTAATGGAGAGGGGTGACTTTCCAAAGGCAGAGCTCCATCTAGTTGTTAGCTTCTAGATACAGACAGTTGGACTCTTCTCTGACAGTAGAAGATGGAGACAGTTTGGACAGAGAAACAGACATTTGAAGGTTTCCCCAGCTCTATTAAGGAAAATCAAAACAAAAAACCAAAAAATCTTGACTTTTTCTCTTTTGTTAAATTAAATGTAGGAGTCCAAATGCCTCACTGCTCAATAGTGTTTTCTATGTGTGCCTTACTTTTAAAAATATATATATATATGTATTTAATTAATTTGGAATGTACTGTTACGGGGGGGGGGGGAGAGCCAGATATCTTCCATTCACTGGTTTACTCCCAAAGTGGCTGCAGTGGCCAGGATAGTGCCACACCAAAACCAGGAGCCAGAACTTCTTCTAGGTCTCAAATGCTGCAGGGCTCAAGGACTTGAACCATCTTTTACTGTTTTCCCAGATGCATTGTCAGGGAGAGAAATGGAGCATCCGGGACTCCATCTGGTGCTGATGTGGGATGCTGATACTGTGGGTGGCAGCTTAATGTACTATGGCACAAAGCAGCCACATGCCTTACTCTTACATACAGAGTGATAGAAAGAGATCACCTAATGCTTGAGAGAAAGCTTTGCCATCAATAACAGAAGCTAAAATAAGTTGATAAAAGGGATCCCACTGCATCTCCCCCCTCTCCCTGCCTGCCAAAAAGGGGTGGAGGTCGGGCCCGGCGCAGTGGCGCAGTGGTTAAAGGTCCTCGCCTTGCACGCCCAGGATCCCATATGGGCGCCGGTTCTATCCCAGCAGCCCCGCTTCCCTTCCAGCTCCCTGCCTGTGGCCCAGGAAGGCGGTCGAGGACGGCCCAAGGCTTTGGGACCCATCGCCCGCATGGGAGACCCGGAAGAGTCTCCTGGCCTCGGATCGGCATAGCATCAGCCATTGCGCTCACTTGGGGAGTGAATCATCGGATGGAAGATCTTCCTCTCTGTCTCTCCTCTCAGTATATCCGCCTTTCCGATTAAAAAAAAAAAATCTTTAAAATAAAAAAAAGGGGGTGGAGGTGAAGAAATAGAGTGAAGGAAGGCAAGTAAACAAAGATAGACTGTGGGAAACAAGAAGAAAGTTTGCAAGAATTAGGCAGAGAAGCTATTGTCTCTAAGTTGACAGTATTCAGATGATCTTGGGAAGGGGTGTTGTTTCATGATACCACCCCAGATCCCTGATGTGGGGAATTAATGTCCTGGGAGAAGGAGAGTCACTGATTGATAGACAGGTGGGACTTACAGAGAGCAGGAGAAGTGTGGCTTCCAGCACATGACCCTAAGCTGGCTACCAACAGGTCTCCTTTCATCCTTCTCTCCGAGATTTCAGATTATTAATGTAAGGGATGTTGAAAGGTGCACATTAATCACACCTCTGCACTTCATTCCTGCTGATGAAGGACACAGGGCTCGCCTATCCTGAGTTTAGAACTCTTGTTTCTTTTTCATTTGATGCATCCCTGTCTGGAGCTGAAGAACTTGCACTAATGCCAGTGGCTGTGGCCCCTGGCATCTTCATCGTTACTCTGAGATATTGTTGGCTTCTTTTTACAGGAGTCAGTGACCTAGATGATCTAATCATGCGACCTGTGCGCTGAGACTAGACTAGCCCTGTAGGTTCTGACCTCTGACACCAGAGACCCTGACATGTCTGAGGCCATCAGGAGATGAAAGGACATGCTGCTTGCTGACACCAGTGGCCTTAGTGGTCCCCGCCCAGCCTGTGAGTGATGGCAGTCCACATGCCACCTGCCCCTATCCTGGCCCTGCCTTGCAGACTTAATGTTAAAAAATAAACAAACATTCTGGCACACTGGTATGGTTAGCATGAATTTGGCCCAGAATGCCAGCCAGCTATTGGCTGCTTTTCTCCCAGCAGTATAATACTTTCCTAGGTGCAAGGGTACCTGGACAGTTGCTAGCAGCTAGGAGGAATTTATTTGACTTTGTTGGGACTGGCGTGATAACCTAGTGGCTAAATGCTTGTTTTATATTTGCCAAGATCACATATGGACACCAATTTGTATTCTGGCTGTTCCACTTCCGAACCAGCTCCCTGCTTGTGGCCTGGGAAAGCAGTTGAGAATGGCCAAAGGCCTTGGGGCTCTGCACCCGCATGAGAAACCCAAAAGCTCCCAGCTCCTGGCTTTGGATCAGCTCAGCTCTGGCCATTGTGGCCACTGGGGAGTGAACCAATGTGTAGAAGATATTTCTCTGTATCTCCTTCTCTGCCTTTTCAATAAAAAATAAAGTAAATCTTTACAAAAGAAAAAGATTTATTTTACTTTGAAAGAGTTACCAAGAGAGACAAAGAGCTCTTCTGTCCACTGGTTCACTCCCCAAATGGCTGCAGTGCTGGGCCAATCCAAAGCTGGGAGCCATGAGCTTTTGGTAAGTCTCCCAATGTGGTGCAGAGGCCCAAGGCCTTGGGGGCATCCTACACTGCTTTTCCAGGTCATTAGCAGGGGAGCTGGATCGGAAGTGGAGCAGATGAAACTTACACTAGTGCCCACATGGGATGCTGGCACCACAGGTGGAGGATTAGCTTGATATGATGCCACACTGACCCTGGAAATACATAATTTTAGAGAAGGAACTTTGGGACATTTATCAAAAATGAGAGTAGAATGAAAGCAATAGAAAACAGAGCAAAGAAACAGATTAGATTTCTTTACATTTGAAAGTTCATTAAGTTGATTTTCTTGACTTGAAATCTTTCCCTTTTGTTTCTCTAGTTTCTTCCCTTCCAGTCTCTAGGAGACAAGGCATTCTAGGATAGGAAATGTATATAAACCTTCAGATGTGGAGGAAGGGATATTCCAGGACCATGATACCATGTGTGACCCAGTAGTAGTTCCTGAGTAGCTGATTCTGGGATAATAAATTTCTGTAAAACTGCTTTAGAAAATGTCTGAGTGGCAGCCATATCTATCTCTTTTTGCAGGGAGGCGAGAGAGTAAGATGGACTAGGGATAATTTTTCCTCCTTTTCTACCTTCTCCTCCTTCTGTTCCTTTTTTCTCCTCTTCTTCCCTGCACTTCCTGTATGCCCCAATGCTGGCCACAGAATTTTACCCTGCCACCCCTGCTCTCAGTGGAATGGTTGGAGGGGCCACTCAGGTTAGGTATCCATGAGTAGGGGATGGGCAAAGGGTACATGATGTCTCAGCTCTTTTGTCCTTGAAGAGCAATCCCTTTAGAGTATCCCACAGATGTTGCAGTGGCAGTGGAGGTAATAGCACAGCTGTACAATCCTAGTGTGCAGGCTTCCCTGGAGAGGATGCCAAAGGGCACCTTCTAGGAGGCTAACTAGACAGGACTGTGGCTTCACTGAGAATGCTCAACATCTGTAAGCTGGCTGACACATGCACATCAACCTTCTGATTTTTTAAAATAAGTGGAGTAACTCGGCCTTATTACAATAATAGCATGGGGCAGATGTTGTGCAGAGGGTGGAGCCAATACTTGGGACAGTCACATTCCGTATGAGGTGCCAGTTCGAGTCCTGACTCCTCTCCAGCAGATGATGGCTCAAGTGCTTTTCACCCTTGTGAGAGACGCAAATGAAATTCTTGACTCCTGGCTGTTACAGATGTTTGGAGAGTGAACCAGCAGATGGACCATCTCTCTCCCTCTCTCTTGTTCCCTCTTTTTCTCCCTTATTCCCCATTACTCTTTCTTTCAAATAAATTCATATCTTTCAAGATAAAATAATGTATTTTTAAAAACTACTGTACCATAATAACGTTTGCCAGACTACTTATAACTTTGAACCTACTAGTTTAAACCTGTACAAGAGAACTGTCTGGAGCAAAAGGCTTTGCCATAAGGGAGTACTTGTTGTGGGGTGAGAGTCCCTGGCCCTGTGAGTTAATTTTTTGGGGACAATTATTGCTTTTTCTTCTTTGAGCTGATTATTTGAGCTGTCTTTGGATGCCTGGATGGGTGTTTGTCAGTAGGGTGAAAAAATGTATCACGCTGCCTCTTTTTCATGGACTTGTCACCAGAGAAGACATAGACTTTGGACAGTGTATGGGGGGAACTTTGATGTTTTAGATTCTATAAATGGGACTGGGTTCCAGACAGGGCAGCTTTGATGACAGACTTGATCATCTTATTATTCATTTAAGGATTATCATTTCAGTGAAACATTTTGAGATGACAGCTGAAAGAAGTAGGTCAAATTAGGTATAATTTATGAAATGCACCATTAATGAGGCAATAAAAAAGTCAGTTCTGTCTTTCTGACTCCTGAAATTCCAGAGAGGTTAATTACAGGAAAGCCTTCTGGCCATATGTTCCTTTGTCTTGAAAAGTCCCGCTTGGGCTTAATGTGCTTTCCATGGGACTGCATCCAGTTACACAGTATTCAGCACCAGCATTTGTGACCTGAGTTCTTTGGTTTCGTATCTGAAGTTATGTAAAGCTGACTTTGGCATTTAAGTTATAACTTGAAGAGGTGAGTCTACTAATAGACTACGCTTAAGCTGACCTATGAGTAACCCTGTCACATTGTTTTCAAAATCTGTTCTGTGGTTCTTGGGCCTCCCTACCCCCAATTATATGTCAGACTCTTTTTTACTTCACTGCCTTTGTCCTTGCTCTTCTTTTCCCTAAAAATGTTTCTCTGCTGCCCCTCCAGTGTAGCTGGCAGCTACACCTCTACTGAGGCTTGTTTTGATGCCACCACCTTCAAGTGTCCTTTCTTGACTTTCCATTCTGGAGCAAATGTCTGATTTTTTATGAGTGCCTCTTGCAAATTTAATTTTAGCATAATTTAATGTGTCCCACTTGCCCATTCTCTCTTCCCTGCGCCAGACTGTAGAGTCTGTAGGGACAGGGAGAGTGGCTGAGTGGTACACCATTGCGTTCTCAAGGCTTAACACAGTGTCCAGGTCTGACATATAGTGGGAGCATCCAACAAAGTTGTTGAAACCTTGGGTGATAGAAGGAGCTTCTCAAAAAGATTTTTTTTTTTAAATGGATACTTCTTGAAAAGCATCTCAAGAAAACCAAGCAAAAGCTGCCATTTTATTGATTGTAAGTGATCCAAAAGGCCAAATTTTCCCAGATTCTAAAGGGGAGGATAATTTGATGGGGTTGCAGAAGGACCACATTGTGGAAGAAAGAGAATGTAGAATGAGAGCTGAGATTGTTCCTGTCTTTGGAAAATACAGTGTTACAGATGTTCCTAATTGGGTACTGGATGTCTTCCCTGGGAAAGATGTGTAGTTGTGTTACAGACCTATGTACCACTCTCTAATGTTCTCGAATAGATACCTTGGAACTGTAATAAGGCAGAGATTCAGATCCTGATTCTATCACTTACCTAGTGATAGGAAAAGCAAACCTATCAAAATCTAAGGGGTGGAGCCATCACGGTGCCTCAACAGGCTAATACTTCACCTGCAAGCACCAGTATCTAGTATGTGCTCTGGTTCATATCCCAGCGGCCCCGCTTCCCATCCAGCTCCCTGCTGTGGCCTGGGAGAGCAGTGGAGGATGGCCCAAAGCCTTGGGACCATGCACCCGTGTGGGAGACCTGGAGGAAGCTCTGGTGCTTGGTTTTGGATTGGTTCCGGCCAGTGCAGTCACTTGGGGAGTGAACCATCAGTTAGATCTTCCTCTCTGTCTCTTCTTTGTAAATCTGCCTTTCCAATAAAAATAGAGGAGTCTATTAAAAAAAACCTGAGAGGTTTCTTCATTCATTCAAGCTTTTAGCAAATTTGTTTTTAGTGCTCCTGTGTGCAAAGACCTGTATACTGTGTTAGGTGCTGAGAGTCACAGCAAGCCAGGCAGCCTGTGCTCACGCTCCGGATTCACACGGGCAGGAAGTGGGGTCACTGGGAATCTACACTCTTACACCTAAACCCTAAGCCCACTGCCTTCTTTTTTTTTTTTTTAAAGAGTTATTTTTATTGGAAAGGCAGTTACACAGCGAGGAAGATCTTCTGTCCAATGGCTCACTACCCAGCTGACCACAATGGCTAGAGCTGAGCCAGTCTGAAGCCAGGAGCCAGGAGCTCTTCCAGGCCTCCCACGTGGGTGCAGGGTCTCAAAGTTTTGGGCTGTCCTTGACCGCTTTCCCTAGCCACAAGCAGGGAGCAGGATGGGAAGGGGTGCTGCTGGGATTAGAACCAGCGCCCCTATGAGATCCTGGCGTGTTTAAGGTGAGAACTTTAACCATTATGCCATTGCATCAGGCCCACCTTCCTTTTTTTTTTTTTTGTTAAGATTATTTTTATTGGAAAGACAGCCTGGAATTTCTTCTGGGTCTCACACACAGATACAGGGTCCCAAGGTTTTGGGCCATCTTCTACTGCTTTCCTAGGTCACAAGGCCGGAACTGGATGGGAAGTGGAGCAGCGGGGACACAAACCGGGCCCATATGAGACCCCGGCCCATGCAAAGCAAGGTGAGGATTTAGCGACTAGGCTATTGTGCTGGAACTCCCTACTTTTTTTTTTTAATAGGCATTTACCATTGAGTTTGACCCATGTTGAGAGTAGTAGTTCCAAACTTTCATGTACATAACAGGCCCTAACATAAATGGCAGGTGCTTCCTAGTTTGAAATGCAGTATTTGCCTTCGTGTTAGAAAAAAACTCTCAAGTTCATATTAAGTGTTTCAGAAAAGTAATTGGTATCCTTGAGCTAAGATTGAGATTGTACAGTGTTCACTTCCGAGTGCTGCTTTCCGCTGATGTGCCTCTTGTACAGGGATACTTATCTGCCTGTTACGAAGGAGAGTGCCTTCAGAATGGACAGGTCAAATCCATTATTTATAACTCCTCCCTCCCAACACATTGTGCCCTGTGGGGTTAATGCAAGATCTATTTTGGTTGGATTGGGAAATCTGTGAACTGGAAGAGCGAAGAGAGCAGTAACCTCTAGCAGCTAGGTAATGTGGGTTCTAGGCCATCTATGGGACAGGTGGAGGGCTGGAGAAATGGAGATTGGGTCGGGCGATTGTGCACTGCTCAGTTACTTGAAAAGTAGGTAGTCTCACGCAAAAAAATGCTTCACAATTGTAAATTCTTTGTGGCTGTTTGTCATTGCCTGTCATAAGTTTTCCTAGTAATTTGTAAATTTTTAAAATGTTTCTTAAAATTGTTGTAATTGTTCCATATTAAGGTATAAATCCATAAGGGTAGAGATCATGTCTGTTTTGTTTATTGATGATTCTGTGAAATTCAGCATGGTGCCAGACACATAGAAGCCACAGAATAAGCATATTTTCATGAATAGAGGGTTTTCTATTGTGCAGATATTCTTTTAAATATCAGCAATCCACTGGGTCGTTTATGGACTCAGCAGACGTTTGCTGCCACGCACTGAGTTAGAGGAGAATGGCCTAAGACCTCTGCCCTGGGACATTTGAAAGCTATTAGAAGAGATGGACAAGAAAAAAAAAACATGTATATTGGAGGTTTGTATGAAATTCTGTAGAAGCCTGGTGAAGAGGGTAAGAAACTTATATTTGAACTTAAAAGTTGGAGGGCAAAAAACATGTGGTGCAGTGATTAAAAATCCCCCAGGAGTGTCAAGGTTTGTGTCTTGTCTCCACTTCCAGTCCAGTTCCCTGCCAATGCATGTCCGGGGAGGCAGCAGTGATGGTTGAAGTATTTGGGATGAGATGAGATTCCCACAGCCTTAGACTAGCCTTGGCTATTATACATTTAAGTATTAAACGAACAGATGAAAAATCTCTCTTTCTGTCTCCATGTCTGTCAAATAAATGAATATAGGTTGATTAAATTTATAATTAAATTTATAAATGAACGCAAAAGGAGGCAGGCATTCAGCCTGTGAAGACAGTAGTTATGAATACTTAATGTCACTTCTCTGATAAAGGAAATGTGATAGTGGAGCATGTGTCCACCTTATGATGTGGGTAATACTCCAGTATTAGTTTTTTAAGAGAAGCATGACTTAGCTTTGTTGTATGACCTTAAATTCTGAGATTTTATGTATCTAATTTTTGTTTTTTTGGGTTAAGACATTGTTGGAAACTTATGATATAGAAGAGAAATGCAAAGTTAAAAAAAAAAAGATATCCATGTCTACACTGGAGTGTGTAGGTTCAGGACCTGGTTCCAGCTCTGGCTCCCAAGTCTACCTTCCTGCTTTGTAGATCTTCAGAGCAGCAGGTAGCTGAGTGACCAGTGGCTGGATCCCTGCCCACCCACATGGGAACCCTGGATTGTATTCCCAGCTGATGGCTTTGACTCCTGTCTGGTTCCAGGCAGTTGTAGGCATTTGGGGAGTGGGTCAGAGGATGGGTGTTCTCCGACTCTGTCTCTCTTTGCCTCTCAAATCTGAAAAAAAAATAATAAAACTTAATTGGGTTTAGAGTAACTTATTGACAGTGTAATTCATCTCAAAATTCAAATTTACCTCATTGTTTCAGGCATGTTTTCAACTATTTCTGTCATTTAGTTCTCTGACAATCTGGAAAGCTAAGCAGCATTATTCTCATTTCATAGGCAAGGAAAGATTGAATAACTTTCTTGTGGTCACACAGCTGGCAAAGGAGAGAGTCAGGACATGTAAGTCTTATAACTGTATGTTCAGGGCACTTTGTATTAATTCATGTTTCATTTTATAAAGCTCTCAGTTGCCCCTAAAGGATCAGAATTCTTGATGCTTTTGAAGAGTTTCCTAAGAATATTCTAATTCTTCAGACCCTTGAATCTGAACCAGATTGTTACCTTTTTCGTAATGCTTTTCCTGAGAAGTGATTTCTTCTATGGCGCTTTATTTATTTATAATCTTCTGGTATATTATTTTTTATATTTTAGCTATATGTGCCCAGATTTTAACATCTTATCATCCTCTTAGGAAACAATTTTTTTTAAAGACTTACATATTTATTTGAAAGGCAGAGTTAAAGAGAGAGAGATCTTTCAACCACTGGTTCACTCCCCAGATGGCTACAATGGTGAGGGCTGTGCTAAGCCAAAGCCAGGAGGCAGGAGCTTCACCTGTGGCTCCCAAATGGGCGGCAGGTGCCCACGTACTTGGACCATGTTCTGCTGCTTTCCCAGGCACATTAGCAGGTAGCTGGGCACACGTGGACACAAACCAATGTCTGTATGAGATGCGAGTGTCACAGGCAGTGACTTTATGGGCTATACTACCATGCCTGCCCATGGCGTGACTGTCTTGAGGAACTTGCAACAGTATGAATAGGTCAGAGGGAACTGCCTTGATGCAGAGTGATTATGGTACCACTTCATGGCTTCGGGAGGTGGCAGAGGACATTGTTCTCTCACTCAACCATATACAGATTAGGTACCTTATGCTTTAGGGACTTATGTTAATCTTTCTTTGGCAAGGATCTTTACTTTTCTAGACTCTTGTGAAGATGTAACAATGTGTAGATTATTTTGGACATAGAAAGTGTTGTGCAGGCAGAAGTGTGGATGTGATTTTTACCCACAGATTAACAAGTAAGTGCTCTTTCTAAACTAGCTAAGGTACACCCTCCTGCTCCTCCATCCCATCAAACCTGACAGTATGTTCTTTCTTGTATTTTTATTTATTATTTTTTAAAAGATTTTTTAAAATTTTTATTGGAAAGATAGATATACAGAGAGGAGGAGAGACAGAAAGGAAGATCTTCCGTCCACTGATTCACTCCCCAAGTAGCCACATCAGTTGGAGCTAAGCCGATCCGAAGCCAGGAACCAGGAACCTCTTCCGGGTCTCCTACACAGATTGCAGGGTCTGCTACAATATTATAGTACCACCACTTCAATGTGACACATTTAGGGTGCCTTTGCAGAAGAGGGGCCAGAGATTCATATACCAGCTCTCTAGTACTACTGCCTAGAAGGGAGCCATGTTACATCTGTCTCCCAGACATTGGTTAAAACTGGTCACATGGGAGCCAGCATTATGACACAGTGCTTAAAGCCTGTGTCTGTGACACTGGCTTGCTACATGTATGCTGGTTTGAGATTGGGAAGCTCCACTTTCTATCCAGCTACCTCTGCTACTGGCCTGAGAAAGTAGTGAAAGATGGCCCAAGGGCTTGGGCCCCGGTATCCATGTGGGAGATCTAAAAGAAGCTCCTGGCTCCAAGCTTCATCCAGAGGTGCTTACACTTGAATCCAAGGGAAACTTCTTAGTGAGGAGAGGTTCAGCTGACTGGCTCTTTGATGGAAGCTGAATTGGCTTTTATTGGGTTCTGGAGGTGTAGCCATTCCCTCTTGAGTTTTGTATCCTGCTGTGTGTTGTATGCATGTGTGGTTGCTATTTTTTTTTTAAAACATTTATTTGAAAATCAAAGTTAACAGAGATAGAAAAAGGAAGAAACAGTTTTCCATCCAACAGTTCTTTCTACAGGTGGCCACAACAGCTAGGGCAGAGCTAAGCTGAACCCAGGAGTCAAGAGCTTCCTCTGGGTCTTGCATGTGGGTGCAGGGACCCAAGCACTTGGGCCATCCTCTGCTGCTTTCCTAGGCATATTAATAGGGAGCTGGATAGGGAGTGAAGCAGCCTGGACTTGAACCTGCACTCGTATTTCAGTTGGCCAGTTAGCTTGCTGTACCTCAATGCCTGCCCCGTGGTTGCTTCTTTTGCGTATGACCTGCTCAGAATGGTGGGGATTGCTAACTGCATTTTGATTATTCTGAGCTAATTTGGGCCCATGACTGGATTGGGGAAGTTCCTGATGGGAACTTTAAACTTTTTATTCCTGAATTGTTTGGAGTTAGAGCAGCTTATGGAAGGAAATGGTTGCATAATCGGGTCGGGAAGGACTTGGTTTAGTCTTGCCTCACTAATGCGAGCCTTGAGACAACCTTGCCTCGATTATGTGTGTTTGCCACTGACATGGAAGACTGGGTTGAGTTCTTGGTTCCTGGCGTTAGCCTGGCCCAGAGCTGGCTATTGCAGGCATTTGAGAAGAGAAATAGCAGATGAAAAATCAGTCTCTGTCCCTAAATAAAATGAAAATACACTTAAAAAACAAATCTTATTTGTTGTCACTTCATTCTACTTTCTCCTAGGCATGGTAACCACTAACTTTTCTTTCTCATGGATTTGCCTTTCTAGACCTAAAATTATGTAGCTTTCTTGAGTCTCAGGAAAGTTCTCACCCACAAAGTGAAGATAATTATAGCTACTATTATAACTGTAATATGAAAACTGAAAAAATTTTAAAGGTGTTAGGTGACTTGAATTGTGTAGAACAAACTGTTATGTTTGTTGTGTTTTTATTATTATGGTCATTATTATATAGTAATCATTTTGTTCCATGTATAGCACCTAGAATAGGACTGGGTGCAAGGCAGGCACATCCATCTAATTCCCTAGCCTCTGCTATTTTCCAGGCACTGTTTTAGGAAATCTCAAATATAGATTAAAAAATTGTCCTAGTTCTCAAGTTACCTCACAGCAGAGATGAATATATAGTCTATGCTAGTAATAAATAACTAGTACTTTATATGGACGATGTATAGACAGATATGTAAGAATAGTGAAGTAGATTAGAGATTAGAACTAGAGTGAAAGTAAGTGCCATGTTATATGGGAGCAGGAGGGAAAGACAAATTTATAGGGTGACTGAGAGAGATGCTTCCCAAATATCTCTAATTCTCAGGGAAACAATAAGTGGGGGGGTTTTAACCACATTATTATAGATGAGGAAGACATGGCTTAGAGATGTTAAGTAGTTTACCCAGTATCAAGTCAAATTGCCAATGAGAAATTGAGTTAGGATTTGAACCTAACCAAAAGCAAAATCTGTGTTTATTATTGTGGTGCTTACAGCAAGAAACTGCTGTTTCCTTGAAAATTTAGGTAGGTCCTACAAAATGAAACTTTTGCTGAAAGAGCTTGATACTCATTACATATTCTGAAAAATTTAACTCTACTGGAGCATATTTCTTTCTTTACCTTTCCGGCAAGAAAACCTGAGGACAGAGACAGCCCACACAAGGACCTCTGCTCTGGGAGGGCTCTCTCCCCTTTGGATTGTCCATTGTTGAGGCCGTCAGGCTACTGGTTGGTACCTCTTTCTGGGCCACGAGGCTCCTTTGTGTGGCAAGAGACTCTGGGACCTGAATGGAGGGTTTGTGCAGAGCCTCCTGTGAATGCGAAGCATGTCTCTGATTAGCCATGACCTGCTAGCCGCAGATACATTCATCATCTGGCTTAGCCTTCCCATTTCTTCAGTGTGTGGGTCACAGAGCAGCTTCTGTTGAATCAGTGGCTTGCTTCTGGTTACATTAGGTGTTATCTCTACCTGCGTCTTGGCTGGACTCATGATCAAGCTAGTGGCTTGGTTATTTTCCACAGACTATCAAGAGGAAAGAGGGCCCTTACAAATCACTGACTCTAACCCTTGCTCATTTTACAGAGGCAGAAAGCTGAGGCTCAGGGAACAGAAAGTACCCAGATTGTATGCATTCTGAGTTTGAAAGAGACCAGGGTTGTGTTGTCCTGGCTCCAGGCTAGTTTTTCTATCTGTTAGGCTCTGCTGTCCTTTTTCTTATCCACGTATGCTTAGAAGCTCTTAGATGGCAAAGATTGTACTTCATCTTGTTGTTTTTTTTTTTTAATTTCTCAGGGCACCACAGTTGCTGGGTGTGCCTAATAAGCTGTTGGGTTTGTTAAATTCATGATCATTATCTGGTTTCACATCTTGGGGTTTGTTGCCCATTTGGAAGAACTGGTTGGAGCCGGATGGGGGTCTTGGCTTAAGAATTGATAGCACAGGGCCCGGCGCAATGGCATAGTGGTTAAGGTCCTCACCTTGCATGCACCGGGATGCAATATAGGTGCTGGTTCTAACCCCAGTGGCCCCGCTTCCCATCTGGCTCCCTGCTTGTGGCCTGGGAAGGCAGTCGAGGACAACGCAAAGCTCTGGGACCCTGCACCTGCATTGGAGACCCGGAGACCTGTTGTCCTCTTCATCATTCCCCCCAGCGTTTTTCCTCATTTTTCACTGAATCTGTCTTTGTTTTAAGCACATCAGTCTAGCTGTTTCCAAAACTTTTTTCCTCATTTTTCACTGAATCTGTCTTTGTTTTAAGCACATCAGTCTAGCTGTTTCCAAAAACACTCACTCACTGCGTCAGGAGTGGCTCGTGATTCAGTCTAGCTGTTTCCAAAAACACTCACTCACTGCGTCAGGAGCTTGGCTCTGCCTAGACCATTTCTACTCTGTGAAAATCATGTTAATCCAGTTAGAACGTACTAACAAAACTACTGGACAACCGTGAGTCAGAATATTAAGTTGAGATCACAGTGATATCAATTTTTTTAAAAAAAAAATTAAACCACAGAACCACTTGGAGAGTGCATAATCCGGGAGTGGGAGTGGCCTGGGAGGGAAATAGTGGGCTCCTTCCTCTTGGGTTACCACTCCCATGGGAGGGCATGAAAACTGTGTTGACTGTTCATCCATAAGCAGCCTCAAAGATCTACAATGTGTCATATTTTCCCATTTTCCTGGGCTGAGCATTTGAAAAGCATGCAGCAAGGCAGCTATGCAGGAGAGGGGTTTACCTAGCCAGGTGTGCCTTCCACCTGTGAACCTGGGATTTGTAGACCACCTCTGGAGATTGGTTCACAAATAGGAAGTTTTTCACAGCTTCCCTTCCTGCACACTTTACATTTGAGTTCATAGTCGGCCTTGTCCTAAGTTCGGTTCCCAGCTCTGCTGCTGGACTTAATTGTGTGATCACATGTTTTCTCTGGCCCCGAGAACCTGTATCCATGGTAGCAACACTGCTGGTCTGGAGGATCTCTTCTGGCCCTGCCGGTGTAGGACTCAGTATATGGGACGTAGATCAGCCTCTTTTCTGATGCCCTTCTTGAGCACAGATTGCGATGCAGTAAAGCGTAGTTAGATCACTGCACACATATTGGCATGGCTTATTCAACATATGCACTGGAAACAAATGCCATGTTGTTCATACTACTCTCATGTGCTGGGTGTTTTTCTTTTGTTCTGTCCTTTTAATGTTCGCTTCTGCTTTCATGATCTGTCTGTGCCTCTCGTCATCTTGATGCACAGACCAGACACCTGGAGATGCCAGTGTGTTTTGGTAGTATTAGTTTCAAGTGTGTGATTTGCCTTCCTGTTCCTCTTGTATTGCAGTATTCAAGATGTTTGGAAAGAGGTTAAAAAAGCAAGAGAGAAATATAAGGAGCTGTATTTAGGGAAATGTTAGACATAAGTGACTTTGAACACTTTTTCCCTCAGTTTCACTAAATTATTCTGTAGTTTTGGATTGAGTATGTAGCGAGCATACTAAATAATTCATTGCATGTTAAACTGAAGAGCCTTTTTGCTCCAAATTTAATATGTTTTTATAAATAACCTAGAGATGATGCTACTCTTCTTAAATACTTAATATATGCCAGATACTTAGTATATTGCTAATAAATGCTTTACTTGTATCATCTCATTTAACTCTCACGTCGGCTGTAATTGTGATATCACCATTTGAAAGAGATGAAGACGCTGAGATTCGAAGAAGTTCAGGAGCATGACTGGATCACACAGTAAAGTCCAACGTGACTTCAGTAGTGCCTGACTTCACGCTCTTATCCCTGTGAGCCTAGCTTTGTGTCTTCACATTAAAGCATATGGCACACATAAGGCAGATATAGGACCTGATATTTTTTAAAGGAAGAGCAACAGAAAAGGAGAGACAGAACGGAGATCTTCAGTCTACTGGCTTACTGCCTCAGTGGCTGCAATAGCTGGCTCTAGGTCAAGTCAACACCAGAAGTCAGGAACTCCCTGTGATCTCCGCATGGGTGGAGTGCCATGTCTCTAGCTGCCTTTCTAGTATTGGATGTTAGTGTTGCAAACAGCAGCTTAACCAATGGAACCACAATACTGTTCCCTAGAACCTAAAATGTGATGATTTATTTAGAATTTACTATGTCCTATGGTTTTTACTTGTTTTTATCTTTTATGGTTTCATTTTGTATGCCTTAAGAAGGTGGACCACTTCAACCTTTGAATTAGTTTTTCAGTAAGTTATTAAAAGGTCTTCTGGAAAAGCAAAGTAATATAACATATTGGATCTGCCTTCAAGGAACTGATCATTATTTATAAGAAGGTAGCCTAGTTGGTGGGGTCCTCACCTTGCTTGTACTAGGATCTCATATGGATCCTGGTTCATATCCCAGCTGCTCCACTTCCCTTCCAGCTCCCTGCTTGTAATCTGGGAAAGCAGTAGTGGATGGCTCAAAGACCTGGAACCCTGCACCCATGTGGGAGACCCAGAGGAGGCTCTTGGCTCCTGGCTTTGGATTGGCTCAGCTTTGGCTGATGCAGCCACTTGGGGAGTGAACCAGCAAATGGAGGATCTTTGTCTCTCCTTCTTTCTGTAAATCTGACTTTCCAATGAAAATGAATAAATCTTTAAAAAAAGAACCGACGAGCACACAATCACAGGTACTGCTTCCTTATAGTCTGGGGGGAAGAAGCCCCCTACTGTGTAATTCAGGGTATCTGCCAATGTGAGATACCATTTAACATAGGAAGTCACTGTGTGTGTGTTGTTTTTTGCTGAGGTTGTTAAGATATCGTACATGATAATAAAAGATCCTCAACGCCCTTAAGTGTAATTAAAAATAAAAGCACAAACCAACAGGGTTAGACATTTGGTGTAGTGGTTAAGATGCTGCCTGGGGAGGCTCACATCCCACAGCAGAGTGCCTGGGATCAGATCCCAGCTCTGCTCCCAATTCCAGCTTCCTGCTGATGTACACCCTGGCAGGCCACAGATGATGATTCATATAGCTGGGCCCCTGATACCCACGAGAGACCCAGACTGCGTTGCCTGCCCTGGGTATTGTGGACGTTTTTGGGGGAATGAACTGACAGGTGGGATATTTCTCTTTTAATTAAATGAATAGCTTAAAAAATAATAATTAAAAAAAAATCCCTCAGAATCTTAGAGCCAAGTTTCATTTTTAGAGGAACCTGCCTCTGAAATGTTATATGTATGAGTAGGGAAAGTAATGTTTGTGAGACTTATCAGGAGTTTGTCATTTCCAGGGTTAGCTGACTAAGGCAGGGGTCGTCAGAGGAATCTAGTCCAGCCTCTACATCTGATGATGGAACTGAAAGCTGTAACGGCTTTTTTGGTAAATGATAGAGGAGGACTAGAATCTGGTGTTCCCGGCAATACTAATGATTTTCTAGAATGGATTGTTAATATTTTCATAGGAATTTCATGAGCACAGATAAGACATAAAGAGAAAATGTTGTTCAAAGAATGGATATGTAGGTGTTTCCCCCCCGCCCCCAATTCTGTAGCTCGTGTATATGAAGCTTAGATTAGAGCAGGTTTTGTTGGATGAACCGAGGTTTGGTAACAGTTTCCGCACACTACACATGCAGCAAGGATTTCCCCCTCAAAGATCTGGTTGGAAACAGTGGCCTATACTTCAGGTATCTAATTTATCTTTCCTTCCTGGTGTTTGAGATGTGTTGGTCTTGGTAAATGCTTGTTTTCTGTGCACAGTGTGCAGTTAACAGGGAGGTCCTATTGTGAAACTGCTTAGCAAAAGCTGGGTGAGCAAGAGAAGGTGGCCCAGTGGCCTGTGCTTTCATTCCTCGGGCCAACCCATTGCGGGGAGAGCTTCTGTAGTCGTGTTGTGTCTCTAATCTCAGGACTAGAAGGAGCAGCTGATGTGAAAAGGATCCATTGGTCTTGGAAGTCCAGAATTGTCCCTGTGACCTTGGGTGGATCCCTGAGTGTGATCTTTGCCGCTGTGAAACAGCTTTTGTGATGCTGAATATCTCACCGGGCGTGGGAGGGAGATCCCTGCATGACTTGTTTTCTCCTTCAGGTCCCTCTCGGCTAATATACTCTCTGAAGATCTTTTCACTGAATGTCTTCTTAGATATTGTTTTTTTTTTTTTTAAAGATTTATTTTTATTATTTTTTGATTGGAAAGGCAGATATACAGAGAGGAGAGACAGAGAGGAAGATCTTCCATGCGATGATTCACTCCCCAAGTGAGCGCAACGGGCCGATACTACGCCGATCCGAAGCCAGGAGCCTCTTCCGGGTCTCCCACGCGGGTGCAGGTTCCCAAAGCTTTGGGCCGTCCTCTGCTGCTTTCCCAGGCCACAGGCAGGGAGCTGGAAGGGAAGCGGGGCTGCCGGGATTAGAACCGGCGCCCATATGGGATCCCGGGCGGCAAGGTGAGGACCTTTAACCACTTGCGCCACCGCGCTGGGCCCGTTCTTAGATATTGTTAACTCCTGTGCTGGCACTCTCTGCCCTCTAATCCTGCTTTATTTTTCTCTGCTACTGCTAATTGTCCTTTTTCTTTGTTATTTTTTCATTGTTTGTCTCCCTACTCATTATAGTAAGGGTGGGGGGAGGTCCTATGTTGTGGCATAGTAGGTTAAGCCCCTACCTGCAGTGCTAGCATATATGTATTTTAAGATGTATTTGTTTTTATTGTAAAGTCAGATATACAAAGAGGAGGAGAGACAGAGAAGAAGATTCTCTGTCTCTTAATTCACTCCCCAAGTGGCCACAACAGCCAGAGCTAGGCCGATTTGAAGCCAGGTGCTCAGTGCTTCTTCCTGGTCTCCCATGTGGGTGCAGGGTCCCAAGACATTGGGACATTCTCTACTGCTTTCTCAGGCCACAAGCAGGAAGCTGGATGGGAAGTGGGGCTGCTGGGATTAGAACTGGCACCCATATGGGATCCAAGCATGTGTAAGGTGAGGACTTTTTAAGCCACTAGGCTACCACACCAGACCCAATGCTAACATCTTTTATGGGTGCTGGTTCATATCCCAGATGTTCCACTTCTGATCCAGCAATACCCTGCTAATGGCCTGGGAAGAACTTGAGCCCCTGCATTCACCTGGGAGACCAGAATGAAGCAACTGGCTCCTGACTTCGGCCTGGCCCAGTGCTGACCATTGTGACCATTTGGGGAGTGAAACAATGGATAGAAGCTTTGATTCTTTCTCTGGGTCTTCCCATCTGTCTGTATAATTCTACTTTTCAAATAAAATAAAATAAATTTAAAGTATATTTATATGTATACATATATAATAACAAAATAATAGTAATAACAGCTAATTCTTGTATGTTGAATTCTGTTCTGAACACCTAATACATTAATTATTTTTATTAGCTAATTTAGTCCTCAAAACTCCATTAGATAGTACTGTTATTTTCCTGTTTTACAGGTGAAGAAACCAAGGGAAGGGAAAGTTAAATGATTTTTTTTTTTTAAAGATTTATTTTTATTATTTTTTCATTGGAAAGGCGGATATACAGAGAGGAGAGACAGAGAGGAAGATCTTCCGTCCGATGATTCACTCCCCAAGTGAGCGCAACGGGCCGATACTATGCCGATCCGAAGCCAGGAGCCTCTTCCGGGTCTCCCACGCGGGTGCAGGTTCCCAAGGCTTTGGGCCGTCCTCGACTGCTTTCCCAGGCCACAGGCAGGGAGCTGGAAGGGAAGTGGGGCTGCCGGGATTAGAACCGGCGCCCATATGGGATCCCGGGCGTGCAAGGCGAGGACCTTTAACCACTTGCGCCACTGCGCCGGGCCCAAGTTAAATGATTTTTAAAGAAACAGATTGTTAACAATGGAGCCAGAATGTGAATATGAGCTCCCTGGCTTCAGAGAACTTGTTCTTAACCACAGTACTGTTCTTCTTCATGGGAATGTAAACTTCTGGGCCAGATGTTGCAGTGCATCAGGTCAAGCCACCCCTTGGAGACACCCACATCGCACCTTGAAATGGCAGCTACTCTGCTTCTGATGCAGCTTCCCGTTAGTGGGTCTGGCACGCTGTGAATGATGGTTCAAGTGCTTTGTCCCTGCCACTCACTGGAGAGGCTTGGTGGCGTTCCTGCCCGCTTCCTTCAGTCTTCCCAAAGTTGTCTGTTGTGGCCATTTGGAAAGTGAGTCAGCTGGTAGAAGATTTATTTATTTATTTGAAACACTGGGCAGAAACAGAGAGAGAGAGAGCAGTCTTCCATCACTGGTTCACTTCCCAGTTGTCCACAATCACCAGGGCCAGGCCAAGCTGAAGCAAGGAACCAGGAACTTCATTCAGGTCTCCCACGTGGGTGACAGGAGCCCGTGCACATAGGCCATCTTCCACTGCTTTCCCAGGCCATTAGCAGGGAGGTGGATTGAAAGTTGAACTACCAGACAGACACTGACTTCCATATGGGAAGTTGGCATTGCAAGCAGCAGCTTTAGCTTGTATATCACAGTGCCAGCTCAAATAAATGAATCTTTAAAAAAATTGGGGGTGGGGCGGTTTGCAGCAGGATGCAGCGGGGTAGCCTGGTGGCTAAAGTCCTATCCTTGCATGCACCGGGATCCCATATGGATGACAGTTTGTGTCCCAGCTGCTCCACTTCCCATCCAGCTCCCTGCTTGTAGCCTGGGAAAGTAGTGGAGGATGGCCCAAAGCCTTGAGACCCTGCACCCACATGGGAAACTCATAGGAAGTTCCTAACTCCTGGTTCCTAGCTTCGGAACTTCTTGCCTCTTGGTACGGAGGTTTGTTGTGGTCAGTGCTATTTTCCTGGAACATGTAACTATACGTCTCACATATAAAAAATTCAATGGAAATGGTTGGAGTTTTCACCATGGCTTTTCTTAGGGAATTAATTAGGAATTAATTTGTTGCTCTAATCCTGTACTGTTCGGTAGTGCTCAGTAACTGCATGTGGCTACTGGCTGCCATATGGGATAGCACAGATGCAGAACATTCCTATCATTCTAGAAAATTCAGTCAGATAATGCTTCTCTAGTACCTCAAGGGTGGAGGAGAGCGACAGTGTAGCTAGTGCTGAGAATAAGGGGCCATTGCCAAAACTGGAGAGATCAGAAGGGATGGGGTTATGGAGAGCTTTGGATGGCAGAAGAAAGTTTAGATATTGTTTTGAAGCTAGCATTTTCTACATTGACCATTTACCAGAAGTTTTTGATAAATTTGTTTAAAATTTCAGGTGTCTGAAGGTTTGATTTAGTAGTTTAAAATGTGTCCCCCCCCCTTTTTTTTTAACATTGCAAGAACATATAAAATATGCTATCTTAGTCATTTCTAATACCGTGATATAGTGGTGTCAGGTACATTCATTTTACACAACAGAACCCTGGAACTTGTTTACCTTGCAAAACAAACTATATCCAAGGAACAAGAGCTGTTTCTGTGCCCTCCTATCCTGGGTCTTTGATAAACACCATTCTGTTCTCTGTTTTGAAGAGTTTGACTAGTCTGAATACCTCATGTAAGTGGAATCATACAGTTTTTCTTTCTGTGGTTGGTTCACTTTATGTAGTCTAATTCCTTAAGATTCATTCAAGATTTTAACATATAACATTTTTCCTCTTTTACAAAAACTGCTTATTTATTATTTGAGAAAGCAGAGAGACAGGGAGACAGATCTTTTGGCTTGGTTCTCTCAAATGTCTGCGGCAGCAGGGCTTGGCCAGGCTGAAGTCAGCAGCCTGGAACTCTATGCAGATCTCCTATGAGGGCAGCAGGAACCCAGCTGCTTAAACCAACACCTGCTGCCTTCCAGGGGCACGTTAGCAGAAATTTGGACTTGGGGGCAGAGCCCTGTGACATGTACCCAGCCACTGCAGTGTGAGATATGGGTGTCTCAGGTGGTGTCTTGGGCATTACACCAAATGTCAGTTGTCATTTTTCTTTTTGAAAGGATCATGTTTCATTCACTCGTCAGTGGGCATTGGGTTGCTTCTATCTCTTGGCTGTTGTAACTGGTACCGCAGTGAACATAGGTGTCCAAATATCTCTTTGAGATTGATCCTATTTTGAATTATTTTAGGTACTCAGAAATAGGGTTACCAGCTCATGTGATAACTATTTTTGAAGAACATCCATGGTGTTTTCCATTTTGATTGCATCATTTAGTATTCCTATCAATAATACATTAGAACTCCACTGCCTCTGCAACTTCACTGGGTATTTCTGGGTTTTTTGTTTTATGTTTGTTTTAAATAGTGTCCGTTCTGTGAGTGTGGGATAGTTAGTATCTTATTGAAGTTTTGACTTACATTTCGCTGGTGGTTAGCAGTGTTGAATATCTTTACATCTTTCGTATGCCTTTTGGCCATTTGTGTGTCTTCTTTGTAGAAATGCCTGTCTATAAGTCTTTGGCCCATTTTTAAAAAGATTTATTTATTGTATTGGAAAGGCAGATGTGCAGAGAGGAGGAGAGACAGAGAGGAAGATCTTTCGTCTGATGATTCACTCCACAAGTGGCCACAACGGCCGGTGCTGTGCCGATCCGAAGCCAGGAGCCAGAAACTTCTTTCCGGGTCTCCCACGTGGGTGCAGGGTCCCAAGGGTTTTGGGCTGTGCTCTGCTGCTTTCCCAGGCCACAAACAGGGAGCTGGACAGGAAGCGGGGCTGCCAGGATTAGAACCAGTGCCCACATGGGATCCCAGGGTGTTCAAGGTGAAGACTTTAACCATTACAATGTTGCGCTGGGTCAAACTTTGGCCCATTTTTAAATTGCATTATTTGTAAAGCTGCATTTTAAATAAGTGCCCTGGATGGCTCTGATGGAGAGTTCTAGTGAGTGGGTAGCAGCCGTGATAGAGAATGAGGAAGTCTGCCTCCCACAGCCTGCGTTAGATTCTTAGCATCATACACTCTCCAGTGTGATTTTGCTTTATTTTGTATACATGCACCATTAAGCCTCAGACTAGACAGGTGCTTTCCTGGAGTGTCTGTCTCCCTGAGTCCTGAAGTCATCCTCCTTTGCATTTCCTGAGCCTTTACCATCTTCTCATTTATTTGATTTCATCAAGAATATTTTCTGCGTTTTAGTGCTACTGGCAGGAATCTACCTCTTCATTATTCCATCCTCTATTTTCTCTCAGTTTTTCTTCAGCTTTGTCACATAAAATGCTGCCTGATCCTGTGCCCAAGCCTGCAACCCAGTGCATTCTTTAGCCTTTGCATCAAGCAGGAGCGCTTCTGCCATGTTTTTCTAAGACCGTCTGTCCTGAGACCGAGAATTTGGCCTGGCCTGCTGCAGAGCTGACTCAGAGCCATCGATCTCCCCCTGCAAGAGCCCAGTAGTCTTCAAGCTAACCAGCAAGTGGAGCATCTGTCTCGTGCTTTAGGCAGAAGAGCAGCCTGGTGGACAGTCTTCTGGCTGCAAGTCCAGAGTCCTGAAGTCCACTTCTGCATCCTTCTGGCTTGGCCTGTGACTCGATCTGTCTATTTTTAGTTTCCAAAAAGAAAGAATGAATTAATGGATCTTTGAGTTCCTACCAAACTCTGATATTGTTTAGTTCAATTCAGTGAACATTCTGTGTACTGTGATATGCTTGACTCTGTATTAGCCAGTGGGTTCCCTTTCAGAGTTCATAGTCCAGGAGGAAGGCAGTTGCAGAGACAACTAGATCCTCTCACTTGAATCGGGTTTAGAATGGCGTTGTTACTGAGTGTATTTGGATCAGAACATGGTGATTAGTTGTAGCTGGAAGCAAGATCTATGAAGCCTCACATAGGAGTGTGAGCATTTATTCGGTCCTGTCTGCATCTGTGCTTTGTTCTTCCTGCCTCCTTCCCCACTTAAGTTCCAAAGCTATTTCCTTCTTAGACTCTGCGTACCTTCATGGTAAATCATGTTCGTCCTTGGTAGAACAAACTGAGAAATGTAAACACGAAAAATAGCCCTAAAAACTAAAAGCACATACACATTGTCACAGTGACCTTTTCTTGTTTCTCTTCTCTGGACCCTGTAATAACTGTGTAGGTGTCCAGTTTTCCTGTAAAATTTTAAAAGATTTTTATTTCTAACTAACAAAAACAGAGACAGAAGAACATACAGAAGAAAAGATCTTCCATCTGCTAGTTCATTCCCCAAGTGACTGTAATGACCAGAGCTGAGCCGATCCAAAACCATGAGCCTGGAGCTTCTTCTGGTCTTCCATGTGGGTGCATGGTCTCAGGGCTTTGAGCCATCCTGTGTTGCCTTCCCAGGCCAAAGGGGAGCTGGATGGGAAGTGGAGCAGCGAAGACACAAACCTAAGCCCATATGGGATCTTAGTGCATGCAAGGTGATGATTTAGCTATTGAGCAATTGCACCAGACCCCACAATTAGGATTTTAAGCATTTAGTGCTTGGGTCTTGGTTCTGCTACCAGATCATCAGCTCTATAAGAATAGAGAGTATGTAGCAGCCTCTCATCATCTGTGTGTCCTCCAAGTGTTTTGCATACAGAATAATATAGAGCAGAGTGTCGTATCTCTTGCTCTGATATGAGTGCTGTATTTGCTTATTTTTTTCCAGGGCATGATATTTATGGTTTTTGGTGGTTAATTTATAATGTTGAGTCGTCTTTTTGTCTATCCCAATCCTCGTTTTTGCCTCAATATTCTGCTTGGCTTTTAGGTCATAGAGCATTTTGACATGAGGAAAGATCATTGGGTTTAGGGTATCATGAGTAAGGTAAAGTCTGGACAAACTGCGTCTTTTCTTTTAGGTTTTTTGGTTTTGTTTGGAAAATAGACTCTAAGGCCAACCTTTCTTATATTAAGTAGTAAGACCATAGGGATTTTTTTTAATGTTTATTTTTACTGAAGAGGCAGATTCACAGAGAGAAGGATAGATAGAGATAGAAAGATCTTACATCTACTGGTTCACTCCCCAAATGTTGGCAATGGCTGGAGCTGAGCTGATTTGAAGCCAGGAGCTCCTTCCAGGACTCCCACATGGATACAGGGTCCCAAGGCTTTGGGCCATCCTCTGTTGCCTTTCTAGGCCACAGGTAGGGAGCTGGATGGGAAGTGGAGCAGCGGCAACACAAACTGATATCCATAGGGCATCTCAGCACTTAAAGGGGGAGTGTTCTAGGGGTCAGAGCCATTACACTGGGCTGCTAGAAGAATTTTGTTGGATTTTTTTTTAATTGGAAAAGCAGATCAGATTTACAAAGAGAAGGAAAAACAGAGAGAAAGATCCTCCATGTGCTGATTCACTCCCTAAATGACTGCAGTGGATTGAGTGGAGCCGATCCAAAGCCAGGAGCCTTGAGCCTCTTCCAGGTCTGCCATGCTGGTGCAGGGTCCCATGGCTTTCCCAGGTCACAAGCAGGGTGAGAAGTGGAGCAGCCAGGACATGAACTGGCACCCACATGGGATCTCAGCACATGCAAGGGAAGGATTTAGCCATCGTGCTGGGGCCCTAAGAATGTTTTTTTTTTTTTTAAGTGTGGCTGTCTTTTAGTGCTTGGAATTTAATAAATATTTACTTGGTCTCTGTCATATGATCTGTTCTGTGCTGGAGGAATAGAGGGAAGAATCAGACATGACTGTAATCCTCTGACAGTGTTTTACACCATTGACTGCAAAATGAAGAAGAGGAAGTAGAGCAGTGAACAGAGATGAGTGTGAGGAGGAATTGAGGAAAATGTGTGAATGTTGGATGTGCTGGCTTTGGGCGTTTAGCTTACCTATGAAGATCTGTTCTGTGCCAGCTGTACTCAGGATGTTGTTGGGGTGAAAGATCTGAATCCTGTCTATGGGATGAAGTTGGAGAAAGCATCAGCGTTCAGCCAGCAGTTATCCTTTTTATATAACAAGCAACAGTGTAGTGCAAAAAAAAAAAGAATGGGAAAGATGAGTTCAAATCCCTTTCATCACTTGCAGGATATACATCCTTGTGTGTGTTACATCATGTTGCTGGAGACTCACTTTTGTCACAAGTGAAAACAGGATAAACACTGCCAACAATCAGCCCATCACGTTAGAGCACATTTTTGGATGCCTTCTCTGTACTAGTTGGAGTCTGAGGTTGCAGAAATAAAGGACAGTTGCCCAGGAACTCTCAGTGCAGTGGGAAGAATTGTGTCTTGACAGAAGATGAAGTAGAGCGGTGGGAAAGCATCCTTTGATTGTGAGCGCCATATGCACGAACACTCAAGCTTGCATCACTAGAATGGTGTTTATTATCATAAATGATTTCCCCTATGATCTCTTCTCTGTTTGTGATTCTCTCCATGGGCTACTTTTCTCATTTCCTGTTAGCTTCTAATTTGCCACTTTGCCCAGCTGTTCGGATGTGTATGGGAGGGGGATGCTTGCACATGTGTATGTTTTCATTGTCAACAGCTGGTCCCTGAAGGCTCAGGATTATTATGAAGAGTAAATATAATAGCGGCAGTGAGGCCAGGTGGGATTAGCATCTGACATGCAGGAGACAGTGACTAATGGGAGATTTTATTATCATGAGCTTTTGTGTCATTGGAGTCATAGAATAGGGGGTGCCACTCAAAGGCTTTGTACAGGGTGCTGCTCTAGTAGCACTGAGGTACGGCAGTGGACAAAACAGGAGAATTCCTGTCAGCATGGAGCTTCCATTTCACTAGAAAAGACATCATTAACAAGATGAAAAATAAAGTATTAATTGAGCCTGATGCAGTAGCCTAGCGACTAAAGTTCTTGCTTTGCACACACCAGGATCCTATATGGGTACCGGTTCTAATCCCCGCAACCACAGGAGGCTGCCGTGGGGACAGTGAGTGGGCTCAAGCAGCACAGGAGGCAATCATAGGAACATTGATTGAAAAAATTGTGCAAGATTGATTCCTGGAACCAAGGGTTGCTGGCAGGGCTTGTTACTCTTTGTGATATGGTCCCAAAAGCAGGAAACTGGCAAAGCATTTTGTATAGAACTATAAAGAACAGGTTAGCAAACATATGCAGGCCTGAACCAAAGTGACTCCATTTAGTGACCAGATTTTATAATTTTTGCTCTGCCTTTCAATTAAGTAAAAATAGCTAAAAATGAAAAGGAGTTAGAGCCTCTGTTTAAAAAGAGAATGACACCAAAATATTGACCTGTATCTCTCTGAAAGCAGGGGTGAGGACTTCAGGGTAAATGGAGTCCAGAACAGTAGAATGTGGCAAATAGGAAAATACAGGTGCATTAAGTCATGAGATTTTCTGAGATGACCTTGAGAATACATAGATGTGGAAAAGCGACCCAGGAGTTGAACCTCGGTCACCACAGAATTTTGAACTTGAGAAGGAACAGCTAGAAAGGATAGAGGAGGAAAAAGAAAAAAGCAAACCCACTAACCCTACTCCCCCAGGTGAATGTAGTGTGTGCAAGTCATGTAAGGAACATGTGAGCATTGGGCAGAGATAAAGAAGCTGCTTGGGGCACTTGTGCCCTGTGTTGTAGCACCCAGGTTCAGGTTCAATTCCATCTTCCTGCTAATGCAGACCCTGTAAGCTGAATTCTTTGTATTTTATTGCAAAATAGAATACCTTACTATTATATACCTATAATGTATAAAATAATTAAAATGTAAAATTAAAATGTAATATTCCAAATGATGTTTTATGAAGATAAAATTTATTTTAGTGAAAAAGTAAAATATTCTGTAAAGTTACCTATAGTCTATGAGGATAAAATATCCATGAACAGTGAATAGCATGTTTAGACTTGGGTGCTCTCCCAAAGATGTCTCATTATGTATCTGCAAACATTCCAAAATGTGAAGGGTGGAAAATCCAAAACACTTCTAATCCCAAGCATTTTGGATAAGAGATAATCCACGTGTGATGATGTCCAAGGGAGATATCCTGGAGGTGGTGGTGTTTATAGTTAGGGTCTGTTGACTACTGCACTGGGCTTTGCTTTAGCATCTGATGTCCTTGTTTGTTGTCTGGCAGCCCCAAAGTACTTAGGGTATGGACTGTAGCATACTCATTTCTCCGTCCCCAGTGCTGATGCAAGCTGTGTCATCCAGGAAAGCCCTGTTGACTGCAGGAAGGGAAGAAACAAGCAAGCCTACAAAAAACCAAGACCACTGACTTCTTAAATGATTGAGAAGATTCTAAAGACTTTGTCTCCCGGGCTCTAGATTTCTTCTGACAGCTTGTTCTGCTGTGCTGTTCCTCTTCTCCCATGCTCCCTTCATTCCTTACTGCCTTTAGACACTGTTTGGACTGGCAGCTAATCTCCAAGTCAATGAAAGTAACAGTTAGTGAATAGTTAGTTCACAGGATCATCATCCCCTCTGGTCAGTATCTCTAGATTGCCTGCTGTTGTCCATCCGACACGTTTGCCTCCACTTGTTCAAAATTACGACTGTCTTTGATTTTTTAAGATTTATTTATTTTTATTGGAAAGGCAGATATACAGAGAAAGAGAGACAGAGAGAAAAATCTTTCATCTGATTCACTCCCAAAGTGGCCACAATGGCCATAGTTGAGGTAATCAAAAGCCAGGAGCCAGGAGCTTCTTCCAGGTCTCCCACACTGGTACAGGGTCCCAAGGCTAGTGGTCACCTTGGGAATTACATATGTATCTTGTTAAAATATACTGTAATATCTACTAAAAATACAAACTAACTGAATTCCAGTCAAATTAAAACTTGTTTCCATTGATATCATTTCCATATTCTTTTCTCTTGTTTTAGTTAAAATGTTATCATAAGGTCAACAATATAGTTTTATGGTTAAGTAAATTAAGGTAATGGCTAAAACCTCACCTTGTATATGGTAGGATCCCATATAGTTGCTGGTTGATTGGTTTGTGTCCTGGCTGTTCTCCCTGCTTGTGGCTTGGGAAAATAATGGAGGACAGCCCAAAGCCTTGGATACTTCACCTGTGTAGGAGGCCTGGAAGAGCCCCTAGCTCCTAGCTTTGGATTGGTTCAGCTCCAGCTGTTGTAGCCATTTGGGAAGTGAACCAGTGGATGGAAGATCTTTCTTTCTCTCCTTCTCTCTGTGAATATGCCTTTCCAATAAAAATAGATAAGTCTTTTTAAAAATGTATACATACCTATTTCAGTCAGTTAGGATTTAAAATTACTGTTTTGTGTATATCTTTATATTTGCACCAATTTGAATCCTGATTATCACTTTCTTTTGGCCTTAGTATTTCTTTAATATTCTTTACATGGCAGGTTCCTAACAATGAATTTTTCCCATATTTATCTGAGAATTTCATTATTTCGCCTTCTTTTCTCTCTCTCTCTCCATATATATATGTGGAATCTCATATATATATATGTATATATATGAATATATTATTTTTTTACAAGAGTTGCGGGGAAAGGAGAGACAGATAAAGAGAGAGTAGAGAGAGAGAGATCCTCCACCCACTGGCTCACTCCATAACGACCACGGCTGGGCCAGTCCAAAGCTAAGATCCAGTAGCTTCTTTTGGGTCTCCCACACGGGTTTAGGAACTAAAACACTTGATCCAGCTTCTGCCACTTCCTCAGGTCATTAGTAGGGAACTGGATTGGAAATAGAACAGCTGGAACTTGAACCAGCCATCCATATGAGATACTAGTGCTGCAGGCTGAGGCTTAACATGCTATGCCATGGTGGCATCATCCCTGCCTTCAGTTTCAAATAGTTTTGTTGGGAGCCCGGCACTGTGTCCTAGCGATAAAGTCCTCGCCTTGAACGCACTGGGATCCCAGCAGCTCCACTTCCCATCCAGCTCCCTGCTTGTGGCCTGGGAAAGCAGTCGAGGATGGCCCAAAAGCCTTGGGACCCTACACCCGCTTGGGAGACCTGGAGGAAGTTCCTGGCTCCTTGCTTCGGATTGGCACAGCAGTGGCCATTGTGATCACTTGGGGAGTGAATCATCGGATGGAGGCGTTTCCTCTCTGTCTCTCTTACTCTCTATATCTGCCTTTCCAATAAAAATAAATAAATCTTTAAAAAACAAAAAAAAAATTAGTTTTGTTAGGTTTAAAATTCTTTAGGTGAGGGATTGGGGCAATGGGACAGCATGTGAAGCAGCTTGCAGCACCAGTATCCAATGTCAGAAAACACTTTTATCTCTTGACTACTCTGCTTCTGATCCAGCTTTCTTCCAGCTTTCTACCAAAGTGCCTGGGAGGCAGCAGATGGTGGCTCCTTTTTTTTTTTAATTTTAATTTTAATTTTTGTGTTAGTCATTCTAACTGGGGTGAACTGTTTTTTAATATGGTTCAGTAGAAGGTTTTTCCTTTACTTTTGAAAGACTTATTTGTTTGAAAGAGTTACAGAAAGAGTTACTCCCTGAATGGCCACACTGGCCAGGACTGGGTTAGGCTAGGCCAGACCAGAGTCAGCAGCCAGGAGCTTCTTCCAGGTCTCCTACATGTGTACACTTGAGCCAACTTACACTACTTTCTCATGTGCATTAGCAGGGAGCTGTAGCACAAGTGGAACATCCAGGCCTCAAGTTGATGTCTGGTCGGGTTGCTGACCTTGTAAATGATAGCTTTTAATCCGTTACGCCACTGTCAGCCTCTGCTCGATAGTTTTGTTTTTTTTTTTAAGTATACATTTATCAGTTTGATAAATGCTTTTGGTTGATTTTCAGAAACTGTCAGGGTTTGCTTTTGACTTTTTTTTTCCATTTTTTAAAAATACTTATTTATTTTATTGGAAAGGCAGATCAGATTTACAGAGAAGAGACAGAGCTCTTCCATCATCTGGTTTACTCCCTACACTGCTGCCATGAAACCAGGAGCTGAGCCAATCCAAAGCCAGGAGTCAGGAACCTCCTCTGGTTCTCCCACATGGGTGCAGGGTCCCAAGGCTTTGGGCCGTCCTTGACTGCTTTCCCAGGCCACAAGCAGGGAGCTGGTTGGGAAGTGGAGCAGCCAGGACACAAAACAATACCCACGTGAGATCCCAGCGGATGCACAGTGAAGATTTAATCACTAGGCCATCACACTATGCCCATTTTATTCAGTTTTTATTTTTTGACAAAGTTTTCTGAGCACTTGAGCTATTCTAAAAGTTCCACTTTCTTGTTTATTTTTGGCATTTTTATTATTTAAGTTTAAATTTTTCCCAGCTAGACCATAATCTCCTTTGTGCAGACACTGTTTTGCCTGTAGTGTTCATCCTAGAAGACATTAAGCCTTTAAGCTTTAAGTTCTTTATCTGTCAAATGAAATTAATCTTTGCATTGCATACTTCAAAGAATCAAGTAAGATAATGATTGAAATCTCACTGTAAAGCATAAAGCATTTTTAAGTGACAGAATCTTGTAAAATTCCAAAGTAGTTTGAAATCTAAAGTGCTAATTATAAATGTATTTGCTTACTGTTTCACTCCCACAAATACCCACAGTGATCAGGTCTGGGCCAGACTGGAGGCCTGGAGCAGAGAACTCAGTGCGGTTCTCATGCTTGAGACCTGGAAAGAACCACTGGGGCTGTTATCACTGCTGCCTCCCACGAGCTGCATCAGCAGGAAGATGCAGACAGGAGCTGGTACTCCAGTGTGGGACGCAAGTACCTTAACTGAATTTTTTTTTTAAGATTTATTTATTTTTATTGAGAAGACAGATTTACAGAGAGGAGGAGAGACAGAAAGATTCTCCATCTGCTGGTTCACTCCCAAAGTGGCCACAAAAGCTGGAGCTGGGCCCGGCACGATGGCCTAGCAGCTAAAGTCCTCACCTTGAATCCGCCAGGGTCCCATATGGGCGCCGGTTCTAATTCTGGCAGCTCCACTTCCTATCCAGTTCCCTGCTTGTGGCCTGGGAAAGCAGTCGAGGATGGCCCAAAGCTTTGGGACCCTGCACCCGCATGGGAGACCTGGAAGAGGTTCCTGGTTCCAGGCTTCGGATCGGTGCAGTACCGGCCATTGCGCTCACTTGGGAAGTGAATCATCGGGCGGGAGATCTTCCTCTCTGTCTCTCCTCTCTGTATATCTGACTTTGTAATAAAAATAAATAAATCTTAAAAAAAAAAAAAAAAAAGCTGGAGCTGAGCTAGATCCGAAGCCAGGAGCCTCCTGTGAGTCTCCCACCTGGGTGTAGGGTCCCAAGCCTTTGGGTCATCCTCTACTGCTTTTCCAGGCTGAAAGCAGGGTCCTGGATGGGAAGTGGAGCAGCTGGGACATGAATCACCTTCCATGTGGGATCCCAACACTTGAAGGGAGAGGATTAAGCAATTGAGCCATTGAACTGGGCCTCTTAACTGGGATCTTAACCACTAGACTAAATGCTATACACACCTATCGTGTAAATTACATTTCTAACCTTTCACCCTTAATCTGTGTTTTGTTTTGCTTTGTTTACCATTTTATGCTACACATTTTGAAAGAAATCCTCTAGGTATTCTGAAGGCAAGTGTAAGCCACTTGCAAATCCTGGGCTGGAAGTCAAGGAATAGAAAGCAGCTTTGCCAAGAGTGAAATCTTTAGCTTGTTTCCCCTCTCAGCACTACCTGTTCTCCAAGATAAGCTCCCAGAGGAGGCTTGTCTGGGCATTGCGAGTTGATACTGAAGAAAGGTGAAACCAGTACTTGACTGGGATATGCCAGGAAGTGCCAAGCATCTTGGAGCTTTTTTTTTAAGAGTTGTCTTTGAGAGAAACATGTCAGGTGATTCATTATGCAGTCAACTGTGATTTAGTGTTTATTATGTGCCAGATAATGTGTCCTGGGCATAAAAACCAAAATAAGTAGAATTCTGTTCTTATAGAATTTATTCTTGTGAAAGTATGTTAGGCTGTTAAATGTTGCCACGGTTTGGATGTTTGAACCTTCCCAAAAGTCAAGTTAAATGCACTTGCCCTTTAAAAGTGTTGAGAGTTGAGGCTTGTAGGAGGTAGTTAGGCCCTGAGCAGTGCCTTTTCTCTCCTGGGGATATGTCCTCTTCTGCCACTGGATGATGCAGAAAAAAGGCCCTTACCACATGCCAGAACTTGAGAATTTTGTCATTTGTGTCCATTATAAATCATCCATCCTCAGGTAATCTTTTCCAGCAGGTGAAAGCAGACTGACAGGCATCCACAGGAAAAATAAAACAGAACTAGAGGTTTGAAAGAGTGAAGGAATGTGCCATTTTGGCTCCCCAGGGAGAAGGGTATTTAGTGTGAGAAAGTGCAAGTGGAAAGATCCTGAAGAAGCAAGAACATGCCTGTTGTGTTCAGCAAACAAGGAGATCATTGTGATTAGAGAGGAGAAAACAAGGGGTGGTAGTAGGAGTTGAAACCAGAGAGAGAACAACAAGGCCAGATCGTGTAAGGCCTTTATAGGCTTTTATAAAGACAGTTTTATTCTAAATAAGTCAAAAAGCCATTGTAAATTATAATTACTGGCACAAGTAACATGTATACTTCGTGTGGTTCAGCCCCATGACGCAGAATAGCTTAACTCTAGAGACATAGGTGAGCAGGACTTGCATGGTTGTCTCACTGTGTGAGTGAAATCAGATCAGATGGGAGCACATCTAGGCAGCTGGCAGGAATAGAAGTCAGGCAGATTCTGCTTTTGTTATCCTGCAACTGCCCGTTGTGCTCCCAGCAGGCGCCCAGCAGGTGCCAAGCACTGTGGTGGATATGAACTACTTCCATGTGGGGTCTGTCAGGGACCAAGCAGAGCACAGGGGTTTAAAGAAAGATTGAAGGCCTGATACTCCAGAGGAGAATCTAATGTAGCGCAGTGGAAGTAGCTTAGGCGTGGTGATCTGAGAGTGCTGGACTGGAAGCTGCCTTTCCTCACTTCTTAGTGATGAGCCCTTGAATAAGCAGTTCATTCCTCTACACTTAAGCTTCCTTACGTGCAATTTAGCAAAAACAATAGCTGTTTTTCAAGGTTCTTGTGACCTAAGAAGCCATAAGGATCTCATGTGTCCTCAGAACATTTGTGTCACATGATTGGTGTTCAGTAAATGGTACCTGCTGATTGTAGAGGTAATATTTGTATTAGTGCTAATGGTTAACTCTTAGCAAGTGTTTATTGTGTCAAGCATTATTCCAAGCAGAAACTCCTAGGCTTCTCCTGTGTTAGTACAAATCCAGATTACTTTAAAACCTCCTCCTCTCTAAGTTCTCATCCCACTGACCTGCATTTTTATTATTCTGGTTTCTTAAAGTCATCCTTGATGTCTTCTTCTCATACTACATGTTTAATTCGTTAGCAGCTCCTGTCAGGTTGATCTTCCAAAAATGACTGCTTCCTATCACCACCATCGCCATCATCACCCTAGTTCAATCAGCTTATCTTTCGTTAATATTTCAATAGATGCCTCACTGATTGCCTGCCTGCCATCAGATCCCAGCATATCAGTCAGAGTAATCTTAAAATGAAATCAAATCATGTCACTCTTCTGATCAAAACACTCTTAGTGGCTTTCTTTCCATCTGGATTAGTCAGGGTTTGCCAAAGAGATGGAGCCACCAGGATGTGCATGAAGGTGGAGGGGTAGATTTATTAGAGAAGTTGGTTTGTATGATTATAAGGAGTCCTGTGAAAGGCTGACTGCATGCTAGAAACTCTGGAATACTGATAAATATCTCAGTCGCACTTCATAGGCCTTAGAATCAAGAAAGCTGGGCCCGGCACGATGGCCTAGCAGTTAAAGTTCTCGCCTTGAACGTGCTGGGATCCCATATGGGCACCGGTTCTAATCCCGCCAGCTCCACTTCCCATCCAGCTCCCTGCCTGTGGCCCAGGAAAGCAGTCGAGGACGGCCCAAAGCTTTGGGACCCTGCATCCGTGTGGGAGACCTGGAAGAAGTTCCTAGCTCCTGGCTTCGGACCAGCATAGCATCGCCTATTGTACTCACTTGGGAAGTGAATCATCGGAAGGAAGATCTTCCTCTCTGTATATCTGACTTTCCAATAACATAAATAAATCTTAAAAAAAAAAAAAAAAAAACCAAGAAAGCTAATGGTTTAACTCCCAATCCAAGACTGAAAATCTGAAAACCAAGAATGCCAGTGGCAAAAAATCTTGGGACTCAAAGGTCTGTAATCCTGGAATGGTGATGTTTAAGGCAGCAGAGATCACATCCATCCCAGTGCTCATGTTCACCTTTGAATTTGTTCTCTGAGCTCCCGGCATAGTGGACACTGCCCACCCACACTGACAACCGGTGTCAGCCCCCAATCCATTCAAATTCACACACTAACCACTTCTGGAAGTACCATCATAGCTCACCTAAAATAATGCTTTACCAAGTTTCTGGGTATTCGTTAATACATTTAAAATAAGCCATCTTACTGTGTCACAAAGAATACAAAACCTGTGTATTGGGCAACAAGGCCTTGCATGCTATGGCCCTCGTTACCTGTGTGGTCTGACTTCCCACACTTACTGTTCATTTTCTCCACTCCTGCTAGACTGTCTCCGAACTTTCTCGAGTGTACTTCCGCTTCAGAGTGTTTGCATTTGCTGTTTCCTCTGCTGAGATAATTGCCCCTCAGATACATACGTGGTTTGCTTTTTCAGCCTCTGGATTTCATCATAGCACTTATTGCCAGCTAATATGCATTATGTTTTATTTCTTAGAAGATTCTTCTTCCCTCTCAACTAGAACAGAGACAGGAATTTTTGTTGTTCATGGTCACTGCTGTATTTCAATTCCTCTGTTGAACTTAATGTGAGAGAAACAAAACTCAAGATTGAAAATCTAAGGCAGGGGGTCCCCAAAACTTTCTTGGCAATTTAACAGCATAGATTCCTGAGCTACATTCCAGACAGGTCTACTCAGATTCTCTAATCATTTTTTTTTAAGTTGGGTTTATCTTTTTATTGTTCACATATAAGAGTTCTTTATGTAGCCTGAATACATATCTTCTATCAGATATTTGATCTGAAGATATTTCCTTTCACTTCATGGTTTGTTCTTCTGATTTTTTGGTGGTGCTCTTTAAGACACAGAAGTTTTCATTTGGATTAATACAGTTTTGTTGTGTTGTGTATGTATTTGGTATCATGTGTATGAAAACATTGCCACATCCAAGAGTATGAAGGTGTATGGCTAGTTCACTTCCCGCCTTGCTAAGAGTGTTTGGCTCATGCATTTGGGCAGTGACTCATTTGCTTGCTAGTCTTAACTCTGTTCCTTACTTACGTTGTGACCTGGATTGATCATTTACCTATTCTCAGCTTATTTTCTCATCTATAAAATGAGAAATAAAGTTATTTACGTTTGTGGCTACTTCCTGCTCTCTATTCTGCTATTTTTCTGAAAAATACTCTCTTAAATGAGTGATATCATGTGAATATTTAAGTTTAATTAAAAGAAAAGTTGAGGACTCAGTATTTCCATCATTGCAGAAATTTTTGTTGGGCAGGATTGCTCTGAAGTCTTCCAACTGGTAAACAACACACGGGAACTGTGTAGCCTGGCCTACTTTTATAGTATGTTATAGCATATATATCTCAATTTTTCTAAAGATTATTTTATTTGGAGAGCCAGTATGATGGCTCAACTAGCTAGTCCTCCATCTGCTAGCAATGGAGGATGCCCCAAAGCCTTGGGACTCTGCACCCACATGGGAAACCTGAAACAAGCTCCTGGCTCCTGTCTTCGTGTCGGCTTAGCTCCAGCTGTTGCAGTTACTTGAGTGAACCAGTGGATAGAAGATCTCTCTCTCTTTCTCTCTCTTTTTCTGTATCTCTGACTTTATAATGAAGATAATTAATCTTTCTTTTTAAGACTATTTTATTTTTATTTGACTGCAACTGCTGGAACCGAGTCTATCTGAAACCATGAGTTTCTGGATCTCTGACATGAGTGCAGGTACCCAAAGATTTGGGCCCTTCTGTGCTGCCTTCCCAGGCTGTTAGCAAGGAGTTGGATTGGAAATAGAGCCTTTGGAAATCATCCGGTGCCTACACTGATGCTGGCTCCACAGGTGGAGGAGTGGGCTGCTATGCCTTTGGTGTCAACCCCAAGTATCTCAGTCTTTATTTCAAGTTCTTGCCCCCACAGAAATTAAACATTCAAAGCAGAACTGTAAATAAGGTACATAAGAGAGAGAGCCATCTTTATTTGAGAGTGAATATATGTTCTCACCTGAGTGTAGGCTACCCCAAATTGAGAGGCACCTGTCTGTCGTAAGTGGACCAGAGAACAGAGTAGGGGGTGGGGTGTTGGGAGGCCAGAGAAGAACCTATAGCGTGCTCTAGAAGAAAAGAGACAAGGAGGGGCCCTCCCGTATTATCAGCCTCTCTTGTGAGATGGGGGTGGTATCCCGTATCCTAATCAAGCACCTAAGCACAGAGTGGAATTTAGGGTACCTGAGGCTTTTGGGGAGTAACTTATAGCTCAGCTTTTCTAAACTAACTTCCACATCAGTGAAGAATTGACTACAAAACTAAGAGAACTTTTATTGAGTGATGAAAATACCTTGATTGTAGTGGTATTTGTACGGCTGAATTTATTTTTCAGGACTTACAGAATCATATGCCCGAAGAAAGTTGTCATTAAAAAAAGAAAGCATCTTTTCCACGTGTTTTATTCTTTTCCATTTTGCAGTAAGAACCAGCTGAGACTCAGGCAGGCTAAGGGACATGGCTCTGCTTCCACAGGTGATATGTGACACTTCCAGGAGTTAAACCTGTGTCTGCTTGACTGTGGAGTTTGTGATCTTCCTCACAGTCTTCTCGCCTGCCCCTGAATCTGTTGACTCTCCTGCAGCAACCAGCAGCTGTACTCTTGACCAGCTCCCCAAGAGTGACTGAGGAACATATCTATTTAACTTTTTGAACCACTCCCACAGCAGGACTTGCTTCCCGATCTGTTGCTGGGTGCCTGACTTCAGCAGAGGCTGCAGGCTGAGTCTCTCTTGTGAAGCAACAGGAGACAAGTTTCAAAGCTGAGCTGCTTTTGTTATGAAAAACAGTTTCACACTTTGTTCAGTCCGCACCTCAGAGAGGCTTCTCAGTAGGAGAGTGCTCCTTTGCTTACTGAGCCAGTTGTGCTGCTTAGCAAAGGTCCTAGAGCATTTTGTGCTACTATAATGGAATGCCAGTGATTGGATGATTTGTGGTGATAGTCTGGGAACCTGGGAAGTGCAGTAGTCATGCGTTAGTGTTTGGCAAAAGCCTTCTTGCTGCAGCATCCCACGACAGAAGTGTGGATGGACAAAGAGAAGGCAAGGAACCTGGCACAATGGTCCATTGGCTAATCTTTGAGAAAGCAGTCGCGGACGACCCAAGGCCTTGGGACCCTGCACCGATGTGGGAGACCTGGAAGAGGTTCCTGGCTTATTGGCTCAGCTCTGGCTGTTGTGGACACTTTGGGGGTAAACCAGCAGACAGAAGGCCTTTGTCTCTCCTTCTCTCTGTAAATCTGTTTCCAGTAAAATAAACAAATAAATAAATGTTTAAAAGAGCAGGGGTGGGGAAAGGGAGAGAGAGCAAGAAAGGGGAAGAAGGAATCAAACTTGCCATTTTATAAAGAACCTATTCTGATAACCACAGTGCTAGCCACTCAAAGAGGGCATATTCCTCCTGGCTGAATCACCTCTTTTTTTTTTTAAGATTTATTTGTTTTTTTATTGGAAAGGTGAATATGCAGATGCAGGAGAGACAGAGAGGAATATCTTCTGTCAGATGGTTCACTCCCAAGCGGCCACAACGGCTGGAGCTGAGCCAATCCGAAGCCAGGAGCCAGGAGCTTCTTCTGGGTCTCTCAGGCAGGTGCAGGGTCCCAAGGCTTTGGGTCGTCCTCGACTGCCTTCCCAGGCCACAAACAAGGAGATTGGCGGGAAGCGGGGCTGCTGGGATTAGAACAGGCGCCCATATGGGATCCTGGCACATGCAAGGCGAGGACCCTAACCACTATGCTATCGCACTGGACCCCTGAATCACCTCTCGATTAAGTTTCCAGCACTTGGCATTTCTGTCGATACGTTCAAACCTTTGCAGCAATTTGTCTGCCATACTCCTCCTCTTAGGCAGAAAAAGAGAACCACAAGTCAAGGAAAATGTATCGGCAATCACCTGTGTAACCATTGTCACCTCATGACTTTTCACAACTGCATATCACTTTATAGTCCGCTGAGTGTTTAGTGTCTGTGATCACTCCTGATTCAGTGCCTTGTGAGGAGAGTTTGTATAGTCAGGAAAAGTGTTATTTGAGTGTATTCAATTTATTTTTGGTGCAGAAAACTTTGAAACCATGCACATGAAAAGCCTCCTAAAATTAGTTGGTGAAAAAATATATTTAATAAAAAAAACTATCCATTGATTTTTAAAATGTTTTGGGCTGTGCTCTGCACACTGGATGCCTTCAGGAAGTTCTCTCTGGAATTCACTAGTGGTATTTCCCCTTTTACCTGTCTGAGGCCCCCAGCTTCCTCTCCTTGAAAATCCATCTTTCCTCCAACTCTCATTTCAGAACCCCAAGACAAAGTAGTTAATTTCAGAGCAGTTGTCAAGTCAGCTGTTTACTGCCTGCCTTCAACATTTAACTTGTTTCCTGTCCTAAGGTGCTGCACAAGAAGTTAATGACCTAAAAAATCGCCCATCTATCATGTGAACCCTGTTAGGAGGGAATCGTTTAGTTTTTATGAAGTGTAAATAATATATTTGGAGACACGTTTTTCAAACAAGTGTCTGCCTGCATGTGAGAAATTGCTCCCTAAGCAAGGTGGGACAAATTGCTGGCTAATAAGGCTTAATGACAGAGTTTCCATTAATCAGAATGGAGAATGTGCTTCATTAAGCTAATTAACAGAGCACTTGTGCAAGTAATACTGCATCTGGATTTCCAAGTTTCTCTCTGAATAAATTTGGAAAGACATCTTGGCCATGTTTCCCTGTTTGCTTTAAAATGATCAATGTTAATAAGATCCCAATTGCTTTTTAAAGCTTCCAAGAACCAAAATCTTGTCCTCTGCAGGTGCCAGGGTTGGGTGAGACCCTTGCTGCACTTCTTGCTTGTCAGCAGGCTCCTCTGCTCCCCAGGGAACTGGAGGAGCACACCCTGCCAGCTCTTGTTCTCATCATGAGGAACGTTTCCCAAAGACCTTAGCCTGATTTCCATTTACACCAGGACACTAAATTAACCAGTGTCACACAGTATGCTTGCTGGCAGAGCTGTCTGTGCATTAGTAGGATTAACATTAAGCTGAGAGCCCAAATGCATGGTTTAATACTAAGTTATATCATTTGTGTTTCCTCAGTATGGCCTAGCAGTTAAAATGCCTGTATCCTCTATTGGAGTGCCTGGGTTTGATTCCCAGTTCTGGCTCCTGAGTCTAACTTTGTGCTAAAGCAGAGCCTGGGAGGCAACGGAGACAGGCAAGTGATTGGGCTCCTGTCACACACATGGGGGCCTGGGTTGAGTTTCTGGCTCCCAGTTTTGGCCTGGCCCCGCCCTGCCTTGGCCATTGAGGGCATTCGGGGACGCAGTCAGCAGATAGTTGCTTTTTTCTTTTTTTCTCAAATTATAAAATTTAAGAAGTATGTAGCATACAGCTGAATAAAAATAAATGGACTTTTTGTTTAATCCTATTTCTGTTGTACTATGATGCTTCCCTTTGTGTATAATCTGAAGATTATAGAGAAGCTGATGTCAGGGGGAGTGAGCAGTCAGTAACCACTGCTGTTTTCTTTGTTTTCTCTGTAGGATCCTCAGTCTTCCACAATGAATCCTGTTTACAGCCCCGTGCAGCCTGGGGCTCCTTATGGCAACCCTAAGAACATGGCCTACACGGGTGAGTGCTGTGAAAATGGCTCGCAGTTTGAGAAAGAGTGAACATAAGGGCATCCCTGTGCTTTGATGACTAAATTTTGGAATGACGTACCTCCAAAAACCTTGATAACACTGCCAAAGAACTTGGGGAAAAAAAGTCTGATGTCCGCTGGTATTTTTTTTAAGATTTATTTATCTTTATTGCAAAGTCAGATATACAGAGAGGAAGACAGACAGTGAGGAAGATCTTCCGTCCGATGATTCACTCCCCAAGTGAGCACAACAGCCGGTGCTGTGCTGATCCAAAGCCAATATCCAGGAACCTCCTCTCGTCTCCCACATAGATGCGGGATCCCAAGGCTTTGGGCCATCTTCGACTGACCTCCCAGGTCACAAACAGGGAGCTGGAAGAGTTGCGGGGCTGCCGGCATTAGAACCGGTTCCCATATGGGATCCCGACTTTAGCCATTAGGTGACTGCACTAGGCCCAGTAATGGTGTTCTCGAGACTAAGACCCTAGTGGGAAGGAAGGGTAAGGTTCATCCACTGAGTACTTCCCCTGGCCCTAGCCCTTGCTGGCACTTTGATGTCCTGTGTTTTATTTGGGTGTTAAAGCTCTTGTATACCATGCACTTACTGTCACCGTTTCACTCATGAGGAAATTGTAGTCTCTGTGAGAAGCCACAAAACAAAACAAGTTATATTAGTTGAACACAGTTCTGGTCTTTCTGAGGATTGCTGTTTCCTGCATCTCTGCCTTAATGGACAGTGTTCTTATATTGGAATGCCATTGTCTCTGACACTTCATTATTTTCCCTCTGAACTCAACACTTTGCCAGGAAGTATTCTCTCCCTTATTCAAGTTGAGGCAATTTTTCTGACCTTCCAGAGCCCTAATGTTCTTGTATATAAAGTGAATGCAATAGTATTACCCTATGTTGTAGGACTGCTGTAAGAATTACATGAGGTAGGGCCTGGCACGATGGCCTAGCAGCTATCCTTGCCTTGAACGTGCCAGGGTCCCATATGGGCGCCGGTTCTAATCCCGGCAGCTCCACTTCCCATCCAGCTCCCTGCTTGTGGCCCAGGAAAGCAGTCGAGGACAGCCCAAAATCATGGGTTCCTGCACCCATGTGGGAGACCTAGAGGAAGTTCCTAGCTCCTGGCTCCTGGCTGCCGTTGTGCTCACTTGGGGAGTAAATCATTGGATAGAAAGTCTTCGTCTCTGTCTCTCTTCCTCTCTATAAATCTGACTTTGTAATAAAAATAAATAAATCTTAAAAAAAATTACGTGAGTTAGTATAAATAAAGTTCAGCATGTGATAACTGGCATGAAGTAAATACTTAATAATGGTTATTATTTATTTATTTATTTATTTTTACAAATACGTAGAAGTGGAGGGTGTTCATAGCAATGGAAGTAAAAAAAAAAAATCATGTTGGGGCCAGTGCCGTAGCATAGCATGTAAAGCTGCCACCTGCAGCTCTAGCATCTCTTGGGTGCTGGTTCAAGTCCTAAGTGTTCCATTTCAAACTCAGCCAGTGGAGGTTGGCCCAAGTGCTTGGGCCCGGGAAAGTAGCACAGTAGCCTAATAGCTAAAATCCTCTCCTTAAACATGCTGGGATCCCGTATGGGCACTGGTTCTAATTCTGGCATCCCTGATTTCCATCCAAGTCTCTGCTTGTGCCCTGGGAAACAGTTGAGGACGGTGCAAAGACTTGGGACCCTGTGCCCATTTTGGAGACCCGGATGAGGCTCAGGGCTCCTGGCTTTGGTTCAGCTCAGCTCTGGCCGTTGTGGCCGGTTAGGGAGTGAATTATCAGATGGGAGATATTCCTTTTTGTCTCTTCTCCTCTCTCTCTCTATATATATATATATATCTGACTTTGCAGTAAAAACAAATAGCTCTTAAAAGAAAAAAAATTAAATAAATAAATAAATCTCAAGAAAAAAATGCATGTAAGTTGTTCAGCATGTTGATTACTTAGCACATCTTTAGTTTTAAAAATATTAATGTAAATATAAGTGAAAATATAAATATAAATAATTTATATATAATTAATATAAATAAATGTCAGTGAGCTCATAAATGTATAATGTGTAGTCATTTTTGTGGGGGGAGATTCATTTCAAAGATTAAGAAAGGAAGCGACAGGGAGATCTTCCATTCATTAGTTTGCCCCCAGATGTTTACAGCAGCCAGGGCTGGGCCTGGCTGAAGCCAGGAGCTTCTTATAGGACTCATGGGGTTGGTAGGGGTCCAAGTACTTGGGCCATTTGCTTTTCTCAGATGATTAGCAGGGAGCTGGACCAGAAGTGAAGTAGCCAGAACACAAGGTGATGTCCATATGGAATACTGGCATTGCAGGCAGTGAGTTTACTCATTATGCCACAATGCCAGTCTCATGTAGTTACTTTTAGATCATGCAAATTTCAGTAAGTTATTTGGCTTAGCTGGAGTAAAGTATAGAAAAAAGGAGAGGCAGGAAAAGAGGATCAGAAAATAGATCAAGGTTTTGGTGACAGAATTGAGAGTGCAGAATGAGAGTTTTGCCCCAAGAGAGTTATGGGCATTGAATAAAGCTGTGATATATATCAGTTCTTTCTTTTTCTTTCTCTCAGTTTATTTATTTGAAAGGCAGAATTACAAAAGGAGAAGGAGAGACAGAGAGATCTTCCATCTATTGGCTTATTCCCCACATGGCCATAATAGCTGAAGTTGGGCTGATCTGGAACTTCTTCCAGGTCTCCCACCTGGGCGCAGAGACCCAATCTGCTCAGGGAGCTGGATTAAAAGTGGAGCAGCTGAGACTTGAATTGATACCCATATCGGATGCCAGTGCTGCTGGTGAGGGCTTAAGCCACCAGACTGTGGCGCTAGCCCCAGCAGTTCCCTTTTGTAACTGAGTGTGTAGGGATTTCTGAGAAGCCCACTCTCTGATTGTTTCCAAACTTTGCTCTACAAAAACACTAGGAGAATATTTCAAAGTCCTGAAATGCTTGATTTTTTTTAATATTGAGAACTATTTTTATAAAGCATACATACATCATGTAGAATTATCAGGGTTTTAAGCTGCTAAGAATGCATGCTAATTTGAAAAAGAAAACTGCTACCAGGAGGCCTGCACTATGGCTCAGCAGGTAAAGCCACCTGCAAGGCCAGCATCCCATCTGAGTATATTTTTTCCTGGCTGCTCCACTTCCCACCTAAGTCTATGCTTAAAGGCCTAGGAAGGCAGAAGATGGCCCATGTGTTTGGACCCCTGCCACCCAGGTGGGTGACTTAGATGAAGCTCGTGGGTCCCTGGCTTTAGAGTGGCCTAGACCCAGCCATTGCAGCCATGTGGTAAGTGAACTGGCTGATGGAAGATTTCTCTCTGTGTGTCTCTCCCTCCTTCTCTGTAATTCTACCTTTCAAATAAAATCTTAAAAAAAAACAAAATAAAAACCTACCATTTACAGCTGCATTTTTATTTTCACTTAATTTTTTGTAAATGCTCTTAGCACTGTGCAATCAAAATAAAATTCAGAAATGTATTGGAAGTTGTACTTGACATGACTGTGTCTTATCCCTAACTTTCCATTTTGCATGATTGTCACAATAGCTTCATTGTCCATATTCTTTAACTTTAGAAGTAAATTTGCTCTGTTTGAACTTCCATCACACATTTGTCCAGTCACCAGGACCTGTGTATGGATGCACACCCTCCTCACCCAAAAAGCTTGTTGTTTTTTTTTTTCCTTTCCTGTTCAGGGTGTTCCGGTAGCCTCAGTGCATTTACCAGACAGAGCCCAGGGGAATCCAGTGGGACTCTGGTTTCCTATTTGCTGTGGCTCTGGCTGCCTCCATTCTTACTTACTCAACTTGAGAAGTAAGAAAATAGTTGCGTATATCTATCTGTTGAATTTGCACAAAGAAGATTAGGCACTGTGATATACTGGAAAAGAAACAGACCGTGTTTCTGTTTGGCACCTAGTAGAACTCAGTGATATGTTTTGATTAGTTGAACAACCACCAAGTTCAAATCCCAGCCCTGTCAGATAATAGCTGGAAAATCTTGGATGCATTGCTAAAACTTGCTAAACTTAATTTCTTTCATAAACTGAGATAGCATCATTTTATTTCATAAGACAATTGTGACAATTGAGATAATTAGTCCTCCGCCAGGGAGTGGGAAGATTCATATTTTTTCGTTTCTAGTAATCACCAACAAGAATTATCAGCCTGGAATTATGTTTTAAGTTGATTTTCTTGCCAGGGATTCTGGAACCACACAAATGGTGTAGATTCCACACAAATAACACAAACCAGGGTTCACAGAGTCAGGATTTCAAATTCTTAGTAGGAATTATAACCCAGACTCTTTCCTGTCGTATCATACATTTGGGTTGGTTTATTTAAAAAAAAAAAAAAAAAAGCCCTGACACTGTGATTCCTCTGAGGTCCTACCTTTTGAGATTTTGAACTGCAGCTCTTGACCTCTCTAGAGCCAAAGTCTTTTTTTTTTAAGAGTTATTTATTTATTATTATTTTTTTTTATTACAAAGTCAGATATACAGAGAGGAAGATCTTCTGTCCGATGATTCACTCCCCAAGTGAGCCGCAACGGCCGATGCTATGCCAGTCCGAAGCAAGGAGTCAGGAACTTCTTCCGGGTCTCCCACACAGGTGCAGGGTCCCAAAGCTTTGGGCCATCCTCGACTGCTTTTTCAGGCCACAAGCAGGGAGCTGGTTGGGAAGTGGAGCTGGCGGGATTAGAACCAGTGCCCATATGGGATCCTGGCGTAGACTTTAGCTTAGCTAGACCACACCGCTGGGGGCCTAGAGCCAAGGTCTTAATACCTACCCCTTGTGGCTATAGAAAACAAGGCCTGTGACCAGATCAAAAAACCTCTGTCCGTTTTCTATTGTAAAGCACTGTCCCAAAGCCTGGGTGACTTAAAAGGGAAATGGGCTTTCTGCTGGCTCGTACTTGTGGCCATGTCCGATGATGGCTTTCCTGCTGACAGAGACAGTACAGGGCAGCAGATGGCCCAGAGATGGGGAGTGCAGGAGAGACCCTGGTTAGCAGGTGTTTACAAATGACCCACTCTCAGAATAAACCCTTGACCCATTAATCCATTAATGAGAGCAGAGCCCTAGTCACCTTTTAAAGGGCTCATCCTTTGCTACCTCATGGTGGGGATTGAATTGCCACATAACTTCTGTAGAGGACAAACCATATTGACACTGTAACACCTTCAGTACTAGCTCACTACTTAAATGTTCTGAGTTTCAGTTTCATTTGTTTTTTGACCAGTGGAGTTTTTTCTCTTTCTTAAAAATTGCAACTATGCTCATAAATAAGAACACTTTTTATACTTTATCCAGTTTTTCCAGGTGTTGTGCAGTAGGCAGATTTTCAAGTTATTGTTTATTCCATATTTCTGGGAATGGAAGATCCAGCTAAGATGATTTGTATACAAGAACCAAATGTGTACATTAGAGTAAACATTTGTTACTGTAGATATAATAGGCACATTAAAAAGTACTAATGACCATTGGTAGACTTGTGCCAAATGCTATGTATATAAATTAATTATCTTCTTCTTAATCATAAACCTGAAAGTACTCTTTGTAAATAACGAGACTGGTGTTGTAATTCAGACCCCATGACTTGGACAGTATTACATAGCTCCTAAGGGGTGAGGCAAGATACGAACTCAGGTATTTATGATTTTAAATGTGTGAAGGCACTCCCAAAACATTTGTGGGGGAAAATGGATTTGAAAGAATTTTTAAAGTCAAAAACAAGGAACTTGCCTAAGCTGTTTAGAAAGAGTCCACTGATTAAAGGAGCTTGTGTTAGCTCACTGCTGGGAATTTTCATTGTTGGACAAGAATCCTTGTGCAAATGGCTTATCCGGAAAACTGCAGTCTTGTGGAATTTCTTGTGATAAGTCCCACCAGAGACGCACATGTGCTGGAATTCCTCTTAGAGCATCCCAGGACAGGCATATGTGACCAGCTCTTTCAAAGCCTCCCAGCTCTGATTATTAGACTGATTCCCATTTGATACTGGAAACTTTTCATGTGAATATTGAACTTAGGGTAGGAGCTAGGCTCTGTCTCTGTTTAGCAAGGGGACCTTGATCAAGTTGGTTAACCTTTCCTAATCTGCTTCCACATCTGTACAATGGGATAATGATCTTTGTAGATAATTGGTTTGTAGACAATGAAAATGTTTATAAAGCCTATAGCACCACGCCTTTCTCATAGCTGATACTCAGTTGATGAATGTTGTAAAGCACAATGATTAATATACCTCCGTAGGAAAAAAGTAAGGGAGAAGTAGGTGCTGTGACACATTTATTGGGCTACTGCTTGGGAAGTCCATGTGCCTTGTAAGAGAGCTGGTTGGAGCCCTACCTCTGATGCCCATGCATCTCCTTGTTGGTACACCTGGGAGGCAGTCGCTGATGGCTCAGGTACTTGAATCCCTACCAACCACTAGGGAGACCTGAATGGAGTTTCAGGCTCCTGGCTTGAGCCTGATCCACCTTTGGCTGTTGTAGCCATGTCAGGGAGCGAACCAGTTGTACTTTATGTCACTCAGCCTTTCAACATGAATGAGTACATTTAAAAAGAAAGATGTAGAATTAATTTGTAGATTACAAGCCCAGTTCTGCCACTTAAGTACTACAAGCATCAGATCAGTTATTATAAGATGTTAATATGCTATTTAAAAGAGATTTTAAAATCATGAAAAAGGATTCAGAATTTCCTCTTTTACAAGACAATTCAGAGTAATAAATATAATAGGCCCAACCACTGACGTCTGATCAAGTTCCCAAAACACAATTAGAGAAGAATTTAAAAATGTAAGAACAAAGGAAGCCTTTAAACTTACTCATTTTACGGGTCAAAGAGTGGAGAATACAAAGTGTTTTTACGAAACATGTTGGAATTGGGTCTCCCTGTCCTGGGTCTGTGTAGACATCGTCTCTGACACAAAACAAGCAGGACTTGCTTCTTTGTTTCCTACAGCCTGCCACACACCAGTTCCAGTACTACCGGACCCCAGCTGGGTCCTTAGTGCATTTCCTGATTTCAGCCTGACTACGTGTATGTCCAAACGCCATGAATATCTAAACAGAAGATATCAAGCTTAGAAAGCTAGGAAAACTGCTCTGTTTAAAAAATTGCCGTCTTTTTCTCACCAGTTTTTTTTTTATAGGATGTTTATTTCTAAGCTGTTTTATGCAATTGAAAGGTGAGAGCGAGAGTAAGAGAAAGAGTATTCCATCGTTCAGTACACTCCAAATGCCCGCAACAGCCAGCAGCTCTGATCTGCATCTTGCACATGGGTTCTTGGGCCATCATTTGCTGCTTCCCAGGCACATTCATAGGAAGCTGGATCATAATTAGAGGCAGGATTTGATCCCAGACATGTACTATAGGATGCCTATGTCCCAAGCTTGCTTAATGAATAGCACCATAGTGCCAGCCCCTAGAATGCTACTTTTGTTCCAGAAAATAATCAATTCAACAAGTAGATTTATATTTGACATAGCAGTTTACTGATTAAAAGCCTTAACAGTTAATGAAGCTGGCAAGCTACAGATAGAGTAAATAATCTGATGTAAAAGAAAGATTAAGAAAATACTGTGTCGGGCCCAGCGCGGTGGCGCAAGTGGTTAAAGTCCTCGCCTTGAACGCCCGGGATCCCATATGGGCGCCGGTTCTAATCCCGGCAGCCCCGCTTCCCTTCCAGCTCCCTGCCTGTGGCCTGGGAAAGCAGTCGAGGACAGCCCAAAGCTTTGGGAACCTGCACCCGCGTGGGAGACCCGGAAGAGGCTCCTGGCTTCAGGTCGGCATAGTATCGGCCCGTTGCGCTCACTTGGGGAGTGAATCATTGGACGGAAGATCTTCCTCTCTGTCTCTCCTCTCAGTATATCCACCTTTCCAATAAAAAAATAATAAAAATAAATCTTTAAAAAAAAAAAAGAAAATACTGTGTCTTGGATCCCGGCACAATGCTTCAGTGGCTAAATCCTCGCTTGGTACCTACCAGGATCTCCTAAGGGTGCTGATTTGTATTCTGGTTGCTCTGCTTCCCGTCCAGCCTCCTGTTGTGGCCTGGGAAAGCACCCTGCACCCCTGTGGGAGACCTGGCTTCAGATTGGCTCAACTCCAGCTGTTCTAGCCATTTGGGGAGTGAACCAGTAACAGAAGGTCTTTCTCTTAGTCTCTTTCTCTGTGTAAATCTACCTTTCCAATAAAAATAAATACATCTTTAAAAAATATATAGTGACTCAGGCCCTACCCAAACAAGAGTATGCTTTGTAAAGATCATCAAGTAGAGCTTTCTAAAGTAACATATTTATTTTTTCAAGATTTGTTTTATTTTTATTGGAAAGGCAGATATACAGAGAGGAAGATCCTGCATCCATTGATTCTCTCCCCAAGTAACTACAATTGCCGGAACTGTGCTGATCCAATTCCAGGAGCCAGGAACTTCCCCTCGGTCTCCCATGTGGATGCAGGGTCCCAAGGCTTTGGACCATCCTCAACTGCTTTCCCAGGGAACAAGGAGGGAGCTGGAAGAGAAGCAGGACTGCCAGGGTTATAACCAGGGCCATTATGGGATCCTGGCATGTGCAAGGCAAGGATTTTAGCCACTAGGCTACTGCATTGAGTCCACTTTGTTCATTTCTTTTCCAGGAAGTTTTGCTGGTTTTTTCCTTCATATTTGTTTATTATTACAACTTTGTGAATATTGTCTTTATTTTGCATGTGAAAAAACAGGGGGCAGTTACTCATGAAAAATGTGTTGAATTACATTATTGCTAGTTTGTATTAATTATATTGTTACTGAGGTTAACTGTTAGAGGTATAACTAGTCTCATGACTATGAGTGGATTCTTATGTTTATCTTCCAGGAGAGAGCTGTTATCATTTTACAAATGTCAAAATAAGACTCAGCTAAGTTAAATCACTTTCCTAAGGTCATATAGCTGATCTTGCGTGAGTTTCCGTAAGTCAGGGGTGTGAAGCCTTTTTTCTCTCAAGGGCCATTTGGATATTTATGAAATTATTTGCAGCCCTGTGCAAATAATTTTTACATAATTGCAGAGTTATGAGCTTATAAATAAGCTGCTGTGGATTTATTAATTTTCAAGTCCTGCCTACAGTTGCCTTGTCAGAAACAGGCCAGATGATTTTGCAGGCTAGATATTTCCCCACACTTGCCATGCTTAAGTGAAATATATATATACTTTTATTTAAAGTTGATTTGCTGTGGTAAAATGTACATTGCATAATTTATCATTTTTATAAGGTTTTTATTCTTAATGGAAAGGCAGATTTACAGTGAGGAGAGACAGAGGGAAAGATCTTCCATCCTCTGGTTCATTCCCCAAATAGCTGCAATGATCAGAGGTAGGCTGATCTGAAGCCAGGAGCCAGGAGCTTCCTCTGGGTCTCCTATACAGGTACAGGGTCCCAAGGCTTTGGGCCATCCTCCCCTGGTTTTCCAGGCCACAAGCAGGGAGCTGGATGGGAAGTGGAATAGCCAGAGAATGAACTAGTGCCCATATGGGATCCCAGGGCTTGAAGGGGGAGGGTCAACCAATTGAGCCATTGTGCAGGACTCGCAAAATTAATCACTTAAACCATTTCTAAATGTACAATCAATGGAATTAAGTATATTCACAATGTGTAGCTATCATCTCTATTTTTAGGACTTTTCTGTTATCTTAAACAATAAACTTCTTTTTCTCATCTTTCCAGTCTTTGGTAACCTCCAGCCCACTTTGTGTCTGAGTTTGCCTATTGTAGATAGTCACATAAGCAAAATTGTACAGTAACCATACAATATCCAGCTCTTTAAATGTCCTGGAATTTACTTCAGCCTGTAGAGGATGAAACTGATTTCTACCTTGGATTTGGTATCTTAGTGTTCACAACCTGTGACCAAAATATGTGACCCTGTCATGTGAAGGATAAGGTCCTTATTGCTCTCCCTGGGTCTTGTAAGCTGCATAAAGGACAGAGCAGCCGGTAGCCAGCTCCAGAGGAGACTGGCCCAGCATGCATCACTCTTTGCCAAGCTCTGCCGCTGGTGCTGCAGGTGCTGGAGTTCCCAAACAGCTAACCTTCAGACAGTTCCTGCCAGCTCAGTAGTTGTTTAGGTGGACAGGCAGATGAATGGAGCTTCTTACCTACTCTGCTGTTTTCTGTGAGGTCACTCCCTTCCTGTTTCATCTACTTTCAAAAACAGAAACCTTTTGAAATGTCATAGAGAAACAGTCTGTTATCATTGTGCAAAAGAAAGTATCAGGTAGAATTTTTTTTTAAGATTTATTTATTTTTATTGCAAAGCCAGATATATATAGAGAGAAGAAGAGACAGAGAGAAAGATCTTCTGTCCACTGATTCACTCCCCAAGTGACCACAACGGCTGGAGCTGCGCTGATCTGAAGCCAGGAGCCAGAACCCTCTTCTAGGTCTTCCACATGGGTGCAGGGTCCCAAGGCTTTGGACCAACCTCGACTGCTTTCCCAGGCGACAAGCAGGGTGCTGGAAGGGAAGTGGAGCTGCCAGGATTAGAACCGGCGCCCATATGGGATCCTGAAGCATTCAAGGCAAGGACTTTAGCCACTAGGCCATTTGCTGAGCCCAGGGAGAATTTTTTTTTCCTTTTCTAGATAGAGTTTGCAATAGGATATTATCCTTTGCAAAAAAGAAAGAGATATGACAGTGGGAGATTGGCTTTCCATGAATACATTGATAATGACAGGTGGGTTCTCAAAATTAGCTGAGGTCAATGCAGTGTATTCTGACATCAGCAGACTTCCACACAGTGATGCAAGAATGTTCTATAGCTCACCTTGTTACCTGTCTTCTGCTCTGTTGGTGAGAAACTACATCTTCACTCGTTACCAGGCTCATGAGCTTTAGGTTAAGATTCACTTAAGGTTTGCATTCCTGAATTGTATCAGATCTGCTTTACTGCCCTTCATAGTCACAGTGGTCATAGCTTTTTTCTGGAAAACCATTCTTTGATGGAAGCAGGTTTGTTAATTCTGTGGTGACATTATTACCTGAATTCTACAAGGCATGAACAGACTGTTTTACATATTTCTTATTTAATTCTCATAACATCCCTGGAATGTAGCTACTGATGAAAAAGCGGGCAGCAAGGAAGCTACGTGGCTTTTTCAAGATCATAGATAATTTCCTTCTCATTTGCCTGTTTCCAAAAACCCTGATCTTTCCCTGTCCCATGCAGAGTGAAGGACAGGCCTAGAATAAAAGTGTTCCTGAGGCAGGTTTATGGTGCAGTGTGTTAAGCTGCTGCTTGAGATGCCCCCATCCCATATCTGACAGCCAGTGCAATTTCTATCTCTGTTCTATCCTGCTACTTGCTAATACAACTGTGAAAACAACAAATATGGTTGATACCCATGTGGGAGGGTCAATTGGAGTTGCCTTAGCTGCTAGAGCCATTTGGAGAATGAACCAGCAGATGGAACCTTGCTTGCTCGCTTTCATTCTCTCTGCCTTTAAAATAAATACTTCAAAAACCATATAGGGGCTGGTACTATAGTTCAATTGGCTAATCCTCTCCCTGCTAGCGCCAGCATCCCACATGGGCAACAGTTTGTGTACCAGCTGCTCTACTTCAGATCCAGGGAAAGCAGTGGAGGATGGCTCAGGTCTGAGGCCCCTGCACTGGGATGGGAAATCCTGAGGAGGATCCTAGCTTCAGATTGGCTCAGTTCTAACCGTTGGTGGCCATTTGGGAAGTAAACCAATGGATGTAAGATCTCTCTGTCTCTCCTTCTCCCTGTAAATCTGCCTTTTTGGAGCCCAGCACGGTAACCTAGTGTCCTCCCCTGCGTATGCCCAGGATCCCATATGGGCACTAGCTCATATCCCAGCTGCTCCACTTCCTATCTAGCTCCCTGCTTGTGGCCTGGGAAAGCAGTAGAGAATGACCTAAAGCCTTGGGACACTGCACCCACATGGAAGACCCAGAGGAAGCTCCTATCTCTTGGCTTCAGGATTAGCTCAGCTTTGGCTGTTGCAACCACTTGGGGAGTGAACCAGCAGACAGAAGCTCTCTGTATCTTCTCTCTGTATATATGCCTTTCCAATAAAAATAAATAATAATGAAACAAAAATCTGCCTTTCAAATGAAAAGGAATAAATTTTTTTAAAAGAGAGAAAACTTTATATTTTGACTTAATTTTCTCATTCATAAAATGAGGTGCTTACTCCTCAAGATGTCTTAGGAGCTATTAAAAGAACAGGATAGGACCTACTGTTGTGGTGTAGCATGCCAAGCCCCTGTGACACTGGCATCCTCTGTAGGTGCTGGTTCAAGCCCCTGGCTGCCCCACTTCCATTACTTCTTTCTGCTAATGTGCCTGGGAGAACAACAGGAGATGGTTCGAGTGCTTGGGCCCTGAACCCACTTGGGAGGCATTGGGGAGGCTCCTGGATCCTGGCTTCAGATTGGCTCAGCTCCAGCCATTGGTGACCATTTAGGGAGTGAATCTGTGTGAAAGATTCTTTCTTTGTTTCTCCCTCTCTCTCTGTAACTGTCTTTGAAATGAATGTTTAAAAAATAAATCTTAAGAAAGAGAGAAAAGAAAGAGATAGCAGGGCTAAGCCAAGTGCGTGGGTCCCCTCGCCTACAGTAGAGACCTGCTTAACTTGGTATAGTGTATCAGGCTTAGAGGTGAGGTTTTGGGGTTTTTTTTTTAAGATTTATTTATTTTTATTACAAAATCAGATATACAGAGAGGAGAGACAGAGAGGAAGATCTCCTGTCCGATGATTCACTCCCCAAGTGAGCACAACGGCTGGTGCTGCGCCGATCAGGAACCAGGAACCTCTTCCAGGTCTCCCACAGGGGTGCTGGGTCCCAAGGCTTTGGGCCGTCCTCGACTGCTTTCCCAGGCGACAAGCAGGGAGCGCAAGGGATGGGAAGTGGAGCAGCTGGGATTAGAACCGGCGCCCATATGGGATCCTGGCGTGTTCAAGGCGAGGACTTTAGCCACTAGGCCATCGTGCCAGGCCCAGAGGTGAGGTTTTGTTTGGTGGAAAGATTTTACTTCCACTGGAGGGAGCCTAAATCAGCCGAATTGGATGAACTCTGACCTTGGAAATTTGCCATATAATCTGTTTTTCAAATTCTAACACTGTCAGATATGTGAAGAAAAACACACATAATATATGTCTGCATATGATTCTTCCATTAACCCACATCCTAACGAGCACATATCTGTGAGAAATGGAGACACGAGTATATAGGAAACGCTTACCAGTGCAGAGACAAAAGCTGTCTTAGAGGGGCATGCTGCTATAATTCAGAATCCTAACATAACAAATAGTTATGCAGACTGCACTAGAAACATGGATTGTAAGAGGTCAAGGTTTGTTTCAGCAAAGACTTGTGAGAAAGCAAACAGAACTAGTGGAGCAGCCAGGACTAGAACTGGCGCCCTTATGAGATGCCATGCTTGGAGGTGGAGAATTAGCTTGTTAGTTGAGTCATTGTGCCACCCTCACTGTTTTGGACATTTCTTTCCAAAGTGACATCAGATCCCCCTGGCTTTGCAGGGGAGTGAAGAGCCCATGGCAGCTCCTCCATGGTTGTGCTTTACTTCAAGTCATGGCTCATCTTCAGACTTCACATGGGTTTTTCCATGAGACCCTGCATAAGTAGCTGTAGCCATTTTCTATAGAGCAACTACTTTAAGCTATTTATCAATTGATAAAATTAACTTCTCACGGGATTTCCTAGTTTGAGAGCAGTGTCATTATTACTTAATCCCAGTCTCCAAGTTTCAATAGATGCAGACACAGATCAAGAAAGAGGAGGGCCCAGTGCAGTAACCTAGAGGCTAAAGTCCTCCCTTTACACTCGCCAGGATCCCATATGGGAACCAGTTTGTGTCCTGGCTGTTCCACATTCCTTCCAGCTCCCTGCTTGTGGTTTGGGAAAGTGGTAGAGAATAGCCCAAAGCCTCGGGACCTTGCACCCATGTCGGAGACCCAGAAGAAGCTCCTGGCTCCTGGCTCCTGGCTTCAGGTCAGCTCAGTTTGGCTGTTGCAGCCACTTCAGGAGTGAACCATCAGACAGAGGATGTTCCTTTCTGTATCACCTCCTTTTTGTGTATCTGACTTTCCAATAAAAATAAATAAAATCTTGAAAAATAAGACTTGTCACTGCCACAGAGCCAGGAAGCAGCAAAGCCACAAGCAATCTTAAGTTTGCTTATTCCTTGCTTCTAACCACTGAAGTACCTACCATCTGTCAAATAGTTTATTGCCTTGCAATTGTTCACATTTCTGTAATACTCATTGCCCTTGCAAGTAATTATTGTGTCTTTAGTGCTTAACACAATACCCAACACTAAGTTAACTTTGGAATGAATATTGGTTTGTTGAATGAGTAACTGATTCAGTGATCAAGCCCTTAATAACAAAGCCTTTCAGAGGTCCACCAAGGCAGGTGGAGCTCAGAGTTGGGAACAGATTTTTAGCATTGAGGCGCCTCTCTACAATATGATTTTCATTTATATCTAAGTGCTTCCCAGGAGCTCCTGTGGCCTCCCTTCCCCCTGCCCTCTGCCACCCTGAGAACTGAATCCATTCCACTGCAAGCCATTTTGCAGCTCCAGGAGGGGATCTCAAAATGATCTGGTTTCTGCCTGCCCTCTGTCCCCTAATGCACATGCTACCATACCACGCTGCCGTCTCCATCCTTTCCCCGTCTATCCTGGTCATGACTGTAATAGACAGCAGTTATGGAAAAGGCTGGAGAACTGATCTTTTAAAGTGTTTTTTCTTAGCAGCAGCTGTTGGTAGTGGGTGTCCTTTGAGGCAGTCCTCACAGCTGACTGTTTCTTCCAGTATATTGTCTGCAATATCTTGTTCTCTTCCAAACTCAAAGCATTCTATTTTTTTTTTGTTGAGATGTATTTTATTTATTTGAAAGACAAAATTACAGAGCGTGTGAGGGAGACAGGGATCTTCCATGTGTTGGTTCATTCCCCAAATGGCCACAGCAGCCAGAGCTGAGCCATGCCAAAGCTAAGAGCCAGGAACTCCATCCTGGTCTCACATGGGTAATGGGAATCCACGTGTTTGTTCCATCACCTGCTGCTTCTGCAGGCACATTAGTAGGGAGTTGGATGGAAAGTGGAGCAGAGAAGATGCAAACTTGTGTTCTAATATAAAGCATCTTTTTAAAGAGAGAGCTCTGCTATATAAAAACTCACAGATAGCGGCTGGAATGGTTTAACAGCAGGCTGATCCTCCTTCTGCAGCACCAGCTTCCCATATGGGTTCAAGTCCTGGCTGCTCTACCTCCTATCCAGCTCCCTGCCTGGGGAAACAGTGGAGGATTGCCCAAGTCCTTGGGCCCCTGCACCTACACGAGAGACCCAGAGGAATCTCCTGGCTGCTGGCTTCAGATTGGCTCAGCTCCTGCCATTGTGGCCATTTGTGGAGTAAACCACCTCTTTAAATCTGGTTTTCAAATAGAAGTAATTTTTTTGTTTTTAAAAAAAATGTCATATGCCTTGCCCATTATCCTGAACATTGAAATCTATCTATGCCTTGTGGAAAAACTTAGAAACCAGTCACTTTAAGCTTTTAGATGTAGTATTGGGGGTATATGGTTTTTAAAAGGCTTTAAAGGAAGTGAATATGCTAATACAGTGAACCTTTTATTAGAAATGGGGAGACTTGAGGCTGGTGTTATAGCACAGAGGATCAAGCCACCACTTGTCTAGTATCCCCATGTTACAGTGCAGGTTCAAGTCCCAAGTGTTCTGCTTCCTGTTCAGCTCCCCACTAATGTACCTGATACAGCAGCAGAAGATGGGCTGGCTTGTGGCTTTGGGTTGTCAAAGCCCCAGCTGTTGAAGTCATTTGAGGAGTGACTCTGCAGATGGAAAGTCTTTCTATCTTCCCTCCTTCTAATTCCCACAACCCCCATCATCACTCTACCTTTCAAATAATAAATCTGAAAAAAAGAGAGAGGCTGTCCAGCATCTGGCGGTGCCCAGCAGTAGGGCTCTGATCAGTGAGTTGAGTTAGATCTCAGAGCAGTGCTTGTCTAACTGTAATTCCTGTGATTTTCCATGTGAAGTCCTTGGGCTCCTGCCCAGACTTGCTGAATCAGAAATTCTGGAGGTGGATCCCAGCAGTCTACACTTTGACAGTGCTCACAGTGATTCTGAATCGTGTTGTCTGCCACTTGGTAAATATTCAGTGGTCATCACCTTCTCCTAGTTCTGTGAGCATGTCCAGGAATCTTGCCATCATGAATATCACAGTATTGTTTCCGTTCTGTGCTACTTTAGAAGCAGGTGCGGTATCAGATGGGACTGGGTGGGTGGCCAGCCTGTCCAGGTTTCCTGTGCACACACAGCCCTGGACTCTGGGCCTGTCCATGGAAGCTGCAGTCTCTGGCAAAATAGCCAAGTGGCTCTTTTTCCTTGCACATCTTTGGAAGCTTAATAATTGACCCTAGAAACCAACTGTAAAAGGACTCGTGTTGAATAAGGTCACAAGTGTGATTACTTGAAAATTGCTCAGCTGGTGGGGATGGTACTAGAATTTAAGTGTCTAAATCAGATTTTTCCCATTACTGGGCTCAGCAGGAGAAGAGACACACAGATCAATAGTCCTAGTTTTATTTAAGCTACAGACAACGCTTGTCTGTCAGATCTCTGTTAGGAAGAAACTTCTGCCTCCGCTGTCAGCACAAGTGCTGTCAGGTTGGGTAAAGTTAATGCCAGTAAAGTTTGTGCCTGTGTGGCAGGAGGCCTGGTATCTTTACGGTATTGTGAGATCGGAAGGGGGCGGAGAGCCAAGACCTTACTCCAGGCGTTTTCTCTCTTCAGGATGGATCCCGAGCCAGAGACCTGAGTTGGAATGTCTCAGTGGGGGATCCTACCCCAGGGCAGCTCTGTGGTGATTAAGATTATTGATTATACTGAGTTTCCAGGAGGGCTTAGAGTCTTGCAGAGGTAGACTGAGGTACTATTATAATCATTTTCATCATTAGCACCCATAGCACCCACTCCCCTCGGTCCAGGGTCCGATGTTTCCCATACAGCTTAGAAGTTAGGACTGAATCAGTTTCATCATTTGATTGGCATGCATCACTTACAGATTCCTGAAAATGCTCCTGGAAAACCTAACAGTAACATACATACATACATACATACATACATACACACATACATACATAAGGAGTATTTTTCTCACATTAAAAGAAATATAAAGGTTGGTGGCAGCTGGCGTTGATTTATTAGATCAATGATTTTAAGACTAGGCCCGCCTGGGTGCTATTTATAGTTGTTTGGGAAGTCAGCCTGCAGACAGAAAATCAGTGACCCTGCTTCCCTCCCGGCTACCTGCTTGTGGCCTGGGAAAGTAATGGAGGACAGCCCTAAGCTTTGGGTCCCTGCACCCACATGGGAGACCTGAAAGAGGCTCCAGGCTCCTGGCTTCGGATCGTCTGAGATCCGGCCCGCTGTGGCCACTTGGGAAGCAAATCATCGGACTGGAGGTCTTTCTCTTTGTCTCTCCTCCTTTGTATATCTGATTTTGCAATAAAAAAAAAAATCTTTTAAAAAAAGCATTAGTATTAATTTTTCCAAGTTATCCCATTTTACAGAAGCAGTCACTGAAATGACAAAGCTGGTTTTAGAGCCTCAAGTCCATGCTGCTTTCTCTGCACTAGAAGCTGAATCAGCAGGAACATGGGCATCAGCTGAGAGCTCTGTCTTGACTAGACCCAGAGCATCAACCGAAAGGCCCGGCTAAAGGCAGGCCGACTGGAGGGTTTGGTGAGCCCAGGCAGAAGCACCCACTGGACAGTTCAGGACAAAGAGAGCCACAGCATCAGGGCTTGTCCCTGATCTAACAGTAGCTCCACCAACTTGGCAGATGAGTGCGTGAGGGCAGTGGAAATGCAATTTGGTAAGGATTTTAGGAGAAGCCAGTTATGAGAATAGCCGTAAGTTTTCCTCATGTAGCCTGAAGGAAAGAAGATCATGGAACATTTTTTAGAGAATGTGAAGCAGATGGTGAGGCAAAGACTGTTTTACCTTGAGGACAGCCAAGAACAGTTATGGAGTATGGTGGAACAGCTGTGTGTTTGGTGTTGGTTGTAAGGTGCCAGGCTAGGTTTGGCAGGAGAAGAAATAGCACATCCAGATGAATAGGAGCCAAACTTGGAGCGCCCTCCTGCCATGCTGAGAAGCTCGGGCCTTTGTGTTTGGCAGTGGGGAGCTACAGGAGAGTTGCAGGTATGATGGATGGGTTGGCATGTTTGAAAGAGACTGGCTTGGAGGCAGAGGAAATGAGGAGCAGCAATCCTCTTGGGACGCTCTTCAGATGGTTCCCTCTGGGGCTGGGATGTGAGACGGAAAAGGGAGACAGCTGTGAGTGACACATTCAGTATTTGTGGAACACAAATGAATAATAGAGGACTGTTGGATGCCGGGAGCAAGGGAGAAGGAATCTAGAGTTAGCCCAGCCTTCCTTGGTTTTAAATGACAGGGCGTATGGTCCTGACTGCCACTAGATTCTCTGTAGTAAGGTGGCCAGTGTGTGTCAGCAAGCGTTTCTTTTACACGTTTCTCAGATTATTTTTTCATAACCCTCACGGAGTTCTGTTTTTTTGTAGCATTGAACATCTCTATACTTGATAATTGTGGAGGAAAAATAATGTTATTTCTACTTTGCAGTTCAAAAGCTAGGGTGCAGAGTAGTTAAATAATTTGCCTGGGATTGTCAACCTGAGTTAGGAAATCTTCTTTCCTCTATACTGCAGGGATGGGCAGCCTGTTTTCTGCCAAGGGCCATTAGGATTTTTATAACATCATTTGCAGGCCATAAAAATTATCAACTTAAAAATTAGCCTGCTACAGATTTATTGAATTTCAGGCCCCACCTGTTGTTATCTTGGCAGGGCCAGACCAAACTATTTCATGGGCTTTATTCTGCCCACAGGCCAGTCATTCACCACTCCTGATCTACAGTACATTGCCATTATGTCAGACTTGTGGACTTCCTGTTGTAATTTGAACTGGTCATAGGCTCTAATAAGCCCAGCAATAACATTCAGATTACATTGATCTACTTATTCAGCTGTTAAGATGAAGCCGTGAGTTAATTGTGCCTTCTAATTCAGTCCAACCATACGTAGTGTATTTTCCTTATAGAGTTCTGATGTGTTCTTAGTTTTGAAAGGAAAAATAAATAACTCATTGAAATAGTTAGGTGTTATTTAACTTTCATTTCTCTTTCATTAGATCAATATGATCTCAGTCTTATCTGTCCTTTACATAAGCATGAGCAAATTTCTGCTCAGGATGGCAGTTTTTGCATCTGTACAGCACGCAGGAGCATTCACTTGTAGTTCTTGTTATCCTACAGATGAGGAGACACAAATCCCAAATTTACCTGGCCAGACCACACCATAACTTAGTAGTAACTCTGAACAGCAATAGGTAAGCTGTGCAAGTGCTGGTGTTCTTTTGGGCTCTTTGACCTAAGATGTGTTCCTTATCTCATTTTATTTGGAAGCCAGGTCTTGAAGTGTGTGTTAGACATGTTTCACACTGCTGCCTTCAGACTTCCCAATGGGTTGACAGTGTCTCGGGTTACAGCAGCCTTCTCTGTTTGTAGGGCCCAGTAAGATTTTTTAAGACATTTTTATATATATGTAGAGAATCTGGATATTGCTGTTCTATTCTGGCGTTGTCTGAAGGAGGAGTGGCAATTTTTTTTTCATTTTTTATTATGTTTTTGATGATTTTTACATAGTTAATTAGGGTAAAAAGATTCAAGGGCTATAAGAAAGTGGGTAAGACTATTATTTCCATACTGTTTCCTTCATGTGTCTGAGGTAAAGGGGGATATTGAGGGAGAAGCCCCACCCAGTTTCCCACCCGCCCCAAGTCCTGGATGTGGGGCATGCTCTGAGACACTTGCTCAAGTGGTTTTGATAGTTCACCAGTTATGAATCGCTGCCAGTCTCAAGGAGTGGCAATTATTTGGAACAGGTGAAATGTCTAAACACTAGGAGATTGTTTAGAACTCACCTAAGTGAAGATAAATTGAGTCCATCTAAGTGCCCAGTAATATAGTCATTTTATAGTGTCTCATTTTTCCTAATTTCAAAATAAATGTTCAAAACATGTTTTTTCGTTTTAGAAGGATAAAAAATGTTAACATCTGTGAACAGAAGAAACTTTTTTTTCTTCTCCCAAAAAGGATTTATTCATTTGTATTTGAAAGGCAGATGTTACAGAGGAAAGGAGGAATGCAGAGATACTCCCAAATGGCTGCAGTGGCCACCGGTAAGCTGATGCAAGCCTGGGAGCCAAGAGTTTCCTTGGGGTCTCCTGCATGGGTGCAGGACCCAAGTGCTTGAGCCCTCTTCTGCTGCTTTCCCAGGCTACAAGCAGAGATGGATCAGAAATGGAGCACCCGAGACACAAGCCAGTGCCCAATATGGGATGCCAGCACAACCACACTGCCCCCAAAGGAACATTTTACTTCCGTTATTCAGAAACAATCATTGTTAACACTCTGAGGTATTTGTCTTCCTTCCTTCCTTCCTTCCTTCCTTCCTTCCTTCCTTCCTTCCTTCCTTCCTTCCTTCCTTCCTTCCTTCCTTCCTTCCTTATTTGAAAATCAGAGTGAAAAAAAAAGATCTTTAATTTATTGATTAATTCCCCAAGTGGCCGCAACAGCCAGGACTGGGCCAGGCTGAAGGCAGGAGTCAGGAAATCCATCCAGGTTTCCCTTAGGAATATTTGGGCCATCTTTCCTGCCCCCAAAGTACATTAGCAGGAAAATTAGATTGGAGGTGGAGGACCTGGGACTGAGCTAGCACTCTAATGTGATCCAATATCTCAGATGGTAGCTTAAACTGCTGTGCCACACTGCCCTCCTGTCTAAATTTTCGTAGATAAACACACACACAGTTTTCTAACAAAAAGTGAGCTTATTTCTTATGTACTATTTTGCACCTCTTCCCAATTAAAAAATTAGGAGTTAAATGAATTTTAGTTGATATTCCATTGTCAGACATTTAAGTTACTTACACTTTCCATTATTACTCAACAATATAAGACAGAAATATATACTGAAATGAATTAGAAGTAAGAATACAGAGGCTGGCATTATGGCACAGTGCATTAAGCCACAGCTTAAGACAGTGGCACCTCATACAAGACAGCCAGTTCAAGTCTCAGCCAGAAGCATTGATTAGAAACTTGATTATCAAAACCACTTGAGCAAGAATCTAGGAGCATGCCCCACATCAGGGACCTAGGGCGGGTAGGAAACTGGGTGGGGCTTCTGCCTCATTATCCCCATTTTACCTCAGATACATGAAGGAAACAATGTGGAAATAATAGTCTTTTTTTATTTGAGATTTTTTTAAATTATATTTTATTATTATTCCTATCATTTTATGATACAGTTCCATATTCTTTTATCCCCTCTCCAAGTCCCTCCCCCCCAAGTTCCTCTATATCATTACTAACATATAGTTCTTCATACTCAGTCATATGTCCATCATTGCAGGCATGGACAATGGCACAGAGTCCAGAATCCTATGGTCAAGATATAGCAAACAGTTTCATTGTAAGTCCATCTTTGTCTGGAAGGAGAAATGCATACCACACTGCATCTTCATATCTGGATGTTAGTCTCCATTTCACAGCTACTGTACATCCCCTCAAATGAAAAGTCATGATACAAAATCAACAATAGAAAGAAAAATAGAAATTTACAATGCCATGAAGTTAAATGACATGTTACTAGATATGATAGTCTGCATTACACAGCTATTATACATCCCCTTAAATGAAGAGCCACAATACAAAATCAACATCAGGGAGAAAAAATAAATTACCACCACCATGAAGTTAAATAGCTTGCTACTAAATGTCTAACGTATAGCTGAAGAAGTGAAAATCAAGAACCTTCTTGAAGAAAATGATGCTACTGTATGATGTATGAGTCATTGAATGATTTAATTAGAAGAAAGTGTTTTGAAGAAATAAAACTAACTGAAAACAACAAAACCCATGCGATATAGTTTCCGTTGATTTTTTTTTTTAAAGATTTATTTATTGGAAAGTCAGATATACAGAGAGAAGAGGAGAGAGAGAGGAAGATCTTCCGTCCGATGATTCACTCCCCAAGTGAGCGCAACGGCCGATGCTGTGCTGATCGAAAGACAGGATCCAGGAACTTCTTCTGGGTATCTCACACGGGTGCAGGGCCGTCCTCTGCTGCTTTCCCAGGCCACAAGCAGGGAGCTGGATGGGAAGTGGGGCTGCCGGAATTAGAACTGGCGCCCATATGGGATCCCGGCATGTTCAAGGGTGAGGACTTTAGCCACTAGGCCACGCCGCTGGGCCTGGGTTTTGTTTTTCAATCCAGTCTACCTTGGTCCTGTCATTTTAGGAATGGGTTGTTCATTGGCTTAGTCTTCTGTTGTCATTTTACTGGATGGCTTTGGTTTCGTTGGGTGCTATTCCTCTTCTCTGTCAAGAGAACATCTTGAAGTATCATTTGTAGGGCAGGTTTGGAAGAGGCAAATTCTTTTAACTTTTCTTTACTGTGGAAGAATTTTATTTCATTTTCAAAGACGAAACAAAGCTTTGCTGGATATGTTATCCTAGGCTGACAATTGTTTTCTTTTAGAATCTGGAATATGTTACTCCATTCTCGTCTGTAGAGTTTCCTGTGAGAGATCTCCTGTGAGCTTAATGGCATTCTTTTATATGTCAGTTGATTTTTTTTCACGTGTACATTTAAGGATCTTTTCCTTATGTTCAATTGAAGGGAGCTTGATGATCATATGTTGTGGTGAAGATCGCTTTTGATCAAGCCTGTTAGGAGTTCTGTGCCCCTCCTGATGTTGTTTCCCAATTCTTTTTCCAGATTAGGGAAGTCTTCCTTTATTTCACTAAAAATATTTGCAAATCTCAGCTTCTCTTTCTGCACCTTCCGGGACTCCCATAACTCTTACATTTGGCCCCTTAATAGTGTCTTTCAATTCTTGAATCCTTTTTTTGGCCTGATTCAGCTCTGCTTCCAGCTTTTTGTTTGTTTCCCCCTGGTGACAGAAAATATCTTCTAATTCTGAGATTCTTTCTTCTGCCTCCTTCATTCTATTTTGGAGACTCTCCACTGCACTTTTATTTGCTCTACTGTGTTCTTAATTTCTGATATATCAGCCTTGATTTGCTTTATTGCTTCCTTAAATTCTTTGAACTCTTGCATGAGCTTCTCATTGTTGATCAGATTCTTTAAAATGAGTCTTATGGATTCTTTGTCCCCCATTTTCTCGATGTCTTCCTCAGTTAACTCTGAGGTTGGCCTAGGGTTTTACTCCTTTGCAGGGGAGTTTCAGTAATATTCATTGTGCCTTTGTCTCTTCTTTTGCTCTATGTCATTGTACTTCTGGTTATCAGAGTCTTCTCCTTGGGGCAGGTTTCTAAGCTGCGTCACGCACAGGTCTACAGTTTGATTTTACTTATTGCAGTTGGTACACAACTTTTTGTTTGCAGCCACTTGTGCCACCACCTCCAGTGAGTTTCAGCTCTGGTTTCTTATGTCAGGTTTCCACCATGGTCTCCACACCCGCAGCTCTTGGCTCACCACTCTCCACCTGCTGTGATACAGTGCTGAGGCTGCACTGTTGTCTCTGCAACCTTTCTCCCACTTCTGGTTACAGCAGGTCCCAGGATTAGAGACACCAGGTATTCTATATATAGTTAGGTTGTTGGTGATGCTGATCTTGTCAGGACCTGTTAGATGTTAGGTCTGGGTGCCACATAGACCTATTTTGACCAGTATGATGCCACAGTCGGTATTATTTTCCTGCAGGACCAGTGCTAACCACGGACCTCAGCCAGTTCTCATGAACACAGCCCATGCACAGTTCACTGTTGTCCCCTGCAGTCCCAAAACTATTACTACACTGCGCAAAATGGCACCTGACGTACCACCACTACAGTTCTTGATCTGCTGGCTGTCAGATCTGAGGGCTACCCAGACTTATATTGGGTGGAACCCATAGAATGCCACGTCAATGCAGTTCACCGAGTCAGAAATGAGCTCACTCCCAGCTCAGAGCATGCTCAGTCCTTTCCCTTGCCTTTGCCTCATTACGCAAAATGGCGCCCAGTTCAGCTCTAGGGAGCTGACTGGGCTATGAAATCCACTCTGTTTTCGCACGGTCTGTCTGAGATCTGCTGCTCTGTCTCTGCTCCTGGTCAAATCAAACGGACCAGCAGGATGGACTGTTCTTTGTCTGGGTTCACCTCCCAAGCTTCCAGTGAAAGTCCCTTCCCACCTGGTTGCTGGTGGAGTTCCAGTTGCTGGTGGAGTTCTGATCACTGTGGTGGAATATCATTCACTGCAACAGCACACTGCTGTGCCCGCTGCTTTCCTGTGTCTGTCAGTCTCCAGCTACCCCTCTGCTGTTTTTCTGTCCTTTCCTATTTCCTGAAATATGTCCTCTCTGCTTCATCCTGATTAAATGTTTTTCCTATTCCACCATCTTGATTCTTCCCGGAAATAATAGTCTTACCCGATTTTGTATAGTCCTTGATCTTTTTCTTTTTTTTTTTTTTTAAGCTTTTTTTTTTTTTGAAAGGCAGATGTACAGAGAGGAGGAGAGACAGAGAGGAAGATCTTCCTTCCGATGATTCACTCCCCAAGTGAGCAGCAACAGCCAGTGCTGCGCTGGGAACCAGGAACCTCTACCGGTCCCCCATGCGGGTGTAGGGTCCCAAGGCTTTGGGCCATCCTCGACTGCTTTCCCAGGCCACAAGCAGGGAACTGGACAGTTAGTAGAGCTGCCAGGATTTGAACCGGCGCCCATATGGGATCCCGGCACGTTCAAGGCGAGGACTTTAGCCGCTAGGCCATGCCGCCTGGCCCTAGTCCTTGAACCTTTTTACCCTAATTAACTATGTAAAGATTCTCAAAGACATGATAATAAAAAACGAAAAAAAAAAAAAAAACCACTTGATTTTGTTCAGCTTGAATTTGGCCAAACAGTAGCAGACCTAGGTATCACCAGCTGTGTAAGGTAAGAGAGAAGGCATGTGATTGAGGCTCTGGAAGATTTTCACTAAATAATCTTAAAATCCATGACTGCATACAACTACTTCAATGTATGGAAGCAATATAGGTTAAGACCTAACACTTACTGAGGTACCTGCCACTTGTGCTAAGTAATTTTGATATTTAGATAGATATTTATGATATTTGGATATTATATTAGAAATTTTGCATGAAAGTCCATAAAAATTAAATTGAAAGATGTTTTATTGTAAAGAATTTTGAAATATGTAATATATGTCTCACTGAGCTGCCTATTTCTTCCTTTTTTAAAATTGGTGAGTTTAAGAAAAGCAAGCACTACATCTTGGCATTTTGTATTCATTCTCAAACCACCACAGATTAAGTATTCAGGTTAATATTTGTTTTATGTCTATGTACTTGGTTCATTTTGTACCAAGATTTTGCGCAAGATTTTTCCTTTGCCAGATCTCTTTCAACAGAACAATAAAATGAAAGAGTGAATTCATACAGCAGGGAGAGGGATTCATGATCCACATTATCAGGGTGCAGAATTCTCCTTACTCTCTATTTGTTCTTAGAGCATAAAGGCCCAGAGCTCAGGGAACATCACTTGCAGCGTGGCCAGTGCTGCGCACCTGCCAGCTGACCATGTGCCTGTGGATACAGGGAAACAGAAGATGCCACCATAATGTATGTTGGGAGGGAAGATGGAAACTGACAGGACCACAAATTCCCCATTAGAGTGTCTCCCATCAGGCATCAAACTACAAAGATATTTGTAGATTGGTTCCGGAATGTTTGCCCCTGAGGAACAGCGCAGATTTGGCCTTATGCAATTCCCTATGAAGCCTCTGTATTCATCTTTCTGTTAGTACTGCTTCTCCTCTGAAGGAGGGGGCCTGCTCAGGCTTTTCCAGCTGTGCCCTGCCGGCACTCAGAGCAGGCAGGGAGCTGGAAGTGGCTGGGTCTGAACTCTAGCTGAAGATGCCAAACCCCTTGGGGCCTAGCTGATTGCCTGGTATCCAGTGGTGCCCCTTTTCTTATTCCTTCAGTGGGTGTTGCTCTCCCCGAGAACAGTTCCTGCCTTTTGTAGTTCCCTGGGGCTCATCAGTGGGAGCACAGTGGGCAGGCCTTGCATCCACCGTGTAGGCCAGCTCAGACCCAGGTCCTGTGGACAGACCTGCCCTCTTGCTGTTTCAGACCTCAGCTGCCAGGCCTCCCAGCCAGGGATTCCAATGCAAGCATTTTTTCCTTCAATACCCAGGGACATGATTCTCTTTCCTTCTGCCTATTGAAGAAGGGGAGAGCCTGCAGAATTCTGGTCTGACTCTGTGTCTACACACTTGGAGCACTAACACTGTGGTCTGGCTCTCAGGTTTATTTGTTACAGTCTGTGTCCTCCGAGCACCAGTGTGGTGGCCCTGTCTCCTCCATCCCACTGCCACTGTCCTTACTTCTTGTCAGGGCCTACCTCCTCTGACCTTGCCCACTCAGAACCCTGACCACAACTCTGCTAGAGACATCTTTGTCAAATATAGAATTTATTACTCCTCAATTTAAAGCCTTCCAGTGGTTTCCTATTTACTAATAAATCCCATCATTTAGCCTGGCACTCAAATCCCTGCACAGTATGTCCCCTAATCTACCTTTTGATTGTTTCCTACCACTTCCCCCTTATGCTGTCAACTGTAATCCTGTACTATTGCTGTGTTCCTGTTGCATCACACACACTTATGCCTTTATGCCCGGAATGGGTGTGTGTGTGTGTCTTTGCCGCCGCCCCCCATCTCTGACCCACTTCTCCTGGCTGTTGTGTGGTGCCAGCTCCAATGCTTTCCACTGAGAAACCATCCCCAGCTCTCCTGGACCCCAGTCTTATGATAACATTCCCTCCTTAGTATTCCGATAACACCCCAACATTCTCTGATTTATGTGGTTGAATTTAACCTAAATTTTTTTCCCATTCAGCTATGTACTCTAGTGAACTCTGGTTTGGCACTTTTACTGGATGTTAAGTGTTCTGATGCTACTGCTAAAGAAATCTGGGTTAAGTCACATTAGGCCTTCACTGATCACTAATCTAGAGACTTGTCAGGTCAGTTCAATTTTGAAAAAGTAAAAGTTTATCGATTTGAAAGAGAGAAACGGGAAAGGGGAGGGAGAGAGTGAGAGAGAGAGGTGTATCTATCTTCCACTTACTGGTTCACTTCCGGTTCACTTCCCAAATGCCCACGACAGCTGAGACTAGGCTACAAGCCCAGAACTCCATTCTGCAACCCTAAGGCTGCCTGGAGCCTTCCCAGTGCATTTAATATGGAGGGGGAGGATATATACAGCAGGAACTTGAACCAGTGCTCTGATAGGAGATACTGACATCATAAGTGGAAGCTTAACACACTGCCACAATGCCAACCCCCAACCAAATTTTTTAAAAATCAGGGAGAAGAGGACCATCAGCAGAAGAGTAAACAAGCTAGAAAGAGGGGCTGGCACATAGTGTGGCATGCTAATTCTCTGTCTGTAGCACCAGCATCCATGTAGATGCTGGTTTGTGTCCTGGCTGCTCCACTTTGAGTCTAGCTCTCTGCTTATGGTCTGGGAAAGCAATAGAGGTTGGCTTAAGCCTTTGGGTCTCTGTACTCACATGGGAGACCCAGAAGAAGCTCCTGGCTTCAGCCTGGCCGAGCCTGGCCATTGTAGATATTTGGGGAGTGAACCAGTGGATTGAAGACCTCTCTGTCTGTGTGACCTTCCTTCTCTTTGTAACTCTGCCTTTAAAAAAAAATAATAATAACTCTTTTAAAAAGGGGGAGTGGCAGCACAGCCTAGCGACCGAAGTCCTTGCCGCGCATGCGCTAGGATCCCATATGGGCACTGGTTCTAATCCTGGTGGCCCTACTTCGCATCCAGCTCCCTGCTTTGTGGCCTGCGAAAGCAGTCAAAGATGGCCAAGGATATGGGAGACCTGAAAGAAGCCCCGGGCTGTTAGCTTCAGATTGACTCAGCTCCGTCCATTGGGGCTGCTTAGGGGGTGAATCAACGATGGAAGATCTTCTCTTTTTCCTCTCTGTATATCTGGTTTTCCAAATAAAATAAAATAAAATAAAATAAATCCTTAAAAATAAAAATCCTAACCAGCAACATTCAAACAGAAAGCACCTGACCGACTGATGGAAGAGCTTTTGAGCATAGTGCATAGAAGTGGTGTGGGCAGAGGCTTGAGACCAGCCGTGCAAGCCATCACACGGTATTCCTGTGCTGCACGACAAATTGGTCTTAGTCACCTCTAATACCTCTTCCAGCTTTGCAATTGGGCGCCTGTGATGCTTCTCAATAGTATCACTATGACCTGTATTAGAACACTGAGCAGAAGTGGAATAGTTAAAAACAAAAAACCATCTTTGACCAAATTGACTTTCCAGAGTCATTTCCTGTTCTCCCTGGCTTTGGAAGTGACAGCGATGAGTGTTGGGTCTGAGAAGACCTGTGTTTGGAGGAAAGGTGTGGGGGTCGGTAGGTGTGAACGCCCTTTACTCTGCAGCCTCAATCTTGTTCTCCAGCACCATTACCTCACCTGTAAGCTTCAACTTGGAATGCACCTCTTAGTTAGGGTGAAGATTCATCAGACAGAGGAATCTTAGCACAATGCCTCAAAATACAGATTAAAAACTACATTTGTTGTCTTACTCTCTTCTTTCTCAAAAACATACTCTGTTTGTTTTGGTATTGGTCACATGGTAGACAGGTTTCTTATTGATGCCCCTTCCCAAAGCAGTCAACCCTTTTTGCCTTCCTGTGTCAGGGAGTGAGTCCCTCTTCCTCCCCAGCTTTTTGGTACTTTGTTATTTTTAGCTCTAAAAGAGAAGTTTCATAAATAGTCCCCTGACTTCTGTGGCAAGTAATTTTCAGGTTCAATGATACTCAACAAATAGCTCTGTTTCTTTAGTCCTAATCCTAGTAACAACAAGAAAAGAGGATTAGATTCTATTGACATCTCTTAAAGCAATTTATATGTACACAAAAAAATCCAAGAAAAACTACTCTCTCCTGCAGCCTTTCAGATATAAAAGAGAAAAGATTCTCTTATGTTCACTTACCCTCTTTACTCTTGGCCATCAAAAAGTATAAATGGGAAAGGAAGCTTCTTTCTAAGGATCAAGACATAGTGTGGAAGAGACACTGCTTTTCAGATATCTTTCCCAAATCTTTGACTTGCTGAGTCCTCTTAGGCCAAGTCACTTCACCTTTGAACTGCTCACTTGCCCAAAGTCAGCTTGATTGGGGCCTGGTGCAATGGTTCAAAGGCTAAATCCTCCCAATGCAAGTGCTGAGATCCCATTTGGGCACTGGTTTGTGTCCCAGTTTCTCTACTTCCCACTCAGTTCCCTGCTTGTGGCCTGGGAAAGCAGTCAAGGATGGCCCAAAGCCTTGTGCTTCTGCACCCATGTGGGAGCCCCAGAAGAAGCTCCTGGCTCGTGGCTTCGGATCAGCTCAGCTCTGGACATTGAGGCCTTTTGGGGAGTGAATCAGCAGATGAAAGGTCTTTCTCTTGTACTCTCAGTAAATCCTATCTGCCTTTCCAGTTTAAAAAAATGGTTAAGTTGATTTAAGGATCATGAAAAATAGGCACCATCTTACTATTAGCAGTGATTGGCATATGTGTGCTGAGTTCTTTCAACTCTGCACTTTACCACTCGAGCTCTAGCAGATCTGGTCAGCTCTAGGCAGACAGGGACCTGGTATATCCTCTGCTCACGTGATGGGGCCTGTGGGACAGTTTTTGGATTATTTGGAGATTTCCAACAGGGAATAATCACAAACAAGCAAGTTTCCCTGGACACTTATGTACTAGTTTAGGGATGTAGGCTGTTATCAGGTGAACAAGTATAGCAGCCATGTATCCCCTAAGGACAGGTGGTAGGCATCATAGAATATACTTAGACAGATCTAGATGGTATGGCCTGCTCCCCACCAAGGCTGTGTAGGCTAACCTATTGTTCTCATGCTCCAAACCTGTATGGCATGTTACTGTACTGAATACTGTAGGCAGTGCTAGCACAATGATTAATGTTTGTGAATCTAAACATAGCTGCATATATAAAAAGTACAGTGAAAATATTAGGTGATGGATGGGCCTATAGCCTAGCAATGAAATGCTGGTTGGAGTGCTCATATGCCATACTGATGTGCCAAGGGTTGGTACCCACATCTGGCTCCTGACTCACCTTCCTGCTAATACAGACCTTGGGAGGCAAAGCTGATGGTTCGAGTTACTGGGTTCCTCCTGCCAACATGGGAGATCTGGATTAGATTCCCCGCTTTAGCCTGACTGACACCAGGCTGGCCATTGTTGGGTGTTTGGGGAGTAGTGAATCAATAGGTAGAAGCTTTCTGTCTCTGCATTCAGATAGATAACAAAAAGTGGAGTGTGAAAGAAAATAATTTTTTTAAAGATTTATTTATTTTATTGCAAAGTTAGATGTACAGAGAGGAGAGACAGAGACGAAGATCTTCCATCCGATAATTCACTCCCTGAGTGACCACAACAGCCACTGCTGCGCCTATCCGAAGCCAGGAGCCAGGAACTTCTTTCCGGGTCTCCTGCGCGGGTGCAGGGTCCCAAGGCTTTGGGCCGTCCTTGACTGCTTTCCCAGGCCCAAAGCAGGGAGCTGGATGGGAAACGGAGCTGCCAGTATTAGAATCGGCACCCATATGGGATCCCGGAGTGTTCAAAGCGAGGACCTTAACCATTACACTATCGTGTCAGGCCCAGAAAATAATTTTTTAAAGTACTAAACATCCTAGGAGGTACTTGTCTGGAACTGGTGCCATGGAGCGACAGGTTAAGCTTGGCACTGTAACACTGGCATCCATATCAGAGCAACAGTCCAAGTTCTGGCTATTCTGCTTCCTATCCAGCTCCCTGCTAATGCTCCTGGGAAATCAGCAGAAAACGGTCCAAGTATTTGGGCTCCTGACTCCACCCTAGACCAGCCCTGGCTATTGTGCCATTTGGGGAGTGAATCCAAGGATGAAAGATCTCTCTGTCACTCTGCATTTTAAGTAAGTAAATTGTGTAAAAGACAGGGCCGGGGGAGTAGGGGAGAGAATGTTCTTGTCTGTCACACAGATGGGGGACCCAGATGGAGTTCCAGACTCCTGGAACCAGCGACCTAGGGAAAAGAAGACAGACCTTTCTGTCTCTCCCCTCTCCCTTTGTCACTCTTCCTTTAAAAACAAACTAACTTATGTCTTATGATTCCTTTTTTTTTCCCCCAAGAACTTTGAGATACCCTGTATCTACCAATTCAAGTGAGTTAAAAATAATTCTGCTTAGAAGCATTGAAGGAAGATCCTGTAATTGCTGCAAAAGTAAAAGGTCATCTCTCCCCAGATGCTAAATCTGTAGTTCGGTCATGCTGCTTAGTCACTTGGCTTTCCAGATTAGGCCCCTGCCTTCTCAAGTCGCGACACCCCTCCAGACTGCTAATTAAGAGACAACAGTCCGCCGCCTCTCTTCTGAAATCTAAACACGATTGAGGGGTAAAGAAAGATGACTTTTCTCTGGAGTTGGAAAGGCTTTAGGGAATAGCATATTAACAAATATACACTATTAACGCTTTCATATTTACAAATCCCAAAGAGGATTTAGGGATTTAATCTTTGGCTTTTAAAACCAGCTTTCCATTGTTGTTCAGAATACCAATGAGCATTTAAAAATTGTGGAGAACAGTGAGACCTGTACTCACAGACTGCTGGGCACACAGAGATGATGATCTTTGCAGTGCAAACTCTTAGCCTGTCATGCTCATCGCCTCCACTGCTGTTGTCCTGGTTTGAGCCCCAGCCCCTGTGGCCAGAGGCTTGCAGTAGCCTCCCTCCTGTTCTGTTTGCGTCTCAATCTTTGTTCCCTCACATAAATGGGTAATGTCTGGCCCATGGACTGTATAAGGACTGTGAAATAGTTTGGTCTGGCCCCGCCAAACAATTGCAGGCGGAACTTAAAATCTAGTCCATCTATAACAGGTTATCATTTAAGTTGATAATTTTGTTTGACCCACAAATAATGTTGTAAATATCCAAGTGGCCCATGGCAGGAAAAAAAAAAAAAGTATCTCCCACCCCTACTGGAGTGTTTCAGCACTGCAGTCCAAGTGACTTTTCAAACCCAAGTCACATCATATTATTATTCTGCTGAAGACACTGGGGTGCTTTCACATTTCATTCAGAATGAAAGTCTGCAGTCCTACAAGAGCTGGACAGCCCTTTATCTCCCTGCCCTCCACTGCTACTGCTATCCTCTCACCTGTCCCACTCTTGCCACCCTGGCTGCTTAGCTGTTCTGCTGAGTCCCCATCCCACGCTTCCAGCCTAGGGCCTCGGCATGGTCTGTTTCCTTTGTCTGCCAAGCACTTCCTTCAACCAACTCCTGATTCTCCTGCTTAGCATGCAAACTCTGAGGACTTTCCTCAGCATTTAAGGCCTTGTTTGTTTCAGTGAACCAGAACAGAAGCCACCTGAGGGCAGGGATCCTGCTATTACTCACTGATGGGAGTCTCAGCGCTGGCATGAAGAGCTACTGTTTGTTTAATGGATAGACTTCAAAAATAGCCTTACCTTTTGACCTAGAAATCTTATTTTTAGAACTCATCCTTGAAAAAACAGAGTTGCAGCCAAAGATTTATATATTTATAGTTTCAACGATTTTTAGCTATTGCAGAAGTGAATTTCAGGCGTGGGCATTTGGCTCAGCAATGAGGATGGCACTTACTTCCGGATTCCAGATCTCAGCATCTGGAATTGCATTCAAGGCCCTTTTCCAGTGTCCACTTGCTGCCGGAACGCTCCCTGGGAGGCAGCAGTGATGGCTCAAGCAGTGAAGCAGCAGCCCATGCAACAGGAGAAGATACTTGTAAAGCACATAGCTGATAAAAGTTAGTACTCAGAATAGGCGAGGGTTCCTCAGAAAAGTTCACAGAAAATAAAATTTTATTTTTATTAAAAAAATTAAATTTTAAATCAATGCATTTTTAAGTTTTTTTTTTTTTATTGGAAAGGTGGGCACACAGAGAGGAGGAGATACAGAGAGGAAGATCTTCCATCTGATGATTCACTCCCAAGTGGCCACAATGGCCAGAGCTGCACTGATCTGAAGCCAGGAGCTCTTCCAGGTCTCCTACATGGGTGCAGAGTCCCAAGGCTTTGAGCTGTCCTTGGCTGCTTTCCCAGGCCACAAGCAGGGAGCTGGATGGGAAGTAGAGTTGCCGGGATTAGAACCAGCGCCAATATGGGATCCTGGCTCATGCAAGGCGAGGACCTTAACCACTACCCTATCGTGCCAGGCCCTTTAATGGATTTTTGATGTACCAAGCTATAAATAACTCCTACAGTGCAACAACAAAGACAGACAACTGAATTTAAAGATAGGCAAATTATTTGAATCATATTTCTCCAAGGAAAGACAAATTAGGGCCAAATAAACACATGAAAAATATTCAACATTTACCAGTCGTTGGGGAATACAGATCAAAACCACAGTGCTATATCATTTCACACCTGCTTTGCTGTCTGTAGTTTTTTCAAAAGGGGAAATAACCAACCTTGAAGAAGCTGCACAGTGCTGGCTAGGACTCATGGGATATAGCTGTTGTGAAGCATAGCCTGGTTTAAAGGCTAAGCATGGGGCAGGCATCAGCATGGTGGTGACAGTGCCACTGGGGACGAAACACCTCACAGCACCTGGCTGAGTTTCAGCTTCTCTGTTTCCCATCCAGTTTCCTATTAATGCCCATGCTGGGAGGCAGCAGATAATGGCTGGAGCACTTAGATCCCCAATAAGCCACCATGGGAGACCTTGTTGGAGATCTGGGCTCCTGGCTTCAGCCTTGCCTAACCTTAGTTTTTCAATCATGTTTTGTTTTGTTTTTAAGATAGATTTTTATTGTAAAATCAGATATACAGAGAGGAGGAGAGACAGAGAAGATCTTCTGTCCAATGATTCACTCCCCAAGTGAGCACAATGGCCGGTGCTGCACTGATCCAAAGCCAGGAGCCAGGAACTTCCTCTAGGTCTCCCAAGTGGGTGCAGAGTCCCAAGGCTTTGCGTCATCCTTGACTGCTTTCCCAGGCCACAAGCAGGAAGCAGGAAGGGAAGGGGGCTGCTGGGATTAGAACCGGTGCCCATATGGGATCTCAGCGCATTCAAGGCGAGGACTTTAGCTGCTAGGCCACCATGCCAGGCACTGTTTCATTGTGTTGAAGAATATGTAACATAGTGGGTTTGAGTCGTGGCATATCAGGATGAGCTGCTACCTGCAACACTAACATCCCATATTGGTAATAGTTGAGTTCTGGCTGCTTTACTTCCAACCTAGCTCCCTGCTAATGCCCCTGGGAAGGCAGCAGAATATTGCTCAAATGCTTGGGCCTCTGCATCCATGTGACAGACCCAGATGAGGTGTCTGGCTCCTGGCTTCTGCCTGGAAGATCTCCAGCCATTGTGGTCACTGGGGAGTGAACCGGTTGAAGGGAAGATCTTTGTTTCTCCTTCTCTGATACTCTGCCTTTCAAAGAAATAAAATCTTAAAGGGGGTGGGTGAAGAGCCTGTTTTGGAATACTACTCAGCCATGAAAAATGAAACCTTGTCTTTTGCAACTAAATGGATGCGGTTGAAAGCCATTATACTTATTAGTGACAAATAAGCAAAAATATGTGTGATAACTGGTCTCTGATCTGTGGTAACCCGTGCCCTGTGCCAAAATGTAATTCACATACACAAGATTGACATTCTGGGATGTGATTATTGTTCGCAGCCTTTCTCTATAACCCTGAGGAATAGTAGGGCTTTATTTATTTTAAAGATTTATTTATTTTTTATTAGAAAATCAGATATATACAGAGAGGAGGAAAGACAGAGAGGAAGATCTTCTGTCCACCGATTCACTTCCTACGTGGCTACAATGGCTAGGGCTGAGGCAGTCCGAAGCCAGGAGTCGGGAGTCAAGAACCTTTCTTGGGTCTCCCATTCAGGTGCAGGATCCCAGGGCTTTGGGCCGTCCTCTACTGCCTTCCCAGGCTACAAGCAGGGAGCCGGATGGGAAGTGGGGCTGCTGGAATTAGAACCAGCACCCATATGGGATCTTGGCACTTACAAGATGAGGACTTTAGTTGCTAGGCTACTGCACCGGGCCTGGGTTTGTTTTTTTTGTTTGTTTGTTTGTTTTTTGGGGTTTTTTTTTTAAAGATTTATTTATTATAGGGCCCAGCGCAGTAGCTTAATGGCTAAAGAACTCGCTTCTGAGTCTCCCACATGGGTTGCAGGGTCCCAAGGCTTTGGGTCATCCTTGACTGCTTTCCCAGGCCACAAGCAGAAAGCTGGATGGGAAGCAGGGTTGCCGGGATTAGAACTGATGCCCATATGGGATCTTGGTGGTTATGAGGTGAGGATTTAACCACTGAACCATCATGCCAGGCTCTGCCTCATGGAGTATTAAGTCTATGATTGTGAAGTGAACTCAGAATATGCCATTGTAAAAACTGGAAGAAGGAAATAAGGAAGAGGATGGGTGGGGATGCAGTCAGGAGGGAGGGTAGTATCATTATGCTCCTAAATCTGTGTTGTGAAACGTGTGAATTGTTTACTGCAGTGCATTGAAGAGAGAGAAAATCTGGAGAGATGCCAGACTGCAGCAGCAGTGTTACCCTATGGGAGGACAGTATGTTCAGCCAGAAATGTGGAATAAATTTACATTTTATCATACACACTTGTATATTGTCTCCATTTTCTAATAGTGCAGATGCAGACCTAGTTCTTCTATCACTGGTTAAAAATAGTATGAAGCGTCAGTGTATCTTGGGTCTTCATGTTGGTGAGGCCCCCATGAGCGACTGAAAGCCGGTCGCATACATTGTCCCCAAGGACCCCTAAACGCCGGAAGGCCAAGCCTAAGACATGGGTTCAGTTTCCTGAGAAACCTGCTATTCTTCTTGCCCAGCTGAATGAAGCTTTTCTTGTGTTCTTGCAGGTTATCCCACAGCCTACCCCGCCGCAGCCCCTGCCTACAATCCCAGCCTATACCCCACCAATAGCCCCAGTTACGCTCCAGGTAAGGAGAAAGTGGGGTGGCAGTGATAAATGGGGCTCTGATTGGGTCAAGAACTGCCCTGCTGGCCTCGTCCTGTCCTCTGCTGCTCTGAGCTCAGCCTGTCCGGCCTTGATTCTCCTGAGCATCCCCTCCAGGGACTGGGGCTGCACAGCCTCCGGGTGGGTGGGACAGGGAGTCCCTCCATTCCCCAGGGACTGAAGATTACCCCTTACCCCTGTGCTGGGTGGCCCGAGACTTGCCTCCTCCTCACAGAACCTGTTCTGCCCTCCCAGCAATGTCTGAATCCAGTCTTTGCTCAGTTTCCCCTGCGGCTGCCATTGGGAAACACACACACACACACATGCATCCACAGCTGACTCCTGGCCACGGGTTGGAAAGAGTGAGAGACTTGCCACCAGGGAGAGGGCTGGTCCTCCAGCTCAGATGAGACACTTGCTTTGCTAAACTAGGGAAGGCCCAGCATTCCTTATAGAGCGATGGAAGTGGCTTGAAAGATGGTGACAGTGTCCCAGGCCGGGAGCACGGCTGAGGCCCTACCATGGATCCTGCTGCCCATGCTCAGCCCATGCCTTAATGTTCTGGGCTCAAATGCTCATTACCCGGCTCGCTAATTAGAAGGCCGTGGACAGGTGACTCACCTCTGAGAGCCTACCTTGTGTCACGCAGACAGATGCTGTTCTATAAGGTCCTCTTCGTCTCCTCAGTTGGAGTTATTTGTTGAATACCCTCTCCCCAACATAGGGGAGCTGAAAGATGCCATCTTTGCCTACTCTAGCTTGCAGACCGTCTGGAAACCCAGAATAGGAATGAGGTTTATGCAGCATAGAGCAGTGAGTACAGGCAACCCAGTTAGGAAGAGGAGGGAAAAGCAGGCTGCCCAGGGGTGGGAGAGGGGCGCTTCACTGGGTGACCAGCACTGGGCGCAGAGGGAGAAGCACACACAGGCTGAGGGGTGTTGCAGCAGAGTGCAGACAGGCGAGGTGAACAAGAGCGTTGTGGAGGCCTCACACATAGAGGCTGCTTGAAGGCTGGCCCTCGGAGCAGCAGGGTGAGTGTGAACTACAGGCGTAGGGTACATTTAAAAATGCCTTGAATTCCATTTACCTTTTTTTTTTTTAAGATTTATTATATCTTTATTGGAAAGGTAAATTTTCACAGAGAAAGGAGAGACAGAAAGAGGTCTTCCATCTACCATTGCACTTCCCAAATGGCCACAATGGTCAGAGCTGAGGTGTAGCCATGTAGCCAGGAGCCAGGAGCTTCTTCCAGGTCTCCCATGTGGATGCAGGGTCCCAAGGATCTGGGCCCTTCTCCACTGATTTCTTAGGCCGTAAGCAGAGAGCTAGATCAGAAGTGGGGCAGCCAGGACACGAACCAGGCACTGATATGGGATGCCAGTACTTACAGGCAGAGGATTAACTTACTACACAACCGCAGTCCCTTGAATACCATTTTCTTGTTTAGCATAGAATTAGGAAGCTTGAAAAGACCCCCCAGATTCTGTAAATAACCTGCTTCTTTGAAAGGAAGGTAGGGGAGGAGCAAGGTAGCGAGTGAGGTGGCCTCCGTCTGAGCACTTGGCAGGTCCATGCTCCGTAGTGCCCACCCAGTGCCCATGGTGCCCCCAGTCCCTTCGTGGGGGCGTTGCAAGAAGACAGCCTGGCCTTGAGCCTGGCCTCTGTCACTCCTGGGTTAGCACCTTACAGTCACCTGATCCCTCTGACACTCCAGTTCCCATCTCTAAAGCAGGAGCCATGTGATAATCTCACTTATATGTACATACCATAAAATTAGCAGAGAAGTCCTTTTTTCCTTTGGCAACTAAAAACTATCTTATACAAACAAATGAATTTAATCCCCAGAGCACTGCCATAGATGTGAATTCCACAGGCATTTATATACTTTTAAAAATAGGTAAAAATACTAAAGAGACACCAAAATTCTCTGATAAAATATTAATCAGGTTTGAGAAATTTTATCTTAAAAGTGATGGTGGCTTGTTACAATATAATTATACATTAAGAAGTTCGTAAAAATGGAATTAAAAGATTAGTTTGAATACCAAAAAAGTTGGAAGTTCATGCCTAATTTTTTTTTCTCAATACATTTTCCATTAGTTTTGTTTTGCTTTGTTTTTTAATTTGAGAGGGAAGCGATCAGTCTCTATTGGTTCACTTCTCAGAGGCTTGCAATAGCCAGAGCTGGCCGCACGGGAGGAGGGCCCCAAGCCCCTGCTGCCAGCCAGGGTGCACACTGACAGGAAGCTGGAATCAGGCACCCAGGTGGCATTCGCCCACTGTGCCAAATACCTGCTCCCTGCACCAGGGTTCCTGTGTACATAGTCATTTAAATGTAAGTGCTGTGAGAGCTGACTGTGAAAGCTGTCTGCTGCTCTAAAACTAGGCTAGGGAAGATGTTATAGGAGTTCAGAGGGGCTCTGGAGTGAGGCAGATTCAAGGTGCTTACTGTAAGAACCCAGCGGTCGGAGGGGGAGGGAGGGAGCCAGAGGCAACGAGCATGGAAGGAGGTAGACCTTGCAGGTCAGGTCAGCTCCTGCAGGAAGCTTGACCTCCAAAAAAGCCCGGGGGCTTGAAATGAAAGGGACTGTGGGCTGGAATAGGGCTTTCCCTGGATCTGAGTGTGACAGATGAAGTACTTGGAGCAGGAGGAGATGATGCATCAGGCACAAAAGTGATGTCAGACCGGGCCAGTGCTCCCCCCACCTTCACTCCATTGCAGCACAGTGAAAGCCAGAACTTACGAGTCTCTGTCACTGGGAGGTTGAGTGGCAGGTGTGCATGGTGTGTCTTACTCAGGAGGGCAGCTCTTGCTGTCAGACCAAGGGCACTGGTGGATGTGCTTAGCATAAAGTGCCAATACAGAGTAGAGTTCTTGCCAGTGACCTGGATTTGCTGAGACCAAGATGAGTCGGCAGAGGGAAGGTTATTAAAGGCAGAGGTTAAGGGGTAGGTACCTCACAGAAAGGAGTGGGAGCAGATGTTAGCAAAACTATCACAGCCAGGCAACGCTGGAGGCTGGCTGATGGGGAGGCTCCAATCCTCGGCACTGGGTCAGTTTCTCATAATTTTCAGCACTTTCCTGGTGCTCTTGTGGGGTTGTGTTAGGAGCATTTTGGCAAGAAGTGGGAAGACAGGGAACCAATGGGTACTATTTATTGAATGGTTCCTTTGTATGGATGCTATTTTTAAGCCCCTTATGGATATTAACTTGTTTTATATCAAACATCTGAGATCTGTATTGCTGTTATACTCATTATCCTAGTGGGAAAAATTAAAAAACTATGAGAAGTTAGGTAAGTAGTTCAAAGATGCAGATTCCACCTTCTCCACGCCCAGTGTGTTCTTAGCCACAATTTATAGTTGAGGAAAGGGCAGTGGGCCCGAGGAAAACTGAGGCATTTGACTAGAGAGGGAAAGGCCGCAGAGAACAGGGCCGAGACTGGTCAGAGGGAGACAGTTTTGGAAGCTCCTAGTGGGTGTAGAATCCTAAGTTTAACTTTCAAAACAATAGAAAAATCCTCATGTAACTTGATTTCTCTAAAGTTTGTGGGGTTTTTTTTTCCCTGTTTTTGCAAGTTTTTTTTTTTGGCGGGGAGGGCGGGATGTTTGAAAGGCAGAACCACAGGGAGCAGAAGCAGAGATCTTCCATCTGCTAGTTAACTCCCCAGATGGCCACAGTAGCTGGAGCTAGGCCAGTGGGTCAGAAACCAGGAGCTTCTTCCAGGTCTCCCACATGAGTGCAGGGGCCCAAGCATTTGAGCTGTACATTACTGATTTCCCAGGCCATTAGCAGGGAGCTAGATCAGAAGGGAAGCAGTTGAGATTCAAACCAGTGCCCATATGGGATGCCAGCACTGCAGATGGAGGTTTTATTTGCCAAATTGCTGTGCCAGCCCTGAAGTTTATGTTTGTAGAAATGCAATATATTTCTAAGCTAAAGGCTTTTTTTTCCTCAGAAACCCAGAAAAGCTGTGAAAGGGTAGTGTTACATTTGTGCTGGAAGCCCCAGAGCAGGAGTGGGCGGGTCAGGTTGCAGCAGTACCTGCTGCTGTTTGATGTGACCTTGGGAAGATGCCTTTCGTCCTTGAGTCACATACACACAGGCACCTACCTGGGTCTGGTCCACATGGTGGGATGCCGGCCTCTGCAGCCCCAGGGCTCCCGACTGCAGCAAAGCCTGCTGCTGCAGGGACTGGCTCAAGGTCAGAGAGGACAGTGTCAGCCAGCTCCAGCTTGCACGGCAGGAGGAGGTGCCTGCCAAGGAGCCAGCTCACAGGTGTAAGTGTCTTTCAGCTGCTCCAAGGAGACCAAGGAGTTGCTTCCAAGAGTGCTATTTTTAGCAGCTCCAAGTACTCCGGGATGTCACCTGTCTAGGACCTGGGGGTTGTTTCATTCTTTCCTTGGTTCTGAAAGCCAGGTGGCTGTTGGGAGACTGCCCAAGTTCTCCGTGGTGCAGGGCTCTTGATTAATAGCCACAGGGCTCCGCAGGAGGCAGGCTCCACACCGGACTTGGTTTTCATGTTTGTGGTGATCTGCCTTCCAAATAAGAGGAAGGAGAACCAGGAAGCTGGTGAGTAGAGGCTGTTGACACAGCATTTTTCTCAGTCATCTCACTTGATTCCATAAGCAGCCCTATAAAGCACTTTCTCCCCATCTTGCTGAGGACAGACCTAATGAGCAGTAAGGGAAAGAAAGGTGTTTTCCAACACCTGCTACGTCCTAGCCTCTGCATAACCCATGGCACATTCATTGCTTCTGACCTTCGTTCCGTGAGCTCAAGCGCCTCACCTCCAGGCTACATTGTCCAGAGCTCAATAGCTGACCCACAGTGAAGCTGGGCTGCAGCCCGGGCTTGTGTGACCCTCCCCTGGGCTCCCCCACAGCAGCACACAGTCCTCGGTAGAGGATCCAGCCCTTCTACTTGGTCTGTGGTTTGTGTATTTGAAAGGCAGAGTGACTGAGAAAAATCTTCCATCTGCTGGTTCACTCCCAAAGTGGCTGCAACAAAGTACCTTATCATCTTTGGCTGCTTCTGGTAGGCACATTAGCAAGGAGCTGGATGGGAAGCAGGTAGCTGGGACTCAAACCAGCATTGCTGGCTGAGATGCCAGTATCACCAGTCTGGCATTGCTGGCTGCCACCACACCAGACCTTGTCAGAGTTTACAGACAGATTCTGTGAGGCCAGAGTTGCTTGTTTCATCATTTCCTCTAATGTGTAAAGACTCCGTCGTGTGCGAGGTTCCTGCTGTTGTTTTGGGGAGAAATAAAAAGTATGCTAATCTTGAACGAGCAAGAGGTTGGGCCTGTTCACATGCAGTCAGCTTCTGGGTCAGGCATCCACAGAGCCCTCCTTCCACAATGAGTGGACTTCCCTGGATGGCAAGTCGGCTACCCTTTCCAGAGTAGATGCATTTGGCACCCTCTTCATTTAGTTTCCTGTGCAGCCCAGGGGAAACTGCTATCTTAGAACAAAGTCTGTTTTTGTAACTACAGTGTATACAACTTGACACCAATTCATAGTGGTAATTTCAACTAACGTTTTTATCCAACAGAGTTTCAGTTCCTGCATTCAGCTTATGGTATGAGAGCTATTTTTCCTCATCTGTATTTCAGCCTATGAATGTGTTCTCTTGTAACAATGGTAGCTCCTCCCCTTTCCTCCCCAACCCCCGTCCCCTGGGCTTGGGCTCCCCGCAGGTGGCTCAGCAGCAGTTCCTGAAGCATGCAGGAACATGTCTGATGGTGCAAATCATGGGTTGGAGACACACACGAACCATCACTCTAGGGTGGCAATGAGGGGCCATGCACTAACAGCTCTCACCCTAATCAGACTGCCAAGTGGGAAAAAAAAAAAAGTTAAGTTCCAGGGTCTCTTAATGGCTCCTCTATGGAAAGGTCCCTGGATTATGTCTATTAGAACCCCAAAACCCACTCTGACCCAGTATCAGATTTTCCTTCTCCATTGGCAGTGTGACGTGTTTACAGACCTGCTGACCACAGTCTATTCCCTCAGCCCAGATCTCGGGCTCTGGACATTTTCCTGGGTGGTGAGAGGAGGCAGGGGGACCCACCATGCTGATGGGCAGAGGACCACAGCTGGTTCTCCAGGCAGTGTGGACTCCACGCCCAAGGCACCACAGGAACTTCTAGGCACCTGTGAGGGTCCCAGCTGTATAACTTGACTAGGTCCTTGTTGCAGACAGGAAGGGACCATGGGAAGGACTTGCCACTTTCCCCCCCTCCTCACCTGGGCTGTGCCGCTTACAACAATGTTTTTGTAAAGCTCCTGCACTTTCTCAGCCTTGAACTATTTGAATGCTGGAAGTTGAGTTTGTGAGTGGCTCATCTTTAGGAGATGGGCTGTGTAATTTCCCCTCGCCCCTGTTGTGGGCTATGTGATCTTGGGCAACTTGCTAATGTCTGTAGGCCATGGGAAAGAGGTTTTGTTCCACGTAACCACTGAGATCCCTTTAAATGCAAAGAGCTTGACTAATTATTCCATGTTTGCAGGTCACAGGTCTGGTTTTCTTACCGTTTATGAGGTATCAGTATAGGTTTGCATAAGAGCAAATGTAGTTGGACAGAAGTCTCCATAAGAAGTCAGGGAGGCTCCTGTGCTCCCTACCCCTTTCAGGGACAGCATATAAATGGATGGAGCACTTTACTTGAAGGCCACTTTGTGCCAAGTCCTAAGCAGGCCCCTTTGGCAGTACAGAGATCAGGAAGAAGGGGTCCTCATTTAGTGGGGAGACAGACAAGCCATCAAGTGCAGAGGCATCCAGGAACCACCAGGACTGGGCTCATGGCAAGAGGGATTCAGTGGGTTGATGGAAAATGCATATTTTAAAAACGCTATGCGTGAATTTTAAGACTATTTTCCACCAAAAGTAAACATCTCTTAACTGCATTTTCCCATAAACCTCTTGAAGTACCCTCAAATAGAGGGTGCAGGAGGAGGCTCTGGTTTAAGAACAGGAAGAAGACATTGTAGTAGAAGCGAGCCTTCAGCACTTGCCTAATGGATTAATCAACGGTGAGCAGGTAGAATTGGGAAGGCATTCAGGGGCTAGCAAGCAGCGTGGTGCAGACATAGGACTGTGAAGCACCCAGGCCTGTCTGCATGGCTGTGGGGAGAGAGGGAACAGGATGTCTAGTCCAGGTCCTGATCCTCAGGACCAGACCAGGGGGACTTAAATGTTGCACAGGGAGTTGACTTAAGCCTGTGAATGTTGAGAAAGGAGGAGTTGTGGTTGGGTTCAATTTTTGATATGTGACTGTGGCTACAGGTTGGAGGTGGGAAGGTGCAGGTTTAATAGTAAACGCACAGTGAGGAGGTAGTTGCTCCAGAGCTGAACGCTTTAAACAGGAGCCATGCACAGCGGCAGGTAGACGAGCAGCCAGGTCCCAGAAGTAGAAGCATCAGGCTCACGCCACTTCCACTGCAGCTCTGTAAAGCCTCAGGGCACAGTGGTCATTGCCATTTTCAGAACAACAAAATGAAAGCTTGGAAAGGTTGAGCGACTTGCCCAGGGTCCCACAGCTCACACAAGGCCAAGCCCAGGCTGGCACTCTGCTTTCTTGCCTCAGTCTGTGATCAGGATGATGGTCCCTTGCTGCCTCTCAGCCTTGTTAGTGTGCTTAACAGACTATTCACATGTCAGCAGGCGCAGAGCCCTGTATCCGGGAGAGTGAACAATCCAGCACTTGGCCATGGCCCCGTCACTCTGCCCCTCTCAACCAAGGGATCTCACTCACACACACAGTGAGTGGAGCACACTAGGCGCCCTAGATGGAGGGTATAGCTGACAAGGTTTTCTGTAGGGATTTCATGTTTACTTAGTGATGAGGTCACTACAAAAAGCACTTCTAGGACTGGGCATGCCTGTCACAGCCTTTGCTTGTCAGCTTGCCTCTAGAAGCTTCCATTGACATTGGCTGCATTCCACAGCTTAGCTCTGAGTGGTGAGTCCCCACAGAATGGATTGCTTTTTAGAATTGTCCACTGAGAAAGTCTTACTACCAATAATTAATGAGGTCAAGTTCACAGCTAGTTTTCATATTTATTGAAATCATTTAGATACACAAAGCAGTACAAAAAATGTGCTACCAGAAAGCATGTTAGCCGAGGCACAACCACATATGCTGCTTTCCTGGTTCCTGCGGATCGCGTCTCGCTGTGTGTCGCGCTGTCTTGTTCACTCCCTGGTTGGCGTGTGGCTGTGTTGCATCCCCAGCTAGACCATAAGTACTGTGTACGCCGTGACTGTGACTCAGTGTGTCCCTGTCCCGTGGCCCACCCCTACCCGCAGTGCTGAGTGCAGTAGCAGCCTCAGTCACTCTTTTTGGTAGATTCTTACTTATGTAACTGTCCCATCTCTTCAGGTTACTATCAGTCATGGCAAAGTGTATGCCACTTGGGGGCAAAAACTCAGAAGACAGGGAACCTCTGAATCCCACGAGCCAGTGCCGGCCTCCTGCTCCCTGGAGGGCTCCTCAGCTGCAGAGCTCTGTGCTTCTGGGAGCCGTTCCACGGGCCCACAGAGTGGCACATCCTCAGTTTGGGCATTACAGCATTTTTTGGACACTTCAGAGTTTTATTCCTCTCCTGCCGCCTCACTGGAGACCAGGAACAGACCGAGGTGCCTTCTCCCGTGGTGTGTGCCCCGCCTGGTGGGCCTGGAACCCTGAGGGGATTCCACTGAGGCGTCACTGCTTGAGCCAGAATGCTCCTCACCGTGTGCCTTTCCTGCCCATGATTTCTTCATTTCTCAGCATCCACTGTATATACTGAGATCCATTCATGCAAGCCTAGAATCTGCCTGCGACAGCTACACTTCTAGCCTGGGTCCAGCAGAGTCCAATACCCCCTTCAGCCCGGTACTTAAAGGAGCTGGAGGCCAGCCCTGGTGCCCAGGTGGGGCGGGGGCTGTGGCGCTCTCCAGAGGCAGGCGTCCTCGTGCTGGTGGCGGTAGTAAGAGTGTAGGCACGCTCATGCCTCAGCTCACGCTGCCTCACTTTAACCCCTTCGCAGAGGGTTTCGGGGCTGCTGACGGCCCCTGCGACACCCTGCGACAGCCTGTGTCCCGAGATACTTTAACCCCTTCGCAGAGGGCTTCGGGGCTGCTGACGGCCCCTGCGACAGCCTGCGACAGCCCGTGTCCCGAGATCTCAGTCGGGAAGGACACTGGAAACATCATTTCTTTTTATGTTGACTTTGGATCAAGAGTATTTCACCTTTAGGGTTTGAAATGTCTGAGAAGTTCAGACATTCCCACCCCAGGGCCCCCAGTTCCTCCTTCCCTTCAGCATGTCATGAAGGTAAGTTACTGGGAGTCAGTCCCACTTCTGGAACCTCATTAGGACCAACCCATTCAGTTTTGCAATCTGAGCTCCGAGTCAGCATGAAAAGTGTTTGCAGATCACTCACTGGGCTTCCCGTCTCCCACCTGCCCCATCTCTGATTCCTAGGGGTGCTGCCCCAGGCGTATCCCCATCACACTTCTGTAAGATACAGTCAGGGCCATGCCAAGGAGTGTCTGGCCTTGGCCGTGTTTTCAAAAAGAGCAAGCGGCACGGCCTCTGTAGGAACAACACACTGCATCTGTGACATGGCTGCAGCCGCCACTCAGCCGCTTAAGATAGCAGTCGGCAAGATTCCCAGAACATATTATTGTTTGTGGGTGTCTCTCTACGCAGTGGAGAGACCATGTCTGAGGCCATGTCTGAGGAAATAGAGTGCCCATCTGATATCAGAGGTGCCCCAAGTTGCATACCCATTGATGAGAAAATGGCTGAGGAATATTCCAGAGTCTATGACCAAGGGTGCTTCATGGTTTTAGTAGTTGCTGGAAAACCCTAATTCTCACAGTGCAAGTTCAGGTGTCCCTGGTGTCAGTTCACGTGGCAGCCCCCTGCAGCGCTCCTACCAACCCACCTCTCCATCCCAGAGGCTGAGCCTCCCTGTGCGTCTGGTTGGGCCCCTCGGGTTGTTCTGTGTTTCCGTCCAGCACAAGATCATCGCTTTGTGTCTGTGGTTGGTGGTGCCCACTGCTTGCTTCTACCTAATGCTATTCTCATGTCTTCCCTTAAGCAACGCTGCTGATGAAGCAGGCCTGGCCACAGAACTCGTCTTCCTGTGGCACCGAAGGCACCTTTCATCTCCCCGTGGACACCGGCGCCGAGAACCGAACTTACCAGGCCTCCTCTGCGGCTTTCAGTAAATACAGCTCCTTCCTGTCCCCCTTGCTCAGCGCCAATTTGTTTCTTAGGGAGAAATGAAAAGGAACTTCATAAAAAAGACATTTAGCATTTAAACAGTTTTCAGTGGTTCTGCTAATCTTGAGGGAGATCAGACATTGTGCTCACATGCCCAGCTTTGAGGAAGCGGCAGAGCCACCTGGCAGGGATCTGGAGGGGCTCTTAGCTGTCCCAGGGAAAGAGCAGAGATTGGCGGGCCTTCAGCTCCTCCCCAAGCACAGAGCCCCTCAGCCTTGGTTCTGCTGACATCTAGGTCAAATGACACCTGTTGTGGGGCCGCATCCCTGGCCTCTGCTCACTAGATACCAGCAGCTTTAGCCCACCATGAGAGTCGCGAAACACGTGCCATTCTGTACTTACCAAGGGGCACAGAATCGCCTCCTGCCTGAGACCCTGCCCTTGCAGAGGCTGCATTGGGAGAGCCTCGGGAGATTGGCATCCGGCCAGACAGTGACAGGCTGTCACACGTCTGCGGAGCGGTGCAGGAGGGACAGATCTTCCATCCTGTTGGTTCACTCCCCAAACAGATGCAAAGACCAGGGCTATGCCTTCCTTTCTGGGTCTCCCACATGGGTGCAGGGGCCCAAGCATTTGAGCCATGCTGCACTGCTTTCCCAGGGACATTAGCAGGGAGCTGGATTGGAAGTGGAACAATTAGAACATGAACTGGCACCTACATTGGTTAGTCGTGTTTGAAGTGGCAGCTTAAGCTACTGAGTGATAATGCTGACCCCGTATCTGGCTTTTAACACTAAATGGTTCTACTGGATAAATGCATGGCATTTTGGAAATTACTGAATGGCATTTTTTTAAAAAAAAAAATATGTTATTTGAAAGGCAGAAATAGGGAAATTTAATTTTTACTTGTTCACTTTCAAAATGCCCACAACAGCCAGGGCTGAACCAGACCAAGCCAGTTAGGTGACAGAAACCCAAGTTACGTGGGCCATCATCTGCTGTCTCCCAGTTGCTTCAGCAGGAATTCTGGATTGAAAGCATGAGGTAGCTGGGATGCAGGTAGCTTAGCATGCTGCACCACAGTGCTGCCCACCCCAACCAGCATGGCATTTTGACTCAGTATCGAGAAGAACTTTGTACCCTGGCAGAACTTTCCGTAGAGGAGTGACTGTGGTGTGTGCCAGCGGGGGCTGGACACGTCCTCAGGGATGTTACAAGCAAAATCTGATAGTGGATTCAGTGAACCACAGGTTAAGGAGATCAGAATGTATGGGGTTTTTTCTTCCTCCTTTTAAACACTCAGCGTCGTTTTCTCCCAGGATGTCAGCACTGGCTTATGTCGGCCTAGCTCACCTTTTGCTGAATCTGTTCCCACGGTTGTATTCCATCTGCGTTATACTCTGAGGTTGTCAGGGTAGGCGTTCGTTCCAGCATGCATTCTGAGGCTCAGGAAGATCAGATACATGAAACCGCCCTGCTAGTCTGCAGCACACCCGGGATAAGATATTGCAGCAGGGGCTTCTAGTACCAAGTTCTTGGAAAATTGTTTTTACTCTTAAGGGGCTGGAGGGGGGCAGTGTATTCCAGTGGCTCAGGTAAAATCGAATCCATAGAGTACCTATGGAGATGGTGGGTGTGGTCTCACAGCACACACCTGTTGCAAAGCAGAAAAGGCCCAGAATAGGAACCCCAAAGGTTGGAATTTAGGCTTGACTGTGTAACTCTGAGTAATTCCTGTTCCTCGTTCAGACCTTGGTTTTTCAGACTGTAGAATGCAGCGACTGGCTAGGGTAAAGGTTAAGCTTCTGTCAGCTGACTCAGCCAAGGCCCTCACCTTGGTGCTGGGTGTTCAGTACCCCCCTCCAACAGGGCCCTCCTCTCTAGCTGCTCTCACAGGTGGGGGTAGTGGGCACACACAGATTCCAGGGACGACTCTTCCTGTGCTCGGAAGGTCTTCAGTGGTTAGGCCTTGCCTTTCACTGTGCCCAGACCTCCCCAAAGTCCCATTGGCATGTCCAGGGCACTTGGGTTGAAATTGAACTGAGTTTCTCAGACACTTGCTGAGCCTACTGATAATTAGGGGTCCACCTCTTACTTGTTCAATACTCTTGTTTGTCTACATCAAGGAGGCCCGGGGGTCAAGGCAAGAGTCAGACATTGAGCTTTGTTCAGTAAGCCAGTCCGTCTCCAAGGCATCCGTGATGCGAGGACTCATGCCTGTGAAGGTGATAGGACCGCGGGGACTGTACCACCAGGGAGGGTCTGTGACAGCATAGGGACTGAAGCGCTGGAAAGGTTCTCTCTGTTACCCTTTTGGAGGGAGCCCAAGACACAGCATGAACAGAGCCTCTTTTGTGAGGCCGAGCTGGGACTTTTGGTGCTTGAACTCCCTTTTCTCTCTCCTAATAATGCCTACAGTGAAGTGAAGACCCACCAAAGACTGGGCTGTGGAGACCTTGAACTCAGGTAGCCCCTCTCCACCCCACCTCTCCCCCTGTGTGGTACCAGGAAGCTGCTGCCTCCCTGGGCTCCAGGTCCGTCCTTCCAAACGGAATGGGGCTAGAAGCAAGCCTGTATTATCCCAGAGACGTAGCTGCTCGGTCCCCGGTGGCCTTCTGGCTGGGATGTCCCTTTAGGGCCTGACTCCCTGGCACAGCCTAGGCTGCGCCTCCTGGAACCACTGTGCTTGGAGAGCCGGGTCCCCTGTGAGCTGTTGGCACATGTTAATTCAGCTGCGACACATTGGTATTGATCACAGAGCTCTCCTGGCTCTGGACAAACCTGGGTGTCCTGGCCATAATTTGGATTCTTCCCGTGTGTGTTTCATTTATAACATGAAGCAAAGGCAATGCTCTCAGCCCAGGTTATCCTCAGACGTGGGAGCCAAACTCTGCCCCAGCTGCTTGCAGCCCTTTCCTTGTGGCAGAGATGGGGGAGGTGGTATGGCTTCCCCAGGGAAGGTTAAGAACTCTAGAACATTTCCCTCCGGTGCATAGAGAGTTGCCAGCCTTGTCAACTTTGTTAACTCCTAAAAATCACAAAACTGTGGCATTTTAAGCCATCTTAGATTCCTGGTGTCTGTGTCCCTCTTGGAACAGCCCATGGCAGTCATGGGTTTAACTTCCTGTCTCCTGGAGGCTTTCAGGCTCTGCCTACACAACAGGGAGCTCACCCCTCCACTCTGTAGGGAGAGGGGACACAGTCACTAGCCTTACACTGGCAGGGGGTGGTGCCTGCTGAGAAACACACGTCCCTGAAGCCTGTGGGGTGCGTGCCCACCTGTGCCCGTACGGATGAGGCAGCAGACATCTTCTACCGAGCTGGGGCATGCACAGTGTGTCAGTGTCACACCAGCTGCCACTCCACGCCATGCCAGGCCACAGAGGTTTGAGAGACATGCAGCCTGCAGTGTAGGCTGTCCCATCCTGCATGGCAGAGTGAGGCCCTCTACCCCTCAGGCTGTTCCTTTCATCAGGGCTGGCAGGCTGTGTTGGGAAGGGCCAGGCAGCAGGTATCTCACACTGCTAGGGCCGTGTGGTCTCCTGAGTGGCCACTGATGCAAGAAACAAGGAGCCAGAGTTCCCAGGCAAGTGCCAGCCAAGGCCAGGTTCCAGTTCAGACATAAGTCCAAACTGCAGCTGCCAGCACCTGGGGCTGAAGCTTGTGGCCAGATGGGAATTTGGGCAACACAGTTTCTTAGCAGCCTTAGCTCAGAGTCAAGATTCACCTTGACACGTAAAGACATATCAAGCCCAGGAATTCTTGAAAAACCACACCTATTTATTTTATGTTGCAAGCTTACCTTCCAGCTTATCTTCTGTTCCCTTATCTCACACATCAGCCAGATCCCTTGGTACCTAGGGAGTGTGCACCCAATATGGGAGCACCTTTGCTGTGTGGATGGAGAAGGACCGACAGCCGGCTCCTCCCCGGTGTCTACAGCCCCAGACCCTGCCCTCCCACAGCAGCCCCTCTGTGGTGGTGCCGCAGCCCGGACCCAGAGGCCCCTCAGCCCACATACTCACCCTTCTGCATGGTTTCTACCTCCTCCCAGCACCACGGTCTCTCAAACATGTCCTGTCCACCTGTCCTCCCTGCTTGGTATTTCTCAAGCAGAATGAGTACAAAGCCAAAGTTTTGTGTAACCCACCATGGAGCTGTGGGTGCCAGGACGTCTTCTGTGGCAACTCTCACACTCTCCAGAATCAGCAGGGGTGCCAGGTGAAAGGCAGGCTGTGCTGTGGCCTGAGGCATTAGGAACAGCACAGTGGCCTTTACCTAGGGCCAGGGACCCAGGGTCTTTAGGGAAAAATCTTCATTCTTAGCTTCCATATGTTACAAATCAAACTCCAACACTTGGTAGTGAGCCAATGGAGAAAAGAACGAGCCAGGAATGAAGGCTAAATTCCTGCCCTCCCGGTTGTACACCCTCTGTCTTGCCCCCGGCACATGTCATATGGGTGAGAGCTGGTGGGAGGAGGTGGGTAGCGCAGACCACACCCACTCAGGATAGAGTCAAGGGACACAGCTGCCCCAGACCCCTCTCATCAGGCTCTGAGGGGAGACAGCATCTGGGAGGAATGCCCAGGCTCGCCTTTCCGAGCCCCGGAAGCCCTTGTGTGCCTCCTTGTGCACTGTGAGAGGACCAGCCGGGTTCCACAGCATGGTTCCTCATGAGGACCAACTCCTACCCATGACATCTCCCTTGGGACTCACAGTCCTGCTGTACACGTGGCCCCTTGGACTCCTAGGCCTGGCTTGTATCCATCCTGCCAAGGCACAGGTGTATCCAGGCTCCAGCTCCGGGGAATCTCTGCGATCTCGGACTTGAGGCCTTTCCGGCGGAAGTTCCCAGGTTGCTGGAGGAAAGGCCAGGCCAGCTCTGTAGAGCAGGGACCTCCAGCATCCCAAAGAGGGACACCTCTGGATGCTCTTTTTGAGTTTCCGCTTCAAATTTGGTGGGGAAGCAAGAGTAACAAGGAGGAGGGAAGTGCCAATGGGGAGAGAGAGCTAAGGAGAGGAACAGAAAGTAAGCAGATAGTAGTCTCAGGAAAGAGCCAGTGTGCTGAAGGGCTTCCCTGTGCGTGCACCTGCCTGTGCAGACAGCACAGGGTCCTGTCAGAGACCATGCGCTCTGGCCTCTTCTCTTCTGGAGCCCAGCGTTCCACAGGAAGCCCTGTGTGCCAGGACGGAGGGAGCTGCCTCAGGCTAGGGCTCCCTGGCTGCCCTCACCTTTGTCTCCATCCTGGATACAGCCATGTCAGGGACCTGCTGCCTTCCAGCCATGCTTGCCCACCACTAACAGAAGTCTCTCATTGCCTTGGTACAGGATACACTGCGGGAACACCGTACAAGGTCCCACCAACCCAGAGTAACACTGCTCCGCCCCCCTACTCCCCATCCCCTAACCCCTACCAGACGGCCATGTATCCCATCAGAAGTGCCTACCCCCAGCAGAATCTGTATGCCCAGGTAGGTACATTCCTGGGCCCACCTCTGCAGGGAGGGGAGCCTCCAGCCGGGCTAGGATGGGGTGAGCAGGAGAGGGAAGGAGAGACCAGGGTCCTGGCCAGCTGTCCCTGTCGCTGGAGAAGCAACAGCCCTGGAGTTTTCTCACTCCTGTCCTCCCCTGAAGCCCCTGAGGGGGCGAGGCATAGCCTGGGCCATGAGGAGCGCTGGAGTACAGTACACCATCTGGCTCCATTCCTTTGTTGACTAGGCCACCTGACAGGGCAGGAGAGGGGTCACCCCCAAGTCCTGGGCTCCCTTCTGTAACCCCACCCTCCCTTGAGGACATCTGTGAGCTCACAGGCAGGAGAAAGTGGCTTCTTCCCTAGCCTTGGCATCCCCCAGGTCCCCTCAGCCATGGGGCTGGTGCCGGGGGCCGCGTTGGTTCCACCCATAGGAAGCGCCTGTCTCCAGCTTACAAAGCTGCCTGGTCAACAAAAATGCCTTTTTTTCTCCTCACTGTGGGCTGCTCTGGCCATAATCACAGACCCCTGGAGTGCCAGATAGCAGCCCTGGTGGCCCAGTAGCAAGAAGTCCCCTCACCCTGTGTCTCCGTTCTTATTGTTCTGCCTGTAGGGAGCTGGCCAGAGACAACTTAGGAAATGCCACTAACTTGGCTTCTGATGTGTAGAATGGCTGCACTGGTACCAGCCATCACACTCGCCAGTCACCCTCAGTGGGTGTGGGCATAGCATACCACATTCCTTGTCGGGGTTAAAGAGGCACTTTTAGCCATTAGACCATCAGGGTAGGCCTGGAGCACCCCAGACAGGCACAAGCCTCCTTCTATAGCCCAGCACTGACCTCACCACCATGGTGTGCTAAGACCAGCTGAGCCCCAGCTGGAGCCCAGACCTTGGGCCCTTTGGCCTATGCTTCTTCTGCCCCATGCCTGATGGAGGAATGCACATGGCCTTCCTGTGTCCCTCCACACACACACACACGTAGTCCCAGCACCCTAAACACCTGCGTGACCTCAGCATCTCTCCACAGGGAGCCTACTACACGCAGCCGGTGTATGCCGCCCAGCCCCACGTCATCCACCACACCACCGTTGTCCAGCCCAACAGCATCCCCTCCGCCATCTACCCGGCACCTGTGGCTGCCCCCAGGACCAATGGCGTGGCCATGGGCATGGTGGCGGGCACCACCATGGCGATGTCTGCAGGTGAGGGCAGCCCCCACCTCCACGCCACCCCTCGTCTCCAGGAACTCAGGCCAGCGGGCACTCACCGACCTGGAGAACACACCCTACAGATCTGCTTGCAGAGGGGGAGATGTCACATGGAAGGGCAGCCAGAGGGAGCAAGTGGTAACCTGGCAGCAGGCGCTAAGCAGGGGAGAGCACAAGCTGACTGTTTTTGCCGCGTCTAGGATGCAAAGGGAGCAGGGACCAGCAAAGCACGGCCATGTTCTTTAGACCTGCCCAGCAGGACCTTAGGGCTCCTTCTTGGCACTGGCTTTTGTCAGAGCCCTACCTCAGAGGAGCCTGAACATGGGGTTGGGAAAGCAGCTTTAGGATGGGTTCCAGTTCTTCAAGGAGCTGAGACCGCTTCTGCAGAGTTGCCATCTGCTGAGAGCAAGGTGTGCAGGGACTGGATCCAGCCTCAGCCTAAGGGGTGGGGGCTCTTGGACCCCGTGGATACTGCATCACTCCCCAAAGAGCACCCAAATTAGTGTAGGCAGCAGAAGTGCACACAGTCCTCTCTGAGTCATGTCTGCAGAAAGAAAAATAGTTGTGGCTGCAAGGTGGCCTGGAGAGTCTGGAAGGGTGAATTCCGCCATGTGGGGCCTGACCAGGGTAGCCGCTGTGCCAAGACTTAGGCCTCTGCTCCCTGCCCCGGTACAGCCTTGTCAGCTTCCTCCCCTCTCCCTAACTCCAGGTACCCTGCTGACTACACCCCAGCACACCGCCATTGGGGCACACCCTGTCTCCATGCCAACGTACAGGGCCCAAGGGACCCCTACATACAGCTACGTGCCCCCGCACTGGTAAAGCCTGAAGCCCACCCAAGTGAGTGGGGTGAGGGAGTGGGAGGGGGAGGATGCTGCATCCAGGGCTGCCCCCAAGCCCCAGCTCAAGTCCGGAGTGCCATGCATCCTTGCACTGGAGTGTGACCTCTCAGTCTTTCCAGGCAGGAGCAGCAGGCAGCCTCATTGGGCAGCAAGACCCTAGGTCATGCCTGCAGAGCTCCAGTCCCTGGACTGAATTGTGGGCTCCTCATATGGGATTCAGATTTTTTAACCTCAGCCCCTTCCTTCAAATGAGCTCTTGCCTAGTCAGGTATTTGCTCTGAAGTGAGACCCTAGGCCTATGCTGGGCACCCTGGGCCTATGCTGGGCACCCCTTTGGGGTGCGTGCACTGGAGCCCGAGGGAAAGGAGGCAGCTGCCATGGGAGGGGGGCGTGGGCCTGCCCTGGTGCTGATGGCTTCCCTTCCCCACAGGCCTGGAGTCACACCTTGTATGCAACTACTCAAGTTTTACAGCGGTGCTGGAACAGTCCCCTAGCAGCACCACCTCCACCCGCAAGAAGAGACAACGGAAGTGCAAGGGTCACTTTATGCATCTTTAATGGTTTTGGTTTTTATTTTTGATTTTTGTAAAAGCTGCTTTTTCTAATCTCTTGCCATTGCCCCACCCTCCCACTTGTAGCTGCTGCCCTGCCAGCCCCTCACCTCCTACCTGACCAAGCCCTTTCCTCCCTGCTCCTCCTCGTGAGGGTCCTGCCCCCGGGGGTCCCAGGCTGGTGTCAAGCTGAGTGGAGTTTATTATGGTGGTTTCAGCTGGAGGCTCCGCTCCCGCAGGAAGAAAGCAGCCGATGTGGCCCTTGGCCCAGGGCAGGAGCTTGGAGCTCAGAGCAGCCACATCTCTGGGGAATGCCCCTCTCTTATTCTTCCCCAAGTATAGTTAGTTCAGGACCTCACTGCATCCTGACACACAGGAAATGGAACATCAGCTGAGAACCATCACAACAGACTAGCAACACAACCACCCGACTGGGCAGGAGTTAGAAGCAGCTTAGTACCCCAGGTTGAGCACCTGGTCTTTTCTTTGCCACAGTGGGGGGGGGGGGGGGGGGCAGAAGGGGAGAGGAGTGCTGCCTGAGGGCTTTGGTTTGGCAGGTCCCTGCCACATTGAGTGGCCCGGCACCTTCTGATTTGCACAGTGATGTTAACGGACATGGCACTTCCTCACAAGGTGACTTTGACCTCAGACCCGCCGAGCTTCTGCTCCGTGGTGGGATCCCAGCTTTCTGAGGCCTAGGGAGGGCAGGTGCCCTGTGTCACCTGGACCTCAGCCTCGGAGCTCACTCTGGGGAATTATGGAGTTGGGACCTGGACACTGCTCTCCCTTTCCCACCACCCTCCCCGGGGCCAGGGCTCACCGTGTGTCTGTGGGCCAGGCCAGCTGGCCAAGCTCCGGGTCAGCTCATGCCCTTCACGGCCAGAGTGAAGGAACCACATTCCAGCTGCGTGCGGGTGGCTCTGACCGTCAGGGCAGTGAAGGAAAAGCAATAGCAATAAACATTTCATAGACTCATGGAGCTGAAGGGACCTTAGTGATCATCTCATCCATTCCCCTATTTGACAGATGAGGAAACAGGCCCAGAGAAGAGGAAAGGACTTCCCTGGACCTTGGATAAGTTAGCATTAAATGCAGCCTTTCTCCCTGGTGGCCTGTTGCCTACAAAAGTTTGCCTGGGGCTGGACAGGTTTGGTTATGTGAAAATTTACGTCAGCAGCGCCCCCACCTGGTGAGCTCAGGAATAGGCTCTGGCTTTTTCCTCCTGCGGACCTCAGGTGGGGCGGAAGATGGGACACATGGCAGCAGCAGGTGAAGCGAGCGCATTTGGAGGAGACATCTGGAACCTTCGTCCTGAACCTGCCTGACCCCCCACCCTCACCTCCAGGAAAAGGAGCAGAGGGGCTCACTGCAAAGGAGCGGCCATGCTTTCAGGACAGAAGGAAGGGAAAAGAGCAGGCCATCAGGAGGGGAGGAGCCCTGTGCTCCGGGAGGGGAGGGACAGCTGGACTAAGGAGCCCCACCCACCTCTGCCGGGACCTCAGGCTGCCCAGCGCCGCCCTCCTGCAGCCCCTCCAGACGGACCAAGAACATTTTACTGTACACACTGGGATCACTGACATTTGGAACTTCTAAATAATTATCTTCATTTTAAATTCATGCAAACTTGGACACACCCCAACCCTACCCCCCACTGCTTCCTGAAGGTGGAAAGACAGAGGAAACCTTTGGGCGAGGAAGACACTGGCCGTTCCCAGCAAGGCCAAGCACCAGCATCAGGACCAGTGTGGAAAGCCCGTGCTGTGGCCGGGGTCTGTGCAAACACCGCAGGCAGTTCTCCAGTGTTAACCCATGTTTCACAAATTCCTCCTCCTGCCCTCTTTGGTTTTCTGAAGGAAGGTGAAGGCTGTCCTAGATTATGTCATACCTTTTTTTAAATGCCAAAATAATAGGAAACCTTTGCGTTTGTCAGTCTTCATAGATTTCAGAGCACTTCACAGTCAGCTAGCGAGCCGGGATCACAGCTCCTACATCCATCAGAGGAAGAAAAAGTGCCCCCCAAGGAGAATGCTGGTGTTGTGGCAGGCTTCCTACCACCTGCCTCCCGAGGGGCTGGGCTAGAACCCCAGAGAGGAGGGGAAAGAACTGGAAATGACCTTTTAACTTTGGTGAAACTCAGAGTTCAAAACAGGCAGAGCCCTGCCCCCTGAGTTACCTGGAGAAGATTCCTGCTGCGTGCTAATGAGCACCGGCCACTAGGCTCCCCAGATAGCAAGCTCGCCCTCCATCCTGGCCCAGGCTCCCTGCTAGGGTGCCTGTACTCATCCCTGGCCTAACCCCAAAATGTAACCCAAGCTCAGCTGAACACCCCAAGATGTGAGTGAGGCTATGGTCTGGAAGAACCTGAGGCCAGCTCTCCTGTTGATTCTGAACACTGGAGCCAACTGCAGCTGCCCCTACCCCAGCTTTTGCTAGAGTGCCAGGAGCCCAGGAGATCAGAGCAGGGCATGCCCAGGTAGGCCAGGTTTGGCTCCTTATAAGTTTGCATGCCTCTGGCTGGAGGCACAATGGGTAGCATCCAAAGACTGAATGGCTACTGTAGGCCAAAGCTGGTCTCCTCATAGACAGGCTGGAGAGAATAGGGACTGTGCCCATTTGTCCCCCATGGCACAGCCATACCTTGGCATTCAGGGTCAGCCTTCCGGGCCTTTGCCATAGAACTCCCTCTCCTCCTCAGCCGGGGCCCAGCAAGTTCATGACTGGAAGCTGGACTGTCCCTAACTAGTAAAAGCCTGACACAAAATCTTTTGCCAGTTTTTCTTTAAAATACTTGTTGAAATACTTCCCCATGAGATGGGACAGTGGTTCTTCCTCCCCAGAGCTTTTTGGTACAGAGTACTGCGATACTGTTTGCCAAAATCTCCTTGCTTCCAAGATTAGGACAGCTTAAATTCATCATAAATCTAAGACCCAACATTTCACCTCCCAAGATCCTCTGCTCTTTCTGCAGTCACTTGCTGGGCATCTGGGTGGCAGGTGGGAGGTGGGAGGGGCTGCCTGTCTGCAGAGCAGCCAACGGAGCAGGATTTTACAGGCATCTGCCTCCCAGGCACCCAGTGGTACAACACATCCAGCCACGCGTTGGCAGTGAAGGCCCCATCTCAAAGAAAGTGGGTCTCAACACCCAGGCTGAAGGTAAGCTCTGGGGCAGCACAGAGAAAGAACCATGCCCCTGCCATGCCCGCACACCCTATGCTCCACCTGTGCCCCATGAATTGGCCCTTGGCAGGCTATAGTCCCAGGGCTGGCTGTCCCGAGGGCAAGACTCAGACCTAGAGAAATGCCAAGCGAGGAGTCCACATGTTTCCTCCAACCCAGCCGCCCCACGTGTAGAACAATTGTCCCGGTGGTCCTGGGACAGATCAGAAATGATTCTCTTGGGGCCAGAGAACAAGCCCCTTGACACCCCATCCTGCCATCTTGATTCATGTAAGGTCCCAGCGAGCCACTGCCTCAGTCAAGCCCAGAGTCCTGCCTGTCACATCAAATTCCTTGGCTATGGCGCATGCAGACAAGCCACCTCCCCCTGTCCCACACTGTCCCCACTCTGGGTCCCATCGCCTTCATCACAGCATCATGACTGGTCAGGCGGTTTGTGTGCACTTTGCCATCTTGAACTCCTCTACTCCACTGCCAGGCACAGCTGCAGGGCAGGCGTGGGAGCCTGGAGATGGGGAGGCAGGGAGTGGGCAGCTGGAAGCAAGCTGCCCTGGGCAGTTCAACCCTGCACACTTCCAGAAGCAGCATAGGGGCAGGAAGATGGTGGCAGAAACATAGCCAGGCCCACTAAGGGCATGCCCAAGGCTGCCATGGCCAGGAATGCCAGGCTGGCTGCCCGGCTTGTCCTTTACTGGCTCTCACCTCTCTTGCCTAGGAAACTTTATGAAATGGGGCATCCCATGGTGCCAGGGTCCAGACCCTCCAATCCCCGGCAAGCCAGTTTCAACATTCCAGGGCCAGCCTCGCCCAGGCCAGACACGGGTCTCTCTCACTCTGTGTTTCCTACCTGCATGCTGGCACTGGGCACGCATGGTCAGGACTCTACCACCGAGCTAGCAGGGAATGGACAGTGGCTGCGTCCATAGCCTACAGGTGCCCTGTGGCAGCAAGGCCCAGCCCTCCAAGAATGAGAACAGCGGGAAACTACCTTGTAGTCAAGTCCCAGCCTGCCTCCTCAGGCCTGGGGGGTCCTGTGCCCCCAGTCCCTGATGTGACTCCATGGCCAAAGCTCCTGACTCAACAGGACCACAGCTGGGAGAGGCATGGGGGTCTGTTCCCCTCACCATTTGAAGCATCTGTGCACCCCCCCTTCCTATCACATGACAGAAAAACCTGTTCTGGCCTGTAACACCCTTGTGAAGAGAGCGCTGTATATGATTTTGTATTTTTTAATTCATTTTAACCTACAGGTTGGAATCTAATTTTTAAATTTTATTGGAACTCACATTTTAAAAAGAAATAAACAATTTAAAATAATAATGCTAATCAACCTCTGAGCGGTGTCTTCCACGCAGTTTGAAGAGACTTAGAGGAGTGCAGCAACACTCTGCTGGGGGAGGCTGGCCTCGCTGGCCTGCCTGTGTGTGTGAAGTGTAAATCGGGATTTGTTTCCTTGTTTTGGATTCTTTTGGGTTTTTGTTTCTTTTCGCTTGGGAAAATCAGATAATGATCGCTCTGAAAGACTGAAGCCAAGAATTTGTAACTATGACATTTACTGTAAGCTGTAGAACACTCAATAACTATTAAAAAAAAGTTTCCAAAAAAACATGCAAAAGTCTTAGGTGACCAGCCTGAGTGGTTCTTGGGGGAGGGAGACAGACCACCACCCGGGCCTCTCTCCATGGTGAGCCCAAGCAAGGGACACCCCTGCCCACCCCGGGGCTGCACACAGGCTTGCTGGGGGCCTGCCCTGCCGCTCACATGTGCCCGTTAGCACTCATGGTCCTCAGCAGTGTGTCAGTAGAGGGGACAGCTACTGGCGGTAGGGCTGGCACAGAACAGAACCGGGAATCCCACTGGCCGGGCTCCAGGGCCGAGGTACGGGGAGCCACAAGCCCTGCCCACTCCAAAGTAGGCAGAACCTGTGCTGGCTCCAGAGGTGCCCATGTCAGGGCCCGTGTCCTCTACCCACCCAGCCTTCACCTCTTAAATCTTCCCTCTGGGAAACACTGCTCCCCATGAGTCATCTACCTGCCAGGTAGCTAGCCCCATGGAATTCAACTTCAGCACAAGACACTAAGCAACCTGCTTCCCACCAAAACAGCCTGCCTGCGCCTACCTCCCACCTCCTGAGATCACTGGGGCTGAGTCACTTAGAGTGGATGGAATCCCCCTCCCCCAGGGCAGCAGCTGGCGGACACCTGGACCCGCGTGTCCCAGCATTCTGCCTGCAGGGGAAGGGCACAAGCAGAGTGCTAACTACTGGCTTCTTGCCACAGGTGTCTGACACTACTTACTCACGACCTTGGCGGTTCACAGCCCTGACCCACTAGCCAGAAGCAGGGATGGTGTATGGCCGCAACTGTGGCCCACATAACCAACTCTGTGCCATCCGCCTCCCTGGGACAGCCCTAACCAGCCTCAGTGCTCCCCGCAGGGCCCACTTTTTTTTTTTTAAGATGTTATTTATTTTTATTGGAAAGTTAAATAAACAGAGAGGAGGAAAGACAGAGGAAGACCTTCCATCCGATGATTCACTCCCCAAGTGATTGTAACGGCCAGTGCTGCGCCGGTCTGAAGCCAGGAGGTCGGAACTTCCTCCAGCTCTCCCACATGGGTGCAGGAACCCAAGGCCTTGGGACATCCTCGACTGCTTTCCCAGGCCACAAGCAAAGAGCTAGATGGGAAGTGGAGCTGCCGGGGTTAGAACCAGCACCCATATGGGATACTGGCGCGTTCAAGGTGAGGACTTAAGCCGCCGGGTCCGAGGCCCCACTCCTAAACCCCATGACTTACTGGCTCCAATCTCCGCCCTCTCCCAGCAGCACCACCCAGGGGCCCAGCCTGTAACACATAGACCTTTGGGGGACTCAAACTATTGCCCAACCACACCATTCTGCGTGGCCCCAGTGCAAACATGCGGTTATCCCATGACCCGAAGTTCCCAAGCTATAACTCGGTCCAATACAAATTCCTAAGTCCACAGTCTCTCAAGACTCCAGGCAAACTCCACCAGCCGTGAGCTGGTCGTTACCCAAGGGACGCTTCCCAAGACACAGCCAGGTGGGGTGGGGGCGGTCCAGGCATAAGAGTGGGAGACCAGGAGACCAGGAAACAGACGGGATCAGTCAAACCAAAGCAAGGCTGGAAACCAGCAAACAGTGCACGCAGGGACACTGGCGAACGCGCCCACTCCTCTGCTGGCTGCAGCCCATTCCAGTTCCAAGGTTGGCGTCACCTCTGCTGCTCCATTAAGGAGCTGCTGCTGGGGAGGCGGGGGCGAACGCCTCAGCACCAACCCCACATTTCTGCTCAGCCCTGCCTCTGCTGTCTCTGGGCCACTCCTGCAGTCCACGTGGAAGCCCTCGTGGTCCTGGTTCCGGGGGCCCTACACCCCACTCAAGGCCTGTTGGGCCTTCTGCTTGACAGCTTCCCTTGGCAGGTGTCTCCCACAGCGGGGAGCCTGGCCTTCTTAGTCTGCCCTGTCATCGACCCAGTTGTGGGGTGAGGGGGTCCAGCCCCGGGGCGCACCTCTGACATCCCAAGATTTGAGATTTCGCCCTGCCTCCAGCCCTGGGCACACCTGTGAAGCCAGCCTCAGGTGCAGGGCGCCAGCACAAGCTACACCTGCACCCACCCTCAGCCCTGGGAAGCCAGCTGGCTGAACCAGGGGAAGGAATCCCAGATCCAGAGCTGTGCAGGGGGAACACCTGTTGAGTGCGAGGAACTGTTGACACTTCCAGGTCCCTGAAACACCTCCGGGCTCTTCCTCCCACCCTCCAGCCCACCTACTCTCCCTCCTGAGCAAGCTTCTCCCACTCCCTCTCTCTGGCCAGGCGCAGTCTCCTACCCCGCCCACTCTGCTCCTTTTTGCTCCCGGTGAAGCTTATTAACAGCAGCTGGTAGCACCTAGACTGAGAGCTTGTGGTCTTCTCCCCACACAAAGCAATCCCCTAATTTCCAGACAGCCTCCCACAGGCCCAGGACACACACACCACAGAGCCAGGTTCCCGGCCACCGGGGGACGGACGCCTGCCCTTTCTTGTCCACAATTCTGTGTTCTGGTCAGCTCAGCATTGCCCAGGATGCACTCTTGGTTCACAGCATGTCAGGCCCTCTAGCCTGCCCCTCTGGCCTCTCCCCTAAACTGGTCCCAAAGACAACCCACCACAGCTTCAGGTAACCACACCAGCAGCACCCCCACACCCTGTCTCAGTCACCTTCTCATCCCTCCTCACACACACACCAGAGGACCAACTGAGGAAGAAAAGGCCATTAGCTCACGGTTTGGGCAGCTCCCGGCATGGTGAGGGTGGTGGACCTGGACCGCGTGTAGGGCCAGAGCCCTCAGGCTGGGAAGCAGGAAGCCAGTCCACAAGCTCGACTCCAGCTTAGAGGAAAGAACCCTCTCGCGAGAACTTCTGCCTGTGGCCCAAAGCCCGCCAGACCCACCTCCTTGACACCATTGGCTCCACCTGATCCCAACAGCACCTGCAAGCCAAGCCCTAATACCTGGGCAGAGGACGGGCGTCCGGAGCCCACCCTGCCAGGATTTATTTAGAGGGGACATACCAGGGGCGCCAGGACATCAGGCCACCTCCTGCCCTGCTCTTTTAGAAACAACACCCTTCCACGCACAGTGGAGGCCGCAGGGCTTCTGGGAAACAAGAAGCTGGGGAGCATGTGCTGGCCAGGCCCCTCCCCAGCCTAGACGGGCAGGCAGAAGGGGGCACTGAGTCCTCCAGTCCAGCCTCCCCTCAGAGGAGGCTAAGGTCAAGGGTGCTACCAGCCAGCCAAGGGAGGGGAGCAACCAACAGGCGCCTTGGGGGCACTGTAGTTGTCGGTTAGCTACCAGCACCCAGCGCTGCTCCTGCATGTTGGCAACCTCTGCTGCCCCAGAAAGTCTCTCCTGCTGCAGTGCCCCAGGAGCCCGAGCAGTCACCTCACCCAGTGGTCTGGGGAGCAGCAGCGGGAGCTTCCCTATGGCGGCTGGGCTGGCTGGGCCACCAGGGCTCCTTGTGCCCAGGAGAAAGGCTCAATCAGGGCTGGCTCCTGCTGCCACAGCAGCATGGGCCCCAGCCACCAGGCCCTCTCCATGTCCAAGGGGTTACCCTGCAGCAGCCTCACCCCAGTGCCTGTGTGTGCCCTGTCCCTGCTTCCATCCTTGGCCAGTGCACCAAATGCCAATGACACCCCAGTCAGCTAAAGCTATCTCACTGAAACCTAAGGCCCACACAGCCACGTCAAGGAAGGATTCTCCCTCAGCTCCCTGTTCCTACTCTCACCACGTCCGAGGGTCCCTGCACCAGGGCATGTGGCAGCCTTCTTGGCGCCCAGGAGCACCTGCTGATCCCGCCCCCCTGGACCCCAGCTACTGGGACACTCTCCCCTCCCCTCATGCTGTCCCAATGCTTTCCCTGTCATGCCAGTCACCCTTGTCCCAATACAGATGCCCACCTGGGTGCTAGCAGCTACTCTCCTTGCTGTGTTGGTGCCCCAGGAAGCCCCGCTCCTGTTACCTGCCCAGTTGGCTGTGCACCCCCTCCCCGCCCAGCCTCCTGGGGCTTTGTCCCTTCCGGGTGCACACACACCCACTCACCATGGCCACCCTCTCTCCTATGCATGTGGCTCCCTACCATGGGGCCACCATCCTCACCCCATTCATGACTGTCACCTCCTCCATGGCCTCTTGCTGTCCACCATGGGTGCCACTGGCCCGTGTAACTGTGAAACCCTTGAGACAGACTGGTATCATCAGAAGGTATAAAAGCACACACCAGATTTCAAAGCAAAAAGCAACAACAAAAAAATTCATCTGTTTTAGATTTGAGTTGACATAGAAATTAAAAAAAAAAACCTTCTGTTAGGCCAAAGCATGTATGTCTAAAGTTCTATGCATGTAAATCTTCCCTGGGCAATGGGGTTGCTGGGAAGCTGGGTGTCAGTGAGGTGGTCAGGGGCTGGAGAAATGCACCACACCCAGGTCAGCAGCAGGAAGGTGCTCCGGCCCAGGGCCAGCTGGGGCTGCCCCACATGGGGACTGCCCATAGAACCAGCAGGGCACACTGGGGGGAAGTGGAAAAGGCCAACTGTCCGGCCTGGTGTATTTACACAATGTGCTGTACCCCAGAAATGCGACCAAGTATTGTGTGTTAAAAACTATTCTCAACATTCACTTCCCAGGACACTCCGCAGTCAGGTGAAGCCTGGCTCTCACTGCACCTGTCAGCCACCCCGTCTCCCCTCTGGCCGAGGAGTGGGCAGCTGAACAGCCTAGGGAGGATTCAGGGAAGGAAGCTCCTTGCAACACCACTTTCCCACCTTTTATTATTCAACAGATGGACGAAGTGAAGACGCAAGGATAAGACTGACAGCAAGACTCAATAAATAACAGGGAGGGGGTGGGGGCCCACGCCTGCGGGGCCCCACATAAATACAGAGGCTGCTGTGCCAGCGTGGAGACAGGACGTGGACTCGCCACGCTGCCCGGGGCTGGGGGACAGGGAGGCGGACACCGCCAGCCCCACTGACTCTCCTCGCCCCGCAGCGCCTGACACCTTGCAGGGTGGGCCTGTCCAGGTCTGTTCTTGAATCCGACAGGAAACAGCAGGGGTTTTTGACAGGGAAACGCAGGCACATGCGTTAAGCAGAACCGTGGATGTGCAGCCCCTGGGGGCACTGCAAGTGGAGACCCTGAAGGCAGCAGTGACAGGGCCGAGTAAAGCTACTAACAGGACGACAGGCAGGGCTGAACTCTCTCACCACCTGGCCCAGCCAGGCTTGGCCTGGCCAGTGGCCCTCCAGGAGCTGGTGCAGGTCCAGGCCCCCGAGATGCTCTCCTTGCTTTCCTGGTAGAAACACTGGGACCAGGCGGTCACGCCCAGGATGAGAATCCAGGCCCTCAGCCTCCCGGCCAAGGACTTTCAATAGCCCCTTCCCCTCACAGGCCCTGCTGGAAGAGGAGGGGGAAGACCCAGCTGCTCCAGAGCCCTGGGCAAGGGTAGGAGGCCCCAGGCTTTGGCCCTCCTCTGCCAAGCCTGGCCCCTGGTGCTACAGAAGAACCCTGAGGGCTCCCAAGATCTGCAGGGCAGGTGCGGGGCAGCAGGGACGGGGCGGGCTCACTCTACTCCTGCACACCATGCCCTGTGGCCTGCCCACGGCCTGGCTGGGGCAAATGGGCCCACCTGCAGCCCTCAACCTCTGCTGCCTACTGTGCTGGGCCGCTGCTCCTTGTCCTCCCAGCCACGGCTCTTCCTCCTCCAGGAAGCCAGCAGCGCCTCCTGGGGCGGGGCCGCAGTGTCTTTGCAGCAGCCAGCCCTCAGATCACCAGGTTGCTCTCACTCAGCCGGACCACGTAGCGGTTCTCCTGGTGGGGGTGGGAGTGGGGGTCAGGCAGGCGCCGAGCAGAGCTGCAAGGGCGCCTGGCCCGCCCCACTGTGGCCTCCTGCACCTTACCTCAGCCTTGCTCTCGGCTGGGACCTTTAACCATTTCGTGTGGCTTCCACCACTTCCCAGCAGCGCCCGCTGCTCAGCAGGGAGGCCAGGCTGTGGGGAGTCGGGTGGCTCGCTCGGCGAAGGCCCGGCCTCCGCGATGGTCTTCACCTCAGATGCCAACACACTGCTACGCTGCTCTGGAATCCGAGCCACGCGGAACCTGGGAAGAGGGGAGAATGCCTTCAGCCACCCCACTAGAGAAGGGCCTCTGAACAGAGAGCCCAGGACCCTCCCAGGGCCCCAGAGCCAGTTATCAGCCAAACCTGAGCCAGCAGACACTTCCAGGGCCCCACTACCCACCGCAGCTCCTGCCCTGGGCTGTGCCTGCAGACAGCACAGCTGAGACCAGGTCACCAGAGATTAAAGTTCTCAGGGCTCAGTTACTCGCCCCCTGTCCTGGGGGGTACTGAGCCCACCTCACCTGCCCACAGACAAGATGGTGATCTCGCCCTGGCGTCCCGCCTTGGCCCCGGCCTTGGGCGTCCTCACAGGATTGGGCAGGAGGCTGGGGGCAGGTGTGGAGGCAGCTGCGGCCTCTGGGGACAGCAGCACCTCAGGCCACTTCTTCTGGCTGCATCGGGAGCAGCATGGGCCATAGAGCGAGGCCAGGCCCTGCACCGTGTGCAGGTGGTGGCGGTGTGGGCACATGTGCGGCGTGCTGGGTGCAGCCGGGGGCAGCCTGTGGGAGGACAGAGGTGACAATGGTCATGGGGCAGGGCCCACGGAGGACAGCAGTGGCGGGTGGCTGACGCTCCCAGGGGGCTCGCCGATGCTCCCAGGAAGCTCACCTGGGTCCGGGCCTGCCCGTCTGCACCAGCTGCCTGCTGTGGTGCTCCTTGAGCAGTTCCTCCAGGGCCGCTGCATTCTCTGCAGGTAGGCAGCTGCAGTCAGAGCCCGGCTCTGGGCAGAAAGGGCAGCCCACACAGACCACCACCTCCCTGCTCCCGCCTGAGCTGTGTGCCTTCTCCACCCCTCGGCAGGCAAGAACAGGATGCCAAAATCAGCCGGGCACCAGGCCAGCGCCAAGAGAGGAGGTGCAAGGTGGGGCCGGCCTGCCGCCCACACAGGCAGCCTCCCACGCAGGCGGCCTCCCTCGCAGGCGGCCTCCCAGGCTCCTTGGCAGGGAATGGATGGGAGACTTTCCTCTCCTGGGCCCCAGGATGAGGTCACGCCCTCCCTTTACCTTTCTTCTCTGTAATGAGGCGCACCAGGACCCCAATGGTGTCCTCGTTGGCATCCTCGGTCCGGTAGGCAGGGTTGGCCCCTGGGAGAAGGAAGAGAAATGACCCCCGTGATTCCAGGGAGAAGAGGGGGCTCCGAATTCCCCAGCTGCATCAGGATCTGCCGGCAGAGGGCGCCACAGGCCTTCCTAAGAGCTGCCATGGAGCAGGGCGGTCGGCTCTGGATAAGGGCCTGCAGCTGCAGGGTTCCAGCTGGTCAGAGGAGACAAAGCCCGCAGTCCCCACAGCAGAGTCCTCTGGGGGCGTGTATGCTGTAGGTAGTAGGGGTCCTGCCATCTTCTGGGCCTGCGCGCCCCCTTCTGAGCCCCTGGGAGCTGTGGGTTGTCCCCCTGCCCAGAACCCCAACATCTCCAGCAAAGTCTGCCCTCCCAGGCCCACCAGCTCCCTGCATAGCACCCTGTGAATCTATTTAATGAGGTGCTCCTGGGGAGTGGTCTCTGGGCCCCCAGCAGCAGACAACAGGTAAAAGAAGTCATTAGGCCAGGAAAACTAAGGCAGCCTCAGGAGACAGCCAAAACACCACCTCCCTGCCCCCTCCCGACCTGACAGGCACTGGGCAGCCCCAGGCAGCCTGGCGTGCTGGCACATGACACCGCACAAGGCTTCCATGGGCACCTGCTCCTCAGGTGACGGTGTTAGGGTAGGAGGCAGCAGTGGGAGTCTAGGGGCTCAGGGGGTGGGAGAGAAGTGCTCCCCTCCTCCGATTCCAGAGCCTGTCACTCAAACCCTGGCCAGCTGAAAACCCAAGGGCTGGTGCTGCTGGCATGCCTAGGCCACAGGTCAGAGGTCACTGTACCCTCAAATGACACACAAACAATTGTTCCCAACAAGCCCCCAAAAGTACAAAAGCCCACCATGGGACAGGCCCCTCCCCAAGGTCAGAATCCCGTGGAAGCCATCAGATTGGTCATATCACATCTGCTCAGCCCACAAGGCCACCGCTTGGCCACTCTGTGCCCTGTCAGTCTGCAGGGGTCTCCCCAGGTCCCCAGAGGCAGCTGTACTGCCAAGAAGCCCTTCTGATGAGCCCCCCGCCAGGCTGGGGCTTTCCTCCTGGTGGCCCCCTCTGTCCCTGCCCCCACACTCTCTGGGCTTGGGTTCCCCGCTGCATGCCCACCACCTGTTCCCACCTCCCACCCCGGAGTATGCCTCACCATTGCCTGTGCCTCCAGAGGGTCCGGCCTCCTTGTGGGCAGTGCAGTGGTAGCCCTTCCTCTTGAGCAGGTTGCACACCAGGATGCCCAGCAGCCCCATGAGGCAGAAGATGGGCACAATGGCGATCACGGCGTACTGCGCGGCTGTCTCCTCGGGGCCGCCCGCCCGCGTGCTGTTTCCAGGCTGCCGCGTCTCGCCTGCTCCACTGGCCCCGGCAGCCGCCTCCACGCCGCGCCGGGCCCGCCGCCCCCTCTCTGAGCAGCACAGGGGACAGGGGCAAGGCAGAGATACACAGCCTGTGTGTGGGTACCCAGGGAGAGGTGGGGGAGATCTGCCCTCAACCCTGCTTAGGGAGCCAAGGCCCATGCCTGTCCCTGCTTGTCTGCCCTCTGACTGGCCGGTGCCCGTGAGCGAGACTTCCTTGGGCCTCAGAGGCAGCTGGACTGTCAGCCCCCAGGGACACAGGACCCTGCTTTCCCAGGGCTCGGCTGTTGCATAAGTTGCCATGGGTGGTGACTGGCTGGGCAGGTGCGTGAAATGTGTGCAGGCCCCCACACTGTGCTGCCCTCTGCTGGACAGCCTCGGCTACTTGGAATAGATGAGCAAGTGTCAGGCATGAACAGGCACCCTCGGGGGACATGCCCTCCTCTGGGCTCCCAGCCCAGACAGGGGACCCCATTGCCCTACAGGGAGGTGGTGGGTGTGTGTCCAGGGCTCAGAGTCACTGGATGCCTCTCCCCTAGGGCCCAATCTGCCACTCACCATGGCAGCCTCGAGTGCCCAGAGGTGCCCAGGAACACGGCTGGCATGGAACGCGGGGGACCCCCCAGGGCCCAAACCACCTGTAGGGAGACAAAAACATCACTGAGACCAGGGCGTCATCAAAACCCCATCCCTAAGAGAGGCCAAATCCCTTCCCACCAAGATAGATTAGGACTTTCTCTGGTCCTCATTAACCCCACTTCACAGATGGGAACACTGAGGCTGAGGTCCTTGGCCTTGGAGTCCTGGTTCCGCAAGCATGAGCCTCCGTGCCCAGCCCCGTGCTCACCCTGGCTGACAGCCTCCACAGAGTGCATCCTGAGTGGCCGTGCCCGCCTGGACCTCCAGCCTCCTTCGAAGGCTGCAGCGGTTATGGGACTGGCATGGGCTGGAGCCCCAAGAGGCAGAAAAGGTACCCAGGGGGCAGGACCTGCAGAGTGTGCCCAGCTCCGAGTCCTGCGGGAGGGGGAAGGGAGAATAAGGGCAGGAGCAGGCCTGAGGCTGCTAGGCAAGCCCAGCCAGGACCCTGCCCTTGGGACCCCCCCCAAGGAAGGGCAGATGGTAGTGCCACTTACTCACCAGGTTGGGCTCCTCCCCCGGTGGGCACTGCCAAGGGGCCGTGGATGCTGGGGTGGCCAGGGACCAGGAAAACAGCTGGAAGAACAGCCAGTAGGGTGAGCTAAACGAGCAGGCCATGCTGGGCACAGGGTCTCTCGGGTTGCCCATCCACAACCAACTTCCCGAGGCCACACAGACCCACCCCACTGGCATACAGGGACATTGTTCCCAACTCAACCCCTCAGAACCTGCCCTGCCCAGCTTAGTTGCAAGGCTAAGACATGGCCAGGCAGAGAACCCTAACTGCTTCTGGAAAGTGCTGGAAAGCCCCTGGATGGGAACCCTTGGGTTGGAATCACTCACACTCTTTCCAGCTAACCAGGAGGATGAGGAGGAAATGCTTCGGAATTCCTCTCTTCTGCCTGGGATTCAACCCCCTTCCTGCAGCTCTCCCTTCCCCCCCGCCACAGCTGGGCATGTCATTAGCCACCCCTGCTCTGACGATCTGTGAAGAGCCGCTACCTCCTTTTCTAGTCTTGGGAACCACACCTTCCTCCGTGAGCTCCCCCTGGCAAGGCCACCCCAGCACACCCTGCACCCAAACACGCCCAGTCCATGAGGGAAGCATGCCCTCTGCCTCCCACTGTCTCAGGTAGGACCAGTCTGCCCTCAGTCCTTTGGAAGCTCCTACCACCTATTGTCCTTGTCCCCCAACTTCCTGCAGGCTCCTGCCCAGCCCGTCTGCCACACACATCTTGCCCTCAGTCATGCCTACCTTGCTGATAAACACCCCGAAGTCCTGCCTTCTCTCCCCTAGGCCCAATTGAGCACTTCTTGGGAAAACTGCCCCTCTCTGTCTTGGATGCCAAGGGGAGGGGCAGCCACGTGCCCCTTCCCTCTTCCCGCTGTGGGTCACCTCTCACGCAAGGGCAAGCCAAAGGGGTGCTTCCTAGGGCCTGACTGAGTAACCAGCTGCACGTGCCCGTCCCCCCCTGGGGAATCCTCAAGGATTTGGTTCCCGCGGCTTCCCCCAGCCCATCCACAACTCACCAGCAGGAGGCAGGGCAGGGGCCAGCACAGCAGGATCAGCTTCATGATCAGGCCCCAGGCTGGTGGTCACTGGCCTAGGGCAGAGGGAGAGACGGCTGAGCTCTAGGGTGGCAGAGCCAGGCAGGAAGCTGCTTCCCCCAAAGGATAACCTGATGAGGAGTTCACATCGTACAGCCGGGGTGGTTTCCTGCAGGAGGAAGGGCTTCCTCCCCATTCCATAAACAGCCAGACGCCCTGCAGCACCGGGAGGAAGGACGCAGGTGTGTGTGATGGCCCCAGCCCCAGTTCCTCCACCTCCTAGAAGGGTCAGCTTCCTGCTCCAGCAGCCCACGGGCCCCAGGCCCTCACCCTTCAGAGCCCAACACAAGGGCCTCTTTCCAGAATATTCCAGGAGGCATCACCCAAGCTGAGTCTGGCAGAGTCCTTTCACTCCCCAGCCCCACATCACAGTCCCAGTGCTTCCACTGCAGGGAGGACGGGTGGGGGGGTGGTGTCTGGTCCCATTGACACCACAGACCTGGAAGGACAGGGATGTCACGGCAGCAGGCAGTTGGCCTTCTGCATCTCTCAGCATCTACTGCGTGAGTGCAGGGCTCTGCCCTCGGCACAAGAAGGATCCAGAAACAGGGCCCCGTCCCTTGCATCTTATGAGGTTTTAGAGAACAGTAGTGGCGGCCCTGCCATCCACCAGCCCAGCCTGTGGCCTCTGGAGAAGCCTGCAGCCAGGGGACGAGGCTGGAGCAGCACGAAGAGGACTCGGATTAAACATGAGAGTGTGGCCAACTGCGCAAGTCCCATGGTGTACTTCCCAGAGGCCTGGCTTGGCAGCCAGGGGGACACAAGAGCAGCACTTGGGCGTGCGAGTGACAAGGCCTCAGCAGCCAGGCTTGGCCTCAGACACCCAAGGGTGGCTTCCTTGGTCCCAAGTCTCTGCCCTAGGGGAGCAGCTAGGGAGCCCCAGGCTGAGGAGGCACTGCCCGCTCCTGGTCACCCAAGAGTCCCTCTCCCCTGGGCTTCCCATTGGAAAGGAAGCTGGGGAAACGGATCCGCCCGCTGGCCTGACCTGCTGCCCTCGCAGCCCGGTCAGGGGTTGAGTTACACCCAGGGGAGGGGGAAGGGCAGTGGTCACACCATCCTGGGGACTCTCCAGGTCACCGGTGCACCCGAGCCAGCCCAGGGGAAAACCAGGGCGGGGAAGGCAGGGCCTGCGCAGGGTGAGGGTGGCACTGGACAGTCCATGCCCAACAGCAGGTGACCCTGCCGCATGCCACCACCCAGCCCTCGGCAGACCTGCTCACAACTCCTCCAGACCACCTCCTCATGATCCCCTTTCCGTGTTAGGGCATCTGAACCCCCCAGACCTAATCACGAGCCCTCATCCTCAGGCTGAGAGAGAACAGAGCCAAAAACCACCCAAGAGGCAAGGGCCCAGGTAACTCCTCCTGCTGGGTGGGTGAGCGGGTCAGCACAGCAGGGGCTTGCCCATGTGCAGACAGACGTGGCATGAGGCATCTGCATGGGGAGACTCTGCAGACGCAGCCCCAAAGCCAGCAGGAGGGCACGCTCAGGCCATTCAGACACCCGCCACCCCACGCCCAGGCGCTCTCTAATTATGCACCTTCTAATTACCCCAAACCGGCACTTAGTGCGCTCGGGCCGCCGGCCCCCACGCTCAGCCCAGTCTGAACCCCCGCTGGACCTGCCCTGTCAGGCACGGAGCCCCGTGGCACACGTGTGCACACCTGCTGCTCAGACCCCTTCCTCGCTGGGGGTGGGGGTGCCAGGGAATCCTGGCCATCGCCGAGGGCTGGAGGGCAGACATCAGAAATCAGTAGGTGCTATCAGAGTTCTCACGCTCCCAGCAGGCTGTCACCCCCAGCCAGTGTGGGTAGGGGAGGAGGAGCAGCAGGGGCTTTCGGCAGAGAAAGAAGTGAGCTTACAGGGCACTCCCTCCCCAAGGCCCTGGCTGGACTGCCAGTAGCTCCCTATGGGCCTCCACTCCAGACCTGGTCACCTGGCCAGGGCTCAACTCGCTCACCTGCACAATGGGGCTGTTTACCTCCCAGGGCCAGGCTGTCCTGAGGTTTAGATGAGGTAATGGCCTGAAGCAGGTCACAGGATTTCCTCCCCAGCAGCCCCCTCCTCCTTCCTGCAGCCCCGACCGCCAGGGGCCCAGGTCTGTCATTAAGTGTGTGTCTGCTTACTTGCTCAGTGCCCTCACCAATGAGACAGCAGTGAGGGCAAAGCCGTCTGTCTCGTTCACCGCAAAGCCCCACTCCCCACTGTGGCTGCAGCAGGAGGCCTCTGCCATCAGACTTCCCACTTCCGGACCAGGGCCTTCCAAAAGAAGGGCCTTCCCCTGGCACTCACAGGCAGAAACTCCTCGGGCAGAAAGACCCACTGGCGAAGAGGGGCCCAGGAGCCCAGGAGCCCAGGAGCCCAGGAGCGAGGAGCAAGGCCAGGTCCCAAGGCCTGCAGAGTTGCTTGCCCCAGGGAGGTGTGGCCCAGAGGCCTCCTCAGAGAAAGAGGAAGTTACGCCGAGGCACAGGCAGCTTCCCCACCCCTGGGCCAGAACTTCTGAAGCCCTCAGGGGTACCTAGGCCCTGCCACACACACCCCTCCCCCAACTCCTCCCCAGACACGTGCCAGGAAGGCCAAGGGTACCCATTCCTTCCTCCTCTGTCTGACACTGACACTCACACACACACACTGCACATCCCCCAGCCACACTGGGCTTCTCTCCATCCCTCAGGCAGTGTGCAGGTACCTGCTGCTTCCTCTGCCCAGGGACCCCTCCCATTACCTGACCAACAACCTACCCAGAAGCACCCCCTCCCGGCCACCAGCCAGAGAAGATCCATACCCAATGCCAAGCTGGGGAGGTAAGTGCATGGCTGACAGAGGGGACAGGGGGACGCTTTTCAGCAGCAGGCCCAGCTCCCAACTTGGCCAAGGTGAGAGAGATGAAGGGGTCCAGTGTGGCAAGGGTGGGTCTAACCTCAGCTAACCTAAGCAGCTCATGCATCCTTCTCAGGTTAGCCCAGGGCCCCGGGACATGACCAGGGAGCACATACCTGCCTGGCTAATGCATTCTGCTGGTTTTGTGGCTCTGGTATAGCTTCAGGGTGAGCCTTTATAAGCATTCACCACACTCTACCCTGCCTCAGTTTCCCCAGGTGCAGACTGTAGGGTGTAGGAAGCAGTACATACTTAACAGGCAGGTACGCGTTACGCATGAGATTCTCTTTTATGCTTCTGTTCAGCCATTGGCACAGAGCCTGGCACACAGAGGGGCCTAGCCTGCCGCATGAGTGAGGCAGTGCCTCTGCCACAGCAAGCTTCAGATGCAAGCTGAGAAGCTGCTCCCCAGCAGCAGAAGGAACAGGTATGGAACAGTGTGCTGCCTGCCAAGTGGGGCCATCCCAGGGGAGCCAAAGGTGGGAACAGGGGCCCCCCCGGAGGATGATGGGCACTGGGCAGGTCCCGCTTCCCAGCCAGCGGCTCCTAAGCCTACAGCCCTCCCTTCTAGCCTCCAGCGGCAAGGGTTGCCTGGAAACACAGCTGGACATGGGCCTCCCTCCGTGGTGGCCGCACCAGGGAAGGAAGACAAAGGCTGCTCCTGAATAGAGAAATCCAGGTTAGCGAGGAGCCTGGTGGTTCCCTGGCAACTGGGGCTGAAGTAGGGCAGTGCCCACACTGGGCGGTGGCAGCGAGGGCGGTTGGCACTGCCCACTTCCCCTTCTTGCCCTGATAAGGAAGACAACTGACCCCACCCCAGGGCTGGTCAGGCTCTCATCCAGGGTTGCTGCCATTCCTCACCGTTTCACATATGGATAAACCAAGGCCACTGGAGGTCATTTGCAGGGGGTCACAGCCAGTAAGTTCCTACTTAGTACAGCAGGAAGGAGGCGCAGGGAAGCCTCAGCTCTGCCTTTCCTAAGGTCTGGAGACTGGTGTTTCTCCATGTGGGAGACACCCTCTGAGGGCTCCAGCCAGGGAGCCAGTGGCACCCAAGTAGGGGGTACAACAAAAGGCCCAGGAGGAGTTGTTCCCAGCCAACAGTCTCTGGGTTTTTCCTGCACCTTGTCTCTGTCCCATTCCACACCAGCTCTGGTTGGAAAGGGCACTGAGGTAGACTGGAAGAGGCAAGGAGACTTGGAAAGTCCAGGAAGCCCCAGAGGGATGAGGAAGTAGCCCCAAATCCCTAGGACTGTGGCTGGGGGCCCAGAGGTGGACAGGCGCTGGCTCAGCATTAGGCAGTGAGACAGACTCTGCACTCCCAGCCCCTTTCCCAGCCTTGGGTCATCATTTCCAAACAGTAGGTCCCTCATCCTGCACCCTGGTCCACACACCCCACCCCAAGCTGGGCAGGTATGAGTCTGCCCCTTAGACCTTCCAGCCACTACCAGGCCTGCATTTCAGTGGCTCTCATAGTAAAGAGGGCAGATGGGGGCTAATTGGCCCCTTGAGACTGAGGAAAGGGCCAAGGCGCCAGCCCTGGTCCACCCAGCTCCTCCCAGTCTGGGGACGGTAGAGACGCAGTCCCCCCCCACCCCCTTCCCCGGCGGAGCCTGGGCCTATAGCATGTGGACTTGCCACCAGGAAGTCATCTCTGGGACAGAGCTGGGGCTCCCCTACGTGTGCCCCATTCCCTGTCCAGGCTGGATCTCACTAAGCCCCTAAAAGGCAGGGTTCTATGTTTCGGCTGAGGGCTTCAGTGGTAACCTGTAATAGCCTGGTCTTAAAGAAAACCAGGTTTACCCACTACAGCAGGGGCAGGCAGCAGGCAGCCCCTGCCAGGGCCACAGGGCCTGTCACATTATTGCTCCTGCCAGGCCAGCTCCTAGCTCACCACTAATCTCCCTGCACCCCGGAGTCAGTCCTGGGCTGCCTCCCCTGACTCCTGGACAGGACAGCAAGGGGGCACGGGAGGGGCAGGGGCTGAAGGAGACCCCACAGTAACCCTGCTCAGCCTCCATCTTCCCCTCTGAAAAGCTGCCCTGGCCTCCAGCCCCACCAGAGTGACGCAGGCTGCTCAGCATACCCTGACACGGCTGATTTGGGCAGAAGCTTCAGGAGAAAAGCCAGAGAGGCTACATCTTTAGCTCCCCACCATCTTCCAACTTCTCTCAGCCTCGAGAAGCTGAAGAGAACCCCCTCCCTGGGCAAGCCCTGGTCAGGCTCTCCCCAATCAGAACATGTGCAACAGCCAGGCTGCGGATGGGCGCTGGAGCTCAGCTGCGGTCAGGCTCGGGGTCTGTCCCTTAGGGGATCTGAGTTCTTGGGGAGGTCACTTAGGCTCCCTGAGCTGTGGGCTCCTCCTCTGCAAACAAGGGGTCTGGTCCCTGCTTCCTGGGATACCAAGGGGTGAGGAGGAGCCGCTGGGAGTTGTACTGGAAGGGCCTGGCTTAAAGGCCTCTCCTACGTGTGGTTCTTACCATAGCACCAGGGCCAGAAAAGGGACATAGCTTAGACTCAAACAGTGTCCAGAAGCTGGGTTCTGCCAGGGCTCTTTAGGAAATCCAACATAACTCCCAGAACTATGGGTCGGGAAGTGCTGGCCTTACGCAATGTTTAGTCCCCAGCCCTACATACAAACCTGTGTCCACCTGCCCCCATACCAGCCAGGGCCATCAGCTAGACAGGACGGGGAAGGGACACTGCTCGGGGCCAGCTCAGCAGTCAGGACACAGCCCTGGCTTTCCACAAGGCTCCAGTTCCCCTCTGACTTGGGGCCACTGTGCCTGTACAGCTGACCTTGTGCTACCAAGGAGACCCAGAGTTTGTACACAGGAGCACTTCTTACAGTCAGGCCTCCCCAGTGTCCCTGAAAGAGGGAACTCCTTCTCTAAGTCCTATCGGCCATCTGTTTTCAGTTTCCCCTGGCCCTTAGGAAGAGGCGGGGGTGTGGGATCCCTCAGAGGGGCAGGTAGAGAAGCAAGTGTGGGAGCAGCCAGGCAAACACCAGAGTCTCTGCTCCCTCTCAGTGTGAGGAGGTGCAGACCCAAGTCTTCCTTCCTTCCCTCTCCTATGGCACACTCAGACCCTGCTTCTCACTGGCTGGGAAGGCCCCCTCCGGCTGTGCCAGGGCACACGCTCACAGCCACATGGGCAGTTTATTTATAGAGCTCTCATCTTTCCCAGGCTGGTTCAGGACAGCACTCTGGACTTCCAGGCTGAAAGCCCTGGATTTGCATCCTATAATGCTCACGGGTCGTACTAGCGCCTCCCACCATCTAGGCCCTCCTTCCTCAGCCTGTGCCAGCTGGGCATGCAGTGCCCACAGGTGCTCCATACTTATGCCTATCTCCCAATCAAGAGGCACACTTCCTGAGTAAGGCAGCACTGAGGCTGGGCTCTGAATGGCCAGGACAGTTCTAGAAGTACAGCACAGCAGAGGCAAAGGAAGGGAAGAAGCAGGGCATTTTTGCAGGGCAAGATGTGGGTGAAGATGAAAAGTTAGAAAAGCCTTGGAAGGAAAAATCACAAGGCCCAGATGAAGAGTCTGAACTTCACAGAAAGTCAAGTTACTTAAGGAAGGTCTGTGTATGAACTGGAAATAGAGGCGGACGATGCGACTAGATTCTGGGCAAGGGCAGCAAGGCCAGGGCTGTCCAGGGATGAGTGTCACCCTGTTCCCAGGGAAGCCTACTCCCCCTAGCCAAGGAACAAACACATCGCAAGACACAGTTGAGACCCAGAACTTCGTGATTCTGTGGGAAGACCTCTGGCATGCCCCTCTAATTCCCAGCACCTCACTTTCTTCCTCTGTCAGATGGGAATGGATGGGCCCGATATTTCTGACTCCTGAATGCAGGATGCTAACTGCCCCTCAATGTCTCCCCTACTTGGCCAGACGCAGGTGCCTTCCTCCAGTGACCACAGCCCACCAGTCCCAGTGGAGGCCCCAAGAGGAAACAGAGGCAGCACCCTGGCCCTGCTGCCATCCCGAGAGGCCCAGGCTCCCAGAAAGCTCTGCCTGGGGTAGGGCACAGGGTAGGACTGGGGGGGATCCTTCACCAGGGCTGGGACCCTTGGTTAACCCTTCCCCTCCCTCCTGCCCCTCCCAGACCCTGCGCTATTTCCACCTCTTGGCTGGGGATGAAAATAACTTGAGCTCAGCCCCTGGGGACCAGGACAGCTATTTTCATCAGCCCCAAGAAGCACAGCTCCAGTTATTCCAGAGAGAAGCAGGGGATACCCTGATTCCCAGCTGCACCGGGAGGAGAATCTGGGGAAAATGGGGAGCCAGAGGCCCAGAGAAGGTAGGGTATTCCGAAGCCCGGCACAGTAGTCTAGTGGCTAAAGTCCTCGCCTTGGGCCCGGCGGTGTGGCCTAGTGGCTAAAGTCCTCGCCTTGAACGCGCCAGGATCCCATATGGGCACAGGTTCTAATCCTGGCTGCTCCACTTCCCATCCCGCTCCCTGCCTAAATGTTACAGGTATGTGTACATACACACACACACACACCAAGCTCACAACTTGCCCTGGGCCGGCCTGGCAAGGCCCATGAGCCCAGGTGCAGCGCTTGCAGCTGGCAGGAATGTGGAAGTCCTCTCCAAGCACCCCATGGAGCTCCAGGGTCAGAAGACCTGAGGTCTAGTCCTGGCACTGTGTGCCTTGGGCAAGTCACGTGGCCCCTGCAGCGTCAGGTTCTCTCTCTGAGAAAGTCACTGCACCTCAGAAGCAAGTCCAGACACCTGCAGTGTCACAATGTGCACTAGGAAGTGTTCAGAGCAGTGCCTAGCACCCCTTGCCCAGTGTGCCCCCATTCTGCTCCCAGGACACAGTCAACATAGAGGATGGCGGAAGACAGAACTTCCAGAGGCTACAGCAACCACTGTCCCACTGCACCACCACTTCCTGGACTAGGAAGCCCCATCTCATCTGACCCTGCATGAACCTCTAGATTGGCGCGTGGGTCCTTCCAGCAGCAACAGCCACCCAGCAGAGAGCAGCCCTGGGGCACAAGTTGGTGCTTCCCGACAGGGAACGGAAGGAAGAAGGCCCCAGCGGAGAAGTCCACTGTGGATGGGGACTTGTGAGTCTACACTGGCTACAGATCCATTTTGGAACTGAGAACCAAGGCAGCCTTTGGGGAGGAGGGAGGCTGACAACTCCTTGGCCAGCTGAGAAAGTTGCACTTTGAAATCCCACCACCAGCAGCCAGGTGCAGCCCCTGAGCTACTGTGTCCCCACTGGACACCTACCCCACCCAACCCATCCCCCCGGCAATCTGTCGGCCTGAAGAGAAGCAATTGACTAAAAAACAATAGAGGAGGGCCTGGCATGGTAGCCTAGCAGCTGAAGTCCTCGCCTTGCATACACCGGGATCCTATATGGGCGCCGGTTCTAATCCCAGCAGCCCCATTCCCCATCCAGCTCCCTGCTTGTGGCCTGGGAAAGCAGTCAATGATGGCCCAAAGCCTTGGGATCCTGCCCCTGCTTGGGAGACCTGAGAGAAGCTCCTGGCTCCTGGGTTCAGATGTGCTCAGCTCTGACCATTGCAGTCAGTTGGGGAGTGAATCAATGGATGGAAGATCTTCCTCTCTGCCTCTCCTCTCTGTATACCTGACTTTCCTATTAAAAGAACAAAATAAATCTTAAAAAAAAAAAAAAAAAAAAAGAGGATCCTAGAGTGATCATTCAGTCCATTCACAGCCCCACACTTCAGTGAACAGATGGGGAGACTGAGGCACAAGGTGGAGCGGGGAGGGGAAGTGCTGAGAGCAGGACCGCACCTCAGCCCGTGGAAAAGGCCAGTCACCCGGGTGAGTCTGCACGTGAGAGCATGTGTGTGTGTACTGACATTAATGTGCTGTGTGCATGTGTATGCATGTGTAAGAATACACGTGTGTGACAACATGTGTGCCCGTGCGTGTGTGTACATGTATGAGTGTATATGAGCCTGTGCGGTGTGTTGTGGTACCTCAGAGTCCTGTGGGACTGTGTGTGTGTGTGTATTCATTGCCTGTGATACCGTGCATCAGGGCAGGTCAGTAACTGTGGATGTGCTGGGGGGCAGCGCCTGAACCCTCACGGGCGACAGGGGAACCCCAGGTCCAACACACCAGCCGCTGCCCAGCCGCCTTGCCCCCCCCCCCACCGTCCCTCGGCCAGCGCAGCAATCAGGGTCCATCCCCTTGGCTCAACTGCACTTCCGAAGGGGTCAGTCCCGGCGGTCCCCCGGCCCCAACTTCCTTGTCTGCCCCCTCCCTCCTCGCCTGGAGGCACGGCTCCCGTCACGCCCCGGACCGCACACCCGGGGTGACCGGGCCGCCTGGGGTGACCCGGCCTCCGGCACTCGCTGCCGGTGTCAGACGCACCGAGCCCCTCGCGCGTCCCCGGCCCGGGTCCCGGCCGCACGTTCGCCCGCGCCAGGCCCGCCTCACGCGCCGTGTCACCCCCGGTCACGGACGGACACGGTCCAGCCCCCCGCCGGCCGCCGCAGCGAGGCGCCGCCGGCCCGGCCCGCACCCCCGGGCTGGGCTCGGTCCAAGTTTCCCGGGCCCCGCCGAGCCGGCCCCCTTGCACAAGACAAGTTCCGCCGCTTCCCCTCGGGCGCACCTTCTGGCAGAGCCGGGGCTGGCGGCGGGAGGACGCACAGGTGCCGGGGCGCGGAAGGCGCCGGGACAGGACGCGCGGCGGGGACGCCCGGGGGGCCGGGGCCGCCGCATCCGCCGCGCCGGCCAACTTCCTCAGAGAACGCGGGGAGGCAGGGGGAGCCGCTCGGGGCCGCACGCCGCCACGCCGGGGCTCCGCGCGCCCTCCTCACCTGGCCAGCTCGGCTCCCGGTCCAGACGCCGTCCCCCGGCCCGGCTGCGCGAGCGCACGGCCGGCCGCGCAGCCTGCGCGCCTTTTGAATGAATCGCCGGGCCGGGCCGGGAAGGCGCGCGGCCCCGCCCCCCGCGCGTCACGGCCGCCGGCCCCGCCCCCGACGTCAGAGCCCGCCCCGGCGGCTCCCCTCTGCGCTCTACGTCGCCACCTCGCGCGGCCCGCGGGAACTGCAGGCGGCTGCACGGGACCCGGCGCCAACCCAGAAGAGGCTGGTGACTTGGACGCTGACCAGAGCTCACTCACCACTGCCAGTGTGACCGGGGCCACCGCTGGCTCTTCTTGGTCCTTGTCTACTTCCTTTTGGAAATCGGTGCACCTGTAGAAACCGCTAGTGGGTGGGGAAACCCCACCCCCCCGGGAGAGGTGACGTTATAGAGGAAGTTCCTACACATCTCTCAGGGCCCGGCTCAAATTTCCATCCCCCCAAGAGGCTTGTCTGTCTCCATTCCTCACTCCGCCTCTTTCTGCCGGGTCCTACCACCTGCTGAGCCCACCCGTCAATTCCCAATGTCGAATCCAAAAGGGCAGTGACACACGCCACAGGACAAGAACCACGTTGTGTGCCAGAACTGTGGGACATGATGTGCCAGGGCCACAGGCAACAGCTGCACCACAGACAGTGTCCCCCTCAGTGCCAGCCAGGGTTCTCCAGTGAGACCCTCCCAGCAGAGCAGGCCTGGGAAGAGACTCAGACAGCCGGGAGAGTTCTAGGGTGGAGGCAGAACCCAGGGGTGCTGGGGATAACCACAGGCTGAGGCTCGGGGTTGTAGGGACTGAGTCTGTTGGGGACAGATGGCGGGGGGCGGAGTTCTACACATACTGAGTCATAGAAGCTGAGCTGGGGGTATGGGAGCAGGCAAAGGTCAGGTCTCCAGGGCCCAGGAGATTCCAGGAAAAGAACAGGACACCTGTGTGGGGAGGGGCAGGGGGAGAGTTTCCGTTTCCCTGAGCCCGGCTCAGGTTGGGTAGGGGGCTGGGGAGGGTGGCACCCAAGGAGCTCTGGGTCACTGTCGTCATGCTGAGCCCCTCCTTGATGTGCCAGAGGAGGCAGGGACTGTCCCTGGGTTTCACATAGCTCAGCCTGGCCCGTCCAGGGGGCTGGAGAAGTGCCCAGCATGCCCTGTATCCAGGATGGATTGCTCTGGAGAGGGGCCCCTCTTTGTTGGTCAAGGAGCATTGGTGATCCCTCCAACAGACATCCTGGCAAGGGCTGAGGCCCATCTCAGGGCCACACCCCCATCTAGCTCTCTCAGCACACTCTCTCCTGTTAATTGGTTTGTCACCCGGAGGTCACACACCTTGTTCTACGAGGAAGTTGCCAGTATACCTGGTTGCAGCCCCACGTACCGGTCAGGTCTCCCACGGCCATGGCTGGACACTGGCCACCCCTGCCACTCAGGGTGTGAGGAAGCCCCAGTGTCCCTGGCCGCTGGCTGGAGGGACAGCCAGCTCCTCCTCCTGTGACTCTGACTCCCAGACCATGCTGAGGAGCCTAGAGTACCTGCCCACTATAAGGTGGTACAGATGGGAGCAGGAGTTATGGAGCCCATGGGAGAGAGGTTTAGGCTAGCCTTGTACACAACTTGAAGAACCACAGGCCTCGGAACGGAGGGCTCTCAGAATTGCAGGCATTCTAAAACCCTGGCAGCCCAGCGAATCTTAGTATTAAGAGTCCCCCTAAGGGACCATCTTGGGGCATCGTGCCCTACTGCAGTTGAGAAACAAACCCAGAGAAGGCTCCCAGCTTTCTGTAGACAGCATGGCACAAGGTGGCCTGGGGCCAGGGACACTGGCTCCTGCTCAGGGTGGGGATCCTGGATCAGGTCAGATCCACAGTTGTTTCCAGGAGTCTTGTCTGCTGGATGTTTTGGCGCCCCCTGCTGGCGGCTGAAATTCCATCATGAAGCTACAGCCCACAACAGAGTGGAAGAGGAGGCTGGGGCTTAAATTTCAGTGCCTCTGCCCAGTAGATTCATTGTTTCTCCAGCCTTAAACCCGGGCCTGTGATTATCTTGACTTCACGTGGGCTCTAGAACCCTCCCTGCTGAGTCTCTTCCTCAGCTCTGCTCTCCGGCAGGGTGTCCTGAGAGCCTCCGGATGGTACTGAGTATGGGTTGGGGTCCCCAGTCCTGACCCTGGTCTCCTTGGTTTCCTCTGGGGGAAGTCCAGCCTTCTCAGTTTTGGGGCCCTGCTGGCCCACCTGCCTGGTGTGGGTTCCTCTTGGTTCCAGGGTAAATGCACGAAAGGAGCCATAAACCACAGGCAGTGGTGCTGGCTGGGTGGGGGGCAGCTTCTGACCAGGTCCAGCCATCCCCAGGGCCCAGATCATAAGCAGGCCAAAAGCCAAGAGTGTGAGGCCACTGGGGTGAGGGAGCCTGGAGAAGAGGAAATAAGGACTAAGACAGAAGAATCCGTGCTTTGGATCACCCAGGTTAATGATGGGGTCTCAGTTTTGCCATGGCCACGCTGTGTGGCCCTGAGCGAGTCATCCCTGAATGCAAGCCCCCCTCCCCAATGTAAGGAGAATCTGCTGAGACCCCACGGTGAGTGGCCTCAGCTTCTCCTGGCCCCTGGGTGTGAGAACCCTGCTGTGCCTTCTGCCACACTTCCTTGCTGAGGCATTTGTCCTGAACCCCTCCCTGCAGCCCAACATGAGCAGGAGGAAACCATGGCCCCTATATCTCCCTAGGGCATGCGCCCTCCCCTGGTTCCTAAGAGCCCTCAGGAAGCCTTGCTGCCCAGGTTCTCTCTCTGTCTCTCCTCAGGTCAGTGGGCAATCTACCCTGAGCCCAGCCTGCACTGCCTGTTCACCTGCCTTTGCCAAGCAGGGACCTCATTGGCCATTATTGGGCCCAAAATAGCATTTCTCTTTACCGCTTCCTGCAACCTGGCCCTGGGAGGACAGAGGGATTTGGCAGGCACCCCAAAGATGTGAAGGGCTCACAGAGGTCACCGGTGTCCCAAGAGGGACAAGTGCTTGTCTTGTGCCATAGAGGAGAGGCCAGCGCCGGAGGAGCTGGAGTTCAGATGCCTCGGTCCTCTAGCCCCTCCTGGTCCCTGTCTATCCAGATCTAGGCCAGGGCCTGAGCCAGACTTAGTACTCCCACTGCCTGAGATCTGGACAAGCACTGAGGCTGGCTGGGGGTCTACAGGAGGGCCCCCCACTTCCACCTCGCCTGGTTCTTAAGAGCCCCAGGAAGCCTTCCTGCCTGGGTTGTCCTGTCCACTGCCACCCAGCCTCAATGCTGCCTTATAGTGTGCCCCCTACTGAGTCCCTCCCCTCTCTGAGCCTCATCCTCCTCCTTAGATATTTGGACATGCTGTGCTATGTCCCTGACCCAAGTGGCCACATGGAGCGCTGCCTGGAAGAGGAGATGGCACTCAGTGATTCCTCCTTCCTCCAGAGCTACTCTGGTCATTCAGGTGGCTTCCTCTAGGCTCCAGCACCCACGTGGCTGCCCTTTCCCCTATGCCACAAGGCATAGAGACTGAACAGACAGATTCGTTGTGGATTCAGGTCCTGAATTAGCAGGTGAGAGACCTCCATGTGCCAGGTCACTGTGAGGTCTTGTGAAGAGATGACTCACACTCCTGGTCCAGTGAGCCCTCAGCAAGGGCTACTGTTGGGAGACAGTCAAGACCTGCCATTGAATCTCAGCTGAAAGCTCCAGAATTCACTCAACAGTCATGCGCTGTGCACCTGTGGTGTGCCAGGCCACTGAACCAAGTCCCACCCTCACAGAGCTCTGTTCCATGTTCCAGCTGCCCCTGCCTCTTGGCCCTGTGTTTCATTTGGGACTATCCAAGGTGCTTCCAGCTTCAAGTTCTTATACTCACCCCTCCTTACCTTGCCTCAAGACATCTCTCCAGTACCAGGTCCAAGACTGAATCCCTAGCCATAGAAGACTGAATCCCTAGCCATGGCCCTTAAAGCAACGTTTCTTTCTTTAAAAAAAAAAAAAAAAGAGATTTATTTAGCAGCCAGGAGCTTCTTCTGGGTCTCCCACGCAGGTACAGGGTCCCAAGGCCTTGGGCTGTCCTTGACTGCTTTCCCATGCCACAAGCAGGGAGCTGGATGGGAAGCTGGGCTGCCCATATGGGATTCCGATGCATTCAAGGTGCTTCTCCCTGTAGCTGGTAAAGCTCTAAGGTGGTGTCAGCTAGCAACCAGGGGGGTGAGGATAGGAGGGTGTGTGGGGAGCTTCTAGTGATGAGTCCCACCAAGCCGCACTCCCATGACATTCTTGTATGCTGGACTTCCAGAGTCCTTAAGAAACAGGTAAGTGGATTGCACTGAGTTCTGACTTAGCAGGTTTGGGAAGGTAGGTGTTAATGCTCAACCAAGGCTGAGAATCTTTGCTTTAGCAGAGCTAATCCAGCCAGGGGGCTTCCCTGGGTCTGACTCTGGTTCATCCCAGTGCCGCCCTACCCACAGCTGACCAAGGACAGCAGCTCACAGCTTGGCCAGTAACCTGGGAGATGGCCTTCTAAGTCACTGCAGGCTGCACCAATCCAATGCCAAAAAGCAATGCTCAGCTAGGAACCAGGTGAGACTAACTTTGGGCAAACAAGTCAGCCCTGTGACCTGTGTGTTGAGGGTGTGGAGGCCCTGAGGCCTGTGACCAGTGAAAGTGACAGTAGCTGGCAGTGGCTGGCAGCAAGAGAGGGACAAGGAGCCTGGCACAATGGCTCAATTGGCTAATCCTCTACCTCCAACTTCCGGGATCCCATATCGGCACTGGTTCATGCCCTGACTGCTCCACTTCCCATTCAACTCCCTGCTTGTAGCCTGGAAAGGCAATAGAGGATGTTCCAAAGCCTTGAGACCCTGCACCCATGTGGGATACTCAGAAGAAGGTACTGGCTCCTGGTCTCAGATTGGCTTAAGACTGGAAGGGAAAAGGCCAAGTATCCAAATGGCCCACTATGCTCCCCTACAGCTATTTGCTGCTCCTTTGTGGCCCCACAAAAAGCATCCCTCTCAAGAGGACTGGATGCTCTTGCAACCTGTGCACACTAAGCAAAGCTCCTGCCTGGGAAAGGACCACCATCACCATTTCATAGAGGAGGAAACAGGGGGCTCTGAGGGGGTTCAGCTGAACCAGCCACAGAACTGGCCAGTGGCAAAGCCAAGGATTCCAAGGAAAGGTCTGCTTGGCTTTGCAGCCCATGTTGGCTGATGCTTTGCTGTGTCCTCAGTCCCTGAACAAGCCTCTCCTTCTCAGTGCACTGTAACCCCTTCCTGCCCGGTGTAATTCTGCTGTGGGCACATGTTCCCTGCATATCCCGGTGTCACCGCTCGAGAAGAGCCAACTCCTGAGATATGTGCCAGTGTGCACACCAAAAGTCCATGCTGATCTCACAGCCAATCCTTCAGGTTGGCAATGCCCACCTGTGTGGGGCATATCCTGCCCTTTCCTGGTGTGACAGGCCCTGTGCCCCTGTGTGGGACAGCTGCCCGCTGCTAGGCATTTGCACTCTTGCATCAGACTTATTGATGCCCCTCTAGGGATGAGCCACCAGACTCGGACTCTCCCCAGGCTCCAAAGCCTGACTTCACCATGGCCTCAGTCAGACTTCCTGGCTGTCAGTCTTTGCTAGGAACGTTTTCTGGAAGAGCCCTGGACAGCCTCCCCCTTGCCTTGGCTCCCTACCTGCAACCCTGCCAGAGCACGGGCCTCAGGAGCTCCCGACGGACACGTCTGTTAACAGATGTCTGTATGGCTTGCATTTGCGCATGCTATTTGTAAGGGACTCTGGCATGGCTGGGAAGCTCCCAACTCCTTTATCTTCCAGGTGGGAAAGCAAGGGCACTGACACACCTCAAGGAACACAGCCAGGTCACCGATGGCCTTGCCATCCGCAGCCTCCAGCCCTTGCAAGGCCTCCTTTCTACCCAAGTGTGTCAGAGGCAAAGCCGGAGCCCTGAGGTTGCTGGCAGGAGGCTGCAGTGGCCACCGATAGGGCACAGTCATTTGGTGTTTCTATTTATTGACTCTTTAAACTTCATCCAAGGAGAGTTAATACAAGACTGTTCGGTAACAAGAGAAATATCATCATATCATCTAAGATGGCAAGGACCCACGACCCCCACCCCAAAAGAACAAATTCAAATGTAACAAGTCCCATTGAAAACCAGACCTTTGGAGTTGCAGCTGCAGAAGCGGAGAGGGCGGGGAGGACTGCGGATTAGACTAGCCCTCTGTTGGCTGGGGATGTGGTGGGGTAGGGGTGTCCTTCACTGGGAGACTCCCCAGTCCAACAGGCCACATCCAGGCCTTGTTTTGCGTGGGGGTCCTTCCTGAAGGGGCTGTCCCCGACAGGAGGACATATGGAGAAGGAGTGGGGAGGTGAGAGGGAAGGGGGCCCCTCAGGTCACCCTCCACTGTGACGGAATGTGCCAGTGCATGAGACACAGGGAGGAGAGCAGGGACCAGTTACCAAGACACACAGGGCCCGGGCCCTCACCTGGCGAGGCCAACAGGGAGTCCTGTCCAAGGCCCCGACGAGCACTCTCAACCCAGTAAACCACAAAAGGCACGACCCGTGACCCAGGAAAGCCCCTACTGGGAGTCGCTGTGCCCTGGGCCACATCAGCTTTTTCTGAGTGACTGAGCGTCGCCTGAGCAGGACAGGGCCTTGGGAGACTGCTGTTTTACGGGGTGGCATTTCTGTCCCCTGAACATGCAGTGCGTGTGTGCATGTGTGATGGGTGGGGGGAGAACCTGGGCCCTCGAGGAAGGCTTGGCCAGGGTTCCCAGGGTGGGTGGCCGCAAGGGCAGCAATAGGGGGTTTTTTTTTTGTCTTTCCCTCCTGTCATTTTCCCAAATCACCCCCTGGCGCAGGTCATTGCATAAATAAGTGCTCGGGAAGGTACACATTTGGAGAGAAACATAAATACTGTACACGGGAAGGGTTCCGCCCCCATGGCCTGCCCCTTGCCCCAGAAGACCCTCCAAATATTGCACATGGCCCTCGCCAGCCCCATGGGGTCCAGGCCGTGTCTTTGGTAGAAGCTCCAGGGAACAGAGGTCCTGGGGGGCCCTCCTGGCCCAACCCTCATCATGACTGGGAGCAACCTGTGGGTCAAGAGAGGCCTTGGCCCAGCTGGCCGGTGGCCGTTCCATCAGGAAGGCATCCACGCAGATGAGACAGTGCCCGAAGGTGGCCCTGGTCAGTGGCTCCAGCCAAGGTCCACATGTGTGGGACTAGGGACAGGCAAGTGGGCTGAGGGCAGGCAGGCAAGTGCTGAGCCCCGGCGGCCAGCATCACACCCTCCACAGGAGGAGGTGATTTGTGCTGTCGTCTCTGCCCACGGTCTCGCTGCTGCAGCCACTGCCACCACTAAGTCGGAAGTCCTCGTAGCCGTCGCCTCCGCTGATGACCAGCATTTTGGACCTGGATGAAGTGGGGCCACGGTGCCGAGGGGACTCCCGGTGCTCCAGGGAGGGCAGCTTCTCGGGGCCTGGGGACAGATAGGGCAGGGGTCAGCCCTGGGGGATGACAGGACCTGAGCCGCCCATACCCCAGGAGATGGGAAGAAAGAGAGGCAGGCTTTCTGTGAGGGACCCCACTTCCTGTTAGCCCAGAACTTCCTGTTTGGAAAGAAATGTCCATCTGCTCATTTTCTGGCTGTCATCCCCCCCACCCCAATCCCACCACCGTGTCTTCCTGCCCGATGCTAGCTGAACAGAACCCACAGCTTCCCAGGGTCGCACACCATCCACCTGTTTTGGCTGCCACAGACAGAATGTCCTCGCCATTCTCATTACCTTCATTCTTGTAATGACATTCTGGTTGATCACAGGCAGTGTGTGTGACTCCCAAGATGGTAAGGGAGACAGTGAAAACTTCCTACCACCTAGTGACATCACAGGACAACACACTGCTCTGTGTCTGTGACTAGTAGAACACACTTGCACCAGTCACACACCAAAGAGTAGCACTTAATGTTCAACAGTGAGATACATGACTGATACTACCAACATCCTTGAAACTTCCCAGACTTTGTTACCACTGTGTGAGCATTCTCTACTTGTTACAACAGCTAGCTGGCTGTGCAACAACAGGGTGCTGTGTCGCTGGTAGCAGTCTTGCACAGGACTTTTGCTGTGTCTTGATTGCACCACTTCTCTTGTGTTTTATTCCATGTGACCCCAGGAGCCACCACTAAGGGCTGTGCCACACACATGGATTCCTCACAGCCTCAGAGTGGAAAAGCCTCTGCCACGGACGTGCCCTTGATGTTCACATGATGATGCAAACACATTGCCCGGAACACACACTTGCTGCTAAGCAGCCCAGGGCTGCATGGAACCCGACCACCAACACCCTTCTCCAGGTCAGACAGCCAAGGGCTGCTCAGGACACAGCCAACCTTCAGGACCCTGCGGACTGAGGCCGTGTTGACTCCTGATGAAGACCACTTCCTGTCGGTCTCTCCCTCCTTCTCACAGTCTCTTCCTGTGTCACGTCCCATGTTGTGTTGTGCCTGTGCTTTCGGGTGCCATCCCTACTTCCTGTTCTGCACATCCTTCTGTGACCTCACATCCTGTCCTGCACACTGGTCCTGTTAGGCTTCACACAGAATCAGTCAGGGCCCACTTTACTTTTTAGCATATAGGTCACTCCCCATCACTCACGACACCTCCCTGCACAGAATCTTACAGAGCTACACACTCCCCTGGGAGAATCCCTTTTGGGGCTTCCACAGACTATTTTCTGTACTGTACGTTGCTCCCAGCTCTGTATCACAATCCCCCTCCCTCTTAGGAAACCTCTTCCTACAGGGCAGTGGGGAGCACAGTGTACCGGCCCACCTGTGTCCGGGGGAGGCGGTGGGGTCGGGCACAGCAGGTTGAACCCGTCGGGCAGCTGGACTGCGGCTAAGAAGCGGACGTGGCCCGTGTGCCCCTGGCCCAGGCCAGCAGGGCTTAGAGTTGCCCGTGGGCAGCTGACGGTGCCAGGTGAGGCAGGCATGGTGAGTACGACGCCAGCACTTGTGCCCACCCAGAGCAGCTCTTCGCACACCAGCAGCGCCGTGATCCGCAGGCATGCAGCCTTGTGTTGCCGGATGATGGCATCAGAGCCTGGGGGCGGGTGGGGGAATGGACCAGAGCTGAGAGGGAACCAAACCCTGGCCCGGGTCCCGGCCTCCTCAAGGAAGAGGCCCAAAAGGACCCAGGGGTCCCAGGGGTGGTGGTGGTGGTGGTTCTGAGGATACCTGCTAGCATCCTGTGCACAGGAGGGGTGACATCCACTTCCGCCAGCTGCTCAAAGGTATCCGCATGGTAGAGGCACACGTGGGCACTCCCTTTCAAGGTCACCCAGACCCCTAGGCTGGAGTCCACCATGCATGCCACGCTGCGGCTTGAATCCTGCCCTATGTGAAATGTGTGCTGTGGGGAGGGAGGGCAGGCGAGGAGAGAGCAGGTCGGCCACAGGCAGGCCTGCCCCCCTGCGTCCATACTTCCCAACTTTGACCTCACCAGGGCCTGTCCCCCACTCCTTATAGCCACGCCCCAGGTAACCCAAGCCAATCAACGACAAACTTGGCCTGAGACCTTGGTTTCCCCAGCATCTCCCATTTAATCCTTAGAAGGGAAAATGGATTTGAGGGACTGAAAGATGACAGAACTTCAGAGCCTGAAGACCAGTTGTTGGTCTCTCCCTGGCAGATGGGGCAGGGGAAGATGAAGCCAAGAAGGGGAAGCAAACCTGGCCAAGGGCACAGTGTCAGGCCTGAACCTCAGCCTCTGGCCCCCAGCCCCAGCAATGACAGAATACATGACAGGGACATCAAGGCACCCTGGCGGCCCCTGGACACTAGCCAGGCTGGCAACCTCCAATGCATTAGAACATTGAAGGCAGCACTAAGGCCACAGTTGAAAGCTAAGCGATACTGACATCAACACCCAAAGACCAGGTAGGGCAGAAAGTTGAGTGAGGCGCTGGAAGGGTGCCCCCCAGCCCTCTCACACCATACTCACCAACTAGGGCAGAAATGACAGTTAGAACACAGCATCACCCAGCCCCAGCCCCAGGGCTGTGTCTCCCTCTTACATAGGCCCAGGTCAGCAACTCCAAGCCCCCTATCCCAGGCTACCTCCATCTGCAGTGTGTCGGGGCTCAGGACAATGACTCGGTTCTGACAGCCACACCACAATCGCCCGCCCACGGCCACCATCTTGGTGATGGGGCTCCCCTGAGGGCCCAGGGTCACGGATTTGAAATTCTGGGAGTCCCAAAAGTGGCCTGCAACAGGATAAAAGCAACAAGAAATTTAGGGAAGGACTGACTCTAAGCCTCACTGTCCCATGAACAGAGGATGGGGCTGGCGCTGTGCCATGATGGGTTAAGCAGCTACCTGATCCCACAAGGGCACCAGTTTGAAACCTGACTGTTCCACTTTTGACTCAGCTCCCTACTAGTAAGACTGCCTAGGAAAGCAGCAGATGGCCCATGTGCTTGGACCCCTGCACCTACATGGGAGACCCAGATGAAGCTTCTGGCTCCTAGCTTCAGTCCTGGCTGGCCTAGCCCTGGCTGCTGCAGCCATGTGGGAAGTGAACAAATGAATCCCTCTTCCTCAGCATCTGACTTTCAAATAAATAAGTAAACCTTAGGGGAAAAGAAAGGAAGAAAGGAAGAATTAAAAAGAAAGAAAGAAGAAAGAATTAGAGAGGGAGAAAAATAAATAAAAAAGGGGTTAAGCTCCCTAACTGTAGTTGAAGACACTGAGCTCAAGGACAGGTAGAAAATCTCCCAAAACCTCTTCTGCAGTGGCAGCCCCCAGCCCCAGCCTGGCCCTGCAGAGAACTACAATGCCAGCAGAAGGCTGGCATTAGTATGGATAAGGGTGGGGTACAGCGGCACCCACCTGCTTCCCTTTGGTAGACCACGAGCTCCCCATTGGCTAGGGACACAAACACCTGGTTATCGAGATACCTGGGCAAGGACAAGAGGGAGGAGTCAGGGATGGATTTCCTGAGGCCACATGAGTCAGCTGGGGTCAGGGGGGACCATGATGAGGAGGGCTGTGGCTCCTCCTGACCCAACCCGTGCTCCAGCTGAGAGGAACCTGTGGTCTAGAGGGGGGAGCGACTCATGCAGGAGGTGAGAAGCACATGAGCAGGGAGGACCCTGCAGAGTGGAGAGCCCACGGGAACAGAACAGGCCTATGAGGGTCGCTGCCATGGAGGCTACGTGTCAGGGGCCGCACTAGGCTTACAGGATGCAGGTCACGGCAGCTGCATGCTGGAGCTTCAGGCTGTTCCTGCGGTCGCGGATGCTGTCAGAGGACTGGTACACGTGGACGCTGTGGGTCAGGGGTGCACACCTGGGCCAGGTGCTCAAGGCACACAACTCCCAGGAACCACCCCTCTGCTGCTCCTGCTTGAGGCACCAAGAGCCCACAGCCCCCCTGGGGGAACTCCCAGGCCTGCAGGCACCCCTCCCTGGCTGGCAGGACCCCAAACCCTCCCGTTCCGGGACACACCGCACTTTTCAGAGCAGGGAGCTCCAGGCTCTGTGCCCCTACCAGCCATCCTCAGTGCCCAGCCACACGGAGCTCTGGTAGGCCTCAGGGTCGACGGTCAGCAGGTCCTCCAGGCTGCCACGGGTGAAGGAGCCGCGGCTGGAGCGGCGGAGGGCTCTTCCGTCCATCGGGCTTGCCCCACAAGGACGGCCGGACCCGAAGGAGCCGGACAGTGGCAGGAAGCCAGGTTCTGGCTCCTCCTCGGAGCTGGTTGTCTCTGCCGTGGCCTCCTTGGAGCTGGGGGTCTCCTCATCTGCATGAGATGCAGGCAGCTGTCTCCATGGCCTGGGCCCACTGCATCCCTCCTGGCTGTGTTCACCTGGGGGCCTCATCCTTCCTTAGGAGCCTCTGTGGCAGCTCTGGTTTTGTAAACCTATCACAGACCCCGGGTCCCATCAGGGCCCTTCCCCAAATGCCCCGGGCACACCAGAATGCGAGGGCCTCCTGGATTCCATCTATGGGTCCACTGCCCTCCAGCCTTGGCTGTCCTGGCCCCTGCCCACTTCGCCAGCCCCACTCACTGCCAAAGCTGGAGGAGATGGTGGAACGGCTGGCCTGGCTCTGCAGAGTTCCCGAGGGACTGGGTGAGGACTCATCATCTGAGTCGCTGTCGAAGGGCACCAACTCTGGACGGGGATCTTCCTCTGCAGGGTCTGGCGCCATTTCCAGCCCAGAGCCCGTGATGGAAATGTGCAAGCAGGGCTGAGGCCCTGGCTCTGCCAGCGAAGTCACCACTTCTTCCTCGGCGGTCTCCACATCCAGGTCTGGCCCAGCAGGCTCTGGTGCTGGATCAGGGCCACCCCTCAGGGATGTGGGCAGTTCCCTATAAACCAAAGGCAAGAGACAAGGGCAGTTGGTGGGTGTCCCATGGCCAGGCCTGCCAATTCGGCCCACAGGCCTGCCCCACACACAGCTGCATCCTTGGCCCACCCACTGGCCAAGACTGCCTGGTCCTCACCCGTGGCTGCAGTGCTGTGGGCCAGGCACTGCCCCGATGCAGAGGATGCGGGCTGAGCAGACAGCGATGCAGGCCTCTACGTCTGGTTCAGCACGCAGGCTCAGCAAGCACACCTGGCCCACGTAACCATCACTGTTGCACACCCACACCTCAGGTGTGGGCTCCAGACAGCTGCTGAGGGTGGGAGCTGCACAAGAGAACTGTGGGAAAGACCAAGGCACGATAAAAAGTAACTGGAGGAGCAGCCATCAGTTCCTGAGCAATCCTACTGTGCAACCCCAGCAGATGGAGGGGAGTCAGGCCTATGCAGGAGTGCCCAGAAACTTATACTCCCGTTTCTACACACATGTACCTTATATAGCACAAGCATTTATGCCTACGTGATACAGGCATTCCCTACACCTGCATACATGCAGACACATATCCTGAGTACAACCCCAGGTATCCATATGTACACGAGTCACACAAACATTTCAATTAGCCATACCTACCCCCATTGTGTAGCCTTCCCTCCTATGCACAGATAGAGTGACAAGTAACACATCCCTTCACAGGTAACAGGCATGCCAGCGCCCCATGCATATCCAGAGTGAGCAGCAAGTTCAAAGTCAAGGTATGAATGCAACATGACACACAGAACAATTTACAAACATGTGCTGGCTTTGAACATGCCCAGCCAGGTGACCCACATATATACACACACGCACATGTGTACACACACACACCTGCATGCCACTGCGGGTTTTCATGATGGGGATGGCCTTCAGGAACTCAGGGTCTAGCCGGCTTTTACTGGATGCTGTCGTGCAGAGAGACACACAGACAGACCCTGCTTAGCCTGGACCCCACCCCAGCCCTGGCCTTTGCCCACTCTTCTCCCTCTCAAGGCCCACAGTATCTGTCTGGAGAGAGATCTGATCTCAGCCATGCTGGGGTGAGCTGGCTGTTGGTTATACCTCACTTGTGCCTGGCCTCAGTTCTCCCAGCCTCACCACGAGGGTGTTGGCTGCAGAGATCCTGATTGCTAGCTTGCCCCAACCCAGGTCTGCTCAGCACGGGGAGGTCTTGGCCACATTGACCCCTCAGCACAATGTCCCCCTGCAGAGGTTTCAGGCCACCTTCCCCACCAGCTGCCTGAGCATCGGCCTGTGCCATTCTGAAATTTCCTTTTCTGGCCACCTAAAGTCAAAGTCAGCTCCAGGGTGTGCCCCTATCCAGGGGGCCCTGGCTTACCCAGCTTCCTCTTGGCCTCGTCAAAGGCTTGCTCAAAGCCCAGGCGGGCATCGGGGTGGGGGAACTCAAAGATGAAGGAGTCAGTGCCCTCGGGCCGCGTGGCACACAGCTCCAGCTTGGTAGGTGGGAATGACAGCGTGTAGCATAGCGCCTGCTTCTCCGACAGGTCCCGGTGCATGGCCGCTGACAGATCACGCAGCGCATCATCCAGGCCCTGGCAGTGGGGTAGGGATAGGGTTCAGGTCTCAAGCCCAAGTGAATCTGAGTACCCTCACCTGCACTTGGGAATAAGGTGGAGACCCTCCCCTTATCACAAACAGAAAATGGATGCTACTCCCCTCTTGAGGACCAAGAGCTCGGACACCCGTACCCTGAGATGGGAGTGAAGCTGTGTCTCCACCCTCAGACCTGAACTCGGGGGGGGGGGGCGGTGAGGCTGTCATTTCCCTTTGCAGAGATGACTCCTCCCTCAGGGTCCAGGCCTGTTCCACTGTCCTGCTCTGGCCACAGGCAGAGGGACCGACCTGGTGGGGGAAGCCGAGGCTCTCAGATAGCTTGCTCATCTGGCCCAGGGTGTTGAGGTCCTCGTCCAGGCGGCTGATGGCTTTCTGGATGTTCTCCCGATTGGTGGCCTGGGAGGCCCCTGCAGGGCACAGAGGAATGGATGGCCATGCAGACAAGGTAAGGCTTGGATACACAGACATGGCTCACAGCCGTGGCCTGGCAAACCAAGGGTTTATAGATACCCAGCTGTCAGGCACAAGCCACCAAGCCTAAGAGAGCCACAAGACACAGGATGTCAGTCCTTGGGGCACTCCCCCAGAGAGCACAAGGACAGAGTGGCAGATGGCTCTGCAGACCCGGGCGCAGTTTTCCGGGGTGGGGGTGGGGGTGGCCAGGCAGGCAGAGCCTCAGGCAGTGAAATCTGCTGACCAAGGGACTCATTGTCCCACAAGGGCAGGGCCCATGAGCAGCTGCCCTAGATTCCTCTGGTCCTACCCTGGTGTGTGCCCACTGCCCAGTGGCCAGCCCCTGGGGGTGGCACATACAGGTCTGGAAATCAAGGGAAAGGAAGCGGCTCACTCTTGTATTTTTTTCCCCTTCAATGACGCCACTTGTTCTAACTTCCCTGTGATGGGTGTATGTAGCCATTGGGGCTGCAGGCTGTAGGATGGTGAGGAAGAAAACTCCGGATGAGGCCCTGACCGCACCAGAACGGCAAGCAGTGTCTGCACTAGCCCTGTGACCAGGGACCCTGCAGGGCCAAGGGGCACAAAGCTATGACCTTGACATGGAAGCAGGTTGGAACAAGAGGCTGACGTACTGCTTCCAGGGAAAGCGAGGGGTGGGCTGAGCGGACAGCACTGGAATGTTCCAGACCAGCCAAGCTGGAAAACTCTTCTGCTGTGACCTGAAGGTCTGTGTCCCCCGCTATCTGATGAAGACGGTGAGAGTGGAGCCCTCATGGATGGAATTAGTGCCCTTAAAAAGAGGCTTAATGGGACAGAGCGGAGATCCTGTATAAGCTCTGATTCGAGTTCCGACTGTTCCACTTCCGATCCAGCCTCCTGCTAGTGCTGCTAGAAAAGCACAGAAGACGGTAGTGATGTCCAGGACCCTGCACCCATGTGGGAGCACCTGATGGAGCTCCAGGCTCCTGGCTTCAGCTTGACCTGGTCCAGGCTTCTTGTAGCCATTTGGGGAAGTGAATCAATAGATGTAAAATCTCTTTCTCTCTCAGTAACTGCCTTTCAAGTACTAAATCTTTTTTTTTTTAAGATTTATTTATTTTTACTCAAAAGGCGGATATACAGAGAGAAGGGGAGAAAGAGAGGAAGATCTTCCATCCGATGGTTCACTCCCCAAGTGGCCCCAGTGGCTGGAGCTGAGCCAATCCGAACCCAGGAGCCAGTAGCTCTTCTGGGTTTCCCACATGGGTGCAGGGTCCCAAGGCCTTGGGCCATCCTCGACTGCTTTCCAAGGCCACAAGCAAGGAGCTGGATGGGAAGTGGGGCTGCCGGGATTAGAACCAGCACCCATATGGGATCCTGGCGTGTGCAGGGTGAGGACTTTAACCACTAGGCTATTGCACTGGGCCCCAAGTAATAAATCTTTTACAAATGCATAATAAAGAAAGAGGCCTGGGCCCTGCATGGTAGCCTAGTAGCTAAAGCCCTCATGTTGCACACTCTAGGATCCCATACGGATCCCACAGTTCATATCCTGGCAGCCCCACTTCGCATCCAGCTCCCTGCTTATAGCCTGGGAAAGCAGCTGAGGACAGCCCAAAGCCTTGCTACCCTGAATCCATGTGGGAGACTCAGAAGAAGCTCAGAAGAAGTTACTGAAGAAGCTTTGGGTCAGTTCAACTACGGCTGTTGTGGCCACTGGGGTAGTGAATCAATGACAGAAAATCTTCCTCTGTCTCTCTTCCTCTCTGTATATCTGACTTTCCAATACAAATAAAATCTTTAAAAAAGAAAAAAAGAGGCCTCAGAGAGAGAGAACTGGTGCCTTTGGGCAACGCGAGCACGCAGCCAGGGAGGCTGCTCAGCAGGCACCAGAGCTGCCAACTCTGGAAGTGTGAGCAACATGTTTCTGCTAAGACATGACTCAATGTGCAGCGTTTGCTACAGCAGCCCAGACAGTTCCAGACTCCTGGTGGGACAGACTGCGCAGGCAGCTGTGCTCTCTTCCATGCAATCCTGCCCTGTTCAGGTCTGAGCAGCTGACAGGCCACAGCAGGGCACCTGACCTGAAGGCAGTCACTAAGCTGGCCTCTCCTCCCATGAGAAGGACTAGGATGGGCATACACAGTGACCACCAGTTCAGCCCTTCCTGGGGACCGAGTGTGGTCCCACTCCTGGAGTTCCAAGGAGGCAGGACAAGGGGGCACTCAGGGTGGGAAGAGGAGAAATAGTGGGGACGGGAGCTTCCAGCGGGCTCACCATCTCTGCATGTATCCCTTGTCGGACCTCATTCAAATGGGTGGTGTTCCCTATGCACACACCTGAGGTGGGGCAGCGCATCAGCAGCTGGCTGGACAAGTGGGTCACTGGCTATTTAACAGCCACTCTCTGTGCCCTGCACCCCTACCCCTCCAGCCCAGTCAGAAGTGGGTCAGCACAGATACTCCTTGGGTGCCATCTGGGACCTCTATGCCAGCCCCCTTGGGCTGCCTGGCAAAGTGGGACATAAAGCAACAGAGTAAGGAGACAGGCAAGCAGTCTACAACACAAACGCTCATGGCAGGGTTCCTCAGAAAGACCGCAACACCCCACGCAGGCCCACCCACCCACCCACCTTTGATGATGTCTGTATCTTCCAGCGGCAGCTTCCAAAGCATCTTATACTTGCTGGCCGTGTCGATGACGCTGGCTGCTGTGTACCTGAGGGGAGCCGACGAGGGAGCACTCTAGCTAGGGAGCTGGGGAGAGGGACCCAGGGCCGCCCATGCCAGCCTAGCCCTGCTCAGCCACTCACAGGCTCATGGAGCTGCGCCGCAGAGAGCCCGACTTGCGCTTCAGCGTGGTGCAGACAATGAGGTCGGTGAACAGGAAGAGGGACCGGTCCTTCTTGCCACCGATTGCCTTCTGTGGGGGCCAAGGTGGGACTCAGGCTGGGGTGCACACGGTTCACCAAGTTCCCAGAGGGGCTCCAGGAGGGGTGGGGGTCTTTCCCAACTGGGATGGAAAAGCCGGCCGACCCAGGCAGCAGGTGTGAGTAGGGAGGTGGGCACAGGTGCACTGATGGCGGGGCACTGCTTACCACTTCGATGACCATCTCCTGCCTCAGGAACCGCCGCAGAGGGGCCTGGAGCTGTGGGGCAGGAGAGCCGGGGTATCCTGAAGGCTACATATTACTCCCTCCGCCTTCAAACCCCAGGGTCTACACACACACACACACCACCCTCCACCCCGGCCAGCGTGTGTGTCACAGACAGGTTGGGGAAAAGGATGCGGCTGGGACAGGCCAGGAGACATGGAGGCAGGCACACCACAGACCCCAGCGCAGGCACGGACACGGACACGACTCCAGGTGACCACAGATGCAGACAGAGGGTCTGAGCAGACACAGAGGCGGGGTGGGGCTGTCCAGCACGCACATCCTCCATGCCCTCGATGTGCGCCTCGATCTCCTGTAGCACACGGGCATGCCGCTCTGCCTCCTCAGCGCTCCGCACGCCTTTGTTGATGCGCTCAGCCACCTGCTTGATGTTCCGCTGAGCATCCAGCAGGAGCGGGTGGTCTGGGTGGTCTTCGGGTGTGTGCTTCAGGAGGTCCTGGGATGGGAATGGGGCCAGACACACTAGTTGAGATGCCATGGGCCAGCTGCTGGAGCAAGGACTTGCCCTCTCACCTGCAGATCCTCACACTAGGTTCAGCCAGATGGAGGGCTTGAGGCACCCTACAGCCCACCCCGTGGCTCTGGGCCCAGCTCACCCTTCCCCCAACTCCTCAGCTCCACGCCCACCTTCACCAGAAGCTCATAGCGTGGAATTCGCTGCACTGGCTTGATCATGAGGTCAGACAGAGCCTGCTTTTCCTTGTTTTCGCGCATGCTTTGCTGAAACCAGAAGCAGGCGGATGGGCATCTGAGCAAGGTAGGAAGGCCAGGAAAGGCATGTCTGGGCACAGGCCCCCAGCAAGCCCCTCTAGCTCAGCCAGAAAGAACAGGCTGAGCCCTTTCAGGCCAGGGTCATGTTACCTGGGCTGGGCTCTCTGTGATGGCCAAGGGGCAGCCACCACCACCCAGGCCCTAGGCCATGTACCTCTAGGAACTTGAGAAAGGCAGGTCTGGCCTCCTTGGCCACTCGCACGGCATCCTTGGCATTGAGGAAGTTGTCGATGTAGGCAGAATAGATGTTGACCAGGACATCCTTGGAGAACTGTAGGTGAAAAGGCAGATTGGGGATCCCATGGAGTCCCTCACCCACTAGCTTATTCTGTTTCTCTCTGTTGATTCCCAGTGTACATTTGTCACCTCCAACCAGAAATGATGCAGTCTGCGTGAGGTCAGGTATGTATGACCAAGTCCAGGGTCACGACTGAGGCAGCTGTTTAGGCCTGGGCACGATAGGGGCTGAGCTCAGTTCAAATGCCCAGCTGGGCACTGGAACCACCTCAGACTCAGGACTAGGGCCAAGTCAGTACCAGGGTCTGGCCCAAAGTCCAGCCCAGCTCTGGAGTTAAGCAGAGGCCATGTTCAAGTCCACCCAGGGACTGGAGTCAACTTCCAGGTCTTGTCAAGTTTTGGGGTTGAGTTTGGGCTCAGAGTCAATCCAGGTGAGGTAGTTCTTAGTAGCATGGAGCCTCTTCCAGGAGGGCCCAGGGAAGCAAGGGGCAAAGGGCCACTCACCGACTGGACAAGCAGGGCTCCCACCGTCTGCTGGGCATGCCAGGTCTGCACACAGTGTCGCACCTGCTCCAGGAATTGCTCGTGGTGCTCCAGCAGCTCGGGGATCTGGTCAAAGATCTCATCCACCAGCGATGGGTCACACAGCAAGGAGTTCTCGGGCTGCTTCAGTGGCTGCATGTAGCCCTGGGGGACCCACAGGGTCAGCACATACTCCCCAGAGAAGGGTACCCAGCCCAACCCACTTAAGTCTCTGTGTGAAAGCACATGGGAGTCGCCCAGGCCTATAGAGCAGTGTCCTGTTTCCTACTCCTGCCTCACTCGACTTTGAGTTCCGGGAGCAGGGGGAAGATCTATTCCCACACCCTTGGTGCCCGGCCTGAAGCCTGGAACAAGACATGGTGGTGGGGCTCAGAGAAAGGCCTACAGGATGCACTGACAAAGCTTACATTAAGCATAGAGGATGACAGGGCTCCTGGGGAGGACCTCCTCCCCAGTAACTCACCAAGTATGTGCCAAGAACCAAGACCCTGACACAGCTGACAATCTAGTTGAATGAAACATGCAAAGAAAAGGAATACGGGGGATAAAATCACCTTTCAGCAATTTTAAGGGGAAAATAAAAGCCTTGCTGCCAATTAGATGATACACCCCAATATTACAGGATGGACCCTGATTTCAGAGATGCTCAAATGTTAGGACTATGGGTGGGTCTCAGACTGGTTCCCTTGTGGTAATTGATAGGTATAGGAGAGAGGGAAGGGGCACAGGAGGTTTCTAGCGACACTACCTGAATGCTATTGGATCTAATGGCTTCATATCTACATCCAGAGACTGCAAACAGCCGAGCTCAAAACAGGGAGTGTTCTCAGAGTAGTCTCCCTCTACTGGTCATCACTGAAACTACATGCCAAAGAAATGGTGTTGCTTGGAAAAGCATACCCGAGGCTGCAGTAACATTTACATTAAACATTTGAGAAAATGTGGCTTGTTTTGTAAAATAAGTTGGAGAAAGTCAGGCTCAACAGAATCCTCTCGCCTGCCCGGGAATCCTGAAAAGGCCAGGATGACAGAGCAGGCAGCGGCAGCGAGCGACAGAGCCTGGTCTAGGCCAGCTCAGGTGCAACTCCGTTCCAGCTTCCAATGGGCACACAGAGGTAGGGAAGTGTCAACAGCCACCCCACACCACACTCACTCAACCAAGGCTCACTGAGCAACTGCTGTGTGCCAGCCTGTCAGGCTCTGGGCTACCTCAGCAAACAGATGAAACCCTTGCACCCAAGAAGTAGACATTTGAGCAGGGGGTAAGTAAGAGGAGGCAGCAAAAAGTCATAACAAGTAATGGAATGGTTCTGCAGTGTGCTAGGAGGCACCTGGTGGGGGCAGGGACAGGAAGGGGAGTGTCACCTGGCCCAGGGGATGAAGGTGACACGAAAGAAGTGGAGTAGCCTTTGGAGTTGGGTTCAAATCCCACCTCCTGCAGCCAGCACCCTTGATGTTTAACTTCTCTGCATTTGAAACTGCTGACCCACAGAATGGGCTCATTGGTGTGTGACAGTGACCATGGAGGGGAGAGAGCTGGGATAGGGCCTGGGAATCCCACCTCAACTTGCACATGGTTGTGGTTCAGGCAGTGCAAGCCACTGAGCAAGAGAGAGGACCCAGGGTCTTACTGACAAGCTCTGCCCCCAGGTTCTGGCTTCATTAGCTTCGTCCTCTGGGAGACAGGACTCTGGGTATTGTGGGTATAAATCAGCCATGGTGAACACTTGGAGCTGTGCCCGCCCAGCTCAGCCACCACTGGAAACACTGTGACGGCCCCTCATTGCATGGATGACCCTGGGCAAGGCTCCTAACCTCTCTGAGCCTTTAGTTCCTTGTGGGAAGAAGGGGATCATGGCAGCTACCTCACAAGGTTAGGACAGGGATTCAACACAGCTCTCTACAAGCACACAGAATCACAAACAGAATGCTTGGTTACAGACACATCTCTCGTAACCCGCACTGGAGGCAGGCACTGCAAGAACTGCATGTGACAGCTGAGGAGTCGGGGACAGATGCAGGGATGGTCCAGGTCACCCCTCTGATCCAGAGCAGAAGCCACCTTTGAAGCTGGGCTCCTGCCCCCACTCCAGACAGGCCCCTGGGCCGGACCTCAGGCCTCTGTTGCTCACTCTGGGGTGACGTGGAGCAGCACTCCTTGGCTCCAGCGGCCATCTCCTGCCTGGCTTGACCCATCCCCACCCAATACTCTCCACTGGATTCCTTCCATCTCCAACTCCTGTACATCTTCCCCCTGTGCAGACTCGGGCAGGGCCTGGGAGATTCCAAGGCAGAGGAACCCCCACAGATTCGTTCGGCCCCAGTCCCATGCCCGTCCTGTCTGTGTGAGCAGGCCTGGGTGGCGGTGGCTGCACTGCCTTTGTCCTAGCACTGGGAAATAAAGGTGACTATTTACATGTAGCAGGTGGCGACGAAGGCTCAGAGCAGTGAGGTGACTGGGTTCCTACTGCCCAGCAGGGAGCCAGGTGACTCAAAGCCTAGACCAGCTGGGCCTAAGGCCTCCACCCTACACACAGGGGACTCTCCTCTCCCCTGGGATTGCCACTGCTGGGCATGCTGGGAGCAGGGAGGGGGCAATGTCCCTGCTACAGCAAAGCCTGCAGGTCCTGCATGGTCTCCTTCTGTTTCACTCCAGGCAGCCCCTTAAGTGCCACCTTCCTCCAGACACCATGCCCTACTTCCTCCTCCTGCAGCCAGCCCCTCTTCTCTGGGAAGTCCTCACCCACCCTTCAGGTCTCAGGCGGTGCCTCCCCTGACCCCCTCCTGGCAGCAAGGCAGGTTCCTCTTCTGTGCTTGTCCCTTTTCCTATATCTCTTAAAGGAAGACAATGTGTTTCCTTGCACAGTTATAACCATATACTAGGCGTAAGAAAGTCTCAACATGCTAGGAAATGTAGCCATTTTAAGCCCAGCTCATCACTCACATTCAGCTCCTTCAGGTTGCTGTGTAGCCTGTAATGTTCAACTCCCCCTGCCAATTAACCTCCTTCCTGGCTTCCACAGCCACCATGCTGCTGTCTACGCCCTGTGACTCCGCCAGGGAGCTGGTGTCGGTAGATGTCTGGTCAGGATCCAGCCTCCTGTGACCGGCTTAGCTCCTGAAGCACAGTGCCTGCAGGCCCGGCATGGCCCAGCCCGCCTCTCTGAAGCTGTGTGCCACCTGCTCTGAGCACACTCTCGCTGCACACCTGCACACTGTCCCCCATCCCTCATGTGATTCGTCTGCCTAGACCATGGCTCTGGGAAACAGCTCACCACTAGACAGGCAGTCCTCCTTGCCCAGAGTCCTGCTCGCTGCGGCATGCATAGGGCTAGCTGCAGATGTGTGCCATGAACGAACAAATGTGTAAATGCTCTGGGTATCCAGGGCCCTACCTTTCCCTCTCTGCTCTCATTCTGCCCTGGTGGTCTGAGCAAGTTCATGTGCAACTGAGACTACTGCAGCTCTGGCCTGCACGCTCCACCCAGAGCTCCAGGCCTGCAGGTGCACCCAGGCTCCAGGCTTCCCCATCATGTATCTAAACGAACTTACCACCCTGACCTCTGCCCTGAGCTCCACCTTCCTCAGGCCAGGCCCCCAGCACTATCCCATCCCACCACATCTAGCCTGACCAACCGACCTCCCAAATACCTGTTCCCAGCTTTCTGGCCCTGGTCTGATCTCAGTGGCAGCCCCCTCTTCTGTCACCCACCTTCCCAGCAGTCAGGCTTTGGGCGGCACGAATCCTTGCTTAAAACCCTGGCTGAGTCTGGGCTGGGCCAAGTTAAGACCTCCCGTGTCCCACAGTGTGACATGGGACCACCCTCTCGATTGCAGGCCAGTCGCACAGAGCTCTGAAGGTGCCAGGCCTGCTCCCGGCCCGATTCTGTGATTCAGAAAGCATGTCTCAGCAGGAGCCACTGGCCTCCTGCAGGATTCCACAAGCCTCAACCACTCAGCTAGTCCCCGCAGAGGACTAAGCTCAGCTCCAGGGCTGCCAAGAGGGGGTGCAAGGGCAGTGTGGGGTGAGCAGTGGGCTTATGTCCTGAAGGGTACTTCCTCCTCCTCTGGTGTGGCGTGGAGATTCCACACAGCCAGGAGGTGGCTCCCAGGATTGTGGCTCTCTGACTCTAGCCCTTGGCCATGGAATGGGCTCACTCCCACCTGTCCCTGTCTGACAGTCTCCTGGATTCAGAGTGGCCCTTCCCAGGGACCCAGGCCTCACCTGCATTAAGGTGCGCAGTGATTCCACATATGACTGCTCCGTGTCCAGCAGGGTCATGGTCACGTGCTTCCGCATGTCCTGTGGAGACAGGGGCAGAGCATCAGCCATGCCTCACCTTCCTCAGACCCCATCATCTGCAGGTGCCTGGAGCCCAGAGAAGCCATCTGCATCCTCTCCCTGGACTTTCAAGGCTCATGGCTGGCTGTTCCCCCAAAGCACCTGTACCTCCTCCGCCAGGCCTTGGCTCAGGAGCACCCCCTGATGGAATGCCTGCCCCCGTATCTCAGACGCATCCTTCCTCTCATCTCCCACCCCCATAGATCACACAGCAGTAGATCTAAAATCTCCTTGAATCTAAAAAAGTCTTGCCTTTCCACACCCAAGATTTAGTTTATTTAATTGAAAGAGTAACACAGAGACAGGGAGGGACAGAAAGACCATTTCTTGATTCACTCCTCAGATGCCACAACGGTCAGGAACCGGGAACTCCCCCTGGACTTCCTTGGGTCATCCTCTGCTGCTTTCCCAGGCCACTAGCAGAGAGCTGGATCAGAAGTAGAACAGCCAGGACACAAACTAGCACCCGTATGGGATGGTGGCACCACAGGCAGTGTTTTTTTTTTTTTTTTAAGATTTATTTTTTATTGGAAAGTCAGATATACAGAGAGGAGGAGAGACAGTGAGAAGGATCTTCCGTCCAATGATTCACTCCCCAAGTGAGCGCAACGGTCGATGCTATGCCAATCTGAAGCCAGGATCAAGGAACTTCTCCAGGTCTCCCACATGGGCACAGGGTCCCAAGGCTTTGGGCCGTCCTTAATTGCTTTCCAAGGCCACAAGCAGGGAGCTGGATGGGAAGTGGAGCTGCTGGGATTAGAACCGGCACCCATATGGGATTCCGGCACGTTCAAGGCGAGGACTTTAGGCACTAGGCCATGCCGCCGGGCCCAACAGGCGGTCTTTTAACTCGCTGTACCACAACGCCAACAAAAAGGACTCTTTTCTAAAAATTCATAAACTCTTATATTTGCTCAGGAAGATATCCCCAGGCCACCACACAATGTAGCCAACCATTCTCAACACCCTGTTTTTGGGGTGCTAAGGGCAATGCCTCACCCGGCTGGCCTTCCCTTGGCCCTGGGCACAGACCCCGTCACCCTGACTCACGAACCACTGCACCCAGGGTGACGGACTTGGTGCCAAAGGTCACACAGCTGGGTGGTGTCAGGCAAGGCCAGATCCCAACTCCCTCATTTAAAATGACAGCTGAGCACCAGGCATTCTGTGTTATATAACACCCCCTCCCAGCACCTGTGAGGCAGGTGTTATGGTTCTCCCCATCTGAAGCACAGGGCGAAGCAGACACAGGCAGTGTCGCCCCAGCCTGAGGAGCTGACCATCTGAATTCAGGAGTCCCCAAGGGGCGCCCTGCCGCTGCACCTCCACCCAGGGGCACAGGGTGCTGCCCTGATGCTGCAGGTGCTCAGCTCCCCGGCCCCAGCGTATCCACTGCCCTCTCCCTGGTCCTTATGCCTCCAGTTTACTTCTCTTCCAGGAAGCCCTTCCAGATGGCTGGAGCTCCAGCAGCTTCCCTCTTTCCTCACCACTGCCCCTAAGTCCCTGGAGTACCTGGGAAGGCACAGTTCTCTGGGTGTGTATGTGGAGGGAGAACTGTCCCCCACGTCTGAGCTGTGTGTGGGCCCTGCCTCAGGTTCCAGCCCTGCTGGTTAGAAAGACACTCCAGGCACATGGCAACACTGGAACAGGAGTCCCTGACTGTGACATCCCTCCACTCCCTGTCCCTGGGGACTGGACAACTTCCAATGGGGCTGCCCGATCCATGCTTCTGCCTGGTGGACCAGAGCTCCAGGCCCATGTGGCCTGCCTGAGCCGGCCACTGCTCACCTCACTGACCCAGGGATGTGGGGTCAGATCTGTCCTGCATGTCCCACAGTGAGGCACACTCAGCAGAGGGCTACCACGGTCAGTGACAGGGCGTGGGGAGGTGGCAAATCCACCTTTGCCAAGCCTGAGCTCTAGGTACCTCCAGCCCATCTGCCCCCAGTGCTCCCAGGGCCTTTACAAGATGAGGGTGACTGCCCATGGGCAGGCGGAGGCGCAAACAGGGTGCAACCCAGGCCAGAGACCCTGGGAGAGCACAGTGCGCCAGAAGGACCTCCCAGGAAAGGCCCGGAAGCCCATTCCTGCCTCCATCTGCTCTGGGGACATCCCAGTAGCTCCCAGACACGGTCTCCTTGCAGCCTCCCACTCTCAGCTCTGTAACACAGGCACTGTCCCCTGTGGTGGCAACAGCCAGGGCCAGCAGCAGGGTCTCTGTAGCCACCTCACGCTGAGCCCAGGCCATAGGGCTCCCAGCTCTGTCCTCCTGGAGTATGCTCCCAGTGGCAAGTTTCTCTTTCCTCTCTCTGCAGCGGACTGAATGACTCCCGGCCCTCAGCACTGTGACAGCAAGGCAGCACGGAGCACCCAGCAGGGCTTCCATGTGCGTTCCCACAGGGAGCCCCAGCCAGGCCTGGCTCTTGGGTATCCCTTTTGGTACCCTCCCCTGCCCATGCCCCTGGGCTGGCCTGGCCCCTCACAGGAGGCCACAACGAGGCCTCCTGAGTAGCTGAGCTGCCCGGCTGGCGCTGGGCCTGGGAGGGCCCAGGCAGCAGTAGGGCTGACGCTGCAAGGCCAGTCCTTCCCAGCCACCTCCTCTCTGCTGCAGGCACAGGGGGCTGTCACTCAGCTGTCAGGTGAAGGCACAAGCCAAGGCCAGCTCCCAGCCACCGCATCCAGCACCCCTTCGCACGTGCCCAGACACGGGCGGGGGTGGTGTCTGTGGGGGCGGGGTGGGGCTGCCGCAGCTGTCAAGCAAAACAGCAGGCCCACCTGTTCCAGGGAGGATGACTGCGCAGGCCCAGCCTCTCCCAGCCCCACTCGCCTCTCAGCAGCCTCCTGTCTCCAGCCCTTCACTGTGGGAAGGGGCTCACAGCAGGAAGACCTGAGAGTGACTCCTGCCTGTAATGGCTGGGGTATGGCAACCCCACATTCAGACTCTGGTGTGTACAACAGGAAGACAGGGGTCACACACACAGGGACAAAAACTGCAGCCACGTCACCCTGATGGGAGCCCTGAAGGCCAGACCTGAGGTGACAGACACACAGCACAACATAACATGAGGAGGAACACAGGACAAAGCCTTCTGGGCCAGCCAGGCCCATGGAGGCACAGCCAGTCCTGGGAGCCTCCTCCTTGCAGGGGGACGCACAAACCAGGAATGGGGGGAGCCAGGGTACAGCAGGTGCAGGTGCAGGGGGCAGCACACCTGACTCCAGGCACCCGGGGGAGGCCGGACACCTTCGGGAGCCCCCTAGGCAACAGCCCCTACTTCCATGCTGATCCATTTCACTAGCCAGGCCACCTTCCCTTGGTCCCCCTGGGACCCCTAGCAGGTTGGAACCCCAGGTATGCGCCTCCAGACAGCTGCGGTGACTGACTCCAGTTCCTGGCTTGGGGCCCACTCCCTGCCCAAGCCTCCCTCAATTTTCCCGGTTGGACTGAGACCCAGGCCTGGCTCCTAGCTGACCCTCCCTCCTCCCCGTACCTGGGCCTCTCCAGGCTCCTCGGCGTCAGCGCCGCCACCGCCGCCCCCGGCGGACTCCCCGGAGGCGGCGGCGGCTGGGCCCAGATCGCGCATGTCTTCCAGCGCGATGGTGAACTGGGCCAGGGTCTTCACCATCTGTAGCATGCGGCCGGCGCGGCGGCAGCGGCTGTCGGCACGGGGTCGAAGGGCCCCCTGCTACCCTGGTTCCCCCACGGGCTCGGCCCGGCCACGGCGGCGGTGGTGGCGGCGGCGTCAGCTCCAGCGCGGATCGGAGCGCGGCGGCCCGGCGGGCGGTGGCGCTGTTGCCTCCTCCTCGCAGGGAGTGCGCCCGCCCGGCCAGCCCTGCGCGCGCCGCGCCGCCGTGGTGGGAGGGGGTCTCCGCCCTCGGCGCGTCCCCGCCCAGCACGTCCAGGGCCGGTGGGGCCTCTCACCCGCTGTCTCGACCTCCGCGCCTCGGGGTCTGCTCGCTAGCCATTCCCCTAGTCCCAGGAGCAAAGGCAGGGAGCCGCAGCGGCGACAACACGCGCATCCCACTGGTACCCAGCGTGGGCACACGCTGAGCTCAGGATCAAGCTGCAGCCACGGCCACGGGGGCCCACACAGGGGCACGCGCACTCCTGCACAAAAGAGGCCCCGTGTGCGTGGAAACCAACGCGGGATAGGGCCCCGTGTGCGTCCACATCAGCATACAATAGTCCCCAAGACCTTGACCCATCACTTCCCTCAGTGCTTCCGTGGGTCACACGACTGTGGGCGGGCCCACTCAGGCCTCCTACTGGCAACCCCTAGCACTTGGGGGTGTTGGACACAGGTTACCAAAAAGGCCCATCTTGACCTGTGTCAAGTCCTCCATGGGAGAGAGGGGCTGGGGCACCCAGATGCCAGCAACAGCAGCAGGTTCCCAGGCTGTGCAAGCAGGATGCCCCAGGAGATGGCAGAACCCTTTCCCATCTCTGCCCATCAGCCTGGGGTGAGGGGTGGGGGGTGTCAAACTGTCTCCCACACTCAGGAGCCCCCCCCAGCTGACTCCTCCCACTGCTGGTTCCTCCCAGTTTCCTGCAGGGCATGGAGAGGGGAGCTTCCCTTGGAAACCACACAAGCCAGGCCCATATGCCTAGCCCCTCCAGCCACTGTGCTCCAACTTCTACAAACAGAAGGGGCTCTATCCTGCCTCAGGGACCCTGCATCTTCTTCACCTCTCCCTTCTAGAAGCCTTTATCTTTCCAGCCTTCCTTGCAAATATCCCTGACCCGCACCTGTTTCCCTACCTTAACCCAGTGCTGCAGTTTGAAACCACACACTTAGGCAATGACTGAGTGGATGGCACCACCTCCCCCAGATTCTAAGCTACACCAGGGCAGTGCCCACATCCCTTGTGGGAAGCAGTGTAGAGGCAGGCCCCTGACTTTCCCCTGCCTATTCCCCACTTGCCAGCTTTTTCCAAGGGAAAGGCAAAGGGGGAACACTGTACTCCCTGAGATACACCAGGTCACTCCCTCCTGCTGATCTCCCGCCCCCTTCCCCAACCAGGTGAGCCGACTCTCCACCCAAGGAAATGCTGCTTCTGTCTTGCAGGGGGCAAGCCCATGAACCCTGCTGCAGACCCCAAGATGTTCCAGCATGGAAATGGAACCACCCACAATCTCCAAGGAGCCAACCGTGAGAATTGGTGCAGAGAACCCCAGAGGCGGCTGAGGCTACTGCCATGTGCAGTGATCACAGCATGGGTGGAAAGGGCTACACTGGCATTGACAGATGCTCCATACCCGGGTCTGTGCTGGGTGAGCCAGTAGTCAGGAAACTGACCTGCGTCCTGGGGACCTCTCTGCTCCATTAGTTGGTTCACTCCCTAAATGGCTGTAAACTAAGAGCCTGGGCCTCCATCTGAGTCTCCCACGTGGGTGCAGGGGCCCAAGTTTTTGGGCTGTCCCCAGCTGCTTTCCCAGGCGCTTTAGTGAGCTGGTTGTCCATTGCACCCTAGCTAGGCACCCATCATAAGGCTCAGCAGAGAAAAGCCACCTCTGCCTGGGAGGAAATAAGGAGGGCTTGGGCCCAGGGGAGTGGCTCAGTTGGCTAATTCTCCCCCTGCAAGTACCGGGAGCCATGAGTATCCGTTTGTGTCCTGGCTGCTCCACTTCCCATCTAGCTTCTGCTTGGGAAAGCCGTTTAGGATGGCCCAAAACCTTGGAACCCTGAACTCCTGTGGGAGACCCAGAAGAAGTTCCTAGCTCATGGCTTTAGACAGGCTCAGTTCTGCCCGTTGCGGCCATTTGGGGAATGAACCAGCAGGTGGAAGTTCTTCCAGTCTCTCCTTCTCTCTGTAAAACCTGCCTTTACGAAAAAGGAAAAAAAAAAAAAAGGCTTCCCAGAGGAGGCATGGTTTGAAGAAGGTCCCAAGGCAAAGAGATCCAGCAGCATGTGGGTACCAGAAAGCTGGATTTTCAGAGGCCCTGGCTCCAGAAGTGGGTGGGACTTGGTGCTAGATACCCTGCCTGCTTGCTGCTACGGCTTTATTAGGGTGGCTAATTAGATCCAAGCTTGTTGCCATGGTAGCCGCAGGGTTGCTGGGGGACGAAGGGAAATGAAAGGAGGCGAGGAGCACCAAGAGGCGGGCACAGGCTCTGAGTCAGGGCTTCCAGGCATCGCCCCGCACAGCAGGGGCACAGGGCCCTTCAGGGGATGTCAGCAGACAGGGGCAGGTGAGGCTGTGCAGGGAGGGGCAGGGGAGCCAAGGGTGTTTACAGGAAAAGCAAGAGGCGGGGACAGGGCCCTGTCTCACAGGTGCACCACCCACTCAGGAAAGGCAGGCTGGAAGCCCTCAGAACCTCCCACCAGCTCCAGGAAACACTGAATAAGCCCTGCCTCCCTCGGTGTGCTGACAGCTCCCCCACCTCCAAGGGGAACTCCACGTTTGACCTCCAAATCCACACACACAGTCCACGCTATGCACACGCACCCGCCTGTGCCTGCACCTGCACTCTTGGGGGCCACACCAATTGAGGGGCCAAAGACAGATGAGCCTGGCAAGAGTGAACAAACGAACGGACAAATGAACTGAGCACATGAAAGGCTAACAAGAACAGGTAAGTGAAAAACATCTGTAGATGATCAGAATGGGTGACCAGTGGCCAACAGGAATGGATGCAAAGATCCAGGGTTCCGTGGACAGGAGCAATGCAGTGGTTACAGAAGGATTTGCTTCTTTTCATCTATTTGCAAGGAAGGTAGAGTTGACGGAGCAGTCCTCCATCCATTGGCTCACGCCCCAAATGCTTGCCGAGAGCCAACACTGGGCCAGGTTGATGCCAGGGCCAGGAGCTCCATCTTAGATTCCCATGTGACTGGCAGGAGGCCAAGCACTTGAGCCATCGTCTGCTGCCTCCCGGGAGGCATTAAAAGGAAGCTGGATTGGGGCAGGAGGGGTGCCAGGACTAGGACTGGCATTCTAAATGTGGGATGCAGGCATCCCAAGCGGAGGCCTAAACCACTGCAACGCCATAACACCTGCCCTGAACTCTACTTTTACTCATTTGTTAAGTAGTCCAATAAGTGCTTTCTCAGTACCTGCTAGTTACTAAGCACCGTGCTGGCGATTTACAGGTAAGAAAATAGGTCTGGAGGCTGGCATTGTGATACAGCAAGTTAAGCCTTTGCTTGCAATGCTACTATCCCATATGGGTGCCAGTTCAAGGCTGGGATTCTCCATTTTCAATCCAGCTTCCAGTTAATGCTCCTGGGAAAGCAGCAGTGGATGGCCCAAGCACTTGGGTCTCAGCCATCTACATGGGAAACCCAGATGGAGTTTCAGGCCGCTGATTTGTAGTCATTTGGGGAGTGAACCAGCAGATGGAAGATCTTCTGTCTCTAATTCTGCCTTTCAAATCAACCAGTCTTTTTTTAAGATATATTTTTATTGGAAAGGTAGATCAGCTTTATGGAAAGGCGAGACAGAGAGAAAGATCTTCCATCCACCGGTTTACTCTCCATATGGCTGCAATGGCCAGAGCTCAGCCCATCTAAAGCCAGGAGCTTCTTCTGAGTCTCCCACGTGGGTGAGGGACCTAAGCGCTTAGGCCATCCTCCACTGCTTTCCTAGGTATTTAGCATGGGAAGTGGAGCAGCAGGGACATGAACCAGCACCCATATGGGATCCTGGTACTTGCGAGGTGAGGATTTAGCCATTGAGTCATCATGCCAGGCCCAGTCAATCCATCTTAAAAAAGAAAAGAGGTTTATGCCCCTACTGGGCATCCTGGTTTGTTAGGGAGATGGGAGTTCAAAGAGCCAGGCAAGGCTGCTAGGCAGCTGTGCAGTGTCTTCTTCCTTCTCGCCCTGCACCTGAGAGCAGCCAGGCCCCAGGGCGGCCCACCTTGACCCCTAGGAGCCATCTACTTGGCCTTTAGTAGCAGATCCAACAACTTGTGAGGGCCACCATTGGCTTCTTCAGCATGCACAGCTGATGGGGGGGCAGGGAGGGTGGGGGGAAGGCCCATCTGTTTTGCAATCCAGGAAACAGGCTTGGAAAGGGTACCCAGCCAGCAAGGGTAGGGCCCCAGCTGGCAGGCTGGCTCAGGGCCCAGGCTGCTAAGCTTTAACCCTCCCATGAAGGTAGAGCCCATCTCCCCTCCCCTGGCCTCCCTGTGGGCCCCACTGCCTTCCTCACCTTTTTTCCACCATAATTTGTTCCAAGACAATAACAAAACTAGATCCTCCTGCCCCAAGAAGGCTTTGGTGCTCAACAGAATTCCATGCACAGGCAATGCTGGGACAAGACCCTCCTTCCTGGGAATCCAGCCCTAGGAAACAGCCCAGGCATATACTCCTAACCCCACCAAGGTTCACGGGCATTCAGTGCTGGATAGTCCCAATCTAATGGCTGCTGCGTCTTGGGTCCTCAGCTTCTCCAATTTGATGAATGTTACAATGAATGTTATCTAGAGATAAAGAGGGCAGGCTCACAGGGCTGGTGCTAACAGCCACCTCTGTGACACCAGCATTCCACGAAAGTGCTAGTTCGAGTCCTAGCTGCTCCACTTCCAATCCAGTTCCCTGCTAAAGCACCTGGGAAAGTAGTGGAAGATGGCCTAACTCCTTGGGCTCCTATACTCATGTTGGAAACCCTTAAGAAGCTCCAGGCTCCTGGCTTTAACCTATTTAACCCTAGGTGCTATTTGGAGAATAAACCAGTAGATACAAGATTGTCTCTGTATCTACTTCTCTCTCTCTAAAACTGTACCTTTCAAATAATTTTTACAGGCTCTGGAGGTGGACCTTTGGTGCAGCAGTTTGCAAGCCTGCATTTCATTCCCCAGTGCTTGGGGCTGAATCCTGGCTACTCCACTTCTGACCCAGCTTCCTGCTAAGGTGCACACTGGGAGCAGCGGCTATGCCACTCTCAGGGTGTAACCTCAGGCAAGACACCTTAGCTCCTGGGACCTGTCTCCCACATGTTCCCACTTGAGACCCTTGACCCTGCCTTCCTAGCACACATCCTACTCCCAGTAGCCCTCCCCTCCGCAAAAGAAGGAGCAGCTTCAGGCCCTGCAGAGTCCCCAGGCCAGAGAGAGAACTGGACGGGAAGTCTCCAAGCCACAGGCCCTCTTGGGAACAGGCTCTGGCTTTGGGAATGGGCCTCATGACCTCCCAGGTAGGGGAACCCTGCCTGGGGCAGGGGAGGTTCTGTGGGTGCCCCTGAGGCAGGACTCCTCTGCATATCTACATATGCCCTCCTGCACTGACCCCCTAACATCAGTGAAGTTAGCTGTGCTTCCCAGTGGGCTCTCATTGTGCAGGGCCTGTGGGGAAGCCCCCCTGTTCTCTCCACCCCATGAGGTGCCAGAGGAGACCCCTCCAATTCAGCTCCACACTATTTGCCATCCCAAGTGAATTGGAAAGCTGGCACTGTGGCACAGCAAGCAGCACCACTGCCTGCCATGACGACATTGGACATTGGCTCGGGTCCCAACTGCTCTACTTCCAATGCAGTTCCCAGTCAGTGTACGTGGGAAAGCAGTAGAAGATGGCCTTTCAAACAAATATGCAGATGTAAAAGAAAAAGAAAGCAAGCTGGTCCTTCTTACAGCAGGAGCAAATGGAAGGGCAGAGCAACGTTAAGACCAGGGTGTACCATAAGGGGTGACATAGCCCATGTAGGAGGGAGGCCCTGGAGCAGGGCTCAGGGAGGTGGAAGCCACATGTGTGCATGCCTGCTCTCCCCTGGTGCTGCCTTCTACAGTCCCCAGGCTCCCATGCTCTCTTACAGCATGCTTCCCTTTGAGATGATGTCCAGGCCCCCCACCACCTTGATACTGGGCAGACCTCTGACCGCTGTAGCCACAGAGTTGGACAGCATCAACACTGTGTGACATACAGAGAGAGCTCATCCCATGCTCTTCCATCATGCTTGCACACTCCCCGCGGTGGAGATCATGTGTACCCCTGGACGGCCCAGTGTAGCCCAAGCCAAATGCCAACACTGGGGGCCCCTGCAGTGCAGCCATGCTCCGGCTGCAGTTCTGCTAAGTCTCTGAGTCCCACAGCCTAGGTAGAGAAGCCACAGCTGCAGGAGCAACAAGTGACAGAGTTGGGCCACAGGCCAGGGCTGGCCATGTGCTTACAGCAGTAATAAATCAAGGGTGTGATTCCTGTGCAGGCTCAGAGGGGTCCAGCTGAGACCACCCCCCCAACTCACCATCCCTTCCAGAAACCATCACCACCAGCTGTCAGGAGGACAAGGTAGCAGCTCTCACTCCCAGGCGGCTGGGTGGGGCTGACTTGCATAGCAGCCGATGCTTAACTGAGTGCTGATGTCAGTCCCTACCTCAACGTCTGCCTTGTGCATTCCTGCTGGGTTTACAGATGAGTGAGCACAGATAGTGGGATGTAGCACTATCCCTGAGGCCACCAAGTTGGGATGTGGCAAAGCTGGGACTGGATCCTGGGTCACTACACATCACAGGGGTCGAGTGACTTTGCCAGGGTCACAGAGCCACACCTAGAGTAGCCCTAGGTGGGAGGTGGGAGAGGTTGTAAACAGGAAGGTCTCGATGTCCGCCCCCTGCCTTGGTAAGAGCCACAGATGCAGTGATGACGGTAGGTGCTCAAGACAGATTGGAGACTTTAGCCAACTTGCTTCCCGTTCTGGATTTCGTTTTCCGCCTCCGTAAACAAATGCAGAAGGGGGAGTACAGGTAAACTCTAAATTCCCCACTGGGCTCCCTGCTGCCAAGTAATGAAATCAAGGTCAGGGGTAGGATGGCTTGACCTTCCTCCCTGATACTAGGGACCCAAGCAGGCCCGACTTTAGTGAGGAAAAAGGGGCTCCAGAAATTGCACTTCCACAACACGCCCACAGGTGGCAGCAGAGGCCCGCATGGCAGAGGCAGTGGCACATGTGGTTTGAATTTAACTCCTGTGACTTTTTCATGTGGATTTTTTTCCCTTTCTTTCTTTGCTGCCACACAGCTCCTCCCCCCCACCCCCACCCCCTACCTCCCGTCACTCCTGTTCTTTAGTTTCAAGAAGATACAGCTGGATCTTCCACCCTGGGAAGGAAGATAATGGATAATAGCTGGAAGCAGAGATGTGGGTGCAGGAAGTGGAGACACAGCCCAACAACCATCCCAGGAGCCAGTCAACTGAGTTTTTAACCACCTTCTTGGCCCATGCCTTTCTGGGACTGTCACCCCCACATCTGAGGCCAAGGGGGCCCACTGCCAGACCCCCTTGCAACCTTACTTTAGGGGGCTGCCGAGAACTGCAACTACCCACCCCTGTGTGCACGTCTGCCCACCTGGCCCGTGGTCCCAGCCTTGGCTTAGAACAAGTGGACAATGTAGGCCCCCAAGAGATACCTCCTCCCAGCTTGAAAAATGGTTTCATTCAGAACCTCTACAACCTAGTCTGGCAATAGACCTTGGCCTGGGGAGTCAGCCGGGCAACCTGTGGGCCCAGCCCTGGCACCTGGCTTCCTTTCAGCCTCACTTTTCTTCCCTGAGAAATGGGAAGTGGGTACCTTCAGCGCCATCGGCAATGTGGGAAGCAGGGTTCTGGCCCTTGAGTTCTCAAGCACACAGCAAGGCTGGGGCCAGGGATCGTGGGAACGGAAGTTGTCTGGGGTCTGCCTCCAGTCCCTGCTGTCCCTCCCTCTCTTCTTTCCTCCCTCGGACCCAAGCACAAGATGTTGGGGGTGGTGGCCGGCCCCACTGGTGTGTCGGGGGGGGGGTGGGATGGGTCGTTCTGCTCTGGGGCTGAGGCGGAAGATGACTCACTGGGCTGTGGGCCAGGCACTCTGGGGAAGGCCAGGCCAGCTGGAGGCCAGAGCCCCAGGGAGTGTGGGCAGGCAGGGCCTGCCTGGGCTGCACAGCAATCCTGGGGGCCCTGCAAGCCCTGCGGCCCAGAGAGCTGACCTTTGCGGCTGACCAGGTGTGACCTGTACCTCTGCCAGTGCTGGGCTCCTGGCCGCTTCCCCAGGCCTGCTCAGGCCACCGCTGCCCTCCTTGCTCCTGGGCCCCGTTCCTGTGCCTTGCTTCTTCTAGCAAGCTGCTAGACTGCCTCTTCCTCAGTGGCTGTGCCCGCTACAGGAGGAAGCAGCCCTGCCTGTTAGCAGCACCTGGAACACAGGCTGGTCCACATGAGGTGATGCACGGATGCCAGGGCTGGGGGTACACAGGTGCACAGCCCATCTACAATGTCAAATCCTCCCTAGAAGGCCCCTTCGCTTCCCTGCACTCTTCCTGCAGGCCAGCCCACAGTGGCTGCCATGCTCAGGGGCAGTGACCAAGCCCTGCACTCCAGCTTCCACAGCCTGTCACAGGCGTGGACCACACTGACAGAAGTGAGTTCTACTTCTGGCTGACCAATGTCAGCCTGGGGAGTCACAGATCCCTGTGTGTGTGTGCGTGTGTGTGTGTGTGTGTGTGTGTGTGTGTGTGTGTGTGTGTGACTGCCTAAAAGATGCACAGCCAACAGCCAAAGTTAGGCCTCAACTCCCCTCTCCAGAAGGTCCAGGGACTAGGTGGCTATCCCCACCATCCAATCCTCTTCCTTCTCTGAGCTTCTGGAGTTGCAACCTCAAACCTCAGGTCTTAGAGTCTTCCTGTCAGGATTCTCAACAAACACTGCCTAGGGTTTGCGGGGTATGCAGGGCACCATCTCAGAGGCCCTGCCCACAACGTTGGGGGACCCCTGGGACTGGCAGGCAGCTTCTGCTGGCTGAGAGGTGGCATAGCCAGAGCCGCCCCTACCACCACAGATGAGGTAGGGGCCTTTGGGCCAGCCACCAGCCTTGCTCAGCCCTAGGACAGGAACAGAACAGCCTAAAGCCGGGAGCTCCCCACTGCCAGGGTTCCTCAGGGCTGCCCACTAAGCACTTTTTAGGTATTTATTCCAACCCCCAAATGAGCCTCCTGCACAGGCCCTATCATTAGCTCATCTTATGGGCAAGGATGATGAGGCCCTTGCTGGAGTAAGGGCTTCGCGCAGACAGCAGTCCTGCCTCCAGGACACCCCAGGTGGAGAGAGACCCAGGACCACAGTGACCCATGGTACCACAGAGCAGGTCCTAGGATGTCTTCAGCCCCAGTGGCACGGTCCCAGCAGCCTAGGCTCCAGGCCCAGTGTGGGCACCCACATAGCCTTGCTCCCAAGAGGAACACCAGCAGCTTTCTTGGTGTCCGAACACCACAGGGGCCCCATCACTGTGCTTAGGGCAGCTCTCAGATGCAGCAGGGAATGTTCAAGTGTCATAGCAGATGAAGGGAACACACCCCTGGTACCTGCTATCATTTTAAACCAACACTAAGTGCACACACACACACACACAGAATTAGGGCTAGAAGGAAATATGCCAGAACAACAGTTGGCAGGGCTCCAGACGAGGGTACAGCCAGAGCCCACTCCCCACTGACAGAGACCCAGCATATGTGCCCCGGTTTCCTCATCTGCAAAACAGGGAACAGGAGGGGCATGTAGGCCAACGATGCAGATGCAGGAAGCCTGGTTGAGCCCCACTATTCCACAATCCAGCTCCCTGCTAATGCAGACCCAGCAGATGACGGCCCATGCAGTTGGGTCCCTGCCATCAATGTAGCAGTCCCAGATGGGCTTCTTGGCTCCTGGCTGTGGCCTGGTCCAGCCCTAGCTCTTGCGGGCATTTTGAGGAGTGCATCAACAGATGGATGATCTCTCTTGTATCTCTGCCTTTCAAATAAAAATCAATCAAAAAAATTTTTTTTAAATTAAAGACTAAAAAGAGCTTTATTAAAGTGCATGGGACAAAGAGAATGCTCAGTAAGTACTGGCTGTTATAAATATTATGTTAATGTGTTATGAATCAGATTCCTCCCATTTTATCTGAAAGACACAGACAGAGGACTTCCATCTGCTAGTTCACCCCCAAAATGCCCAAAAAACCCAGGACTGGGCCAGGCCAAAGACAGGAACTCCATCTGGGTCTCTGACGTGGGCAGCAGGGACCCAACTACTTGAACCATCACTTGCTGCCTTCAAGAGTGTGCACCAGGAAGAAACTGGATCAGAAGTGGAGCCAAACTCCTGTGATGGGCTCATTTCAAATGGCCACATCATCAATCAGATTCTTAGAGAATCCCGGTCGGTAGGGCCATCTCAGTTGGCGACTGAATCAACTTGATTCAGCCCCAGGCAGGTATCTCCTGGAGCCCCAGCCTGCATGGTCCCCAGGCTAAGAGCTCACTCCCCCCAGGGAGCTCTGGGTTTCCCTGTACACAAGGGGCAAGTCGGACTGGATGTCAGGCTCGCGGCACCCTGGGATGGATCTTCCTCTGCCTCCCATTCTAAAAGCCTGTGGTCTCAGACTCTCGTGTGGGATGATTCCCCAGGCAAGCAGCTAGAGAGGCCCTCTGATGGCTCTCCAGCTTGCCTCGGCCACTCCCACTTTTGCTGGGACAGATAGCAGAGCAGTTGTGGGCAGCTCTCCCTGCCTTTTGAATTTTCTCCTTTAGAAAACAAATGAGAAACCAGCTGGGGCTGACCTCCTCCCCCTCTCCACTCCCACCCCGCCAGCCTCCCCACCTCCCTGGACAGAGGCCTGGTGGAGAACCTCGGGGGAGGGGCCCAGGCAGCTGGCTGTTGCCATGACAACAGCAGTCCTGGAATTTGACCACTGGGGCCCAGGAGTGGGGGGTGGGGAGTTGGTACGGACCATGCTGGGGGCATTGGGGGCAGGAAGGAGGGTCCTAAGGCACAGGAAAGCTGAGAACAGGGGCAGGGGTCCAGAGTCCTTTTCATGGCCTCAATGTCCTCATCTACAAATGGGAAAGAGGCCTGGGCCTAGGAACAATTCTATCTCCAATCTTAATAGGGACCTGGGCAAGGGCTGTGAATGAGAGAGGCAGTTGCGGCAGGGCCGGCTGTCCTCTCCACCACTCCGCTCCCCAGGATAACAGGCACCTCAAGGACAGGAACGCCCAGGCAGCCACATGGCTAGTCCATGGCAGTGCGACCACTGGACCTGGGGTGAGTAGTCTGTCTGCAAGGGAGGGAATGGGAGTGTGCCTGCCCCACAATGCACAGAAGAGAATCTCCAAGTACAGCTCTGGTGGGCCAGACGGAGCTGGTAGACCCCTGGGCCCGTCCCAGTGACTGCTGTGGCTCTTGGGTCCAGAGCACCGGCAGAGGTCCTTCCCCGTGCCTGGGTGCCAGGCCAGGCTCCAGTATGTTTCTAAACAAGTGCCTGCCCTACTCCGCCCCCTGATGCCCACTCCAGCAATGCAGTAACTCTGCTGCTAGCCCTCCATCTGCTTGGGTCAAGTGTGAGTGGGCATTATAACTGCGGCCACCTCTGGGGCAGCCCTGTCTGGCAGGTCACCTCTTCCCTCATGGTCACGCCTAGGAGCAGGATGATGTCCAGGGCTCCTTCCAGCTGTGCAATTCTAAGTCCAGAGAGGGGAAAGAACTTGTCCACAATCACACAACACAGAGGAGGAATCAGCAGGCTGTGCCACTGGCTGCCCACCCCATCAGATTCAAATGCCCACTAAGTTCAGGTGCCAGCCCAGCCCCTGCTCATCCTCATCTTCATTCCTCTGCCACCGACCGCCACAGCCATAGCCTGGCTCACCACAACTACCTTCACCTACCCGAGAAAGTAACCCAGGCAGGACCAAGTCACTCTTCAGCTTCCAATACCAGCCAGCTGGAGGGGCTGGCGGGGTGGGGAGAAGCGGGAAACCAGAGTTGGAGCCATAACTCACATAGCACACCCAGATAAATTCCAGATAGATCAAAGATTCCAATGTAAACCCAAACAAGAAAACATAAGATCCCAATGGAAAACATGAGACAGCTGCTTTATAACCCTGGAGTGGGAAAGGCCTTTGAAACTATGATTCTAAATCCAGAAGCCATAAAATAAAAAGCTTGATAGATTAGACCACATAAAAATAAAACTTTCTGCAAGGCAAAAATACACCATAAACAAAGTCAAGAGTCAAGTGACAAATCAGGGAAGAAATATTTGTGACTCATAATGCACAGAACCTCCCTCCCTCGCACTTCCAGAGCTCCTAGAAGCGGCCGCATCCAAGGCCCACAGCCCCGCGGAAGAGTGGAGCCCCATGAGCTGGCCCCAGCAGCTGATCCCAGACCCTTGCAGGATCAGGGGAAGAACTCACCCGTCCTTCTACGAAGCACAAGCAAAAACACGCCTGGGTGGCTTGCTTCACCTATCAGACTGGGAAAACAGGCACAGGTCAGAGCTGGGGACACAAGCCTTTCACAGGCCACCAGCGGCAGACACCTGCCAAGTGCACTAAGGTGAATACCGTGTACGCACCAGGCACCTTCAAACAGTTCACAGAAATGCACAATTAAAAGTATGCATGCATTTTGAGGGTGTTTTGGCATCAAGATAAATATATCTTTTAGGTCCCTTTTCTATAACTCTCCCCCCCCCCCACAAAATGTATTTATTTTTATTAATTTGAAACACAGGACAGAAAAAGATCTTCCATCTGCAGGTTAATTCCTCAAATGCCCACAACAGCCAGGGCTGGGTCAGACTGAAGCCAGGAGCCCGAACTCCATCTGGGACTCCTAGGTGGGTGGCAGGAGTTCCAGGACAAGGTCATCACACCCATTGCCTCCCAGGGTGTACATTAGCAGGAACCTGGATTAGAAGTAGGGCAGGGGGGCCTGGTGTGATGGCTTAGCAGCTAAACCCTTGCCTTTCAAGCACTGGGATCCCATATGGCCGCCTCTTCATGCCTTGGCTGCTCCACTTCCTCCTCTAACTCCCTGCTTGTACCTTGGGAAAGCAGTTGAGGACAGCCCAAAGCCTTGGGACCCTGCACCCACATGGGAGACCCGATAGAAGCTTCTGGCTCCTGGCTTTGGATCTGCTTAATGCCAGCTATTGCAGCCAATTGGGGAGTGAACCAGTGGATGGAAAATCTTTTTGTTTTTCCTTCTCTCTGTAAATCCATATTTCAATAAAAATAAATAGATTTTTTTAAAAAAGAAGGGGGGACTGACATCATGGTGTATTAGGGTGGTGCCAGGATCCCATGTGGACACCAGTTCAAGCCTTGGCTGTTCCACTTTCAATCTTGCTCCGGGTGAATGGCCTGAGAAAGCAGCGGAGGATGGCCCTGGTCCTTGGGTTTCTCCACCTAAGTGGGAGATCCAGCGGGGATTGCAGGCTCCTTCTCTCTGTTACTCTGTCTTTCAAATAAATCAAACAAAAATCAATAAATCTTAATTGGATATTTCACCAAATGACTTAACTGCTGTACATCAATGCCTACCCGATTTTTCCATGAACTTGTAAAATACCCTTGCATACCTATCATCCCAGCATTCCAGTCCTAAATGAGGTCTGAACAAGCTGCAGGACTGTTTGTAACAGCAAAAGACCAAAAATAACTTAAACAGCCTTTACCGAGGGCCAACACTGTAGCATAGCAAGTAAGGTCACTGCCTGCAGTGCCACCATGCCACGTGGACACCAGTTCCAGTTTCAGTTGCTCTGCTTCTGATCTACTTCCCTGCTAACGCACTCAGAAGAGCTATGGAAGATGGCCCAAGTGCTTGGGACCCCTGCACCCACCTGGGAGACCTGGAAGAAACTTCTGGCTTCATCCTGGCCCAGCCCTGGCTGTCATGGCCACTGGGCAGTGAGTCAGCAGACGGAAGCTCCTCCCCCACCCGCCACCCCTACCCCACCACAGCTCTTTTCTCTGTGAGTCCTTCAAATAGAATAAATCTTCAAAACAAAAACAAAGGCGGTTTTACCCACTATGCCACCAAACAGGCCCAGTGTGTGTTTCTGTACAGGTTAGATGATGAAACACCATCTAACAAAACACAGTGTGGCTGTGATCCGGCACTCCCAAGGTGAAATCAGCAAGCAGCTGAGCGTGTGGAGGGTGCTGCTGTTGGGGTGCCAACTGGGGGGCGGACAGCACCCTCACTGGCATTCAGAGGAGTTAGTAAACATGAGCAGCTGGGTGCCCCCCGGGGCCAGGACAGGCAAGAAGGAACTGGTGGGAAGGAGATTCTTTTTAAGATTTATTTATTTTACTTGAAAGTCAGTGTTACAGAGAAAGAGAAACAGAGGGAGACCTTCCACTCCCCAAATGGCTGGCTGGCTCAAAAGCTGAGAGCCAGGAGTTTCTTCCAAGTCTCCCAGAAGGGTGCAGGGACCCAGGGACTTGGGCCATCTTCTGTTGCTTTCCCAGGCCATAAGCAGGGAGCTGGATCAGAAGTGGAGCACCCAGGACACAAACTGGAGCTCTTACAGGATGCTGGCACTGCAGACAGAGGACTGGCTTGCTATGTCACCATGGCAGCCCCTTCCTTTCTTTTTGGTTTCCCTTACCTAATCATAACATTAGGTATACTGGTGGGCTTTTTCACCTATCTGCCTCTCTGCCCACTGTGGCTTCAGGTCTCCACTTTGTACAGTCTTTGTGTCTTCCCTCCTGCCTGACTCCTGGGTCAGGACCCTCTGCTGTCCTGGACGCTCTCCTGTGCTCCCGGCTCACAAACAAAATCCACACCCCAAAGCAGCTCCCAGTGACCGCAGAACCACCAGGCAGGTTGGAGAGCTGCCCTGGCACCCTGAGTTTGGAGCTCCCATCTGTTTCCTCCTTGTGGTTCCCTTTGGGGTGTCCCCCAGGACGGCCCCTGTCTCCAGGTGCAGGAAGCTCTCTGGGCCTCCTGTGCATTCAGAGAGGGGCACAGCACACCAGCCCTTTGCTTCTTTCTTCTTTCAGATAATGACTTACTGAGAGACAGAGATTGAGTGAGCAGGAGAGACAGAACCAATTGGTTCACTCCCCAATTAGTGCAAAGTCCAGGGCAGAGCCAGACTGAAGGTAGGAGTCAAGAGGCTCCTCCAAGTCACCCTGGGGGCTACAGGGATCCAAGGATTTGGGCCATCTCTCCCTGCTTTCCCAGGCTTATTGGGAGGGAGCTTGATTAGAAGTGGAGCAGCTAGGGCCCGGCGTGGTGGCGCAAGTGGTTAAAGGTCCTCACCTTGCACGCCCGGGATCCCATATGGGCGCCGGTTCTAATCCCGGCAGCCCCACTTCCCTTCCAGCTCCCTGCCTGTGGCCCGGGAAAGCAGTCGAGGATGGCCCAAAGCCTTGGGACCCTGCACCCGCGTGGGAGACCCGGAAGAGGCTCCTGGCTTCGGATCGGCATAGTATCGGCCCGTTGCGCTCACTTGGGGAGTGAATCATCGGATGGAAGATCTTCCTCTCTGTCTCTCCTCTCTGTATATCTGCCTTTCCAATAAAAAATAATAAAAATAAATCTTTAAAAAAAAAAAAAAAGAAGTGGAGCAGCTAGGAATCGAACTGGTGTCGATACGGGATGCCGGCATCACAGATATCTGTTACGCCATAGCTCCTCATACCAGTTTTCCATAGGGAATGGTCCAATGTCTCCCTGCCAGGTCCAGCTTCTGCCACCCCCCTCACACCCCTCACCAGGTTAAGCAATCTCTGGACAGGCCTTTGAAATGAGTTTTCGGTCTGGTAGGAGGCCCTGGAGACAGCAGCCCGGCTCTCTCAGGCGCCATCACAGATCACGGACTAGCTGATCCAGGGTCGGTAAGCGGCAACTTTAAGAGTGGGACTTCTTTATCATCATCATCATTATTATTCTCATTTTGTTGGAAAGGCAGAGAACAGCCAGAGATCTTCTGTTATTGGCTCACTTCCCAAATGCCTGCCACAGCCCAAGCTGGACCAGGCCAAAGCCAGGAGCCAGAAATTGCTTTTCTGACGGGGCGGTAGGGACTCAAGTACTGAAGCCATCCTCTGGCACCTCTCAGGGAGCACATGAACAGAAAGCTGGAATGGGAGCATATCTGGGGCTCCATCCCAGGCACTACAGTGTGGGCTGCAGTGTCACAAACGGTGTCGTGGCTACAAGTGTCCAGCCCCAGGATGGGATTCTTGCCAGTGAAAATCCAGCAGACCTGGATCACGGGTGGTCTCCCCACTCTGCATGGCCCCTTGGCTGTCCTGGGAGGCATCCAGAGCTTTGCTCGGGGATTTCAGCTCATCACCCTAAAATGACTCCAGTAACCCCATCCACTTCTTTCTACCCTCACCTAGGCCAGGCCACTACACTCCCTCCCCTTCTAAGCGTTACTCTCTCAGGTGCACCCTCCCCTATCTCAATGCTCAGCTATTTCCTGTTCAAGTCACGTTTTGGTGACCTAAACTGTGGGAGTCCAGGCAGCAAGACAGCCCAAGCAGGCTGGTGCCTGAAGTGGGAACTTCCTGGGCCTCAGGACCCTGGATTTCTCCTGCAAACATTGTTAGGGAAATCTTCCTGACTAACAGAAACCACCTTACCCTGAGAACCAGACAGAAAATGTGCCAGCCCCTGCACCGAGTCAGCGGGTCTGAGCTGGGCCAGGACCGTGAAACACTGGGGGAGGATGGCCAGCCCCTCGTCCCTCTGAAGCCCTGGACTTGCCAGGTGGCAGCAGTGGGCAGAATGGGTCTTGCCAGTGTTCTCACGGGTTATGTGCTGTCTCTCCTGGCCCAACTCCAGGGATCCAAGAGGGCCTGCATGCTCACCATGGTAGAGTGATGAGGCCTGCCTAGCCTGGCTCCCTTTCCACACGTGTCCCCACCCCCTGCCCCCTGAGTTTTGCCTGCACAGGGAGCCTCCCTGGTGAACTCCTGAGCCTATAGGAGCTGCTGAGAGGAACAAAACCATCATCGGGGTTTCCCCTGGAGTGCTGGGAGCTTGGGAGCTTGTGCCTTGGGTGGGTGAAGTGGGGCAGGGCAGGGGTGTAGACACTCCCCACCTTCACTTAAATCAGGGAGGCTGGCCTGCTTTGTGGTTGTGTGGGACTCCCCCACTGGTTTTTTAACAGTGTGATAATTATTGTCCTAGGTCAAATCCAGACATCCAGGCCAGGCCTTTGAGACTCCCCAGGGCCCTCTCAGCTTTTCCAGAACCAGAGAGCTTCTTGGGACCCCAGACACCCAGGCCTCTCCATCATAGGCCTCGACCCTGTAGCTCTCTCTGTCTGGGGTCGGGGAGGGCAGTCTACTTCTGCTTGTGGGGGCGTCACCAGTCCTCCCAGCTTCCAGCCACAGCCTGAGGGAGCCTGCCTTACCCTCCTGGTCTTCCTAGGTCTCCTCTGACCCCTGGCCTAGACGAGCTCCCTGGGGACAAGAATCCCTTCTCCCTCATCTTTGTAGCCCCCATGTTAAGCTGGCACATACAAACCCCAGTGGCCTGTAGAAAAGAGCAAATAAGTTCAGCCTAGCAGTTGGGACACCTGTTGTCTACATGCAGGTATCTGGGTTCAATTCCTGGCCCAGCTTTTTACTAATATGAACCCTGGAAGGCAGAGGTGATGGAGCAAGTAGTTCGCTTCCTGCAACCCACCCTTGAGACCCTGACTGCATTCATGGCAAGCAGCTCTGGCCTGACCCAGCCCTAGCCATTGTGGGCATTTGGGGAGTGAACAGGAGAACGGGAGCTCTCTTGTTCCTCTATGCCTCTCAAATATATAAATAAGCAAAAACCTTAAAATAACAAAGTTACTCTGGGTTCCCAGAGCTTACTTCAGAGTTTACAATCCAGGGCAAATAGAAGGGCTAGGAGCAGGCTGTGCAGTCAGCTCTGAGCTACTTCACCAAGCACTGTGGTTCTCAATCACACCACTGGAGCGCTTCTCCTGGGGCTCCCTGGCTTGGGACCTTCACTTAGCTCACCTGCTTCTGTCACTGCCCAGTCCAGCCCAGCTCCCAGCCAGGTACTCAGATGGTATCCATGCTGGGGCAGGCTGTTCTGCTCCTCTTGCCTGCTGGGCAAGGCTTACTCACATTACCATACCATTGGCAGCTGGCTGCCGCTAATAGAAGCTAGGAGGCAAAGGCCTAAGTGGTTCTCAGGGGCTCCTCCTACCTGGCCCCCACACAGGTGTCTTTGTGGGTACAGAAATCCCCCAGGGATTGAAACGTGTGCACATGTGCATACCTATCCACTACGCACCCCTGGATCTGCCGTGCTGGCATGCATGGGGGAGTCCACTTGTCAATTCACTGCCCCCTCCACTCTGCAATCCCAGCCCGAGTACAGATCCCTGTCCTGGGACTTTCTTCTCTAGTACCTGCACAGACAGAGGGGGCCATGGTACCACTGGGACCTAAGAGTTAAACTTGGGGGCCAGAGCTCAGGGCCCTGAAGGAGACAGGGCAGGAGGCCAGGGCTGGGGGAGTTGGCCTGGGACGGCTGCGGGTCTGGGCCTCTCTGGGCTCTTTGTCCAAATATGGAAGGTTTTTTGTCTCCATTTGAGTCACGCCGGCCATGGCCCAAGAGATCTGCTTTCCAGATACTGCTGGCGGGACTGCGCCAGCAATGCCTGGCCTACCCCCTCCCTGCTTTCCGGGCCGGCTCATGTCAGCACCTTCCAAAGCCCCAGGACCGGGAAGCCAGCACCTGCCTGGCCGGCTCCCCAGCTGCCCAGCTCCCAGGGAGGAAATATTTATTCCTCCTCCTCCCTGTCACAACCTCTTGTTCCCTGGGGTGGGCACCCCCCAAAAATGCAAATCAAACAAGTTCACCAAGTTACTGAGCAATTATTGCCTTCTGGCTCCTTGGGCTACAACCACAGATGAATGCCACGGGATCACCATGTCCCCAAAACAAAACCCACCCACTGCTGCCGTGCCCACCTTGGCAATGGCACCAACACCCACCCAGGCAGTTCTGAAAGCCAGGGGCCAGGCGCTGGCATCCTGGCACAACTGGCTAAGCTGCTGCATCCCAGCTCAAAGCACTGGTTCAAGTCCCAGCTGTTCCACTTCTGAGCAGTGTATTCATGTAACCTGGGAAAGCAGTAGAAGATGGTCCCAAGTGCTTGGGCCCCTGAACTTTCTGGGAGACTCAGATGGAGTCCCAGATCAGTCCTGGCTGCTGTAGGCATTTGGGGAGTGAGCCAGAGTGTGGAAGATCTCCCTCTCTTTCTATATCACTCTCCCCTTCCAATAAATAAATCTCAACAAACAATGCCAGGAGCCTGAGCCTCAATGCCCTCTCCCTACTGAACTGGGGCAAGCTACTTCACAGAGCTGTGCTTCAGGCTGCTCACCCTCAGGGTGGTGACAGTCCCTTTTGCCCCTTCCCATGGGGCTGTGGAGAGCTGCCACTGTGGGCGGGGGGGCAGTTCAGATCAGTACTGACCCCCCCGGGACAGCTCTGCTGGCTCTGCTCCCCTGACACTCCACACTCCAGCTGAGCCACACCAAATCAGGCCCTGCATCTCTTCCAGAGTCCTCTCTCCCCTGTTGCCAGCATCCTCACCCCTCTCCTCCATCCCTGGCCTTGGAGCAAAGCTGCCAGGATTGATTACCACTCAGTCCTCCTGGGCCCGCGGGGCAGGGGGTGGGGGGGTGGGGGATGAGGGGGCCCAGCTCACCCTCTCTGGGCCTGTGTCTGGCTCCTCACCTCTCCTCTTGGGGGCACTGACTGAAGACATCACCTTACAGTCACCTCCCAGTGTCCGCTAGTCCCAGTCTCCAGGACACAGGCAACAAAGGGGAGGAGCGGAAGGGAGGGTTCTGAGCAGCACCCAGGTTGCCTCCTGCCCCCCATTATTTATTTCAGCAATGTGGTCTGAGGCTCCACCATGTAGCCTGTGTGTGCTGGGAATGGGAGGACTTGGCAGGGGAACACCCAGTTAGAACGGGGCACTGGGTCACAAAGTTGGGGGTGGGCTCCCATGCTCAGCTCCACAGGGCGGCGTTTTAGTGGTCTGCTCCCCCATAATGGGGAGGAGCTGCAGCAGCTGCGGGTCCCACAGCTGGGTAGTTGCTAACTCCTGGGCTGGGAATTAGGACTTGAGGGGGGGAGGGATGGTGGTAGGGTGGGACACACCTTCCTAATCAGGGGTCCTGTCTGTCTCTGCCCAGAGAGGTGGGGAGACACAGGTGTGTCTGCAAGAGGCCAGCAGCATAAGCGAGACCCATGGGGGACACTGTCTCCACCCCAGGGGAGCAGGGTGATGGCCCAATGGCTGGTGGGGGAGGGGGACAGAAGGACTGGGGTAGTGGGTGTGTGGGTAAACAAGGCACCCCCAAGGAGAGAAAAGCCTGGAGGGAGGGAGAAGTTGCAGATCCCCTGGAGTGGGACAGATGAGGCCTCCCTGCCCAGGTGAAGAAATGGAGGGGCCAGGAGCAGTGCCTTGCTCCATCCTTCTTTCCCTCCTCCTCCTCCTCCTCCTCCAGCTTTGGGGCCAGGCCCAGGACTATTTTTAGCTGGGGCTGAATTTAGCTGTTCCCTCGGAAATTCCTCACCCGCCCCAGGCTACGCCCCCGCTGGCCTTGGGGAGAGAGAAGCCTAGAAGTGGCTGGTCCACTGGTTGCTGGTCAGGCGCGGCTGGGGGACTTGGGAACTGCAGTGGTCCCTCACAGCAAATCCCTAGCATGTGCTGGGAAAGCAGAGGCCCACGCCTGAGTTCCTCCACTCCCTGGACCCCCGAACCCCCTCTTCCAGGAAGGCCTCCGGGGCCCCAGGGTTCAGAACTGCTCTGGTCTCAGGGGCTGTGGCACAAGTATGGCACCAGTGCTGTTAACACCAGCCTGACCACCTGCCAGTCCTTCTACCCCCACCTCCTGGGGGCCTGCACATTCTAGGGCTTTCTACCTCATTTCACAGCCAGGGAAAAATAAGGCAGAATGACCTGTCCACTCCCACATGCTGTCCACGCCAAGCTTCTCTGCAGATGGCAGCTCTGCCACTCATGGCGGTAACCCCCACCCTTTTACAAGGCAGGGTACCTGGGCTGGGGCAGTGGGACTGAAGCTGGATCCCCGGCACACTGGGCATGGAGCCCCTTCCCCTTTCAGAGTGTACAGGAAAGCTCTGCCCTGAAGCAGGGGGTGCCTATTCCCTTGTACCTGTCCCACCACCACCGTCTCTGAATTGAATAAGGGCGGTGGCTGTACCCCACCCCTGCCCAGGACTCCCAGAAGCTAAACCCAAACCCTCAAACTTCACCTCCATACGCTCTCTGGGTCAGTCTTTTTCCTGCTATGGCTCCTGACGTCCCTCCTCCCTGGAGTGCCGTCATCACTTCCCAAACAGAGGACACTGCCTGCCAGGGAGGCAGCACTGCTCCTGCTCAGCCCCCTAACCCTGCATGGCCTCACGTGGGCTCTCCAACCTGGATCCTGCAAACACCAAGGCTGAGACCTCTCCCTGTCCCTCCTGTCCTCCTGGCCTCAGACATCCCCTGAAACACCGGAGAACTACACTACCTCCTCTGTCAACCCAAGGTGGGGTGCATAGGGGAGATTTCCGAGTGTGGCCATGGGCTAGACCCCTTCCCTGCCTGTGCCCTGGTTTCCCCATATACATAATGTGGGGATGGGGGACACTGCCATCTAACAGTCTTTCTAGGTGGACCTTCATCCTGGCCTTGCTCCTCATCCTTCTGCCTCTGGCTGGCAGAGCAGCTGGACATCCCACTGCCCAGGAGACAGGGCAGCACAGCCGGAAAGCAGAAACTTCAGCCTCGGTAACAAGGCAGCCAAGAGAGACAGCCAGCCAGCTGTCGGGGGGAGGGTGTCGGGGAGGAGGGTCTCTCTCCATCCTCTCAGCCTCTTGCTTTCACATCTGCTCCTTAACCTCCAGTGCCCTGGCCTGGGAAAGGGCTGGCTGCCTGTCCCAGGGGGTAAGAAGCGGGGGTCTCAGCAGTCTCAGGAGGCCTGGCTGTGGGGCTGGCTGGCGGGAGCAGGGCTTGCTCACCCCTGGGAACCAATAAACAGGAAACAGACGCTAACCTTGCACTTGCTCCTTGTCCCCCCTCCCACTGTCCTCCCACTGGTGCAGGACCTGCCTCACTCCTCCCAGATCCCAGAAATCTCAGGACTGCAGGACGCCTGCAGCAAGCAGCAACAACCTCAAAACCATAAGCAAAATCGAGATACAAAGGTCTAGGCAGGAGCAAGGAGGGTGGGCACATGGCCCTCCCCACTGTCTGGCCCCTCTCCCCAATTTCCTCTTCCCTCTGGAGAGCCTCCAGTGGCCAGGACTCCACTTGCCCTGTGGTCTATGGCTTTGTCCCCCTACACACACACAGCTGCAAAGTGGAGCCAAGAAGCCAGGACTCGGTGTCCCAGTCTCTCACTAACGTTGCTTGAGCACTATGTGCAAGCTCTCTCCCCACAGCTGCACTCGCCCAGCTATCATCCTTCATGGACTGATGGAATACTGCTTCATCAGAGACTCAGGGAAGTTGTACGTGCCCCAGCCCCCCTCCAGTCCACCGCTTTGGAAACCCCTTGGTGTCTGAGGCACAGAGGGATCTGATAGCTCCTCTTGTTCTGCAGGACCAGGGTCACTGTTCCATCTGCCCTCGGGGATTTAAGCTGCCCTTAGCAGAGACTACCTGGGAGAGAGGACTCTCCCACTCCCCTCCTTAGGCCCCTGTCTTGCCTGGGTCAGAACTTGGCTGCCAACAGCCCTGGTCAATAAACAGAGGGCCATCCCCAAGGGACCTACTGGCACCTCTGTCTCTGTCCCAGCAGGCCTGGGTCCAGTCGGCCTCACAGATTCTACCCTCCCTGGTTGAGACCCATAGCAAGCAGAGATGTGTCCCAGCTTTCCTTCTGTGTCCTCAGCCTCCATCAAGAGGCTCAACGACTGCCAAATGAATGAATGGATGAATAAATGGCAAATGAATGCAGCAATAAACCAAAGCGGGGGCCAACATTGTGGTTCCTCAGGTTAAGGCGCCACCTGCAATGCTGGCATCCCAGATCATAATATCTGTTCTTGCTCCCTGGGTTTTAGCTATTCTTCTGATCCAGCTCCCTGCTAATCTGCCCTAGGAAAACCCAAGCGCTTGGGCTCCAGTATCCACGTGGGAGAAAAGGAAGAAGTTGCTGGCTCAGGCCTTTGGCCCAGCTCAGGCTGCTGTGGTCATTTATGGAGTGAACCAGCAGGTGGAAGATCTCTGTCCTTCAAATATTATAATAATATTAAATAATAATAATAAAGGAATTAGAAGTGGGATGGATGTAGAAGGTTTGAGTTCTAGGTTCTGTTCAAGGACCAGACCAGCACCCACTGGGGGTATGGATCTCAGGAGCCAGTAACCTAGCCCCTACTCCCCCAGTGTGATTAGTAGAATGACAGTCTCCCAAAGAAACCTGACCCCAGTGTTTGCCATTATGTAATTCTCCGTGGCAAAATAAACCTTGCGGATGTGGTGACAGATTCCAAGATGGTATGCCCCCCGTGCACCCGATGTGATCCTTAAATCGGAGGGTAGGTGGCTCATAGTGAGAGAGTCTTGAAGACGCCCTGTGCCAGCTCTAGAGGAGGGGGCTACCAGCCAAGGAGTGTAGGCTACCATCAGAAAACCGACAACCCCCACCCTCCAGCAGGGGTGCTGCCCTGTTAGTCCAGGGCATGCTAGTCCAGGGTGACCCACTAAGGCTTCTGGCCCCCAGGACCTGCATTGTTCTAAGCCGCAGAATGCACCGTAGTTTGCTGCAGTAGCACTGGGAAACCAGTCAGTGACCAGCCCACCTGCCAACCTGCGCCTTGGCAAGCAGCTCACGTCCCTTCCTCGGTGTCCTGAGTCTCCCCTGGTGGCGGCTGCCTGTCCAGGGAAGATCTTCCAGCCAAGCCCCAAGCCCCTCTGGAAAGAAACTGGAGGATGTGATGCAGTGTCCCAGGGGCAGTGGCAGCGGTCTGGAACAGGCCCTGGAGTGAGCATCAAAGCTGTCACAGTGTGGGAAAGACCCTGCCTGTGTGGTCAGGGCTGGCGGGAGCCCTGAGGAGGAGCTCAGGCAGATAGGGAAAAGGCGGTGGGAGGCAGTGCCCAAGTGAGCCTGCAAGTGACATTCCAGCCAGCACCGCCATAACAGCCTTTCCCACAACCAGGGGTCGGGGGAGTGGATGAGACAGGACCTTAAATAAGGACTCACAGCCAGGAACTGGTGAGGCTCTGCTGGAACCCAAGTCTCCCAACTCCTGCTGTAGATCTTCAAGTTCCCTGCTACTGCAGGAGGGTTCTGGGAGCACCCCTAGCTTGGCTGGGGCTCACTCAGCTCAGAGTCCGGCAGCAGAGCAGCTTTCCTGTGCCTCTGTCCGCCCCAGAACACTCCAGAGGCCCTGGTGGCTGAGAAGTGGAGGAGGGGAGGGGATCAATTTCCATGGTAGTGGCCAGAGGGAGCAAGGCATAGACTCCAATAGGCTCCTCCTTCCCAGGGGACCCAGGGCCCCCATCTCAGGACCTGCCAGCAAGGCGCCAGGCCGCCCGGGCATATTTCCCAGTAAATGCACCAGAGCTGCGGGCCTTTCTGGGAAACATGGGTTCCCCTTCCCCGCCCCGCCAGTCATCCCTGCCAACTCTCTGCTCTGTGGGACTCGGTTGGGCCAACGTATGGCCTGGGAGCCAGGGCACCTGGGGCTACGGCCCATATTTGAGCCATAGGGCCTTGGCAAAACTTTGCAGGTTCTGGGCTTGCTTGCTTTTCTCAATGTCGGAGCCAGGAAATGCTCACCTCCCTGGTGGGTCAGCTGGGAGAGTCAGGGATGCCTTGAGCATGAGTTCCCTAGCCTAGGAAACAGGCAAGCTGGCTCTGGATGGGCGTCATAGGGCTGAAGAAGTGATGCGAGGCAGAGGGCCTTGTTACCTGCCTCCAAGGTCCTGTAGCAGCTCTGCTCTACCCTTTCTGCCATGCGGATGCACCTGCAGGGGGCACCCACTGCAGTTCACAGCCTTGTCCACTCAGGGGGCTTTGTCACTCCCTGTCCACCACCCTGAGACCTGGGGTCTGGGTCCTTGTCAAACTCTTCAGGTCACAGCAGAAACTGACCACCCATACAGTGGCCCAGGTCCAAGCCACGTAGGTGCCTCTCATCTCCTGCCTGGCTCTGCTGCAGGCTACCTCCACACAGCAGAACTGTGAGCACCTGTGTCCGCTGGGGTCACTATTCTCCCCAGACTCTCCCAACATGGTCTGCCCTGTCACTGTGAGTGGACTCCCAAGCCCTACTGGTCTATAGCTCTTCCTCACCCTAACTCACCTTTCCATCCCTCACCTTGGGCAGCAGCTGTGCAGTTCTGCTTAACTCTAATGGCTCCAGGCCTTCCTGTATGCTGCCTCTCTGCCCTGAACACCCTTCCCCGACATACAGCCACTTGTTTCACTCCCTCACCTCCTCCTCCTCCAACAGGCCCTCCAGATCTCCAGATACAGGATGGCATTCCCTCCCTATCCTTCTCTACTGCCTGGAAGTACACACGTTTTCTCCAAGACACACACAGACACACACAAGCGTGCACGCGTCTCCAGTTGGACAGGGCTCCCAACCAGCCTGGAAGCTCCCCGAAGGCAGGTCTTGGCTGAGCTGGCTGCTGTATCTCAGAAGAAGGCCACCAGGTGTTTGGAGGAACACATAACCCTCGCCTCGTCCCCCCCAGGGCTGCCCAAGGCAATGCAGCAATTCTCCCAACACCTGCTCCGTTCTGTTCTTACTTCCTCCCCCAGTCCCTGCTCACTCCATGCCCTCCACCAGAAGCCCTCTCTCGCCTTCTGGTTTTGAAGGTCCAGCTCAGGCCAAACCTCCTCTGGGAAGTCTCCTGTGCCAGGTCACAGGCAGATCCCTTAACATCCACAGCTCTTAGAGTTTGCATCTAGAGCCCACACTCTGAATGCCCCAGCTGCCAGGCTATACAAGTGTAGCCTGAGGGATGGCGGATGGGAGCAAGGGAAGCAGCAGGGGCAGGGCCTTACCCTGGGAAAGGCGGCTGGGGACAGGATTAACAGCAGCCACCCAAACCCAGCTGGTCCAGGAAATGTGGAGTTAAAGAATGTCAGATTCGGCCCCCACCCATCCCTCATCTCCCTTCTAGGCTGGGGTGGGTTCCTCCCTTGACTGGCACCTCCTGAACAGCCCAGAGCCAGGGAGAAGCAGTGAAGTGCATGCGTGTGCATGTGCGTGTGTATGTGTTGGGGTGTGACAGAAGAAAGGGACAGCCTTTCTGCCTGTCCTCCCCCCTCCCACCCTCCTTCTGCTGGCTGACAAGACATTTAATTACAGACATTCAGTACCACTCAGAATCCCAAATGTCCTGATAGCCTCAACCCCTCCCCGTCCCCACCTACCAGCTAGTTTCCATGGGAGAAAAAAAAAAAATCACAGCAAAAAGTCAGGGAGCGGAAGCAGTGAAACACCCAATCCCATTGGGCTCTCAGCCACAGCAGTGTGCAGGCCAGGCCTTCTGCTGCCAGGTAGAGAGCTGGCTGGCCGGGCAGCTGCCAAGACCAAGGCCAGGATTCTGGTGCTGGGGCCTGGCTCTGTGCAGCCTGTACCGTGTGACTCCGATCTAGTACTCGGCGTCTCTGAATTCTTCCTGAGCTGGCAGGGTTGGGGCACAACAATCCCCAACAATCCCCACAGCGGAGTCCAGACTGAGGATGTGCAGTAGCAAATACCCTCACCTGTCCCCTACTTTGTGTCCCCCAGTCAGGTGGCTGGCCAATCCCATTAAGGAGCAGAGGTGCTGCACCCGACCCTCACTGGGCTCTGTCCCCTCTGAGATTAGCATGCTGTGTTCAGGGTCTGCAAGTACCAGCAAGGAGACCCACAGCTTTCGCATTCTAGTGGCACCTGGCATACAGTAAGCACTTTATACACATCCTTGTCATGCTCTTGTGATGTTCCACAATGTCTGAGACACAAGTCCCCTCCTGTTTCTGAGCCACAGGTGTCGCATGTGTCATGTAGGTAGCAGGACTCCCGACAGCAGGAGGCTGGCCCACAAGATGGTACTCCAGGCTGGGGAGGGGAAGCCCTGGTGGCAGGAGTTGCTGGTGGAGCAGGTGTCTGTAGACCTCAGAGGAAGCAGTGAAAGGTGGGAGGAGAAGGACTGGGGGCCGAGAGACAGCTCTGCCTCCTCACCTCCCAGCTCCCTGGCAAGGATTTGAGCACAAGAACCAAGACCCCCGGAGCTGCCCTGTACACTCTCTGTGGTCCCCGGCAGCAGAGCCAGAGCTGTGGCGTAATAGGTTAAGCTGCTACCTGCAGTGCTGGCATTCCATATGGGCGCCAGTTCCAGGTTTGGCTGCTCTACTTCTAACCCAGCTTCTTACTAATGCACTTGGGAAAGCAGTAGAGGTTGGCCCAAGTGCTCGAGCCTGTCACCTATGTGGGAGATCCAGATGAAGCTCCCGGCTCCTGGCTTTGGCCTGGTCTGGCCCCAGCTGTTACAGACATTTGGGGAATACATCAGGGGATGGAAGCTCTGTATCTCTCCCTTGTCTCTTTCTTTCTGTGTCTCTCTGTAACTCTGCCTTTCAAATAAGTAAAATAAATCTAAAAAATAAATCAATAAACGCAAAACCAGGCAGCCTTGTCTCCCACTACACAGCTGGAAACGACTGGAGTTTAGAGCCCTCTGTCCCTCCAAAGTGGACACAGCTCCATGTGGGAGGTGAACATGGGCTCTGGGCTGGCAAAAGCTCTGGTGTGACTCCTTACAGCCTACAGCCCGTTTAGGCATCCCCAGGGCAGTCCAGGCCTCTCCTGACAGCCCCAACAGGGTTCACTGGTTCCTGCCTCACAAGGGACATGTGACAACCCCTGGCTTCCTTTCTTGCCCTGTAGCCCCTGGCCCACTAACCCCCAGTTCCACCCACGGCCCAGGCAGCACCACTGGAGCCTCCACCCAACATGAGAGCACACTGTCTCTTCGAGCAGGCCAGCAGGAGTGGGTGGACAGCTGCTTCCCATCACGCTGGAGCTAGAAGGCAGGCGATAGCAGGAAGGACACGGGCAAGCAGACGGGAGGACTTCCGTGCTCAAGGAGACGGGGTGGGAAAAGCCAGGACCCAGACCTGGAAGCTCCTCTGATTTGCCTGTAGTCCCAGCTCTGTGCTCAAAACCCGGCAGGGGAGGCAGGGAGCAGGGTGGCCGGCAGCCTTCTCCTTCTCTCCTGGCCTCACCACCCCCCACCCTACAAGAAGCTGCCAACCAAGGACCCCCATCCCACGCGCCTTACAGAAGAAAAAAGTGAAGCCCAGGTCAGGGACATGACAGATCTTGGGGCTGCGGACGTGACTCCTAACCTGTTTTTCTAACTACAAACTCAACAGCTCTCTCTCCTGAGGCCAGGAATGGGTGATACCATGTTGGGCCTGGAGAAGTGGGAGCCACTGCAGTGGGAGGAGCACTGGAGGCAGCCTCCGCCTAGGGCTGGGAGGAGCCCAGCTGTGTGGATCCGCTCCACCCCCCACCCCCACCATCGTGGTCCCCAAGGGCAGGTGAGGGGCTGTGAAGGGAGGCCAAGCAGGAGCCAGTTCTGCACAAAGCCTCACCTCTTTTCTGGGTCTCAGTACCTCCCTTTGCAGAGTACTCTGGCTCCCTCCTGCCTTCCCCAGTGCCCCAAGTGGAGCTTTCCAGAATCCTTTCCACAAAAAAGGACAGAAGTCCTGGCTGGAGCTGAGCCTTGCTCACCCCTTTTCTCCCTTATCTCGTGGAGCCGGAACTGGCCGTGTAGTTTAGGGGTACGAAGTTGCCTTAACAGGCTCTCAAAAGACACTTCCAAACTCCGCCTCCACCCACTCTTCTAGCTGCTGCTCCTCTGTGAGAACCCTGCCGCCACTGCCCGGCCTCCCGAGCAAGGAGGAGGCAAACAAAGAGAGGGCGTTCAGAGGCGCTGGGAGAGCGCTGGGAACAGGCAGTGACCAAGTTAGTCCGGAGGGGTAGACTTTCCAGGCTCCACACACTCAAGGAACACAGCGGACCTGAGCTTAGCCCTGAACCCAGGTTCTAGAGTCCAACCCAGATGCGGGTCACTCACCACCTAGTACCTGTCTGAACCCACAGTCCAGGGCTCTAGGGGTGAGATGAAGGCAGCGGGAGTCTTGGGCACACTTGAGCCTCTTCCTGGGCCATGGTCTGGCCACTGGCAGCTCAGCATCTCACAGTCACCAGTTAGGAGAGGCAAGCAGTGAACCCCACCAACCACTGAGGCACCCTGCCCATGGGGGGGTGTCCCCTCTCCTCCTCCACCCTCACCCGAGCAGCCCCATCTAGAAGCTCTTTAACGGCAAGAGTCTCTGGTTGAATTCAGGTCCCCAAGAGTAAACATCTCCACCCCAAAATCTGCATAGGCACCGCTGTATCCACACAGTCCACTCTTGATAGAACACACTTGGAGATTAAGTCGCAAGGAAAGGCCAATGTCACCCAGCAAAGGCCACCAGAGGGGTTAAACCACGGAGCCCTCTCTGCCACCTTATCAAATAACACCCTGTACTTCTCCAGTTCTCCCAGGCTCAGGAGCAAGACCCACAATCTGACACGCCATAGAAAAGCCACCCAAGAAAGGGCAAACTCATGCCAACTATGCAGCCCAAGCCAAAACACTCTCCAGGCTCTGGCCAACAGGGTGCGAAAGCTCAGAGAAGGGACGTACCTGTCCTGGGTACCGCTGTCCTCATTTACCCCTCTCCCCTATACAGTCATGCTCAAGTACATCACACAGGACACACAGGAGTAGACAGGAACCTGCCCCACGAACCTTCCTAATGCCACTAGATACCTGCAGATAAGCGCTCTCAAGCACGGCACCTACCCAAGGAGGACACGCAAAGGCTTCAGCTGCGGGCAGTGCCCATGGCTGGCAGAGGACTTACCACCTGCGGCTTGTTGCAGCATTTGCTGGCTGGGGTAGCCTCCTCTGGAGCCCGGGCCACCTCAGGGGGCTTGGCCTCAGTAGGGGGCGGTGCAGCCAGAGTCAGGCAGGGTGTTTCCACAGGCACAGACATGGGGGTGGCAGCGGCAGCAGGGCCAGCCCCTGAGGGGTGGGTCAGCCCATATTGCTTGGTGACGTCTTCAACCGAGGGTGCCTGCGATGTGGAGTGGGCTTGGCCGGGGAAGCCCATGGGCTCTGGCACAGCCACGGGGGGACTGACAGCAGCTGGCAGCTCTGGCACCATGATCGGTGTGAAGGTGGCAGGCACACTGGCATGGCGCACATGTTTGGAGGAGGGCTGTGGTGGACAGAGGCCACCTGTCTGGTTCTGAGCGCGCTCCTCAACTCCCAGCTCCTGGTGACTACTCCGGGCTGGACGCTTCTTGCAGCCCCGGCGGATGAGCCGCGGGGACATGACGTGGGCCAGCTTGGGGTCCAGGTGGAAGTCAGGGTGGGTGGTGGGAGACGAAGGTGGGGTCTCAGGGAGGATCCTCTCAGACTGTGCCCGGCCCCTGGCAGCACTGGACTCCTCTGGCTCTGCCCGCTGCTCTGCCAGGATGGGTTCGCTGATGGATGGAGGCAACACAGGCTCAACTTCCCGGATGGGTTCCCCTCCAGGGCCCTCAAATCCAGGCCCGGCCAGCAACCCCCGGCGGCTGGGATCACTGAGAGATTTCTTCTTAGGAGCCTTGCCGGGGGCCTTGCTGTCTGCCACACTCCCCAAGGCCCTAGGACCCTGAACAATGCTCTGGATCACCTCGCGATACCCCTTGCTCTCTTCGCTGCCCACAGACCAGTCACTGTGGCTGCTGGTCAAGCCCTCATCCACAGTCGGGGTGGCCGGGAGTCCCGTCTTGGGGCCCAGGGAGCCTAGCAGGTTGCTGTCCACGGAGAACCCCAAGGGCTCCTCGGAGGCAGTGGTTCGGTGGCGCTGTGGAATCGGGTCACTCAGGGACCTATAGGCCTCACCAGTCTCTCCATTGCTCAGCTCAGCACCCCCGGGGCCTGAAGGTGGGCCTTTGCGTCTCCGGCGAAGGGCACCTGGCGTCGGAGGGGTCTCAGATGACACCAGAGCCCAGCCACTCAGACTGTCCTCAGGTCCGGGGGTGCCACCACCACCACCACTGTGGTGGTTCATCTGGGGTGAGGAGGAAAGTGGCTGCCACACGCCGGAGGCACTCAGGCTGCAAAAGGCTGCAACAGGAGGCTCCGGATCAGTTCCAATGCCTTCATCCAGCAGGCTGGACTCAGGGCCCAAGAGTTCTTCCTGCGACCGCTGACCTTGGGTCACGTCCCCTGCCCAGGCAGAACAGTCGCTTACATCATCCTGCTGGGCTCCCATGCGCTGGATCTTCTCAAAAACTTGTCGGGCCTCCTGCACATACTGATCCTGGACCACGAGGGGCAGTGGGTCTTCCTCAGCTCCAGGGCCGGCCAGCAGGAGCTCTGAGGAGCTGGGCTTCAGGGTGCTGGGGTGGGTTGGGCGACGGACTGTGGGCTTCTCTGAGCAGGTGAAGGACTTTGCCCTCCGCAAGGTGGCTGTCAGGTCTTTGAGCGTGGGGCGGGGGCAGGGGGAGGACCTGCCCGGGGTGGGCCCAGGCCTGAGCTGTTCTGCCTGGCCTGCCACGGGTGGGGAGTCTCTGTCATCAGACAAGGGGCTGCTCCCGGGACCCCTATGAGCTTTGCGGACTCTCAGCTCGGAAAGGTCGGCGCGCAGGAAGCTTAGCAGTGTCAGAGTCTCGGAGGCGATGTCTGGATTGGACAGAGACTTGCGCTGGCGGTTCTTCTCCAGCTCCAGCGCTCCTTCCCGCAGGGCCCTGCAAGGGCCCACAGGCGCCTTGGGGCGGCTTCGAGCCTGGGGCCGCAGCAGCAGCCCATCTCCCGCTCCAAAGCTGGGTGAGCGGTACACAGCAGCCCGGCCAGACCACAAATCGTCATCCTTGAGAGTTTCAGTGCTGGAGTAGCGGCTGCTCCCGCGAGAGCCTGCGGGGCTGGCCAGGTATGCAGGGAAGCTCACCTTGGCCACACGGAAAGCTCCTCCCACGCTGTCCAACGTAGGCCTCAATCCCTCCTGGGTGCTGGGAATGCAGGGTGGTGAGCCGGTCCCCCACTCACAGGTGCTGGGAGATGTTGAGGGCTCAGGGCTCCTGGCTCCCCTGGCAGTGTCCATGCTGTCCAGAGTTAACCCTTCGCCACCCGGCCTGCAGTCCTGACCCAGTAGGGAGCTTCCAAGCCTGGGCCCCAGCCTCTGTCTCTGGAGGTGGCCTCCATCACCATCTTGGTCCTCATCGCTGCCCGAGGAGTGGCCGCCACGGAAGGCCGGACTCTGTGCCCCAGGCCGCAGCAGCCGGCCCTCCTCTTCCTCTTCGCTGGAGCTGGCAGCCCGGCTGCGGCTGACAGCATAGGAGGCGATGGAGGAGGAGGAGGAGGAGCAGGAGGCCCGGGCCCCGGCCTGCGGTTGGGAGAAGCTATGCCAAGAATGTAAACCATCCGCCGGACGCTGCACCCGCTCCTGCTGCTGCTGCTGCTGCTGCTGCTGCCGCCACCACCGCCTCTCCTCCGTCCCCGGTCCGGGCAGCGGCCGCGCTGAACGCAAGCCCGCCAAGGGGAAGCACGTCCGAGGCGGCGGCGTCGGGGGCTGCCGGGGCTCACGAACCGAGGGTTCCCAGGCGGCACCGTCGGGACTGGGCGTCCCCCGGGCCTCAGCATCCGCGCTGGGCCGCCTGGAGCCAGGGCCTCCGAACAGCTTGCGCATCTCGGTGACGCTGGGCCAGGCCCCGCGCGCGGCGCCCTCGGTCGCTTCCTCCGCGGCCCCGGGGGAGACGCACCCGTCCCGGGTCCCAGCAGCAGCAGCAGCGTCGTCGTCCAGTCGCTGCGCGTCGAAGCGCCGGGAGAGCTGGCGCACCGAAGGCGAGAGGCTGCGGAGCGGGCGCGGCTGCGCGGGGGCGGCCGGGGGCCCCGACGCCAGCTTGGACACGCGCCGGGAGGGCTGGCCCGGCATGGTCGCCGCCGGCCGGCACGAGGCACGGCGCCGCAGCCCGGGGGTGTCCGCGTCCCCCTCCCTTGGCCCGGGCCCGCCGCTCCAGCGCTCCAGCAGCTTGAAAGAGACGCTGCGATACAGCGGGGGCCGGGGCGCGCCGTCCGCCATGGTGCGCGCACCCTCCGGGGGGGGCTGGCCGGCCTGGGGAGCCAAGGCCACCCCCCCCTGCGCCCCGGCTCCTAAGGAACGCAGCGACCCGCGCAGTCCGAATGCCGGGTCCTCGCCCTGGCGCCCGGGGCGGGAGCTCGCAGACCCGAGCCGAGGGGAAGTCTGTCGCAGCTCAAGTTTGTGCGGCCGCAGGCGGCCCGGACTCCATCCCGGGTGGCCCCTCCGGTCTCAGGGCCGCCCCTAGGGCCCGGCCCCCGCCCCGGTCGCAGCGGCCCGGGACATCGCGACGGGGCCTTGGCGGGGTCCCGACGCTCCGTTCCTCCGCTCCGCGTCCGCTCAGTGACCGGCCCGGGTCTCCCCCGCGAACGGGCTCGGCTCCCGCTCCCTCCCCCCTCGGCTGCTCGCCCTTCTACGCTCCCCTTTTGTTGCAAATAAACTTTGTGGCGGAGAGAAGGGGGCGGAGGGCGGGGCCTCGCGCCCCGGAGGAGCGGGGGGTGGGCTGCGGGCGCGCGCGCCGCCGCGGGGGAACGGGGAGGAGCGGGGGGCGGGCCGAGCCGCGGGCCGAGGGCCCCTCCGAGCGCTCTCCCGGGAGCACCGGGAACCGGGCTGCCCCTCCGCCCCCCAGGGACCGGGCCAGGCACCCGCAAGCTCTGAGCGCGGTGCTCCGCGTTCGCGCCGAGGGGGGTCCGACGTGGCCGCCAGGGACCTCCAGTGCCGAGCACACCGACACCCAGGTACGCACAGGAGCACTCCGGGGGCGGGGATCGACGGGCCCTCCAGCCCCGCCCACCACCCAGACCACGCCCACTTCCATACAGCCCTGCCCCTATCCGCGGCGGCCCCGCCCACTACTACTTTCAGGTCCCGCCCCCGCTCAGCGGCGGCTCCGCCCAGTCCCCTCTGCCCAGCCCTGCCCCTCCGGTCCCGCCCCTCTCAGCGGCGACCTCCCCAACTACCTTCAGGCCCCGCCCATCGTCCCCGCCCACTCCCCTCCAGCTCACCCTGCCTCTCCGGCCCCGCCCCGCGCCGGCCCCGCCCACTTCCCTGTCGTTCCGCCCGCCCACCTCCCTGAGACTTCCCAGCACTGAGCGCGGCTGGACCAGCCGTTCTAACAGCCCTACCCTGTGGGCACGCCCACTCCGCCCAGCAGCCACGCCCCCGCCAGCCCCGCCATCTGGGCGGTTCCTCTAGACGCTCCGCCCCTCGCCCCGCCTCCTCGTTCCCTAGCACTCGGGGGTACGTGGCTCTTCCGCCCCCTACCGGCCTTCTCCCCCCAACCCACGGAACCCTGGATTCGTAAAGCGGTGAACATTCAAAAACCGAGTCAGGAAGGCTCCGCTTCATTTCCTGGTTTCCTCTTAACCTTTCCAAAAAGACAGGGCCCCTCTCACACAAAGGGAACTCGATTTCTCACTGCCACACTCACACTCTTCCTCCTAGTGAAGGAGCAAGTCTTTCCTCTTGCTTGCGCCGATCACACCTTGAGCTCACTTCTCTCCTGCCTCTACCACTAGCCAGTCCCACACTATTCTGGATAGGGAAGTCACCTCCTTCCCCACCCTCTCTTGTCTCTGTCAGATCCCATTCATGTCCCTGGACCTAGCTCAAAATGAAAGACATCTGGGGCTTCGTTGTAGGGTAGCTGGTTAAGCCTCCACCTGTGACACCAGCATCCCATATGAGTTCTGGTTCAAGTCCCAGCTGCTCCATTTCTCAGCAAGCTCATGAGAAAGCAGCTCAAGATGGCCCAAATATTTGAGCCATGTGGGAGACCCAGAAAAAACTCCTGGCTCCCAGCTTTGGCTGTGTTGGCCTTTTGGGAAGTAAACCAGCAGATCTCTCTCTCCCTCTGTGTCTCCTCCTTTCTCTGTAATTCTGCTTTTCCAATAAAAAATAAACCTTTAAAAAATTAAAATGCAAGATTTTCTTTTTAAAAATATTTTTATTTATTTTTATTGGAAAGGCATATTTACAGAGAGAAAGATCTTCCATCTGCTGATTCACTTGGCCAGAGCTAAACCCATCCAAAACCAGGAGCCAGGAGCTTCTTCCAGGTCTCCCACACTGGTGCAGGGTCCCAAGGCCTTGGGCCGTTCTCTTCTGTTTTCCCAGGCCAAAAGCAGGGAGCTGGATGGGAGATGGAGTAGCCCGGACACAAACAGGCACCCATATGGGATCCTGGTGCTTGGAAGGGGAGGATTAGCCAGTTGAGCTCTCGCGCCGGGCCCAAAATTGGAGTTTTCCTTGTGAATGAATGACAATTTATGGAAAGCCTACGATATACAGACAGTATTATTCTGTTGGTTGTACTTCATCCTTGATCTGTCCGTGGAAGTAGGACCGTTTTCTTTAGGTCATGAGGGAGAAACCGCTGGGACCAGTGTCATGGTCAGGAAATGGCTGATCTGAAGTTGTCCAACACCACCCTTCTGCAGACAGAACTCCCCACTCCCAGGTCCTGACCAAGAAGGCCCATGTCTTTGATGCCTCAGCAGCCTCTTCCTCCTGCCTCCCCCAGGACAGGGGATACCTGAGTCTGACCCCAGGCCTCTCTGGAATGACTCCTGCAACCTTCACTCAGAGCAAGGCCTCATAGTGAGGATGGCCCAGTCTCCCAGCCCCAGCCGAAGCCCCACTCAGAGGAGAGTGGGTGTGGACTGCACAGTGAGAGAGGGTACAGTTAGTCAGCCACCCTGGCCCTGCCTGCTGCTCATGTAGCCGACCCCCACTCAGGAGGGGAGCCTACTTTGAACCCTCAAGCAACCCCTGGGATGGTGGGAAAACTCTGTAGGGAGAAAGTACCTCCCTGGGTAGAGCCTGCCGCCTCAGACCCCAGTGGTCTCTCCCTCCATCCTGGACTGGTCTGCTGCCTCTGACCTGCCGTGCGGTGTGGCCTTGGGTGTCTATGGGCCACAGCTGCCACCTCTGGTTTTCCAGGGGCACTCTCTCTGGCCTTGCCTTGTGTGTGACTCACCCCCAGGGGTCACAACTTCCCCAGTCATCACAGCTTGGGACACCTGTGTTAGTTCCTTCACACCCTGCCATGGTCTGCCTTCTCATCACTTCCAGAACAGAGGTCCTAATCCCTTACCCCGATGGAGAAGAGAGGAGGCTCAGGTCTCTGGGCTGCAGGGATTCTGTACTTGACCTTGAGATAGGCTGGGGGGTGGGGTGGGGTGGGGAGCTTAGGCTCAGGGATTCCATTAGTGCGGAGGGAACATGTTCAAGGTTCTTGGCTGGACCTCTGCCCAATCGGAGTGGCTAGGCTGCTGCCAGTGCCCAAAGACTAAAGACTGCTCGCACCACAGTCTCTTTGCCCAAGCCACTGGGAGGGGCCCCCGAGCACTGGGCCACAAAGGAAAGAGAGGAACACTGCACTGAGAGTTGGAAACCAGCACCCCTGCACCCTGAGATCTGCCAGATAACCGTCTTCAGATCACCCCCTTTCCTTTGGGCCCAGGCCCCTTCCTGTAGAATAGGGAATGAAAACAGTACGCCCCTGCCACACCATCCCCCCATCTACTCCATGAGTTGTGATCACGGGAGGTCAGAGCTGGCTGTGTGGAAGGCCCTTAGGGAGACTCCAGGTGGGAAGGTTTCAATGGTCATGGTCAGTGGTGGGTATGGGAGAACTCATGGGGAGAAAGATGCCCAGTGAGGCACCCCGTGAAGTGGCAAGCTCCAAGGAGGGCTGCCACCTCCATTTCCAAAGCCTGATAACAATTACCAGGAATTATCCCTTTTCCCATAAAACAAGACCTCAAGTGCACAGTATTGCTCGTCCCCTTTTGTCCACATGCATTTGCATCAGTTATTTAATTAATGCTCACCAAAACAAGCAAGACCTTTGCAACGACCTTCGTCTCACCGGAGTTCTGCGTGTTTCATGAGAGCTGTTGTCTGCAAGCCTGGGTTCACCATTTCCTCGCTTCTTAGGTGGATTCGTTGCATGTGCACCTTCTTTCCAACTGGATCTTTTCATTTTGTTGCTGGTGAGCATTGTTCTTTCTGGCTGCCTGAGAGTCCCAGAGTGAACACTGCCCAGTGTGTAGACCCCTGGTCCTGGGGGTGGACCTTGGGTGTTAACCAGGTGTGCACTGAGCATCATGTGTGATTCCAGGTATGCGTGGCCTGTGGTCCTTGCCCCAGTCACCTCCTGGCTTCCACCCGAGGTTCATCATGTCAGAATAGAGCCCAGCTGGCCTCAGTGTTGTGGCACAGCAGCTTAAGCTGCTGCTTGGGACACCAGCATGCCATATCAGAGAGCCAGAGTTCAAGTTCTCCATGTGCTTCTCATCCGGTTTCCTGCTCAGCTAGGCGCCCAAGCAGGGAAGCCAATTGCCTGCGCCACGGCCTCCTGAGTGCACACAGGCAGGAAGCTGGAGCCAGGAGCCAGAGCTGGGAGTAGAACCTGAGCACTCCCATGTAGGACACGTTCAACTCAGATTAAACATTCATTCTGGTTTTCCCTTCTTATAAGAACAGATGGGGCCAGTGGCTCATGGTTTATAAGTCTGGAAAACTATGACAAAATTTTGTTTTTTTCTTAAATAATTGAGACCAGGAGTCAAGAACTCCAAGCAAGTCTCCTAAGTGGGTTGCAGGGGCCCTGCCGCACGCTTGGATCACCACCTACTGTTTTCTGGGGTGCACATTGGCAGGAAGCTGGCACAGTAGACAGAGCAGGGACTGAAGCCTCAGCACTCAGATACAGGGTGAAGTTGTCATGAGCTGTGGCTTACCCTGTGCACCAAGCGCCCACCCCTTTCAGAATGAAGTGGTGATGAAGGGAGCAGGCAGAGGAGAGGTGGAGCTGGGACTCCTGGCCTTGGACACCCCTGCCCCACCAGTGGACTTCCCACACCCTACAGCCCCTTGGGTTTCCCTGACATGCGCTGTTGCTGGGACAGCCTCGGTCTGGGATTGTGCCTGAGTGCCTTCCACCACCCGTGGCTGCCCGCCCTCTGGCTCAAGTCCCACCTCTTCCCAGAAGTACCCTGGCTCCTCCTCCCCTAAGTTCATGCAGCCTGGACAATTGGTCTGCCTGGCTGGCCAGTGCTCCTCCTAGCTCCTACCCATCTGCCCCAGGGCAGGACCCAGTTCTGCACCACAGAGCTTCCCCATGCCCCCACCCTGCTGTGCTCTCACTCTGCCACCTGGCTCAGATGCTCCCAACCCCCTGCAAAGTCTTTCCTGATACTCTGGGCGGGGCCAGCCCTGCGCTCACCCCCCGCCCCCCGCCCTGCACAGCCCTGGCATCATGGGCTGGGGTCTGTACCTTCATCAGGTCAGAGCTTGTGTGAGCCAGAGCTGGGACTGGTTCTTCCAGGGCCCTTGGATCACCCCAGACCTGAGTGTGGGGGCGGGTTTGCTGAATGCACTGAGAGCTTGCATTCACCCTCCAGCCCAGGCGCCCCTTCTCTGAGGTTCTCACTTCGCCTTGCGACCCCAGGCCAGCAGCACATGTCTGATCCCAAGATACATCGCACTGTAGCTTGGTAAGATTCTTAACGCTGTTTCCCTGGCCCTCTATGGCCCTTTGTAATGTGTCAAGGGCCCCTCCTGTCTGCCTCTGTGCTTACAGGGCCTGCCCTAGAGAAAGAAGATTCAATAACTAGTTACTGGTGAGCCCCAGGGGCCTGTGATAGAGCCCACTCTGTGCCCCACTGATTTGCTACAGGGCTGGGGGTTGCTGGGAGGCAGCCTAGACATGATGGGTGTCCAGGATGTCCCCTCTGTTGTGTCCTGCCTTAGTGGACGCCACGGCCATGCCTCTGCCACTCAGCTGTGAGCTTCTGGATTAGCTCCTTTGGCCGCTGGCGAAACTTCTTCTGGGTGAAGTAGAAGAGGATGGGATCTAGCACGCTATTGGCGCTGGCCAAGGGCCGTGTGGCCTTGTAAGCGGCAGCGAAGGCCTCCAGCACAGGGCAGGGCATGCTCGGTGTGGAGCGCACCGCCAGGTAGGCTGTCTTGGTGACATGGAAAGGCAAGAAGCTGATGACAAAGACAGCTGCCACCACCATGGCCATTCGGGCCGCCTTGCTTCTTCGCTCCTGGGCCACGGGCCCCGTGGGGTCATCCTGGCGGCACAGGCGGTGGGCCAGGCGACAGTAGCAGGCCAGCAGGGCGGCAAAGGGCAGTAGGAAGCCGATGACCGTGAGGGCCATGCCATAGGGCAGGTAGTGGGTGGCCAGGATGGGTGGGCTCAGGTCGTAGCAGACAGTACGGTTCCGCTGGATGCCCGTGGCAGCAAAGACGGCAGTGGGCAGGCACTGGGCCGTCACGACCAACCATACAGCGCCACACACCAGCCAGGCAGCCCGGCGGCCCCCGCGCTTGTGCCAGGGGGCCAGGGGGTGGCAAATGCCCAGGTAGCGCTGGAAACTGATGCAAGTGAGGAAGAGGATGCTGCCGTGCAGGTTGGCATAGAAGAGGAAACGCACGAGGCGGCAGGCCAGGTCGCCGAAGGGCCAATGATCACCTTGGGCGTAGTTGTAGATGAGCAGGGGCAGGGAGCAGGCGTAGAACAAGTCGGCCAGGGCCAGGTTGAGGGTGTACACGGCTGTGCGGGTCAGCGCCCTGCGGGACATGCAGATCTGGGCGATCACGCACGCGTTCAGCGGCAGGCCTGCGGCCAGCACTGCTGAGTACACCAGTGGCAGCAGCAGCCGCTTGAAGTCTTCCTGGTAGACGCAGGTGGTGGGCGGCAAGCCCAGAAGCTGCACTGTGCTGTTGTCCCACGCCATGGCTGCCTGCTGGCTTCTATGTGGGGAGAGGCTGAAGAAACAGACAAGGCACGTCAGTGACCTCCTTGGCTGCCCTGCCCAGTGGGCACTATCCCTCTCTGGGCAGTGACCCACCCAGCCACCTTGGAGCAAGCAGGGCTCTGGCTGTTTCCTCCCCAACACTCCCCACCCCAGGAGATCCCCATAGCCCCTTCTTCCTGGAGTCGCTCCATCTGATAAAGCTTGAGCCTAGGGGAAGTCCTACTCATTGTCTTTCTGTTCCGTTCCTTGTCTTTTAAGTCTTCAAGCAAACTTCCATTCAACCTACAAAACCCTGGTCCAGCATTTCCCCTGTTGGCAGAAGGTGACAGACTTGGGGGTGAACCCCAACTCTATGACGTCCTGCCCTTTCTGCCATTATCCTCCATTGGAGAGACAGGGAGCTGATGGGCCCCTCCCCAGTGGCAGTTAGAAACGCAACACCACACTAGGTAGGTCTGCCTTGGGCTGCAGAGGTGGCCCTGGTGGCTGCCTGGCCCTCAGCTCTGGGAACCTCCTGATGATAAAAAAAAAAAAAAAAAAATCCAGGTCAGGTGTCTCGCAGCATCTTAGGGAACAGAAGTCACCCACATGGGAAGTCCACGCACCGTGTACTTTGTGAGGACGGCGTGCATCTCTTCCATCCGAGCTCCACCTTCCAAGGCCATCGGCTGTCTTTGCACTGTCGTGGTCTTGTTACCTGCAAAAGCAGGCAGGGAGCTGACTTGGGAGTTCCGCCGGGTGCCGAACCCGGTCTAGCAGAGCCATGATTCCACAGCGCCCCCTGGTGTCCTGAGTGAGAACAGCGTCTGTGAAAGCAAACGAGTGAGGGGCAAGCAGCCCTGCAGGCGGGGGGAGAGGGAGGGAGGCAGCACGCGGCTCCGGGAATGTCTCATCTTCACCCAGCTTTGCAAATAGAATCAGCAGAGGAGGTTCCTGTTCTGAGTCTGGGTTGGAATGTTGTAGTCTCTATTTAAATGCTGTACAATCCAGGGCCTGTTGCATACCTCTTTCAGGCTTGAGTCCTCATCAGTAAAATGTGACATGGGCCTGGCATTCAGTAGGTGCTGAATAAACACCATACCATCGCGTAAGACAGCTTCTCTCCCCTCTCATCCATTCGGGGCGGGGGGAGTGGCAACATAAATGCTGGAAGGGGGCTGCTTCTGATGGGTTCAGTCTGACTGCTGGATGCTTCCCTCTAAGCTGTCCTCCCCACATTACTGGTGAGAGTTTACAACTCAGTCCTCAGGAACCCATACAACCGAGTCTCTGGAGTGGCAAATCTCATCTTTCCCTCTCTTCGTCTTACAGATGGGAAGAATCAAGGCTCAAAGAGGACCTAGAAAGCCATATGGCTGTACTCAAAGGGTGATACGAGGCAAAGGCTGAACGAAGCATCTGTGTGGCTCTGTGCCTCGGATTTTCCAAATGTCTAGTTGGATATTACAGCACCTGTTACATGAGGTTCTTCTGTGGGGATCAGTGCGAGTTGCCTTTCCTGTAAACATACCTGCTGATGGGCCTGGCACCATAGCCTAGTGGCTAAAGTTCTTGCCTTGCATGTGCCGGGATCCCATATGGGTGCCAGTTCATGCCCGGCTGCTCCAATTTCCTTCCAGCTCCCTGTTTGTGGCCTGAGAGAGCAGTTGAGGATGGTCCAAAGCCTTGGGACCCTGCACCCATTTGGGAGACCCAGAAGAAGCTCCTGGCGTCAGATTGGCATAGCTCAGGCCATTGTGACTACCTGGGGAGTGAATCAGTAGACAGAGATTTTTCTCTCTGTTTCTCTTTTCTCTGTAAATCTGACTTTCCAATAAAAATAAATAAATCTTTAAAAAGAAGAAAGCTGCTGAATATGGAGGAGAAAGTGGGTTGGGGGGCTATGTCCCCAGGCCTCCTTTGGGGTGCTCTGTGGCCTCCCGGCTTAGGACAGCCTCTGCATCAGGTGCTCCGGCACCCCGTGGCCTGTTCTCCCTCCTGCTCCGAGTGAGGCCGGACCCACGGTGATGCCTCCTCCGCTGTCTCAGAAGGAGGACAGGGCTGCAGGAGGGGCTCCATTAGCCCGCTGGGCATGCTCCTGGAAAAGGCCAGGCTGCTAGTCACTGCTCTCTCAACTCACGCTGCCTGTCAAGGTTCTAGAAGGCCCCGAGCTGTTCCCTTTTCTGGGAGAAAAGGGGTGGTGGTCCCCCAAGAAGGGCTCACATGGCTCCTGAGACAGGGCAGCAGCGGCTGTTGGCTCTCACATCTGTCATCTGTGCTGGTGCCCGACTTCTGAGTCAGCTCGGACCCCAGCCTCTTCCTGGGCTGCTGCTTCTCTGCCCACCCAGGCTTTCTGGCAGGGTGCTCCCTCCTGGCACCTTGTGCCTACGGGACAGAGCCCAAAGTCCACTCCTGACAACCCAGCACCGCTGGTCCCACCGTCGCCACCACAGCCAGGATGGCTGCTCCTGCCCAGACCCTAAGTGTCCACCTCGCTCTCTGCTCCCCAAGCTGGCGTCCCCCAGCTCTGTAAGCTCCCTGAGGCTGGCGCTGGTCCCAACCTGCCCCCCGCCAACCTTGCCACATGTCCACTGATGTTGACACTTACGTGTAGCAGTGTCACCGTGTCGCCGTGTCCCTGTGTGTAATGGGACAAAGGGAAGCTCAGCTTGTGGTTCTCGCTGTCAGCTAGGCTACAACGCCTCACCAGGCGCTGGCTTCCTCTGCTTCCTGGCAGGGCTGTCTCTGACTGAAATAGCCCCCAGTTCCCCGCCTCCCGGCCACCCCTGACACCGTGGCCTGGGTTGGCGGGAAGGTCGCCTTCCTGGAACCTGCCCCAGCCACAGCAGGGAGAGTGAGGGAAGCAGAGGCCACGGTCAAAGCCGTGGACTTAGCTCAGCTCTCTCTCAGTCTTCTCGTCTGTGCAATGGGTTGGTTAACAGCCAAAGCTGGGAGTATCCTTCACTTTCCCAGCCTGTCTCTCCTTCACCCTCATGAATTGCTGGCCACCAGCCTTCCACATGTTACCCACAGGGTGCACATGCAGGCATCCTTCCCCCCCAGCATGTCCCCTCTGATCCACTGTTATGTGCCATCAGCTCCTCCCTCCTTCTCACAGTTAGCAGGCACCGCCCCTTCCACACAGTAGCCCCAGTGCTCAGGAGGGATAGATGTGGGTGCCGGGAATGGAGGTGACATCCCTGGGGACCCTCTTGAGTAGAATCCGGAGTTCCCCCAAACCTCACGACCAGGAGGAGGTGAGGCAGCCTCGCAATCAAGGGAGGGTAGACCTATGGGTCAAAATTGGCTATGCAGCCAGTCCTCTTCTAGGTCCCTCAGATGACCTCCTGTAGCCACTTCCACCAGGGAGGGTTTTTGAATCAAGAATGGGAGCAGCTTGGAGGGACCTTCCTAGGGCTGGAGGTCCATCTCAGCTGCTGATGGCTGCACAGTTGTCTTCCTGCACTGAGGGCCTGTAACCATGAGATGGCACCAGTGAACATCCCAGGACTGAGCCCTGCTGGCCAAGGAGCAGGGCCCAGGGTGCACACAGCTCCTGTCTCCCTGCTGAGGCTGGGATAGGTACCCTCAAAGGCCAGAATCTCTGACCCTACTCCTGCTGACCCACTCCTCCAGCCTTTGTCCCTCTCACCCGTCTCAAGTCCATGTCATGGACCCTCACCTGTTCAGTGTGGCCACAGCAGCACCAGGCTGAACCATGTCCTTGCGAACCAGCAACCCTGGAGTACTGCCCTAACCTCATGCATCCTCTTCCCAGTGGGTACACTGGATACACTGGGTACAAACCTGCCAAACGCCCTCACCCGCACGGCAAGGCCAAGTGTCAGTTAAAACGGCATCCCGGGATGAGCCCCTCCGCAGAGGCGAATCAGGCTGGAAGAAGGGCTGATACAGGCCGCAGCTCCTGCCGGGGGAGCGGGGTCAACAGATCCCAAGGTCTTGGGATGGCATGCACATGACCCATGGCTTCCACCCCTGCCCCCAACAGCCTTCCCATGCAGAGGAGCGAGATGACAGGAGCTGGAAGCCTGAGTCACACAGGGCAGACGGCAGAGGCAGGACACGGAGAGAGGTTTTCTAATCTTGGCTAGGCAGCCTGCTGGGAAACAAGGCCTGGGAAGCCCCTGGGCCAGGGCCTTGGCACAGGGCATAGGATGAGGGGGTCATGGTCTGGCTTCCTTCCTCCGGGGAGTCACACAGGCTGGGACCCACTATCACTTTGGACCTGGTACACAGGGCTCTGGTATCTGCCTTCCAGGGTCCACCGCACCCTCTGCACCCAGTCACCACTGGAACCTGAAGACAGGTTGTCCCTGGTGCCAGCACCTGCCACCCAGAGAACAGTGGGCAAGGGTAGCATTTTCACACCTGGGGGAGGAGTTCCAGTGTACAAAAGCAGGCAAACCTGGCAGTAGGGCAGGGAGCCGGATTTCTCTTCTCCTTTCCCACTTCCCCTTCTCGCCTCCTGCTCAGCCAGAATGAAAGCCAGGACTGGAGGGGCCATTTTGAAAGCAAGGAAGGGGAAGCTGCTGTCTGGGGAGCTTGGGAGCCAAGTTTCCTTCCCCTGGCTTCTCTCCAGTTTCTTCGGGCTGAGAGGGAACTGGCATCTACCCAGCCCCTGCCACGTGCCGGGCCCCAGCTTCCTCCCCACCACACCTGCCAGACCTTGCGAGATGTACTTGCTTCGCCACATTCACCGTCTCTGTTTTACAGAGCAGGGAATGTCAGCGAGAGGGTCTTACTGATAAATATGACTGAAGAGGCTTGGGGACCACAGTGGTCCTTAGGGGAACATGAGACAGCACAAAGCTGAGGTCCAAAGGGCAGAAAAAGACCCCTGGCCATAGTATCTCCCACTCAATGTCCTAGGAAACCCCGCAGAGTCTTCTAGTAACCTGTACCCCTGGTGCTAGCATGGGAAGCTCTCTGTGCCTTGCCTAGACCCCCAGATTGTCCCATAGGCTGGTCTCCTATGGAGGAGGCACTTGGAGGGTCATTCAAGAAGGAACCCTTAAGGTGCCTAGTTCAATTCCCAGGTGCTCCAGTTCTGATCCAGCTCCCCGCTGATACACCTGGGAAAGCAGCAGAGAATGGTCCAAGCCCTTGGGACCCTGCCACCCAGGTGGGAGTTCCAGTCCTGATTGCTACAGCCACTCGCGGAGTGAATCAATAGAGGAAGAATTCTCTTTTTTCTTCTAATACAGACACTCTGACTTTCAAACAAATAAGAAGACTTTTTTTTTTTTTTAATCTTAAACGAGAGGGAGAACCCTGTCTAGCTCCAGCTCCAGCCAGCACCTGTGTGCCCTCCCAGGTAATCTGGTGTTGCTCCAGGGCCTGGGCTGCTTGTGGCTGCTCATGATTGTGCTCCCCTGCAGCTTCTGCTCTCCCAGTGCCCGGCCCCCCTCACATGGTGACAGCCCCACACTCTGTTCTTCCCCGGAAAGTGGAAATGGGCTCTGAGAAGGCTGAGGAGTCGCCCTCGCCACCCGGACGAGGATGGGATAAGGATGCAGGTCCTGGTCCTGGGAAAGAAGGGTGTGTCTGATCAGGAACACTGAGCTCACATATCAGAAAGGGCACTACAAACCCACTGCGACCCCACAGGGGCCTGGGATGGGACAGAGAAGACCAGCCTGCTGGTCCATGCATGGCAGTCGGGCTCTCCCGACCCCAGCTCTGTGTTGGGGACCAGAGACAAGGCTTGCTTGATCTTTGTGGCTTCAGAGAGCAGCCCATGTCCCCGTTTGTCCATTGTATGCAGATGAGCCACGGTGCTCTCTGTCCTGGGTGTTACCTGGCTCAACACATGTTTGTAAAAATGTTTGGCTCAACCAGTGACAATGCTGTGTCCCAGGATGAGGTCCCGGTTGCACAAGCAGCACCTTTTCCAGCCTGCCCCCACACAGGATACCCTACACAGACTGTCCACCCTAAGACCATCAGCACCTGGTCTGCATGCCCACCAGGCACTCCCTCTGCTCCTGTCTATGTCCAGGGACACCCAGTGCCAGAGCCTATCCACCAGGCATGAGGCTGGGACTGTGACAGTCCCCGAGCCCAGGGACCGAGGCCTTCACAGCTCACCTCCGTCCCTGAGGATCCCCTGCCTGGGCCTGTGAGGCCTGACTGTTCTGAGGTTTCCCAGAAGCTTAGCGTCTTGCTGGGGCTGCCAGGCAGCTGGGTCTTCTAGTCTTCTGGACTGCCCTCTGTGACACCCCACATCCTCAACCCATCTCCCCCACTTCCCTGTTTTTGTTCAATGCAGTATGGAAGGAACTGAGCTTTGTGGGGTCTGGGGGCAGTCTGCAGGGAGAAAATCACAGCCAGGGCAACTCTCAGCTCAGTGAGCAAGATGGCTGCTGCTATGGGCCCTGGGCGTGTCCTCTGGCAGGTCATCACACTCGGCACCTTCCCACCTTCCGGCCAAAGTTGCAACTGCCCATGCACACCTATGATGCCCATTCCTCTATTCTCCTTAGCATGTATTATCTTGTGCTTTATTTCACAATTTATATTTTTTATTTGAAAGGCAGAGCTACAGAGAGAGGGAGAGACAGAGAAAGAGAGAGAGAGAGAGATCTTCCATCCACTGATTCACTCCCAGATGGCTGGGTCAGGCAGAAACCAGGAGCCAGGAGCTTTCTCAGAGTCTCCCGTGTGTGTGCAGGAGCCCAAGCACTCAGCTGTTGTGGCCAACTGGGGAATGAACCGAAGGATGGACGATCTCTCAGTGTCTATAGCTCTGCCTTTCAAATAAACAATTTTTAAAATAAGTTTTGTTTCAATTTATTTATTTGAGAGACAAATAATGTGTGTGTATATGTGTCTGTGTATATGTGTGATATATATATATATACACAGAGAGAGAGAGATCAATTTTCCATCTGCTGGTTCACTCCCCAAATGCCCACATGCCCACATTAGGTAGGCCTAGACCTGGGCTAAAGTCATAAGTCCTCAGGGGCTCCTCTCCTCTGTAGGGGGCTGGAATTCCATCCATGTCTTCCCGATGAGTGGCAGGGACCCAGTGTCTTGGACCATCCCTGCCTGCCTCCCAAGGTTTAGATAAACAGAAGTTGGAGTCAGGTATTGAACCCAGGCACTCCGACATGGGATGCAGATGTTTTAGCCACCAGGCCAGATGTCTGCCACTGGGCAGGGGTTTCCAGGTTCTTATTTCATGGCTGCATTGCCAGCGCTTGGCACATAGTGGGCACTCAATAAATATTTTCTGAATGAATGACTATTAGGGTGATGGGGTTGGAAGGGGCTCAGGAATGTCCACACAGTAAGAAGCTTGGGGCAGGAGCAAGAGGCAGGTGGTTCCGTGCTCTCCACCCCAGGCCATGATCTTTTTGTCCCTCTCAGCAGGGACTTTCCCAGTCTGTCTTGCAAGCACATGCACGCAGCAATGACAGAAGTAGCCTGGCCCCCCACTGCCACTTCCCCATGCCTAGTGAACCCATGGTATGAGAACAAGCTGCAGATTGCTGTATACACAGCCCTACACCAGGTCCCCTGGGTGCCCGGCAGCTCCCTGCCACGCCAGCCTGCATTTCACCCAGTACTCAGGATTCCTGTGAGCACAGGGCCTCTGTTGCCCAGCGGGAGCTGACTCAGCCAAGGGCCTGAGGGACCTCCAGATCCAGACACCACCCCACGTGACTGGATCCCAGGCCTTTGGCAGTCAAGGGGTGGCCTTCCTGACCACTTGTCTTTCAGTCTAATGCCCTCATTGCCAGACTTTCCACTCATTCACAGTGAGGGAAGCTTTGCCCCACAAGCCTCCTTCAGCTTCCTGTCGCTTCACAAACCCCACCTCCACTCACGATCCCCCCCCAGCCCTCGGGCCACCTCCTCCTGTCTCCCTCCTCTGTGCTCCTGCGTGGTTTCTCCCACAGCCCACTCTGCCTCTGTGTTGCTCTGCCTGGACCATGCGGGACTCATTGGCTGTGCCTCTTCAGACTAATCGATGCCGCTGGGAGTTTCTCCTGCCCCAGAGAATGGGTCAGAGCGGGCAGGGAGGAGGCCGGAGACTCCCAGAGCGGTGCTATGGGCCTCATCTAATTTTATACAGCCCAAGAGTTGCTCCGGCAACTTCTACTTTCCCATTTTACAGATGGGAGAGCCAAGGCACCAAGAGGTTAAACAATTTGTCTAAGATCACAAAATCGGAGAATGCAGATGGTTGGCCCCAAACCTAGCTTAGATCACCCCCCAGAACCCCAAGCAATGTCTATCCTAGCTGCACCCTCACCCACCAAGAGAAGGCACAGGTGCTGGGGAACAGTGAACGGGTAGGAATGGCTGTTCCTCACTTGGAGCCCCAGAGCAGCCCTGCCCCATCCCAGACCATGAGAACCACACTGCAGGGGGATTCAGGATGAGTCAGAATGCCGGGTTCTGTCTCAGTTACTGTACAAGCTGCAGTACCCAGCTAATGACCTCCTCAAGGGAGGATGGGACTGGCTGGTCCCTGGGTCTCTGGTGTCCAGCACTGGGCCAGGCACAGAGGCTCCCCCCCCGCCCCGCCCCCCTGCCGACCCAGCTGCAGCTGCAGCTCCACAGACCAGGCTCTGGCCTCCCGCAAGGCTCACAGTGACCGAGCCAGCCTGGGCCAGGAGGGCTAGGAGGACGCCTCTCCTAAGCCCGGATCCGGGTGAGCCAAGTCAGGGGAAGAGTCGGGGCCAGAGCTGCCAAAGCCCCACCCAGACTGAAATAGAAACCCATTTCAGAGACAAATGGGGAAATGAGTCCGGGGCAGGAAGGGGAGGGCAGCATCACGCGGCAGGTCCTTGTGAACCCAGCTTCCCCAGAGTCCCGACTGGGCCCTGGGTCTCTCCTGGGATCTGCACCTGAGACCAGGCACCAGCAGTGGCCCCCTCCTCGGGTGCAGCAGGAATACACAGCCTCAGAGACTGGGGTCTGTAACCTACAAATTTACCAATTGTGGTTCCAACTCCCACAGTGGTGGCCCCTTTTTTTCTGGGAGCTGCCAGCTTTCCCGACTGCTTTCACATTTCTGTGAGACACATGTGGCTCTCATGGGGGCCCCCTTAACCCAGGCACTGCTGCTAGTGGTTGGCTTTCTGTTCCAGCTCAGTGTGACCCAGTGATTTATTCATCTGCTCTTTCCCTCACTCAGTCATTCAGCAGGCAGATGCATTGGCAGCCTCCTCCCTCTACCAGGGTTTTTGGAGTGAGGCATGAGCTGCGCCTCTGGCACTGCCTCTTTGGGAACTCCGGGAAAGTCATTTCCCCCTCACTGGCTTTCCTTTCTTTACCGATAAAACAGACATTTGACTGTTAGAAGGAGTCAGGGGGATTCTGGTACATCTTACGGGACGTGAAAGCAGCAGAACGCGACTGGAAGGGAGAGTTAAATGAGGGGCGGGGGAGTGGCAGGTGCGTTATGCAGAGGAGCCAGGGTTGCTGCTGGCTCAGTGGCCAGGGCCGTGCCGGGACTCTGGGGACAGCTACAGGAGGCAGCAAGGGGCAGGCTCAGGGATAGCCACTCGGTTTCCCGGCACAACCCCTTCCCTTTCTGGGAAACTAACAATAGTGAGGAAACAGACACACACACAAATACAAGGTTCTTAAGAATTTTGGGGGTGAGGAGCCCCAGCCCAACAGGGAAGTTGCCCCCACCTAGCAGGCCTGGGAACATGCACAGACAAATCGATTGTGCACTCTCATTCGCACACTCTAACACACACAACAGCTTGCACACGCAGGCACATAGACTGTGCACACACACAGGGGCTTGCACATCCCAGCACCCACAGTGCACACTCACACTTTAATGAACACACACACATTCAAGGGCTTGTTCATGCAGGCACATGTACTGTGCACACTTACACTCTAACACACGCGGGGCTTGCCCACACAGACACCATCAGAGACACAGCCCTTTGCAGTTGGCAAAGCTGGTCAAGCGCCTTCTCACTTTCCTTCTTTGATCCCAGCCCCAAGGCAGGTCCCACTGTAGTGCTGCTGGCGGGAGGCCTGAGTCCCAGGGCTGGGGCCAAGGCACCACTCAAAGCCTCTGTTTCTCACTGCCAGGGTCAGTGTCACAGAACAGTGGGAACAGCAATAGAAATGCCAACAAAGGGCTCCCCATCCCCACCAGCACACTCACTCACTGGCTGCCTTTCCCCTTAACAGATCACCGAATCACTGGTGCACCCCTGGGCCATAAGGGTGTGTCCTATGGCTTAGTTGGGAAGGCAGAAGCCACAGACTGCCTAGAGAGAGCTCAGTGAACTCTCCTGTGGCCACAGATTCTTCCTTCCAGTGCCCTCTCCGGGTAGCCCTGGGCAATTCTGAGGCTAGGGCCCAGCACTCTCCCGCCCCCCCCCCACCAGTTACCCTCCCCAGTAGATGGCACTTAAAGTTTCCAGGAATCAGGGGGAGAGCATTCCTGCCTCCATTTCACAGAATCAGATGACGGTGGGGTGGGGTGGGAATTGTCCTGGTCATTTGGGACTCAAACCCAGCCCTACAAGGCTTGTGCCCTGCCTCCACACTCCTACCCTCTACAACCTCCTCTCCACCCTCCAGGCAGTGTGGTTTGTGGACTGTTGACAGCAGGGAGGAGCCTCCTAATAGCCGTACCTGCTGTGGCCAAGGCTGCAGTGGACTGCATGCGTGTGGGAAGCCCCTGGGGTTGGGGGGAGTCAGGTATGCACAGAGGGCTTTGACCCAGAAAACTCACCCAGCAGTCAGCCAGAAGCCCGCTTGCTGTGCCGTGCTGTGCTGTGCTGGCGGGAGCCAACTCCCCCTCCTGGGGCGGCCCCGGGCGGTCACAGGCACAAGTCCAGGGAGAGAGGCAGCCCAGGAAGAAACAGCACGGGAGGAAGGGAAGTAGCTCGGTAGTGTGGAGCTGGCATGCAGCAGGACCGAGACCCAATTTGGGGGTCTTCCAGCTGAGGTCCCTACCTTGATGGCTAACTCAGCACTATGCAGCTGCAGCAAGCAGTCTGTCCAGCTGAATGGGTGCAGGCAGTGGAGGGACAGCAGGGGGTACAGTGCAGGGGGTCAGGGCCTGGCACAGGGAAGACCCAGCCCAGGGCTGTCCCTCTCTTCCCCTCTCACACCCCCACCTAGTTGCCCTTAAGTCCTGTCGACCATGGGCAACAACGAACTTGGTGTTCTTGGCAGTGCCGGAGGAAGAAGGTACTCCGAGAGAGGCAGAGTGCACAGATCCACAACTTTACAGGCTATGCTCCAGGGCGCCTCACCCCAGGAACTGGGGAGGGCTCTTCAGACTGAGGCTGCAGTGGGAAAAGGCCGAGTGCCAGTCACCATCCTTGACCTTGGACTTGAGGAGAAGGCAGCCAGGATGGCCCCTTCCCCTCCTTCCTCCAGCTCCTCTTCCTCCTCTTGTTCACACGCACACAGGCACTTTTGCCACTGCTCTATGGAGAGAAGGCTCAAGGTATTTTGGATCTCACAGCAAGGGCCAGCCCTTACGGCTCCAGTTCCACAGGGCAGCCTGTTTTTGTCCCTTTGGAGTATAAATGCTCAGTGTCTGCGAGCCATCCTGTCCCAGAGAAGCACTAGGAGGGTAAGGGGCCACTTTCTGGCTGATCTGGCCTGGCCCATCCAGGCCCACTTTTATCTGCAGGCCCCTCATGTGTGTGTGTCCTTGCTGGGTCACACACTGCCCTTTCTGGGGAGCTCTGAGAACCCTCAGGCCACAGGACGTGTTTTCCTAGGATCCACAACCCTCACCACAATCCCCAGCTGGCCCAGGTGCCTGGGGAGATTTGTGGCATTCTTGGGCACTGCCCATTCTTAATTTTCCCCAGGAACAAAAGCAGTTATGTGAGAGGAAGAGGAGGAGGAGGAAGGCTTAGAGGATTAACTCTGGCTTTAGGCTCTACCAGCTCAGCCCAAGGTCAAAGCCCACCTGCAGGAGTCCCAGACCCTCTGCTGCTTGTAGACTGACTCCTGCTGCCCTTGGCCAATGGCAGGGCTCTGCCAGGCCTGGAGGTCAAGGACTTTACTGGTCATACTCCATCCTTACTGAATGATGCTCACACAAAGTGGCCAGGCTGACTCCAGCACTGGCCTCAAGAGGCCCTGCCTAGGCAACTGCTGCCAGCCCAGCATCAGGTCTCCCTCCAGCCTTCCTGGGCTGCCTCCCAGCTTGGTGTCTTAGATCCACCAAGTGAACCAGCTGGTGGAAGGTCTCTCTCTCTCTCTCTGTTTCTCCTTCTCTCTATAAATCTGCCTTTTACATAAAAAAAAAAATCATAAATAAATGCCAGCTCCACACCATGGGAAAATGGTATGGTGGCACAGCAAGCTAATCCTCCCCCATATGGGTGGCACCAGATGGGCACTGGTTTATGTCCTGGTTGCTCCGCTTCTGGTCCAGTTCCTGATTATGGCCTGTGAAAACAGAAGCGAATGATCCAAGGCCATGGGCCACTGCATCCACTTGAGAGACTTGGCAGAAGTTCTTGTTTCCTGGCTTCAGATCAGCTCAGCTCTGGATGTTGCAGCCATTTGGGAAGTAAGCCAGTGGATGGAAGACCTTCTTTCTCTATTTCTCCTCTCTCTGTGAACTCTACCTTTCAAGTAAAAATAAATGAATCTTTTAAAAAAAATGCATTAGGTCAAGTACCCATTGGAGTGCACAAGATCCAGGGCTGAGAGCTGGTTTGATAGTAGAACTTGAATAACTCGCTTATTCTTGGTGAGCATGAGAGTCAAGGCTGGGGACAATGCAGGCCAGGCCCAGCTACAGTACCTGTCAGCATACATACAGACTGGGTCTTGGGGTGGACTGGGCTGGGCTAGTCTGTAGCACCCACTGGCAGGTGTGAGATTCAGAATGAGGTGCAAGCTGGGTCAGGTTGGGTGAGAATATTTGGCAATTCTCATGAGTGTTGGGACTGGGAGCTGGCCAGGCTGGGTTAGGCTATAGCACTCACCAGCATAAGCTGGCACTGGGGGCAGAATGGGCAGAATCAGGTTGCAAGTGCCCACTGTAGAATGTCAAGGTGAGAACGGGCATGCCAGATGGTCACAGCATCCACTGGCATGTACAAGACCTAGGATTGGGGGCAAACCTAGTAGGGGAACTTCAAGGACTATTCTGCTAGGACTGGGGCCAGACTAGTCTGGGCAGGGCTGCAAGACCCTTAGGCCTTCGTTAAAGCTGAGTTTGGTGGGGAGGGCCATGCTAGGGTGGAAACTGCATCTGCTGGCACATGCAAGAACCATGAATATATGTGGGCCAGCCAGGCTTTGCCACAGCATCTGCCAGCAAGGGCTGGGAGTAGGTACAAGTCATATCAGGCTGAACCACAGTTTCCCTGGCAAGTAAAAGATTTGGGTCTGAGATTGGATCTAGTAGGGGAACTGTAGGCACTCCTCTGCTGGGCTCCTCTGCTGGGAGAGCTTGTCTGCTCTCCCGCAGACAAGCATGAGAGCCAGGGCTGGGAGCAGGCCGGGCTGGACCAGATGATAGCACCCATTGCGGTACATGTGGGCTGAGTCTGGGGGTGGGTTGAGCTGAGCTAAGCTGTAGTACCCATGGATATATATGAGAGCTGGATGGGATGCTGGATAGGCCGGACTAAACTGTACACACTAGCACATGCATGAATCAGGACTGGGAGTGGGTCTGGTCGAGGTTATTAAGGGTCACCCCAACTAGGTTACAGTTCCTGCTGGTATGTAAAAGGGCTATTTTTGTTTGTTTGTTTGTCTGTTTGTTTTAAGATTTATTTTGTTTTTATTGCAAAGTCAGATATACAGAGAGGAGGAGAGACAGAGAGGAAGATCTTCCATCCAATGATTCACTCCTCAAGTGACCGCAAAGGCCGGAGCTTAGTCAGGAGACTGGAGCCTTCTCTGGGTCTCCCAAACGGGTGCAGGGTTCCAAGGCTTAGAGCCATCCTTGACTGCTTTTCCAGGCCACAAGCAGGCAGCTGGATGGGAAAGCAGGGCTGCCGGGATTAGAACCGGTGCCCATATGGGATACTCGCGCTTTCAAGGCAAGGACTTTAGCTGCTATGCTATTGTGCTGGGCCAAGGACTGGGTTTGTGGTGGGCTGAGTTGGGCTAGGCCGCAACATCCATCAGTTTGCATCGGAGATGGGGCTAGGGGCAGAACTGACCAAGCAATTACATTGACAGATGAACTGAATCCTGCACTGATACACATAAGAGTCAGGTCTGGGGTCACCCCAGGAGAGGTTTCTTGGAGGCTTCCCAACTAGATGGCTGGACTCAAAACTCCAGCCAGAGGGAAAGTCACAGGGTATGTGGTCCAATCTTGGAGTGCATGTATTGGGACCTACTTGCTGATGCCCACCCAGTAGGCAGCATGTCCAGATGCACACATGGGACATGCCATATTGCCTACATGAGGGGCAACCCCTCTATCCAAAAAGCTCCGGTAGCAGTCATGCCCCCCGCCACCGGTCCTAGTGCAGGTAAGACAGGAGACAACAATGGAAGGCACCTAGTTTACGATATGACTGAGCTTTCTGCAAGCCAGAGCGAAAAAGGGATAGCCATGTGGGGATTTATGGCTCTTCCTTTATGATCAATGAGGACCAAGAATTCAGCCTGGAGGAATAGAGCCAATCACTCAGGGGGACGCTCTTGCATGGACTTGTGCGGGCAGCACCAAGGGGAGCCCGATCCAGTGCAGTACCATGTTCAGTTCCAACTGTGGTCAGACCCTGAGCTGCACTGGACACAGGGCCACGCAGACAGGGAGATAACACCAGCCACAAGATTGCCACAGGGCACAGGACAAGGAGAGGGCTGTGTCCTCTTGCAGCTGTCCTCATCTACACCGTGCAAAAAACCCATCATTTACAAAGGCTGCTGGGGGAAGATGGGAGTCCAGGGACTTTGACCTTGAGTCTATAAATGCTCTAACACAATGTTAGAAACGTCATGGCAAGGCTCTAGTGTTCCTTAGGGTGCAGGAGGTGGAGGCATGCACTTACCTCCTGAACCTTGGAGAGCTTTAGCACCTGCCCATGGGAGCAATACCCCAGAGGCCTTTTGACCTTGTCACAGGCAAGTGAGGACAGCCAAGGGGGCTCTGCAGAGGTGAAAGGTCATCTTGGCCGTTGAGATGAAGCGAGGACAGAGAAGGGTTTTCCCCTCCAGCTGAGATCCTGATGGCCTGGGGCAGCAAAACTGGCGAGGATGGGGGTGCATATACAGGTGAGGAGGCACCTGCAACCTGGTGGCTACAAAAAATGCACAGTGCAGGGGTGTCAGTCCTCCCGGGATCAGGGGAGAAGATATGCACAGGCTCCAGGAGTAGAGATACCCGAGGGCTGGGCCCTGGGCCTCGCCTGTGCTGTCTGTGACATTCCTGCTCCCCAGGCTGAGCAGAGCTAGGCTGGGTCTGCAGAAGGAATGGAACTCACCAGGGGCTGGGTCGTCATTCTGGGGTCCTCACGGGTGGGCAGACAGATTGGAGTCAGTCTGAAAGTGGAGCCTGCCAGAGGCTGGGCAGGTGCACAAGGGTCAATAGCGGGTGTGGCCAGACCTTCCAGCAACCTGAGGGGTTCAGGCATCACCTGGGCAATGGGGATCCACTGAGGAACAGAGATTGTGGCCAGCTCAGGTTGGTGGAAACCACTCAGCTGACTGGATCTCGGGAGGTGGGGAGGAACTGGGGGTGGGTGTGGTGTGGGAGGAAACTGGCAAGGATTCCAGAGCTGAGCCAACCAAGCTCTGGGGATGGAGAGATCAATGGGGGTGGGTGGGTGAGGGCAGGGGAGATTTGGGAGGCAGGTTCAGTGGTTTGAACATTGAGTAGGGGAGTTGAGGAAGAGGGATAAATAGAGACAGACGCCCAGGATGTGTGCAAACCTCCCTGTGCTTCCTGCTTGGGGACCTGGGAGCACAGAGACCACAGAGGTAGGACTAGACACAGCACCTCCCCTGGTGGGGGCACTGCTTCTCCCCTCTCCACCCCCACCTGCTGGTCCAGGGCTGCTCTCACCCTTAGCTTGCCTCCCTCAGCTGAACAGCTCGAGACCCTGCCCCTTTCCCTCTTCCACCTTACTGGGGTGGGGGTGGGGGCTCCTGCTTAGCGTCCATCCTTGGAGGGCCAGCTTTTGCCTTCAGTCATGAGCCCAGGGGCTGAGGAATGATCATGGGACACCACCCCTCCCGCGCACCCCTGCACCCAGCCCCTCTCACACACCTGATCAGCTCTCAGCAAGTCCTGGACACTTCTAGAAAATAAGCCGCCTATATCCATCATTTTCTACTCCTGGGGTCTGCGTGTGCTCAGTGGTTGAGCTTGGGCAGGGCAGCCAGGGAGGGGGGTCACGGCCACCATGCCATCTGTTATATTTTTACCTCCATTTGTCCATCCATTCTTCTGCCAATGCCCTCCAAGCATAGAGCAGCAGGGCTCCCTGGCTCACACAGCCTTCCTCAGGGAGTATGGGTAGGCCAGGCGAGGCTTTTCAGTCCTGCTCAGCAGCCTCCCAGATGAGGAGTGGCCAAAGGACTTGACCACAGTTGCACAGTTCCAGCTAGGGTTGGCTATGCTCTGGGGCCGGCTGTGCTTCCAGAAAGCTACTCTTGCTAACTCAGCGGGAGGTCTACTGTTGGGGTCCCCTTTGGCCCCACTTCTCACTCTCTCCCCTCTTCCAGACACCACTGACCCCATGATTTCTTATCCTAAGGGGCACCTGCAACCCTTCCATGCCCTACAGCTTCAAGCTGCCCACTGCTGCCAAGATGAACAGAGGTTTTGGGGATCACTGCTACCCAGCTCAGAGAATACCAGGATGTTTTGGTGAGGGGGACAAATGGCCCTTTCTTTGTGACCCCACAGCATTGGCATTGAGCCCAGCATCTCATAGTTCCACCCCAGTGGCGTCTGCTGTGCTTGCCTGGCAGCGGATAAGTCTGTCAGCATCCAAGGGCCTGAACTGGGATTGGCGTCTTTGACCCATGGGTGCTGGACAGGTCGGAGCTGGAATGAGAGGACTGAGCTTAGGAATGTTTGAATGAGTGGGGGCCCTTTAGGGCTGGGGCTGTGTAATTACAAACAATGCCAAGCAGACGGATGATGGAAAATTGGGCCCAGGAACGATGCCAGAGTCCCTCATCTCACCTCCCACTGATAGGACAGCAGAGCTTTGGGCAGCCCCAAGGCCTCCGAGACAGGAGAGTGGAGCCTGTGGTCTGCCCAGCCTTCTAGCCTGGGCTCCTGCCACCTCTGGGGATATATTTAGGTGCCCCTTCTCTCCCCACATGTTCCCACAGCTCCAGACACTGCCTTTTATGTCCCCTCGTCCTCCAGCGCCTCCAGGCATCTTCTCTAGACCAACGCAAAGAACTCACCAGGGACAGGGGCTGTGGCTCTGGCTGTGCCAATGCAAACGTCTCCCAGTCTCCTGATCCTCTGCTGCCTGTGGCTTGGTCCTGACCTCATGGCCTTGCTTCCAGTGTGCAGGCCAGCTCTGGGCTGGACCAAGCGGCCCACATCTTGCCTGCCTTGGCTTCCCTGGTACCAAATGCAGCATGCCTCAGCCCTTGCCTGACAGCTTCCAAACACCCTCACTCCCCACCCCACCCACACACACCCAAGGTGCACACACAGCAGGCATGTACACCCCATATACACACACACGTCATGCATGTGTCACTGCCCCACCCACAGTGCCCAGCCTGCACCCAGGGTTGTTCCTGTGTTTCTCCCCTGGCCTCTGCCATGCTCCAGCCCAGGCCTGCAGCTCCACCTCTTAGACAAGAGTCAGCTGCCAGGGAGAAGTCAACAAGGATACCTTTCCTGGGACAGAAGCAATTCCTGAGACATGGCCATATGGGGGGCTGTGCCCACCTCGTGCCTGGCTCCTTGGACTCACTGTGAGGACCTGGGTCAAGAGGGTGTCACCGCTGCCATCATAGGCTTCCATGTGATGCGTACCTCATGTCCAGAAACTCGACTGCCACTGACCAAAGCCCTGAAGCAAAGACTCTAACTCCCCATTTTACAAAGGAGAAAACTGAGGCAGGGAGAGGTGAATGACCAGGGTTGAGCCTGAGTCACACAAGGAGGACACACACCCATTCCCCCCAAAAGGACAGTCGGACAGTCGCAGAGGCCAGCCCCCAGGGGCCCATTCCCCAGTTCCCCACTGCCTGCCAGCTCCCACAGCCTCATCCAGTTAGAGCCCCTCCCCGAGGCCAGCTCTCTGGTGGCTGTGCTGTGAGTGACCGAGATGTTCTCCCAGCACACACACACACACACACACACACACACACACACACACACACACACACACCTCTATGCATATAGACATACATACCCTTGTACACACCCACATTCACACACTTACACATGCACACTCACACCTTGCTCCTCAGCCCACAATCTCATTCTGGAGTCTAAGTCCTCCCATCTCCTTTTGGGGGCCAAAAAGGGGAATCCTACCTTCCAGGGAGTTGAGGATACCACCTCCCTCCAGCCCCCTACTCCCCCCACCCTATCCCACTCCCCCTTGCTGCGGGATAAGCTAGTGCACCTGCTAATGGCCTTAGAACAGCATCCGGACATTAAAACCAATGCAAAATAATTACAGAGAGCAATGCAAAACCACGGGACATTTGAAGAACCAGGAGACTTCAGAGGTCTCTCGTGTGTGTGTGTGTGTGTGTGTGTGTGTGTGTGTGTGTGTGTGTGTGTGTAAATGAGAGTGGGCATGAGCCCCCTCTGGGGGCTGAGTGCGGGAGTTGTACCCAACTTCCCATACCACAGGGGCTATGGATGTGCCAGGCAAACACATCACTCTCGCCACACAAACACACTGCTCCTGCCAAGCACGGTGGACGCAAAGGGAGCCCAGGCTCCCAGGGCACAGTGGCTCTTGGTAAGCAGGCGTGTGCACGCCCCATTCACTGGCTGCAGCGCACTCTAACCTCACACTGAGCACACCCGCATAGTCCGAACTGCTTGCCTTGTGAGCCGCGAGCCGCGAGCCTGGAGCTGGTGGCTGCAGCTCCTCTCCCGGATTCCTTCGATTCCTTCGCCCCTGCTGCCCCTCACACATCCTCACCTAGGGACTGCGCAGCGCCCCGCCACGCCACGCCAAGCCACTCTGTCCCAGTCCAGGCGTCACTCGCTCCGGCTTCAGAAGGCGAACCTGTGGATTGCGGCTCCCGCGGTTGCCACGTGTTTTGCGAGTGGGGCTGGAGCGCGGGGGAAGGCAGAGTCAAGCGGCGGGGCGGTGCTTTGTCGGAGCAGCCTCCATTGGAGGCGCGCCCCTGGGAGGACGAGGGGAGGTGACCAAACCTGGAGGGGCCCCCTTGCAGGGCTGGGACCGGAGCTGTGGGCTCCAAGTGCAGAGTCCTTTGGGATTCCTGCTCTCCTCTGACCTCAGTCTCCCTTTTTACAAAGGGAATGGCGGGCACTTAAACCAGCGCTCTCATACGTGATGAGGCTTAACCCACGGCAGCCGCTAGTCACACCTGCTGTAATCCCACACTGTGTGGAGGAAAAGTGAAGGACTGGACAAGAGATAGTAATGAGGAAGGGGAGAGACTAGTTTAGATTGGGAGATCTGGGGAGGCTAACTCAGAGGAAGTGATGTGTGATTCAGCCAGCCCAGGTGAAAGGGAGATGGAGAGAGAATTCCAGGTGGGGAAGCTGTGTGGGAATTCGAGGCAGGATCGGGCTGCCCATGGTTGTCCTTGAGGGGGCAGGTCACGCACCTGGTCCAACCTCCGCCACTGGACCCACAAGACCCTGCCAAGGGTCCAGTGAGGTTCACCCCCTTGCAGCACTGCCCTTGGCTCAGTTGGCAACTTCCTAGACTCGCTTGGGGACCCCCAGGAGGCCTGCAGGACCACTTGGCTGGCTCCACCACACGGCCTGGCTCCACCACACGGCCTGGCTCCACCACTCAGCCCGGCCCCACCCTTTTATGGGATCCCATTGTACACCTCCCTGGAGATCTGAGGCACTCCCTGGTGGAGTCCGTGTTCTGTGGGGGACCCAGAGTCCCCAGCCCTTTTCCTGTGCTCCAGTGTGGCTACTCCCTGGGGTCTCCCCTGTGATGACCTGCGGGGTGCCAACAGTGATACCTCTGTCCTCATCTCTATGGTGGCACCACCATCTCTATGGTGACACCCTGTGGTGCTCGGATGTCAGTTGCCGCCCCGAACTGTATATGTATACATACATATACCTTTTAATTTGAAAAGCACAGGAGCAAAATCTTCAGTCTCTCTTCAGTTCTGTTTCCAAATATCTACAACAGCTAGGAACTCAGAACTCCATCCGGGTCTCCCTCAGTAGGGAAGGACCCAAGTTCTCAAGCCACCATCCACTGTGTCCCAGGGTGTGTCTCACTCAGCAGGAAGCTGGATCTGAAGTGGAGCTGGAACTTGAGCCATACCCTACAAAGGGGGGCTGTGGGTACCCCGAGTGATAATTTGACCACAACATTACATGCCCACCCCAGCTTCATGGTAAAATTAAAAAGTAGAATAATTGTTTATCCAACTTTATGGCTAGTGGTTTCAAACAAGGAGTGACATAGCTCACCATAAGAGCCCAACACTGCTTTTCAGATTGTTTAATGCTGTTTTAGGTTTTTTCCTTTCTTTCTTTTTCCTTTGATGCTGTTTTATATCATATTGTGTGCAACCCCGCCATGACCAGCCATGTTCCACCTAACTGCACTCCTGGACACACATCTAGTCCCTGTAATTAGCCTGCTCTGGACGTCAGATGTTGGTGCTGTCATGGGCTCGCTTCATGAACAGATGCTTTATTGCATTAGCACTCATGGCACTCTTTTTGGGCTTCTGGCAATTGGCAGAGTAGAAAAATACTGACAAATGAGTGCTGGACACTGGAGGCTGCCGCAGAAGGGAGAGCAGACGCTCACCACACCAATGTACCTGGGTCTAAAGACATGACAACCGGTGTTTCTCATTTACTGTTTGTCAATTACAAATGTAATTGACGTGAAGCAATAATAGAATGGGTATTTAGGATTCGAGATTGAGGGGAGGTAGACACATTTCAGGGGTGGGGTGGGGGGAAACCTTAATTATGCTTTTATGGGGTCAGGTGTTATGCAAACACACCTGCTGCTGTGGGAGCAGGTGGCCAGCAGAGACTCTGAGGACCTGCCACCTTCCGAGAGGCACAGAAGGACAAAAGCCAAGTGTGAGACCAAGGAGGTCTGGCCAGTCTCCAGTCACGCACGGTCACAGTGGAAGCTGCGTCTTCCAGAGATGGGCTCAGCCAGAAAGAGAGCGCTAAGAACTTGGCACTTCCAGGTTTAGGAAAGCCAGTCCTGATGACTGCTTGCCTGCCTGCCTTCCCTCCAGGTGACACCTGGACTCATAGCGTACATCCGGGATGTGGGAACGATCAGGAGAGGAGCCAAACAGGCGTGGAAAAGTCTCGGTCCCTGGACAGACAGCAGTCAAATCTGAGCACGAGTCATTCAGTAGGTAAGAACGGAAAGGACAAACTAAGACTGTTGTTAGGGAAGACAAAACCGCTGCCTCCTCATCGCCTCCACCCTGCTCCCATCCACAGAGCAAATGGATGCAGGAGCAAAATCCATCCTGCTGTGAAATAAAGTGTTGGTGGGGGGAGGGCTGACACGGTGGCATAGTAGGCTAATTTTCTTGTTGCAGCCCTGGTATCCTAAATGGGCACCTGTTTGAATTCCAGCTGCTCCATTTCCTATCCAACTCCCTTGTGGGGAAGCAGTTGAGGGTGGCTCAAAGCCTTGGATCCCTGCACGCTCATGGGAGACCTGGAAGAAACTCCTGGCTTCAGATTGTCTTAGCTCATGCAGCTCCCAGGATCTACTGTCTGCATGCTGAAGGCCCAGGGAAGCTCCTGGTGGAATTCAGCCCAAGTTTGCCAGCCCCAACACCCAGGGAGCTGGTGGGGAATGTCCTGGATCAAAGCTTGAAAAACCAGAAGGTCCAGTGTCCACATGGCAGGAGAAACTGGCTGCTGCAACTTAAACAGAGAGGCAGAAAGAGAGAGAGACCCTCCCTCTGCCTTTTCATTGTACCTAGCCCCTCTGTGGAGGACAGCTTGGAGAGTCACACGCTCGCCTCATCTAGAAACATGCTTGAGACACGTGGGAGTGAGACTCGGCTGCCTCCCTGGACCTCCCTTCTCCAGGCCAAGTTGATAAGTAAAGTGAGCCACCACAGAACTCGCTACCTGCTTCTCAACCAGCACTTGTTGCATCCCCCAGGCTTTGAACAGAGTTCAGCATGGGTCGGTCCCATGTTGACTTCAATATGAGCCACTCTCCTTGGGTGTGCAGGCCCTGGAGAAGAATAGCTGAGATTCACAAAGGCTATTGGCCCAAAGACCAGAGAAAGGGCGTTGGTGTGAAAGCTAAGGGTTCTGTTCCGCCTTGAACATAACAGATGAAAGTGACTAAAATGAAGAGTGGGCACTGCGGTATGGCGCCTGCCACGATGAGAACTGCTTCTTCACCGACAGGGGACCTGGGGGCCCATTTGATGACATTGCCCTAACAAAAGGTCAGCCTAAAGCAAGTGCTCTGAGTGAAGAGAGGTTCCAGAAAATTTCATCTTTCTCTTGGCCTCTCCTCTTGATAAGGGGTGGCCTCACATTCTCAGTGGCCGTTAGCATCCACAAACGGTGTTCAGAGAAGATAAGCAAGAAAGAGGAAGGAAGGCAGCCACACCGTGCCTGGGTTCTCGGTAGGCAAAGTCCTCCGCTGAGAGAAAAGTCATCAGAGTTTCTGGGGTGAGACAGAACAGAATTTACACAGGACTGGCTGCAGCGGACACAAAGCTTGGGGCTAGGAGGGTGAGCCAGGCTGGGCTCCCCACCAGAGGACATCTGAGCGTAAATCTGGCTGTCCCATTTGGAAGGATGTCACCCACAAATGTGGGGCTCCCTCAGTACCTACAACAGAGCTGATGGTTCCACGCGTATCCATCCCATCTTGTGTGTACCCCAAATGTCTGCCTTTCAGGCGGCTTGGATGGAGATGGGACCTTGGCCTCAACTTGCGTTCGATGTCTGCTCCACTACACTTTCCTCCCAGTTTATTGAACACGCCAGGTCTTGTATCTTGTAAAAGTGCTTCCATGTGGTCTCTGTGTCATTGTGCCCCACGTCATCATCTCATGGGTTCCTCAGAACCAGCAGCTAGAGGCAGAGGCTCAGTAGATGCAGGGATTCTCCCCAGGTGGGGTTTTGCACCTCTGTGCACATCAGCAGGACGCCACGTCCAGGGCGGTCCCTGTGCTGTGATGTAGGTGGTGGCCAGTGGGTGTGGGGGTGACCAGGCTGGTCCTCCCACCAGCAGCCGCTGCAGATCCCTGATGGGTCTTGTCTAGCAGAAACACAATGCAAGGCACAGGGTACAGCTTTCTGTGTCCAAGGAAGCACATTCAAACAGCACTCAGAAATAACCGAAAATAACTGCATAACCTATCTGAACTCATTGTCCAAAACATTAGCATTTCAATATGCAATTGCTATAAAAGTTAGAATGTCTTACATTTGGAAAGTTGAACTAAATCTTCAAAATTTAGCGTGCATCTACATTTGCAGCACATCATGCAACAAGCCTCCTTTTACACATTCAGCAGCCACTATGGGTAGTGGCTGTCACAGTGGACAGCCCAGTTTGAGTCTGTCATTCCTTCTTCACTTATCAGCTGAGTTCTTCCATAAAGCAGGACTTCTTGACAACTGCTTGGTTACTCTGAAATAGTTGGTAAAGGAAAGGCAGGCTAGGTGCTGGATTTTTTTTGAAAATGTGCTGGTTAGCCAGCCACCTACAAATGGACCTGGAGAGTCTGCCTACTTGTCTGCCTTTAGTGTCTTTGTTCACTCCCGCATTGGAACAGCAGTTTCTGACTCTTATATGTTTCAATCTGCCATAGACACAATTCTTTTTGTTTGAGTCCTCTGGTTGAACAACCTCTATACACAATAAGAAAACGAGGGTACAAGATTTGGAGTGAAGGGCCTGAAGCAGTAGCCTAGTGGCTTAAGTCCTTGCCTTTCATGCACCAGTATCCCATATGGGCACTGGTTCGCATCCTGGCTGCTCCAGTTCCCATCCAGCTCCTTGCTTTTGGTCTGGGAAAGCAGTTTAGGATGGCCCAAAACCTTGGGACTCTGTACCCACATGGATTTGGAAGAAGCTCCTTGCTCCTGGCTTCAGATTGGCTCAGAACTGGCTGTTGTGGCTACTTGAGGAGTGAATCAGTGGATGGAAGATCTTTCTCTGTCTCTCCTTTACTCTGTAAAACTGACTTTCCAATAGAAAGAATAAATCTTTAAAAAAAAAAAGATTTAGAGTGGAAAGGAATTGAGTTCTGGAGGCGGGGTTGATGAGCTTACCACTGAAATTTCAGAAAAAAGCAATCAACTGAGAGTTTGGAAACCCTTAGAGAAATGGGGGAGGGCTTGGTGCAGGGAGACCAGTGATTAGATGTTGAAGTCAAACTACCCCTTCTTGTGCCTGGGAAGACTGGGGGGTCATGCCTGGTCTCTGTCCTCTTCACATTCAGATTCACCCTGGAAGTGGCAGCTCAGCCCACCAGGGGAATGACGCGGACAGCAACGCAGCTCGGGTACTGGTGCATAGGCGACATGGGGAACACAGGTCGGGCTGGAAGCCAGGAGCTCCTGACACTGCAACAGCTCCTCTGCCCAGCCCCACCGCAGGGATCCCTTGGGTTGATTCTAGGCGCTCTGTAAGAGACAGTGGACTGCCCACTAGTGCTGACTGCTGTCTCGGGAATATTAACATAAGGCATTATGTCGCAATGCTCAGTCCCATCCCAACACACCATGCAGACACACCCACTAGGCATCGACTGGACATCCTAGGTGACCTGGAGCCACAGCATGGAACCAGGAACTCGTGTTCCCATCCACACGAACTTAACTGGGTGTCCTGGAGTTCATGTGCATTCTGTTTTGGTCAACTCAGATTTGTTTCATTTGTAAGAGAAGCCCCTTGTAACAGGTGTATTTGACCCTTGTCAAAAATGATGGCATATTTGGAAACATTTTTCTTTCAGAAGCAGCAGTTCTGATGGCAGGTAGAAAAGAAGCAATGTAAGCTTTGTATTTAAATGTTTATTTCTGTATTTTCATTTTCTCAGTGAGACAAAGTCCATTCATCTGCTGGTGCACTCCCCACATGGGCACCACAGTGTGGGCAAGCCGGGTCAAGGCCCAGAGTGGGGCACTCAGAGGCACAACTACTTGAGCTGTCATTTGTTGCTACTCAGGGTGAGCGCGGGTGGGAAGCTAGGCTTGGGAAGAGGGACAGGACTCAAACCCGGATGTTCCAGTCTGGGATGGGTGCCTTGAACATCAGCCTAACCTCTGTGCCAAATGCCTGTCCCTTGGACTTGACAAAAATATAGTTCACTTTTTCTTTGGAATATGTCCATCTTAAGAATGCATGGGGAGATGATTAATAACTCCAGGAAAAACAGGAAGTGAACCAAGAAAGAAAAAAAAAACCCTGTCATTATAAAATGCCATGGAGATGTTATATATTTTTGATGCCACACAGATTGATGCTCTGAAGGCTTAACCGAGAGTGCCCTGGGAGGAGGAGGGAGGCCAGGGGTATGGGAGGACCTTGCCCAGGATGGGTCAGCCCTGGGACGGTCAGGGGTCTGGAGCTTGCTCCACCCTGCAGGGCTCTGTCACCAGCACTGTTCCTCATACATGGTGCTGCTGCCCCGAGTTCGCTGATGGCCCAAAGGTAGGGTCATTTCCCCTCCTGTTTCATCGCAGACAAGGAATCTGGCATCTGCTCAGCTCACTCATTGTCTTAGAATGAGTGGATTCAATTAAAAGGTCATCCCAGGGGAACCCAGGGGAAGAGGGGAAGTCATTGATCAAATCAGTGCCCAGCTGCCCGGGGCTGGTCCGAGTCCTGCTGTAGCCCGGCGTTTGCCCTCCCTCTGCTCAGCCTCTCCCAGATCTGCCCTAGACCTGGTGACCTTCCTGTCCCCCGTCCCCTCCTCTTCTCCTGCCCTCCTTGACCCCTTGAGATGTCTTCTGTTGCCCTCTGCCCCTTCTTTTCCCTGGTCACCTCCCCCAACCCCTGCCCTGTGGGAATCCCTTTGGCTCTCTGGCAAAATTTGCCCGGCGTGGGTCACTGCTCTGGCCTGGCCCAGGCTCAGGTGGAGCTGCTGCCTGCAATCCCGCCATGGCTCCTGGCTCCTCTGCTTCTCTCCCGGCCCCAGTGCAGCAGCCAGACCAATCCTTCCAAGGGGACAGATGTGATCCCCCACAGGGGGCCCCTCTAAGGCTTTCCATCTCACCCTGTGTCCCCACCAAATGTCCCCGCTGGCCTTAGCCCTGCTCCTCTCCTGCCCCCCCACCACCTCACCACAGGCACCTTCTGTGTAGGTACCAGGCCTCAGACCCACACACCCATGGGTCTCCCTCTCTCTGTAAGGCGCTTCCTCATGGGGATATTTCACACCTCCTCCAGGTGTTTGCTCAAACACCTGTGTCCACCCTTACCTGCCCACTCTATTTCACATCGCAGCGCCCTGCCCTGCTAAGTAAGCCCTCTTGCTTATCCCTCCCCAACACACACCCAGCATTTGTCATACACAATTTTTTAGGGGCTGGAATTGTGGCACAGTGGGTTTAGCCACCACTTTCAGTTTGAGTTCTGGCTGTTCCGCTTCTGTTCCAGCTCCCTGGGAAAGCAACAGAAGTTGGCCCAAGTGCAGAGCGCCCGCACCCTCCTGGGAAACTTGGCTTAGAGCAGCTGTTGTGACCATTTGGGGAACAAAAAGAGAGATGAAAGATTCTCTCCCTCCTCCTCTCCTTCTCTCTCTCTTTAACTCAAACTTTCAAATAAGCAAACTAAAATCTCTAAATTCATTCTCATTTCTTAATTTTTGGTGTATCTGAGACAAAGTGCTCCCATCTGCTTGTTCGCTCCCCAGAAGCTTGAGACGCCTGGAGCCTGAACTGAAACGGGGAGTTAAATGCAGGTGTCCCCCAGGAGTGAGTGGAAGAAACCCAACTGCTCAGGTCATCACCACCACCCCCCCCTCCAGGGCCCATGTTAGCAAGGAGCCAGAGTGTAGGCCAGGCCCTGTGCTATGCGACAGTCATCCTAGCCAACATTGCTGCTGAGGAGATAAGAACTTGATGCAAAGAATTTGGAATCCACATACTACACACTTCCCATCAACTTCTGCAGCAGTTCATACAGTTTTTCTCATTTTTCCCCTCTGCAAGCTCTAACCATTGATTCATTCCAAAGGTAACAATTGTGCATCTACTGTGTGCTGGGCACTGAAGGTAAAGCAGTGGAGACCCCTGTCTCCCAGGGACTTTTATTCTAGCAGGAAGAGGCAGAATCCGGAGTGAATGTGATTATCACCTCTACAAGGCCAGGAAGCTCTAGGTTCCAATCTGTGGGTACCACTGACCCCAGAGCTTCCCTGCATGAGGACCAGGAGCCCTGGGCTTAGGCGGAGCAGGTGTTTGTGGATGAGAGCCTTCAGGGTGCAGCGCGAGCCCTCCCCGCGTCCTCCAGCCTGGAGAGGTATCCCACTCACCTGTGCTCCTGCTTCTCTGCCTCAGTCACCAGCACAGAAACCAAGGACTTGGGGGACCAGGAGCAGGCAGGGGGTTCTGGAGGGGACAGGGTCACAGGAGTGGGCCAGGGACAGCCAGACTTCCATGGCTGCTCTGGGACAAAGAGCAGAACCGCCGTGACCCTAACGCCCAGCTGAGGAAAAGGAAAGGCGCAGTGTAAGTGGAGGTCTCTGTTTCAGCTTCCAAGTCCATCGTGTCCCTTCCCCACCTCCTCAGGACCCAGCTGCCCAGGGAGGCGCTGGGCGGCTCCGGTCCCCGGCTCCTGCCGCCGCAGAAGCCCCCCTGGCCACCAGGGGGCAGCACTGCAGCGTCAGCCGCCTGGAAGCAGCGTGCGGACAGAGCCGGGGAGGAACCGGGGCTGCAGCCGGGGCTGCCCACGACCCCCTCCCTTTGCTCCCGGGAGCTCTGAGAGCGCAAAGTGGAGGGAGATGTGGGGGTGGGGAGGTGGGGAAGAGGACGGACTCCCCCGGCCGGCAGCTGGGGCCCCTCTCCCCACTCCCTCGGGCATCTCCCTCCGGGCCGCCCCTCGCGGTCCTGCTCTGACCTCCCAAGGGCCCTCCTGACCACCCGGTATGTGCCGGGCGTGTCCCTCCCGTCTCCCCTTCTCCGTCCACAGTCCGCGACACACGTGCACATCCCTCATACGCCGCCTGTGTGGACCGGTGCTGCGGGCTGCTCATTTCCTGCCCCACACTGAACAGTTGTTTTGGTCATAAAGGCTAGTAGTTTATTCACGTGGCTGCTGATTTGCAATTTGACTCCAGGACATACACCCAAGTACATACTGGGTAAAAATAAAAGTTGTTTTTTTCTCCCCAAAGAAATTGGAAAACAATTGGATTGACCTCCTCTTGGAGTTCCTTCCCCAGGTCCTTCTTCAGCCCTGCACAGGTGTCCTGGTTGCCCCAGAATGCAAGTCACCTGGGCCAGACATGCAGGGGTACAAGAAGGGAAGGGTCCCAAGCTTTCATTCCCTGAGCCACCCAGGGCTGCTGAAGGGAAATCCCACAGGGTGACTGGCATGTCAAAATCCCAGCAAGGGAAGGTGTGTGGCACCTTCGACTCAGGCAACCCCAGGACAGATTTAGGATTTATTTAAAAATGGGGACTGGTATTTGGAGGTGGAAGGACACACAGGAGGACACTGATGTCCTGGGAAGAGGAGTCAGCAAAGCTATGGGGGCAGGTGCTTGGCACGATGCTTAAGCTGCTGCTTGCAATGCCTGCTGCGCCTCTTGCTGTAGTGTCCTGGTTTGAGTCCTGGCTCTGTTCCCCAGTTTCAGCTTCCTGCAAAGGCACCCTGGGAGGCAGCAAGTGATGATTCAAGCACTGGGATCTCTACATGGGGGGCCGGGTTTGTGTTTCCATCCCCTGGCTTCTACCTGGCCCAGCCCTAGCTGTTGTAGGCATTTAGGGGATGAACAAGTAGACGAGAGACCTATCAGTAAGCCCCTCTGTGTTTTTCAAAATAAAATGAAAGATGATTTTTTTTTTTTTAAAAAAGGAGGTACTGTACCAGGTTGAGGGAGGACATACAGAATCCTTTTCTCTGCAGCTGATCCCAATATTGGAGGAGAGGGCCAGAGGAGGGTCCCTGGCACGAGGAAGAGGAAGCATTTGCTTAGGGGAGAAAAGTCTTGACTGCCCTTTGCTACTCCAAGGTGGCTCCCAGTGTGTGAGCTTGCCCAGCCTGCAGGCTACAGGTGTGTGTAGAGGGGCAGGGGCGGGTTGTGCTGCCAGGGTGCCGAGTGCTCTGCAGGCTGCAGACTTCTCACCCTGTAAGCCAGGGAAGGGGGTCAGGGTGTCTCTGAGGCTCCACCCCCCTGATCTAGTGAGCTCCCAAAGGCCATTCCGTCACGTTGACAGCCAGCATCTCAACATGCACATTGCACGGGGACCCAGACATTTGCCCCCTCCAAGCGACGTTAAGTAAATGTGGGAGCTGAAATGCAGAGAATAGGGTTGAGGCCCCTGCACTGCCTCATTGCCCAAGGTCAAGGTCAGGATCTGAGCTGCAGCATGCCTCTTCAGCCTCTTCCCAGGGTTCTATGGGGGCAGGCATGTGGGACAGTACCTGGCATGCCCATGGCCTCTGAGTGTCTAGATGTCCCATGCACACCCTGGAGGCAGTGGTGATGGCTCCAGGGTGAGTCCCCACCACCCTAGTGGGAGACTCTGCTTAAGCACCACTCCCATTTTAGCACCAATTGTTGCAAGCCTTTGGGGGAATGAACCAGCAGATGGAGGGGGGGGGGATCTATTGACATGGCATAACATGTTAAGCCTCCGTCTGTAGTGCCAGCATCCTGTATGGGTTCCAGCTAACGTCCTGGCTGCTCCACTTCCAATCCAGTTCCCTTCTTACAGCCTGGAAAGGAGCAGAGAATGACCAAAGTCCTTGGGTCCCCGCACTCACGAGGAATAACTGGAAGAAGTGCCTGGCTCCTGCTCTTGGTCTAGTCCAGCCCCAGCGGTTGCAACCATTTGGGCAGTGAACCAGCAAATGGAATATCTCTCTTTCTCTGACTTTTCTCCTCTCTGTAAAACTGCCTTTCCAATAAAAATACATGGATCTTTAAACATACATAAAGGGAGTTCTTGATTCCACACGTTACAGCTACAGTTAACAAGGGTGGCTGAGGCAGCAGGAGTAGCCAGAGAGCCCTGAACTCACTCTGGGCTCCACGCTGATCACTGAGTGCCCCTGGACAAGCACAGCCCACTCTGGGGTGCCAGTTCCACTGAGCAATCAGACAAGTTCTGGGCTCTGTGCCAGGGCAGGAGGCTGGTTCCTGTGTGTTGTTTCACAGCGGCCCCAGGAAATGACATGTGGCCAATGAGGCGAGGAGCAGGGTCAGGGGGGATTGTCCCGAGGGTTGGGATGGGTGGCACGCCGGGCCTGCGTCACTGCCGGACAATGGTTGCAACAGTCATTGTGCCAGGAGTGGAAAATCCTTCTCTGACTCCAGCTGTGAAGGCTGAAAATAGTCCAGGGCGGCACGGGAAGCCCCTGGGTACAGGGCTCAAAGCTGGGGAATGACCAGCCCCACTTGGCCCCATTGCTCCTTGGGCAGGGCCAGGGCTGCATTCCCAACTGAGCTGTTGGCAACAGAGCCAAGTCTGGGAGGACCCTGCTGAAGATGGGGAAACTGAGGGAGGAAGGGACTCGTCCAGGCCCCGCAGCAGGTCCATGAGGATGGAGGATATGAGAGCTCAGCTCAGGGTCTACCCCCTACCCCCGACACTGACTCAGCTTGCAGCCCAGGCACTCCTGCCAGGCTCCACCTGCCACCCCACAGGGACGAGGAGCACTGGGCATTGACCAGCATGGCAGCAGGGGAGCCATTCACCTCATGGTCCCTCAGAGGAGACCCTGTGCCCCCACACACCATGGTTCTTAGGGCTGTCTCATCAGCAGGTGCTGGCCATGCCTTTATGGTGATGCAGACAGGAATGTCTTCACTGAGGCGCAGAAGATGAGATGGAGAGCAAGGGCTGCAGGCTCCAGAGCGGCCAGCAGGTGGCCTCGGGTCATGCACATGGCATACACGCATTGGGACCAGCTCTGGTCGAGTACCAGGCTGGTTCTCACAGCTTCACATCTGGGTTCTTGCTTGTGCCAAGGTATGACTGTGCGTTCCAGGCTGGGCACTACCACACTTGCCTACAGAGGGACCAGCCTACAGAGACCACTCTCTTCCTCTCTCTCCTCCCACGGGCCCACTCCATGCTGCTCTCCCACAGGCAGGCACTCTGACAAGGTTCTACAAACTCACAAGCCTGTTTGCCCCAAAGTCCCCTGCAGTGTGTCAGGACAGAGGGTGGTCCCACTTCACCTCCGCCCCTCTGTGTTCCTACTTCTGCCTCCCACACTGGAGGAGCCTCAGCCACAGGGGTGCTGATCAAAAACTTCCTCTCCTCCAAGGTGTCTACCCCCATGTGGTGGGTAATTGTCAGCCCACTGCTCTGCCCCAATACCCCCTGGCATATGGCCGGGTGCCATGCTGCATGCTGCCTGGATACCCCTCGGGCCCACCCCCGTCACACTTTGTGGAAGGGGCGTTGTATTTAGATGAGAGAGCTAAGGTGCCACTGGGTTGAGTGACATGCCTGAGGCACCAGGCTGCAGAAGCAGAGTCCAGGTTCAATTCCAGAGAGTCTGGGCCCCCTTGCCTCCCTCTGCTGCCTCTCCCATCCTGACTCCTGAGCAGGGTCACCTTCAACCCTGCCGCTCTCTGCACTGCAGTGCTGGCAGGTGACGTGGGACACAAGAGGATTCACCTGGGCATCAGGAGGCCTTGGTGTCAACCTGGGGCCACCTTGCCTGCGTAGCCTGTCTCCTCTTGCTGGCTCATCCCCTACAGAGGTGATGTCTGCATCACAGCATTGTTGGGAATAACGGCTCATGTGTCATGAGGGTCCAGCCTCCCGTGCAGCCTGGGACACGACTCGTGTGTGAGCTCCTTCCATACAGGCCTGCCACGCCAAGGGAAGCAAGGAGACAGTGCTGCTGCCTGACCTGCATTCAAGCCCTACAGCGCCTGCTGTCTGGGGACTCTCCTAAGCTGGCAGCAAAGAGCAGGGATGTCTTCTTGGATTCTCATTCCTTCTTCTGCCCCAAACACATATGCCTATGTGCCAAAGCCCCTCCGGTCACTCAGGGTAACTGGGAGCAAGGCCCTGCACCCCACACCCTGCCCATGGGCCTCAGCCCTCACAGCTCCATTCACCCTGGATGCAGAAAGACACCTGGTCAGACAAGAGCATAGCACCCACAGGGGCATGGTCTGCCTGTAGGAGAGGGGAGGGGTGACCCGGCAGCAGGAGCGACAGGGCCCTTGGCTCATATCTGGGCACCACACTGACTCACAGGATGACCTTGGGCAAGGCCCTGCCCCTCTGTGGCCTTGGGTCTGTGTATAGCTGGGCTGGACAATCCCTGGGGTCCTGACGGTGGCGGGCGACACACGACTCACGTGCCTTTCTGCAGTGGAGTCAACAGCCGCAGGAAGTGGTGTCAGAGTGAGGAGGCAGGCAGGGGCCCAGAGGCCAAGAGGCTAAGAGGAGCTATTTTGAGGTCTGGCAGGCTCCCCTATGTCGCTGCTAGACAATGGTCTGTAGCCAGGAATGGAAAATCTTGGGCTTACTTTGGCTGAAAATAGCATGGGACGGCAGGGTCAGGGGCCTCATCGGCCAGGCAGGTGGTTCACACTGTGCAGCTGGCCAGATGTCCATGCTGGGGCTCAGTCAGGGACTCGGAGGGGGGACCCTGGCTCCCTGGGCCTCCATGCCTCACCTCCACCTGCTTCTCTTGTCCTCAAGGTCTTTAGACACTTGCTGGCAGGTGCTCAGGGAAAGGCCACAGGTTGTCTCCACCCACCCAATGTTGTGGGTTTGTGTGTGTGTGGGGGGGGGGGTGCGTTGGGTAGCAGGAAACGATGGGGCTTGCAGTAGTCAGGCTACGGAAGCCACACTCCAGGCCCCCCAAAGTCAGGCGGCACCAGCCCCCGCCTTCAGATTAGGCAGGATCTGGGTGGTGGGGAGGGGGGCCAAAGCCCAGCACTCACAGTCCCAGCTGGCAGAGCACCCCATCATGGGCAGGGCTTCCCACCAGCTGGGCAAGGGTTCAGTCTGAGTGACAGCCGCTGCCACAAAGATAGGCAGCAGGAGGAAGTCACCAGGACAGCTCAGTACCATGCCGGTTGCATTAAGGGAAGCACGGAGCCTAGCTGTACGGGGTGTGTGTGTGTGTGGGGGGGGGGTGAGTGCTGAGGTCACCATGTTGCACAACCATGTTGCACAATGATGAGTATATCGTGGCCTGGGATGGGGCCTGTCACAGGAGGGCGCTGTGGAGCTGCACCCTCAACTGAGCAGCCCTGAGAGCTGCCAAGGCACCATGGGAAGAAGGAGAGTGCATGAGGGGAGGAGAGGGGGAAGGAGAAGGGGTGCGGAGGTGTAGGGGAAGCCTTATCGGCCAGTTCAAGGGAGAGTCCCCACCTCGAGATCATGAAGGAGGCCTGCAGCTTCGCCCTTTCCTGCAGAAACTGGGGCTGAGTTCTGCCTGGCAGGGTCCCAAAGTCTCCCAGATGAGGCCCCTGTCCTACAATTGCATCTAGAAAGCGACAGACAACATGTGAGGAGCAACAAGTCTCTTGCACTCACCCAGAGTTCAAAGGCAGGGCATAAAGGAAACCTCCTTGGAGTCAGCTCCCAGCCCCTGCTCGCCCCCTCCCAAGCCTCATCTCTGTCTCATGCCTGAGCACCTGACGTCCCACCCCGGCCTGCCAGCACGGAGTCCTGCACACCCTGCACTCTTGCTCCCCTGTCTTGGTCCAGGCTGAATCCTGCAGTTGGATGGTCTCCTGGTGAACTAACCCCTTTTCTCAGAAGCCGTGATTCAGGAGCCACTCTGCCCACTTCAGGAAATCTCCCCTAACCCTTGGCCCACAGCCCCAGCCCCTCGGTGTGATCCGGGGCAGGCTGTAGCAGCTTGGGTTTGGTTAGAAGGACCGAATGCTTAAACATAAGGGAACTGCAGAGAAGACGCCGCAGTCTGCAACTGGTTATCGGCAGGGCTGTCTGCACCATAGCTATTGTCAGGGCCACAGCTGAAGGGTACCCTGTATACACACACACATACAAGATCCAGTTAAATAGTCTAACATTTACCAGCACCTGACCGCAGTCACCTAAGCCAGGGAGCACCAAGGATGTGACCCATGCGATACTTCCCTATGCCCAGAGCAGTGTCAAGCACTGGCGGCTTTAAAGTAGTGGTGACCTGGGGTCTGGAAAGGGATTCCTGGGGTGAGGCATCCCTGGAGCAGTTGGGAGGAAGGCAGGTGGCAGTGGGAGAGAACAAGCTGGGAGGAGCCTAGTGTGGATGGTGACAGCTGCCCAGGCCCAGCCCCTGTCCTTCACCAGCGACAGGCAGCAGCTCAGCAGGCAGCCCAACTTTAGTGTAAGTTACAGCCTTGATGTCGGCCCTGGGGAATCCCCAGATATCCACCCTTGAGGCCTGAGCCCACCATGGCACTCAGTCCTGGCCCATGCCACCACAGGAGTTCAGTCCTAACCACTGACTGGGATCCTCTGAGCCACCACTCTGGCGAGCTCAGGCCTTGAATCCAACGTGTGACCTTGGGAGGACACCTCCCTCTCCTGCCTGACTCTCCCTCTGACTTGAGCTGGCCGGAGTAGCTTCTGGTATGGAAGTCAGGTGGCACCAGCCCTGCACACTTACTTCCCATGAACCCTCGTTCCCCCATGCACATGTGCAGGGGTTGACTGGGGATCCCTCTGACTCACTGACCCTGCCAAAGGACAGGCCCCAGGGTCTGGTCACCACGGTGAGTCCCCAGTAGCCCTCCATCCAGCTGCCCAAGCCCTGGTGCCCCACAGGTCCCCTTGTGTAAATGTGCACAGCCAAGGCACCCAGGGCCTACAGCCGGATGTCCCTGCTGCTCTCGCTCTCAGCAGGTGTGGATGCCGTCTGCCTGGAGTCTTCACTGCTGGCTGACACTTCTTCTGTCCTCTTGGTGTCTGTCCTGTTGGACCGGTGCAGGCCCAGCCTGCGGTGAGCCCGGGGGTCTGGGCTGGGGTCTGTGGGGGGCTTGGCATCGCGGGCAAAGCGGACGAGCCTTTGCCCAGCTAGGAAGTAGAGCACGGGATCGAGGCAGCTGTTGGCACTGGCTAGAGGCCGGGTGACCTTGTAGGCCATGTTGATGGCATTGAGTGTGTGGCAGCTGAGGTCCAGGGTGCGGAAGGAGTAGTAGAGGGTGCGGGTGACGTGGAAGGGCAGGAAGCAGATGACAAAGACGGTCAGCACCACAGCGATGGTGCGCACCGACTTGCGCTTGGCCCGCGGCAGGCCTCCCCTGGTGCCATGAGCAGGCTGCAGCAGCCGCCGGGCCATGAGAGCGTAACATACCAAGATGACAGCGAAGGGCACGGCAAAGAGCAGGCCCAGCATGACGGAGCTGTAGGCCATGAAGTGGCCAAACAACTCAGGTGCCGAGGTGTCGTGGCAGGTGATGCGGTCCCCGCGGGTGCTGGTGGTGACGAAGTAGAGCACAGGGGCCTGGCAGGCGAGCACCAGCAGCCATACCCCGGCGGCCACCCTGCGGGCGTAGTGCGCCCGGCCCCAGCGCAGGGAGAGCAGGGGCCGCAGCACACCCAGGCAGCGGTGCAGGCTGATGCAGGTGAGGAAGAGGATGCTGCAGTACAGGTTGGTGTAGAAGAGGAAGCGTACCAGCTTGCAGAGCACCGTGCTGAAGGGCCAGTGGTCGCCGCGAGCATAGTAGTAGACGAGCAGCGGCAGGGAGGCTGCGTAGAGCGCGTCAGACACCGCCAGGTGGAACATGTAGGTGGTGGACGCGTTCCAGGTCTTGAGACGGCACAGGAAGATGTAGAGCGCCACCACATTCAGACACAATCCCAGCACACACACCACGCCGTATGACACGGGCAGCAGCACGTACTTGAAGTCCTCGTCAAAACGGCACTTGTAGCCCAGCTCGTCTCCTTCCCAAGTGTCATTGAGGGTGCTGTTCCAGGGGCCCGGGCTCGCCAACGCCATCACCCTGCAACAGAGGGAGGAAGACGGCTGTCCGTCAGGGTCGTAGCCTTCTGGATGCCTGCCTACCAGGGCCTTTGGTACTGTCATCTGACCTCTAGCTCTCCCTGACCCAGACTATGCAAATCTTGGGACCTGGAGAGTACATGAAACCCATGCTTATGAGGATCGTATTCTGCTAAGTCTTTGGAACATATCAGAGGCAAATGACATCCTTGGAACCAACCCCAACTCCTCCTGGATGTAATGTTTCCAATGGGCACAACCAAATCCTCTCTGTCTGCAAGGAGCTGTGTGGCTGTGACACATACAGGATGGCTTGAGGACCAGATGGACCCCCTGGACCCTGGAACAAAGTGGCTGACCCTGCACTACACCCTCAGGGTCACAGAGCTCCTCATCCTGGATTCTGAGTCCCTAAACTTGAGGATGTTGGGGTACAATTCTAAATTTCTAGGAAGAAGCTGGGAAGGCTGACAGAGCAGCTGCACTCCAGTGCCCACTGCCTGTGGAGGCGTTTCCTGCTGTTGTCCACCCATAGGTGTCCATCTGGGCAGGCTCCAGCCTGTGCTTGGTATGCTAGAGTTTGAGAAAGTGCTTCCAAGGGTGCCCCTCTTCAGCCACTCATTCACCCACTCAGCAAACATTTCCTGGGCTCTCTACCTGGGGGCACTTCCTGCTTCTGCAAACAGCAGCTCTGCCCCCAGCTCCTGTCCCTCCCCTGCCAGATTTGCAGGCTTGTAGAGGGGATTGGGGACTCCCTGGAGGGTCCCTGGGAAGTTTGGGGTAGAGGTGGGCATGGGGTAAGGGCACTACTTTTGAGGGGTAAATCTGACTTCTTTGGGGCTTGCTACTTGCCCAGCATCCCTGTCTGCCCACCCTCCACCCTTGCCTGGTGAGCCAGCACAGCTCCTGCAGGCTCTGGCTGCCGAGCAAACCCAAGCAGCTGGTCCGCCATCTTCCTTCTCTCCACTTGCCAACGTTGGAAGCATGGGACAGACATGATGGTCTGAAGGACAAAGAGGTGCCAGAGGCCAACGTGGGAATTGTAGCAGGAGAACTAGGTGGGCAGTGTGGGGAAAGCACAGGATCGTGTGAGGGGTAGGTGGTGCTTAGGATCTTTAAACCTCATTACTATGATACCTTTCACAAAAGCTGCTTAGGACACATCTGGGAACCCGATCAACACTTCCAACATGCCAGCCAGGAAGCTAAGCCGCAGCTCACATGAGTCACCTGGTCAAGGTTACATGGTCAGAGGTGGGCTGAGGTACCCTCAGCAGGGAGGGCTCTAGGAAGTAGTGAGCCCCCTGTTGTGTGTGTTGAGATCAGGATGAAGGGGGCGGTGTAAGCAGCTGTGGAGCTGAGGTTGCAGGGGCACCATGCCCTGGGAGTGCCTCAGGGCGACAGGACAGAGGGGTGGATGATGGCTGAGTCCTCCCCACCTGCTGGTGGCACCCACTCCCTTAGCCCCAGCTCCATCCCCCACCCAGCAGCAATTTGGAATCCATGAAGTTTAGTACCTCCCCCTCCTTCCAACTCCTACTGCTGGGACTTACTCACGCCCCTTACCTCCTGATGAAGTGACAGCCTCCAGCCCTCAGCTTACCACACCTCAGCCCAAGCCCCTGACCTTGTCCCTGGAGCATGGCTCTGCGAATAGTGCTTGCAGCTGGGCCTGGCACAAAAATGGTCCACTGTGGCATTGGGGCTCCCAGGGGGCCTCTTCCAGAGACCTCAGCTATCTCAGACCCCAGGTCATCACTGGGGAGACACGGGAGGTACTGGCCATGCTGGGTCAGCCTGGGCACCTGGTGAGGGGCAGACCTCAGCGCCTCCTGCGATGCAAACAAGGACACCTGCTCCAGAGGCAGGAGGTGGGGGCGTGGCAGTCCACAGGCGGCAGGAAAGATAGGTAGGAATTTAGTCAGACATGACAAGTGTGGGGACAGACACAAGCGGAGGCCATTGAGCCCACACTTTGGAAGGCGAGCTGGGCTCTTACAAGCTGCAGGAGCCATGTCCCAGTGTGAGACTGAGGAACCAAGGGTGGTAGAGGTGGGAGGTGGGGGTTATTGTTCTGTCTGGGACAAGGCCCAGCCTGGGAACCAGAGACCCCTGGTCCCAGGTTGGAACCAGTCTTGCCTTAGAACCCCCGGGGGACTTCAGGCATTTCCCCTCGACCCCACCCCTGAGACTCCGACCTCTCCTGGGTCAGATCCCTTGACCTCCTCCCTCCCCGAACCCCCCTTCCCCTTGCAGGGGGTGACGCTTCCTCCGTGCTCCTGCATGGCTCCAGCTGCAGCTGTGGTTCAGCTCCTGCCCTGGGTGTCCTCAGGGATGTCACCAGGCCCTAATCAGCATCTCCTGGCTCCAGCAGTTTCCCGCCCACCACTGATGGAGGAATATCTGACACACTGAGGAGAGGGGCAGGGACGGGGATTGCCCCTTCCACCTGCTTCCAAGTCATTTTGGCCTCCGCCCTGCAAGGCCAGCTGGGGCTTCCATCACCATGGCCCTGGGCCAGCCTGACCCTGTGGCGTTCTTTCTCCCACAGTGGTGAGCATGACCTCCTGAACCCGAGTCCCTGCACCAGGGAACCAGCTGTGCTTCCAGTGCTCCTCTATTCTGGTCCGCCCTCTCTGCCTCTCCTAACCCAAGTCCCCCCTGAGGTGGTTCCACACCTTTAATGGTGCCCAGTGCTGCTGCCTGGTCCTTCCCTGAGGAGCTGCCACCATGGAGAGGAGGCAGGAGTCCTTGCAGGTTCTGGCTAAGCTGCTCTGCCTTTGCTCTGCCTCCCCCCCCGCCCCCCAGCACTTCATCTCATGCACAGCTCCAGGTTTTCATCACTGACACTCCTCAGCCTCACACCTGAAACCCTGGGGTGGGAGGGCCTTTCTCACTCACGCTGCCTTGCTCCCACCCCCACCCCACCATAAGGCATTTTAGTGTTCTGTCACCCAGCAAGAGGCCAGACCAGCAAAGTTGCTACAGAACCACGGTGGGGGGTGAGGGGGTCGGGGATGAACAGATGCAGCCAGCTCTGGGGGCTGCCAGGGCGCCAAGGCAGCAAACCCGATGAAGGCTGTCTTCCTTTTCCTGGCTCCTTACAGGCGTCCCAAAGGACAAGAACCATGATTTCTTCACATCTTACTTTGCTGGCCAGGGCACAGTCCTCTTGGGGGTCCAGCACATTGGTCAGTCCTGCCCCAGATGAACCCATCTCTCTTTGAAGCAGCAGGGGCTCAGTTAATCCTGCTCATCGCTGAGCAGACCAGGGGAGGGACGTGGGAAGGCTATTATGAATCCATCTCAGGTTCAGGTCAGGGGTCAGCCTGGTCATGGCTCCGTTCCGCCACCCTTGCTCCGTGGTGGCCAGGCATGGGCCAAGCAGTTCCCACAAGACCTCTATGGTTTATCTCGGCCCACCTGGCTGGGAGGATTTACGCCTGAGGGGTGGGGTTATTTGAGGTCATCCTGCCAGGAACTGGAAAAATTGACACCCAGCGCTATTTTACTGCAAAGCTTAAATGCCTGGGACAAAAGAAACGTCCGGCATCTGCCTAATGTTCCCCTGAGCCTCAGCCCAGGTCTGTGTGCATGCGCACACACACACACACACACACACACACACACACCCCTGTCCCAGGCTCCCCGCCCCTTCACCTGCCCGTGCACACCCGTACCTGACCGGGCCCTGTGCGCTCTGGCTGGTAGGATGCTCAGCGCCGGCTTGGATTCCTCACTCATGAATGCACCTGCCTGGACCCGCTGCAGGGACCTCTGCAGAAAACAGGAAAAACAGGTCCGTCGGCCTCTTGCCAGGTTCAGCCTCCAACATTTTCCAGGGCAGGTGGTGCCACAGCCACAGGGGGCTCCTACAAACACAGGGAGTGGAGACAGCGTGGGCTCAGGATCAGAGGGACTCTCCCAGGGCTGCCTCCTCTGCTCTGACCTCCCTCGGCCGCCAGGAAGCAGAGGTGACTGGCTCAGAGCACCTGTAACCAGCCACCATGGCTAACTTGTTCCCGGCAGGGGCTGTCTACAGCTTCCTTGCCCAGGGAGCCAAGCATGCTAGTTTTCTGGTCCTTTCCAGTGGGAGAAATAGTCCATACCTTCCTTATGCACCCAGCCAGAGGCATGGGTCTCTCAGGAAGTCAGAGACGTCTGAATGTGGACCCTAGCTCTTGTCTTTGCCTGCAAGCCCTCAGGCCGCATCACGCGTAGGGCTTCAATAAGAGGGTGGTTGCCGGCCCTTTCTGCTTGGGCAGGCAGGTCCCAGCATGCAGCAGGACCCCAGAGGCATCATGGAAGGAAAAGAGCAGCCTCCTTCTGAACTGGCTATGCATGTCTGTCTGCCTCACTTCCTGATGAGCACAGGGAGAGGGGTTTGAGATAGCTGAGGTCAGGGCTCCATGGTGGGGCCCACTAGGAAGCATGGAACAAGGAACTGAGAAGAGCCAGGGCCACTGTCTGTTGAGTGCCTGGTGCTGGCTCAGCTCACTGGTGCTCCTGGCTGGGGCGCTCTGGTGTCTGGTGATAAGGTGGCAGAACCTCGCTTGACTCACAAGGTCATTCTCCCTTCTTGGGGAGCAGCCTGCATCTCCTTGCAGGCTCTGGGCCTGCCTTGCAGCCCTGGCCAGCTCTCTCTGCCAGCCCTATGGCACCTGTGCCTGTCACTAACCATGCTGCCCTGTCCCGTGGCCCAGGCCTTGACCACTGCAGAGCCTCCTCCCTGGACTCCCTGCCTGCCCCACGCATCCTGCCTTCCCCCAAACACATATCTGACACCAGCTGCCCAGCTTAGAGACCTTCCACAGCTCTCTCTACTTTTTCTGTCTCTTCTTGTCTCTCTCTGACTCTCGAAGTAAATAAAATTAAATCTTAGGCCCAGTGCAATGACTCAATTGGTTAATCTTCCCCCTACCAGTGCCAGGATTCCTTATGGGCGCCAGCTCGTGTCCCAGATGCTCCACTTCCCATGCAGCTCCTTGTTTGTGGCTTGGGACAGCACTAGAGGATGACCCAAAGCCTTGTGACCCTGCACCCTGCATGGGAGACCCAGAATAAGCTCCTAGCTTCAGATTAGATCAACTCCAGCCATTGCAACCACTTGAGGAGTAAACCAGTAGATGGAAGACCTTTCTGTCTTTCCTTCTCTCTGTAAATCTACCTCTCCAACAAAAAAAAATAATTATTTAAAAATAAAAATAAATTTTAAAAAGACACAAAACCCCACCACTAAGCCCTTCCACAGCTTTCTGGGGCCTCAGGCTCTCCCAGGAAGTCCCACCCCTTCGTCTCCAGTCCCAGCACCGCAGAAGCAGTTCCCACTGCCACATCTTTGCTGGCAACCAGCTTCCTCATCTTCTAACACCAGACGCAGCTGCTGGTACCGAGCCAGGTTTTTGGAGGAGGCTTACTAGGTCCCTTCGGTTTTAAATCTGGGATTCAGGACAGCCTTATGGCCTCAGCGAGCCCATGGCTCAGCAGCTCTAGTCCCTGTGCGCTGCCTCCTACCTGCAGGGCAGGTCCTCTCCTGCTGGAAGCTCCCTAACGCCTCTGGCAGCCCCATGGCTCCACTTGCCTGCTTAGATCTCTAGGGAAGCATACAACGGGCAGCGCCTGGTATCTACTCTTCTTGGTACCTTCCTGGTGGGAGGAACATAATGGCTATTGTACCCATCTCACGAGTAGAAAGCTTGTAGCACAAGGTTTCTCTAAAAGCTGTGCATGCAGACTATCTACCCTGTGCCTTAGCTTTCCTCCTCCCAGTCTGTGACCCTGGGCTAGTGAGAGAGTCCCAAAGCAGGAAGCGGGCGGGGGACAGCTCGCAGGCTGACTACAAGAGAAACGTGCAGGGTGGTTAGACAGCATTCCACGTCCTCTACCAGCAGGGCTCTGGAATGTGCCACCCACTAAGCTGGCAGACCCTGTCTTGCCTGCCACGGGGCGTGTCCAGTACCCCTCTGGAGAACCCCTTGCTGCCTGTCCCTGCCAGGGTTGGGGTGAGAGAGGACCTGGGCCCGGGACACTGCAGGTGTCCTCCTAGAACAGGATACCTCCCAGGACAGGAGAGGGCATGGGGTAAGTGGGTGGGAAATCCCAGTTGTGTCACTGCCAACCACATGGCCAGATGAGTCTCGGCTCTCCAAAGCCCCAACCCCAGCATCCTCAGGGGTGTCAGCAGTACCTGCTCCCAAGGCCTGCCGGGAGAGTGAGAGGATGGCCACCCCGACTCCGCCTACCACAGGATGAGAGGCAAGCAGGTGGCAAAGCCAGGAGCATGGAGTAACCTGGAAGCCAAGCACAGGAAGTGTGGGCTGGGCTACACTGAACAGGCCCCTACATCGTAGGCCCTCCTCCGGGGGAGGACAGTCCCAAGACCCCCATGGTACAGGAAGTCACACTCTGTCACACTCGGCCAACTTGGTCATCTCCATGGCTGGCCCTGCACAGAGGCATTTGGGGACTCTGAGTCCCAGACCCCACCCTTCCCTGATCTCTCAGTGAGTTCATGGTCAAGGTGGCAAGAGGCACACCCAGAAAGTGGCAATGATGATCCAGGGTGCTCAGGCATGAAGGAAGCCAAGGAGACCTCTAAGGGGAATGGAGAGGTAATTAGGGAGGGCTTCCTGGAGGAGAGGACAACGGGCGCTTGCATCCTGGAAGATGAGTAGTCCAGTGGGTAGAGAGAGGGAAGGAGCAGAGTGAGCAAGAGCCAAGGCTAGGAGCCACCTGGGGAGCTGCTCAGGGCCGCTATAGCTTGACCGATCTGGGGCTGCACAGGCTCGGGAGTTTAGACATCACCCCAGCCCCTCCCAAACAGCGTCCTGCTGGCCCCATGTGCTGCTTCTGCACTGCTGGGCAGGGAAGCCACTGAGGGGCACCTCCTCAGCTACAACTGGTACTGTTCTGGGGTGAGGATCTTTCCTGCTTGGGGCCTCCTGCCAACCTGAGCCCAGAGCACCTGAGAGGAGGCTGGGAACTTTCAGGAGGCTCCTAATGAGGAGTTGTTATTCTCTTTGGCATGGGGTGGGTATCCCTAGCCCTAGCCCACGGGGCAGGACCCCACACCTGCCCCAATGCCCCGGACACTGCCTCTGGTCACACCTGGAGGCCTCCAGCCTGAGGCCAGCTCCCTGAGTCCAGGATCAAACTCAGAGCCATCTTCTGGTCCTATTGGAGGCAGCCATCTGTTTGAACCATGAGTTGCCCGCTGGCCAAGCTGTACAGAAGGGCTCCAGGGGAGAAAGGTGGCGAGTGAGGCAGAAGGCCAGGTGGGGTCCCTGCCCCTGGATCCAGGAGAGGGGTGGAGGGAATGTCCTTGGAAGTGGAGCCATGGTCCCGCTGTAGGAGTTGCAGGCAGGGTCCTGCTTGGGAAAACTGCGAACAGAATTAGGGAAGGGACAGAATCCAAAGCAAGTTGCAGGGCCTAGAGGCAGAGACAGTTTCTTAGAAGTTGCCAGGCCGCATGTTTGTGGCTTTCAAGTCTGCTTCCAAGAGGCTCCCCGTCTGGGGGTGACTGCTACGGGTTGCTTCGTTACTCTCACTCTCGGTCTACAAGGGTCTTAGAACCACAAACAGCAGAGCTATTGTGATGCGCGGAGTCCTGTCTGACACTTGCTGATGCCCATGCTAGCATGGCTTCAGGAGGACTTGCAAAGCCAGCAGAGTCCCAGCTAGGAGCATGAACCCCATCCATGCAGGTGATTAAAGGCACCATCAAAGGATGCTCAGGGCAATTCCTACTGCACCTAGGGGGAGGTGGCCAGGGAGAACTTCCCAGAGGAGGGGTCATCTGATTTGGGGAACTTTTTAGGCAGAGAGGGGCAGGAGGGAGAGCTTAGAAGGCAGAGGGAGGGTGTTACAGAGACAGTGCAGCTCCCTGGGGAAAGCCCGGAGTGTTGGATGGTGTGGAATGTGCGGGGGGTCTGGGCAATGCCAATAAGAGGGCGTACATGCCAGGCTAGGGAGTTGGCCCCTGCTCTGGAGACAATGGCAGGGCTCAAAAGAGGACGGCCATGGTCAAAGCTGACCTTTATGCCCATGGTGCCAAATGGAAGGTGGTTGGAGCTTGGTGGCCTGGAAGGAGAGGCCAGAAAGACTGTAAATATGCCAATAGTGGCTTGATTTGTTACATGACAACACCTGCTCCAGTGCCTGGAATTTGACGGCTCCCTGCCCCTTTGCAGAGGCAACTTGCTGCTAAAAATTTTCTAAAATGGAAGGCCCAGATGCTTCTCAAAATCTCCCTGGGGGAGGGGGTTGTCAGGGTGACAGGGGGTGCTGGAGCTCTGCCCAGAAAGCTCGGGTGGAGGTGGGGCTCTCTCCTCTTATACCACGTGTGCACGGTCAGCTGCTCAATCCATTTCCCACACCTTCAGTGGCACCTGCTTCGGGTCTGACCTGTGTTAGCTGAAAGGGGAACCCAGGTCCTACACACAGGTCCCCCATGGTGATGGTCTTCCCCTGATTGAGGCCAGGCTGGGGATCCAAGGACAACCCAAGAGAAAGATGCAGGCCAAAGAGTGTACCTAGCACAGCATCATGGAGGAAAGACTGTCAGGGGTCCCTCCTGTTCCCCTCGATGGATCCACAGGGCTTCCCCAGTCCTGTCCGCTGCTGAGCGATTTGGCCACAAGCAAACTCCACAGACAGGTTCCCATGGCAGAAACCTGTAAGTTAGAGACCCAAGCCCAGCTTTGATGGGAGAGGGCAAAGCTGGAGCAGGGCGGCGCTGGGGGAGTGGGGGCTCCAGGCGTTTCCTCTTCAGTGTGACCTGGGGATGGTACTGTGCATGCCTCCTTGTCCCCGCCTGTGGAATGGAAGTCACAGTTCCTAGCTCCTGGGCCTGCTGAGAGACAGAAGAAGTCCTGGTGGCAAGCTGCCTCTGCAGGGCGAGCACAGGAAGCGATGACACTCCATCACTGAGTAGTGAAAAGGATCCTCCCCTCTTCCACTCAAGGCTACACTGAGGATTCTTAAAATGATGGCCAGAAGAAGGTTTTGTACGCTATAAAGTGCAATGCCTAGGAGGTGTATGGGATACTCCTAGGTAGAAAAGTATTCTGAAGACAATCCATAGCCAGGGATTGTGTCAGGAATAGGGATTATAAAAAAAAAATAATACTTTTGTATTTGAAAGGTAAAGTGATACAGAGAAAGACGGAGAGACACAGAGAGATCACCCATCTGCTGGTGCACTGCTTGGGGTGCCAGCACCCCACCCTGGAACACTAGTTTCCATCCCAGCCAAGCCAATCAGCTTCCAATCCAGCTTCTTGCTAATGTGCCTGACAAAGTAGCAGAACATGGTTCAATGCCTGCGCCCCTGCCACCTACATAGGACACCCAGCTGGAGTTCTAGGCTCCTGGTTTTGGCCCAATACTCACTCTCCCTCAGGCAGTCTTCACGGAACCCAGGAGTCTGGAGCCTGTGTACATGCAGGGCAGAGAGAGGTGGCAGCCTAGCTCTTCAGCCCACTCTGCCAGCCAGGTGAAGGATACTTACTGTGAGCTCTCTCTGTCTCTATGACAGACCCCAGGACAGCTCAAGGCAGGGAGCAGACAAGAATGAGTGACAAGGCCCTGGTAATGGGGCACGGCAGATTAGGCTGTGGCTTCAGAAGCTGACACTCTATATTGGAGTGCCAGTTCAAGTCGTGATGCTGTACTTGTCATCCAACTGCACGCTAATGCACTCCTGGGAAAGCAGCGAAAGGTGGATCAAGTACTTAAGCCCCTCCACCCACGTGGGAGACCCCATTTGGGGAGTAAGCCAGCAAGTGGGATGTCCTTTTTCCACTCCTTCTGTCACTCTGCCTTTCAAATATAGATATATTCACTTAAAAATCTTTAGGTTTGGGCCTGGCGTGGTGGCGCAGAGCTTAAGGTCCTCGCCTTGCATGCCCAGGATCCCATATGGGCACTGGTTCTAATTCCGGCAGCCCCGCTTCCCATCCAGCTCCCTGCTTGTGGCCTGGGAAGGCAGTCGAGAACGGCCCAAAGCCTTGGGACCCTGCACCCGCGTGGGAGACCCGGAAGAGGCTCCTGGCTTCGGATCGGCATAGCATCAGCTGTTGTACTCACTTGGGGAGTGAAACATCGGACGGAAGATCTTCCTCTCTGTCTCTCCTCTCTGTATATCTGCCTTTCCAATAAAAAAAAAATAAAATAAATCTTTTAAAAAAATTAAAAAAAATGTTTAGGTTAGGAAAAAAAAAAGAGCATGACAAGCCTGCATGTAGCCACCCCCTCTCCTCACACACACACACACACACACACACACACACACACACACACACACACACACAGAGGTCCTATTGGTGCTGACCTCTTTTCAGAGGCAACAGAGCAGGAACTGTCCCACGTCACCCAGCAAGCAAGAGGCAGAGCTAGAATGCGATCGGTTGCTGGTCGCTTGGCTCCCATGGGAGACAGAGAGTCCTAAGTGTCTCCAAGTTCCATAGCAGGTGCATCAGAGGCTTGGGACAAAGTGTCAGGGCAAGGGCAGCCAGGACTCTGGGTTTCAGCTCCGCCTAGGATGGCTCTGGGGTCAGCTCGTGGACGTGGGATCTCCCTCCCTGCAGACAGCACTCTTTAGTCCTTTGTCTGACGAAGGTACAGGGCTGGGTGGGGTGGGGCGGGGGGCTGAACTGCTGCCCCAACTGCTATTCTCTCCTTCACTTCCTGGGAAAGCCAGGTTTTTCCACCTACATGTCTTGATTCAAGGGCCCCAGACCAGGGTGCTGTGGCAGTTTGTGCTGCCTCCCATCTGATCACTCTGGGTTTCCCTTCGTGATGACAAGGGGTTTGCCGCACAGTGGTAAGCAGCAAAGCAGAGAGGGCTGCCCAGCTCTGACTATCTCAATTCAGCTCAGCCCTGAGCAGGGAGGGTGTTGGCAGCACTGGTAAGTGAGGTACAGTTTTTGTCCTAGTCCCTGGAGGTCTGCGCCTGGGGTGAGGGAATTAGAGGATGGTCCTGAGTAGAACTGGAGCCCTCGGTACCAGAAGAGGTTGGGAGTTTCATCTTGATTACGGGGGGGGGGGGGGGGCAGGAAGGGGGAGGGCATCAAGGAAGGCTTTCTGGAAGAGGGGGCATCTGAGTTACGGGCATATCAGGCAGTGAGCACAACTGTCATGAGCCAGGAGCCAGCAGCAACTGCGTGTGCAGCAGAGGCCAAGTGCTATTACAGCAGGACAGGGAGCAGAGGATGGGGGGGGGGAAGTTGGCAGGTGCTTAGGGGGTTCAGCATCCAGGCTAAGGAGTTGGACATGGTCCTGTCGCAGTCCTGCCCCTGGGAGGGGTGCGCAGTGCCTTGGTTTCTGGAGGCCATCAGGGAATGACACCCTGCACCCCAATCAGTGAGCCTGTGGAGTGGGACAGACAACCCTGCTGAAACCTGACCCCAGAGCACAGGTCTCCTGCTGCCAAGGCAACCCTGGAAACTAGTTTAGGAGTCTCCAAGGTTCTGCTTCTTTCTCCCCCAGCCAACTGGGACGGCCCTGGGGTCTCCTTCACCCCCACCCCTCCCACCTTCAACAGTTCATTCTTGTTCCAATCTGGATCTCAGACCCACTGGGCAGGTCAGGCTGTGTCTCTCCACACCGCCCCCCCCCTCCCCCGCCCCGGTGCTGGAAAGCGGAGGATGCCCGTTGAGAGGAACCACAGCCCAGCAGCACAGGGCTCTGGGACCCAGCTCACACAGGGTCGCAAGTCGGGTGCGCGGATTGTCTTCTAACTGTAAAAGCAGCACAGCACCACCTGCTAGTTTAGGAGACTCCCGGTGGCGATCGCGGTTTAATTGTCCTGCGCCTCTGCCCCCCGCCCCCCACTCTCCCCGACTCCCGAGTCCTACAGCTGGCCAGGCCACCTCGAGTGACCCTGGCGGGAGGCAGAGACCATAGCAGAGCTCCTGGCTCTCCGGCCCCACCCCACACGGGCGCACATAGGGGCACGCGCGCACACGCGCTCCAGTTCCACAAAGTTGGGTGGTTGCCCCGGGACCGCACACACTCACAGGCTCGCACACAGACCCGCCTGCACTCTCGCTCCCGGAATAGCTGTCCCCACTTACCGAGATCGACGCTCCCAGCAAGACCAAGTTCAGCCGCCAACCCACGGCGTTCCACACCGCCCGGCTTTTCGTTCCTGCCGGCTCGGAGTCCGGCCCCGGGAACCCAGCGCTCCCAGGAGCTTCGCGAGTCACCACCCGCGCCGGGTTCGCGGGTCGCGCCCGACAGTCCCCTGCGACCCGGTCCCTGCGGGCGGCCCGGTCCCCCAAGCCCCTTGGCCCCGCGCTCGGCTGCCCGGGGTGCCGTCGCCGCCGCGCGCCCCAGGCGCCCGGGAGCCCCGCGGGCCCCGCCCCGCCTCGCTCCCCACCCGCGGCCGGGCAGGCCGGGGGACAGGACAGAGTCTGGACGGGCCCTGGCGCCGCCCCGCGCCCGCCCCGGAACGCCGCCTCGCGCCACCGCCGCGGGGTCAGCGTGTCCGCCAGAGGCGCTGCGTGCCGGCCGGGCCGGCGACGGCGGAGAGCGAGTGTGCGGAGAGTGTTGCTCCAGTGGCGTTCAAGCTTTGCAGGGTTCACCCTCCGGGAGTGGCCCCTTACCGCTGAGCGGTGTGGGACCTTTTCGCCTCCCGGCCGCCCCCACCGGGCTGGCCTCGGGTGGGCCAGCTCAGGAGAGAGCCGCTCAGAGCTCTGACAGCCGTGCGCCTCCCTTGCTGGATATTGCGGCGAGGGAGGGGGCCGGATGGGGGAGATGGAGAAGTGGCTCTTCGCTGCCCTTGGGTGACAGCCCGGCACACCGCGCTGTTTCGCTGTCGGACTGCTGAGGGGGACGGAGAGAGCTATCCCTTTCTCCCCATCCTTTAATCTCCCCAGTTCCCAGAACGTGAACATTGCTTCTCTTTAATGGGGAAGGGGGGTTGCACGTGAAGAGGCAGATTAGTCCGTCCCTTGATTCATTCCCCAAAGCTCGAGACAGCTGGTGCTAGTTCACGGCCAAGTCAGGAGCTGAGGACTCCATCCAGTCTCCCCATCGTGGGACTGCCTTGGTAGCCAGAGCAGGTGTGGAACCCAGGATTTCCAGTGGTGTGCAAATAATTGGGCTGGGAGCCCATGTGCTGTCCTGTCTCCCCCGCATTCTCTGCCTTTAGCTTCGTTGGCACAGCCGTGCTGGTCCCGGACCCGGTGTGTCTCATCCTTTCTCTGACTGTGATCTGAACCATTTGGCCTTGGCTCTGCTGCTGTCCCAGAGGACTCTGTAGGTGCTCAACAGTTAAGCGTGCAATGGGATGAACAGGTTGGGGTGCCCCCACCCTGCTTGCTGTTGCTGATCTGGGAGTCAGCAATGCAGGTTCTGATCCAGCTACTCACCCTTAGAGACCCAGACCCAGGGCTTCTTCAACTGTAAAATGGAGCCATAGATTTGGGCTCCGCATCACCTGATGGGGGCCTGGCTGCCAGCTAGGGGTGGGGTCCAGGAAGGATGCCAGCTGCAACCTGTCAGGAACAAGGACAGAAGGAACACGCTGCCACCCCTGCCGCCTCCCTGGGACCTCTGCTTGGGGGATACAAAGGCCTCTTTGTCCAGCTCTCTGCTTATTGTCCAAGCTGGTCCATGTTGCAGCTATGGCCTAGGTATTACCAAATCCCCAACTGGGGTCCCAATGCCCCTTGGGCATTAGAGCCTGAGGCAATCCTAGTTTCTTGCCTCGCCTCTGTCTTCCAAGGATGCATCAATGAAGGCCTGAGCTTTGGCCTCCACACTGGGCCCTGTTCTGCACCAGCTCCCTGACTTTATAGTGGGAGAAACCACATCTGAGCTAGGCAGCGTCTGAGCTCCCATGTCAGGCCATTCATTGACACTTGAGGAGCACAAGAAATGGCTTAGTCCTCGAGCCCCACAGGCTGGGTTCTGATTCCAGTTTTGGTTAAGCTACTGCCGACATGCCCACATCTTTTATCGGAGTGTCTGGTTCAAGTTCCAGATATTCTGATTGTGATCCAGGAAGGCAGCAAATGATGGCTTTAAGTATTGAATTCCTGCTACTCCCATGGAGTTCTCTGGTCTGGCCAGCCCTATAAATTGTGGGCATTTGTAGAATGAACCAGGGATGGAAGATCTCACCCTCCAACTCCCCTCTATCACTCTGGTTTTCAATTTTTTAAAAAAGATTTTACTTTATTTTTGTTGGAAAGTCAGATATACAGAGAGGAGGAGAGATAGAGAGGAAGATCTTCATTTGTTGATTTACTCCCCAAGTGGTCACAACAGCTGGAGCTGAGCCGATCCCAAACTAGGTGCTTGGAGCTTCTTCTGGGTCTCCCACGTGGTTGCGTGGTCCCAAGGTTTTGGGCCGTCCTCCACTGCTTTCCCAGGCCATAAGCAGGGAGCTGGATGGGAAGTGGAGCTACTGGGATTAGAACTGGTGCCCATATGGGGTCGTGGTGCATGCAAGGCAAGACTTTAGTTGCAAGGCTACCGTGCCACGCCCAATCAATTGTTTTTAAGAAGCAGGTGTCAGTTTTGCCTTAGCTTCTCCTATGATTCCTGTCTAAGCCTCAATTTTCTCTGCAAAATGGGTCAATACCAGTCCCTTACTTGCTGCTCTGCCTTGCATTCATTTTCCAGGGGTTTGTCCAACAACACCAAGCTGCTTAGGTCCAAGGGATTTACTGAGGGGCTGGGAGTTAATCTGACTTTCTCAGATATCTCCATAGTTATTATTTTTTTTTCCCCAGAAATCAAGTCCAACAGGCATGTCATTGGTTCCACCATCCCCAGCTGAGTCACTTCTTGCCTAGGATTGTCAGTGGGTCTCCATCTGGCTTTTACCTTTTTATGTTTATATTCATTGTTTAAAATGTACTGAAAATATATAGAGGATTTGAACATTGATCCAGCCAGGCAGTTGAGGTACACAGGGCAAGGCCCTATCTGAAGGGTAACCAACACCCAGGGAGGCTCCTGGGAACCCAGCAACTACAGCAGGTGGGGAGTGAGGGCTGGGCCCAGCACCAGTCCTCATGAGCATGAAGTAGAAAATGGTGTTATGGTGGTGGCTGCAGCTTCAGCCTCTCTCTGTGCATTAGGAGGCTTCCTGGCTTGCTGAGCCAGGGGAGGCATTCGGTTCACTCGGGCTTTCTCAGCTTCTCATCTGAAGAAACTGTCTGCCCTGAGAACCCCACCCTGGCCTAGGCGCTGGCCCATGGTGAACAGGCCAGGGCGGCCTCTCTGCTGCTCCTCACTGCCAGCACCTGTGTTCTGTTGCCTCCTTCTCTCCTCTGCAAGGCTTCCTATGCTGCTTGAAGCCTTCCACCTCCAGTCACCACTGAGGCGGTGCGTCTACATGCCTCCTGTTCCTCCATGCCCTTGGCCTCCTTCTCTGCTACCCTGAGACTTAGCCCAGAGCCCCATTGCTCACAATGCTGTTACCACGACCAGTGTCCATCTCCCCATAATGGGGAAGGCGAGCAGCTTTCAGAGCGCTGAGCCAGAATCCATCCTATTTGCAGTTAAATCCCTGGGGGCACTTAGCACCATTCCTGCTACAACCTCCACAGTATGGGTCATGAGGGAAGGGGCAAGACTGTACTTTAGTGATCTCTGTCTTTGTGCTAGTCGTTGTGTGATCTCATTTGAACAGCAGCAGAACCAACACAGATCCAGGAAGGAGAGGTGAGCAGGAAGTCTGTAGAGGGTCCCCAGCTGAGAAGGAAGGCCATGCAGACTGACTCCAGTTACACAGAGCTGGGCTGGCTGCAACATTCTCATTTTACTTGCACCCTGGACTACAGTGATGCCTGCCCCATCCTCCCTCCCTGGCCTGCTGGGAACCATGCTTCTCAGGTTTCCATGGCAGGAGCCAAGACTCTGATGCCAAATGCAACCTGAAAACTCCGGATTCCTGGCATGGCAGGAAATGGGCACCCAAGGGAGGCAGCCTTGAGAGGCAGGAAGTACAGTCCAGGTCTGAACAAGTCTCTGTTGTACCTCCCCCTAAGCAGGACCTGCTCCATCACTTGCTGGCTTCAGTGTGCTATGATTTGAATATGACTAGGTCTAAGAACTCATGCAAGACTTCAAATTCTGAAGTTATAAGAGGGCGGGGACTTAATCCAACTCTAGTGTGTCATGTGGGGCCTATGAGAAGTAATTAGACTGGATTAGGTCATTGGGGTGGGGCCTGTGACTGCATCCTAGTGGCTTTATAAGAGACGTGTAGACCTGGACAGACAAGCCCGTTTCCTCTCACCATGTGATGCTGTGCACCACTGCGGAACTCTGTCAGTCCATTACCAGAAGCTGAACCAAAGATGCCTCCCAATCTTGGACTTGAACCTCTAAAACTGTGAGCTAAATAAGCCTTTTCTCTTTATAAGTCGCCTGCCTCCCATATTTCATTACCATAACAGGAAGTTGTGGAATGTGCAGGGCAAAATGGAAATGTGGACCCCGATTTCAAAAGTTATCAAGAATTTCAAGGTAACGATGATAGGATGCTAGGCCAAGTTCAGGACCCTTCAAAGCATAGGCCTTGTGTGTCTGTACAGATCATATACCCACAAGGCCAGCCTTGTCCTCAGACCTTGAACTGCTTGTCCATCAAATGGAAGAATGGGAGCCAGCTGGGTAGGCAGGGGGAGGAGGAGGTCTGGCCAGCAGTGAGAATGCTAGTAGGGGTCCTATGGCTATCATTTGTTGCTGGGATCTCAGCACTGGGAGAATAGCGACTCTGCTTGTTTGCATGGACCCAAACACTGAGGCTCAGAGAAAGTAAGTGACTGGCTCAGGACACAGAGCCTCAGTGAGGGAAGCCAAGACTGGAGCCCTGGCTGGTCTCTGCTGATCTGTGCTCTTTGAGACACAATCAAAAGCAAGAAAAGGGCAGGGGGGACATGGAGGAGGCTGCCCAGGACAAAGAGGGCCACTGTGCAGAAACAAAGACCTGAGCACAGAGGCCCCTGCGGGGGCTGGACCAGACGCACAGCTACAGAACTCCATCAGTGGAGGCCAAGGAAGCTGCCAGAATCTGCCAGGAGCTGCCTCTCCCAGGTCAGGATGGGTGTGGGTACAGGCAGGAAGTGGAACAGGCAGGAGAAATGGACTCAAGGCTGGGCCCCTCATCACCCACACCCAGCTCAGGTCTCAGAGCCAAGGCTGCCCATCCTATCCCTCCATTGCTCACACCATGTACCTCCATGTGTGAGGGTGGAGCTCAGCTGGGTGTCTGATCATCCTGGCCACACAAGCCTGCTTCAGCCCCAGTCCCCAGCACCTCCAAGATGATGAAGCACAAATCCTTTCTTGTGTCACTCAAGGCCTGCCTCAATGAACTCTCAGCTCTCATTCTCTGCCTTGCATGCGGCAGTCATGCAAGACACTCCAGTGTTTCCAAACCACCCCCTTGGTTTCACACCCACAGCAGCACGTCTTTCTACGCCTTCCTTTCTCTCTGGGGGCTCTGTGTGTGCTCTGTTACTGACTGAAATCCCATTGTCCCTCCAGAAGGCAGGTTGACTGCTGTCTCTCTGTGCCAGCTTTCCTCTACACCTGCAGCTGGATGCCAGCACGCCCTAGTCCTGGCGAGCCCTTTTACTGCAGTTGCTGGGTTTGTCCACTCTCTTGCAGGGCTCATCCCACATTTGTGTGTGCTGAGATTAAAGCCACCAAGCCTGCTTGGAAGAGGGAACATTTGGGCTGGGCTTTGCGGAGCAGGTGGCCTTTACTAGCAGGTGGCAGTGGTGAGCAAGAAACAAAGAACCAGGAGTACTTCCCATCCCATCTCACACGTTTATCTCTATTAGTTTGGCTCCAGAATTCAGATAGCCAGGGGGTGTTAAACTCAATTGTTGGCCCTAAAGCTGCTTGTGTACATATTTTAAGTTTAGCCTAAAGGGAACTGTAACTTAGCTTGATGTGTCAACAGACTGTAACTGGTTCTTGTAACAAGTGGCCAGGATTCGCCAATCCCTATCAGTCAACAACAGGCACATGGTGTTTTAACCAGGCTCAAATAAGGCAAACACCAAGCTTTAACCAACAGAGTTCTCTCTCTACCTCACTTTTTCTTTCTTTACATCACTTCCTTTTCCCTGGTTATAAATATAACCTGTGGAGTAGAGTTCTAGAACATTCTGAACCATTGTGGGCCCAGACACCCGCCCACAAGGTTAGACTTGTAACAAGGTCAGTTACAATGTGCACAGCTAGACTTGTTGTAATTTTCTCTTCTTACAGGATTCATAGCTCACAACAGCAACAGTAGGGCCAGTGTTGTGGTACTGCGAGTGAGCACCAGTTTAAGTCTCTGCTGCTCCACCTGCAATCCAGCTTCCTGCTAGTATACCTGAAAAGTCAGCAGAAGTAGACTCTTGCCACCCACGTGGGGACCCTCATGGAGTCCCAGGCTTTTAGCTTCAGCTTGGGTTAGCTCCATTCATCAAAGCCATTGAGGAATGAACCAGGGGAAGAAAAATTCTCTCCATTCCCCTCTTTCTAACTCTGCATTACATATAAATAAGTAAGTCTTGGACTGGGTACAATGGCTCAGTGGCTGAATCCTCAATTTGGATTTACTGTGATCCTATAGGAGCAGTTCATGTCTTGGCTGCTCTACTTCCCAACTGACTCCCTGCTTGTGGCCTGGGACCCTGCAGTTGCATGGGAGAGCCAGAAAAGACTCCTGGCTCCTGGCCATTGGGATCACTTGGGGAGTGAAGCAGTGGATGGAAGATCTTTCTCTCTGTATCTCCTTCTCTCTGTAAATCTGCCTTTCCAATAGAAATAAATACATCTTTTAAATAAATAAAAAATTTTTTTAAAAAAAAGAATGAAGATTTGATTCATACTTTTGGAAAAAAGGAACAACAGCAAATCAGGGGGTAGCGAGATATGAAGGAATCAAGAGGTTCACAAAACTCATTATGGAAGAATATGGCTTACTAAGGAAATGATTGTTTGCTGGTGTAAATCTACCTCCAAGTTCTATAATCTATTGAATACTTTCTGCTTTTGCCTTTGCTGCTTTCTTCCTCTTGGTTATATTGGGACAGTTTGTCTATTCTAACTCAACAAGCTTATGCAAGTGAGTGCCCATTTTGTTTATCGTCTTCTTTTTAATTGTGAGTATTTAAGACTATGATGTTTCTCTAAGCTCAGCTTTGGCTGCATCACAAATTTTTTGATTTATTATACTTTATTTATTCTTATATTATAAAATTATTTTCGATTCCTCCTGACCTGAATTAAAGTCTTTAGGGGGAATATTTATGTTTTAGAATTCTTTGTATTGTTTCTAGTGTTGTGAGTGTCCAGTTTCATTCTCTTTGACTTGCCTGATCAAATCTCTTTAGGGGGGTGGCTGGCACAATAGCCTAGTGGCTAATATCCTGACCTTGTATGTGCCAGAATCCCATATGGGTACCAGTTTGCATCCCAGCTGCTTCACTTCCATTCCATCTCCCTGCTTGTGGCCTTGGGAAAACAGTAGAGGACAGTTCCAAAGCCTTGGGACCTTGTACCCTCATGGGAAACTCGGAGGAGATCCCTGGCTCCTGGCTTTGGATTGGCTCAGCTCTGGCTGTTGCAGACACTCGAGGAGTGAACCAATGCGTGGAAGATCTTTCTCTCTCTCCTTCTCTCTGTAAATCTGCCTTTAAACAAATAAGTAAATAAAAATAAATATTTAAAAAAATCTCTTTAGGGGGAATGTTTAGGTTTTGAGTTTCTTTATACTGTGTACAATTGTACAAGTGTTACAAGTTTCTGTAGTTATGTGGGGAAGAAGGGTTAATTAACTAAAGAGTTATTTACTATATAATTGATACATTAATTTTTTGGAATTTGCTTTTTAATATTTTTCATAATGTTTTAAAGGAGATATGTGTTTTCTTTTTATATAATCCACCTCTAATATTTCATTTAAATTTTTTTAAATTGAGAGACAGAGAAAGGGAGAAAAGAAAAAGAAGAGAGAGCAAGCCTATTCATTAAAGAACTCCCTAAATGCCCACAACCACCAGGGAGGTTAAAGTTGGGAATTCGGAATTTAATCAGTTCTCCCATGTGGGTGACAAGAACACAACTACGTCCCCTGTCACTGCTGCCTCTCAGGAGCTCTATCAGCAGGAAGCTGTAATCAGGCAGTAGAGCTGGGAATTAAACTCAGGCACTCCACTGCGGAAGGCAGGCACCCTAACCAACTGCTTAGCTGCTAGGCCAAACACCTACCCTGTCTCTTGATGTTTTGCTAGTGCAACTGTAGCTATGCAGCAACAGAGTAAGCCACTGCCTGGGACATCAAACATTCCATGTGGGCACCGATTCAGAGTCCCAGCCGCTCCACTTGCAAGCTAGTTCCCTGCCATTGGGCCTTGGATTACAGCAGAGGATGACTCAGGTGCTCGGGCCCCTGCACCCACGTGGGAGATCTGTAAGAAGCTCTGACGCCTGGCTTCAGCCTGGTCTAAACTGGAGCCATTCGAAGAGTGAGTCATCAAACGGCAGATCTCTTTCTGTTCTTTGTCTCTGTCTTTCTGTAACTGACATTTTCTCTTTTCCATTTTCAAAGATTTGTTAATTTTTTTATTTGAAAGAAAGGTTTACATAGAGGAGACAGAAACCTCTCATGGGGGGGTCACTCCCCAAATGGTCACAACGGCTAGAGCTGAGCCAACTTGAAGCCAAGAGCTGGGAGCTCCTTCTGGATCTCCTATGTGGGCGAGAGGACTTGGAGCCATCTTCTGCTGCTCTCCCAGGTCCCCAAGCAAGGAGCTGGATGGGAAGCAGAGCAGCCAGGACAGCACCCGCATGAGATCCTGGTGCTGGCAAGGGGGAGGATTAGCTAATTGAGCTATTGTGCCGGGTCCTGTAATTGCCTTTCTTTTTTTTTAAGTTTTTAAAAAATTTATTATTTTATTTATTTATTTATTTACTTATTTATTGGAAAGTCAGATATACAGAGAGGAGGAGAGACAGAGAGGAAAATCTTGCGTCCGATGATTCACTCCCCAAGGGAGCGCAATGGTTGATGCTATGCCGATCTGAAGCCAGGATCCAGGAACTTCTTCTGGGTATCCCACATGTGGATGCAGGGTCCCAAGGCTTTGGGCCGTCCTTGACTGCTTTCCCAGGCCACAAGCAGGGAGCTGGATGGGAAGTGGAGCTGCCGGTCTTAGAACCGGTGCCCATATGGGATCCCGGCGCGTTCAAGGTGAGGATTTAGCCGCTAGGCCACGTCGTCGGGCCCTGTAACTGCCTTTCAAATAAATGAATCTTTCATTGTATAATTTGCACGGATATAATATTTTTTCAGATATAACATTTTAAGATAGTGTATGCTTGTTTATTTTTAGCCTTTACAACCCATATGGCTGATAATGTATATCCCCATTACTTTTTGGTTTCCTATTTCCATTTGATCTATTTTTATGCTATTATTCAATAGGTAAGTTTTCTTCCAGGACTGTTGTAGCTTAAAGCACTGCCTGCAGTGCTGACATCCCATACGAGTAAGTTTGAGTCCTGGTAGCTTCACTTCTGATCCAGCTCCCTGCTAATGCACCTGGGAAAACAGATGAAGTTGCCCCCAAAGTGCTTGGACCCCTGTACCTAGGTGAGAGACCTGGCCCATCCTGGCTGATGTGGCCACTGTGGAGTACATGGAAGACCTTTCCCTGTCTATGGCCCTCCATCTTTCTCTGTAACTCTGCTTTTCAAATAAATAACTCTTTTTTAAAACAGAATTACTCTTCATTATGGATCATATTTTTCCTTTTATCCTACTAATGTCTTTTAAGCCACAAATTTTGCTTTGTTTTGTTTTCATTTGAAAGGCGGAGTTACAAAGAAAAGAAGATAGAGAGAAAGATCTTCCGTCTACTGGTTCACTCCCTAAATGGCCACAATGGCCAGAGCTGAGCCAATCCAAAGCCAGGAGGAGCTTCTTTCTGGTCTCCCACACAGGTTCAGAGTCTCAAGGCATTGAGTTATCCTCTGCTGCTTTCCCAGGCCACAAGCAGGGAGCTGGGTTGTGAATGGAGCAGCTGGGACTGGAATCACTACCCATATAGGATACTGGTACCATAGGTAGACGCTTAGCCTACTATGCCATGGTGCCAGACCCAAGTTACCATTTAAAATTTTTTCTTATGATGTCGCTATTGCCATGGAGCTACTTTATCTCATTTGCATTTACCTAACAGCTTTGGCTGTGCTTTTTCATATACGTCTATGCAATTAACTTTTTACTTAAATCTTTTTTTAAAGATTTATTTATTTTTATTACAAAGTCGGATATACAGAGAGAAGGAGAGACAGAGGGGAAGATCTTCCATCTGATGATTCACTCCCCAAGTGAGCACAATGGCTGGTGCTGTGCCAATCCAAAGCCAGGAGCCAAGAACTTCCTCCAGGTCTCCCACACAGGTACAGGGTCCCAAGGCTTTGGGCCATCCTTGACTGCTTTCCCAGGCCACAAGCAGGGAGCTAGATGGGAAGTGGGGCTGCTGGGGGTAGAACTGCCACCCATATGGGATCCCGGTGCGTTTCTGGCAAGAACTTTAGCCACTAGACCACCATGCCGGGCCCACTTAAATCTTTTTTTAAAAATTTATTTTTATTGGAAAGGCAGATTTACAGAAAGAGAGAGAGAGAGATCTTCCATCTGCTGGTTCACTTCCTGAGTGTCTGCAATGGCCAGAGCTTGGCCGATCCAAAGCCAAGAGCCAGGAGCTTCTTCCTGGTCTTCCACGTGGGTGCAGGATCCTAAGGCCTTGGACCATCTTCAGCTGCTTTCCCGCCAGAAACAGGGAGCTGTATGGAAAGTAGAGCAGCCAGGACATGAACCAAAACCCTTATGGGAGCCCGGTGCATGCAAGGTGAGGATTTCAGCCACTAGGCTACTGTGCTGGACCCTTTACTTAAATCTTTTTTTTTTTTTTTTGACAATCTTTACATAGTTAACTAGGGTAAGAAGGTTCAAGGGCTACAGGAAAGTGGATAATACTAGTATGTTTTCCATATTGTTACCTTCATGTTTAAAGGGGGGGTATTAAGGGAGAAGGCCCACCCAATTTCCCACCCTCCCCAGGTCCCAGATGTAAGGCATGCTCTGAGGTTCTTGCTCAAGTGGTTGATATTGCAACAGTTATGAATTGCTGTCAATCTTGCCACTCCACACACTATGAGGTCTTTGAAAAATCCACTGATTGACATAGTCCATCATAGCTGAGATGGTTGGTTGACCTGTTCTGTCTTCTCTCTTTTCTTCGTTAGGGTTCTGAGTCCAGCATTTAGATTAGGAAGATCTCCAAAGAAACTTCTTGTATGTGCTAACAAGTACAGGGCCTGGCACCGTCCATCGCTCCAATCAGCTGGTGGTTGCAATTGCTGGGTTGGTTCTGTTTTCGTTCCCGACTTCCACTGGAACCAATGGGTGTTGCAGTCCAGCCTGGTTCTGCCCAGCAAATACTTGGCCCACACATAAACCAGTGGGAGCTGCAGCCTAGTTGGAGCGACCCACAATAACCCCCACCAGGCCTGCCCCCTACCCTGGTTTGCCAGTAAGTGTAGCAGTAATCCAGTCTGTCCCACACCCCATTCCACCCCAGCCGCTATCTTAGTTTTATGTCCTCCCGTGGAATTGGTAACCCAAGAGGGATGAGCCCACTATTTCCCTCCCAGGCCTCTCCCACTCCCAGATTCCAGCTGATGCTGTGGCTAAGGCCAAACAACCCTCGCCCACTTTAATTTTGTTTGCACCAGTAGGAATAATCCGCCCAGCCCGGCTTTTCCCTGATCTAGTCCACATGAGACGTACAGGTGTGGTAGCTCTGCCTAGTCTGGTCTGTCCCCATCCCAGCCTATGCTCTCCTGCGGAAGTAGCTGTCCAGCAAAGGAACCCTCCCTTATTCCCCTGCCGGCTCTGCCCACTTCCTTTCTTGATCTCAGGCTGGTTGGGCGCTGCGGTCCCTTCCGGTACAGGCAACCTCACCTTGGCATTCCGTATTGTGCACTAGTCTTCGTTGCGACTGAACCTGGGTCGACCCACACTGGTCCCTGGATTTGCCAGTGGATGACGTGGACAGATTCAGCCTGGTCTTGCCCCCACATCTGCCAATTGTATGCCAGTGGGTAGCTTTCCATGGCCTTTTCTGGGCTGTTTCCTATCGTGTTTCTTGTGCTTACCTGCCGGGTCTGTGTCCTGCCAGAGGAGTTGCCCAGGTTCCTCCATCAGAACCTCTCCCAATGCCAGGTTTCACGCTTACCAGTGGGTCCACGAGCCAACCCTACTCAGTCCACCTCCTGTCATAGCAGGAACTGTGGCTTTTCCTGACTGGCCTTCAACCCAATCTGATTCTTGCTGTTGGATGTTTCAGCCCAGCCATGGCTCATGCATACCCACATATGGCTCACACATGGCTCAGTAGGAGTTTGAGACCTTGCTTAGTCCATCCCACATCTGCCCTGGTCCTCCAGAACACCAGGGGGAGTCGGGGTCCGGCCCGGTTCGGTGCATCCAATCCCAGCCCACACTATGCCAAGGGAGACTACAACTATTTTCAGATCAGAACGCAGCTCCCCTTCCAGGCCACGCGCCTCTTGGTGGGAACCTCAGCCCAGCTAGGGTTGTCCCCTTAGCTCCCCAACCAGGTTCCCAGCCATAGATCACGTGCCTGCCAATGGATACTCTGACTCAGCATGGCTCAGCCCCTCACCTGTCCCGAACTCTGCCTTAGACACTGTGGCTTAGTGTCCCTGGCTTCCGCAGACCAGTAGGTACAAGAGCCTAGCTCGGCATGACCTCTGCTCCCTCCTGGTTTCTAGTTTTACTTGTGGGCTAAGGTTTGCTCAGTCGTGCCTGATCTACTCTGTTCCATTATTGGGTGACACATTAGCCAGCTGTTGGGGCTACTTTTGCAGGACATGGACTGGTATTTGGTTGATCAGCATTATTAGTGATTACAAGTTTTACAAAGGAAGAGTTACTGCCTGTTTCAGGTCCAAGAAACACAATGGGTTCAACCTGAAGCTAATTAAGCAGTGACTCAAAGAACCAAATCCACAGAGCTCCCTGGCTGGGCGGCCAGCAGGCGGAGCCTGGCACCAAATGGCGCACCCCTCCCAAATCCCACCCACCTTTCTCCATGAAGGTGGAGGGTGGGTCCCGGACCTGCCCAGTCCTGGAGACCCCCCCCCCACCTCGGTCTACTCACCCTGAAGGAAGCGGCCCAGGAGCCCAGCAGGCACGGGGAACAGCTCACCATGTGCATATGGCGGCTGTCCAGGATTCAGGCATGAGACGCCCCGTCCTGAGACCCACCCCCTTTACTTAAATCTTGAATGAATAAACTATATATGTAGCTCAAAAATTAACAGAGGCAGACACTGGCATAGACACGTCCCATATTGGATGGCTTGGGTTTGAGTCCTGCCTTCCCTCTAGATTCTAGCTTCCTGTTTTCTCAACCCTGGAACAACAAAACTGATAACATCTCAGGGTTATTGAAGCCAGTCAAGTGACGCCCTCGTAATGCTATTCCCTACATCAGGGTCTCTAAGGTTTCATCAAAGGACCATCTCTCATCTCCAGGAACTGATGTAGCTGATGTAGTTTGACAGCAAGGAATGGCCCTCTCTTGCTTCTTCCCTGTGGACACAGGAGAAAAAAAAAAGACTGAAACATGTGTCCCACCCACCTTTCTCCATAACGGATCCTTTCCTCCCTAATCAGGGGCTGAAATGAGTGTGCATTCTTCTCAACAATGGAAGCAATGTTACAAATAAAATGAAAAAAAAAAAAAAAAGATTTCAGCTTCCTGTGAATGCTTCCCTTGAGAGCAGCAGGTGGTGATAGTTCAAGTCCTGGATCCCTGACACCGGTGGGAGACCTGGTTTGAACTGTAGCCGCTTGGTTTCGGCCTGGCTGTTGTAGGTGTTTGGAAAGTGAATCAGTGAATGGAAGGTCTCTGTGTGCCTTTCAAGTGACAAGTACATATTGCTTTAAAAAATCAAAAATACACAAATAATATGAAGACATGTCTCCTCTCATCTCCCATCATTCATCTGTGCAGTTTTTGCTCATCACGCTAAACTGGAATTTGATTTCATTAGTTACTTGTGTATCTTTGAATTTTTTAATGTAAATGCAAATATTTGCACTTATTTTTCTTTATTTTTTAAATGCTAACTGTAGTATAGGAAACACACTGGTCTTTCATTTTCTCACCTAACAGTGCCTCTTGGTGTTCTTTTCTAGTTAATGCATTTAGTACTTCTGTCCTTTTAGGGGCTGCTTGGTACCCCAGTACTCTCAGCCACAATCTTCTATTCATGCTATTTGGATTCTTGCCAAATTTTTGTGACTGTTTTTGAAAAGAATTTTGAAATTCATGCATAGTTTTTTCCATC